>NC_051070.1:28945294-30277958 GCF_004664715.2 Peromyscus leucopus
AGCTTTTGTAGAGCAAAGGATACAGTCAACAAGGCAAAGCGACAGCCTACATAATGGGAAAAGATCTTCACCAACCCCACATGTGACAGAGGACTGATATCCAGAATATATGATGAACTCAAGAAATTAGATATCAAAACGACCAACAGTCCAATTGAGAAATGGTCTTTAGAACTAAACAGAGAATTCTCAACAGAGGAAACTCAAATGGCTGAAAGACATTTAAGGATTTGCTCAACATCCCTAATCATCAGGGAAATGCAAATCAAAACAACTCTGAGATACCACCTTATGCCTGTCAGAATGGCTAAGATCAAAAACACTGAGGACACTTTATGCTGGTGAGGATGTGGAACTAGGGGAACTCTCCTCCACTGCTGGTGGGAAAGCAAGCTTGTACAACCACTTTGGAAATCAATATGGCACTTTCTTAGAAAATTGGGAATCAATCGCCCCCAAGATCTAGCTATAACACTCCTGGGCATATACCAAGAAATGCTCAATCATACCACAAGAGCACTTGCTCAGCTATGTTCATATCAGCATTGTTTGTAATAGCCAAAATCTGGAAACAATCTAGATGCCCTTCAACGGAAGAATAGATAAATAAATTGCGGAACATATACATAATTGAATACTACTCAGCAGAGAAAAACAATGACATCATGAGGTCTGCAGGCAAATGGATGGATCTAGAAAAAAATCATCCTGAGTGAGGTAACCCAGACTCAGAAAGACAACTATGGTATGTACTCACTCATAGGAGTATGCTAGATGTGATACAAGAATGACTGGACTGCTACTCACATCACCAGTGAGACTACCTGGAAAACGGGACCCCAAGAAAGACACGGAGAAATGGATGAGATCTACATGAACAGCCTGGACATGAGTGGGAGCAATGAAGGGCAGGGGTCGAGGGAAAGAGAGCGGGAGATCCTAGCTGGATCAAGAACAGAGAGGGAGAACAAGGAATAGGAGACCATGGATGGTAAATGAAGACCACATGAGAAAAGGAAGAAACAAAGAGCTAAAGAGGCCCACAGAAATCCACAAAGATAATCCCACAAAAGACTGCTGGCAATGGTCGAGAGACAGCCCAAACTGACCTACTCTGGTGATGGGATGGCCAAACACCCTAATAGTTGTGCCATAAACCCATCCAAGGACTGAGGAATCTGGATGCAGACATCCATGGCTAGGCCTCGGGTAGAGTGCTGGGAGTCTAATTAGTGAGAAAGAGGCGCGTTTCTATGAGCGAGAATTGTTGAAACCAAGGTTGGATAAAGCACAGGGACAAATAACCAAATGAATGGAAACACATGAACTATGAACCAAAGACTGAAGGGCCCCCAACTGGATCAGGCCCTCTGAATAGGTGAGACAGTTGATTGGCTTGATCTGTTTGGGAGGCATCTAGGCAGTGAGTGGTACCAGGTCCTGGCTGGTTGCATGAGTTAGCTGTTTGAAACCTGGGATTTATGCAGGGATGCTTGGCTCAATCTGGGAGGAGGGTACTGGACCTGCCTGACCTGAGTCTATCAGGTTGATCCCAGTCCTCGGGGAAGACCTTGATCTGGAGGAGGTGGGAATGGGGGTGGGCTAGGGGAAGGAGAGGGGGACAGGAAGGGAGAGAACAAGGGAATCTGTGGCTATTAGGTAGAACTGAATAATATTGTAAAATAAAATATATATATATATATATATATATATATATATATATATATATATAAAATCAACAAGCACAACTATCTCATTAGTATGCAAATTTGCTGTCAAGTTTTAATGAAAGACAAAATTATACAGATACCAAAGAAATGCTTGGAAATAAATGTCTTTATGATTTCTGAAAAAAAAGAAAGAAAATCACAAGCTTCTATGTAGAAAATGACACTGTCAATTGAATGAAAAGAGTATATTGAATGGGAAAAAATTCAACAACTGTGGTGGTAATCTAATTGTACTGAAATATTGTTTTGATTGTATGTTAATAAATAAAGTTGTCCAGGGGTCAGAGCTATTAGAGCCATAGCAAGAGTGTGGCGGTGGTGGCACACGCCTTTAATCCCATAGATATCTGTGTGTTCAGAGATATAGCCAGCATTGGAGACATATGCCTTTAAGACCTAGGGGGCTGTACATTCAGACAGTGACGAGGCAGTCATGTGTTTGGGTTTACAACCAATGAGAAGGCAGAACAACATACTATAAAAAAAAAAAAAAAAAACAGACAGGAAGTAGGTCTCTTTCGCGAAGCTGGGACAGCAGGTGGAAGGGTGAGATTTTAGCTCTGAGCTCTGACCTCTTGGCTTTCTCCTTTACATTGTTTCTGTGTTTCTTATTTAATAAGACGGTTAGTTACATCAATATCTGGTGCCCAATGTGACAAGAATCCATTAAAAACCGCTTGGCTTGACGGCAGGTCTGCTTTCCCGCAAGGGCGGCAGGCGGCAGCAGGCGGCGGAGGAAGCGGCAGGAAGCGGCCGGCGCCCTAGTCCGAGCCGCCGACTTCCTAGTCTGAGCTGCCGGCTTCCTAGTCCCGGTGGCAGCTTCTAGCCCGGGCCTAGGTCTGTGAGTAGCTTGCTTAAAGCCAGTGCTACAAACAACTCAGACCTGCCCTGCCGAACAGGGCCCTGCCTGTAAAGCCAACGCACATGGTCGGAGCTTAAGGAAGCCAGACCCAAGCCTTGACTCCGGCACAAGAGGGAACACGTGGCTGGATTTAAGCTTTAGCCGGCTATGCTTTCTTGTGCCTTCTCTCTCTCTCTCTTTCTCTCTCTCTGGATTTACACCTGGGACACTAGGTGGCTACTTTGAAAATCCCCTCGGATTTCTACTGTTCAACGCAGATTTGGTAAGTCATAACATATCAGATGTTTTAAAGGAAACTATCTAAAAGAGAATTTTTTCCACATTAAAAAACAAATGGGTTTTATGTGTACATTGGAAGAAAATTGGTTTTTGTTCGAAATTTTAGGCAGTCTGATAATGGAACAACTATATAATATTAGTATTGGTGGAATTATGCACCTTATCACTATACTAATCCACATTTTAATATTTAAAAAGATAGTCAATTTAAGTGCCAGGATAACAGCTTTAGAAGAACTTGTTAAACCTGTAAAAATTCAGACAGAAGAAATTAACAGTGAAGTTGTTTCAAGTCGGGATCATAAGGTTGCAGAAAGAAAGCCTGTTTTCACACAGTCACCCTTAATTTATCCTGTAACCGTACAGCAGATGCCTGATCAAATGGCTACACAAAATAACTGGGCTCCAATTGAAATGTTGGATTTAAAAAGGTTTAAGGAGGCAATAGTATCTTATGGCATGCATTCCCCATATGTAAAGCAAATGTTAAACTCTTGGTCAACATATAATAGGATAGTACCACAGGACTGGCGGGACCTTGCTCAAGGTGTTCTGGAACCCAGCCAGAGACTTCAATTTCTGACTTGGTTTAAGGAGGAGGCTAAAAACATAGAAAAACAATGGAGGGATAAAGGAATACAAGTTTGCCAGGATCAGCTTATGGCAAAGGCCAATATACTTCAGCACAAACACAATGTTTATATGATGTCCAAACCCTAATTTTATGTCGAATGGCAGCCTTGAATGCATGGGACAGAGTTGAGGAACCAGGAAAAAATCTGAGCCATTTACAAAGGTGATGCAAGGCCCAAAAGAGTCTTTTACAGATTTTTTACAAAGACTGGCTTCAGCAGTAAAGAGAATGGTCTCGGATTCAGAAGCTGGTAAGGCAATAATTGAATCTTTGGCCTTTGAGAATGCGAATGCAGCATGCAAAAGAATAATCAGGCCATTAAGGGCAAGATCTGCACCTATGGAAGATTGGATTACAGAAACAATTAATGTTGAAGCTGATGAGCATGATGATACGTGGGTAGGAGAAGTAATTTCAAAAGGTTTGAGGAGTGTTAGATGTTTTGGATGTGGAAAGCAAGGACATTTGAAAAGGGACTGTAGACAGGCCATTCCTAGAAACAATGTTTCTTCAAGGAACAATGGCAGCAGAATGCCCTTCCTTCTGGAGTATGCAGAAGGTGTGGTAAGGGAAAACACTGGACCAACCAATGTAGATCAACAAAGGACAGACAGGGTAATCCTTTGCCTCAGTCTTTGGGAAACTCCCAGAGGGGCCTCGCGCAGGCCCCCAGTGCAAATCCAGTTCAAACCTTTCCTGCAGCCATAGAGGAAATGCCTGCTCTGGAGAGCGATTAAATAACCAAATGCCTATTGGAATAAATCATGCTGGTCAGGATGATGAAACAGAGAGAATAACAAATTCAGGAGAAAACAAAGAAAATTTTTTTGGCAAACTTCTATTAATGAACAAAGACCAAAATTAACGATAAAAATAAATGGTGTTTTGTTGTCTGGTCTGGTAGACACAGGTGCGGACGTTACCATAATTGCACCAGAATTTTGGCATCCAACTTGGCCTCTTCAGGAGGTAAACGTTCAACTGTTAGGAATTGGGACATTATCTCAGGTGAAACAGAGTGCAAGATGGCTCGAATGTATAGGTCCAGAAGGACAGAGAGGAAAATTAAAACCATATGTGGCTAACATAACTATGAACCTGTGGGGTCGAGACTTGTTGCAACAATGGAATACTCAGATTAACATCCCTCCAATCTCAGAAACAAATCATAAACTAGCACATGTTACTGAGAGAAATATTAGAAGATATTGTTCTAATGAGTGGTCACCAGCCATCCATATTATACAAGAACAGGGCACAATAACTCATGATCTTCCAAAGACACCAACAGCTCTACCTTTAAAATGGTTAACAGACAAGCCTGTATGGGTCCAGCAATGGCCTTTAACAACAGAGAAACTCCAGGCTTTAGAAGAGCTGGTAGAAGAACAGTTAAATGCTCAGCATATTGAAGAATCAACCAGCCCTTGGAATTCTCCTGTATTTGTTATTAAAAAGAAATCTGGTAAATGGAGAATGGTAACAGACCTTAGAGCAATTAACAAAGTAATTCAGCCAATGGGCTCTCTACAATCTGGGATGCCTTTGCCTACTCTGTTACCAAAAAGATGGCCTCTCATAGTTATTGATTTAAAAGACTGTTTCTTTTCAATACCCTTACAAGAAAAAGACAGAGAAAGATTTTCTTTTACAGTACCTACTTATAATAATTCTCAACTGGTTAAAAGATTTCAATGGAGGGTCCTCCCTCAGGGAATGTTGAATAGCCCAACTCTGTGTCAATATTTTGTACAACAGCCATTGGAAGTGATACGTAAAAATTTTCCTAAATCTATAATTTATCATTATATGGACGATATTTTACTAGCTGACTCAAATGCAGATACTTTAGAAATAATATTTGAAGAAGTAAAGAAAATTTTGCCTTGCTGGGGATTACAAATTGCTCCTGAAAAGATACAAAGAGGAGACTCTATTAATTATTTAGGATATAAAATAGAGCTACAAAAAATTAGACCCCAAAAGGTGCAAATTCGGAGAGATAGACTACAGACTCTTAATGACTTTCAAAGATTATTTGGAGATATTTCTCATCTACAAACTATTGTTGGGGTAAAAATTGATGAACTGACTAATTTGTTCAGAACCTTAGAAGGTGACAAGGACTTAAATAGTCCAAGAGAATTATCACCTGAAGCTGAGAAAGAATTGGCCTTGGTAGAAAAGAAAGTGCATGAAGGACACGTGGATCGTATTGATCCAAAGCTGGATTGCATTTTGGTTATTTTACCTTCTAGGCGTTCTCCTACTGGAATATTAATGCAGAGGGAAGATATTATATTGGAATGGATATTTTTACCAAATAAACCAAATAAAAAATTAAAAACTTATGTGGGAAAAATCTCTGACTTGATTTACAAAGGAAAATTGAGACTTCGTCAATTAGCAGGCATAGACCCAGCAGAAATTGTCGTACAATTAACTAAGGAGGACATTGAAAAATTATGGACAGAAAGTGAACCTTGGCAAAGAGCTTGCAGTAATTTTTTGGGAGAAATTAACAGCAAATATCCCAAAAGCAATAGAATTGATCTTATAAAGAGAGCTGATTGGATCTTGCCTCGAATTGTACGGCAAAAACCCATATCTGGAGTTCGTACATTTTATACAGATGCCAACAAAGAAGGAAAGGCAGGTTACAAATCAGAAAATTTAAGTAAAGTGGTTCAAAGTCCGTATAATTCAGTTCAAAAATCAGAATTGTATGCTATTCTGTTGGTATTAATGGATTTTTCAGAACCTCTCAACATAGTAACTGACTCTCAGCATGCTGAAAGAGTGGTGTTACATATTGAGACTGCAGAATTTATCCCTGATGCTTCAGAATTAACTTCACTATTTATTCAATTACAAGATACAATCAGGAAAAGGAATCATCCTTTATATATAACTCACATTCGATCCCATACTGGTCTGCCAGGCCCTCTAGCACAAGGCAATGATGAGATTGATAAATTATTGATAGGAAATGTGCTGGAGGCCTCAGAATTTCATAAAAAAACATCACGTTAATAGTAGTTAATAGTAAAGGTTTAAAAAAGGATTTTTCCATAACCTGGCAACAAGCCAAAGAAATAGTAAAGAAATGTCCTACTTGTTCCTTCTACAATCAAACGCCATTACCGGCAGGATGTAACCCAAAGGGTACTCAGAGAAATGAAATCTGGCAGATGGACGTGTTTCACTTTGCAGAATTTGGAAAATTGAAATATGTACACCACACTATCGATACTTATTCAGGATTTCAATGGGCAACTGCTTTGAGTTCTGAAAAAGCTGATTCTGTAATCACTCATTTGCTAGAAGTTATGGCCATCATGGGTATATCTGCACAAATCAAAACTGACAATGCTCCATCATATGTCTCTGTTAAAATGAAACAGTTTTTTGCTTATTACAATATAAAGCATATTACAGGCATACCACATAAACCTACAGGTCAAGCAGTTATAGAAAGATCAAACAGAACTCTAAAGGATATGCTAAATAAACAGAAATGGGTAACAAAAACCCCCAGAAATAGACTGCATAATGCTCTTCTAACTTTGAATTTTCTGAATGCCAATGAGAAAGGAACAACAGCTGCAGAGAGACATTGGATAATAGAAAAAACTACAGAATTAAATCAGCCTATATACTTTAAGGATGTGCTGACCTCAGAATGGAAACCAGGGTATATATTACATTGGGGACGAGGTTTTGCTTTTGTTTCTACAGGAGAAGATAAGCTGTGGGTACCATCAAAATTGATAAAGGTTCGATTTGAACAAGAGAGACCTCTTAATTGAGGAGGTGATAGTTCATCAACCAGCATGAACATCCAATTTAAACTAACTTGTATCAATAACACATGCCTTTTCATTTAATCAGATAATAACTTGTTAAAAGGAAACATCCCCAAAATTAGTCTTGGGGAAAGGTTTTTGTTTTTGTCTTTTAGGAGAATGAAGGTTAAGGAATCTGAAGAACACTGGACAAATGAGACAACTGAAGAAAAGGGACAAATCATCTATCCCAAGAAACAGAGTGTAACGGTGTATGGGTATATATTATCTAAAAAATTTTTATGTCTTCCTAAATGTTTGTTTCTGCTTTTCTCTAAAGATTTAACACTATTGGTTTTCTAACAGTCCTAGTTCAATTAAAATTTAAAGCTGACTTTGGAGTTGGAGAATGGCTCTCTCCTTTAAAATCAAGCATGTTGTTAAAAGGAAAATGCAAACTCCCTGTATCATGCCAGAATAAGAGCCATCTTCTGCTATGGTACAGGACAAAAGCAAAATTAATTAAGGGACTATTCTATTACTAATCTCAACTCTTTTGATTCTATTCTGATTCTTTAAACTTTTCTTAAAGTATAAATTTTATATCAAAATTTACAAGATTAATATATATATATATATATATATATATATATATATATATATATATACATTTTAAACTTTGTTAAGATATGAATGGTCATATAGAGTACTAACTAATTCTAGAAAAAAGGCTAGCTGCATATATATGTTTTTGTGTTCGAGTCTCTTATCAGTTTTCTGCAGGAAATCACGGCCAGGTCTAACATCAACTGAAGTCTCCAGAAAGAAGATGGGGCCCCACAACAACAACAATTCCACGTGGACAATAATAATATCATTAAGCTGACAAACATCATCCACAGATCAGCTTTGAACTACAAGGTGCTCAGAGCAATTTTGAGATGACTAGCTGAGATGATCCAGTCTCAAAGACTACTTGAATAAGGACTTGAGATAAACCCTAAACTTTGGCATTATACACAGACTGGATAATGAAGGATATAGTTACCTCTCCTAGAATTTGACAATTAACCTAAAATTTTTCTTTCAGGATAAAGAAAACTTCGCCCATACCCAGCAGGAAGCAATTTTAAGAATACGACGCCCACATTCCCAAAGAGGTGGTGTGGGGCGGGTGGTTTTTTGGTCTTTTTAATGGGTTTTGGGTCTGGGATAATTTTCAGTGTTTAGGGGGGTTGGTTATAAGTTATTGTCAAGGGTTAGGAAAAAGGCTAAGCAAAGGAGATTAGATTTAAGGTTCTTGTTTAAAAAAAAAAAAGTAAAAGAAAGAAATAAAAGAAAAAGACAATTACTAATTTTAAATACTTTACATTGGATTGGATTGTTTTATATTGTATACAAATTTGAAACTGATATTGTTAGAAAATGCTATATGTATATTTCTAATTGTATTCATACCATTCATTTAACAATATATTGCAAATTTCTGATCCTTGAATGTTATTATTACCAACTATTAGGATATAAAGAAATGAAAGTTAGTAGTTAGACATTACAATATAACTTGTAGTCATATTAGATATGTTTTAAAAATTGAGCAGAGATGTTTTAGACAGGTCATCTTCAAACCCTTCAGAGATCTACAGAATATGGCATTTAAAATGTTTTAATAACTTAGAAAAATTTTCTTTTTTGAGACATGTCGGCTCCTGGCAGTACCAATCTACTTCAGAGAAAATATGGGCATTGAAGAAACTGCATATGGAGTCAACTTTCATTTTGGCAAAAGTTAGCCATGGACAACAAAGTATCCTCGAATCAACAGGACAAAATGGACAGACAGAACACGAAACAAGGGACTACTGATTCTTGCCAAAACAAGTGTGGTTATGGCTTTATCAAAAGGCATCTTCTGAGGCCAGGACAATATGGCCCCATCCCTGAAGTGGCCTTCGCATCCGGAAAAGGTACGGTGCCCTTTTCTTCGAATGCAGCTTAACAGGCAGATGGCCGACGGATTCTGTGGTACAATGGAACAGCAGCTGAAAGCTCATGCCTCTCGAAAGTAGACTGGCATTTAATAGAGGGATGTGGAGAAGAAGGGGATGCTGAGATGAAGCCATATATACACAGCCAAGAAGAATGGACAGCTGAATTTAAAAACTGTCAACAATTTCCAGAATTTAAAATCCTGAATCATGACAGGACACTAGTGGAATTCAGGTGTTTCTGGTACGTGGACTGCTCTCACCCAATGTGATGTTGAACTGTTGACTTTGTGTACATCCTACATCACAAATGAGTCTGTCAGATACACTAAGCCTATAGGCTGAAGATGATGCCCCAACACTGCGGAGAAACCTCAGGTGACTGCCCAGGCAGCTGGCTGTTTCTGTCAACTCACAATTTTTTTGGAAGTTGCTTGCATGCACTTCCTGTTTTTATTTTTGTTAGCTAATATTATTCCCTTCTTGGGTCTCTGAGGGAGTTGAAGATTAGTTAGTTATGGTTGAAGATTAGTTAGTTATAGTTGAAAATTAATTAGGATAGAAAGTACATTAGATACATCTTGGATTTGCCAAAATAGGATAGATAATGGAATTATTTTCTCTGATTTGTCAAATACCTGTTTAGGTATTTATTACTTGTATATATTGTATATAGTTATTGTACTTTTGTATATAGTTTTTCTTTTGTTAGTTATAACCTTTTGCTTTTTTTTCTTTTTTTAAAATAGAAAAGGGGAAATGTGGTGGTAATCTAATTGTACTGAAATATTATTTTGATTGTATGTTAATAAATAAAGTTGTCCAGGGGTCAGAGCTATTAGAGCCATAGCAAGAGTGTGGCGGTGGTGGCACACGCCTTTAATCCCATAGATATCTGTGTGTTCAGGGATATAGCCAGCATTGGAGACATATGCCTTTAAGACCTAGGGGGCTGTACATTCAGACAGTGACGAGGCAGTCATGTGTTTGGGTTTACAACCAATGAGAAGGCAGAACAACATACTATAAAAAAAAAACAAAAAAAAAAAACAGACAGGAAGTAGGTCTCTTTCGCGAAGCTGGGACAGCAGGAGGAAGGGTGAGATTTTAGCTCTGAACTCTGACCTCTCGGCTTTCTCCTTTACATTGTTTCTGTGTTTCTTATTTAATAAGATGGTTAGTTACATCAATAAACAACTATATATCTAAGAGAGGATTAGGATCTAGAATAAACTAAATATAAGAAAGTCAAACAACCCAGTAACAACTGGGGAATGAAATTAAATAGGATTATCCAGAAAAAAAAGTATAAATAGTTCACAAATATGTTTTAAATGCAAAAATATTTAGCAATTTGAAAAATGCATACTAGAAGCATTTTGAGATTTAACCTTACTCCAGTCAGAATGGCAAAGATATAAAGATATGATAATACCACTGCACACATGATCTCACATCAGGCATAAGTGCTGGTTGAAAGCTGTGCTACCTAGTTTTGGACCAGTATATGAGTGCTTCTCCAATGCATCTCCAAATGAAGCAAAGCCCCCAGGTATAGTCTAACTAGGCAAGGACCAGTAGACTTCGGAACAACACAGAATACTTCTGGGACAGCACAGCCTGCATGCTTTCTGTTCTCTTTCACAATATTGATGATGTTCTACTTGAGTTTTAGTGCCACTTTGTCAGTTAAGCTTGGGACAGATGTGATCATTCCCAGGAACCAAAATTGTTTTTCTCAAATATTTTCCTCTAAAATTCTTTGGGAGCTGATGTTCTCAAGTTTCTTATCTGCAGATGCTAGCTGTCACTCCAGACTCTGGGACCTGTCCTGATTCAGTGCAGACAGGATCAGAGGCAGATCACCCTTGTTTCTGTAAATATGCTTTGTTAAGTTTTGAACAATATTGTTGTTCTTGACATGTGTGCCTAGTTAATCACCTTTTACTTTTGTAAAGACAGGATGTCTTTTCTCCATATTTGGCCAAGCTAGCAAAATGAGAAGTGTTGTTTTAGGTTTTAAGATGTTTTGATGTGGCAGAGCCAGTCGGATCTCTGTGAGTTCGAGGCCAGCCTGGGCTACCAAGTGAACTCCAGGAAAGGCTCAAAGCTACACAGAGAAACCCTGTCTTAAAAAACCAAAAAAAAAAAAAAAAGATGTTTTGATGTAAAACTTGGGGAAAAATATTTAAATATTTGACATATTTGAGGTTAACAAAGGAAGATGGGAAAAAGATGCTTGTTAGCACAGAAAAAAAATGTGCTTGCTTTTGAAGTATAAATAAAGAAAGTCGGCATGAGGTATTCCATTCTGGGCTGTCCACTTCTGTGAAACTCATTTGGTGGTGAGATAATTTATTTCTTTGTGTTGATGCCTCTTCTAGGTCTCAGGTCATTGGGACTGCAGCAAGTACTGGTACAACATCTGCACAAAATAAAGCCAGTCAAAATCCCAACAGGAATGGGAGATGGACTCATAAAACTTACCTCCTAGCTTAGGATCTATTTGTAACTTTGGGACTGCTGGGCTAGGGACAGTCAGCTTTCTTCAAGATTAATTTTCTGATAGGCTAACCATATGTGACATATGGACCTTAACCTGTACACATACTGCTGGAACTAATTGGCCTTATTGGGATTAAAGAATAATCCATTAACTGGAAAATATTATTCGTTGTGGAGATTGAAGGAGGACATTGGACTACAAAAAGAAGGGTCAACAATTCTGATCAAAAAACATATGCAGATGTGTAATTCTCAAACAATAAAAGTATTTTTCCTTTAAGTGAAAATAGATCCTCTTTCATATAATATATTCATCTTGATTAGATTTTTTCCTCCCTCAACTTCCCTCAGTTCCTCCCTATTTCCCCTCCCTTCAGGATCTACTCTCTTTCTTTCTCATTAGAAGAGAACAGGTTTCTAAGAGATATCAACCAAACATGACAAAATAAAATACAATAAGATTAAAACAAAAAACATCACAGAGAGGCTGGACAAAGCAACCCAACAGAAGGAAAAGAGCCCCAAGAGCAGGCACGAGAATCAGGGATCTCCTGATTCACACACTCAGGGGTCCCATAAGAACACTAAGCTGAAAGCTATAATATATATGCAAAGGACCTGATGCAGATCACTGTTAGCCCTATCCTTGTTGCTTCCATCTCTGTGAGTTCAAATGAACCTTGCTCACTTCATTCAGAGGGCCTTGTTTTCTTGGTGTCCTCCATCCCCTCTGGCCCTTACACTCTTTCTGCCTCCTTTTCTGCAAGGTTCCTTGAGTTATGAGGGGAGAGATTTCATTGAAACATCCCATTTAGAGCTGTGTGTTTCGAGGACTCTCTCTGCATGGTGTTTAGCTGTTCGTTGCTGCGTTTGTTCCCATCTGCTATGGTACACTTCTCCGATGAAGACTGAATAAGGCACTGATGTGTTCCTCTGGCCTGCTCAGCTCATGTGTTCACAGGGAAAGCTTGTTGGTGTTGGAGGCTGGGATTCCAGAATAAATTGGGAGAATAAGGGTTGGAGGGGATCTTTGTGATCCCTTGGAGGAGTGGTCAGGGAGGAAAGGGAAGCCACAGCAGGTGTTCTGCTACAGCGATAGGGATGAGACTAGGAAAGTTAAGACTGGATGAGCAACAATAAATACATTTTTAAATTACAAAAAAGACAGAGATCAAGCATCAAATGAAAAATAAAGATAAATATGTGGTATTTTAGAAGATTACATGGAAGCCTGAAAGATCTTTTGTGAAGTTTTGAGAAAATGTACCACTATTAATTGGAAAACTTGGCTAAAATTGATAAAATTTTATACATAAGTAACACACCAAATTGATTTAAAATTATCAGAAATACTAAATTTATTAAATATTTAAAGTAAGATTGAAAGAATAAAAAGACTCTCCCAATGATGACTATCTCAGAACTGAATTAATTCAGAGGTGGAATATAACATATAAAAAGATGTAAAAGCATACTCTTACTACAACTCCATAAAATAGTCAGACAAGGACGGTCTCAAAATTCATTCCATGAAGTGAGTGGATAAGGACATAAGGTAAGTGTAGAACCTCACTTGATCATATATGCAAAGACACTCAATAAAATCACTGCAAACTAAAAGCAACAAAACATTAAAAAACAATACAATATGGTTAACTTGGTTTTATATACAATGTTGAATAGATTGACTTGGGAATATCAAGAAATGTAGTATAACACAAGAACATAATCAAGTATAAATATCACAGAATAATTTAAATTGATGCATCAAAACACTGAAAAATGAACACCAACTCATAATAAAAACTGTGACAAACTAAGAATTTAAAGACTACCCTTGGCTTAGCAAAATGTTGTATGCTGACATAATTAATATTTTTTTCAAATAAAAATGAAAAAGGCAATGAATTCTGGTAAACAAATATTTAATATCCTTATTTGTGAGACAAATTGAGATTTTTTATCTCATCACAGTTGGAGTGGATATAATAAATAATAAAGGATAAAGGTTGCCAAGGATAGAGGGGAAAAAGTAGTCATATGACCTCATGGTATATAAAATAATGCCTCCATTATAGTGATTAAAATAATGTTTCCTCAACAAGAAGTCAGAACTCTTTTTTATATAGTTATACCATCTAAGGGATTCTACCCATTAGAGTTAAAGTCAATTTACTATGGAAATACTTGCATTTGCATGTGTATGTTTGGTATTCCTTATGGTCATATGATTATGGGATCATCTGAGATGCCCATAGTGAAGGAACAAATCAAGCCACTGTGGTAGAAATACACAAGCAAGTATTTCCCAGTGAAAGATAAAACAGAATTTTGTCATTTTTTAAAGAAAATTATGGAACTGTAAATAAAGAAATTTAATAAAATAAATAAGTTTCACAAAACAAGTATTAATCATTTTTCATATGCAGTACTCACTAGGACCAAAAAGGATAAGGGAATGATGCACATCTTACTTGCATTTCATTGAGATTCTGTAAGTATGATCTCTACCTGAATCCTACTGAAAAATAATAAATATTTTATTTGGCTTAGGGAATTTGACTTTTTCACATTCAGAAAACTAAAGATATTTAACTTCTGGGCACTCATATTTATTTTGAAGGGATTTTTTTCTTTATCTTTCACTTCTCTTTTTAATTATTATTTATCACTTAAGTGTGAAGTCCTTAAGGGAAAGGACATTTTTTCTTTTGAATTAATTTGTTTTGATAATTATTACGAGTAGTAAAACATAATAATGTTTAAATGGGTTATTTTTGGAATTGGCATAATTACCTTTTTATCTTTCTTCTAGATATACTTTAATATAATATGATCAAAACAGAAAGGTTTATTCTGTTGCTGGATACAATTAATAAAAATATTAAGTGTTATATATACAAATAAATAAAAAAAAGAAAGTCTATTCAGGAAATAAAGAAGATATTTGAATGCAACCAATTAAGTGACATTTGACTATATTTTTATCTGGTTTTATTGCTGAACATTTTGCTTTGGATTTATTTTTTTTCAGACTGTAAATGGGAAATATTCAAAGAGAAAGCAGTTTGACCATACTAGCTAGTGTGTCCATTAGGGTTCTTTACACTACTAAACTTCCTCTTTTTGGTTGGTCTCATTATTACTATTACAAATTCGTGATCTGATGTGCTAAAATGGTATGTCATATTGTAAAGTAAATATTGTGCTATTTTTTGGAGTTTGTCTCTGAAATGCTCTTCTTCCTTTCACTGTTTGTGTCAATGCTAAATACACAGCACTGCAGCGAAGTAGTGAACACATACAAACACATTTATATATAACATATTTTAGTAAAAGGCATGATTACATTCATTTGAGGGGCTGACACTTGGATGAAAGTGGTTATCACTTCTAATAGTTTGCAGGCAGATCCATCTGTTCATCATGTAAGTGATTATATTGTCTGCAAATATCAATATAATGACTTATTCTTCCATATTTGTAATTTTTTTCTTTCTTTCGTTTTTTTGTTGCATTAGTACTTCATGAATAAAAACGGAAAGAAACTGGCATCCCCATTCCATTCCTGACTTCATTGGAAATGTTTTCTCGACTAGGTACCCAAAGAAATCTAAGACATCATGCTTCAAAGATACCTGCATATTTATTTTTATTGTGACACTACTAACAAGAAAATTATGGAGCTAGCACCAGGAGTATTTTAACAAGTGAATATGTAGTGTATGAAAATGTAGTATATATTTTTGATGAAATCTTAAGCAAAGAGTGAGCAAAATTATGCAGACTCAGAAAAACAAATATTTCTGTATTCTCTCTTAGAAGCAATTTAGGCTTCACACATGCACATATACATAGACACACACACACACACACACACACACACACACACACACATCTTAAATGGAACTAATAATTTTCCTGAAGTAAGTGTTATTGTGGAAAGTGGAGTTGTCTTTGGGGATCTTAACATTGTTAGTAAGAGAATTCAGAAAATGTGTCAGGAAGAAACGATAATTTTATGTGAATTTGAGGAGAAAAATCCAATAGGACATCAAAAGCATAAATTTTGGCAGCTGTTGGAATGAAGATAAAGAAGAGAAGTCGAACCACATGCTTTGATTTAGGGTTCTAGAAATCCGGCTATTCAGCAATGGAAGTTGCAAGTAGACACATAACAGATAGGTACAGGGTAGTCAAAAAATAGTGAGGAAGCCCAGAGGTTCTAGAAAAGTTCATCAAACTTTTGTTAAGTGTCAGAAAGAAGGCAGGAAATAGGTAGTTTTATGAGCTAGAACTCCAAAAGCAAATGCTTAACAGTTCTATAAAGGCTTAAGCTCTGTGAAGAACTTCTTGGGGGGAGGTCCTTCATTGAGAGATAAGTAAATTGTCTCATTAAGCAGAAAATTATTCCTTCCATTCCTGTCAAATGCCTTCAAGTGAATCTCCTTTCCTTTCCTGTGGGTGGAGTGGTCCTAGACATTTCCCAGATGATTGATGGGGTAAGCTTTACTTTTAAGACAGAAGACAATAGTAGGTAATTCACTTAAATTTATAAGTACAATAAACATTAATTTTAAAATACATGAAATAATCATAGCAAAAAAATCTATAGTTAACAAGAAAATAAAAATCTCTACATACCAGTCTCTGAGACAGAGACAATCTAATATAGTTAGTACAATTAGCAATCAAAAATTCTCTGTCCATGTAGATCAACATTTCCATTTTCTGTCTACATTAATTTTCTATTAGTTCAATCTGTTAAAATATTTCAAAGTTGTTTATTTTGCATTTACTAAAGTTTAGCCCAATTTATTTATTCTATTCTAACAATATTATATGACATTCTCCTGTTTGTTTAATAAATAAATGGAAATTTATCTTTGTACTTTCAAAAATATTATTAATTAGAACATAAGCAATATTTTCATACTTTATGTACAAAATATAAATATAACTGTATCAATGAATTAAATCTTGGTTATTTTATTTGATAGTTTAATAATTAATTGAATGAGATAATTAACATTTATTAAAATTTACCCTTAGATAACTTATTAATTAGCTTTCTTTGTGTACATTTGTGCTTGTAAGTTAGTATCTAAATATTAAAATGATCGTATTCAAGATAATTTTCTTCACCATAGAGTCTCTCAAAATACTACCCATAACCTACTAACTATGGACTTGTATACTCTACACATTCTATAGAACTGAAAACATACACTGTATGATTTTTTTCCTATTTTCATTTATTAAAATATAGATTTTTTTATACTCTAGTTATGGTTTACTTTTCCATTACAGGTCCTTCCCAACTTTTATCTCATCCAAACCACATCATTTCTTTCTCTTTATTAAACAAAAAGACATCTAAAAATCAATGGTAAAATAAAATATAATAAAAAATCTAGACTGTCACAAAACAAATAGAAGAATAAAAGCCAAAGTAAAAGCACAAGAAACACATATATCACAGAGACACGCATGTTTGCACACACAGAAATCTCATGGAAACACGAAACCATAAAATATATGCCAACGACCTGTGAAGTTAAAAAGAAAAATATCCTTCAAACAATTATGGAACAACAACAACAACAAAAAAAAAACCTCCAAAAATGCTATTGAGTTCACTACATACTGGCCATCTACTGATGGGTATGGGACTTTACTCGAGAGTAGCTTATATACCCAGTGATATTCCATTGGAGAAAACTAAATCTTAATTTTGAGCAGTTATCAATTGGAGATAGCTTTTGGTTATGGATAGGAACTTGTGTCCACTTCTTTCAGTACCATGAACCCTTCTGGCACAGACCCATTCAGGTCTACCTTGCTGTATCAGTCTCTGTGAGTTCATAGTTGTGTTGGTTCTGCTCTGTCTTGAAGCTTTGCTTCTTTAGTTTCCTCCATCCCCTCTGATTTTAAAATTTCTGCCTCCTCTACTGCAGGGTTCCCTGAGCAGTAGGACGGAATATTCCAAGGTCCTCTATCCTATGCACATTTGTCCAGCTGTGGGTCTCCACAAATATTCTCATTGATTGAAGGAGGAAGCTTCTCCTAGCAAGACGCACATGTATGAGTATAGTAGCATGCTCTTAGGAGTCATTATATGGACATGATCCTTTAGCAGAACAGGAATATTTGGTTTTCCCATAGGTGCCTGGCCTATGATCAGTTCTTGACCACCTCAGAAGTATCAGGTATCGGCTAGTTACTTCCACAAGCTTGTGCCACGATCGCACTAGCACAACCTTCAGTCAGATCACCATTGTAGATCATGGTATTTGCAGCTGGGTTGTTTCTCTTTCTTCTTTTGTAGCTTGTAGCGTACTTTCCAGTATCACGAACACCAGTCAGCAGGGATTTAAGGCTATAGGTAGGCACCAACTCAACTTCTCCATATTCAATGAGTTGTGTGGGTGTTATTACAGAAACCAATGCCTTGTCCCAGATTGTGGAGAGAAAGCAGTTGCCTGGACCATAGCCTGGCATATTTTGCGGGTGGTAACAGTGACTCAATTAAATGTAACCCATTCCCAGAACTAGAGGCTAAATTTGATGAAGAGAGATGTCCTCTTGAGCCTCAATCTCCCTCATTACTTCATGATCCCATTGAATATTCCAAGGTCCTCTATTCTATGCACATTTGTCTTCTTCATGAGTGTTTATGTTTTAGGAAGCTTCTAGTTTATTAGATTTCCATACAACTCTTCAAATGGCCCCAAGTTTTAGATTTCTCTCCCTGTATTTCCTCACTTACCACCCTCTTTCCTCTCAATGCCTGTTAACTTTCCTTCCCCCATCCTTCTCCCAGCATAGACCTCATCCATCTATAATTATCTACCTATTTCCTCTCCCCAGGGAGAACTATGTGCCCCTCCCCTAATTTAAATGTAACCTCTGCTAACATTCATATATAAGTGATCATATACAATATTTGTCTTTTGGAGTTTAGTTACCTCACTTAGGATGAATGTTTTCTATCTCCATTAATTTTTCTGAGAATTTCATGATGTCTATTTTTGTCTTTCATTGAAAATAGATTTTTTTCTCACATATTATATACTGATTTTAGTTTTTCTTCCCTTTACACTTCCAATTCCCCCCTTTTCCCCAACCATCCAGACGTACCCCATCTCTGTCTCTCATTAGAAAACAAACAGTTTTCTAAAGGATAATAATAAAATAAGATAAAACAAAGTTAACATATTAGAATAGGACACAACAAAAGAGGTGGAAAAGAAATATTGCAAGAAACAGAACTAGATGTTGAGACGTACTTGTTCATACACTCAGGAATCCCTTATAAACTCTAAACTGGAAATATATACATACATATATATAGGACTAGCAGGGTGGGAAGAGAAAAGATTTTATATATCTGGCCAGGGGAGATAAACCAATAAGAAGTACCCTTCCATGGTCTCCTGATTCCTACCCTGACTTTCTTTGATGATGAACAATGATGTGGAAGTATAAGCTGACTTAACCCTTTACTCCTCTTCTTGTTCTTTGGTCATGGTGTTTCATCACAACAATAGAAAGCCTAACTGAGACACTTCTCTAGCAGAGCCATCAGGGATTCTTCTAGTGAAAATCAGAAGGCTAAAATTAAAATTAAATTGATATCAATCTAAACAGTAAAAAATAAGAAAAATTTTAAAATTGGTTTATTCATTTTGATTTAGAAAATCTTGATTTCTTGGTGTCCTCCAGACGCTCTGGCTCTTATATTCTTTCTACTTCCTCTTTAACAGGGTTCTCTGAACTCTGACAGGAGGAATTTTGTAGAGAAACGTCATTTATAACTGTTGTTTTCAAGATCACTCACACTCTGCCTAATGACTGGCTGTAGGTATCTTCATTTCTTCCCATCAGCTATAGGAGTAGGCATCTCTGATAATGACTGAGGAAGCCATTGATCTTTAAGTATAGCAGAATGTCATTAGGCATCATTTGATTGCCATACTTTTGTTTTTGCTTCTGTTTTGTTCTTGTTCTTTCTGCTTTTTAGAACATTAGTATTTGGTTTTACCCTAGATTCCTGGCCATTTAGTCTCAGGTTCTTGGTAATGAAAGCAGTGTTGGTATGGGTTCCACTTGTGGAGTGGTCCTTAAGTCAAATTTGATATGGCTTGGATACAACCTTAACCTTTGTATCACTTTTGCACTGGTGTATCTTGCTGACAGAACACTATTGTATTCCAAAGGGTTTGGTGCTGGGTTGGTGTTTACATTTCTCTTATGGTAGCTGGCAGAGTACCTTTGTACCAAAGACCCAAGCACATAGTGGTGAAAGCTCTATGTGGTTACTATCTCATCTTTGCCGTATTCAATGAGTTGTGTAGGTATTGTCTTCAGCAATAGGACCTTGCTGTCAGGTTTTGGAGAGGAATCTATCATCTTAGCAAGAGTCTGAGGTGTTTGGGTGTTCCTATGGGAACCCTCTGGCCAACAACTCAATTAGATCTATGCCATTTCCTGTATTGAGAGCTTAATTTGAGGATGAGAGATAGCCAGCTGGAATTCGGTTTCCCCCATTATTTTATTTAGATCTCCTGCATATCTGTACATACATTAGGAAGCATCTACTCTATTAAGTTTCAATATCTCCCCTCAAATGGCCTTTAACTTTAGCTGTCTCTTCCCCATATTTTTCCTCATCTCAATCTTCCCTTCTCCCTGCTTGACCCTTGAGTTCCAGTATCACCACCCAATAATCCTTAACTATCTACCCATTTCATTTTCTTAAGGAGATCTCTCTAACCTTCCCCCAACTACAAACAGTCCTTTACTCTCTACCTAACATCTATAGTTCTATGGACTGTAGTTTGGTTATTATTAACATAACAGCTAATCTCCACATATAAGTGAATATATCTGTATAAGTCTTCTGCATCTGGGTTACCTAACTCAGGATGATGTTTTTCTACTTTCATCAATTTACCAACAAATTTCATAATTTTAATTTTAATGGCTAAGTAATATTCCATTGTGTAATTATACTATGATTTCTGAATCCATTCTTCTTTTGAAGGACACCTAGATTGTCTTCAGTTTCTGGCTGCTATGAAAAGAACAACAATGAACATGTTTGAGCAAGTGTCTCTATATCAAGATGTATAATCATTTGTATACACTAATGTATGCACAAATGTGGAATGTCTGGATCTTGGGGTAGAGCAGTTCCTATCTTCCCAAGAAATGAACACACCAATTTCCAAATTGGTTTTACAAGTTTGTACTCCCACCTGCTATGGATAAGTGTTCTCTTTACTCCACATCCTTACCTTCATTAGCTATCATTTGTTTTATACATGTTAGACATTCTGATAGATATAAGATAAAACTTTGGAGAAGTTTGATTTGTATTTCATTGATGACTAAAGATCTTGAATGTTTTATGTGCTTTTTAGCCATTTGAGTTTCCTCTTTTGAGAATTCTCAATTTAGATCTGTAACCTATTTTTAATTGTGTTATTTGTTATATTTATATCCAGTTCTTTGAGTTTTTGTATATTTTAGATATTAGCCCTCTATAAAATATGTAGTTGGTAAAAAAAATATTTTCCCATTCTACAGACTTCTCTTTTTCCAAGTGTTATAACCTTTGACATGCAGGGGCTTTATAGGATCATGAGGTACCATTTATTATGTTCTTGTGTTATCAGTGTTCAGTTCAGAAAGAGTTTTCTATCTCAATGAATTAAAGACTATTCCCCTTATTCTCTTGTATCAGCTTCAGTGTATCTGATCATATATTGAAGACTATTTATCCATTAGGAGGGGAGTTTAATGCAGAATGATCAGTATGGATCTACTTACCTTCTTCAACATGCAACCATGCAGTTTAACCAGTTGTTTAAGATGCTATTATTTCTGCCATATTTCTGGCTTCCAAGATGCTATTATTTCTGGTGTATTTCTGGCTTCCTTATCAAAAACCAGGTGTTCATAAGTGTGTAGACTCTGCACATAAGTGTACAGACTGTTCAGACTACTGCAGTTTTAAATTAACTTATTTCATTTGTTTACATGTTTATCCATTTTCTATCATGTATGTTTTTATTAACTATATTCCTAAAAAAATAAACATAAAAATTCCATTTTATATGCATTGAATATTCTCCTGTATTTTAGACAAAGATTCATGATAATTCATAATCATTCTAGATGTGACAAATTATTTCTAATTTTTTCATGTAGTACATGAGAATGGTTGTTGCCTTTTCAAAAGAAAAAATAATTGCTATAAACTAACAGAGATGAGTGATTCAAGTTAGAAGAGGAATCAGACACCACCTGCTACTCATGGGATTTGATTCATGAATACTTCAAAAGTACACATTTAAATGTACTGAATTAGAAGTACGCATTTTCTAATGTATTTGAGCAAGATGAGGAAGAATGGTAGATTGCTACCTATACACCCACAATATGCAGAAATATTTATACATGCATGTTTCTCATCATTTAAAACACTAAAAAGTAAGTAAAATCAACCAATATTCTAAATATATAAACTATTTTTTGAATATTGGAGAAAATAGCAATTTAGTAGCAAGAATACACCTATCATAATGTAAAATTTTATGACAATCTCCATCTACAATTTCACTCTTTGTAGTATAACTAGACATATTTTCATGCTCTATTAGTTTACAAATATGTTTCTTTTTATGCAACATATTGAAATTATTTCATATGGTTAGTAATAGACAGCCTATTCTCATAAAAAATATTGCTTTGAATGAGTGTAATTCTAAAATTACATAATTCTTAAAACATTTAGTTTTTAAATTTTGGGATCATAACATGACTAAATCATTTCTCCCTTCCCTTTTCACACTCAATACCCTCCTATACACTCCACCATTGCTCTTCTTCAAATTTGTGCAATAGACTTAGGAATTATGTGTTGTAGCTTTTCTGAAATTGTTGATATTGTTTACTTCTAGAGTGTGATTAAGCTCTGTCTTCTTTAGGGAATGGATTGTTTCAATTCAGAGAAAATTGCTACATAAAATGTTTTCACATAGAACACACACTTTTATTCTGTTATTATTGGAGTCAGGATCAAGAGATAGATGAAAATGCCTGTAGAACTTTTTCTCATTCCTGGGACATACTCCACTATCACTGAAAATTCGAACAGCTTAGGTTTGAATAATAAATCTCCTTGATTCAACATCTTCTCTGTTACCTATGATGGATAATCATTATTGTTAACAGAATGGAAATAAGATACACATGGAAGCAAATTCCTGGGCATGTATTTGAGAAATAACAAAGATTGTGTTAATTAAGGCAGAAAAAACTAACCCTAAATATTGATGGTACCATTTCACAGGCTAGGCTCCTTAGCAGAATAAAATGAAGAAAATTAGATGAGTTTAAGAATTCATCATTCTTTGTTTTCTGAGCATGGGCACAATGTCCAAAGCTGCTTGAAGTTTATGCTTTCATATTACCCCCACTTAGGATGGCCTGTAATCCCTGGAACTGTAAGACAAAGTTACATTCCTTTTGCTTCTCATTCGTGTGTGTGTGTGTGTGTGTGTGTGTGTGTGTGTGTGTGTGTGTGTGTGACACAGGAGTGCAAACATCTTCATTTTTGTGTGTCTCTATGCAGGTGGAAGATAAAGGCTACTAACTACAATTTTTTTCAGTTACTATATATTTTATTTTATTTCATTTCTGAACAGGAACCCCATTTTATATGAGGCTCACCAATTCAGCTAGTCCAGATAGCCAATGAGCTCCAGGGAGCCAATTATCTAAGCCCCTGCGGACTGCTGTTATAAATACATACCCTAGTGCTTGCCTTTTGAACCTTTTTTCTGGATATCTGAACTCGGGACATCTTGTTTGATTGCAAGGCACTCTAGTGACTCATGTATCTCCCATCTCCTCTCTTCTTTTCTTAAGTTTAATGTATCAGTTGTTTTGCCAGAACATATGAAAAAAGAAGATGTAGTTGATTTACAAATGGTCTCACTGCAACTTTCCCCAGTTTCAGTTATTTTTCCCTCTGTCTTTAATATGGTATGCTCATATAGTTCATTATTTCACTCAATCCATTATAACATATAGAAAATGAATCAAATATTTTATTCTGCACTGACTCTGTGGATAAATAATACCTAATTTTTATTTCTTTACTTCTATGTATAAACAATTGGCTGAATAGAAGTTAAAAAAATTGATTCTTACAGAAATGAATGTTTGCCTTATAATGCAAAGTTTAAACTTAAATCCACAGCCTATAATATCCAAAATGCATCACAGAAAAATATAATACTGATATTTTAGGTCTGCTTTTTTATGTACATAAAAATGAGATCTTTGGAGAGTTTAATGTATATAGGTAGATAGTCTAACAGTTACCTTGTATTAGAAATAAAACATAACTCTTCAATTTCTGCTACTATTTGCCTTTCAGTCTTTTGTGTTGTTGATAGATAATAAATCACTAAGGCTCTGCAGGATGAGAGTACTTACTTTTCTCTCTGTGATCTTCATTTTATGTGCCAACTTGCCTCTTCTATGGAATGAATAGATGACACATATTTCTAGAGCTGCATCAGAGTTGTTATAGATAGCATTGGCACATGAACCTGAAAATGTACTGAAGTATATTTACCTTTCCAATGTGAATAGACATTGCTGTACCATTCAGGCCAGGAGAGCAAAATTTCAAGCAAGGAAGATTTTTTTTTGTTGTTGTTCTTATTGTTGCTGTTTCCCCACCTAAGTACAGAAGCTGAACATTTCATTTTGCTTTCTTCTGCCCTTATTTAGATGTACATGAGTGACTATTCCTCTCAGTCTTTTCTTTCTGATTGCAGACAGCTGATCAGGGATTTTGTGCCTTTACAGACTACTTGATGTCATTAAATTATTTATTGTTTATGTCTTTCTTTTCTCATTTTTTCTTTGTGAAAGCACCATATTATTAAAAGTGACTAATTTACAGTACATCATTTTTCATTAAAAATAATGATCTTCATATAATTACTTAAAATAATCATCCTGTAAATTACTTGAGGCATTATGTGTGAAAATTTTTGAAAAAGCACAATGAGATTGTTCAGCTTCAGGACGTACTTGCCCCAAACTTTGGCATTTGATGTT
Source organism: Peromyscus leucopus (assembly GCF_004664715.2). NCBI lineage: Eukaryota > Metazoa > Chordata > Mammalia > Rodentia > Cricetidae > Peromyscus > Peromyscus leucopus. The sequence goes on from NC_051070.1 coordinate 28,970,221, forward strand.
TGGAAATTTATTCACCCATTGTTTGAAGTTGTTACTCAATGATATCAACATTTTTCTACCATGAGAAAATGACAAATGTGGTTAGAAGGTATTTATTATGTGTCATTGTTGATCTGTGTATTGGGACATATTTTAAACCATTCAGATTGCATTTTTGTTCTGAATTTCTTGAGTGGCGCTTCATGATGACTTCACTGTGATATCTGTGAATGAATCAAAATTGCTTTGAGAAGAAGGTCACTTTACAAGCTATGTTAAATAAATCAATTCAGACCATTTCTTTATTCTATAGTAGAGATCAGGCTCTGCAATTTTCTAAGTTATTCCATATTTTATAAAACAGTTGTTTTTTTTTTCAAGCTGAACATAATCCTAGGACATTCCTTTTAAAAATAAAAATCCTTTACTTTATCTTTTTTTTAATTAAAGTACAATGTATCATCTCCCTTTCCTATTTTATACCTCCAGTTCCTCCTAGTTCCTCCCAGACCTTGTTTCCTCTCAAATTCAAGGAATCTTGTTTTTCACTGTTACTGGTACACATACTCATACACACTCTAATATGTAAATACAACCTGCTAGGCCCCTCTAGTATTGCTTGTAGGTATATGACTTCAGGGCTGACCACTTGGCATTGGATAACCAATCCTAGGGCTCATCTTGGGGAAGACTAATTTTCCTGTTCTCAGAATTCTTTAGTTAACTTTGGATTTTATGAGGAGTACCTACTATCATCATGTACTGTCACTTTTATATTTTTGGAATAAAACATCATGACCAATGTAACTTATCAGAAGGTTTATTTAGGGATAAAAGTCCACCATCATCAAAGTGTGAACTGAAGCAAAGTGCTAGGCAGGCAAGATGTCATGGTAGTGGATCAGCAAGAGTGATCTCACATCTTAATACAAAACCATGAAACAGAGAGAGCTAACCAGACATAAAGGAGACTTTTGTAACTTCTAAGCCTATCCAGAGCATCATACTTCCTCCACAAGACTGCACCTCTAATTCTCCCCCAATAGATATTAACTGAGGACCAAGTATTCAAATATCTGAGCCAAAAGGGGGCACACCATTCCAACCATCCCCCTACGTTTTTATAAATCAATATAGTATCAAACTGCATTCTAAATACTTATCATTATACTCTAATAAATGTAATTTTCACCCTTCATCAAAGAAGCTTTGAACTATTTTGTTCCTCTTTGGTATAGACAGAAAACATTACACATATCAGTACCTGTAAAAATTTAGTTACTCCAGTTATTAAGCAGATTTTGACTCTATCTTAGATAGAAAACAATGAATTTTGCCCCTTGATCAACCCAGAACTTTATCAACTGACAAGCATCACTGATTTAGGACAGATTTGTTAATTATGTATACATGAAAATAGAATGGGAATCAATGTAAATTTATTGAGAAGAATTGGAACTGTGAAAATAGACATATTTAAAATCATATAGAGAAAAGTAGGCCCTAGAACATTTCAAACACAACAATTGAGGAAAGGGTATAATTGTCACACCTGACCCCATAAAATGATTGACATCTAGCAAGGCAATAGCATAGCCTCACTGCTATCATTTGATAATTGGTGTGTTTATCAAAGGCCAAAGAATTGGCTCTCTTCCTGTCATTTAAGTAGCCAACTTGACTATTTGCCCATCCATCTTTGCACCTGTCTAGACCTTGACCTGACCTAATGGTTCTTGCTTCTGCCCTATTTCTCCATCCCATTTTGGTTCAGACTTCCTTCTTAAAGTTGAACTCTAAAACGTTACTACCAAAATGAACCATTGAGGCCCACCTACAGACCCACCTGCAGCTGCAGCAGCAGCCCCACATGCAGCCCCACTAGCTTACCTACCTGATTCCCACCCTGCAGACCCACCTGCCTCTCCACCTGCAGCCCCCAAAGCAGCCCATGGAAGCCTCATCTGCAGTCCCACCTGTAACCCTTTCCTGCAGCCTTACCAGCAGTGGTACTATTCTGCCTCATTATCGTAGCAGTATGGACTCCTCAACCCACTTGAATTCTCTTTGACTCTATGTAGCCTGGTTCAAATTGTTTATTTTTGGCAACCCATACACACACATACAGATATATTTAGCATTGTGTTCTGTGATGTATAATATAAAAATTAACTTGCACTTGCCTGGGCCAATGTAAGATAATAGGCAGATTTTATGACAAAATGAATAAAGACATTGTGGAAAGAATCAAGCCACATATAAACAGGTGTGTATATGAGTGAATATATTTATATACATATGTCACATTTCCAAATGCCTGATATAATGTACATAATATTATATAGAAAGACTTTATAAGAAACGTGTGGTTATTAATATTGTGCTTAACTCTTAATTCCCAGATTTAATGATGTACCATCCATAAATATTTTCACTCAATCATTGCACTAAAATATATTCAGTTCCTTTAACAAATATTTTAGACTGATAATAAAAAATTTTCAACTTACTTATTTAAATGTACATACATCACTTTCTAAAATGTCTTAATTGCCTGTATTACATGTACCTTTTAACTATGAAAGCATATGCTTATTAATCAACTTGATTGTCATAATTGTTTAATGGCATCTATGTATCTCAAAACAGCATGTAGCAAACATAAAATATACAAAATTTTGTTTTTCAAAATTTCATGCAAATATGGCTAGAAACATTCATTTGAAGATCAGAGGCACATTTATAGAACAAGGCAAATCATTCACCAATGTGCACTCTCATTCACATGTTTTACAGTCCTTTGGATTTTATGTGTGGCTCACTGTTTATAAAGACTTGCATTCTGGCTAGAACTTGCCAAGGCTCTTATTGATTCAAAGTCATATTGGATAATATTGTCTAATTTGTAGTTTCAAATAATGTAAATATCAGAGCATGATAAATTAGACTTATTTTAAATAAATAAACTTATGTTGGTGCCATTACCTCCCATATGCTGTTCTGATCTTACTTGAGGACTTCCCTTGATGTGGATACTGGATTTAAAAGTGTTTTAGTATTAACTTAGATTTACTTTCCATAGCTGTGAGAAAATACTTGAATAAGAAATAAAGCAAAACAAGAAGAAATGTACCTGGCTTTGTGGCTGTAAGGTTTCAGTCACTGTCTGCTTGTTTTGTGTAGTTATTGTTGTTTTGTTTTGTTTTTCTCATCTTGTGGCTACAAGACAGAGGAGAGACAGAGATTGAATGGAGATGGATGTGAAGGTGAAGGTGGAGGTGAAGATAGAGATGGGGAGCGAGAGAGGAAAGATGGGTTTCCTTTATCCTCTTCAATCAATTTCCCAGATGAACTCTCTTCTTTCCCCCAGTTTCTATCTCTTAAATGTTGAACCTCTAATCAGTAACAGCATAAAGTGGCAGCAAAAACTTGAAAACATGAGTCAATAGAGATTCTCACGCACTACAGTAGGACACATGATACCATTTCAGAAGTGAAATATATATTATTAATACTTTTAAGAAACAAATATAAATTTTATCAATTTTTTTTGGTAAACACTCTTTTTTTATTTATTTATTTTATTTATTTTACAATACTATTCAGTTCTACATAATAGCCACAGATTTTTATTTAAAATTTTACAATACTTTGACTAAAATTTAATTATTAATTTGACTTTTATTATGCTTATGAAGTTTACTAATATGCAACTTAAACATTTAAGCTTTTTTCCTCTTTCTTAAACCTTGAATAATTTATGCCATTTGAATTATAAAATCTTCCAAGGTTATGTATAACTCACCTGTGAGCCATCTGGTCCTGATAAATATTTATATGTAAATTTATGTTTTGTAATCTTTATTTTAATTGGTGTCTTTTGGGTTCCCATTTAATATAGGGCAGTATGAACAATTCAGAACATTTTTGGAAATCATACATTAGCTATGATGAGTACAGAAATACTTGTGGCCAAGTAATAAGCTGGTTTTGGTTTTTCAAAGCAAATAAAAATATTTGGAAGGATAATCCTTAAGATTTTAATGACTGTATTTTTCTTTTAGAGATTAAAAACATTTTATATCAACTAGATTATTATAGTCTTAAAAATCTTGTTACATTTGCAATCAATAAATACGATATTTACTTCTTAAAATAGTTACCAAATGTTTATCATGTGCAACAAATTACAGTTTTATATTTTGTACTCACCACTAAATTTGGTTTATCTAGACTCTCATTTCATATTTTAATTTAAAAACATTTTCAAATGATATGATTTTAGTATATTATCAAATAATTTTTTATATCTGTATTATTTGAATAATTTGACCCTTTTAGCAAGAACCAATAAAATGACTGTTACAAAGACGAACAATTTAAATTTTTTTTATATATATTACATTTGAAAACTTTTTTTGTTTGTTTGTTTTTGTTTTTTTCTAGACAGGGTTTCTCTGTGTAGCTTTGCGCCTTTCCTGGAACTCAGTTGGTAGCCCAGGTTGGCCTTGAAATTACAGAGATCTGCCTGGCTCTGCCTCCTGTGTGCTGGGAATAAAGGTGTAGCACCACCACCACCCAGCTACATTTGAAAACTTTTAACAACTGTTTTCCTAGCACTTTAGTATTTCTAAATATTATTACCATACGGGCTCTTTTTTTTTCTTTGTTTGTCTGTATACCTCTAATACAATTTTGAGGTAGAAACAGGATCTCTCTGTAATGTAACTCTGGCTATCCTGAAACACACCATGTAGACCAGGTTGGCCTTGAACACACAGAAATCCCACCTGCCTCTACCTTCCATGTGTTGGGAAGAAAGCAATGTACAACCACACCTGACTGCTAATACTAATATAATTTTGCATTTAGGATCAATTGTTCTTTGTGATTATTCCTGAAAGAGTCTGAGTTCTTGTGTTCTATTTTTTTTTTTTTTGCAAGCTCAATATTCATCATTTTTTCCTATTAGGATGCACTGAGTCTCCCACAAACACCCTTGATCCATATACTTTACCCCATTCAGTTTACATTTATATAAGACTAGTTAGAAAATCAATGTTTTCCACACGTACACATTTTTGTGAGCCTTTAGTCTATTGTGAATAGGGTTGTTTCTTGCAGAAGTTATAATTTTCTCTCACAATTATCCAACATAGTTTTTCAAATGAGAAACCAGATTTCACTCTAGTAAATATAGTATTATAGGTATCTTGACAGTTTTTCTAGAGTGCTATTTTTTTATTATCTCTCTTTATGAGTTGGAGAGTTCCATCTCTTTGTACATTGCTTATCAGTTCTCTATAACTTCAGTGATAATGCTCAACTTAAGTGTAAAACCTGTTCTCAGCAGTAGAATTTCTTCAAATTTTGACATAACTGTTTCTTCTTTTGTTAAAAGTTCATATTTTGAAAATATTACTCACTTTTTCCCAATCATTTTTATTTTTGAAATTTTAACTTAATTTCAACACTTCTTCCTTCCCTTCCTTCTCTCCAAACCATGCCCTATATCCCTCCCCAAGTTCCTTCAAACTCTTGGCCTCTTTTGTCACTAATTGTGATTGAATGAATATATGTATATGCATATGGATTCTTAAATATTGTCTGTCTGTTTTCCCAATGGCATCTGTATGTATATTTTCACAGATGACTGCTTGAATCCAGACAACTAATTTCAATGCAGTTCCCTAGAGAAGAGCACATTTTCTGCTTCTGGCTCTCTGCAGTTACCTGTAGTTCTTTCTGTAGGGTTAAGGCATTCTTGGCTTCTTTCCATGCAGTTTGGAATGTTCATTTTTGTCATCGTTGCTCAACTCTCATTTGGGCAATCATGTCCAACTTGTATTTGTAGCTTTTGTTAAAAATATGTTCTAAAAATTATCTCAGTCTTTGTAGCTTACTCTATTTGTATTTAAGATCTAACATTGTTTTTCCCAATCACTAATTTATGAACCAGTAAACTACTATATTTTAGTTCATTTTATTCATCCAATAATAAAAAATAAAAGTCACATAATTTAATATATATATATATTCATATATAAATTTGAATCTGAAATAACTTGTTCTCTTCAGTTTAACTCAGTTTAAACAACCTAAATAGTTTAGATTGTTTAAAAATCTCTGTGGGCTTATATGGAGTTAAGTTTTCTTGTGGAATTCAACTATTGAAATTACCTTATTACAAGTTTTATAGCTATATTTCTAGCACTTTGGAAGTAAAGGCAGGATCATTAGTAGCTCAAGGCAATTCTTGACTATATTGTGATTTCTAGGGCATAGTTGGCTACATGAATTCCTGTCTCAAACAACTCCCTTCCCCCACGAAACAGCATATAATCCTAAACCACAGTTATACAAAAGGTAACTGGAGAAGTTTCTGCCACTTTTACTTTGACAGCTCAACTACTCTATCCGTCAGTGAACCCAGCAAAAACTAGATTGTCTTCCTATTTTGAGGCAGCTTTTCCTTCCTGAAGTATTAGGATTGGCTAAATAAAATTTAAAGGATACTTAGTTTTATTTCTGGTTCCAGAATCATCAGACAAAATAATTTCCTTGGACTACAGATATATGTTGATCAATGTGTTAAAACACTGATCACCCTTCTTGATGCTTGTCATAAGGATTCTACAGGCTCCCAATGCCTGCCAAAGGCACAATTTGATCATGTGTATTCTATTGCAGTGTCCAATGCCTCATTCTCACCAAGGTTCATTTCTGGTCTAGAAAGAAGTTCTAGAAGTAGGTATAAACAATTTGGAAAACTCTGTAAATGAACACGAGGACCTTTACAACAGTCTTCCCATGAAGTTATACTATGTGTACTTTGTGATTTCTGTAGGGAGCCGCTATTCAAAGATGGCGCTGGCTTCCTGGTAGCCTAGCTGTAAACAACTCCATATTTGGCTATGATGCACGAGTATGGTAATTGGCCTTATGTCCTCAGCCTATCCCGTGGCTCCCCGTGCTAGCATTCTGGCGGGACCCAATCACAGTACGGCACGTTTGCCTGATTCCCTATATAAGCAGCTGCCGTTTAGTCCTCGGGGCCCCTCACCTCCCGCTCTCCCTTGATCAAGAGGCGCTCCAATAAAGTGTGTTCTGAGAAGGATCCTCGCATGGTGGTCGTTCTTCCTCGCTGGCCGAGGAGCTCGCCGCAGATTTCCTCTTACACATTGCTATTTTTCTCGGGTTTATTTTTCAACTCAAGAGTAAATTATAACCATTTCAAAATACTGTACAACTTACTGTTCCCACCATATTTCAATGTACTATCACTTATTAAATTGGAGTGCCCTGTACTCTAGTAAGCATTTACCTAATTATAACAATTTAAATATTCTAGATCATTGTACTTTCTCTGGACCTTATTGGTGTGGTAGTATATGTTCATTTCAGTGGCTTTACTTAATGACATGAATTCTTTATTAATACTTGAATCACTCAAGTATTCAAGCTTTTGGAATATGTTCTGATAAAAACATATCTATCATTTAGACAGAGGAGGTATGGATTTTACTTTATGGAAACTTCATAATAAAGAATTAAATTATGTGCAAATTGAGATATGACTCCAAGTATTACATAAGTATTTATTTAATCATTCATCTAGTACAATTTTGAGAATTTAAAATTGTAACCTGAATCTTAAATAGTCTTATTAATAAAAATAAACCCAGGAGCCAGATATTGGGGTAAACGCTTGAAGATCAGAGAGACAGAACAGGCAACAGCTAACCTCACCTTGCCAACTTCTCAGCTGATCCTGTTTCCTCAAACTGGAAGCTTCTGCATCCTCATCTGAATGGATCTCAGCTGAACTGCTGCTCAAAGGCCTAAAAGCTTAACAGACTCTAGTTCCTAGTTCTCATGCCTTATATACCTTTCTGCTTCCTGCCATCACTTCCTGGGATCAAAGGTGTGTGTCACAATAACTGGCTGTTTCCAGTGTGGCTTTCAACTCAGAGATCCAGACAGATCTCTGCTTCAGAATGCTAGAATTAACGGTGTGTGTGCTATCATTTTCTGGCCTCTTTATCTAGTGGCTGTTCTGTTCTCTGACCTCAGAGAAGTTTATTAGGGTGCACAATATATTGGGGAACACAACATAACCATATAAAATAACTTAGATATTCAACCCTTCAAACTTTCCAATCATTTCACTAGTTTTCTTTTCATTTTTGTACTAGTTCCTTGAGTTTCAAAAAGGTGTTTTGATCGTATCTACCTCTCTCCAAAAAAACTCTTCTTCTTTCATCCCACTTCCCTACTCATTCAGTGTTATGTCATGATTTTAAATCTCTCAAGACCAGTTTGTGTTCCCCATACATTCTTGGACATGTGATCTTTTCCTGGAGAGTGGTTGCCTTACAGTGGCCATACTTTTAGAGAAAACTGGCAGCACTAATAATTGCCAATAGCACCATAGTTTGGGATGTGATTATGTTCTCTTTTTGCTGGAGTTTGGTCTTGCTTGGGCTTCCACAGGTTTTGTACAAGGAGTTTGTTTGTACAGATGCCCTGATATGTCCAGAAAGTAATGTTCTCTTGTAGTCAGCCACCACTTCTGGCCCTTACCCTCTTTCCATGCCCCTTACTGAAATAATTTTCATGCTTTTTAGGGAAGGGGGTACAGTAAACGCATTTCCTTTAAGACAATATCTTATTCTCTGAACTTCGGACAGTTGTGAGTCATTTTTTAATCAGTATGTGGTGCAAGATGTAGCCTCTTACATATGGGATGACAGATGCATTGACTTGGGGTAATGGTATTGATGTACTATTGTGCACATTCAGCAATGTAATTGCAGTAAGTTCTCTCATAGGGCCCTTGACTTTACTAGCCATAATGTTTCAGCTTTATAATGGTGACAGATATAGGTTTCACCCTCTGGAGTAGAACTTTGATCCAGCCAAAAAAAAAATAGTTACTTACTTATGGAAGACCAACCCCCACTATTATTTACCCCAGGAACTCTTGAAGAATGAGGGATATGAGACTTAGTTAGAAATAGAGAGGTGAAAGAAAACACAGGATAGAATCAGGTGGGCCTGGTTCCTTATCCTCAGGCCCAGAACTTTATTCCAAAGCTCTATTTATAACAACACCAAGGGGTGGAGCAAAAGACCCCCCCCCTTGCTGGTTACAGTCACCTGGTACCCAGGCCTGTGATCCAATCAAGCTCTTATGCAGTCCTGGTGGGTACAGCCACTAGGAAACCTGGTGGGCTCCAACACTTACACTCTTGATTTTCATGCTACTTTTTTTCACCAGTGGAATATCTTTCCAGGCCAGTCATTATTGTAGCTCAAAGAATTAATAGCTAAATATCATTTCCAGGAATAAAGTAATATCATTATTATTTTATTCCTCTTAGAGCATGCATAGTACTTGCCAGTAGTATGAAAGCTAGACAAAAGCTAGACATTAATAGCTAAATATCATTATTGTAGCTCAAAGAATTAATAGCTAAATATCCATTTTCAGGAATAAATTAATATCATTATTACTTTATTCCTCTTAGAGCATGCATAGTACTTGCCAGTATTATGAAAGCTAGACAATATGTAAAGCTTTTAGGGTTATGCCAGCTTTATTTCTCCAAGTTCCATGCCTTAGGCATGTGGTATCTTTCAAGAACAATGGCAATAGTTTAGAAAGTTTAGGAATTCTACAGGAACTCACTGGCCAAACCATAAATAATGTAACTCATAACTGACACTGTACTTTTTATTTGTCCTCAGGTTCATCTAGGTAATTTCTAGTGATACCCTTTCTATAGGGCTGGTAAATTTTTTTTCAGTGGAATGTGGTGGGTACTACCTATATTTATCATATTGTTTATATTTTATGATGAATCAGGGCATATGATGTTTTTTTTTTTTTCATTTTAGTTCTGTGTCTGAACTTTTGGGGGCAGAAGAGAATATTACAGAGTTGGTTGACCCCAGAGGTTAGTAATGGCTCTAGTGGAATGAATTCATATGGACGCAGTTGAGTAGGATGGTGTGCAGGATTGCTGCCTGGAACAAGCTTAGACTCTTGGGGCATATCTGCAGGCTGGGGCATGTTGGAGGAAATAAGAATCAGGCAGATTCTTTGAGCTATGCCATGTAGAATAATGGCTGATTGGAGAAGTTGGCTGTGATGTCAGGGAGAGGGCACAAGGTTTGGGGAAAATAGGTTAGATGATGTTAAAATTCTAAATATTGGTAGAGGAGCAGGCGTGGTTGGTCAAACTAGACCAACTAGATTTGGAGAGGTTGGAGAAGGTAGTCAGAGTGGACAATCAAGTGAATAAACTGGGATAGACTGTGGAGAAAAGTCTAAACTATTCTTTAATAACAGTACCCTGCAATTAAAAAATATTATTCTAAGATTCTTGGTCAACTAAAATGTTTTCTATTAAAATATCATATATTACATATTCTTATATAAGAATGCATTAAATCATGTTTTAAAGACTTGATGTTACAAATGAAAATATTTCTGATAATTAGACAATACCATAAATAACATTACCTAGATCATATCAAGATTGCACAACTGCTGTATTGTGCAAAATATACTGTATTATATTTGTAATTTATTTTCAGCATTCAAATGACTATGGTTATAAATTAAAGTATTGGATACTCAGGTTAAATTCATATGAAGAATATCTAATCATAGTTTTTGCATCTCAAGTCTCGCCTCTCCTCATTAGCTTGAGCATACAGCTCACAGATATTGGGGATAAACATCATCATCAGCTTAAAGTTTTTTCAACTTTCTGGCACTATATTTGATCGATTTTCCAGGATGGCTTAAGAATAATGTTACTTCCTTAGCTTTTTGAACCAAAAAGCAATGAGATCACTGAGTAGCATCATTCATCATATCTTTCAAGTAATAGATACAGACTTGGCGTATTATAAAAATTAATCCCCTTTCCTAACTCCTGAAATACTCAACTTTAACATTTTCTAACCCTCCCAAGCAAATCACACCAAATGTGGATGAAGCTACTATCAAAACTACTACATAGATTTTTTTCATAGCAAATAGTACATATCATGGCTTTTTTTTCTCTGTTTAGAGATTAGCCTTGTCCTTTTTTCTTTGTAAAACTTTATTATAAAGTCTTGAATAAAATACAGACCAAAGTTAACCAGATCAAAAGTCTTGCATTTCAATGATTTTTATAGAGACATTTATAAAGCTTCTGAGAAGCTATGAAGTTTAAAATTGTGTTTTGGACTTTTCACTACTGTATATATTTTTATCCACCATTAATAAAATGAAAGATCCATGACAGAATTAGAACAAGAAAAACAATTAACTCTTTGTAGATATTTGTGTCCTTTACCTCATGCAGTTCATATAATTACCCCTTTCTTGTTCTCTTTTTTTCATGTTATACTGTACCCACATGTATATTTTTTACATGCTTCCCTGCACACATGTAGCTTGTTTTTTGTTTCATTCATATGAGGGAGAACATGAATTTCTTTCTTGCAAGATGAAGGTGATTTTTAGGTATTTGTGGTAAAATTATGAAGTTAACCTTCAGAACTTATTATTTGCATAACTTATTTCCAAACAGAAATCTAGAATGATGTCTAAGAACTTATGTTTGTAACTTTGGTGGTTCTTAATTAGTTTCCAAATCTTGTGATAAAACATGGTTACAAAAATAGTGTGGCTGACTTATGGTTCCAGAGAGTTAAAATCCATGACTGTTGATGAAACAAGAAGCTGAAGGTGCTTATTAACCTCAAGCACAAAACAGGAGAGAGAGAAAGAGAGAGAGAGAGAGAGAGAGAGAGAGAGAGAGAGAGAGAGAGAGAGAGAGAGAGAGAGAGAGAGAGAACTGAAAGTTCAATGTGTTATTGAAACCTCAAAGCCTGTACCTAATAAAATGCTTCTTCCAGCAAGGCCAGTCATCCTAAACCTATGAAAATATATGGAGGCCAATGTTATCTTATTTCAGAAGCCTAGTAAATAAAAGTGACAAGTTATGTACAACCAAGAAACTCTGCATAATTTTACATTAATTAAGTTCTTTCTCTAGTTTTAATTTTAAATCCTATGAGCAAATATTAATTAATTTTATTATTTTTAAATGCAAACAAAGCAACTAATCAACTAGTCAGAAGTATATTTATTTAGAGAAGATTTTTCTTCTATATTTGGCTATTTATACATAAAATTGTGAAGCTCTCACTCGTTAGAAGATTAGCAAAAAGAATTTCTACCCTTCTCAAAAAGTAAATCATCCATTGTTATCATATAATGCTAGATTCCCTAACAATCCACACAGTGCATTTCTCTGAGGAGAAGCTTGATGTTGAGGAGTGACTGAAGTGAGACAAGCAGCCATGGTAATCCTCTTACTCATTGTAACCCTCATTACCTCTCTTAAGGAGTCTAGGGATAAGCAAATTTGAAAGTGTTTTAAAGTATTCAACTGAAACCAATGGACATGTATTTTCTCAGAAGAATATCTATGAAATGAAAATCATTCCCACTCCAAACAGAATAAAATGCTAGTGCAAAAATGGGACCTTTTTTTTTTTTTTTTTTTAACCTTACCAGTGTCAATTAATCACAATAAAAATTCACAGGCCGAGCAATGTTATTAGAGAAAAGGTAAGTCTCTTACACAGCATTGTAGTAGTGTATCAGAATCAGGGAATGAAGAAAGGCTTCTTCAGATAGGAGTCAGTGCTTTTGAAGAAAGACAATAGTTTTACATACTACAAAAAAAAGATAAGTTGAGTGCTACCTCCAATTCTTCTAGTTGTAACCTTCAGATACAAACTTATGTAGGCAAAACAAAACACAATAAAATAAATTTCAATTTTCAGAATTCAGGTGAAGCCAACCTTAAGCCCATCATGAAGTGCTGTGGATCTCACTCTGTATAAATAAAACACTGATTGGCCAGTAGCCAGACAGGTAGTATTGGTGGGACAAGCAGAGAAGAGAATTCTGGGGAGTGGAAGGCTGAGTCAGAGGGACACTGCCAGCCGCTGCCATGATGAGCAAGATGTAAGGTACAGGTAAGCCATGAGCCATGTGGCAAATTACAGATTAATAGAAATGGGCTAAATATAAGAGCAAGAGCTAGACAATGATAGGCCTGAGCTAATGGCCAAGCAGTTTAAATAATGTAAGTGTCTGTGTGTTTATTTTATAAGTGGGCTCTGGGACTGGCAGGACTTGGCAGGACTTGGCGGGAGTTGGAGAGAAATTCTCCAGCTACAATGAAGACTGAAAATATTACTTCAAATGGATTCTCTAGTGCACAATACATAGGTATCATTGGTATGTTTATCAAAGAGTCAATGATGGTTTCAAATGGTGATTCATTCTGTGGGCTAAGCAGATCTTCCTGTTTATTTTAGAATGCATTATCTTTCAAGTCTGGTTAAACCTTTCTACTTAGTTTATGTGTAAAAATGATGAGTACTTGCAATTATTGGTACAACATGTAGCTGTATTTATGTTATGATTCAGGTAATTGTTTAATAGTCTAAATATGGAGGAGATAATATAACACTGATATTTGAGAAATGAGCTTCCATAAAGTATCTCTGTTTAATGCATTTTAAGCAAAACAGAAAATGTAGAAAACTACATAGAAATAGAAGGTTGGTTGTGGTACTCCAGGGAAAAAAAAAGGTATCTTAGTTTCATGCAAAGCCACAGAAAATATAGAAGAAAATTTGAAGAAATAGAGAAGCAATATGTTATCTCAGCATTTTGTCTGTCAGTTACATTTTTCTTCTATCATTTACCATGTATCAGCAGCAGCTTTTAAAGAGTCCTAGAATAACCTCTAAACCAAAGATAAACGCCCCCCTACAAAAAAATAGTATGAGCTATGAGGAAATGTTTAGCATACTGTGGTAGACCCCAAAGGGAGGGAATCATCACATTTGAATCAGTTAAATATTCTGGTTTCTAGGGATTAATTGTAGCATACAAATACCAAGCACTATGACAGTACTACAAACTCTATTGTCAGCTCAATCAGTTGGTCACAAACTGGTAATTCTGATTCTTTGTAGTGGAGAAAAAAATGATAATTTGGCAATTGTACCATTGCAAAGCAGCTGTGATCACAGCCCCTGAGTTCTGAAAATATTTTTATCTTGACTTGTGGGCAACTTCCATTGGAAAAACTTCAAGAGAAACCCTAACTATGCATAGTTCATAATTTGCTGGGATATAATCTGCAACACTTTATGGAATTCTATAGCTCAGTAAGAATAAACACCATATCCAGGAGATTTTTCCTCATAAATCATGTAACAATAGTAAAATATAGTGTTTACCTTTTTATAATCAATAAAATTCATTGGTCTGTGTACTAGTCTTAGAAAGACAAAAGGAGAAAAAAAACATAGCTAGTTGAAAAATTCCACAAGTGCAGTCTCTCTGTCTATACAGTTTACACATCCTATACTATTAAGCATAGAGTTTTCTTAATGTCAACGGAATTCAAAATCTCTCTAATCTTATTTTTTAATTTAATTCACTAAGATGCTATTTACTGGAGTAGCAAGGTAGAATAGTGAGTAAAGGCACTGTCTACATGACCCTGAGAACCTGAATTGGATACCAGGAGGCCACATCAATGTAGATAAAAAGATTTTACTTCTCAAAATTGTTCTCTTGCTTTTTCATGTATACCATGACATACATGTCATCCCCCACAAATCAATTATCCACATACAATATATATTTTTATATCTAATACAAAGTTCAAATATATTAAGAATATTGATTCAAATTATGGCTAGTTACTAACTATATGAATTGCTATGTGTAAAGGTAGCGACATATAATTAGAGAATAATTACTTTTAGTGAAGTGGAAGTTTTAGGTTCTTATTAAGGAGCTATTGTTCACCGCAGAAGGATGAGTGCCACTGCTGCACCCTTGGGGCTACTATGCCCTGCTAGTCCTTGTTGTGGTTCATAGGTGGCATAGCTGGGTAGAACTGTTGATTGCTTCCCTGCTATGAAAACTTGCATGGTGTCTTCTGGAACAATGAAAGCTGATTCTAAGGCTAGCAGCTTTCAGAATCAGCTCAAGGGCATCTGGGCCTTGCATCTGCTTGTGTCTTTGTCTTCGGCAATAGGGGCATACCTCCTACCTCTTAGAGAGAACGTAAGGCAATATTAATATCTTGCATAATTTGGGAGTCTCTTGGGTAACCCGGGGTAACAATAAATAACATAGTTTTTCATGCCAGGTATTGCAATTTTGTTATGTGATTTTTGGATCTTGGATAGATCATTTTCAGCCCAAAAGTGAAAATTAATAATTATATTTTAATATCTGTCTATAACCCGCAGGTAAGTATATTTCTGATTCCTCATAAAAATAAAATAAAGCAAACAAACAAAAGCCCTTTCTTTTCAAAAGACAGACACCATTACAAAAACTACATCCAATCAAAATATAGAGTTGTGGAACTCAGTCACAACTGCTACATAAACAACACAACTCCTACACTTAAGGCTCAAGAAACATTGTGAAAAAGGATGGATAAAACAGTAATAGGCAGAGGGTCAGGTAGTTTAGAGTGAAGTTGTGTCTTCTAGAAATATCAGATGCTATATGCATAAAGTCTCACCAAAATGACTTCCTAAGCATGACCTGAACAAAGACAACCATAGCCATGCTAAAAAGGACAGACAGTAGGCCTGAAATCTACACTGAGAACTGCTGGCAACTAAGGACTAATGAGATCTGGATAATTGTCTTCCCCAGGAAAGAGCACACCAATTGTTGTCTAATACCAAATGGTCAACCATGACAACATACACACAGTAATATTATAAGACTGAGCAGGTTATGTTTAGGAATATATATATATATATATATATATATATATATATATATATGTCAAAACAATGAAAACAGGCAATAGATTTGAAAGAAAGTAAAGAGGGTTAAATGGGGGAATACATGGGAGAGTTTGGAAAGAAGAAAGGAAAAATTAAAACGATGTATTATATTATTATCTCAAAAAATTAAAAGAAATCTAGAGGAATAGAACCAATACAATAGATACACATACACACACACACACACACACACACACACACACACACACACACACACATATATATATGATTTGAAATGAATATGCAAGGAGAATTTTAATGTGGTCAAGCTCATCCAAGAATGGCTGTCTACCAATTCAATTCCAACAATCTTGTAGTTATTCATTCCATGAGGTTGGTTGTCTTAGCTGGTTATCAGTATACACCAGAATTCTGAGTAAGTCAGTTCTAATGCCAGTAAAAGAATGGGCTTGTCAGTGATAGAAAAAGCAAGCAGACAAAACAGAAGCTCCCTTCTCCCATGCCCTTAATAAAGGCTGCCACCAGAAGGAGGGGCCAGGTTAAAGGTAGATCTTCCTACCTCAAAAGAACTGGAATAATAATAGCTCTTCCCACTTCAAATAATTTAATAAAGAAAAAAATCAATCACTGGTGAACCTAGCAGCTTGATTATCGTACAACTCCAGATAAAGTTAAGTTGAGTACCAAAAATAGCCATCAAACTCACCCACCCATTTTTCTTTTCATTTCCAACTTAATATCAACTCCATGGTACTATTTCCTTCTCTAGAAGCTGCCTGCTGTGGTCATATTTATTTTCCTGGTTTCTATAGTTAACTCAAGTTATATACACACAACTGATTATTTTTCTTAAAATTAATTTAAATTTAAAAAAAAATATAGAAACAATTACATTTCCCCTTCTCTTTCATCCCTCCAAGCCCTCCCATGCACCTTCACATTCAAACTGATATTCACTTTTAAAAATTATTACCAGATGTATTCATACTATATACAACCATATTAATAATATAGAAAAACATATTAGTACTCTATTTTTTATGATTTGCATGTAATACTAAAGGAAGTTAATATAGCATACCAAAATAATTAAACTTTTTTGTTTATGAATAATATTAATCTTGGGTAGTGAAATTTTTTTCAGTCTTATATTACAACTTGTAATTCAATGACTTTTATATTTCTGATGTCAACAAGTACATTTATCAAACCTCAGGGATTACCTATTATAAATCTTTAGACTCTTATGGCAAAACAGAGTACCAATTCAACCCACTCATTTTCAATAAATATAGTCCTTCTACATCTTATATATGGGATACCC
The DNA here is from genome assembly GCF_004664715.2 of Peromyscus leucopus. Classification (NCBI taxonomy): domain Eukaryota; kingdom Metazoa; phylum Chordata; class Mammalia; order Rodentia; family Cricetidae; genus Peromyscus; species Peromyscus leucopus. The sequence goes on from NC_051070.1 coordinate 28,987,394, forward strand.
ATTACAAAAATTTTAAGATGTAATACAAAATGGTGTTGCATCACCTCAACACATTACTGATTTTATTTATTCTGTTATCTAGGTTCCACAAGACATTTTTCATCTTAGTCTATATAATGTGGGTTAGTGATTCAATTATTTTATTTTATAGATTAAAATTGTCTTTTATTATTTTTATAATAATTTTTCATCTCTATGTTATTCACTATACCAATGAAAAATCAAGTGATAGTCTATGTAGATGTATGTATTCCTGCAATCACAACTTCTTCAAAGCATAGTCCTTTATCACTTTCTTTTTATTAACCTACTGGAGTCACATTTAGTGTTTATAATCCTCATATTGTACATTTCAGTAAGTGGCTACACATGCCCTGGTGCTCTCCGCATGGTGCTTCCAGTCATCCTGCTTTCTCTGCTAGAAATATCCCTCTCTTAGCTTGATTCCAGCTCTTCATTTCCCAGTTTTCAATTTCCTGAAGCTTTCCACTGCTCTTCCTATTTTTTTTTTTTTTTTTTTTTTTTTTTTTTTTTTTTATCAAAGACTGGTTAGATTCTTATTTTTAGACCCACATTGTACCTACTTATATTTACATATAAATATGATATTTAATTAAATGTTGACTAAAATTTTAATTAAAAGTTGCCTGCTCTCTAGCTGTGATAGAAACTGTTTTTAGAACCTCCTGGGAACTATTTAGTATGGTGTTTTCTTGTTCATATGCATAGGCAATAGAAAGTGTGAAGTCAGTCTTCAAATTTCCAGTGAAATGTTTCTTTTTGCTAGACACCGGATACAATTCAAATTTATGGATGATGTTTATGTTTGAAAACATTATTTATAGAGGTCAGACTTCTAAGCATCTCAAAATAATTGTTGAATTGACATTGTTAATTTGTCATCAATGAATAAAGTCTTTGAAATGGTCTTCAGGACATTTGCATGATGGAGACATTCTGCTCAAAGACTTGGAAAATATTAGCCGGCACTATAATAAACACTTGCAGTGTAGCTTTGTGGTAAAGCTCATAATCAAGATGTGCTCAGCTTTGTGAATATGCCCTCAATACAACCATAAATACATATTGTATATGCATGTTTCTTACCCTATATAAATGCTGATTCTAAACATTTTCTAACCAGTGAAGGAAATAATATATATCTTCATATCAATAATCATATATATTGAAATAGGTGCCAAATAATCAAGGTTAACAAAGATATCTATCCAATATGACAACTTAGCTCACTCTGATTTCCTTGATATGGCATCAGTTAACTATCATTCACTAAATCCTTTCAGGTTCTGTAAATAAGATAAATAAAGTAAATAGTGTTGTGAAAGAGATCACTCTTTTTTATTGTATGAAATTATATCATTTTATTTCACTTTGAGGCTTGAAATGTTACTAAACTCTAATGTGTTCCTGGATTGTGCACATTTTTAAAGGTATAATATCGTCACTGGTAGTGATGAAGGATAGTTTGAAGAGGACTCACTTGTCTTCTCCTATTAGGATAACTTTCAATCTACAAGACAGGTATCTCATGCAGGAGTTTCAATAAGAGCCATAGATGTCAATTCCAATCATCCCTTTGCAGTACATGGAAATATAAATAATTCTCAGCTAATTTTCTTCAGGAAATCACTTAGGTCCATTTTATTATATAATTTCATTTATATAATTTTTTTATATAATTTTATTATATAATTTCATTTATATAATTCATTGGGATACAGTGATACATTGGGTCCAAAGCAATCCACACAATGTCCTTATATTATTGTTTGTCTTGTGGACAATCATGTGTGTAAATGATTGGTGTTTTGTTTATCTACAGCTATATGAAAAGTGCTTTTGGAATGTAATGTCCAAGACAGCAAACACACACAGCTCCTTATTTTTATACAACAATGTACAGATGTAGCAAGGCATCATGTTTGATTGCATTTATAAAATTAGTGACTTGTCAGCTGTCTCTGTCATTTTCCTCGTCTAATGGGAGCTCACAGACTCTGGACTAACATCTGGGAACCCTGCATGAGATAGGACTAGGCCCTCTGAATGTGCGTGACAATTATGTGGCTTGATCTGTCTGTGTGGCCCCTGGTATTGGGACCAGAACTTATCCATGGTGCATGAAATAGGTTTTTTGAATACATTCCCTATAGTTGGAAACCTTGCTTAGCCTTGATGCAGGGTGGAGGGGTTTGAGCCTGCCTCAACTTGATATGCCAGACTGTTGACTCTTCAAGGGAGCCCTGTTGACTCTTCAAGGGAGCTCTTACCCTCTCTGATGAGTGGATGTTGAGTGGCATGGTGGGGAGGGAATGGGAGAAGAGGAGGGAGAGGAACTATGGTTGGTATGTAAAAGGAAACAAAATTAAATAAAAAAGAAAGAAAAAATCAGTGACTTGTCAATTAAAAAATTTATTTCAAGATTTTTTTATTCATATATTGAATAAATTCAGGTTGCCTTATAAAGATACAGAGACCCCAAATGTCCCATAAAGGAAATATTATTAAAGAAGCTCCTTTTAATGGGTGGTGAGTCAGATCTAGTTGCTGACAGGCAGTAGCAGTCTGGGTCCATACGTCAGCATACTGCAAAACTTCCTGAGAATATGAAAAAAAAAAATCCTGGCCTAGTTCTACAGACATAACATATAAAAAGAAAGATTTCTCATTTTGTTTATGACTTCATAATAAAGGTCGTGTGCCACTGTGTCTATCATACTGTATTCTATTCATTAGGAATGAGCCAGCTCATTTATCTCACAACCATAATAACCAGGTTCGTGATTTTGAGGGAAAAATGCCAGAATACCATGAATGTACTTCAAAATTTTAATGGTCTTTTTCCTGACCATAATTTGTTTATAGTTCTCCGAATTGATAATCTGTTCATTCTCAGTAATAGTAGAAATTTTGTTTTTGTAATTCACAAGTTCTTTCTTTTGTCTTTTAAGTCAGGCTCAAGATCAAAATAAGACTCTTGAGACCAAAGTTCTAAATTATAGAATAATAAGTATATTTCATATTAAAAGGAGAGTATTAGACCCAAAAGAGAGCTTATATTGACTCATATCATTACATAAGATGATGGTATGTGAATAATTTTGCAATGTTGGATTTTAGAGAGTGACCCTGGTCATAGGTGATACATAAATGCATATGTGTAGAAGGAAGACATATCCATAAACTTTAATTTTGGAAAACAAGTGTCTTTCCAACTGGCATTAATTGCCTATGTATTTTTGAAATACAACATATTCACTGACTATGAATCATTTATTTATTCACTATTGTGAAATTTGCCTGAATTAAAAAAGGTTTTATTAAAGTAGATGAAAGTATATAAATCATTTTTATTGCAACATCTATTCAAAATAATTCATCAGACAAGAGGTACAAGGGTTCACAACAGTCTTGAAATATAGATTGACACAAATAGAACAGTACTTGATTAGCGCAGAGGGCCTTGAAATATTCCATTCATCTTGTCATTGTCTTCCGGTCCTTTTCCTTTGCCCTCTGTGTCTCCCATGTCTACTAACATTTGCTCATGTATTTCTCATTGTGTCTTATACATATGGGCTTGTAGAAGTTCTCACATCTTGTTTTGTGTTGTTCATTTGTAAGTATTCTTTGACTCTGAATTTCTTTTTTTTTTTTGGTTTTTCGAGACAGGGTTTCTCTGTGTAGCTTTGCGCCTTTCCTGGAGCTCACTTGGTAGCCCAGGCTGGCCTCGAACTCACAGAGATCCGCCTGGCTCTGCCTCCCGAGTGCTGAGATTAAAGGCGTGCGCCACCACCGCCCGGCTACTCTGAATTTCATTAAATCATTAAGTATATATTTCTTGTTTTTGGGAGTTACATTGAAACTGCTGAATAAGAAACTTTTATTTATCCAAAATAGTCTATTTGGGACCAGTATAGTCCTTGATACATTGAGATATGTGTAAGTGTGTGGTTAAGACTTTGCTGGATGTCTTGACAATCCTGTTTATAGTAATGTTCTAGGTAGGATTCTCAGCTGAAAGCCAATTCTTAATTGTTTTATTACTAATAATGTTTGGAATAGTTATCTCATTCAAGTACTTCAGGCAATGCATAAAAACAGTTGTATGGTGAGTTAAGGTGAAGATAATGGATCATTTGGTAAGGGTTGGATTCCTGGCAAACACATAAAAGATCAAGTATGCATCATCATATAGTTGTATGTAGTTCCTGCACTAGGGATGCAGAGACACAAGGGTCCTTGGAACTCACTGCTTGGCAGTCTACTTGAATGAACAAACTCAAACTTCAGTGACAGACTTTGTCTGAGAAAAATAAAAGGATAACAACTAAGAAATATAGAAGACACCTAACATCTGCCTCTGACATCCACACACATGTATGCACATTAGCATGTACCACACTCCTGTTGTGGAACAGTTTCCTATGAAATCGAAACATTCTATTCCACAGGGAAGTTTTTTAACATATAGGGTAAAAAAAAAAATAAAAAAAAATTATCAGGAAATGCCTGAAACTGACAAGGTTTTCTAAGCCATTCCTCCCAGGAATAAATATAGAAGGCAGAGAAGCACTCTCAGAAAACCCATGCTGCAAAAAAAGACTCTGTGACCAGCTGATCTTCCTGGGACAGGTTTAGACCAACTGAGTCACTTAGAAAGGACACTCTCCAAAATGAGCTGGTTGTAGGCTGTGCAATGTGCTCCAGGTTCCCCACTTTTATGATCGGTCACCAATGTTGGGGTAGGGTATGGTGATACAGCTAGCTGAGTAATTTCTCCTCTTGTAAGCAACCCTTCACCTATATTTCTGTGAGTAATCCAAAGCAATTTATTGGTTCATCAAATTGGACTTACACTGTATCTTTACTTGAGTGTGTTATGAGCCCCCTGTCTGGAATGAGGATACAGGTGCATAGTGTCTCCACAGGAAAAGTCTAGGTACAGTAGCCTAACACATATAAAAAAATTAAAAGACAAACAAATAAATTATAAAATTATAGTAATCCCATTTAAATAAGCAATCAAATATTTTTTAAAAAGTGTCAGGTCAGTTTTTCATTAAAGCTGTAATTTTGTGATAATGCAAACAAAACAGAGAAAGCCTCCCCAGAGCAGTCTTGACAGAGTGGGATGGAGAAAGTTACCACAATGAGCAGAGGTTTCATTGTGCATTCTACTGTGACAATAGAACAAATTCTGGGCAATAGAACAAATGGACAGGTATGGGTTGAGGAGATGAGTGAAGTGTTAAAAGTCTCTGTACTTTTTAATATTCAACAGAGAGCATTTTTCATGAGGGAGAATTGTTAATTTTCTGTTTTCTGCATAATACCAAAATGAAGTGGCTTACACATCAGGGTTGAGAATTCTATGTGAAACTATTGTGACAAAATAAGCTTTCCTTTCTCAACCTAGATATATTTGCCATAGCCAACATTCAGGAAAGATAAAAAATTCCCAGTGAGATATGAGAGTAAGTGTACGTTTTAATAACACTACAACACTTCCTCTAGGATAAGCACTAGATACATGTTTTCTGGTCTTGCCCACAGGCCCTCAGACAACATCACTATACAAAGGCACAAGGTCAGCTTATAATCACTCATTTGATAGATTCTTCAGTAAATTGCATCAGACTAACACAGCTGTATTGTTCCAGGGAAGCAGTAATAATAGACACACCGTTATGAGTGCTGGGCTATTCCAATTTCATGTCATACTGTAGCTCTCTCCAGGACAGAACAGTTTATGAACTTGTTGAAGACACAAGTATAACAATGGCCCAGCAAAGTAAAGTAAGCTGTCATGCTCTAGATATGCGATAATAGAGGGTAATATATAATCTCATATATACTATATGGAATATGTGTGTGTGTGTGTGTGTGTGTGTGTGTGTGTGTGTGTGTTCAAACATACTCATTCAACTTAATAACATATTTGGTTTCACAACTAGATGTAAAACAAAGGATAACCAGAACACAACCTGTAGCTCCAGAGAAGCTAGCTAATAAGGAGTACCCTAAGAGAGACACATAGATCACCTTGCGAAGGAAAAAATAGATGAGATCTACATGAGCAAAATAGGGGTGAGGGAAGGCAATGGGGAGTAAGGGATGGGAGATGAGAAAATAAGGGAACTGGAGGTTTGAGCTGGAACAGGGACAGAGTGGGAGAGCAAGGAAAGAGATACTATGATACCATCATGAGAATATCGAGAAAAAGGGTGCTAGGGAAATCCCCAGAAATCTACAAGGATGACCCCAACTTAGACTAATAGCATTAGTCGAGAGGATGCCTGAACTGGTCTACTCCAGTAATCATATTGTTAAATATCCTAACTGTCACCATGGAACTTTCATCCAGTAACTGATGGAAGCAGATTCAGAAATCCATGGCCAGGCACCAGGCCAAGCTCTAGGAGTCCAATTGTTGAGAGAGAGTTGGGACTCTATGAGTTGGGGATTTTGAGATCATGATGGGAAAATGTACAGAGATGGCCAGCCAAACTAGTGGAAACTCATGAACTGTGGACCAATAGCTGTGGAGCCCCCATGGTACTAGACTAGGCCCCCTGTAAGGCAAAACAGTTGTTTAGCTTCAACTGTTTAAGGGGACACCAGGCAGTGGGATTGGGAACCATCCCTGGTGTATGAGCAGGTTTTTGGAGCCTAGTGCCTATGGTGGGTTACCTTGTGCAGCCTTGGTGCATGGGCAGGGACTTGGACCTGCCTCAGCTGAGTGTACCAGGCTTTGCTGACTTCCCATGGGAGGCCTTGCCTTGGAGGAGGTGAGAATGGGGTTTAGGTTGTGGGGAGAGGCTGGGTGCGGGAGGAGGGAGGAGAGGGTATCTGTGGTTGACATGTAATGTGAATAGAAAATTTCTTAGTAACAAAAATAAAAAAAGAAACCTATGAATCAGTAAACAGTGAAGGATATCAAATAGCCACACTTATCTTTATTTAAACTATGTAATTGGAAATGTTGTATTTCCTATTATAGCTATATTCTGTGCTATATTAAGGCAGAATTTGCTTCTGAGGGGGTGGAATGCCATTAGTGTACAGAGCAAAGACTAAAACTTTAAACTGTGGCAACACATAAACATGTTTAATTCTATTTCTTCTTTTAAGAAAGAAAACATAAAAACCACTATCTTGGAACAGGCAATCTGTGGTAATGAGCAAGATGCTTTTGATAGACTCTTATGTGTGGGACTCAGGAGGAATGGTGGTTTATTAAAGATATTCCTATGCTTTACATTTACAACTGGGAATGGAGATTGTGGAAAAGCCACCATAGAAGGAGATCTTTCTTTTTCTTTTCTTTTCTTTTCTTTTTTTTCTGGAGCTGAGGACTGAACCCAGGGCCTTGTGCTTGCTAGGCAAGTGCTCTACCACTGAGCTAAATCCCCAACCCAGAGAAGGAGTTCTTAATCGTGAGATAGATACTTCAATAATGAGTTTTAATACTTTTGTGATATCAGTTACAAATGTTAACAGTTATATAAGTTGCAAGTTGAAAGTGAAGAACGTTTACTATATGTGCTTCGGAAGAAAGCAAAGTACCTACTATTGTCCAAGGAACAACTGGAAAGATATGGACTCTTGTCAAACCTACCAACTCCCCACAAAAGAGGATGCAGCAAAGTCTAGGAATTGCTGTTGCCTTAAATTATGCTGCAAATGGGATCCATTCAACTTAAGTGATAAACTATATTAAACAATTATTTACGAATTATTTGAAGGTGTAGCAATAAAGTATACAGAAAGAAGTCAACATATTTGAACACATTGTGTCATGGTAGGATATCAATATAAGACAGAAATATATAGTAGTTACATTAAACTTCTAGGATTACAAAGTATAGGGAGAAAATTTTATCACTTAATTTCTTCCCCGATAATTTGCCAAAGATGTATGATTTCATGTTTACATTAAGAAGTTAGTGATCTAGAATGATTTCCACAGTTATCTAAGACATTGATACCACTGTTCACAGCCATCTTCTCAGAACTAATTCCATATCATAACCTCTAGTGTTCTTCATATCCCTTTGTCATCTGATTTTTCCCTGCCGATACCCTTCTGATATTTTACCAGATCACATTTTCTTAATGATCTAGTAGAACAGTGTTTCCCCTTAGTGCCAGATAGTCTCAGAACTTCTTCCCAGGGAACTTCCACCAGAGTTGATCTTCTAGTACTGAAAATAAGCTGACACACATCAGTTTTATTTTATCAATCTGAATTATCTATTCAAACTATAAATCTGGTCATGTGAATAAAGAACAAAGAAAAAGAGTGATGATGTTCATGTTGAGGGGCTAGTAGATAACTTACAAAAATAAATTGGTACTTTTCTTCTCCCATGTGAGTTTAAAAGATCAAAATCAGATCTCAGCCTTGACAGGTAAATGCATTTTTTTTTTTTTTTGGTAAATGCATTTTCTATATAGGTTTCCATGAACTTGTTTTTTTTTCTAATAGGTATTCACAAGTGAGTTCTAATCAAAAGCTGTCTCTGCTTTCCAAACTTTACTCTGCAGATATGGATTTATTTACTCTTATTTTAGGTATTTTAACATTTTGCATATTAGATAATTCTGCCACCATAACCTGAGAGAGCCTGCAAGGGTAATTCTTAACTCTGTTTTTAACTGGAATTCTAACCTGTACTCAACTGATGATTCTATCTTATGTCAATTAAATATTTCTCAATAAGAATTTCTGTTTTCTTATAGGATGAATGAAAAATTGATGTGTTTTTAGAGACAAAATTAAGAAGTAAATATAGAAATGGAATGTATGCGTATGACATACGAACTTGAATGTACAATAGTTTTTAATGAATTGTGGTGGTATTCTAATTGTACTGAAATGTGATTTTGATTGTATGTTAATAAATAAAGTTGCCCGGGGGTCAGAGCTATTAGAGCCATAGACAGAGTGTGGCAATGGTGGCACATGCCTTTAATCCCACAGATCTCTGTGTGTTCAGGGATACAGCCAGCATTGGAGACATATGCCTTTAAGACCTAGGGGGCTGTACATACAGACAGTGACGAGGCAGTCACGTGTTTGGGTTTACAACCAATGAGAAGGCAGAACAAAATATTTAAAAAGACGAACAGACAGGATATAGCTCTCTTTTCGAGAAGCTGGGACACAGAGGAGGAAGGGTGAGATTTTAGCTCTGAGCTCTGACCTCTCGGCTTTCTCTTTTACATTGTTTCTGTGTTTCTTATTTAATAAGATGGTTGGTTACATCTACAATGAATATTTGTGCATTAGATATGTTTCAAATTTATAAATTAATTCATCCTAAGGACTGTCCTCATCATAAGTTTTGCCATTCAGTTTAAAATTGTAGCTCACCATATGTCTGCTTTGATACAATGCACTGTTGTTACACTGTGTGCAGCATTATGGCATGGAATTCTTGTGATATACAGTCAGTGTAATGGCAAATTTCACTTTTTGAATGCTCTATTTATGCTGTTTCTCAAAAATAATTATTAGTATCATTGCCTTCAACACCCACTGGTTTAGATAGTAAAATTGTTTATCTGTACATTGTTTGCAAAATAATTTACATGCCTCTCTGCTGGTTTTGCCTGTTTCACTCTACCTCCCTCTAGACACACAGAAAATTTTGCCTGTAGGCACTTCTTTCAGTTGTCTGTGACTGTATTTACTTTGTTCCTTCTTTCTGAGACACTGATACTTCATGGACCAATACAAATATTTCATTGTCCTAGCTTTATCCTTTCTAATGTGAAAGTTCTGTCCTTGGTGGTGAAATGATTTTTCTTTTGTCCTTATTTGTTACTCATTACAATAGATTGCATTTCTCCTCCTGAGCTATGGAACACATGCCAAGGGCAAAGAGTATGACTTACTCTTCTTTGACTTTTTCTGAATGCCTATCACATTGCTGACACATAATAGCATTCCATAAATATCTCCTGAATAATTAAATGCAACGTCTTATTTGACTGCCTTGGCATTGTGTAACTATGTGACCATTTTAAGCCAGTAAGAGAAAATGAATGAGAAAAACCATTCAAGATTTAAATAACAGTTTAAAATGACTAGAATCCTATATAATAGACATCTTACCAGAAGAAAGAAATAATGAACATAGCTTTCAAAAATTAAAAAAAATTAAAGTTCTCAGTGTTTGGTAGAGCAAAAATAAAACATAATAATATAATATACAGTGTGAAATGCTAGTGATATTTTTTTAATTGGGTAATAGGAATACTTTGATGGACTAGAGCGTAAACTTTCACCATGTTTTTATGTTGCCGAATATGTAAAATATTAGAGAGTACTAGGAATATTGCAATGGTCTCATAGTGAAATATTCAAAGGAATACCAAATAATATTATAAGAAAATTTAATTATAAAATGGAGAATATACAATTATCAATAAAGCAAAGGATAGGCAGGCATAAGTTGGAGTTTAAAATATATTTTATTTGTTCAAGTCTATTGTTTAATCATTCAGCATATTTAAACCAATAGCTTCTATCTTGAAATGTTTTTGAGAGCTAAATTGAGTGATTTATCAATGATTGTAAAAAAAATAAGATAGGTACTTCACTCTCTCTAAAATTAAACTTAATAGAAAACAATTTAAGTACATGATCATAAAATAGAGATTCTGGATTATTAAAACATTGCATTTTGAATGTATATTCTAACAGAATATGGAATAAATATTAAAACTCACATATTAACTTCTTATTTTACTTTGTTTTTTACACAACTATTATATGAAACTTGAAAATAATAAAGACATATGAAAATTCATCATACTAGAACTCTATTCATCGTAATTTACTCTGAACAATTAGGGTAGTTCTGTGTTTCATAGTGTCGTGTTCCTGTTGATGTAATTGAGTGAGATGAATCATGGGGAGGTAATATGGAAAGAAGCCTGGATGGGAGACAAAGGAGAAAATCAGGCCCTGTGCAGGCTGCCAAGGTCTCTGAAAGTTCAGATGTGTATCAGTCCTCTTATGTCAGGAAGACATTGTTTCCTTGGAGTCATCCATCACCTGTGCTATTATAATCATTCAAATTTCTCTTATACACAAAGCTCTGAGCCTTGAGGAGAGAGATCTAATGAAGACATCCCATTTAAAATTAAGTGCACTAAAGTCTCTCTCTTTTCATTGTCAAGTTGAGGGGCTTGTATTAATTCCCATCTATTTCAATATGATTTTCTGATGTTGATTGAGCAAAAGACACTGATTCTTTATAATGCAAGGAACTAAGGAGTTGGCTTGGCATAGCAGCCTTGAAGCATGTATCATAGGTTTTTCAGTTCAGAGTCTATGGCTCCTGGGGCACCATGTGCCTTCCCTCAATGAAGAATTTGGGCCACTTTGTGTTTCTCTGTATGTTCCCTCACAGCCAAGGCAGCATGGAAACTTGACAGGACAATTGCTCTTAGACATTATCTTGTGTACCCTGTATGACTTGCAAACGTCACTGTATCCTGGCAACTACAACTGTATCGATCCTGGCAATTGCCATTATTGTCTGTTTCTGATAAACGTATAAAAAGTCTAATTGCTTTCAATAGATTTATCACAGCCTCAGTTGTGCTGTGGCCCCTTCAACTGGCCTGATTTAATTCCTTGTGGCTATATCAGGTGACTTTGATCCAGTAAGTAAGCATAGGAATTTGCATAGCAGATGTATGGAACACCAATACTCCCACGTTCCCTCCACCATGCTTTATAAAATTAGATATATTTTCCAAGAACAGAAAAGTCCTTGTTATAAACATAATGATCACACAAGTAAGTTTTTTATTATTGTTCACATTTCTTCATCACTTGGTTTCACCGGAGTCAAAAATACACTTGGAGTCTGTGACTAATTTCTCATGTCTAAGTGGCATTTACCTTAATGATCAGATAACTATAGTTTATATATAGTTTATTATTTTTATGTGTAGTTCACATCAACTAATAGGTTCATATTTACAGAACACTACTATTGCCAAACAATAATAATACAGAATAAAAAAAAAAAGCACTAGATTTCAGCAACCCATTTCAGAAAAAGTGATGATTATTGTTTTATTCTTATTTATGTATGTTCAAAGAAGCTTGGGCAATTTAACAAATGGTGGTCCAGTTCCTTCTTTTTTTTCATTTTTAAAAATTTATTTATTAAATTTAATTTTACATATAAGCCACGGATTCCCTTGTTCTCCCTCCCCCGAACCTCCCCTCCCCCCACCTCCTCCTTCCCCTGAGTCATTGGATGGGGTTTCTAGCATGACAATTAGGATGTTTGGTCAGGTGGCCTTCGAATACTTCAGAGATCTATTCAGAGGGCCTGAACCAGTTGGGGGCCCCTCAGCCTTTGGTTCATAGTTCATGTGTTTCCATTCATTTGGCTATTTGTCCCTGTGCTTTATCCAACCAACCTTGGTTTCGACAATTCTCGCTCATATAAACCCTCCTCTTTCTCGCTAATTGGACTCCCGGAGCCTCACCCAGGGCCTAGCCATGTATCTCTGCATCCAGATTCCTCAGTCTTTGGATGGGGTTTCTGGCATGACTATTAGGGTGTTTGGCCATCCTATCGCCAGAGTGGGTCAGTTCCGGCTGTCTCTCGACCATTGCCAGCAGTCTATTGTGGGGGTATCTGTGGATTTCTGTGGGCCTCTTTAGCACTTTGTTTCTTCCTTTTCTCATGTGGTCTTCTATTACCATGGTCTCCAATTCCTTGTTCTCCCTCTCTGTTCTTGATCCAGCTGGGATCTCACGCTCCCAGAGGCTCTCTTTCCCTCGCCCCTTGCCCTTCGTTACCCACACTCATGACCAGGCTGTTCATGTAGATTTCAACCATTTCTCCGTCATTGGGCAATCCTCGTGTCATTCTTGGGGTTCTGTTTTCCAGGTAGCCTCCAGTTCCTTCTATGTTCTGGAACCTTATCTGGAATCAGTTGCCTGCTTGTTCTATATCTCATTGCTTTCAGGTTTCATAGGTTCTCTACTCATGTATTCATTGCTTTGTCCAGCGGGTGTTTCCTTTCATAAACTATTTCACCAAAGTATCTTTTTTTTTTTTCATTAATGCTCTAGTTTTAAGATTCCTTTCAAATTTAAATTATTTCTGTGGCTAAAGCTTATTCTTTGATAAAAAATAAATAGAAGATAAATCAAACTACATATATTCTTTTTTATTCTGTGTGATGATAGTTAAAAATCTACTCTATTATCAATTTAAACAAGTGTAATGTATTTTTAGTAACTATAAGATATAGTTATAATGACCATAAAAGATTAGTCTTATAGTTACACTGAATTGTTCTGTTCTTTGATTAGTATATTCCCAATTCCTTCATTCCAGTTTTTACTAGGAACCAGTTTGCTCTTTATTTCTTTGTTTGACTATTTCACATTTAAAATGAGAGATGTGCTTTGTACATGTCCTGTATGATCATGACTACTGGAACAAGGGACAGTATTTATGTCTTTGAAAATGTTAAATGCTGTTTTATTTTGTGAACATAGAACATTTGTAACCCTTTTATCCTTGATGTTGATGGGCCCTTGGATAGATTTCACTTCTTGGTCAATGTGATTTCATCAAAATCATGAACATGTTGATGATTCCTTCATGTCCTGAATTTATTTCCTTCTGATGTACACATAGAAGTGAGATTTCTGACCCACGTGACATTTGCAGGCTTTTGCAGATGCTACAGTTGAAATATCCTTGCTGGTTGTCCTTTGGATTCTTCCTCTCACCAGCATATGCTTTTAGTGAAAAGAATAAATTCAATGAAGTTAAAATCCCTTTTATTTCTCAGGAAAAACTTCTATTTAATGAATATGCTGGGAAGATATGATTAAATGTTTATTCATCCCATTTTGTCATGAATCACAGACCAATGAAATGATTCCAACAAGTCTAGTTTGGTGAGATAATTCATAGGTTTCTAGAATTTCTTACAGAAGCATGATAAAAAAATGAAGTCCAAGAGCCAGGATGACTTCTGCACCTTGTACATTTCATGAGCTTTCTGAGTATTAATTCCATCCTCCTCACTCAAAGAACTAATTGTAAGACACAGAGAAAATAGCTATTTGACACCTTAAGAGGTGGACATTTAATTCCCTTGATATATTCTGGGAAGGAATTTTATTTCATTAAGAAAAACCTGTTTGGGAGCCGGGCGTGGTGGCGCACGCCTTTAATCCCAGCACTTGGGAGGCAGAGGCAGGCGGATCTTTGTGAGTTCGAGGCCAGTCTGGGCTACCAAGTGAGCTCCAGGAAAGGCACAAAGCTACACAGAGAAACCCTGTCTCGAAAAAACCAAAAAAAAAAAAAAAAAAAAAGAAAAACCTGTTCGGAAATTTAGTCAGATATTCTGATTGGCACATATGAAAGTCCCCTTTTTTCCCCTTAAGCATAGGGATGACATTTTTATTTCATTGACTGTATTTTTCTAAACAATATTTTTTATGTTATTCTGAACATCTTAAAATTTGTAATAAAAGAAAGATAGAGATCCCTCTATTTGTTAACATACAGCATGAAAATGCCTGTATAGATTTCCCGCAGAGTCTGGAAGGTAGGTTTCTGGTTATCTAGCTTTAAATATAGAATAGAGAAAGTATGAACAATTCTCTTTGAGAGGCTCAGTAGGGAATCACCTCAGAGCTGTAGGCAGTCACCAACAAAGAGAATGAAATCTGGGGTGATAAGAAATGTTAAGATTCAAGCTACTAATAACAAGACTTACACAAAAATTTCACTGAAACAATGTGAAAATTAGCAGGCTGATACAAATATGCACATTAAGTTTGTATACATCCTAGAACTCTCTTGCACCTGTTATATTGAAGGTACTGTGAAATAATAGAACTTATTATTATTAAGGTGAACATAATAAACTACACATTGTATAGATGTATTAGAATGGTAGAAAAGGAAAGTACAACTAAAAACTAAAGATATTCATAGAACCAAAACAAACGTGTTAAAATTTTGTGATACTTTTTGTTAATTAATGTCAATTATGTACGTTTTTGAAGCTACAGAAATATTTGCAGTTGGTTTGCTTAAAAATTGTATTTGTATGTGAACAATATATAGTTCTTTCTTTTTTTTTGTTTTAGCAGGAATTTTAAATGTATTATGTGCCTCTGAAACTAACATTGCACAGGATGTGTCACTATCTATATATAGCTCCAACATTTTAGAGATGCTGTGCCTACTTCCTTGACTTAATGACTATTTCACTTTCAAATGGATTTATTAACAGAAATAAGTACACTCTAAACAGATGGCTGTCAGAAATCTGCTTACTTCAATGAAATAATTGAGACTTAACAAACAGTCGCAGCTTGGTGTGGTGTAAAGTATCACTGCATTAAGTTGCCATAAGGAATCAAGTGCACAGAACATTTTATGAAGATAACTCATGTTTATGTAGCTTGATTTCAGTAATACGATATACATAAAGTGCATGTGCAAATGACTAACCAAATACTATAAATAACATTCTCTAAGCAACACCTATAATCTTCAACGCTTGCATAAAATCTGATAAAATCTCTAAGAATCATGTCTGAAGCAAACGAAACTGAAAGAGATTAATTGTAGTTTTCTACTCAGAAAAAATAGTAAGCTAAGTGTGTGAATATTTGATTGATTTTTCTTAAAACTTTTACTCCAAAGGTTCCATATCATAAAATAAATGTGGGAATATCCAAATGTATCAGCTGCAGTAAATGTGTCAAATAAAATGCAATATTAATCTTTCTATACCATATTAAAATTCTGTGTCGCTTGTAGTGTTCTGCAGCAGTACAGGAAATGAAGGCATTATGATTAAGATAAAGCAGAGGTAGAAAACCTGAACATTTAATGGAGCAATATTTAAAGTTTGAGGGTTTTTTTTTCAACTAGTATAGGTAATTAAAGATACACTAAAAGAGAAATTACATGAGAAACAGAGTGTGGTGTGCATCGTCCAAGTAAATATGAAGTTGTCCTTTGATCACTGAGAGAGGTACTGTGTATTCACTGACATTCTTTGACTTTCTCTCAATTAACTGCTCAGAACCTGAATTTATTCTGGCAAAGGAATGCAAATATGCACATTCAAACTAACTTGCTACATTTATTTTAAATGATCAGTTTGGACACTAGAGAGATGACTCAGCCACTGAGTCCTTGCAGATTTTACAGAGGACCCGAGTGAGGTTTCTAACACTCATGTCAAAAGCTTACAACTGATATATAGGTACCTCTTAGTTACATCATTCTTGTTGACATCACTTTTAATAGTCATAATGATATTATTTCCATGCTTATATAATTTGATGAGTTCTATCATTGTACAATTTTTAAAATAAATATTCTCAGTCTAATTAGAAAAACATCAGATTCCAAATACAGGAAATTTGGACAATATGTATATATTAGAATTACAATCAAACTTACTCAGAATTATCCAGGTCATTAAAGAGAGTGAGATTACAAAACACAGCAGATTAGAAGAGACATACTCATTATACTTTTGCAAATCTACAACATTAAATGCATGATAATGTTTTAGATTAGATATTAAAATATTAAAAAAAACTGAGGATTCTGGTGAAATGCAAATAAAATTGATATTTTCTTTTACTCTTTTGTACCAATGGAATTAGATAATTAAGTCATACTTTTGGTCATCCAAGACACACAGGGAAGAAGTAAATGGATGGAAGTAGGAAAAAAATCATCCTTCATGAGGTAACTCAGACCCAGAAAGAAAAATATGTTTCATATCTTGCTCAGTTATCAGAGAAGCTTCCTCCTGCTGCAGGTGGAAAAAAAAGGAAAATACCCACAGCCAGACATTATGCAAAGAGTGAGAGACTTTGGAACGCTCAGCCCCAAATAAGATGTCTCCACCAAATCCCTTCCTCAGGACTCACGGAACTCTGCAGAAGAGTAGACAAAAGAGTGTAAGATCTAGAACAGTTGGAGAACACCATAAAAACAAGGCCCTCTAAATTGGTGTGATTAACACTCACATTAACTCACAAAGACTGAGGTAGCATGCCCAGGGCCTGCACGAGTCTGTACCAGTTAATGCCCTAGAGCATAGAGGAGAAAACACATATACACACATCCCTAAACCCAAAGCTGTCTCAAGCTGATAACTACTTGTAAGTGAAAATTTAGTCTTCTATAAAGGAGTCTCATTTGGAAAACAAACATTTCTTTAGGGTAGGCTACATGACCAGCAGTAGATGTTCAGCACAAAATAAACTCAAAGGCATCATTGGAGTTTCTTTGTTCATAATGTTAAGTCTGGGTGGATTTTATTGCTGTTTGTTTTACTATATTACAGGTTCTTTGCATAGATGTTATGGCTTCTGGTTTTGTATTTTTTGGGGGGAAGGGGCATTCCTGAATGTGGGAATGAATGCATCTCTATCGTTGGATCTGCTATGTAACAGTTTCCTCTGAGTTTAAAATATTCCATCTTGCAGGAAAATAACACAAAACAGATTTAGGAAGCTCCTTAATCAGGAAATTAACTACTCAAAAGAGCTTCAGGAAATTCCTGAAACTGACCAGATTCACTAAGCACTTCCCTGCCAGAGTAAAATATAAGAGCTCAGAGTTCCCCACCAATTCAGCACAGTCAAGTTGAAAAGAAGGCACTCAGGTGAGTCCAACACAGAAACCAGTCAAGCTGTCTGGAGGAAATTCAGATCATCAACAGAGTTGCCTGGAAAGGACACTCTCCACCCACTTGAGCAGCATGCAGGCTGTGCACTGTACTCCACATTCCTGGATTTGTGAGGTGTCACTTATGTTTGCAAATTATTGGAAATTGTTTGCTTGCACTTCCTGTTTTTCCAGGTAATATTATTTTCCTTCTCAGGTGTGTGATGGAGTTGAAGACTAGATAGTTACAGTTATAATCATCACATACCTTAGCTAAGAACATTTTAGGTACTAAAGTTAGATCCTTCAGGATAGGACAGCTATTGGAGTAATCTCTGTAACACACCATTTACCTATAGTCTGTACATTTCTGGATATTTAGTGTATGTTTCTTGTTTGATGTTGTTCTTGGTTGTATTTCTATTTGGTTTATGTTATTACCTTCCCTCTCTTCTGGACAATACTTGATAATCGGTCCTATTGTATATAGTTTTATATAAGGTTAGAACTTTCCTATTTAGACAAAAGGGGGAGAAGTAGTGTATACCTGTTCTACCTATGACCTTGAAGTACCAGTCCCTAGAGATGTAGTAGGTATCTGTTCAACCTATGGCTTTGAAGTACCAGCCCCTGGGGTGTGGCCTCGGGGCTACCCTTAAGACCTGAGAGGAACATATGCCAGCTCTCTTCTTTCCCTCATGGGCTTGGATGGTGCATGCTGACTCAGGTGGCAGGAGCAGCATGGGACAAGACCTCAGCCTTCCAGGATGCTGTGAAGATTCACCTATTCTGTTTAGTGAGTTGTCTTTTCCAATTTATGTCCTAATACATTTCTTATACCCATTAAGGAGACTCACTAGGATTTCTCGCTATAGAGTGGCTTTTGTGATTCAGCTGCCTTTGGGTCATTTCTGCTCCTATAAGTAACCACCCACTCATATTCCTGTAAGTAATCCCTGTAAGACTCATTGACCAAGTTGGACTTTGGTGGTGTCATACTTTTTCTGTCACATTGCATGTCCCCAGGAAATGTTTTGTTACAAAACAGGAACTGTAGCATTTCTTTTTCTTTATCTTTGGCTCTTTTTCTTGTTTTTTCATATTCCAATATGTTTGATTTTGATTTATTTTATTATTATCACATACATTCCCCGCCCTTTTTTGGCTACTGAGAAGCAAAGGGTGTGGATTCATATGAGAGGATGTATAGCAACTGGAATGAGAAAGGAGAAGGAAACTGTAATCAGAATATAAAAATAAAGAAAATCTCTTTTTAGAAAAAGAAAGCAAATATAGGACAATGATCATAGTATTATATCTAAGAAATCTATTAAAACATATAGACATTCATTGCATCTTTCCATAGATTTTCAACATATATTTAAAGTTATTTTTTAAAGTTTAAATAAAGTTTATTTATTCAAATGAGTGTGCTTTTCAGAGCCCACTGCCTATGGTGGGACACCTTACGCAGCCTTGGTGCATGGAGAGGGGCTTAAACCTGCTTCAACTGAATATTCCAGGCTCTACTGACTCCCCATGGAAGGCCTTACCTTGGAAGAAGTGGGAATGGGGATTGGGACAGGGGAGAAGGCTTGGGGGGGAGGGGAGAGGATCTGTGGTTGGTATATAAAATGAATAGAACATTTCTTAATAATAAAAAATATATTTTTTCTTTGATCTTACAAAATTCCTTTATGTTCTTAGAGAAATGTAGAGTCAAAATTGCACTGGTATATTTTTCCATACTATTTTTCTACTGTTGTCAATTTTTTTGTATGATTATAAATTATCATCTTTATAGTTACACTAAGATAACAAAACTAATATCTTATAAACAGAGAATGGTATGGGGAAATTATTTTTCATTTTTTTTGTTTGATTTTCCAGAACTTTCTTTTTATTATTATTAAAGCATTAACAATATGCTAGTAGTTATACAAATTAATTGAATTACTAACTTGGGTAAGACAGAAAAGTAAGCGAGGATTAAAGATGATTAAAGCTATATATTGACAGAGTTATGAACAAACAGGAATAATAAATTGTATTGTATTATGCAAATTCAATTTCATTTTCATAATTTGGATTAAATATACACTCAAAAAATCAGTGTTTATGTTTTAGCATGATAATTGATTATTCATTCAGTGGAAGAGATCATTATGGAGACTAGGCAAATATGGACAGTTATAACTCAAGAGGATGAGTTTCAAAGAGAATTGAATGAATGTAGTCATCATTATTGTATATCATTATTTTACAACTCTTCTCGCCTAGAACAAAGAATATACTCAATAAAATTTAATAATGAATGAGCAGAAAAATTTCATGGTTCAACAAAGTCAATGGCAGACAATTTATGACAGAAATATGGCTTTTCTTTTCAAAGGTAACTACAATAATGCCATTTTGTTTTACTTTATTCAGGTAACATAATAAAAAAATTCCCTTAATTTATATTTGAGTGGTTTTCATTAGTTTTTTCATTTGCATTTACCACTACCCTTACACACATATCAATAACATTCACTAACCATCAGAAATAGGGTAACTAGAATAAAATGTTAAAATCTTGGGCTCTAACAACCTCCAAGAGCTAGGCTTGGCTAACTTTCCCCTATATGTCAATTAAACAGAGAAATAATGCCTACAAGCACAGACAATATTTTTCAGTGTGACCATATTGGATTGTGAGGAAATGAAGAGATGCAGTGACCTCAAATCCATTTTTGAGATACTAACACTAGTTTTAACTTTAAATACTATAAGAACTGGGGAAGAAACATAAGTGTCATGCATACTTAAATAATCCTTGTTTAGATGTGTCCTGGTGGATCACTTTCTCTGTTCTTCTGCAAGGTGGTCTGAAAAGATCGTTGTCACTGGTAAAGGCATCACCCTGTATCTCAGGAGAAGGATTACTGACCAACATAGATAATTTCCCTTGTCTGTCCAGGAAGGTTATCTTTCTTGTGAGTTTTTGCTGTTCTTAGAATCCAAGGTGACTTCAGGTTTAGAGCAGATTTATCTCTATGTCTTCAGCCTTGAAGCAGCCTGAGACAGGTTAGATGGGTTAGATACTGCTTTAGTGATTAACATGCCTAAGTCAAGAGGTGAGCAGGTGCCCCAAACTAAAAGAGACAGTTGCAAAATAAAGCAGAGATGCCAGCCTTCTCGGCTTCAATTAGTTGACGTGATGGAAGACTCAGTGCTTTCTACTAAATGTAGTTTCCAACTCCCTGGTTCAACATTTCATGTTACAAACTGTGTTGTCCTACAGACTTGAGGAGACATCTGCATTATAATTGATTCTGATATTTTCCTTTAACAAATTAGATATGAAAACATGTTTTTGTCTATTAGTGGGTACCTGTAGCACTTAATAATCTACATTTAAAGAATATAACCTTTATTGTGTTTGGTAAAGGTTAAATGTGTTGTGAAATATTCCACTGCAGCCCCAAGACATGTGTAATTAATATAAATTCATCAAAAATCAAGCTAATAAATTTTTAAAGAGATACTTCACTTCTGAAAGGCTGTGGACATCCCATAATATGTACAAGTTAGATTTGCAAGTGACCCTGAGCTTGATATATTGAAAGCACATTTCACTTTGAGAATATAGCTCCTGACTGGTGTAGAGGAAGTATATGGAGCTTCCGTGAAAAGGTATTGCAAAGAACATCCTGTCTGTTAATTTAAGCAATCCGATAAACTGGCCTGTCTCCTGCAAGGTGAAGGACGCTTCAGAACCCTTAATGAACATCTTTCTGAATAGCAGTTACAAGCTTAGCTGCTCACCATGGAAGACTGATTAAGTTAGGGAGGATATTACCTTTTTATCCAGTCTCTCCTCTCACACACTTGCCACTGAGATTGAACAAGTCGGTGTCTGCACTGCCAAGATAGCATTGCTGAAAGCATGCATGTCCTGTAAAGCCAGATAGAATCATTCACCTAAAGCTCTTTATTAAAGCTTGCCAATGATTATGGAGTTGCCCATACATACATGGAAGTATTACAACATATTTAATGCAACAGAGAAAAATGATGGAAATTATTCTTGGGTAAAATTATATTTCAAAGGGAAAGAAAGATTTTGTATTCAAAGTTAATTTTTCTATGATTTTCACTTCTCATTAGGTGATTCAGGATTCTTTTATATTTAGAAAAAGAAACTCAATTGAAGTTACAAGATTTATTCACATTTTAAGTAATATTTGAAGCATATATACTAAACAATTAACATTGCCAAAATAGAATTACAAAAATCTTAAGTGTACATTATATATTTTAAAAATATTTAGTGATTAGACAATAGTAGACAGTTATCTGATTTAATCTCATTTGTGGAATATGTTCATGATTATCTAAAGGCTTTAATAACCTATGTATGATAACCTATGCATCTTCATTATACTAGAAAGAACAGCTCAGAATATTCATTCAAATATCCATGAAACATAAAGGTTCTAACAAAACAAGGAAACATTTCAGCAAATAAACCTGCAATGGGTAGGTAGATAGAACAGTCATTACAATGCTTGTCTTGTGAGCATAAAGCCTTTACTCCCCAGAATTCATCTAAAGTTTCAGGTGTGGCAGTGTGAGCTTGTCTTGCCAGAACTATGGAGATAGAGACAGGGTTTACTATATGCTTACACTCCAGGCATCCTAGGCTGCTTGATGACTTACAGGCCAAAGAAAGAAACCACATAAATAAGTGCAACCCCAGCACACACAAATACAAATGTACACATGTGCACTCATTCACACACATGAGTGTACATATGCATAGATGCAATGACACGCCAGAGAAACCTCAAATCTTATATTAGGAAAACTCATGGTGAGCTTGCCCTCTTCAAAGAAAGGGCTTTTCTCATATCAAGGAAGATACTATCAAGAATCAGACATTAAAGACTAAATTTTGGAAAAATCCTACATGGTTGTATCCCTAGACAAAGAACTATAGACTACTGAGGAAGCTGAGAGAGAGAGAGAATTAGCCTCTCCCAGAGATGAGTTCCCAGACTGATTGGTTATTTAATAAAAAGTGGTCAGCCCTGAAAATATGTACACACAAACTAAAATTGGACTCAGTAGATTATAGTTATATATTTTTCCAAATATATATAACAATAAGAGAAAAGATGCTATCAATTTAGGAGTATGTAAAGACTATGAAGTGGGGTTAGATGGAAGTTGCATGAGACAGCCAGTATGGTAGAAAGGGAAGGGGGAGTGATATAAGTATATTTTAATTAAAAATTAATTAATGCAAAGTAAATAATTGAGACAATAAGAAAACATAAACTAATGTTTTAATGTTTATGTACATTAAAGTTGGATAAAATATATTGCTTGATGTCTAGTTTTCCTTCTATTTTCTTTTTGGTTTGTTTTCAGATTCAGGTTTAATAAATTATTTACTTGTATAACAAATTACCATCACCTACAATATTCTAATCAGATTAAAAAAATACAAAAGTGACACATTCTTATGAAGTGATAAATTAATAGGTATTATGATTTACATTGCTAGAAATATAATAGGCTAACTAGAAATGTATACTGAATGTACACTAGAAAATGTACACTAAAAAACAGAAAAGTCACAACAATATAAGTCAGGGATGCTGAGAGACCTGGAGTCCATTGGAAGTGACCCAGATGTAAAGTGGAAGATCTCACACAGAGTAAAGGCCTATGGTAGCAACAGTCTAGGCTTGGTAGAAAACCTTACAAGCACCCAGGAATGTTACCAACTGTCTAGTGTTATGTTCCCCAGAAGCAAAGTTTGAGATAAAAGCTGTTATTAAGGATAATATCCATAACTGATAGAATATGCAGTATGACAACACAGACCTGATACAGCCTCAAGGAGTCTAGGTGGGAACCCTACATTGTGCATTTTTCTGAATTTCTCTGAAATATATTTGCCTTTCTTCCTCAAAAGTTGCAGTCATCCTGAGAAAAGTTTGCCTGTGGGCCCATAGTATCTCCGCTAGGGCAACTGTAGGTTGCGTGGTGGCCATAATGACTCAGTAGATAGACAGAGGCCTTTTAATAGATGGATCTGAATGGCACCTCATGTCTCCTCTGTACAACAGTGCCATGGTAAACTAAATATTGCCTTGGGATTTTTCTGTTCTGACCCAGAAAATGCATAGCCAATCTTCATGTCTTTCTCTATGACTCATTTCTCCCCGATCCCTGATTTCATCTACAATCTTACTTTAAAAAGTTTATAATTGAGTCTTTATTATATCCTAGAGTTTACCACACATTGTTATAGTCTTGATGAATTTAACAGCACAGCACTCCTGTACAGTGCTTTTAGTAATCCTTCTGTTGCCACTAAACAAAGAAATTCTAGCAGCAATGTTAGCTATGAGGAGGATAGTCTTTTTAAATCATTGGGATATCAGTTGTGTGATATCATATTTAGGACTGCCATTTCAGCATTTGAATATACTTCCTACTTACATGACTATGAGGCAAATAGCTATGGGGAGTTTCAGCATTCTTTAGTGCCTTAAAATACTTGTTTGGAATTCCTGTAAGTATGCAGTTTTGCAAATTGCTTTGGTTTCTGTTTTTACAAGTGTATAGTTATCACATCTTTATTCTTATACTCTAGCAGTAAGCATCTATTTTATCTATGTTCTGTGACTTGATTTTATAAGACTAAAATGAATATGCATTTATGAACACTGCATACAATTTTTAATTTTTAAATGATTTTTGAAGGACTGAAACATGAATCTTAAAAGTCTTGTAATAAAAAATCCAGAGCCAGATATTGGGGTGAAAGCTGAAAAAACAGAGAAGCAGGGAAAGCCACAGCCAACTTCACCTGGCTAACTCCACTAATCCTATGACTGAAAGCCTCTGAATCCTCACCTGAGAAGATCTCAGCTGAACTTCTTTAAGTTCCTGTTTCCTCACACCTTATATATCTTTCTCTGCCCAGCCACATCACTTCCTGGGATTAAATGTGTGTGTGCTTCCAAGTACTGGGATTAAAGATGTATGCCACCACTGCCTGGCTCTGTTTACGGTGTGGCCTTGAATTCACAGAGATCCAGCTGATCACTGCCTCTGGAGTGATAGGATTAAGGGTGTGTGTCACCATTATCTGGCCTCTGTGTCTAATCAAGTGGCTCGCTCTATCCTCTGATCCCCAAGGCAAGCTTTACTAAGGTACAAAATATATCACTACAAAGGATTATATATATATGTGTATATATATATATATATATATATATATATATATATATATATATATATATATATTGCAGAAGTACCATGTCTTTAAGCACATGCATTAGGAGTTTTGCATTTATTCAGAACATTTGCTTATTGGAATTAGTTACAAAAAATCAGAAAGACAGGGGACTGATGCGGAGCCACATTTCAAAGTATGCATGCAATGCCAAACATTCCTGAAAAGAAACAAGTCGCCATACTTCTTTTTAGTGTACTTATTATTAGCATATTACTTGAGATCAAATGATTGGTAATTTATTGATGTAATAAGTGTTTAACATACTAAGGTTTTAGTTTCCTGTTAGTATTGGGTATTGAGTTATATGATACATAACTTAGATTTCATTCACAGAAAAGTACTGTGTACTTAATAGGCTACGAGCAAATAAAACATTGTTGCCAAATAGTTCAGTCCCTGGACTGCTAGTATACATTTCTGTGACATTCTTCACCTGTCATTTGATTGAGAGACATTCTTATCTTCCAGTCCAATGAAAAGACAATTGCTTTCTTTCTTCTTGGGGATTTATATTTCTTTGTAGATGTGAGTTACACATTTTTATTTTTTTTCTTTTATTGGGTATAGATTATTTTCCCATACAATATATCCTTATTATAGTTTCCCTCACTCTAGCCCTCTGATTACCTCCTCACATCCCCTTCCATCCAGATTTACTCTCTCTCTCTGTCTCTCATTAGAAAAGACATGACAAAAATGACAAAATAAAATATAATAAGATAAAGTAAACGATGCCTAATTTTAGTATTTACCATGTTGAAATAAAAATGAAAATATGATGACAGAGAACTAAAATTTTTCTGTGCTTATTCAGGTGTAGGTTAAACATCCAGTTTGCTGGAGATTAACACAGTGTTATAGATTTGTATGCAGTTCTAGCATGAGAAGGAGATGAAATCCAGGTGGATCACAGAAATAATATTGCTGTCAAGAGCAAGAAGAAAAAAGGGTCAATGGATAAGCATTATATCTTTTAGGGGAAGCTATATTTGAATTAGGAGAACAATAAACATGCATGATTTCATTTTTTTAAAGAAAATAAAGATTACTTAAAAAGAGATTTCTGGGACAAGATAATTGGAAAAGAAGGATTGTAATATGAATTCTAGTTAGAAGAATGTTACCCATACAAAACTCAAAATTATTTAAAAACACTTCTTTGACATTATTCACTAATGAAAACATTAATTAACCTTTTTTTTCTTGAATTTTCGTAATTAAAATAGACCTTAAAGGATACTAATAATTGCTGGGTGGAGTGGTGCATGCTGTTAATTCCAGTACTTGGGAGGCAGAACCAAGAAAATCTCTGTGAGTTCAAGGCCAGCCTGCTCTATAGAGCAAGATACAGGACAAACACCAAAGCTACACAGAGAAAACTTGTCTTGAAAAAGCCAAAAAAGAAAGGATAATAATAATTATGTCAGAATATCTTTTTATAAAAATGTAACATATACAACTTGCTGGTAAATATGATACCATATTATCTGGAAAAAAAATATGACCAGAGACACCAATACACAGTGATAAATGTAAAATCATTGATATCATATAGTGTTAAAATATTCTAACATAATGATTCATCATTAGAGAGAGAAGATAAGACTCAGTAAAATTATTATACTTATTCTTTAGAATGTATTTGAAAACACATTAAAAATCTGAGTAATAAGATTCACATCAAGTAAACATTGTGTATATAATACAATATTTAGCTTTCCATGTAATCAAATAACTAAAATTTACAAAATCTAGTGCTATGTTGGAAAATATCATCACTAGAATTTTAGTGTCTTTTTTTGTGATTTCCATCTTTATGTGGCTTATTTTTTTATTTTACAATACCACTCAGTTCTACATAACAGCCACAGATTCCCTTATTCTCCCCCTTCCTGCCCCCCTCCCCAACATGACCCCAAGAAAGACACGGAGATCACCCAATGATGGAGAAATGGATGAGATCTACATGAACAGCCTGTACATGAGTGGGAGCAATGAATTTTAGTGTCTTTTATTGATGCCCTGTAACACAAAGAATTTCAAAACTATTATACTTAAAGATGAATAGAATAGAAGTAAAAGCAGGTTTAAACATTTTTCTGTAATCTGTCATGCCCTGGGCCTCTTCACTGTATGTGAAGCCAGTAACAAACAAACAAACCTAAGAAGAAATAGTTTCAGTGAGATGCATTTTAAAAACCACAGGCAAGTTTCCTATTTTTATGAAACACACACCCATACACTCCCAAACACACCCCTCCAGGGTAGCTAATATAAATATCCTGATTTTAATGTCCCATATACACTGTAGTGTTTTGACCTGTTTGTAAGCATGAATGAAATAGTGATGATAAACTGTACTTTTTAATATAGGAAAAATAAACACATTGCTCATAAAATTTCTGAGTAGGGCACTACAAAGTTTAGAGCACCTAAATGTGGTTACTTGTGCAATATGAGCAACGAGATATTTCTGTGTATAAAAAGATGAAAAGCTAATCACAACTGAATGAATTAGTGATTTTTTTCTTGTTTTTCCATGCAACATCTCATAATTTTTCCTGCAGTATCGATTCTGAACATACAGCATGCAAACTTTGTACTATACATGCTAACAGAATATGACAGAATGCACTGTCTGAAATACCTCTACTTAGATTCAAGCTGACTGCATGTGTGAGTTGCAGTGTTGTTACTGCACACAGAATGCTTTCTGTTCTTTCTGCATGAGGTTTTAATATTTGAAAGACAAAGACTTTCAATATATTCTCAACATAATTCCTCGGCATATCAGTATCACATCACTGTATCTTTACATTGTGCTGTGCTAAAATGTTAGATATTAAACAGCTGATTTAATGACCTGAGGTTCATAACAAATCATTATATGATTTTTGACTTTGAACAAAACAAATTTCCTACAGTTTCTTATGTGACTAAAATGAAGCTTCGGCCACTTAGTACTAAGTATTTATGTGAAGGGTCATTATCAGCATTGCTTGTACAACAAAAATATCTTCTTCAGTGCCCTTTGACCAATTGTTAATTGCTATTTACTACAAAAAGAAGTTTGTATGGTGAGGGTTGAGAGATGCACTAATCTATAAGTATAGCAATAAGTCTTTTTAAATCTGTTTAATACAATTTATTGAGCAAAATAATTAGGTGGGTTCTCTCCTGAGGCCTATATCCTGTTTAGCTACAGGTTCTTGACTCTAATAATAGTAATCGGTTTAGGTTTTGTCTAATGGAGTGGACCTTAAATCTAATCAGAATGTGACTGGTGTCTCCAGTGATATTCTAGCCACTAGTTCACCAGTAGGTGTGTCTTCCTAGATCAATTGTTATTGTAGATCTCATCATTCCCAGACAGGTGAAATTCCTGATTCACTTATTCCTCAGTTAGTAGCCATAGCTCTTTTCAGCACCATAAAAGTTACTGAGTAGAGATGAAGCTTGCATGTCAGTACCAGCTGAATTTCTTCAGATTCTAAGGAACAATCGTGTGTTGTCTTCAAGACTCCAATTTTACCAACACAAATTGAGTGTGTCAAGAGTATTTGCAACAGCCTAGCAATGTCTGAGGTCTATGGAACCTCAAATGCAAGCAGCACTAAAGATAACCTGTTCCTGGTACTGGGCTCTTTGTTAGCCTGTGGTGTCTAAAAGGGACATTATCACTATATTCTAGAGTAACTCCATTTAAACTATTTTTATTTCTGTGTATGTTTATATTTTAGGAAACTTTTACAGTAGTAGATATTCTTACAACTTCTTCAAATGGCCTTTAGTATTAATTATCTCTCTCCATATTCATTCTTTTCCCTTGACTTCACTTTCCCAACATGTTTATTTCTTTCTGTCCCGTTGTTTCCCCTTTATAACACTGTGTTTTATCTCCCCAGACTTAAATTGACAGCCCTGATAAGGGCATCAATATTACAGCACTCCTTTACCAAAAACTCATAGATCATTACAGAATAGAGAGATGGAAGGCTTCTAAGAGCCAGAAGAAGTGAATAACTACAAAAGAACATCACCTTTGACACACAAAAGAGATGTTACATGTATGAACTACAGCAGATGTGAAAGCATGTACAAATATTTCAGGAGCTCAATCAAGACAAAAATTGCTGCATGCAGGAAGGGATGCAGGCATAATGTTCCCTAGTTTTGGAACTATGAGCAATTAATTGATGCTAGGAAAGGGAGAATAATTTCTGTGTAAGAGTGCTGCCCTTTATAGGTAGAATAAGTTGAGCTTGAAGAATTTTAAAAATAGGACAGAAAGTTGGTGAATAGGGAAATGGTGTTCATTTGGAGTCAATTGTGAAAGGAAGTCCATATGATAAAAATACATTGTAAAAAATTCTCAAAGACCTAAGAGAAACATTTAAAATGAAAAGAAATCTAATAATATAACAGATGACATGAACTTTAGAGATGACCATGGGGATGTACAGAAGCCATCAGTTTCATGGGGTTTTTAGACAAAAGAATAAAAATAAGATACTGCTAGTAGGGAGTTGGCCTCAACAAAGTGATCCTAGTTACAACTTACCAGTTTAATGGCTGGGCATACAGTGGCCCAAGATAAGAAAGATGATTCTGGATTGGGGGAAGATGGGGAAATTCTTCTGTCAATGCATTGAGTTTTAGATATCTGTAAGAACAAATATCTGCTCTCATTTTTGGTGCACAGATGATGTTCTATGTGAGTCAAGGGAAGATGCACTAAACCTATGCAGACAAGAGATGGAAATTACTATCCCTTCTGGAGAGCAAGGTTGGAATCTATGGCAATTAAGAGACTTTAGTTCAGCATGCTGGCTGCTGCCAGTATCTTTGACTGTGAGTGAAGACTTTGCCAGCAGTATTTTTGTCTTTGTCTTTGAACCTTTATGTGATACACATTATGAAGTGTCTGTGATATGACCTATCTTTAGGTCTTTTCCTCCAGCTCCTTTCCCCAGGTTCATCACTTCCGCGTGCTTGCAGAGAAGATGGCCAGCACTGCTGTGGACTCAGCATGCCTATTAGAACAGCCTCCTAAGAAATAAGTAAGCCACATCAGAACACTGAAACCCAGGTGTTAGACAGCACAGGTTGATGCAAACCGATGCACCCAGATCCGGTGTCAAACGTGTGGTGGAAATAACAAGACGAAACCAAGACACACTGCCTAGCAAATGGTCTCTATATATAGCTGATGTAAACCAGAGTTTTTGTCACTGAGCTCTTGTCATGTCACTGTGTCACTCCCACTTTTCTGTGCTGTGGTGTGAATCAAGCCTGTCCTACAGTTATCAACAGTAGAGACAGAATACAGAAAAGTTAGGACTTGAGCAAGGACTCAGTAATTTGTGGTTCAAACTTGACAATTTTTTTTTCTCTTTTCTTCTGAGGCTTTGGATGTTTTGAGATATTGGCCACTGCTTCTCCCACTGACATTGCTATCTGGGGGTCACTGCATCCCTTTTCCCTATAAATCTCAGTCCAAGAAATGGACAACGTTAAAAAATGATTCATTGCTTGTATAAGAACACGGTTATTAGAGCTTTACTGGTAAATGAAACTTTCTTGTTGTGTGATTGTATCAGTGCTGTATATGGAACCAAACAAAATACTGAACACTGATGATTTTGTATAGTACTAGTTATTTAAATACTAAAACACTATCATTCTAAAAATAATAGAAAATAAGATGAAGATAACATAACTCTGAAAAATGTTGAAAGTACTGTGTGTATCAATTGTCCAGCCAAGATTTCGTTCTCTATGTAAAAGGACAAAAGCATATTCATTAACATGAAATTTTGAATTAGTCCCAACTAAAAATTGTATGAATATCAGTGAATGTTTAATTTATATTTCTATGTTCAATACTTATAATTCAAAGATCATATAAAAAATTCATAGACAAAAAGGGATTGTGAATAGAAAATTTTAAGAGACCCTGGCTTAAATAACTCTGAGAACTTTTACAATAATCTCAACTTTAGCATAAAAGTTCCAACATTCCTCCTCAAATATACTACTTTGCTGTTTCAAGAATATGAAAAAAGTTATTGAGAATATAATTTTGGGTAGAAGCTTGTTTGCATTCAACAAGACAAACATAAAATTATCCCTTCTTATTTGGAAAGTTTCATTGTTAGAGTATACTATTATTCCTTCAGATGGGATAATGTAATCTAGACCAAGTTAATGAGTGAATGTGAATTAAGATGTTGTTATATCAAAGTAAAAGACCAGTGTGTTTCAGAAACAATAAAATAAAATGAGCAAAATAAACACATTTTCTACACCTCTTTATGAGAGAGGCCAGTTAAAAATAAATCAAAAGAAGAAAAATAAAACCTTAAAATCTCAATGGTGGGGAAAAGTAAAATTAATTGTCAAACAATTAAAATTTGTTTTTAAATGTTGGACCCTGGCACTTCATACATAAGAAATGTTGGATGAATTCTATAATCTGCATTTATTCCTGCTTTTTGCTTTGTAAATTAGAAGAATAGTACTAAATAACAGACTTGTGTTAATTCTAGAAAATGAAGCATATAAAGAACTATTATTAAAACAATAAATTTCCCAAACCTTAAACAATATCATTAATTATTTCATTTTCAATGCTGTTAACATGATTTTTAAGAATGATATTGTGATAATTGTTGATATGTTAATTTTTCAGAAAATATTTTAAATTACGTGTGCTTCTTTACATAATTTTAACAATACATCAAAGATTATTTCTTTAATGAGTGTTCTATTTATGCACTTTTTAGAGCAATCTTAAAATACTACACATAAGCAAAACTCTAGAAATTTGTGTACACCAATAATCTTAAACCCCTCTGGTGAAATAATACTAATGTTCATGTAAGAAATCATAAAAATAACAATAAATTTGTTTCAAAACGTGTTTGTAAAATACTTAATTAGAATGCAACCTATTGTCTATAATATTAAGCTAAACTAAAAATATTACATGTGTTTATATTTTTAATATTATAACACTTAATTTAATGAGATTTATGAATGTGGAACTATTATCTTTATCTTAGAGGTGGTCACATATAGGTTACTAAATTTTCCATGTTATTTCCTGCCAAGTAATTGGTACTAATTACAAACATAGATATAAAAAACTGGGGGAGATTTTTTTTTTCTTCTGGTTTAAAATTTGACATAATGCCTACAGTATTCTAGGATGACCTTAATTGATTGCATAGTCTTGGACTTCTGACTCCTCTACCTCTACCTGCCAACAGCTAAGATAACAGGTTGCCCTACCATGCTCAACATTATTATGAAATCATTTCTTCTCATGTATATAACAGAAAGACTAAATCCCCTACCTAGGCATAGAAGTAAACTGTTTGACTACTTGTGTGATAACCATCACATCTCTTTAACATGAGCTTGAAAGAGGCAAGGAAAGTTTTACAACAGAAATGTTTTTGGTTGTTTAAAAATATACCTCATTTTTTGAAAAGTATATATAAATGGGTTATCATGTTATTAAGTCCATATCAAAATTATTTTAACTGTGTCAGAATAGTGAATGATTTTGGGCTTTAATAAATATAAACTGAAGGCTAAATGCCGAGTTCCACCTATTGAGAGAAACATGTGTGGTTATGACATCATTTCACACCTGACCAAATGGCTCCATAGATTGAGAAAACATCAACAGAAATTTCCTAAAACAATAGGAGATGAGAAGTGTACTTTCCTCCAGGTAACTACCCATCCAGGTGACCTCTTCCTTATGCGACCTGATGGTTGTATTTCAGCTATTGCTTCAGACACTAATGCTTTTATTCTCAATATTGATACTATCAACAACACATGGAAGGTTGAGCATTGAATCCAGTTGCATCACTATCCAATGACTAATAGTTACAGCTAATCAACAAATAAGAAAATAAATACTGAAGAATTTAGAATGTTTTACCTACCAAAATAAGTGAACTCAGATTAACTCTTTTTTGAAATTCAGAAGTATGTGAAAGGTCACCCACAAGAAAGTAAAGTAAACCATGTCAAAACCAGAAGTGGACTCTGAGGCTGTTAAATAGTTCCTGCAATTTTAGAAAACCAAGCAGATTAAATTTAACCTGTAATAGTAAAGGTTCATCTTCTTTTTTTGGTTAATGTCTTCCTGAGTTTCTAAAAATGTCCCACTTTTCTTCACTTTTATCATGCAACTGTCATTTCCATATGCATGGGCACCTGAATACTTTATTCAAAGACTTTTAGTGACAACAACATTTATTAAGTGTAGAATGTAAGGCTATTTGGATATAAACCAAGTGATATCTTTTGATACTGCTGACAGCAGCTTATTTTGTATATGTTGCAAATGAATGCTCACAAAAATCATGCCATATTTAATTGAATTGAAAATATGAGACCAGCTGGCAACTATGGAGAATTGTAATTATGAAATGATAGACTTTTAATCACTTATACAGATCTATTTATGGCAAGAACCTCAATTAATACAGTTTTACAAAGTAAAACTTAGACGTTTATGAAAGCAGATAAGCTAAAAAGAGAATTTTTCCCTCCTGTTTTTTTTTTAAATTTTTTCTCTACTACAATATGAGGATCTTCTTAACAAAAACGTATGTGGTAATGAATAAAAAATACAAATGACCAGGTAATTTTTTACTAATATTTATTTAAGAAGACATATTTATATACATTAATAAAATATTCTGTATTCTTCAGGAATATGTATGAAATATGAAATAATTTTATTAAGCTTATTAATGTAACAATCACCTAATTTATCATTTTTGCTTATTTTGAAGTACACAATATATTCTATTGGCTATAACACAGTAGCCATAACACATGATAGCAATCACAGCTGTGAGATGATTATCCAGAGTTTGAAGAAAGCCTGGCCTACATCATAATTTCCAGAAGAAAACGCTTAGTGTAGAGGCCATTTTCAAACATCCAAAACTAAGCAAAATAAATAATTTATTATAATTACCATGCTGAGCAAATGATCTTAAACTTATTCTTTAATTGTAAGTCTTGGCCTCTTTGTATATATTTGTATTTGTGTATATATATATATATATATATATATATATATATATATATATGTGTGTGTGTGTGTGTGTGTGTGTGTGTGTGTGTGTGTGTGTGTGTGTGTTTATGGAAATAAGTTCTCTTTACTACATACTTATTTCATAATATTGTTCATCTACTACGTAGTGGGTACTAGTAATACCACTTAACAATTAGCAATTTGAATAGTCACTTGAAATCCCATTGCTTGGGGGCCCCCTAATCAGTTCAAGCTAAATAACTGTCTTGCCTATCCACAGGGCTTAGTCCAGTCCTATGGGGGCTTCTCAGCTATTGATCCACAATTCATGTGTTCCCAATGTTTGGCTGGCCATTTCTGTACATTTTCCCATCATGATCGTGACGTCCCTTGCACATAGAATTCCTCTTCTCTCTCATCAATTGGACTCCTGGAGCTGTGCCTGGCACTTGGCCTTAGATCTCTGAATCGGCTTCCAACAGTTACTGGATGAGGGCTCTATGAGGACAGGGTATTCACTAATTTGATTAACAGAGTAGTCCAGTTCAGGCACCCTCTTGAATATTGCTAGTAGTCTAAGGTGGGGTAATCCTTGTGGATTTCTGGGAACTTCATTAGCACCTTGTTCTCCCTCTTCACATGATGTCTTCAATGATCATGGTATCTCTTTGTTTGCTTTCCCTCTCTATCCATGTCCTAGCTTGAACCTCCCATTTCCTTATGTTCACATCCTCCATCACTTGCCCACCATTATCCCCCCTCCGACTCCCAGCTTGTTCATGTAGATCTCATCTATGTCTCCTTCATTAGGTGATATATGCATTCTTTTTAGGGTCCTCCTTGTTAGCTAGCTTCTCTAAGCTGTGGGTTGTAGTCTGGTTATCCTTTGTTCTATATCTAATATCCACTTATGAGTGAGTACATAGGATGTTTATCCTTCTAAGTCTGGGTTACTTCACTTAGGATGATATTTTCAAGTTCTATCCATTTGCCTGTAAACTTCATGATATAATTGTTTTTTTTTTATTGCTAAGTAGTATTCCATTGTGTATATGTGCCATATTTTCTTCATCCATCCTTCAGTTGAGGGACATCTGGGTTGTTTCCAGGTTCTGGCTATTACAAATAATGCTGCTATGAATGTAGTTGAGCATGTGTCCTTGTGGTATGATTGAGCATTTCTTGAGTGTATGCCTAAGAGTGGTATAGCTGGGTCTTAAGGTAGATGGATTCCCAGTTTTCCAAGAAACCACATATTGATTTCCAAAGTGGCTGTACAAGTCTGCACTCCCACCAACAGTGCAGGGGTGTTCTACTTGCTCTGCATCCTCTCCAACATCAGTTGTCAGCAGTGTTTTTGATTACAGTCATACTGACAACTGTAAGACAGAATCTCCGAGTCATTTTGATTTGCATTTCTATGATGACTAAAGATGTTAAACAATTCCTTAAATGTCTTTAGTCCATTTGAGATTCTTCTGTTGAGAATTCTCTCTGTAGCCCATTTTTTAAATTGGATTGTTCAGTATTTTGGTGTCTAGTTTCTTGAATTCTTTATATATTTTGGATATCAGCCCTCTGTCAGATGTGGGGTTGGTGAAGATCTTTTCCCATTTTGTAGACTGTTGTTATGTCTTATTGACCAGGTCCTTTGCCCTACAAAATCTTCTCAGTTTCAGGAGGTCCCATTTATTAATTGTTGCTCTCAGTGTCTGTGCTACTGGTATTTTATTTAGGAAGTGATCTCCTGTGTCAATGCATTCAAGACTACTTCCTACTTCCTCTTCTATCAAGTTCAGTATAACTGGATTTATGTTGAGGTCTTTGATCCACTTGGACTTGAGTTTTGTGCACGGTGACAGATATGTATCTATTTGCAGTCTTCTACATGTTGACATCCAGTTATGCCAGCACCAGTTGTTGAAAAGGCTTTCTTTTTTCCATTGTAGAGTTTTGGCTTCTTTGTCAAAAAACAGGTAGTCCTGCATGTGCAGATTAATGTCAGGGTCTTCTATTTGATTCCATTTGTCCACATGTCAGTTTTTATGCCAATATTAAGCTCTTTTTCTTAATATAATTCTATAGTAGAGCTTGAAGTCAGGGATCATGATGCCTCCAGAGGTTGTTTTATTATACAGGATTCTTTCAGCTATCCTGGGGTTTTTTGTTTTTCCATATGAAGTTGAATATTGTTCTTTCTTGGTCCGTGAATAACTGTGTATTGTTCTCTTTGTTTCTATTTGATTGATTTCAGCTCTCAATTTGATTATTTCCTGGCATCTATTCCTCCTGGGTGAGTTTGCTTCTTTTTGTACTAGCATTTTCAACTGTGTTGTTAAGTCACTAGTGTGAGATTTCTCCATTTTCTTTATGTGGGCATTTAGTGCTATGAACTTTCCTCCTATTACTGCTTTCATAGTATCCTTAAGTTTAGGTATGTTGTGTTTTCATTTTCATTGAATTCTAGGAAAACTTTAATTTCTTTCTTTATTTCTTTTTGACCCATTGGTGATTCAGTTGGGCATTATTCAGTTCCCATGAGAATGTAGGCTTTCTATAAATTTTGTTGTTGTTGAAATCTAACTTTAAGCCATGGTGATCCAATAAAATAAAGGAGGTTATTCCATTTTTTTGTATCTGTTGAGATTTGCTTTGTGACCAAGCATTTAGTCAGTTTTAGAGAAGGTTCCATGAGGCGCTGTTCGATTCTTTTTTGTTAGGGTGGACTGTTCTATAGAAATCTATTAATACCATTTTAGTCATAATGTCTGTTAGGTCCCTTATTTCTCTGTTAAGTGTCTGAATGGCAGACCTCTCCATTGGTGAGAGTGGGGTGTTGAAATCTCCCACTACTAGTATGTGGGGTTTAATGTGTGATTTAAGCTTTAGTAATGTTTCTTTTACGAATGTCATTGCTCTTGTATTTGGACCATAAATGTTTAGAACTGAGACTTCATTTGGTGGATATTCCCTGTGATAAATATGTCGTGTCCTTCCCGATCTCTTTTGATTGATTTTAGTTTGAAATCTATTTTATTAGATATTAGGATAGATACACCAGCTTGCTTATTAAGTCCATTGGATTGGAAAGTCTTTTCCCAGCCTTTTACGCTGAGGTAGTGTCTGTAAAGTTGAGGTGTGTTTTCTTGTGTGCAGCAGAAGGATGGATCCTGTTTTTGTATCCATTCTGCTAGCCTGTGCCTTTTAATAGGCAAATTGAGACCACTGATATTAATGAATATTAATGACCAGTGATTGTTAATTCCTGTTATTTTTTAATGGTAGTATTGTGTGTTTCCCTTCTTTGGTATTAGTTTGTGTGGGATTATCTATTGCCTGTGTTTTCTTGGCTGTATCTAAATTCCGTAGGTTAGATTTTTCCTTCTAGTGATGGGTCTGCCTTTATATGTTAATTGGCTTTTTTCCTTAATTTTTTTCTGTATTCTGTATGTTTAGTGGTTTGATTATTATGTGGCAAGGGGCCTCTTTTTTAGATCCAGTCTATTTAGTGTTTTGTAAGTTTCTCGTATCTTCATAGATATTTCCTACTTTAGGTTGGGAAAGTTTTCTTCTATGATTGTGTTGAATATATTTTCTGTGTCTTTGAGTTGGCATTCTTTTCCTTTTTCTATTCCCATTTTTCTTAGGTCTGGTCTTTTCATGATGTCCCATATTTCCTCGATGTTTTGTTTTATGACTTTGTTGGCGTTAGTGTTTGCTTTGGCTGATGAATCTATTTCCTTAATCATATTTTCAACACCAGAGATTCTCTCTTCGATCTCTTGTGTTCTGTTGGTTATGCTTGCATCTGTTGTTCCTGTTTTCTCAGATTTTCCATTTCCAGCATTCCCTCAGTTTGTATCTATTTTATTGCCTCTACTTTACTTTTCAAATCTTGAACTGTTTCCTTCACCTGTTTAATTGCTTTTGTTTTTTGGCTTTCTTTAAGGGATTCATTGTTTTCTTCAATTTTTTTGTTTGTCTTTTCCTCAATTTCTTTAGGGGAATTTTTCATTTCCTCTTTAAAGGCCTCTTTCTTCTTCTTCTTCTTCTTCTTCTTCTTCTTCTTCTTCTTCTTCTTCTTCTTCTTCTTCTTCTTCATTTTTTCAAGACAGGGTTTCTCTGTATAGTTTTAGTTCCTGTCCTGGATCTTGCTCTGTACACCAGGCTGGCTGTGAACTCACAGCAATCTGCCTGGCTCTGCTTCCTTATTGCTGGAATTAAAGGCTTGTGCCACCACCCAGCCTCTCTACCCTCTTCTTAAAGTCATTTTTTAGGTTGATTTCTTCTGCTGCTTCTGCATTGGGATGTTCAGGTCTTGCTGCTGTGGCACTACTAGGTTCTGATGGTGCCATATTGGTCTTTATGTTGTTGACTGTATTTTTGCACTGGCATCTACTCATCTCTTCCTCCACTCAGTAGAAGTGGTGTCTGTGTCTGAGGGAGCCTCTCTTAATCTGATTGATGCTCTTGATTCAATGGAAGTTTTTGGTCCAATTGGGGCTCTTGGTCCAATTGGTACTGATGGACTTTGTTTCTTAAGAAGCAGCTCTTAGTCCAATGGGCTCTGTCTCAGAAAGCAGGCAGCTGTTCCATATTATTTCAGGGTGAGCTTTTGGCTCTGGTGGTCACTCTTTCTGATTCTGTCATAATGTACTTTTTCAAAGTATCAGTTTTTTTTTTTTTGTATGGCTGACTCAATTTAACCCAATTGCTAAAACTTAACAAAGGTAGCAAAGATAAAGACAATAGACATAGATCTTCAAACTTGATAATTTATAGATTTATAAACCTCAATTATCAAATATTTATTGTAAGTCCTATTTTCATAAGCAAAAATTGAATCCAAATTATATATATAATGCTTTAGCAATTATATTTTAAACACAAGTGGACTCCAAAATCATGCTGTACTAAGATTACCTTTCTATAGAATTTTTTACCTATCAATCCTTAGTATTACAAGTTTGAAGCTATCATTTTGTTACAATTTTACAAATTTTAAACACATCCAATAAATTTAACTATTCTGAGATTAAAAAGGTTTTATACAATGGTTTTAAGAAAATGTTCAAGACCAGAGTAAAATGATTTTTTATTTCAATTTATTTATTTTACATTCCAATCATAGTTTTCTCTTCCCTACTCTCCCCTTATTCCCTCCTCCTATCTCTCCTCTTCCCCACCTCAATATACACCTCCTCTGTTTCTGTTCAGAAAGGGGCAGGCCTCCAATGGGTATCAACATAGCATGGCATATCAAGTTGGGGTTAGACTAAGCACCTCCCCTTGTATTAAGCCTGAAAAGGTAATCCAGTATGAGAAATAGGTTCACAAGAGGCAGACAAAGCTTTGGGGACACCCTCTACTCCCACTGTTAGGAGTCCTACATATAGACCAAACTACTCAACTGTTACATATATGTAGATGGCCTAGTTTGGTCCCACGCAGGCTCCCCGGTTGTTGTTTCAGACTGTGAGTACCTATGAGCCAGGCTGGCCATTTCTGTGAGTTTTCTTGTGATAGCCTTGATACCCCATGCCACCTACCATCCTCTCTCCCTCTCTTGGGCAGGATTCTCTGATCACAGTCTGTTTGGCTGTGGGCCTCTATATCCGTTTTCACCAGTTAATTGATGAAGTCCATTAAAAATGTCTCATGACAATTGGGGTAGTCACCAGTCTGATCATAGGAGATGTCCAGTTCAGGCTATGTATCCATTATTTCTTGTAGTCTTAGCTGGGATCATCCTTGTAGATCACCAAGGATTAATGTTGGAGCTCAACAACAACACAAACTACAGAAAGCCTACAAACTCATGGAAACTGAGCAACTCTCAAATGAATTACCATTAGGTCAAGGAAGAAACAAAGAAATTAAATACTTCCTGGAGTTCAAAGAAAACAAAAACAGAGCATACCCAAACTTATGGAACACAATGAAAGCAGTGCTAAGAAAAAAGTGCATTGTTTTTTGATACTAAGTGACTGCACAAAGAATTTGGAGAAATCTTATACTAGCAACTAAACTATATACCTGAAAGCTCTAGAACAAAAAGAAACAAACACACACAAGAGGAGTAAATGGTAGGAAAAAATCAAACTGAGGGCTGAAATCAATAAAATAGTAACAGAACAATACAAAGAATCAATGAAATAAAGAGTTGGTTCTTTGGGAATATCAACAAGAAGGTAAACCCTTATCCAAACAATCTAAAAGGCAGAGAGAAAATATTAAATTAACAAAATCAGAAATTAAAAGGGGGACATAACAACAGACACTGTGGAAATCCAATCATCAGGTGATACTTAAGAAACCTGTGCTCCACAAACCTTGAAAATCCAAAAGAAATGGAGAAATATCTTGATAAGTACCACATAGCAGAATTAAATCAAGATCAGACAAGTAATTTAAATAGACCTATAACCCCTGAGGAAATAGAAGCAGTCATTAAAATTTCTCAATCAAAAAAACAAAAAAGCCCAGGGCCAGATGGTTTCAGCACAGAATTCTACCAAAATTT
This sequence comes from Peromyscus leucopus, assembly GCF_004664715.2. Taxonomy (NCBI): domain Eukaryota; kingdom Metazoa; phylum Chordata; class Mammalia; order Rodentia; family Cricetidae; genus Peromyscus; species Peromyscus leucopus. The sequence goes on from NC_051070.1 coordinate 29,028,010, forward strand.
CAAAGAAGAGCCAATACCAATACTCCTTAAATTACAGCACAAATAGAAATAGAAGGAAAACTGTCAAATTCATTTTATGATCCCACATTTACCCTGATACCCAAACCACACAAAGATTAAACAAAGAGAAAGAATTAGAAACCAAATTTACTCATGGCATTCTTATGGCTTGACCACACAGATATACAATCAAACAAGTTTTCAAGTTTCAAAGTAAATCAAAATTTTGGGCTGGACAGATAGCAAAGGCTTTCCTTATAAACTTGTGGACTTATATTAAATTTGCAGAATCCATGAAGCAAACAAAACCATTTAAATATACATAGCCATGAATGCATACATGTATGCACACATATACTCACACATCACTGTGCACACACATGCATATACATATATACTCAAACGTACATACACAAAATCCTGCAAACTTTGGGCAAGATATTGCTAATCAAATATTGTCTGTGACAATATGATAATGCTACAGCTTTTAATGTTGTCCACTAAGCATAACTGGGATGTTTCTTGATTTGTCATACTCTAAATAGGCAAGGACTTATTCAAAAAGTAAAGCCACTGACATTTAACATGAACAGATACTACTTCATTGAACAAGATGCACTAGAACATTACAAAGGTTGATGTCTATACTGTAAAAAAGACAGAAATTTTTAGGAATATAAACAAATCTGGATACCACAAGAGTATGAATAGATTAGTGAAAGAGAGATGGTTAGGATTACTAGTGCTAGAGGCTTGAAATTCATACAATTTAAAGTAGCCAGTATCACTAGAACACGTCTCTGATTTGTGTATGTATTATTTGATTCTTTTGTTGTTGTTTCTAACATGGACTCATGTAGCTCAGAGTAGCCTTCAACTTGCTATGTATCCAAGAATGATTTTAAATTCTTGATGCATCTGACACCACATCACTAGAGTGGGAAGTCCTGCATGTACTATTACTCTGGGTGCTTGAATATTTTCTACTACAGGTATATGCTTAATTTAAAGTTGATACATATTGTTTATTTCATTGAAATAGAATTTTCCTCAAAAACATGTATTGATTATGAATTTCTATCCCCTCTACTCTTCTCAGTTCCTTCCTACCTCATTTCCCATCAGGATAACATCTCTTTTTCTATTTAGAAAACAAGCAGGCTTCGAAAGGATAATAATATGTTCTATATTATATCATAGTATACCACAGTATACTGTACTATACTATGCTATGCTATGCTATGCTATCCTAATAATACATTGGAAGAGGACAAAATATCACAGCTCACACAAATCAGCTATGTCAGGCTCATGGAGGCTCACAGAGATTAAAGCAACAATCAGGGAACAAGTATGCGTCCATGCTACCTCCTCTGCATATATTTTATGGTTGTATAGCTCAGGGTTCTTGTGGGACTCCTAGCAGTGGGAGTGGGTATATCTCTGACTCTTGCCTCCTTTGGGGCATTTTTCATCCCACTGGCTTGCTTTGTCCAGCTATGATATGAGGGCGTGAGCCTAGTCTTTTTGTAACTAATTCTGTAATGTTTGGTTGATATCCCTGGGAGGCCTGCTCTTTTCTGAAGGTAAATGGAGGAAAAGTGGATCTAGGGGAGAGGGAAGGCTGGGGTGAGACGAACTGGGAGGAAGGCAGGGAGGGAAACTATGGTCAGGATGTAATATATGAGAGAAAAATAATTGTAAAACATTTAAAAAGAAATACATGAATAAAATATAATTGAACAAAGTGTTAAAAAAGAATAGAACCCTGACACAATATTATGAGACAAAGAAATGCCAAAGATGCTATTGAGTTAGTTTTCTGTAGGACATTTGCTGGTGGACATGCAATCTACCCTTAAGAGTAGCTTGTTTTCCAGTGAGACTCCTTTGGAGAAAAATAATTTTTTTTTTATTTGAAAGTGGATATCAATTGGAGATAGTTTCTGGGTTAGGCATGGGTGATGGGGGAATGTCTTTCTGTATGCTGCAAATATGTATTTCTCTGATTGGTTGATAAATAAAGCTGTTTTGTCTATGGCAAGGCAGCTTAGAGGCAGGCAGGAAATGCAAAGGGAGAGACAGGAAGAAGGCAAGAGGAGATGTCAGCCACGATCCAGGGAGCAGCATGTAATGTCACATAGGTAAAGCCACAAAAAACATGGCAACATATAGATTAACAGAAATGGGCTGAGTTTAAATGTAAGAGCTAGTCAGTAGTAAGACTGAGCTAATGGCCAAACAGTTTTAATAAATATGAACTTCTGTGTGTTTACTTCGGGGACGAGAGTAGGAGAGATTTGTCCTGACTGCTGGTTGGCCGGGACACAAGAATACTTTAACTCCAGATGAGGGCATATGTCATGTCCACTTTGCTCAGCTCCTGGACCCAAACTGTTGCTAACACATGTAGGCCCTGTTCATGATACCACAGTCTGTTTGTGTTCATGTAAGCTTTCCACAGTTGCTTTAGGTGACCTCGTTTTCTTGGTGTCCTCCAATTCGTTTGGCTCTTACACTCTTTCTACCTCTTCTTCATTGAAACTTGTGGGGACAGATCTGATGGAGACATCAGTTTGAGGGCTGTGTGTTCCAGTATCTGTAACTCTGTGAATACTTCCTGGCTGTGGTTATTTGTTCTCCTCTTCTTTAGGAGGTAAATGTTTTGATGATGGCTGAGCAAGAAACTAATCTACTTCCCTGGCTGGTCTTGTAAAATATTTTCAGGAAATGCCTGCTAGTGTTGGGGATTGGTATATTCTTAAGGTATACATTTATACATACATATGTTATTTTTAAATACATATTTTTTTCCTACTGTAATGGCTAAAGAAACTCCCATTTGTTCTAGGCATCTTTACCAAATATCTGTTTGTCACTGATTCAAGTTCCGGAAATTAAGTTCTCTGCAACCCTGACCCTTTGTCCCCCCACTCAGAAATGTACAACTGTAAACATCTGGTGCTGCTTTGGCTTCTCTAACTTGCTTAAGCAGACATTCAAGGACTGTTTTAAAGTCACCTTGGCCATCTAATCTTGGCAGAACAGAACAGCCCTTTTTAAGACCTTCCTGCACTTGCTCCTACATGACATGTCTGTTGACTTGGGCTAGAGACAGTGGCCTTGCTAGTAACCTAAATAAATTTTGTTAATTCTAATCTTAAATTGTGTGTGTTTTGGGGGATTCTTTTCTAAGATGTTCAAATTCCACAATAATACAGTCTGTTCTGATTGTGTTTTTCCTCTCACAATTCCTCCCAAACAAGTCTGCAGCTTTTTGTTTTCGCTCTCATTAGAAACAAATAAGACAGCTAGAAAATAATAAAATAAGGTCAAATAAGAGGAAGCCAGAATAGACTCTGTGTATGTGAAAGTGTTTATCTCTGTATCTGTCTATGTCTCCTGTGATTTCTCTTTGGGTCTTTTTCTTGTTGGTTTTGTCCTACATTGACCATTTCTAAGTGACAAACATTTATCATCACCATCATCATCATTATCATCATCTTTATGGTCTGTGTTCACCACAATGGTTTCTGTTACTATCTTAAGTATCAGGGAAATAACAGCTGAGAACCAAGATTATGATACATACTATGAGTAACAGAGCCTTCTATCTATATATATTGCTCTCTGGATTCTTGAATGGATCACATTACATTGGCTTCTTATTTAATAAAACACTCAAAAGTTATATGGGTAGACTTATTTATGGCTTTAAGAAACATCCAATTATTCAGTGAGATAAGTAATATAACCGAGAAAACTGTGTAAGTGTGTTTATTCATGGTTAATATATTATAGTAGAAGTTAAATGTTTTAGAAATGTGATGTACACAAATGAAAGAACTTGTCTTAAATTAGTTGGAGTGGTTTATGTGAGGTATTTAAATGATGGTCTTTGTGTATTTATGATAATTGTCAGAAGGTAAAAGCAACTTGTAGTAAGTCCTTTTAGATTTTCTGTTATTTATTTACCTATATATTTATTTATCCCATACTTGTTCTACAAATTATTGAATGTACTTATTCCTGTATTTTATGAACACATATACCAAATTTAATGCCCTATAGCTGTGATTTCATAACCAAAGACTTCATCACTAAATATGCCCATCTCTGGTGTCCCCAGGGATAATCCATATTTCTCCCGAATATTACTAAGAATGATATGTTGTTCTAATAAATGCACAACAAATTTATGACTATATTCACAGCTTATACCTCACACTGAAACATAAATAGAGACTATAGATATATGAAGAAGTATTAATAAAGGTGCACATTTATTGACAGTGGTCAAAGTTAATTATAATGATTTATGACAGTGTAAATGATTTACTTTGAAAAGGCTCTAACAGCAATAACGCTTTAGGCATTTCCCTTGTCTATTTATACTGGCATATTACAAAAATAATAAAACTATTTGAAAGATATTTTAATTCTTTTGTTACTATTTTTATGATTTTAGACCTGTAATTTTGTAAATGTGTGATTTTAGCTGTGAGTCACTAAAAGATATTAGGCTTGTGCTAAATATAGGTCGTGAATACAGACTCATCATTGGAAGTAGAGAGAAATCTCAGGTGGATATTCTACTTGATCACAATTATGGAAAGACTGTGGTGGTATTGTGTTCCTCAAAATATTGTGTACCCTAATAAATTTATCTCTGGGGTCAGAGGACAGACAGCCACTAGATACAAAGGCTAGAAAATGATGGCACTCACACCTTTAATCCTAACATTCCAGAGGTAGAAATACCTCTGGATCTCTGTGAGTTCAAGGCCACATTGGAAATAGCCAGACATGGTGACACACACCTTTAATCCCAGAAAGCAATCCTTTAATCATAGGGAGTGGTGGTGGAAAGCAGAAAGGTATATAAGGCATGAGGACCAGAAACTAGAAGCATTTGGCTGGTTAAGCTTTCAGGCTTCTAGCATCACAATTCAGCAGAGAGCCATTCAGATATGAGGACACAGAGGCTTCCAGTCTGAGGAAACAAGACCAGCTGAGAAGTTGGCCAGGTGAGGTGAGCTGTGGCTTGTTCTGTCTCTCTGACCATCCAGCATTTCACCCCAATAACTGGCCTCAGGTTTGATTTTATTAATAAGAACTTTTAAGATTCATGCTACAAAATACAATATGCTTTCTCAGGAAACCCATGCCTATTCCTGAGACCAGGAATTTTGGTGAAGTTTTGTAGTAAAAAGTTATTTCTAAAAAATCCATTATGTGACATTCTGCTTTGCAGAAATCCCAGGTATGGTCTTGGTGTGTCAATCACTACCTCATTATAATGTAGCATAGAATAGAGCTCTCTTTCTACACTTAGCTGCACTGTCATTTCATTTAGGGGAGTAATAACGAGCCCCAATTTCACAATCAGATTTATCATGAACTTTTTTTCTTTTTGTGAATAAGTAGATGGTACTTGAATGGGACCCTCATTACCTACAGCTGTGTGGGCTTACTGCTGTTGTTCCAGAGCAGTGGCTGAGAGCTTCTGCCTTCCAATTTCATGGAAACCTAATTTTGGTTTCTGGCTTTGTCCTCTTTCATTTTTCTATATAACAGGTGGCATCAGGAACAAGATGCAAAACAAAAGGACATAAGAGGACCCTGGATTAGTCAAGGAAGGCTCATTTTTCTGGCTATTTTGAACTTCCTTGTTATTAAGAAAGCTTCTCAGCTTGTCCTTTCACACATTGTAGAGTCTATTACAAGTTATACTCACACACTGAAGGAGAAGAGTTGTTAGCAAATGCCCATATGGAAGAAAAACGCTGGAGCTAGTTTTCCTGGTTCCAATTTAAGCTTAACTGCATATAAGTTCTCTTTGCAAAAAACTACATCTTCAGTGCACTGATTTGCTTCCATATGCCAGATGGTCCTTGCGTTATGTAATTATGTAGAGTTAGTATAAGGAATCAATGGTGTGTGTGTGTGTGTGTGTGTGTGTGTGTGTGTGTGTGTGTGTGTATGTCTGTGTGTCTGTGTGTAATGCTCATTATTTTTCATTATCATTGTTTTAAGAGATGCTTCTGTTAGAAAATGGGATCTAACATACATAAAGTATAAAGAGACAGGAGAAAATTCCAAGGCTTCAAAGATCACTGATTTACTGAAAAATTGAAAGATTATTATGGAAAAGAATTATAGAGAAATATAATAGAAGGCAGAGAATTGCAACACTCTCAGGTAATGATGTATACAGATAATGAACCATATGGGAAAACCTTCCCATAATGCAAGAGTGATAACTATTCTTATTCACAGGAATGACTCAGTCAACTGTGAATTAAAAACAAACAAACATATGTTTAGGATAGTATAGAACGTACATTGAGTTCAAGAAAACAAGTAATAGTTTAATATTTTAAACAGAGATACTTCATGAAAAAAGACTCATCGAAGAGATATTTTCATTAAAGATAAGATAAGTCACAATTGTAGTAATAAGACAAAACTGTTAAAGAAAGGTGGTTGCAGACTTTGGACAGCATTACCAATTTAACAATTATGTCAGAAGTTAAAATTAAATTACAAAATAAGTCATAAGAAGCAACTTGTTAACTTTTTCTACAAATATTACTTTAGTGTTAGTGAATATCAAATTATTGAGTAATCAATTTAGTGTCATTAGAAGATCCTTTGTGATATGACACCTATGATGTTAGGGGTTGGATTATAAAACCTAAAACTAGAGTATAAATTAAAACTTACAAATAAGGGGAACATAGGTTAACTCCAGGGCAATATATTTCAAGTTCCAATAAAAAATGTAATTAGAAGAAATGGAAGTAGGAAAAAGAGATTTTTAAACAATTCTGTGTTTTGAAGTATACCTATGTAGATATTTTAGATAATTAATTGACAATTGTTCTGTAGGAGACTGAAATTTCAAGGCAACTCAGAGACTTCTGGTTTGTTCAGTTACATGTGACAGCATCAATCTGTTCAATTGAGTTTTTGAACACCAAACTGTGAATTGCATGTAAATATTCTCACTCATTCGACATATTTGGCTTATATAATTTACTTCCTAGATTGACATAGTATATAGTACATATTTTGTTGTCTACATATCCTAAGTGTGGTCTATACATATCCATGGTAGTTTGCTATAAAGAGGAAATTTTAGGTCCACTAGTAGAAGCTGTATATATCTCTAAGTATTTTCTTGATAAATGTTCTGGAGTTTCTTAGTTGCTTAATTATACTCATTTTCTTAAAAAAAATACAAACCTTACGATTTTTTCAGGTTTTATTTCAGACACGATGCTTTCAAAGAAATTTGATTTGAAAAATTATTGAGGTTCACACCACTAGCAATATTTCATAGTGAGGAAACTGAGGCACAGAGGAGCTGCAGAGACCTCTTTGGGTCAAAGAAGTGAAGTCATCTTTCAAACTTAAGTCTGAAACTCAAACAGTCACTCTCTAAGCTATGGCTTCACATTGCAAACAACTGAATCTTCAAAATGTTTCTTTTTGATGGGGTACTTCCTTGAATGGCAGTTTCTCCTTTTTGAGCTGTGTTGCAGTTGATAAGAATATTTCTACTTATTGTGTAAAGGGCATGAAATTGTTATTTTGTTTATATTCTTCAATGGGTAGTTTTTTAAACAGTTGGCAATTTTTATTTTCACATTTCACAATACAAGTGAAACTGTACAATTTTTTTTTCTGGTTTTTCAAGACAGGGATTCTATGTGTAGCCTTCACTGTCCCAGAAATCACTCGGTAGACTAGGCTGGCCTTAAATTCATGTAAATCCATCTGTCTCTGCATCCTCAGTGCTGAGATTAATGACATATGCCACCACTGATCAGCTATCACTGGGAATTTTAATATAAAGATTTAGTAGCTGAAATAAAGGAGTGCTAATCTTATATTTCTATTATTTTTGAGATTATAATATAACGGAATAATTTCTCTCTTTCTTCCAATATTATTTCTTTCTTTCAAATTCATGGCCTCAGTATTCATTAATTCCTCTTATTATCATACATGTGTAAACAGGTGTGTGTGTGTGTGTGTGTGTGTGTGTGTGTGTGTGTGTGTCAATGGATGTTTCTCTATATAAACTACTTAGTCAAATAATATTACTTGTACATATATTTTCTGGGCTGAACATTTGGTAGTGGATAACCAATTGGTAGGCTTTTCTCTGATGAAGAATAGTTCTACTCTCAGCATTTGTTAGTTGATTTTAGCTTATTTTTGGTCATTTTAATATATTTATAGTATAAATTATTCCTAAATGTTTCCATGATTCCAGGTTACTTAATTTATTGAATTAGAAATTAAAATATATTATAATAGATGAACTGTAAGGTAACTCAGGATATGATGGGGTTGAAAATGTATGTAAGATTAATTATTACTCATTAAATAAAACATAGAAATGCAGTGATGTGTAACAAACCTTGACACAGAAAAAAACATATGTGAATAATTGCTTTGTAAGTAGCACTTGGCAGTTAATCACTTCTATAATCTGTACTTTAACACTAGGAAGATTCTCTCACATTTTTCTACAAAATCTAAGCCTCAAAATCTAACTTAAGTATTTAAAAGACACTCTGCCAGATTTCAAATGAGACATCTAATAATGCAAGGATTATAGCCAACTTCTAGTCCAGAAAGCCCAAACTAACCTCTCCAACCAATAGGAGTGTGTGTGTGTGTGTGTGTGTGTGTGTGTGTGTGTGTGTGTGTGTGTTGGGGGACCTTGTGGTTCTAGTTGGGCCAATACACCCATCAGAATCAAAGAAGTTTTAAAGGGCAACTCTTTAAGCTTTAACTCCCCCCTAAATTTTCCAGCACCACAGCTCTTAGCAGAGCGCTGCAGCAGAATAGAGATGAGATATAGCAATAGCAAGAGAAATATGTGAAGGAAGCCAAATTCCAAAGGAAAAGGCCTTGATATGTCAACAAGGAAGAGATGAATGCTATTGGGTTGACTTAGAGAAGATCATGAGACTCCTGGCCCAGGAATTTTGGACATATGACTGTTACAGGCTTACCGAGGAAAGGAGAAGAGAGGGGAGGGGAGGAGAAGTGGGGAGAAAGGAGGAAGGGAAGAGAAGCAGGGAGGGGAGGGAAGGGAAAGGTAGGAGAAGGGGAAAAGGGTGAAATGGTAAACACTCACAGTCTTTTCTTATTTGAGGAATTGTAGACAGCTTTAACTCTACCAACCTAAACAGGATGGGATTGACTCTAGGGAGCTGAGTGGACTTGGGTCCTTTCAGTTTTTATTATGGTCCTCTACTAAAGGCATTTCTGAGTATGTGGTTTTCTGTAGTAAATCACAGAATGTAAGAAGGGAAGCCAAAAAGTGCATGGTCATTTAATCTTGTCTTTGTTATCATAGATTAATATTCTACTAGCAACAATAGTCAGATGACCAGGTCGAAATTCAAAGCCAATTCTATGCATGGCAGAATTATAAGTATACACATGGCAGAGTTATATAAATTTGAAGGGGTGGTGTTGCTGAGACATGGTCTCTCTGTTGTAGATCTCTGGCTGTCCTAGAATGCTATAGGTAGACCCAGCTAGCTTCAAACTCATAGAGATCCACCTGCCTCTCCTTCCCAAGTGCTGAATTAAAGACATGCACCACCACACCTAGAACAAATAATGTGGAAATGTATAATCTGAAGCAATAAATCATCCAGTTAAAAAATTTAAAAAAGATGAAAGCTAATGTATTGTCATGTGGAACAAAATACAAATAGCTGAGTTTAATAATCCACTTTTCTCCAAATCACTGAATGCACAATAGAATTATCTGTTCACCTTGGACTGTATCAACACTATACACAAACCATATTTTCAGCTTTCTTCTGCTGGAACCATTGCCTACTGATATCTATGTTCTTGTGAGTGGATTCTGAGTATTTTTCTTAAACACGATCTTGACCTTAAAACGTTATATCTAGAGCAGCATAAGTTTGATCATCTACCAACATTCTCCCACATATTAACTTAGGACATTAATATATTTGGGAACTGTTGCAATATATTCCAAGGCACCACGGCATTCCTGCCTATCTAAGCATGCTTAGACCAGTTCAGTGCACATCTGCTTTTCTAATTCTAAATGTTATTTTGTGGATTCTTCTTTCTTTTTCTTCCTGCATCTTTCAACCATTGCCTTTATTGCTTTGGAATTATTGAACCTACACAACATGGAAATGAGACCACTTTTGGTAGAAATGCACAGTCATAGGACTCAAAGGGAACTCACAGATAATCATTTAAAAGTAGGCTCCAATTTTCATGTATTTTATAAACTGCCATGCTACTTAAGACTCTTCAAATTCATTTCTGAGCTGTTTTCAATTGTTATCTATTCATTATTTAAAAGATTTTTTAGGAGCATTTTGGATAAAGTAGTAAAATGCTAGTTCTACAAACCTGAGCACCTGGAGTTGATGCTCAGAATCTGTGTAAAAAAATCAGCCATGGAATAGGGAGAGAATTAAACTGGTGGCTCACAAAAGCCTATAACTCTAGTTTCAGGAAACCCCATGTCACTGCCCTCTGCAATCATGTGTGCATATCCTCTCTTTATACATGCATACATATACACATACACATGTTGTCAAATGGTAGATAATAAATCCTTAAAGGAAAATTGTTGTTTGTGGTGGCACATACCTGCATTCCCTTTGCTCAATAGCTGGGTACAGGTAAAGTCTCAGGGTTTATTCATTAGTCACACTATTTCCTTAGCTGATGTTCTGCTGCTGTGAAGAATAATATAGCCAAACAACGTATATAGGAAATGGCTTATTGGGAGCTTGTGGTGATATATTGTGTGCCCTAAAAAAATTTGTCCTAAGATCAGAGAACAAAACAAGCCGCTATATTAAACATAAAGGCCAGGCCGTGTTGGCACATACCTTTAATCCCAGTACTTGAGATCTCTTGCCTTTGCTTGGGAAGCACACATGCCTATATTCCTAGGAAGTGATGACAGGGAGGAGAAAGTTATATAAGACATGAAGAAACAGGAAGGAAAAGCCTTTTCGGCTGAGGAAGCTCATTAGCCTAGAGATCTATTGGCTGAGGCTCTTTAGGTTGAGGAGCTGGTGACATAAGTGGTGGTGGCTGTGGCATGCTCTGCTTCTTTGATCTTTCAGTTTTCACCCTGATATCTAAATCTGGGTTTTTATTAAAGTCCATTTAGTAATTCATGTTACAGGAGCTTGTTACAGTTTCAGAGGTTCAGTCCATGACATTATCTTAATGAGCATCAGGCAGACAGACAGACACAGCACTAGAACAGTAGTTGAGAGATTGCATCAAATCTCCAAGCAGGAAACAGAGAGAGACAGAGAGTGAGACAGAGACAGACAGACTGAGAGAGAGAGGGAGGGAAGGAGAGACAGAGAGGGAGGGAGGGAGAAAGAGAGAGGGAGAGAGAGAGGGAGGGAGGGAGGGGAGAGAGAGAGAGAGAGATTGATTCTTGGGAATGGCATAGGCTTTTCAAAGTTCAAGGACCACCTATGGACAGAGTTCCTTCAACAAAGTTATACCTCTTCCAACAAGCATACATCACCTAATCCTTCCCAAACAGTTCCACTGGGAACTGGGAACAAGTAGTCAAACATATGAGCCTATGGGACTACTACACTAGTATACTTTATGAGTTTCAAGCCAGGGAGAAACACTTCTCAAATACCAAGGTGTACAACATCTGAAGAATAATATCCAAGGTTGACTTATGGCATTCCTCTGAGTGCACAGCAACTTGCATCCTCATCTTTTGAGAATTTGGTCTTGCACACACATGCACACACACACACACACACACACACACACACACACACACACACACACACACACACATACCATAATTAGCATTTAAGATACTCATTCCAGTTAGTCCACAATGAAATTCAGTAGACAAATAGCTTCTCCTTCCCTTGCCTTTCTTCTTTTTTAGATATATCTCTCTTGTTTTTTCAGTTGAAGATATTTTTATGCAGTATATTCTGATATTTCCCCTGCTTTATCTGTTCCCAGATTCTTCCCACTTCCATACCTATCCAACTTCATGTGTTCTTTCTGTCCTTCTTTAGAAGAGAAACAGGCAAATTAAAAAAAAAAGAATGAAACAAAATAAATGGAAAAAAATCAAAAATGCATATGAAACACATACTCACACATACACACCTGAAATCTACAAAAATACAAAATTGGAAACTATAATATACAAAAAAAAAGCCCAATAAAGTGAAAAATGCTCAATTAAGCATTATGAGACAAAATGTCTCCAAAAATATAACTGAATTTGTAATGTTTTGGTCATCTACTTTTGGGCATGGGACCTGCCCTTAAGTATGCTTTGAATACTCAGTGAGACTCCATTGGAGAATTTATTTATTTATTTATTTATTTATTTATTTATTTATTTATTTAATTGTTGGTGGGAGGTTGACACTTGCAGAGAGCTTCTGGGTTTGGGATGGGGGCCTGTATCCAACCTTCCCTGTCAATGGTGGGACAACATCTAGTCTGGGTTTGTGCAGGCCCTGTGTTTACAGCCATGGTCTCTCTGAGTTCGTATGTGTGTGAATCCTGTCCTGTCTGTTTCCCTGCTGTTTTCTGTCCTCACTGTCTCATGTAATCTTCTTGCCTCCTCTCCCAATGGCTCTCTGATCTCTGATGGGAGGGGCTTGATGAAGACATCCCACTGATGGTTCCAGGGTTTCAGACTCTGAACATTTTCCTCTGAATATGCCTGACCTCAATGTTTCCTTCCTTAATTCATGGAAAAATATTCTCTGTGGGAAAAACCTAACGTTTACACTTGTGTCTTGTGGGAGACTGCTATGTTAGTTTTCTCTGCTTTATTTTATGCTTCCTATTTGTTTTGTAACATTCAGTCATTATAATGATAATTCACTATCTCCTTCACATTAAAATAAAATATGAGATGCAGTAAAACTCTCCTAAACTACAGCTCAAGATTTTTGTATAACTATACTTTTTCAATGTTCATTTCAAGATAATGTACTAGAATATTTTATTTTTTCTTATATTTAAGAAAATTTACAATATCAAACAAATTGCCTTCGTACTCATCAGATGATCAAACTTTTTTAAACAAAATCCTGAACAGTCTGCATGGTTATATTTCTGAGGACTACCTCTCTCATGTCCCCTGTGATTGTTTATAAATGCATATCATAATATCATGCTTTCTGAAACCTATCATTTCTTGGCAGTTCTTGCAATATCTCCTCCTATATCGTTTTGCTCTGCTTTCCTAATATAGAGTCCATTGGCTTCAATAGAATCTGCTTTGTGTCTTTTCTTACTTCACCCCTAAAGGTGAGATCTCAGCATTTGAAACTGTACATTCATGTTTCCTCTTCAGTTTTCCCATCATATGGTACAATGTTGCTTAAACACAAACGAATCAGTTATATAATGAGTACACATAGACCACTATACAGCATTCTTTTCCATGTGCTGAGATGAGATAAACTATAACTAACAAAAAATAATTTTCCATTGGTAAATTATAACCTGAAATTTTCCTTAGTGAGTGCCATTTCTTACATTAGTGGTGATATTCGATCTAAGAATCTAATAAAATCAACATACTTACTATAACAGTTCTGATGAAGGTTGTCTTTCTTTATGTGGTGAATATGTGTTGCTCTGATTGGTTGATAAATCAAGCTGTTTGGCCTAAGGAAGCTTAGAGGAAGGCAGGAGATTCAAAGAGAGAGACAGGAAGAAGATTGGAGAGGGCTCACCAGTGATCTGCCCAAAGAGCAACATGTACTGGGATGCAGGTAAAGCCATGGAACATGTGGCGACACACATAGATTAATAGTTAAGGGATAATTTAAGATAGAAGAGCTAGCTAGCAAGAGGCTTGAGCCATGGATATGTAGTTATAATTAATATAAGCCTCTGTGTGTTTACTTGGGGAGTGCAAGTGGGAGAGATTTGTCCCGACCACAGGAAATCTTCTGACTTCTGACTACACATTTCTATACACCAATCCTGTAAATTAGAAACAGTTTATTATTAATTATATTGTATTACTAATCTTGGTATTAAAATAAGTAATTTAGAACACAAATTATCTTCTTACCTACTTAAAATACACTTAATTAAACAATATAAAGATAATTATCATTTTAAATAATTTTTAGAATTGGATAACATCTATTGGTTATTATTTATATTTTTTTCTCTTTTTTGTAATAGCAGGTTGACAGCTATGACATATATCTAAAATGTATTTATAAGATGATAATTGTGAAAATAGTTTATGCACAAACTATTTTACATTGTTATTTCTCTATAAATGTAATACCAAATATATTAACTAGTAAAATGTGAACGGAAATGTAATTTGATATAATTGCATTTTCTGTGAATTGAAAATATTCAGATTTTTTCATGAGAGAAATCTCACATCATTTTATTACTCATTATTTTTAAATTAGCAGCATCAAGGAAAAATTATTTCATTTGAAATGCATGCAATTATTGAAGTTACTTATTAAGTGCTACAACACAGTTAATCTTTTGCATTCTGCCTGTTTCTGTGCATTGAAGTAGAGTTAAAGTGAAGAATGACCAAATAATTGACAAAGTCTGTTATTTTAGAAAAGTATAATATTACAAGTGCAGTGTAGCTCTTTTTTAAATATTTATTTCATTTTTTAAAATTTATTTATTAAATTTAATTTTACATATCAGCCATGGATTCCCTTGTCTTTGGATTACAGCATTCCAATCCGGAGGGAGAATGTAAGTTCAAAAGACTTAGGAAGCTAATGGAATTGAGAGCTCACCGAGCTCGAACCTGAACAGGGATGTCACCAATAGACTAATAGGCTAATGTGGATGGGGAATGACAGGGGACAGGGTGAAGCTCAAGATGCCTGGACTCTAGACCAAGAACTGTAGCAATCGAAGTAATACTGTCTGTGGGAGCAATAGTATTTCTCACAGAAAAGCACACTGATTGGTTATCAACAACAAATGGTCAATCCTGAACACATATACACACAAGTAACATTACGCAGACAAGGCAGGTTACATTTATGTATTTTGGAACAAATATACATGATCTTTAACAGTGATTAAAGAAAAAAAAGAGATCATGAATGAGAGAAAAATGAGGTATATGGAAGAATTTGGAAGAAAGAAATGGAAAAGGAATTGTGTAATTATCATCTCAATTTTTTTTTAAAAAGTAGCATAATTAAAATAATAAAGCTTGGAGAGTACACAATTCAACCTTCCTCCCCAAGTATTAAGTACTCATTAGGCAAGAGGCAATGTTTCAGAGGAAGCTGCCTGCTTGTTAGACAGTGAACTGCAGAGAGGCAGCTTTTGTGAATCATCACACCTGCCACACTTGCTTTTGAGTCATTCATTTTCTCTAAGTAATACCAACAAACTCATTGGGTCACCAAGCTAGACAAAAGCAAAGTTTATCCTAAAATCAGTTCTCTGTCTGCAGTGAATTAATTGTACACATGTCCTCAGGAAAAGTCACATAATAAGCAATGCTTTATTTTGTGCAGGGCACACTGCATATAAACCTATTTGTTTATTCCACTGTAATATAATTATCAATAACAATAAATTCTCTGCCTTGGGAACCTGGGCTTTTTATACTGTACCCATCACTTCTCTACATCAAGATTGCAGTTAGATTCAGCCCATGATAAGGCTTGGCGCAGTGTAAATACATTGCAGAAACTAGAAACACAAACTCCACTTCAGTTCCTTCATTACAACATGTACCTGAATGGTTAGAACTAGTTGGGTCATCTAAATCCCAGGTCTCTAAGAAGGATTTGCATAACTATCTCCTCCAAGTGACTACACAAGTGGAATGTTGTCTCACGGCAATAACTAGCTGAGGAGCACTGAAATAACCCTTGATAGCTCCCTCATCTTTCAAATGACATGTAAGCTTTATTATGTATTTTGGGTCCCTATCTCTCATGACTAATACAGCTGTGTCTTAAAATAATAGTTTATTTTTCTAATAGTTATATTATTGAAACACTTTTAAATACACCCTTTTAGAGATGAATGTTGGAGCAGGAAGAGATTAAGTGATTCAGTTGGTTACATAGTAGAAATAAGATTTGAATAAGTATAGTAAAAAAAATTAAGGTTTAATCTACCAGCAGCCACATATTTAAAATTATGTTGGATTCACTTTTTAAAATTAGAGTAATGACGAGAATATTGAATTAGATTAAAAACTTCATAACTCTTTTAAGAACAGCCCCCACACATTGATTGCTTTAATATCTGTAGCAATACTACATTGGAAATATTTTTTAATGAATGTATAGGCTTAAGTGTGCTCAACCCTGGTCAATGGACAGTTATCAGGTAAGGTTTCCAATAATGTTTATGATTAATTAAAATAAGTCACGAAATAGTGAGCAATTGTTTTAGTCCCTTGTTAACCATAGCACACACTGGAAAAGAATTTCATTGTTGTAGATAGTGAAAAGGAGGGTCTACCAACAACACACAGCCTTACAGATTTGACTAAAGCGAGGCTTTATGAAATGAGAGGGTACCTACTCCGAACATAGGACTCCAGTTTATGACTTTCTTTGAGCAAACAACCTTTTTCCAAGACCTGAGATACCCTCTAGATTTATAAGTAATTGAGCATGGTATGACCAGTTTTTTAAAAAAGAATAAATTCTCTTCAGCTCAATGCATGACTAAAATTTGAATTCTATCCTGAAGGTAAGAAAAAATGATATAACAAATCTCAATCTGTTTCCTGACAACCGATAATTAAAAATAAAATTGAACTGACTATTGCAATGTATAATTTGCGTGCTTGTATCTAGTTATCTCGAAAAATATAATTTCTGTGTGGATAGCTCTGTCTGTACTGGTGACTGACCTATTCACCATCTCTGTGGGTTTCTCTGTAAGGGAGGAGGCCCTGCCCTCATTTCTCAAATCGCACGTCCTACTGTGAAACTCAATAGAGGTCTAATGTGCAGGACATGTGATTATGACACAGAACATAATTTGTATTTCTGAGTGAACCTTTGCTCCACTTGTAGATCAGTTATTCAGACCTCTCTGTCTTCTATATTTATAACAATATTTACAAAACTATGTACAGAAAATTGTTTTCTTATCCTAGGAGTAGATTCAGAACTTGATGAGAAATTGAATAGGAAACAAAAATGACTTTTCCTTTCCTTAGTGTATGTTATTGCCCTAGGTATCATAAACCACACTTAAGAAAATTGCTTAAAACTGTTAGCTCTAATCTAGACCTTGAGGGCCCCTTCAATGAATTTGAGGTTTGTAGATACAAGTTTGTGTTATTTTAATTCTAGTCAAATTTCCATCAAATAAAAATTTTATGTTTGATTTTAATCTTCAGATAAAACCATTACCTTCTACTATTTAAAAGTATTTCCTTTAATAATATTTCAGGGAAAGAAAACTCCTCATTTATTTCTCATTTACAGGAATAAACTACTTAAGTAGGATTTCTAGACAATGTGAATAGATTGTAATACAATACAGTTTATTAAAAATAAATAACAGTGATGATTTCTTAACACTAAAAAACAAAACCAAGAATAATATGTGATATCCCTCATACTCAAAGTGACACTAAATTAAAATTCAATTTAAATAGTTTTTGATTCCATCAAATTATTTTTACCTCCTCACCACTATTCTGGTCTCTACTACCATTATCCCACAGGCTCCTGTAACTACCTGTCATTGGTTTTAGTTAATCATCTCTGTACCTACTTGAATTGAAGTCTCATAGAATGCCAGTTGGTCTTTTAAAAAAGATACCATGTCCACCAAGTTAAGCTGATTGTAAGCAGAATAAGGACCTGAATAATCTCAATTATTCCTTTCAAATCCATGGCCTGCTCCCTGGCCCCCATCCTCTCTCCCTTTCTCTCTCTCTCTCTCTCTCTCTCTCTCTCATATATATATATATATATATATATATATATATATATATATATATATAAATTGCTGCTGGGTGGTGGTGGCGCACGCCTTTAATCCCAGCACTCGGGAGGCAGAGCCAGGCGGATCTCTGTGAGTTCGAGGCCAGCCTGGGCTACCAAGTGAGTTCCAGGAAAGGTGCAAAAGCTACACAGAGAAACCCTGTCTCGAAAAACCAAAAAAAAAAAAAAATTGCTCAGACAATTTATTATTATTTGTTCATATGTGCTAAGAGTTTTAGTATTGAACACATGGATTTGGATAACCTATAAAGGGGTATATCCTGAAAAAGAGTGATTTTCTGTTTTAAATAGCCATTAATGACTTGTAGCTAAGTGTGAGTCCTTGTAGATTTCTCCCTTTTCCATGTTGGGATGTCAATTTCTGTTGCCATTGTACAGGAATTACTTAGGAAACTACATTGTTAAAACTCCAAGTATGACTGGGTGGTTTTGGTATACGCCTTTAACCCCAGCATTCAGGAAGGAGGCAGAGCCAGGAGGATGTCTGTGAGCTTGAGGCCAACTTGGTCTACAGAGAGAGATCCAGGACAGGCACAAAAACTACATAAAGAAACTCTGTCTCGAAAAACAAGAACAACAATAGTAAAAACAGTATAAATTTCATGTATGTAGGTCCCTGTCTTACAGAGAATGCATTGTCTTGCTGCAAATTTCCTGGTTCTCTGACTCTTAATATTTCTTCCCACTCTGCTGTGATGTTCCCAGATTGTGTGTTATAGATGTAAAAGTGGTAACTAAATATTTTAGTTAATATTTGAATTTTAATCATTTGTGTATATCAGCATTGTTATCTACTGCAAAATGTAGAAACTTTGATGATAAGTAATAGCTACACTTATCTGTAGATATAATGATTTAGAATATAGTTACAAGAATTTATCTTAGTTAGAAATGGTAGAAGTAGGTTCTCCTCTGGGGTTTACATTTTCAACCACTGATAGATTTACAGTATTGGACATAAATCCCCTCCTATTTAGCAGTCCTTAGGTCCAGTTAAATGGCTGTTGGATACACCCAAGATATGCATTCCAGTATCACACCAGTGCAGAGAAGTAGCCTGGCTGTTCTTTGCCTTTATATGGCTGTACAGATGGGTAGGACTATTGATTTCTTTTCTCTCGTAGCAGCTCATGTACTCCTTTCCGATACTATGAGAGCTAATTCTCAGGTAGGTGTCTTCTAGCTGAGTTCTTGCTGGTGTCTTCAGCAACAGAACTTTACCTTAAAGTTCTAATAGTGAACAAAAGGCAATGCCAATATCCTATGCTATTTAGGAAATATCTTCGACTCCCGGAGAAACAATTTGAAGAGATTTTGTTAGATACAGCTATAGCTCTGTGTGGGGGGATTATCAACCCAGATGGCATAACTCTAACTCTTGGCATAACTCTAACTCTCTCTCTCTCTCTCTCTCTCTCTCTCTCTCTCTCTCTCTCTCTCTCTCTCTCTCTCTCTCTCTGTGTGTGTGTGTGTGTTACACTCCCCTCCCTTATTCTCTGTTTATCTCCTTACTCCTCCCTAGTCAAAGCACTCAGTCCCCTCCATTTCTTGAATTTTTGCCCTCAGTTTACCTGCATTATTCTATCACCCTCTCTATTGTTCCTCCTCATCCTCTAAAAAGGATCCTTTTTAATTTCCTGATTCCTCTAGTTACTCCAGGTTATGTACTCGCATCTAAAGATTTGGAGATAAAAATCTCAGATGAGAAAGAACATATGACTATTGTCTTAATGGATCTAGGTTACCTCACTTAAGATCATGTATTCATTTACACGCAAATTTCATTTTTATTTACAATTGAATAGCATCCCATGTGGTATGTACTACATTTTCATTACCTATCCACTATTGACAAGTATTTGGGTTGTTTAAATTTCTAGATAATGTGAATAGAAGCAACAATGAATGGAAATGTGCAAATATCTGTGGAATGGAGTGTGGAGTCCTTTGGAAATGTGGCATGGAGTAGTACAGATTGATCATATGGTAGATTTAGTTCTTTGTGGGGATTTTCCACATTGACTTCTAGAGTGTCTGGGCTAGTTTGCATTTCCCCACACAGTGAATAATTGTTCACTTTCTCCACATCCTCTGCAGCGTTTGTTATCAGTTGTTTTTCTTAATATACTATATTAAAGTAGGATTATAAAAAAGTTTAGATATGTTTTTTTTAAAAAATTTGTGTGTTATTTCTCTCTGTTTGCTTCTCCCTTGATATCATCCTCCCTCATTCCTCCCCAGGTACAGAAACAGTCTTTTAAAAAAAATTCTCCTCCATCATAGGACCTATGTTATACTCTCACACTCTCCTTCTTCTCTCTTTCTTGCCTTGGACCTGTTCTACTTTATTGGTTTTCCTAGTCACATCAGGTTATAAACTCTAAAAATCTGAGCCAAGGACAACAAATAAGAGAAAATATACAGGATTGGTATTGCTGAGTTTGAGTATTCTGATTCAGTATATTTTTTCTATTTCCTTCCATTTACTTGAAAATTGAAGATCCTTCTGTACATCAGAATAGAATTTCTTCTTGTATATATACTACATTTTCATTATCCAGTCTTCAGTCAAAAGACACTTAGATTGTTTCCATTTACCAGCTACTGTGAACAAGCATCAGTGAACATGATTGAACAAATATCTGTGGAGGAACAAATCAAGTCTTTTGGGCATATGTATTATATTCCACGGAACGATACAGCTAGGGCATTTGAAAACCCACCTCACCGGTTTCTAGAACGAATGCACCTTTCGCTATCACATGAGAATTAAATGAGGGTTTTCTTTACCCTGTATTATCACCACCATTTGATAGCAGTTGTTTTCTTGATATTATACTTTCTGGCTAGAGTAAAATGAAATCTCAAAACAGTTTTATTTTTCATTTTCTTAACAAAGTTGTCACATGATACTTGAAAAAACGCACACCATTTGAAATTTATATGACAAAAAGATTAACACCTAATTTTAAAATACAGCTAACATTTTACTTTAGGAAAATTGACTCACGCAGTTTCCAGAATTGCATATTGATAAATAGCCTGTGCTACGTTCAGGCAAAACAATCTCTTCAAAGCATGATATTAATCGTGTCCATTTCTTCTATTTTACCTCCACAAAATTTACTACATTTGTTTTCTACAAGTATTTAGAATTCGATACTTTCAATACTAGCTGACAGTGCAAAGACTAAAAACATGTTTCAAGTCTAGAGAAATCTCCTTCACATTTCAACTAAGCCATCTGTAGCTGTGAGGGTTCCATTAATCGCTTAACTGCTAAGCACTTCAGCTCCATCACATACAGTAGTTGAGGAGATTAGATGACATATACCATGCAAAATGCTTAGCACGCATTACATGGCATATTACCCACTCGGTGATTTTTGAAGGTGCCATTACTATTATCACTTTAAATGTAAATTGCTTACAAATATAACGAATGCAGCACTGCAAATGCATTTTTTTTTACTTCTACTCAAAGCAACACAAGGTTCTTAGCCAATTTATCACCAAGTATTTTAAAGGAATAAAGTTCACAAGCACTTTTAGTATTTTCCCACACATACCTTAAGTTTTTTATTTTTGTATGGTTTAAAAAATGAGAAGAAATGCCGTTCACTGTTCAAATTTCTTCTCTGTGCAGTCAGTTTTAAAATGCCATTTTTGAAAAAAAATATATAAATTTTGGAAAAAATAGACACAGAGATTGCTAGTATTCTTTAAATGCATGTGGTGAATATTTCCCTTTAATATGCATTTTAAAAATAGATGAATATTTGCAGTTTCTGGCAACCAAGCAGTTGGAGAAAATTAAATCCAAAGGCTGTTAAAAGTGTAAAATTCTACAATCCCCACCTTATGTGATAACCTATCTGAATGTTTTCTAGTCTCACCATTGCCTTTAAGAATGCTTTCTTTATTCTTAACTACCTCAGCATATTTTTGGGTAAAATGTTGACTTTGACCAATTATCTGATATTTTTTTCATGGAATTCTGTGAATTTTTTACTTTAGCGTTGGAAAAGGCACATTCATTTTTTGATCACTCAGAGAACTAATTTGTCATTGATAATCCATAAATTTCAATTTCAAGTATGCATAACACTGTCTACTAACATCACTCTGTCACATATGTACACAGAGTAGTAGAATTAGGCATGTGGCACGAAATAATTAAACATGTGTTCACCAATTACACAAAGAAATCCATTTTGAAAGTTGAATTATTTATCTTTTATTGCTTAAAACCTCTTCCCTGACCTCTAGTGTAGATGTGTGACAGCATAAAAATCAGAAACAGTCTTTATTCTACTAATGTTAATATAGAAACCCACTGTAGGAGATCCAAAACTCTCCAATTATCCATTATGTCTGTAATTATATCCCAGAAACTGATAGCAAAGTACTAGTATGATGCTAAACTTTCTCTATACAAGTGTCAAAAGCATTCTCAAAGTCAAATTAATTAAAAAGCAAATTCTTGTTTAGATAAATAGAGAATGCAAAAGTTTGTCATGCAGAATTGCAATTAATTTTGCTGAATGACTAAAGATGATAAGAGACAAGCTGTTTGCTTTTGTCAACATTTAAAATACACTGGAAATTTCACGCCATTCAAATTAACCACCACCTGTTTGCATATAACATTACTAAACCCAGAGCTGCTTTCACACAATAATTTCTTATGCCCATCAAGATTGATGTCATTCTGTCTATTAGAATATTTTTTTATCAAAAAATTGGAGTGAGAAGAGCTAGAACATTGATGAAGTTTCCTGAGTATTCAGAACGTCTATTTCATCATTTGATTTAAGTATATAGATGGGAGATGTTGCTCAGGGTAGAATGCTTAGCTGGTACTCATGCACAGCTCTGAGTTCCTTTCATGTGCATAACCACCCACCTATTCATAAAAGCATAAGACTATCTTACTTAAATATTTTTGAAATCTTATCAATTTTCTTTAAATTTCCTAAATGTCAGTTTGCAACTAACATACACTTTATTCAATAAACAGCAGCGCTATAGTGTTTTCTACTGAATATTTGTAATTTGTACTTGGAAAAATTAAATTTATTTTAGAATTTTATTGCTACTTAACATGAAAAGATGTTTCTGCATATATATCATTCTGAAAACTAAAAATGAATCTATAATAGGAGAAAATAGGTAAAAATCTGATTTCAACTTGTAAGAGACGTATTATAAATGTTAATATTGGTAGCAAGTTTTATATATGTATCTCAATAATATAACACTATGACTGTATGTTATATTAACTTAAATTCACTGTGCTCACTTAATCCTGGTAGTTGAGATGTTCTGTATGTCTCTAGCTAACAAACTAATAGCTTTAAGATAAAGACTAGACAATATGAGATTAAGAAGACATTATAAAAAAAAATTAAAAAAAAAACAAAAAACACTCACACAAATATTTGTAGCTAGAGTTTTCCTGCCTGACCCACAGTCAGGACAAATCTCTCTCACCTGCCAGTCCCACAGCCGCTCAGACCCAACCAAGTAAACAAAGAGACATATTGCTTACAAAATGTATGGCCATGGCAGGCTTCTTACCAACTGTTCTTATAGCTTAAATTAATCCATTTCTACAAATCTATATGTTACCACTTGGCTCGTGGCTTACCGGCATTTTCACATGCTTCTTGTTCTGGTGGCAGCTGGCAGTGACTCCTTCTGCCTTCCTCTTCTTTTATTTCTCCTCTCTGTTAGTCCCGCCTATACTTCCTGCCTAGCCACGGCCAATCAGGTTTTGTTTATTGACCAATCAGAACAACTTGACATACAGAACATTCCCCAGCACAGTCAAGTGCAGATCATCTCAGTTACCTGCACTCAGGCTTGTGGTCGTAATCATCCTCTTTGCGGACATGTTGGGTAAAACCATGAGGAACCCAAAAATAGGCTCCCACAGGACATACAAAACATCCCACAGCACTCCCCCCACCCTTTTTTTTCCAGAAAGGAAGGTTTTAATCTTAACAAAGTAAAATTACATATAATTTGGGAATTTGGGCGTAGCTCCTCTTACTACTTCCTGCTAGAGTGGGGTGCTATATCTTATGGGGATACAAAGAAAATTTTAGGATTATGAAATGGTCCATGAGGCTGTATTGTCTGCATATATGTTTATATGTACATACATACATATGTGTAAGTTAGAACTAAATATAAATACATAAAAATGGGCATGTGAAATGACCACGCAGGCTATTATCTGCCTGCTATTAATAGAATCAAGGGCTCCTACTAAGTGCAGTACCTTTGTATAGTGTATTTTTCCAGCAATATTTGAAGATTCATAAATGATCCCAGGTTCTGTTTTCTATATTGTTGACTTATCCTTCCTCTTTACTTGTTTAATAGTGTGAGATATTAAACATGCAAACAAATGTTATAATTATAATTAATATATATGAAGAAGATGTTTTCCATTACCCACCGTTTTTCTGAATAAATATGATTATTATTATAAACAAAAATTCATAGCTGAGGTATTAAGTAGTTATTTTATAAGCTAACTGGTAGAAACACATAAAAGGATAGTTATGGACTTTTAGTTTTGGTGAATAACCCTTTATGTATGGACATATATTTATGATCCAAATGAAATTCACATAAACACATGTCATTTCAGTTTTTATTATTATTATTATTATTATTATTATTATTATTAATTATTATTATTATTATTATTATTATTTTGGTTTTTCAAGACAGGGTTTCTCTGTGTAGCTTTGCGCATCTCCTGGAACTCACTTGGTAGCCCAGGCTGGCCTCGAACTCACAGAGATCCGCCTGGCTCTGCCTCCTGAGTGCTGGGATTAAAGGCGTGTGCCACCACTGCCTGGCTCAAGTTTTAATTATTTTTAATGGATTAATAAAGGCAGGTGTACAAATGAAGTTTCAGAAGTATCATTTGAATAATTTTAACCAATGATTTATGAAGAACCTTTTGATATATAAAACGTTATAAGACCTAAACAATAATGTTCTATGAAAGTAAACCGTAATAGATTGTATTTCAAGTATTTCAGAAATCTATTCAGTCTATTAGTCAACTATGAAGAATACATATGTTTCTTTGTCAAAAATATTTCTAAATTTATTATGTGTGTACATATAGTAACTCCATGAGGCTCCCATAGTGTTTATTTGTATTTTGATAAATAACATAGAAAAGTCAAGTTTTTTTCTCTTCCAGATTGCAATGCAGTCAAGATTGAAACCTTTTAATAATGAATGAAAATTGAATTGAATCCATTTTTTCAAAATAAACAGAACATATTCCTAATGCATTTATGTCTTTAAGTGTTTTACATAAAATAATGCATGGAAATTATTCCAAAATATATGACAACCTATATTGCTCATTGAGGATATTTAGTAAAACAAGTTTTGCTCAATCTAGTATAAAAGGTAATGTTAAAAGTGGCTCATATGACTAAAGCCATGGTCTGAAAGTACATGGATCAATGTCTGATTTCAAGGTGGAGATTTAAACAGATATCTCCAACTACTCTCTACCAAACATCTCCATGAGAGCACATCAGAAAGATAAAATGATGAAATCTGCTGGTATGTATCAATAGATGATTTCTATGATTTTCTACTGTTCATGTACTCAACACAGATTGAGTACATGATGATGGTCGTTCAGCACAAGGAAAAGCTATCTGCCACCCTTGGCTGTCACATAAGCCTCTGATAGTCACAGGAGCTGTGACTGATCATGAAGGACATCAAATACCTGGGACTGCTTTCTCACAGGAAGTGAAAAATGAGCCCCGCTGTAGATTCATTCCAATTATAGAAAGGACATGCAGCA
Organism: Peromyscus leucopus; assembly: GCF_004664715.2. Lineage (NCBI taxonomy): Eukaryota > Metazoa > Chordata > Mammalia > Rodentia > Cricetidae > Peromyscus > Peromyscus leucopus. The sequence goes on from NC_051070.1 coordinate 29,053,903, forward strand.
CAGGTATTTTGTCAAATGAAATACACTTGTCACAATATTAGATTATAGCTAAATATAGAGTAAGGTGTCATATATTTCCTCTTTGACACCAACGATTCAAGGTTGAACTTGAAACTGCTACACACATAGACACACACACACACACACACACGTATGGGATTTATTTTTAGAAAGTTAAGTTTAAAACCAAGTAAATAACTTGAGAAATTTACAAGCAGAATAGGGTGTTTAACTTTAAAAATAAAAATTTATAAAGTTAGTGAACTTCCTGGTGGGTGACTAAAATTCTCTTTAAAATGTACTTTACCCATTTGGATATGCAATCTTAGCAAAATGAAGTTAAAATTATTAATGATTTACTAGAAATAGTATGTAATTTTATACATAGCAAAATGGAAAAAATATATTTCTATATAATTATGTATACAAAGTGCATGTATGGTGTTTAGTATGCACACACATGCACCCACATATACATATTGAACTAGTAAGTATATTTTAACTTAAAAAAAATGAAACCTGAAACCAAGCACTCTTATCAGTCAATTTACAATTTCCACTCCGGGGAAGACAACTCTAAAGAAGTCATGAGAATCAGTTACTATTGTGGCATGGTGGAAAGATAAATTCTATGCATACTAGTAAGGAATTTGTTTACTGTACTTTAAGAAATCTTTCGAGCTTGTCTTTCACAGCTGAACAGTGGTTCTAAGGGAATTATTGTCTCCCAAGGGGACTCATTCTCCAAGTTATGTACAACTTTAGGATCACACTGTAGGTCATTCACTGGTAGGCATGTATAAATGCCATTTCCCATTAACTTTTGGACATTGCAGAAACTCTATTCTGATTTGAATTCCTCCTGTTGTTGGCACTTGTGCACTAGAGTTTTAACTTTTCTGTGTTCTTTAAAAAAATTCAGTAATTCATTTATTCCATTATTGACTAATGGGTTTGTATTTTATAAAAAGTTGAATCCAACTCCCTCTTATTCACTGTTGATGCGCAATGTGAAGAAAGGTAATACTATTTTTATGATTTCTAAGTACTTTCGCCATACACTTTTTACTGCTTATTTTTATTGTTTATTTTCGAGGACAAATAGATGATCCAGATTGATTTGTAGTTTAGTTTTTCTAAAAACTAAAACTCACTCACTTACTCTTCCCAGGAATACTCATTTCATATGGGATTGAAAGCCAGCCAGAGTGACTTGTAATTCCAGGACTTGGTCAGCTGAGGCAAGATGAGCAGCATGAGTTCTGGGCTGTATAATGAATTCTTCACTAGCTTAGGCTACATAGTAAGAACCTGTATAGAAATGATAAGATAAAAGGTAGATTATTGAATCTACTATGAAAAGAAAAAGAGAAAATATGGATATGGTAAAATTAAAAAGGTAGGTTATTGAATATACTTTTTAAAAGGAACTACTTGTTTTAAACAGGATAAGTAATGAAAATTTTTGTCTGAATTTGTCAAATGTTAATGGACTGGACATTGTTAATGTATGTAATGGAGTTTTTGTCTGAATCTATCAAATGTTAATGGACTAGACAGTGCTAATATAATTCTTGACTTTTTCTTATATTAGTTAAAACTTTTTATTAAAAAAAAATGTGGTTAATATATTGTGTACCCCAATAAACTTATCTGCGGGTCAGAGAACAGAATATCCACTATATTAAACATAAATATTAGGCAGTGGTAGCACACAACTTTAATCCTAGCATTCAGGAGGCAGAGATCCATCTGGATCTCTGTGAGTTCAAGGCCACCCTGGAAATAGCCAGGCATGATGACACACACCTTTAATCCCAGCACTTGAGATCACATATCTTGTTTGGGAAAGACACATACCTTTAATTCCAGGAAGTGAAGGCAGAAAGCAAAAAGTTATATAAGGAGTGAGTACCAGGAACTATAAGTTTTTAAGCTTTGAGGCTATTGGCAGCAGTTCAGCTGAGATCCATTCGGATGAGGACTCAGAGGTTTCCATTATGAGGAAACAGGATGGCTGAGAAGTTGGCCAAGTAAGGTTAGCTGTGGCTTGTTCCATCTCTCTGATCTTCCAGCTTTCACTCTAATACCTGGCTCCAGGTTTGTTTTTATTAAGAACTTTTGAGATTTGTATTATAAACCTGTCTTGAAAAAGAAAAGAATGTGATTGATAGAAGATTTGCATTAGTACTGTGGTGTAATTTTCTTTGAAGGTACCAAAAGACTAGGTAATGTATAACAAACACATATATAGCATGATACTAGTATTTATGTAATATATGTGTATGTTGCTGTATTATATATGCCAAAATGTGTTTGTATTGATGCTTGCAAGTCTAATTAAAAACAACAATAATAATCAACGTGTTTTTCTAATAGTTAAAGGGTCTGGAAGTTACTGTGTTCCATTTCATTCATTCTGTTCTTCTCTCTTATGGTGTGTGCTATTCTATCTACTCTGTTAAGGTTTATTTACATTGTGGCTGCCCTGCTTGCTTCTGAGAGAAATGAAAGGGGTCAAGGAAGGAGAAAGGGCATAGGGTTGAAGAAGAGTGAGGAAGAAGAAAGTGAGGAAAGAACATATGTGATAAAGGTGACTACAATATCTTCTGTATCAAAAAATTTCCCTGGTAACAATGTTAAATAGAACACATTGCCAAGACATAAGGGGACACTTCTGATCCTAGTTTGGAACTTATTCGGCTTATATCAAGTCAAATTTAAATGGATTCTACTCAAGCCAGATTTAAGTTAGGAACCTAGATAGTACAAAATATTATGCCACTGATACTTTGAATGGTGGGTCTCTTTACATTGTAACTATGCAGTAGATTGTATTATCAACTGATCATTTACCTTCTTATCATCATCATACATCCTTTGCTTGTCACATTAGCTCTTCAATCCTTCCTCTTTCATCCTTCATCTCCCCACCTGCCATCTCATTCCCACACATACACATTTTACATGCAAAATTGACAGCATCCCTTATGTTGAAATGTCCAAAGACATTTTATCACCATCTTCTAAGGAATATTTTCAAGACATCTTTGATCAAGGATTAGGAAGCCCAACTACCATAACAATATCTTACTAATATATTCTTTTGAATATATGCAACATTTGTATGAAAATATCACAGATATATAAAATTTATTAGGTTAGAAAGAGGTATGTGTTGGGTGGTGGGGGTGCATGTCTTTAATCCCAGAACTTGGGAAGCAGAGGCAGGTGGATCTCTGTGAAGTTGAGGTCAGTCTGGTCTACAGAGTGAGTTCTAGGACAGGCTCTAAAGCTACACAGAGAAACCCTGTCTCAAAAACAAAACAAAACAAAAAAGAAAGAGGTATGTATATTTTTTGATGTACTGCACACTGTCTGGATGCTTCTTCCTTTTCTTGAGGTTTTAGTTGAATAATTCCTAATGATGTTGAAATAGCACAATTTAATAAGTCCTTGAATTTTAAATAAATTCAACAAACAATTAGTGCATTATATTAAATACAATAAACTGTAAAACATAGTCACAGGATATCTGGATTCATGATTCCTTTTAAAATAGGTTCAAGTGAAATCTAGGGACTAAATAGGAATAGTTTATTTTTTTTCAAAATATCTCTAATTTTTTCATTATATAAACCTTACATAAGGGGCTGAAGAGATGGCACATTGGGAATGAGCCCTGGCTGCTCTTTAAAAGCCCTAGATTCAACTACCAGAAGCCAGGAAACAGCTAACAATGGTCGATAGACATAGTACAAATGCATTTGACACTCCTGACTTTGGTGCATACTGCACACATATGCACACATTGTGCACAGACATACATGCAGTCAAAACTGCCATACACAGGAAACTTAACAAAAATCTTAAAGAAAACTTGAAAGTTCAATTTATTGAATTCTTGCTAATAAAAGGATTAGAAAAACCATGGGGGAAAACCAATGAATGAATGGAAAACAGCCCATGTCTCCATATATAGATGATAAAGAAGACTTGAACATTCTTTCAGTTCTAAGTTGGTTTTTCTCCATGCTCTAAAGTTGCTACTAATGTATGGCACTGCACAGTGAAATCTTAAAATGTTTGCAAACTAATTTGTAAAATTAAAATCCCAGGCCAGGCAGTGGTGGTGCTCGCCGTTAATGCCAGCACTCGGGAAGCAGAGCCAGGCAGATCTCTGTTAGTTCGACGCCTGCCTGGTCTACAGAGCGAGATCCAGGACAGGTACCAAAACTACACAGAGAAACCCTGTCTCAAAAAAACAAAACAAAAATTCAAAATAGCCCTTCAGAAAAACAAAATGATATCAACATAGCACCAACGTTTATCATTCATGCTTCATATTTGTTTTCATCAAAGTGATACCATTTTCAAAGTTGCTTATGAAATTCCAGATCAGTTTCTAAGTATGAAACAAAAATGTGGATTGAATAAGTTAAAATTAAAATATAAATAATAGAGTGACAGAAGGAATTTAATATGACATATCTGTACAATACATATTTGTACAGTCAAGTTTTGACACTTCAACATTTCCCTTTTAAATGTAATGTCACCCACCCCAACTGTGAAATCATGAAAATGTATTATATTTTATGTATAAAAATATAGACATAACATTTAGCAATTATATTCTGTTTTGAAGAGAGCAAGCCTCATATTTCTGTCCTTTTCAATCGGCAGTTATACATCCAATAAAAACAACTTTCCTGACCTGATTTTCACTGGACTGCTTTCTCTACAAATAGCTACAATCTAGTTACTCTTAGCAGTGCCCAGTAGACCTATGGGTGAAAAGAGTACTGAATATAGCACACATTTCCTAAGGAAAAAGCACTAGAGAAATACAGCTGCAGGGTCATTATAAAAATATAATTTTACTAACAGGTAAGGTGGAGGGAAATTTTTTCCTCTCTATTTTAATTAAGCAATCATAGGCATATTTTACATGCAAAATACTTCAAATGCTAAGGGAAAGAAGTGTAATTTTGCAAGTAATAGTTCTGAAAATACATTTTAAATATTTTTGTTGGTCTCTTGAAGTTCTACCAGCTGGTTTTCAATTACAGAAATGCTGCAGAACAGATCATTCAGGGACAAATGAATTACTGGAAATTTTAGTGGATGAGGATCAAAGGCTGAGAAGATAAAGGAAGTAAAATGGGGTTGTGAAGTTTTATTTGACATTATTTCCTTATCTCCCAAAGACTAAATAAAGCTTTGGAAAATAAGCAATCTACTTTATTTTGACCTTAACTCCAGTGAGCCAACTGATAGAGTTCAATAGTTTGATCTTCCAGAAAAAAAAAAAAAAAGACAAACAAGGCGAAAAGAAGGCTGTTGTGTTAGGTAAAGCAGATGTTTTTTAGTGGATGGAAAGCATTATTTATGCAAACATGTTTTCACCACACAATTGGTATTTCACACACCAATTCCTATTAACCAGTGATGAACACAATTCATATTAATATACTGATCTATGAAACATGTTATATTATTTTGATAGTATGTTGGATCATGAGATTAATAGCCTAACTCTCGCCTCTGTAAAATTTCTAAAAAGCAACGTTCTCAATATTATGTGTAATTATCTTGCTACTACTCTCTAAAATTACAATTAAAATGCATTGTATTTACCCTATGTTAATATTATACATAATGTAGAGACGTTTTAGAGAAAACACATTTAAAAGAGAATGTATATATGGCTTGTTAAGCAAATGGTCTGCCATGTCAAGTCACAAATATTCTTACAAATGAGGAACAAGAGGGAAAGAGGTAGTGAGGGAAGGATGAAAAGAAAAAGTGTGAGAGAATGGGGATATCTTCTTTTCAGCCAATACAGGTAGCTGTTAACATTTATTTGAAGATAATCATTGCTTAAACTTCTCTCAAGTAGAAAGGAATAATCACCCAAACCTATTTATTTGTTGTTCCATAGAAATTCTTATTGACAAACAGTTGAAAAGGCTTTTGTAGTTTGTTTCTTTCAGGAGAAAAAAAAATTTCATGTTTCATTGATTTAAGCCAATGACAACCATAGGACATGTTTCTCCATTATGAACTGAATCAGGAATAAACCAACAATCAAATTTTATTTTTATACTCAGAATAAGAGAATCCCAATCAGGTCACCTGACTGAGTGGGAAAGGGACAATGAAATACAGTGTTTTTGTGCACAATGACATGAGATTGTGACAAGCTTTTTCTTTCTGTAATTTAGATGAACATGCAGAGCATGACAGATTTGTATGACTGCATTCTCAACTCTTGTGTACTCTCTAATATTGTCAATGGGATTAACATCTAAGTGGGCTTGATGGTGGCTATATGTTCTTTATAGGTAGTAAGTCACAGTTTCATTACTTCCAAACAAATGCACACTCAGCTGAACTTGACATTTCATTGTTTTATATTTATTTATATTTACACATTTGTATTTGAAAAAAACATTTGATTAGAATTCATGATATGTAAATCTGTTATAAAATTGTAATCATTTTGAGAACTTGGAAGTAGAATATAGAAGGTCAGAGCTACTTTCAATTAATATAGGTTGTTTGTTTACAAACTGATTGTCTAACACATTAAATAAGTTTTAAGAAGGGAATATCAATGCCAAAGAGCTGATATGAGTTAGAGAGATGGACCGTTTTAAGCTCAAACTTAATTTTTCTTTATGAATTTTTACTTTTTAAACAATGTTTATAATGATAAGTTGAGTCAAAATTTAGTTTTAATTATGTTGTTCTTATTAAGTATAACTTTTGTATGATAAATGTTATATTATATTTATACCATTTATTATTCTTTGCATTATGTCTGTAGAATTTGAGAGGCCTTTGTAAATTTTACTAGAGAATGATCATGTAGTATTGTTAGTCAAACAAACCCCTACCATTTCATTTTTTTTCCTTCATATATATATATAAACATTGATTTTGATTTTCGAAGTCCTCAGCATAATTAATTATTGGATTAGACTTCATTTTGATGTGTAATTCATTCAGTAATTAAAACAAGTTTATTTATATTATTTTAGTGCAAACTATATGTTCTTTCTGTACCATTATACTCTCTAGATTTACCCAGAAATACAACACTTGCTATTCAACACTTCATAGTGAATAATATTAAAATCATTAACATATTGGATTTTCATACCTTCTATAACATAATAGGCTTTATAATTTTGACATATATCTATCACTCATTTAAACACATTTCCAAAGAATAAATGAGATTTATGATTGCTTTATGGTTTTTTTTTTTTTTTTTGGTTGGGGGGTGGTGGTGGTGGTGGCTTCAAGACAGTTCATGTCCTTGGGATGGGTCCTGATCCCACTGTCAAGGTGCCCCTTAAGCAGATCAAGCTACATAACTGTCTTGCCTATGCAGAGGGCCTAGTCCAGTGCCATGGCAGCTCCACAGCTATTGGTTCACAATTCATGAGTTCCCACTAGTTTGGTTTGGTTGTCTCTGTCCATTTCCCCTAAATTAGGAATCAGTCTACTTCAGGACCCAGCAATATCACTCTTGGGCATATACTGAAGGAATGCCCAAACATATCCCAAAGACACACACTCAACTATGTTCATGGCAGCATTGTTCATAATAGGCAGAAGCTGGAAACAACCTTGATGTATATATTTCTAAAACAACAGACAGAATAGAAAAAAATATTGATCATAAAATACAGTGATCTTTTGCAAATACTTTTTTATTTTATCAGTGTGCTAGTTTAAGTAATTTACAATTACTAACTCATTTAACTCTTATGAACTCATGAAATAGCTAAATAATGATTTTAACTGTTGGGAAAATGGAGAGAGCTTCTCTGTGAAACAATTGGATTCTACCACAGAAGACCACAACTAGACACAAAGCAGCCATCCAAAGTTCGTGGGGATCTGAGCTCGAGTGCATATAGCTTATCACAGCTCCTGAATCTTTAGCTCTCAGAACATTACCCGGGAGGGGCTACTGCAAACGTAAAAGCCAGAAACCAAGAAGTTTACTGTGAAACAGTCTCTCCTAAAAAAGTGGCTATAGAAACAATACCTGAAATTAACAATGGACAGGTTAACATAAAAGGGGGTTAATTACACACACACACACAGTCACTTGCACACAGTGCAGATATAATAAAAGAAAAAGAAACTATCAAATGAAGTGGAGCAGGTATGGGAGTTTATGATTTAATTAAAAAATCATTGTATATTAAGTAGGTTAAAATTAGTCTGAGATGATATATTGTGAATCTTAAATCTTATTCTTCTTTGATTATCCATTTAATCTACCTTGTTTGTTAAGTAAGTGGTCTGAGTTAATATTACTTATAAAGTTCTATCTAGCATATAATTAAAAAATTTAGCTTCTCTTTCTGAAGCTAAATTTATGTCTCTATGTCACACAATAGTTCTGTAATCATAGAAAGGATGCTACTGTAGATTTCATTTATATGACTCATTTAAGGCTATTTAAGACTATGTTCATTTACCTATAAATAAGTCATGGCAACTCCTAGAAAAAATTCTAAGTGAAATCAAATTTAGATACTTATTTTATGTTCTTTATTGACTCTCAGAATACAAGCAACAATTGGAATTATCATGTGAAATTTATATCAAGTTATAAATGGAGTCTTTAATTTGACCTACTAAGGTCTGATTAAGAGGATGTAGTACTACACTTAAAAATGGGTACCTCTTCTTATCCATGACATGTCATGTAATTTTTCTGTAATAGAGACATTTCATTTTGTTTGTCAATAATTGACTAATAAATGATTCCTTTCTCATCACTTGAATAAAATAATATATCTTATTATCAGTTACTCTTAGATTCCACCTGTATCCAACAAGAATAATCTATTGGCAACTGGCTCAGACGATATAGCCTCATGGACTACTCCATGATCCTAAAATTTTCTTTGTGTCCCCTTAAGATACAGCGCCCCCCTCCAGCAGGAAGTAGTAAGAGAAGCTACGCCCAAATTCCCAAATATACCAAGCTGACTTTGGAGATGTATAAAAGTTAAAACCTGCCGGGCGTTGGTGGCGCATGCCTTTAATCCCAGCACTCGGGAGGCAGAGCCAGGCGGATCTCTGTGAGTTCGAGGCCAGCCTGGGCTACCAAGTGAGCTCCAGGAAAGGCGCAAAGCTACACAGAGAAACCCTGTCTCGAAAAACCAAAAAAAAAAAAAAAAAAAAGGTAAAACCTTCCTTTTTAAAAAAAGAAAAGGGGAAGTGCTGTGGGATGGTCTGTATGTCAAATAAAACACTGATTGGCCAGTGGCTAGGCAGGAAGTAGGTGGGACAAGGAGAAAAGAGAATTCTGGGAAGCAGAAGGCTGAAGCAGAGAGACACTGCCAGCTGCCGCCATGACCAGCAGCATGTGAAGACACCAGTAAGCCACCAGCCACGTGGCAAGGTATAGATTTATGGAAATGGATTAATTTAAGCTATAAGAACAGTTAGCAAGAAGCCTGCCACGGCCATACAGTTTGTAAGCAAAAAAAAAAAAAAAAGAATCATCTATTATGCACATGTTGATAAAATATTAAATAACAATTCAAACAAAAATAAAACTCAGATTCAAATATACCAAAAAAATTTACTGGACAAAGTTATATAAAAAGAAGAGATTTCCTAAACACTGTATGGATGTCCAACTTTTATGTGAAATATTTGAGTACAATAAAGGAAAAAAATCCATTTTGGATTATTGTACTAAGGTTTAAGCATAACATGCATAAGACAATTAAGAATATTGAGGGGGAGGCCTGGGGCTTGGGAAGAGGGAGGATGGGGGAAATCTGTGACTGATATGTGAAATTAAGTTAATTATAATATATATATATATAAGAATATATGCAAATTGAAAAAAGATAACTGAGAACATTAAAGATTATTTTTTGTTGAACACATGATATTTAATGCAATATAAATTTGTTATATAGTTTATTGAAAATGTCAATATTCTAAGGCTATTGCATTATCTAATTAATGTTAAAGTAATTGGATAGATAAGATAAATATTTAGAGCTGATAGAGGTCAGGATGATAGAAGTAAAGTGCTAGTGAGAGAGATATGGTAGATTTAGAAATAGAGATAGAGAAAATAAATGGAATAGATATGGAAATAGAGATAGAGATAAAATTGAGGTAGAGATGGACAGAGAGATAGAGCGAGAGATAGACAAATAGAGGTAGGTGAAAAGACGGCAAATGTAGAGGCAGAGACACAGATGTGAAATAAACATTGAGAGACTTTAGGAACCTAAGTTCCAGTATTTTATTTTTTTATTTATTTTAAAAATTTTTGAACAATTTATTCATTTATTACTTTTTTTACATTTTTTAATTTTATTTTACAATACTATTCAGTTCTATATAACAGCCACAGATTCCCTTGTTCTCCCCCTTCCTGCCCCCCTCCCCTTCCCCAGCCCACCCCCCATTCCCACCACCTCCAGATCAAGGCCACCCCCGAAGACTGAGTTCGACCTGATAGTCTATCATTTATTACTTTTATGTATTATGAGATCTTTGCCTTCATTTATTTGTCCGTATGGCATGCATGCAGTTGCCATGGAGACTAGTGGGCATCTAGCCTCCCAGTACAGGAGTTACAGGTGGCTCTCAGCAGCCAAATGGGTGCTGAGAACTGACCTGCGTCCTCTGGCAGAGCAGCCCGGTGTTCTTAACTGTTGTGCTTCCCTCTAGCCCCTAATCCTATGTTAAACCGGATGCCTAGAAAACTGATTAGTGCAGTCCTATCCAAATCCCAAGACCTTAGATCAAGGAGTTACTGAATGTGCGCAAACATTGTGTGTGTGTGTGTGTGTGTGTGTGTGTGTGTGTGTGTGTGTGTGTGTGTGTGTGTTGTGTAGAGGTTAGTAAGCCTGATAACTGTGACTGTTCAGGTCTGTGGACAGGAGAATCTACACATAAAAGCTCATTCGGAGAAAGCACTTACTTCCTCTGCCTTTTACTCTCTTCAGATCGTCTCAGCAGTTAGAGGAGACAGAACATTGGTCAGAATAATAGGTAGCTATGGACTTATTCAAATCTGGAAACACTTCACTCACACATGAAGAAACCAGGGTTCCCCAGATTCTTGAAATTTTCATTCAACTCAGCTCATTCATAGCATTTGAATCGCCTTTGCATTTGGTTTTTTAGACAATAATCAGTGTCAAAAAAGAAAAAAAAAAAAACAGCTCCCTTAGAGGTCTTGAGAAAACACTGCATCGCATATTAAAACACCTCAGCACACATGTATGCATTGCTGCTTCATAGGTGTACAAGTAAATATATGTGTATTTATATAGAGCTAAGTTTAAATCACTATGTAATTTTTACAAACTAAGAAAATAGAGTTCAAGATTTTTTTAAAAAGGCCTTATACAATGGCAATTAGTAAATAAGAGTATAAGCACCTAAGTGAGACCCTTCCTTGGTTTATGCAGCTCTCTTTCTAACAGAAAATTTTCAAATGTGGTAATCAGACATGTACCATAGAATTTTAAGCATTTTTATTTTTCACCTTATTTTTATCTCATGAATATTTTTATTAGAATTTTCAGACAGTGTATTGTGATCATATTCCCTCTTCTTGCCCCAATCTTTTCCATTCTCCCCACCTCCCTACCTATGCAACGTGTTTGTTTTTCTATCTCTGTCTTCCTTCTCTGCCTTTCTCTCTCTGTCTATGTCTCTTCTTCCCTCAAAAAAGCCAGGAAAAAGAACATAAAAACACCAAGAAATAAAAAAAAATTGAAAGCAAATAACAAACTAAAAAAAAAGCCAATATGACCAAAAACAAATAAACAAAAATGACAAAACAAAAAGCACTCAAAAATCAAGCAAACAAGCAAAAAAAAAAAAAAATACCGCCAAAATATTTATGTGTTTCTTTTGGCTCATTGGGCATTTGTCTGTCTTGGAGGATGGTTGCTATACCAAGGGACATTCCACTGGTAAAATAAAACCTGATTTTCCATTTTCCATCAGGTATCAATTATAAACGTCTTCCTGGTTATAGGTTAAGACTTTGTGTCTACTTCAAGTTTTCAGTATTAGAATTCCTTTTTTCTGGTTTGAACCTGTGCAGTCTTCTGGATGACCACTTTGTTTATGTATTTAAAATTTGTAGCCCAAATTATATGTATAACTACTATATATGTTGTTTTAATAACAAAGCAGTTAAATTTGTTGAATAAGGTAACATTTCATAAACATTTTAAAGCATTCAATGGAAATGATGGACTGCTAATTATGATTGGCATTCAAATTGAAATATTTGTCATTTTGTTCCTAAACCCTTAGAACAAATTTCATAATTCCTTTGCATTTCTTCAACTTCTTTTAGACCAAAAATTGTGGGGAAATTGCTGCATGGTACAAAGTGGAATATGGAAAGTAAAATGAGGTGAGATTTCTCTAAGTAAAATATTCTCTAAACTTAGAATCTGTGATGTGCTCGAAGGACACTCACATGATTCTATTGCAGTTGACTTTAGTATCGGCATGAATTTTCCTAAAATATGCTTAATCAGAGCTATAATTATAAATGGTGCCTTATAATTTAAAAATTGAGTGCATATAATGAATCAAAACAATAAATATTAAACATTCACCATTATTAATGTTTTGCATTTAGTTTTGTTTCTTCTTTTGAAGTTTTTTTTTTTTTAATCTTTTGTACGTGATGAAAAACACCAGGTAACAATTTAGTAAAATGACTTTACTATGCATTCAGGAAAACATGTTGTAAACCTCAACCTGGCTACAGTAGATTGTTCTACATTATAGTAACCAAAACCAATACAACCAGAAACAAATACTTTTTCATTGAAGAAGTTGTTAAACACCTTCAGGCATAAAATGATACACACACAGACATGCATGTCTCTCTCTCTGTGTGTGTGTGTGTGTGTGTGTGTGTTAAAATATTATCTTAAGAAAAGAAGAATTCATTTTATTTAATTGTTTGAAGAGATGCAGACTATAACATCCTACTGAGAACAGCCAGAATTATGACCCCTATGTGAGTCCAAATCCCATGAATTTGATGATAAATACAAACAGTGGCACATATATTTTGTCTACATATGTGTATACCTGCAATGAAATTGACCTCTATTTACTTTTTATAAACAAATATCCTTATGATAAGAAAACACATTTACCTTCAGTTTGCTAATGAGTGGGAATAGGAATTAAGGATACAGGGAAATTTCACAAGTAAATAATTTTAAAACCTTGATTTTAAAAGGACCACTGAAAAAAAAATTATGCTATTACTTAACAAATATAAGCATATTAAGTATTTGTACCTTCTTAGCAAAATGGAGGGAAGGTTAGAACAAAAGGACGATGGAATGAAAATGAAGAGAAGAAAGGAGGATAGCGGCACCAAAAAGGAAGGATGTTTATAACAGTTGATTTATACACGCCACCTTAAGGATTTGGATGTTTATAGCAGTTGATTTATACATGCCACCTTAAGGATTCGGATTGAGGAGCTCAGTCAAAAGATGTAACAAATTCATCATCATTTTATTTTCCTTTATAACTTTTAACTTATGTATCTTGAAAGGCACAAAGATAGATAATTCTGAAATGCTGAAAATGTCTGGGTTTTCACGTTCAAATACCATGTCATTGATATTTTAACAGTCCGGTGTTCGGTGTGCTCTGCTCTTCTGATGTGTTATTTTAGTTTGGGTGGCTCACGGACTGACACTAGAAACCCAGCAGAGAGGTTGTGCCCTTCTGTGCCTTAAACACTGCAGAGAGCAAAGCAAAACAAAGAGTTAGACTGCACTACTTTTCAAAAGGCCATTGTATATGTAGAAATTATATGTAGATGCCTTTAATTCATTAAAGGAAAAGCAAGCTCTACTCATGAATGGTGCTGAGGAGACGTAATTAGAAGACACACTGTATCAGATATATGGGTGAGAAATGAAACAGTAGATAAATAGTTGAACAAATGTTTAACTTGGAGACTGAAATTTCTTCCAAATATAACATGATTTTTTCATTTTATTTTGACAAATATTAATGAAGGAAATATGAAATAGTAGTAAGTTTGAAATTTTGCATCTAGTAATGAAAGTGTTTACATTACATTCTGCCTCTTCCCCTTTCAGATGTCTCACTGTTACATAGTGAAGGGTGTTAAAAAAATTCAAGGATAAATCCCTTAAAGGTTAAAAACCTTTGAACCATGATCATTAACATGGAAGCACTTATTCTCTGAGTATCTCTTGTACATGTGTCATATTTAGGGCCTGGAAATAAGTGCAGCTATCTTGTGCAATCCGCGCTTATTCTTTAGCTCTCCTAATTGAATGGAAATGTAATTGTACTTCCATTTATCCAGCATCTAATTTTACTTCATGGTAGGGTAACATATTTAATTTACTTAGTATATATACACATGTCATATTTTATAGTTATATGCTGTATTACTACTATTATACATTATATATTTTATAGATATATTATAGATATAAAGTAATTTTAACTGGCAGATACTGTATCAAAGTATAATAAATATTGCTTCCCCATATAATGTCACTCTAAACTCATACAATGGGAATAAGTTTGACAAGAAATAAAATTGTTTCAGTCAAATAAGTATATAATTATAATAAATAATAACTCCTAGTGGACAGATCACTGAATGCAAAAGCAGACCAACTGTCCAGTTCATAACTCTGAACTTTAACCATCAAATAGATTAAATGATTAATAAACACTATTAATATATCCACAAAAAATAATGGTAATTCTTCAAAGATTTGTTCAAAGAAAAGTTGTGTGTAAATGCACTTTGCAAAATTCTCTGAATATATGTATCATTAATTGTATATTTTCCTGAATACCATATAGAAAAAATTCATATCTTTTGTCTGTCTGGCAAGAAGAATAACATCACTTCTTGTAAATGTATTTTCCAATAAAATAAAAATAAAATTTAAAATTATTAATATTTCATGAGTCAAATAATCTCTTCAAAATGTCTTGGTGAATAAAAAATATTGGATTCTTTAAGATGTGATGAAACTAATAAAAACAAACTCTGAATACTTACTACCTCTTATCATATTTCATTAAAATATTTCAATGCTACTCAAAATCTGCTTTTATTACAGTAAAGAATTTCTATAAAGACTGAAGGTTTTCAATATAATTCTTAATGATTAGAATGATTGTGGAAGTACCAAAAAAGGCATATTTTTGTGAAAATCTTTGCTAGGATTCCAGTTTCATCTCTCACCGGTTTCCTGACCGAGGCACTGTTATTAAGGGATTTTACCTGTAGAGTTAGATTCAGAAATTAATTGATGTTAAGTTAAGGGCTTATCCTCATTTACCAGACTTATTAAAGCCCATGTCTACATCATCTCACTTACTAAAGATAATCTTTATAAAGCAAATTTTATTGGCAGGTAAGGAACATGAGATAGTTATCCAGTTCATAATAATATCTGACATACTATGTCTTGCATGAAGCAAATGGGCAAATGTCTAAGAATGGGGGATTCTTCAAGAAGCAGAGAATAACTCCTGGATTTGGAAAACAAAGCATGATCCTCGTTAATATAAGTTCATGGGGATTAATTATGCTAAATATTTTACTGACAATAGAGTATCCAGAAGATAGAGTTGTTAGCCCTGCCTACAACCAGAGCTAAGCCTTGTAACCGTAACTGAGAGTCAGATGTGTTTATGATTTTTCACCTATGTAATTGTGAAATAATAAATTACGCTCTTTTAAGCTGCAAAGTTTGAGGTTAATTATTACCTTGCAGTAGAAAAACTGATATTTTAATTCAATAAATTGCTTTGTGAAACAACAAATTTTGGCATCACACAGGTCAAACAAACAGGGATCTATCAAGAATGATGGCTGTCCTCCAATTAGTTGTAGATATAAAATACATAAAGAAATAGTTATATAATAAGATGCAAGGACAGTAGAAAGCATGTATAAAAAATGCTATGGATGCAAAATAATGACTTGTATAAAAATATGTTTGAAAATTTGTTTTGAGATTTAGAAAATCAGCCAGTACTCCATAGAAAAATCTATTTACAAAATCATAAATACACTAAATTTATTTGTGTAAATAAAATGCTAAATTATCTGAATCTTTTATATCAGTTGAAAATATGTATTATTTCTAATTTTTAAAATTAACATAGTATGACAACAATTTCATAAGTATATACAATACATTCTAATATCTGTAGCTGGAAGTTTTCCTGTGTCCTGGCCAGCTAGGATTTGGCACAAATCTCTCCCACTCATGACCCCCAATTAAACAGGCAGAGTCTTATATTAATTATAACTATTTGGCCATGAGCTCAGGCTTATTACTGACTAACTCTTACACTTAAATTAAACCATGATTCTTATCTATGTTTAACCACATGGCTTGGTACCTTTTCTCAGTTCTGCCTTGTCATCTTGCTTCCTGTGTGTCTGGCTGGCAACTCCCGACTCAGCCTTTCCTCTTCCTAGGATTCTCCTCACCTGCTCGCCCCACCTATACTTTTTGCCTGGCTACTGGCCCATCAGAATTTTATTTATCAACCAATCAGAGCAATACATATTCGCAGCATACAGAGCATCCCACAGCAAATGTCTACCCACAAAACATTCCTTTACATATTATCTCATTCCTTCATCCTTACCATTAGCCTTTCCTTAATTCTTGACTTTTATTTCTGTGTTGTTTTAATTAGAACCATATTATGATGATTGTATTGGAACTTTCCATTTTAATCTTGGGGCATCCCAGTGGGAATGCATCTTAATGCCATGTCTGCCTCTTTCTAATGCTATTAGCAGCAAATAGTTCATCAATGAATGGTAAATACCCTGATCCTGCTCTCCATCCAAACTTGGCTGCTGGTAAGCCCACATCTCTGAAGAACTCATGTAGACATACTCATTTGCTTAAGTTCATGGTTGCATTGGTTATGTCTTACCTAGAAGATGCAGTTTTGAAACACTTATTTCCATACCCTAGCTCTTACATTCTTTTCTCTCTTTTGAAATGTTCTGTGAACCTTAGAGTGGATGTCTTATCACTCAATTTAACATAAATGTCTTACCACTCAACCGTCCCCTATTTTCAGCACTTTTTGCAAGCCTGATTATTTCCAACATTGTGAACCATTCATAAAACAGAGGTTCCTCTGAATAATACTGAGAAAAGCATTAATCTATAGCTATAAATAAGTATATAGAAGGCAATTTTACATCATGTCCATTTAGCTGAACATCAGTTTCCTTCCATGAAATAGACATTAAAACCAGTCATATAGTCATAGTTATTTCTATAACTGTCTGGCCACTACTGCACAAGTAAGCATGCAAATAAGCATGCAAGTAAGCAAACACTCTTGCGGGGCACAGTGATACCCTATTTGATAGGTTTCATAGCTGGGTTATGTTATGCATACCTTTTCTAAAACAACAAGTTCATAGGACTATCTGACACTGTCAAAACTAGCTGTCATTCTTCAACTTTTAACATTAAATATGATGAAAGATAATTGAGAGGGGTATAGTGTAGATTATGACTTGAACTTACATTAGAAACAAATAACATGAGCACTACTCTTAGGAAATACAAGGATATTGATACTTTTCGCCAGAGAGTATTTCTGGGAGAACATAGTGAAAGTATTAATAAAGTGGGTAAGAGGAGAAGATATCAACAGAAACTAGGTTAAATATCAGGATAAAAGAAATGTAGACTTAAAAAGAAGAAGTAATCAAGAGAAGGGATATATTTGAGGGATAAAGGAAGGGATGATTTTGGAATACTCCAAACTTGTTTTTAAAAATAAATAAGGAACAAAAGGTTTTATATAATTATATATAACTTATTCTGCCAGTGTTGCAAAAGCATGATTGATGATAAATAGATCTTTCCTCCATTTTATCACTTATTTTTTGACAACTTCATATATGTGTACAATGTGATATTAACCACATTTACTGCCTAGTACTTTCTCACATCCCTATGCACATTCCTACAGACACTGTTCTTCTCCACTAGACTCCTTACTGTCATATGTTCCTCTTGCTTTCTCTTTTGCACATGGCCATATTGCTATGTGCTCATGATTACACCAGCCATATTGCTGGGCTTTAGAGGCAGCACCATCCTTATCTGTTTTATTAGCATCTAATTAGTAAATTTCAGTGTGGTGGTATTGTGTTCCCCAAAATATTGTGTACCTTAATAAACTTATCTAGTTAGGCAGTGATAGCACATGCCTTTAATCCTAGCATTCCAGAGGCAGAAATCCATCTGGGATCTCTGTGAGTTCAAGGCCACATTGGAAACAGCCAGGCATGGTGAGTCATGCCTTTAATCCCAGAAAGCGAGCCTTTAATCCTAGGGAGTGATGGTAGAAAGCAGAAAGGTATATAAGGCGTGAGGACCAGGAACTAGAAGCATTTGGCTGATTAAGCATGTGGCTGGTTAAGCATGTGGCTGGTTAAGCATTTGTCTGGTTAAGCATTTGGCTGGTTAAGCATGTGGCTGGTTAAGCATTCAGGCTTTTGAGCAGTAATTCAGCTGAGATTCATTCCGGATGAGGACTCAGAGGCCTCCAGTCTAAAAAGACAAGACCAGCTGAGGATCCGGTGAGGTGAGATAGCTGTGGCGAGATAAGTGTGTTTTGTTCTGTCTCTCTGATCTTCCAGTGTTCACCCCAATAACTGGCCTCGGGTTTGATTTTATTAATAAGAACTTTTAAGATTCCTGCTACATTTCGGCACCGTGAGTACTGAAGATTATCTGGTTACAAGTGTTGCATGCAAGTCTGACACTTATTAGGCAGATGCTCTTTTTGAGTGAAGGCCACATTCATTGCAGAATATGACTTAAGGAAACTGCAGACATTGTACCATGTTAACAAGCTGTTTGATGATATATTTCAGCCACAATATTCATATTATCGAATCAGCATTTCTGTGTATTAGACCTTCTTAAAAATAGAAGTCATTTTCTGGCCCCAGGTTTTTTTCCCCTGCATTATTTTGCACCAATATTCCAGGAAACAAGCACTCATGATTTTTGGTAGTTCAGAATTACTACAGGAACCTCCTCTTGAAAATACCAGAGATATTTTTAGGGTGTATTTAAATTAAACACCAAATTCATTTTTATGCTAAAGAAGGATGTGGTTATTCATAATAATGAGCAGACGGAATCAGTACAATTTACTAATTGTAGTGTCAGTATTAAAGGCAACACATGTGTGGGAATTGAATGGAAGTCAACTGTGTTCTACATGCTTATGAATATTCTTCCTATAAAAGTGTCTCTCACAGTTCTGTCACATCATACATAGGGTGTAGAGTCATCAGTTTTAATCTTTTTAGAGAGGCCTAAGCATTAGTTGAAAGTAAGAGAAGGAAGTTTCTTCCAAACTAAGGACCAAGTTCATTTAAAAAGACAACATACTACTTCAACTATCAGTTTTTCATACTGAGGTCAGTGTGCTCAAGTGATGAGATTGATTAGGAGCATTCAATATCCCTTTCCCACTACTCCTCATCAGTGCTGTCATGAGCAGTCTTGCACATGATACTTTTATCTACCTAGAAGTCCTTTCCTTGCTATACTTAGCTGAAGCTGTAAGACTTCCATCTAATAAAATCCTTCATAAAAATGAGCTGTTGGTAAATGTTAAATTTGTCCTTGGCATCTCACGAGTAACTCTTGGAAAAACCACTCCGTTGTTGGATGGCCAGTGGATTACACTTGAGTCCTGTCATGTGTGTTCATATATTATGTTACGTGATTGATGCCTCTGTGAACTCTGCTGGCCCTTCTAATCATCCATGTCCTCACTGAAACAGCAAACTCAAGCTTTCCGTGGTTTGGGCGGCATTTGGAACAGTATATTGCTTCAGTTCAGCTTCCCCATATCACAGCACATTCCTTACAGTGCTCGGTCCTCGAATATGATAGTCAATGAAATTAATCTTACATTAATTTCAAGTGTCCAATTTAATAGAAAAACATACCAATTTGCTTAAACAACTACTTTTTAAGCTTCAATCCAGCAGATACACCCCTAAGTTGAACTCATTTGTTCTGAAACCAAAAAATTCTCAAAATTCAGATATTATGACACACATGCTTTATTAACTGATTAACATAAGACCTTCCACATTATAACATTCATTTCTACAGCGACAAAATAATTTTACAAGTGACAATATTGGTCTCTAGATTTTTATGTGTTTGATTTTGATGCAAACCTCTCTATATTTCTTTAGCTGGTCTACAACTTGTAATGTAGACAAGGCTGAATGAAATTTTTAGTGACCATCCTGCTTCATTTTCCAGTGATCAGAAATTGCAGGCAGATGCCACTCTGTACAGCTAGAAGTTCTGATACAACAAGAATAAAAGTCATCTGTGAGACTAAATTTTCAACCACACTGTAATAACTTGAATGAGAATGGGACCTGTGGTCATATGTTTGAAAATTGGTCCCTGATTGTTAGCATCTTGGGGGGAAAATCAGAGGAGTGGCCTTGTAGGAGCATGTGGCTGTGGGAAGTCTTTAGGAATCCAAAGGCCATGTTCTTCTCAGTTAACTCTCTGGTTTGTCCTTGTGGCTCAAGTTGCAAGCTTTCAGCTACCACTCCAGTGTTTTCTTGCTGCCTGCCTGCTGCCATGTTCTCTGATAGGATGTCCATGAACTTTAACCTTCTCAAAGTTTAAGCCACAAAATAAACTGCTCTGTAACAGTTTCCTTGGATATGGTATCTTATTCCAGCAATAGAAAAGTATCTTGCAAGGGCTACAAGAAAAATTACAGAGAATATTATCACAGAGTACAATATTATTACAATGAAAAGATATTGAAGCACATATCCTTAGAAAGACATTGAAAATATTGCAGTTTTCCCTACTTGAAAAGCCTATAGAACATTCAGGAAAAAAATTGACTCATTTAGATGTATGACAGGCAAACAAAAACATGAATAAATGCTCAGTTTTACTTGTCATTTGACATCAAGTGTCCACAACTTCATAATGCTATATAATTAGCTGGTAAAATTCAAAGGACTTTTCTGAAGAAACTTTTTCAGAAAAGTCATACACTAGGATCTGGGCATTTGGGAAAAACTGCCCAAATACTTAAAAACCAGTTAAGTAGTTTTTCAACAATGTAAACAAAGAACAAACTACTATAGTTTCATTCCTACACATAATACAAGAGAATTAATATTTATATCCATTCAAAAATTTGCACTCAAATTTCTGCACAAGTTTTGTGCTACATGTATACAATGAATCATATTTTACTCAAAACATAAATGAAGAAGCCAATGATGATATGGACATAAAATGTTGTACTAAATAGTCTTTAAAAGAATATTCCACAGATGGGAAAAATAAACTGGATGACTATAAAAATAAAAAATAAAGACATTAAAATAAAAGTACATGTTTCTGCTTTAATGAATTCTAGTAAACATAAAGTGATTACTAAGAGCTGATCAGTTACTGGAAGAAATGGCTTGAATTATAAGAAATACTAAGGAATAATCATTAAATTTATTATATTTATATTAGTGATGGTTTCATGGCATTTTCTTTCCATATATATGCATACACATATCTTACATTTAATAAAGTATAAATTTAAATATAAATTCAGTTGCACACTAATTATGTCTTAAAAGCAGTTGTGTGTATCTGATTGTGTTTTATTTCATGTGGATATTTTTGTATAATTTTTGTGTGCACATGTGTGATAAAGTGAATATTTACTGAGTATGTATACGAATAAGTGGCAGAATTTAACACTGAATGTCATATTCTATCAGTCTCTATATTCATGAAATGAATTCCTCACTGAACCCTGAGTATACAAACTGTATCCTCAGGCTTCCCAGAGAGTTCCAGCTTACTTACTTTGGAACACTCCACCTGTCACCAGGACTACAGATATGCTCTTTATGCCCAGTTTTTGTGTGTGTGTTAAGGAATCCAGTCTCATTTCTGTATGCTTGAGTGGTAATGCCTTGGCGGATTTTAAAGAGACATATTTAAAAAGAGGGTCAGGAATCTCTGACAGAATATAAAATATCAGAAATATGTGTTTTTCAGACCCAGTTGTACAGAAAAAAATATGTAAATATAGCTATTGCCAATGTTATGCATAGTTTTCAAGTTAGTTAAGTCTATTAACTCTCTGATCAAAACAAAATCTAAAAAATAAAAATAAATAAATAAATTCACAGAATAGGGAAAATGGGTAAATAAAGCAATATCAATGCATATACTTATACAATTACAAAATCACTGACAATTTTCACATAACTTGAATGCAGCCTCATTAAAAGAAAAAAACATACAAATGATAGTCTCTTATTCACATAGAATTTTATAACCCTAGAAAAATAAATCTATAGTTAAAAAATAAGTGTTAATAAGAATATTCTTATGGTGGCTGAGATCTATACAACCCAAGAGCTAGGAAAGTGTTCTGCACATGAAAACACAGCAGTAGCAAAGCCAAACTGGAAATCCAAAGCCAGCCTGATAAGCATGGCTATCAAGAAGGCCAGGACTGTATACCAAGGCCTTTAAAAACATCAAACAAATAAACAAGCAAATAAAGCAATAAATGGAGTTCTAGAATAAGAGATGTAAGAATACCCGAATTTACTCATCTTTATGGATCTAACATCCAAAAAAACAAAAAAAATCAAAAATATAAATATAATATTTGTTTTCATTATTCAATCATGTGAGATCATCTAAAAAAGAGTATCAAACTATTGTAGTTTTTATAACATTTGCAAAAGGAAATTTGGCAATTCACAAAAATGTAAATAGAGAAAAGAGAAACAAAGTTCTAAGATTTCTTACAGTATGTGAGAAAAGTATGTCACCAACCAAGAATATATCAGGTATCCAGCACTGGTGATGCATGCCTTAATCCTAGTGGTCAGGAGGCAGAACCAGGCAGATTTCTGTGAGTTTAAGGCCAACCTGGTCTATAAAGGTAGTCAAGGTTACCAAAGGAACCCTGTCTTGGAAAGACAAAAAACAAATCAAAACCAAAAAGAATATCTTAAGTGAGCAATGAATAAGCTTTTACCATGTAGAAGACATTTTTTAAAATAATTTTTAATTATTTTTTTTTCTTTCCTTTCACATACCAACCCCCTTCAATAGCTCAGCTGGTAGAGTGGAGGATTGTAGTAAAAGACTTTTAAAATCACAGTTATCTTCCAGATGTTGTGCTGAATGCATTTAATTTCACACCTTGGAGCAAGAAGCAGGTGGGTCTGTTAGTTCAAGGCATAGTGAATTCCAAGACATCCAAAGCCACACAGTGATACCCTGTCTCAAAAATAAATACATAAATTAAAAAATATTTTTTTTGCTAGGGTGGTATGTTCTGTAGATATTGATTAAGTCCAATTGAGTCATAACATCAGTTAAGTCTTTTATTTCTTTGTTAAGTTTCAATTTGGGAGATCTGTCCAGTGGTGAAAGTGGGGTGTTGAGACCTCCCACTATTAATGTGTGGGGTTTTATATGTGATTAAAGCTTTAGTATTGTTTCTTTTACATATGTTGGTGCCCTTGTGTTTGGGACATAAATGTTCAGAATTGAAACTTCATTTTGGTGGATCTTTTGTGTGATGAGTATGTAATGTCCTTCTCGATCTCTTTTGATTTATTTTAGTTTGAAGTCTATTTTGCTGGATATTAGGTTGGCTACACCAGCATACTTCTTAAGACCATTTGATTAGAAAGTCTTTTCCCAGCCTTTTATTCTTAGGTAGTATCTATCTTTGAATTTGAGGTGTGTTTCTTGTATGCAGCAGAAAGATGGGTCCTGCTTTTATATCCATTCTGTAAGCCTATATCTTTTTATAGGTGAATTAAGTCCATTGATATTAAGGGATATTAATGACCAGTGATTGTTCATTCCTGTTATATTTTTGGTGGTAGTGTGTGTGTACTTCTCTTTTTGGGGGTTTACTGCTGTGGTTTTATCTATGGCCTGTGTTTTCCGGGGAGTATCTGACTTCCTTAGGTTGGAATCTTCAGGCCTGTGGGCTGAAGACAGATGCCCCAAATTTACAGAAGAACTTTGGATGACTGTCCAGGCTGCCAGCTGTCTCTGTCTACTCTCACAAGACTCCTGAAAGTTTATTGCATCCTCCCATTTCTCAGGTAATATATCCTTCTTTCATTTGTTCATACAGATGTTGTTTTTCTCAGTCTCCACTTTTCATGCCATGTTATTAATGTGGAGTATAGAGTCAAAAATTTCCCAGGAGAGATAAATTAACCATCCCCCCTACTTAATTCCATCATAGTACATATACCCTCAGATGGTCTGTGGTTAGTGCTCTGAACTGTGGTGAAAACAACTCTGACGTGTGGTTTTTATGAAATACTTTTGGTGAGCTAGAAATAAAATATGTCCAAATTAGCTTTCCAGGGCTAATGGAGTGGTATGGGTTACCCTTCTTCTGTGATGATGTATTCTAATGATCTGTAGGACAATTTATTATTAGAGGGATAGGAGGATACTGACAGAGAGTTGTGATTTAGGTTAAGAGTAAGGGAGAAGTAGAACACACATATTTTTTGCTGGAAAGAAAATTTGAAGAGACATAAATTGATATGGCCATTAATTTGCAGATTTCAATTTCTTATTTGTATCTATGTAGTTTCTCATAGAAATTTTCAAGGATTTGATCACTATTACTACTATTCATTGGCATATAAAATTATATTTATGAATTAAACATAGCCTTAATATAAAGTTAATGATTATTCCACTTATTTAAGTTATTTATGAATTTTGGAAGCTTCTTACAATGCATTTTCTGTTTACTTGGGTAATATTATATCCTTTTGGGGTCTTTAATATAGTTGAAGACTAGATAGTTATAATTATGGTTTTCCCTGGTTATGATAAGAGAAAATGTAGATATAAAACTTTAGACTCACAAATATAGGATGGATGACAAAATATTTTCCTTAATTTTGCCAAATACAAATTGACCTGATATTATAAATGGAATTCTTGCTTGGTAACTGTTTTGTTTTATATAATTTTACTATGTTGAAGTTAAAACTTTACTTTTAAATAGAAAGAAAAGGGAAAATGATGGGTGATGTTGCTCTCTATGCTGTGAATATGTTACTGTGGTTGGTTGATAAAAATAGCTGTCTGGCCTATTGCAAGGCAGCTTAGAGGTAGGCAGGAAATTCAAATAGACAGAGAAAAAGGCAGGGGAAGTGGGGAGACACCAGCAAGCCACTCAAGGAGCAACATGTAATGGGATGCAGGTAAAGCCACGGACCATGTGGCAATACTTAGATTAATAGTTATGGGTTGATTTAAGATACAATAGCTAGCTAGCAAAAAGCTTGAGCCATGGCTGTGCAGTTATAATTAATATAAGCTTCTGGTGGGTGAAAGAGATTTGCCCTGACCGCAGGCCAGGCTGGATATAGGAAAACTTCTAGCTCTCTCTCTCTCTCTCTCTCTCTCTCTCTCTCTCTCTCTCTCTCTCTCTCTCTCTCTCTCTCTCTCTCGTGTGTTTGTGTGTATGTGTGTGTGTGTATGCACGTGTGTGTGTGTGTGTGTGTGTGTGTGCGCGCGCATGTGTGTGTATGTTTGTTATTCTGTGTTAATCAAGAAACATGTATGTGAAGGATGATTTGTTACCATACAGATAAATTTGAGGAAAAGCCCTACATTTATTTTTGAGGAAAAGTTAGTATTTTCCTATTGTGTTATATAGTTTTATTAAAAGAACATTTATACCCATTTGCATTTCCAGAAAAGTATTTTAGTGTTAGTGACTGAATTTCATATTATCCATGCTGCCAATTATGATGTAGGAAAGTGCACATTTTTATTTCTTTTTAGATTCTATAACCAGATTTAATTTTCAAGCAATGAAATGTAGTAAGTAGGTGAATTCCCATTTTAGGTGAAGGAACATTGGTGATATGCCCAAGGAATTGCAAGGTATTGTGGAAGAATCATTTTCAAAAATATTTTCGTTAGTCAAAGTATAATGAGAAGGTGTGAATACTCTGATATTGGTAGAAAAATAGCGGCGGAAAAAAGTGGAGGGGATTGGAAACAAAGGTCACAAACTGAGCATACGTGTTTTACAAATAATTTGTAATAGTTGAGACAATTAATTTCAGCAGGCTAAGGTTGTTTTCAAATGGTTTGTTACAACTTTTAGTATCAACTTAAGTCACCAAATGCCCTAAGGTATATAGCCAGCTATTTTTAACCTTTTCCTGACTGAATGAAAGTAAATAGGAAAGAAATGTGACAAAGGGCATGTATATGGTCCTGCTTTCCTCTGAACTCCCCCTAATTTCTAACTAACATAATATTCAATAGCAATATTAATCAATATTTGTGACTTTATAGAGCCTGCAAGGCAGAATGAATAGCAATGAATATGAGGAAATATAGCTACACATTGGATATGTTGAAGTTCAACAAAAATAGGGTATTTGTGGAGCAACAGTATCTGTTCTCAAAGAATTTGAGGGGGACAATAGAAGGTAGAACATAAGGAAACAGGATGGTCAAGCTGGAACAGGTATGGAGTGGAAGAGCAATGAAAGAGATATACTGTGGATATCGCTCTATGTAAATAAAACACTGATGGCCAGTGACCAGATAGGAAGTATAGGCGGGACAAGGAGAGAGGAGAATTGGGGAAACAGGAAGAAAGGGGGAGAGACATTGCAGCCACCGCCAGGACAAGCAGCACGTAAAGATGCCGGTAAGCCACCAGCTACGTGGCAAGGAATAGAATTATAGAAATGGGTTAATTTAAGATATAAGAACAGTTAGCAAGAAGCCTGCCATGGCCATACAGTTTATAAGTAATATAAGCATCTGAGTGATTATTTTATACATGGGTTGTGGGACTGCGGGGCTTGGTGGAACCTGGAGAGAAGCCCTCCAGCTACAGAGATACCTTGATAGAGGGAGACATCATGGGGATAGGAAGAAACCTGGTCCTAAGGGCCTGCTTAGACTAGTAGGAATAGCTGGCTTACCCCAGTAATCAGATCAGTGAATACCCTAACTATCATGATAGAGCCTTCATCCAGTAACTGACGGAAGCAGTTGCAGAAATCCACAGCCAAGCACCAGGCTAAGCTCCAGGAGTCCAGTAGAAGAGAGGGAAGAGGGGATTCTATGAGCAAAGGGTATCAGGTTTATGATGAGGAAATCTACAGAGAACTAAACCAAGCTAGTGAAAACTCATGAACTTGAGACATATAGCTGTGGGGCCTCCATGGTACTGGACTAGGCCCTATGCATAGCATGACAATTGTGTAGCTTGGTCTTTTCTTTATAAAGCTAAACAGACAGAGAGGGGACCTGGGGGAGGGGGGTTGGGAGAGTGACTGGGAGGAGTGCAGGGAGGAGAAACAGAGGTTGGCATGTAATATATGAGAGAGAATAAAGAGACGTAGGAAATAAACTGCGCAATAGTCTCAAGAAGTCCCGGGGACTTGCCAGATACATAGAGCCCTTTGCTAAGGTTATATAGACAGAATGGATTACTCACTGTGAGGAGAGTCAAAGATGCTGAGCTGTCTTCAACTAGTCCAGAGGACATCAGGATTCTGACTTACAAGAGTCTCCACCTATGCTGGAATACATTTTCATGATACAATGACTTTTGAGTCACACTGGCTCCTGATGTAAGTACACTAAACTCAATACCAAGTTCATCAAATTAGGCTTCATTGGGGTAAGTATTTTGTTATGTCACTTATTTTTATCTCAGGAAAATGGATATAATTTCACATCTCTAGTAGGAATGTCACACAATACCACTGGAAAGAAATCAGTGATAGAATAAATTATCCCATCCAAATCATGCCTCAATCAAGCCATTATGGGAGAAAAATAACAATGAAGACTTATAGAAGTAAGTTTTATGACACAGAAGCACTAGAGTGATACCTAAGACCAAATACTTTAATTTTATATTATTATTTCATTTAACTTTTTTGTACTTTGTTACATTTCACTTATTTCATTATTTGATTGTATTTATTTTAGTTTGGGTCAAGGAGTTAGGGTCTCATGTATTCCTTACTCTCTTTAAACTCCCTATGTCTTTGAGGCTGGCCTCATACATGGCATGTTCATCCTCTCTCTGGTGAGAACTATGACTACTGTCGTGTCCCACCATACCTAGATAAAAGAGATTACTTCAAAAGCACACACACAAAAACAAAGAAAGAAATGAAAAACATAGAGAAACCTTTAATGGTAAGAAAATGATTTTGTTTGTCTATTTTAAGAGTTTGACAATGGCACAGTGTTCTCAAAAACCATAAAATTATAAACTCTACATTTGTGGAATTTTTTGTAAATTAATTCTACTTGAAGGAAGCTGTAAGTAGTAAAAGATAATACATAATAGGAAAAAACATTCCTTCTCTGATGAACTATTTTATGATAATGAAGAGATTAGATACCCCTACTTGTGCCATAATCACATATCAACAGTCTAAAAGAGCCATCTATTAAGAGAAGTATAAGATATCACTATTGTGTAAATGGGAGACTCATAAGACTGCTGTGTAGAATACACAAGTGTCCAGAGGCATATATATATATGGAGAAACTGTTTCTGATTATCTGACTCAATCCCGCAAAGTTCATCTGAGAAATCCCATAACTCACTGCCCTGCAACAGCTATTTTACTCTTCATAAAATATTTAAGTGGCAAACTTCTGACTAAATTGATATGAAACCTCATGTAATTGACATTAAAATACCATGGCATAAATATAAATCAACCATGCCCATATACTTATAGGTATTGTATGGATGTATATTACCCCAATAGTAAATAAATAGAGTATATAATATAATAGGAAAATGATAGAAATAGAAGTAGAACACTTCTAATTGAAAGCAAGTAAACTAAACTTTAAAAAAGATCAAATACAATAAACTTGGTTTGTGAAATAGTAATAAATGTAACTGTAGGTTTCCATGTTTGCTTTCTCTGTTTATTTATAATAAATTGGTTAAGAATGCCTGTCATTAAGATAAAGTTGATCTCTGACCACAAAAACTTGAAAAATATAATGGCCTGGCAAGTATTCTTATGATGTCTTGACATAATCTTGAGTTATCCCTTATTAAAAATAAGGAAACTTCATATGGCTTTTACCACCAGCACACTAAGGATGTTCTTGAATATCTGGTGTAGCTGAAACACAGGAGTCTCTGACATACTTTGGAAACACAATCAGTTCAGTTAATGAGGTCACATTAACCTTAATGTGTATGTTATTATAGGTTAAGCCCCTTTCTACCTGACTGCACACAGTTCTGGCTTTTAACAATTCATCTAGCACAAGTGTCATGCGCCTCTACAGTAGATGCTTTTTTCAGGTTACTAATCACCCATGTTTCTTACTAAAGTAACAAACCAGGCTTCTGTTTCCACAGTGTAATATCTGGCTACAAAATGTTGCTTTTTCATAGAAATGATATGAGCATTAAGTAGTTAAGCAGGAAAGGGTAAATCAAAAGACATATTTCATCTTATACAATGAGTGGAATGATAAAGTCAAAAATTCCTGTTGAGTAAAGACATTTTTATTGTTATATTCATGGCAGAGAGCAGCTTTGTATTTTGGAAGAATAGAACAAATGATACTACTTTTGTCAATGCTGTAGACAACTCATAGGACAGAGAATCTCAGTACAGTAGGTCTGTGAAAGAATATGAATGCCATTCTGTAATACAGAAAGAGGAAGAATTTTATAGATCATTTTTGAAAAGATCAACTATGTTATATTCCTGAATTGTGTGTATGTGTGTGTCAGTGTTTGCAGATTACACATACACACTTGGATTCAGTGAGGACAGAATTAATAGATATTCCTATATCACCAAGAAAAACAGACCTACAAATCAGGAGTGCAAAATATCTGCATTTTAGATTAAATATAAAAGGAACAGACAATATTAATAGACAAAGCATCATTTTTTATATAGACTATAATCACATGAGAGAAACATAAGTTGGATAATACAATAGCAAGTATTAAATCTAGACAAGATTTGTCTCACTTTATTATGAAATCCTTGTTTGTATTTTTGTACAATTTGTTTGCATTTGTTCCCTCCTCATTACTGCCATGACAATCTGCATGAAGAATGTATTTTGCCACCCCACTGATTCTGGGCTCCCTTCTTGATTTGTTTCAGCTAATGGCCTCAAAATGGAAGTAGTATATGACACGTTGAATCTGTCATTTTAAATGTCATCACATGGTTTGATTGGTTAGTGCTACCCAAATTAGTTACTGAATATGGCTGTTTGCTTCGATGAGACATGTGGTGCTGACTTAGTTCCAACCAAATGTGGCTGAGAAGTCCCCAGTCAAGCTGAGTAGAGCGACAAGCCAAACTCATGAAACAAAACTCAGCCACTGAAACTTGGATTTTTTTCCTAATTGCCACAGCAGAATTTGATTAATATGTCTTAAAAGAGATCCCTGAAATAAAAGTGTACTCTGATTTTAAAAACAAACTTTTGTATGTGAAATTACTCTGTGGATGATGCCAATTATGATGAATTGTAAACACTGCCGTACTTGTTCACCACTTTTGAAAACATTTTGGGTGACTGCATTTCTATATATTGATGTTAGCTATTCTTATTTTATTTCTCACTGTAGTACCAGTACAATAACTCAACACTACATTTCAAGTACATCTCAGAAATAATACATAGAATTTAGAGGACCAAAATTAGGACTTATAGTGAAGAGAACAACATAGATGAGGAGGCAGAGGTAGAAACCCTTTATTGCAAAACAGTCTCAGCTTATTTGAGAAATCCTGTATGAGACACCACTTAACATTCAACTGCAATTTTATTTATTTTTCATTTTTCTTTATTAAGAAATTTTCTACTCACTCCACATGCTATCCACAGATCCCCCCTCCTCCCTGCTTCCACCACGAGCCCTCTTTCCCAAGCCACTTGGCATCCCCACATCCCCCAAATCCAGGTCTCCCATGGGGAGTCAGCAGAGCCCAGCACACTGAGCCTAGGTAGGTCCAATCCCCTCCCCACTGCACCAAGGCTGTGCAAGTTTGTCACACCACAGGCACCGGGTTCCAGAAGCCTGCCCATAGACCAGGGACAGATCCCAATCCCCCTGCCTGGGTGCCCCCCAAACATTTTGAGCAAAACAACCATCTTCCAAATGTACCTTCACTAGTAACTTCTGAGCCCAGTAATTGCCTTTTTAAATTTTAGAATTAGTAGCTAATGACTTTCTCCTCCATAGGACTAACATTTAAATAAGGAAACTCAGATAAAGGAAAACAGGATTGCATATTAAGGTCTAGAATACTTCTAAATCTTAACATTTTCAGGAGATGATGAAAACAATATTGAATATAAGCCTATTTTTCATCAGTTATTGCCAAACAGTTTGACAAATTCAATTATTGAGGCAGAAAAAATTGTTAGTATATAATATGAACAGATGTTTTCCTAATATACATATTGTGTTGATTCAAATTATATTTATATGTGAATCTGTAATATAAAATCAAGTGTCTAAAGTATAAGAGTAATCCTAAAACTATCAATATTCTACAAAACAGAGTGTGTTCCTATGTAGATAATACAAAGCATATTAGCTAATCTCAAAGTTCATAGTGCTGCAAATTACATTATTCAGCACAGCAGAAATCCAAAGTTAACATTATTAAAAGAAAAGGAGCCGGGCAGTGGTGGTGCACGCCTTTAATCCCAGTACTCGGGAGGCAGAGCCAGGTGGATCTCTGTTAGTTCGAGGCCACCTGGGCTACCAAGTGAGTTCCAGGAAAGGTGCAAAGCTACACAGAGAAACCCTGTCTCGAAAAACCAAAAAAAAAAAAAAAGTAAAGGAAACTGATACACACACACACACACACACACACACACACACACACACACACACACACGTATAATTTGACCAAGTTTTTTAACCACCCGTGTCAGAATACTTTGAAGCGAAGATATTTTACACATAACTCTTTGAGTTAAACTTTTGTGAACCCTAAAATAACGGAAGTTTCAAAACATTAGAATTGTGTGATCTGTGACTCCTTTAACCTGTTTTGTGTCTGTTTGTTTGTTTCCTTTTAAACGCTAGGGCTTCCTGTAGCTTAGCTATGAGTCTAAACATCTGCTGTGTTTTCCTTTCGGAAGTTTTGCTTTTCTCTATTATCCATTTTATCCATCTATATTTAGAATTCTCTGTTAATAGAAAAATTCTGACTGAATTACATGAAAGCAGAAGGAAAACAAGAAAGTGAGCTTAAAAAATCCAAGGGGAATTTCAATGCTTTGTAAAAATATTACACAGTGCTGTGCAAAGAACTATCTGTAATTTATAAATGGTGCTCTGAAAAGATGGTGTACAGAAATATCTACTAGAGTCTCAGCTAGCGGAGACTGACATTGGTTGTTGAAAAAGGCCTGTCTCAGAAAGCCTATACTGATGATTCCTTTCCTTGGTTTGAGTGGCAATAACAATTAATGTACAAAAACCCTAATTTCATACAATTAGTGACATGGTAGTTATCGATGATGGGTCCAGAATTTGATGGGGAAGTTATTTCAAATTAGAAATATTCATGTAGTTGATTAATAAATCCAAAAAAAAATTAACTAACTACTGATCATATTATTATGGATTCATATACTCAGTTTAATTGGATATTAGTTGGTTACTCCCTCAATCTTTGTGCCAACATTGAAGTAGCATGTCTTCCAGGCAGAAAACCATTGTAAACACAAGAGATTGTGGCTGGGTTGGTGTTCACATTTCTCATTCGGTAGCTTACAGAGTACCTTCCTGAGCCAAAGATGACAGCACCTAAGTGTGGAGGCTGTATATAGGCACCAGCTCCATTTCTCTAGATTAAGTGATTTGTGTAGGAGTTGTCTTCTGAAATGGGGCCTTACTGGTTGGAGTGTAGAGATCAACCTATAGTCTTGGAAACAGCCTGGGTTGCTGTAATGTTCCCATGGAAACACTTGGAGCCAACAATACATAAATTACTAAATCTTGGTACTGGGAGCTTCCTTTAGTGACGAGATGTCCAGATAGGTCCAGTTACCATTATTTGATAACTTTATTTAGATCTCCTTCATATGTGTATACATTTTAGGAGGGGTTTACTGTATTAGATGTCCATAATACCCCTTAAATTACCCTTAGTTTTAGCTTCCTTTCCTGGTGTTTCCCTCTTTGCCCCCCACTTTTCTCCTCTTTCTCACTTGATCTTCCTGTTTAAGTACTCCCCTATACATTTATAACTATCTATTTTATTTCCCTTTTCTAGGGCACCCTATGTATTCCCACTAGTCCCTTACTCTATATCTAACCTCTGTGGTTCTACAGATTGTGTATCATTTACCATTGACTTGAAAGCTAATATCTACTTATAAGCAAATATGTACCACATTTGTCTTCTGTGTCTGGTTTATCTCAGAATGTTTTTTTTTTTTTTAGTTACATCCATTTACCTATGTATTTCATGGTTGCAATATTTAACAGCTGGGTAATATTCCATTGCATAAATATCGAATTTTTCTATCCATTTTTCTGTTGAGGTACATCAAAGTAGTTTCCAATTTCAAGTTATTATGAATAGAGCAGCGATAAACATGTTTGATCAAGTGCTTTTTTGAGATAAAGCACCCTTTGAGTATATGCCAAGAGTAGTATAGCTGGATCTTGAGATCGATTTATTCCCATATTTCTGAGGATTCACCACTCTGATTTCTGTAGTGGCTGTACATGTTTTCACTCCCACTAGCAATGGATGAGTGTTCTCTTTCCTCCACATCATATTCAGCATGCACTGTCTCACTTGTGTTATTGAGTTTAGCCATTCTGACAGGTGTAAGATGAAATCTCAAAATAGTTGTGATTTGCATTTTCCTGATGACTAAGATGTTGAACACTTCTTTAAGCATTTCTCAGTCATTTGAGTTTCCTCTATTGAGAATTCTATGTTTATATCTGTGCTCCATTTTTAATTGAGTTATTTGTTTCCTTGAGATGATGTGGAATAATTAACAGAGATTAATGCTAACAAATGAAAGGAAGCACAACATGATTTACTAATGTAAATCTAAAACTTCAAAGCCTAATGTGGGAGAAAAATCTTTATTCACAACTATAGCTATTTAATATGTATTAATATAATTTCCATAATTTATACTTAGATTAAGTACAAAATATTTTATAAAATATCAATTTTGTGATGTGAAATTATTTGTTCAAACTTTTTCTTTTATTAGTAACTTAATTATCATTTTTTTACTAAAATACTGTAATTATTCAGTAATATACTATGATTATCACTAATTAATATATATCATTAACTATTATATTTAACGAATATTTCTGATGTTTTATTTTGTCATCTTCCCGTTCTGATTTGTTTTAAATAGCATATTTCTTTAAAAACCAAAACTTCCTCTCATAAAAAATAAAATCTGGGAAAGAACCAGATGTCCATTATTATATGTCTGTCAAAAATTATAAATTAATAAAGTCAGATTTTTTGAAGATGTTTCTTCTGCTAATCAGCCATATTAAATGGCAATCTAGAAAATGCTTATTTCTTTAAAATTACTCTATTACATTGACATAATAACTATAATATTGAAATTTCTAATTTATTTCCTATAGTCAGAAGTTTCTCTGGTTCCATCTGGCCATGCAGACTGGCAGCCACTTATAAAATAGTCATTCAGAGGCTTATATTAATTATAAATTATATGGCCAATAGCTTGGGGACATTATTAACTAGCTTGTATAACTTAATTTAACCCATTCTTATTATTCTATGTCTTGCCATGTGGTTCTGTGGCTTACAGGTACTTTCACATCTTGCTTCTCCTGGTGGTGGCTTGCAGTGTCTTCTCTGACCTCTCTTCAGTTTGAATGTACTGCCTAACCTTATTCTGCCTTGCTATTGGCCAAACAGCTTTATTTTCAACCAATCAGAGCAGCACTTATTCCCAGTGTACAGAAAGACATCCCACAGCACTTCCCCTTTTTTTAAAAGTCTAATCAAAAAGCAGGTTTGTTTTTGTTTTTGTTTTTGTTTTTGTCAGAGCTGAGGACAGAACCCAGGGCCTTGGGCTTGCTAGGCAAGTGCTCTACCACTGAGCTAAATCCCCAACCCTTCAAAAAGAAAATTTTTTAAATTTAACATAATAAAATTACATATAACAAATAGTTATCAAGTAAGAATTAGAGTTGCAATATTTAGTCTATTTATATTTGGCAAAATTAAAGAAAATATTCTATCATCTATCCTTTATTTGTAAGTCTAAAGTTTCATATTTAATTTATCTTTTATCATAATTAAGGAAAAATGTAATTATAACTACCTGGTCTTCAACTCCCTCAAATACACCAGATGGATATAATATTACCTAAGTAAACAGGAAGTTCATTGTAAGCAACTTCCAAAATTCTGGAAATGACAGGGATCAGCTTGCTGTCTGGACAGTCACCCAAAGATCCTTTGCCATGTTGGGGCATCCATCTTCAGCCTATAGGCCCATAGTCCCTCAGTTACTTTTCCCTGTGTCCTATAGAATGTCTCATAATCTCTTTTGCAAAGCAGGAAAATGAACGACAATTTTACCTTGTTTTGGCAAAATCCAGTGGTCATTTTCCTATGGATTGTGTATGTCCAGTTTATACAACATATTAAGAAGTCTGGGCAAGAGTGGTTTCTTCCATAAATGGCTAACTTTTGCTATAAAGAAAGCAAACTCCATATGGAGTTTTTTCAATGTTTGTCATCCTCTTTGAAGTAACTGGTGCTTCTAGGAGCAGACATGTCTCATTGTCTAGAAAAGTCTAAGTTGTTAAAACAATTTAAGTGCAATATTCTGTAGGTCTTTAAAGTATTTAAAGATTATCTCCCTAATTGAAATATATCTATGCATATGTAGAACATTATCAAGACTATAAGTTTGATTATCATAGATGACTATTTATTCTGTATTTTTAATTATATATTACAATTTTAAATGAGTTGCATAAACATAATACCTTAAACAAGAGTAGGAATATATATATATACAAAATTAACTTTAAATTTGTATTAATAAACTAAAATCCACAGATATGTAAAACATTTCAAATAAGTTATTGTTCTTTAAAAGGAGATTCAATAACCTACCTTTTCATCTTATCATATCTATATCCACTTTTCTTCTTTTGAAAGAGATTGCATTTATAATCAAGACCCCTTAAATAAAAATAAATCTTTATAATATTTTTGTGTGTGTGAATTTGGGCATAGATTTTCATACTACATTCTGTTGATTGGGGTTGCTGACAATCTTATGTGGATCCTAAAAAAAAAAAATTGAAATAATGGCCAAGTCCTGGGAAGACTGACTATAACCTTTGTTGATAGATGCCATCTGTCAAGTTTCAGGAGGTCTTGTTTGATCAAATCTGATTCATGTTAACCTGGGACAAATCCACAGCCACTTATTTTCTATGGAAACAAAAGCAAAGACTCCTTTCCAAAGCAACATATCCTTAGACCCAAATTTTGAAATCGTGATAGCTTTACATATATATTAGTTTAACTAAGCAGCCTTTACAATCAAATGACTATCTCCAGTTAAAAATCCAAAACACAATATAATCCAGACTATCTGTGTAATTTCATCTTCACTTGGCTTAACTTTTATATTACTTTTAATGTCTCTTTAAAAACTTTTTTTTAAAAAAAAAAAAAAAAAACTATTTCTTTATGTAACTGCCTATACTCCTTTTCCTCTCTCTTCCAAGCCTACAAACCTTTTACCCACATTGTAAACTGTTAAGAGTTTTACTCCATCTGAACCTGTCTTATTGTGAATCTATAATACTTTTTTTTGGCCAGGAGAGATTTTAAACTACTAAACTGCACAATGACTTTGGCTGCTGACTTTGTTCCCTGTCAGCTTCCCAACATAGTGGAGATATGTTTACCTCCAGCTCTGGGAGCCATGCTCACTGCCGACTCTGGGAAAGCAGTGGGTCTATGCCTCCATCCATCTGTACTAGCAAAGGCTAAATCCAACACTCAACACACTGTGTGGCTTGGAGAAGCCACTGTGTACTACAGTGGAAATCTGCAACCATGCTGCTTAGAATATGATGACTGGCTGCCACCTCCTTCTTGCAAGCAGCTGTTCAGAGTTGAGCCTGTGCTACTGTTGCCATAAGGCTGTGAGACTAGGAAGCCTAGTGTGGCTCAATTTCTGTGTGTTCAGAATCTTTAAGCTTTCTTAGGTCTATGTAAATCAATGTCCCACATTGGGCACCAATTGTAGTCAGAAGTTTTCCTGTGTCCTTACTGGCCAGTGGTTGGGACAAATCTCTCGAATTCTTGTCCCCCAACTAAACACACAGTAGCTTAATATTAATTATAACTGCTCAGCCATTAGCTCAGGCTTATTACTGACTAGCTCTTACACTGAAATTAACCCGTAGAATATGTCTAGCAACATGGCTTGGTACCTCTTCTCAGTTCTGCCTTGTCATCTTCTTTCTCTGCATCTGGCTGGTGACTCCTGACTCAGCCTTCCTCTTCTCAGAATTCTCCTCTCTGCTTATCCTGCCTATACTTCCTGCCTGGCTACTGGCCAATTAGCGTTTTATTTATCAATCAATCAGAGCAACACATATTCACAGCATACAGAATGATATCCCACAGCAGGGCCAAAATTGGGAAAATGTGTATACTTCATATTTTGTCTAACTTGATTGTCTATCTAGGATGATAAGTTAGGCACAAAACTGTTTATGGTCTTTTACTCTTTTTTTTCCCCAACAAAATAAGAAAATGTAGTATGCGATACTGCCAGTAAAAAATCATCAAGCCCTGTACTCTCAGTCTTTAGAATATCTCTTTGCACTTCCTCTTCACTTCCAAATCATATTCCACAGTTTCATCCCCAATTGTGTAGCAGACAACCAACTGTGGCATTTCCTCTATTTCTGCCACCCTTCCAGCAGAACCTGATAGGAAATGTTGCTTTTCTCCTTCCTGTGGGTTCCCTCTGCCCCACCCTCATACTAGCCCATGTCCATCCCTAAATGTCAGCTTCTGATACCAAGAAATAAGTTCCAATGACCCCCTGTGAACATGCCTGGCAGGATATTATAAGCATTCCATAGAAGGCATCCCCCAGCAACCAAATTCTTCTGAGAACCCAAATTGGCAACAGAAACCAAGAGACAAAGCAAGCAGCTGAAATGACAAGACCAGATATCGGCACCTGGAATTGTAGTGATGCCAAATACCTAATCACTAGAGTGAAAACATAATCAATAAGAGCCAGGACAATATGTCTACGCTAAAACCCAACAACTTTACTATAGTAGCCCCTGAGAAATGTCAGACAGTAGAAGCATGAGAGAAGTAATTCAAAATACAGACTTTATGAATGTTTTTGATTTCCTAAAATATGGAATGGGTAAATACATTAAAATAATCTGCAAAAACACATACAGCAGAATAAATCAAGAAAAAAGAATTCAATACCAGAAAGTAGAAATAGAATCAATTAAAAAACAGAAAAACAGAGGGGAATCTGTTTAAAGGCAAACCTGTGGGAGCCCGTTCTGGGGTTCCTCGTGGCTTTACCCAGCAGGTCCGAATAGAGTATGATCAGGACCATGGGCCTGAGTGCAGGTGTCTGAGATGGCCTGCTCTTGGCTGTGCTGGGGGAGGAGGACTTTTGCTACACCCCCTTGGCGTCTCTATAAAAACCCTGGGCCAGAGACAGTCGGGGCCCGTTGGAATAGGTTCCAGGCCCTCTCGAGGCTATCCTTTATTTTCTATCTGTTTATCTCCGCAAGATTCTCCGCTATAAATCCTTCTATCTAATATTTCCTGCTGCTCGCACTCAAGAAAACTCTGGGAAGCTGTGGGGGTGGTGGGTAAACACCCCACAGAATGGCGCCGTGAACAGGGACTAAAGAAAAAAAGGGACTAAAGAAAAAAAGGGACTAAAGAAAAAAAGGGACTAAAGAAAAAAAGGGACTAAAGAAAAAAAAGGGACTAAAGAAAAAAAGAGACTAAAGAAAAAAAGGGGGAACCAAAAAAAAGGGGGACTAAAGACAAATGAACAGGGACTAAAGACAAAGTAATAGGGACTAAAGATAAAGGAAAATAATAGTTTTATTACAGAGTTTTTGGTGAAAGTGCTGAGTCAGCCCTGCCAGTGGAAAGGCATGCCGGTGTTATGGAATATATATATTTTTATATATATTTTTTGGTGAGGCAGGGGTTTTATCCTCGAGAGAAAAGGAAAGCAGACTAGAAGGATGTCCGATGCTGCAGCGAAATTCTCTTCTGTCAAAATTTTCTATCTTCTATCCCTTTCTCAATTTCTATCTGTGAAAAATAAGTATAAGGTATAGTGTAGTAATATAGTTTAGGAAAAACTTAGAAGTGTACCATTGTGTAGGAAAAAATAAGTAAGGCAACTAGACAGAAAAACTCTTCTAATTTTCTTTGGGGGCTTTGAAAGCAAACTGGGGGAAAAAATCTTTCTTTGGGCTTTTCGGGTAGTAAAAAAGCTCTTCTTTGAGCTTATGGGGAAAAAAAAGTTTCCTATGGAAGCTTTTGACCTGGGGACAGCTGAAATGCTAAGTCCAAGCAGCAGGAGAAAGTGTTTTCTCCCTGAAGCAAAAATGGGGGTGTAAGAAGTCAAAGTTTAAAGTTGGGAAGTTTTGGGAAAAGTTGGTCTCCTGGGGAAAAAAATCTTTCTCTTAAATTCTAAAGCTTTTCTTGGAAAATTTGGGGGGAAAATCTCTCTAAAAAGCCTTAATCTTTCTCAAAAGCTCTTGAAAATCTTAAAAACTAAAGCCTTTCAGAACTTTCTCCCTCAGAAGGACAAAAATTAGAATCACCTGAAGATATTAGTATGGGGACCACCTGTGATTAGCTCTAAGGGAAAACAACAACCTCTTAAGACAGCAAAACCTCTAAGTTCTCTTTCAAGCTTTAACAATCCTCCCTGCCACGCAGGAGGCAGGAACAAGTTTCTAAAAACCCCTTCTAAGCTCTGTCTCTTCAAGCTAGTAAAAGACAGTGGGTCAGAGTACCCTGAGGGAAATGCTTAGGAAGAGCAAGGGTGAAGAGCTACTGAGAGCCCCAAAGGGCAGGAAACTTTGCCTGAGAAAAGCAAAAAAAACAGGCTTTTCAGTTACAGCCAAGCTGAGGCAGCAAAGGTTTTGAGTGATCATTTCAGAATGAAAAGGTGCTCCTAATCCTCCTAATGCAAAGATCCCCTGAAGAAATGCAAACTGTTAGCATTGAATCCTCGCTTCTGATCAAAAACCCAGAGGTGACTGGCCAGCATCTCTGAGTTGGAGTGCATTTCGGGGATACTAGGGTTCCTGCAATTGTGAACTTCCTGGAGCACAGAGCTGAGGCAGGAAGGTGCAGGACCAGGGGAAGATTGCTAATGAACAAACAAAGCTAAAGCCGGTGGGAATGGCACAGTTGTCCACTTTTCTACAAGTCCCGGGTTGATAGGTCCGCAGCTGTAAAAAGAAATCTGAGAAAAAGCTTCCTATCAGAGTAAGGACCTTTCTGGAAAAACAGTAAAGCTGAACTGTGTCTAAAGCAGTTGTGCTGCCGAGTCAGAACGCTGTCTGGGGAAAGAGCCCAGCCAGGGCAAAACAGAACTATCCAGGAGTAAAGCTCTCTTTTCTGTCAGAGAAAGCACCTCTTTGAGAAAAGCTTTGTTTCAACTGACTCCCTATGAGAATGAGGGAGTGTAGCCCTGAGGGGTGATTGCCTCCGGCATAAGCTCTGTCCTTGAGCACCCAGACAAGCAAACACAACCCACTGGGGGACTGGGCCAGGTGAAGGCCTGATGAGGCAAAGCACCTGTCCTAATGGGAGTTTAGAAATGGCGAAAACCTCCCTTGCTAAGCTTGATTTATGAACACAAACCTCAGACCCTGAAAAATAGAAACGGACACAAACCTCTGCAACAGAATACAAGAGTTGGAAGAGGCAATCTAAGCCATTGACGAAAATAAAAAAGAAATGATTCCTTAGTCCAGGAAAATATTAAATCTAAAATAATCCAGGCACAAAACATTCAAGAAATCGATGATACTACGAAAAGACCAAATCAAAGAATTATATGAATAGAAGAGGGGAGAGAAAACCCAGGTCAAAGGCGCAGTCAATATTTTCATGAAAGTCATTGAAAAAAATGAACAAGAGGCAGAAATTGTGCAACAGTCATAAGGAATGGAGGACACCAACACGTATCAAAGCCTTCTAGTCACAACAGATCTGACACAGATATTAACCCTAAGTGATTGTGGCAGCATGCACA
Source organism: Peromyscus leucopus (assembly GCF_004664715.2). NCBI lineage: Eukaryota > Metazoa > Chordata > Mammalia > Rodentia > Cricetidae > Peromyscus > Peromyscus leucopus. The sequence goes on from NC_051070.1 coordinate 29,095,425, forward strand.
GGGCCTGCAACAGTATGAACCAGATGTCCTAGTACTCAACGTAGAAATGGACACACCCCCATCCTTATCTGCAGCTGATAATTATTTTTAAATGAAAGAATGCTTTTCTTCAAGGGTCTCACTGGGGAAACAAAGCACTCTTAAGGGTGGCTGCATGCTCAGCAGTAGATGGCTAGAACAAAGCAAATGCAGCATCCTTTGTGGAGTTTCTCAGTCTCAAATGTTGCCTTAGGTCATTTTTTTCCTACCTCACAGGTATTCAGTGTATGTATTATAGCTTCTATTTTCCTGTTCCTTTTTCCTTTTCTTTTTTCCTTTGGTGGTTGTTGTTGATGGTTTTTGCTGTTTGTTTGTATTCTTTTAAGTTAGGTCATTTTTTTATACATTCAGCTCCTCTGAATATCTGTCTACCCATCTCTCTCCATATGCCTCCCTTTTTAAAATATTTTGACCGGATTCTTCTGTACACATATGTATGTGTATCACTGTGCCTGCATATGTTTCTTGTGCTTCTCCTTTCTCTCTTTGTCTTGTTTGGTTGTTTTGTCATTTCTGACCACAATTTCTGCACTATATATGTATCATGAAGTAATCTAACCAAAAGTTCCCTTTAAAATTAACACTTTAAAGAAACGTTCAATTTCAAAGTGCTAAATCCTAGAAAATAATTTTACAGTGTGTAATCGACAATACTTGAATACCAGGGCCAATAATTTCTTTTTAGAGATGGTATTCATTAATATGATAATCAGTTGAAATTAAATCAGTCATAAAACTTAGATAAGGCCTTGTTCCCATACTTATAGATATGTTGGGGAAGTGATCTCATTCTTCAAGTGATGTATTATGTATAATAGTGCTAACAAAGATTTCTGGTTACTATAGAAAACTCAACTGAACTGGAAGGACTGGGCTCCTTATTAATAACACAAAATGCTGAATACTCTCTTAAACTATATTTTAAATTTCATGGATGCAGAAAAAAATAAAAAAGATCCCAGCTGCCAAAAACTGAATCAGTATTTTGCAAAATATCAAAAGGCAGCACAGCACTGATTAGGGAATGGAGGGTTTAATTACAGTGTGGTGACAGAAGATAGTCCCTAGTTCTTGCCAAAAGTGAAAGTGGATGCTGAGTTTATGAAGGAACTGCACAAAGTACACCCAAAAACCTCTGTGACGTCAGAGGATAAGGGATAATACATTTTCATGCCCCATCCTTAGGAAATTGTAAATAAACTTCTTAATGATTAGACATGTTATACTAAATTTGCACAAAGTATATGAAAAGATACAAAACATGAACAATGTAACTGCTAAATTAAAGCACCCTGATTCAGTTTCTGTGCTTATGTGGCTACTACAGGAATTACCAAGGGTGGATAGAATAAGTATCTGCTACCTACAATCTCTGTTTACTTGCTGACTATCAATCTACAGAATTCATCTTTATGGAGACATTTTTACTAACAGGTGTTTTCAAGGTGCCAGGGACAGCTGCAAGTAGACTAGGTAGAATTTTTTTTTTCCATTAAAGCACAATGAAAATTGCAGGTATTTATTTTTTAGTGAAAAATGATGAACATAAGTAAATAATTGTAACTATATGTGACTTGTTAAATGTACAGCTCTTCATATTTCACCCTGAAGTGACATCTCAACTGAGAGGTTTACCATTTTCTAGAATTGTCAAGGTTAATTACATACTTGTCTTATGGGGGTATTGTTAGTATTTGGGGAATATTTGTTCCTTTGCATTTGTTTTTCTCAGACCATAATGAAGAACTGAGCTGGAGGATTCATAGGAGAACTGAGATAAGAGGTTTGCTTTGTCTCCAAGAGTAACAATAATAAATGCTGCTGACATTTGTTGATCACTTAGCATATGTCAGGAGCAGAGGTAAATGCCACACACTCATCACGAGGGAGGCACAGGTTAATAATCACCAAGCAAAGGGAAAGAAAAGGACACTTGGTATCTGAATGTGGGAAATTGACTCCAGGGCTTTGGATTTTCAAAAGTCACCAGACTGGAAATAAATTAAGCAGTAGGAAGTGTCAAAAAAAAGTGTAGATTTTATTGTTTATTTCACTAATTATAAAATGTATAATTTACTGACAATATATAATTGCTTTAATACAATTTAAACAAAAGATAAATATTAGAAAAATAAAACTAAAATGGTGAAAATAGAATAATATGATTATGTTTAGCAGAAACTATTTTATCATATCAAAACAACCAAACAAGTCAATTATGAATTATCTTCAGTTTTCAAACTGCTGTAGTTTTTTTTTTAAAAATATCTGTTAAGGTTTCATAAGAATTTGTAGTTATTAAGCAGGTCAGATACCTACTCATGCTGTGAAATATGTGAATATATAAGAACAGTGATAATGTTATATGAGCCTTGCAGAGGGAAAAATTATTTGGGTGTGGATTTTTGTCACCAATATCACTTAGTAAACCGACAACTGGCAGTACATTTCATTACCGCGTTTTCATAAGTGTGCCACCACACTTTAGTAATACTCATTCTACCGTTGCTCTCTCTTGTACATCTGCCTTCACTAAAATAGTCAAATAGTCACCTTTCTGCTTTCCTGTTGTAAAGGTAAATAGACAAATGGTCAGAAGGACACAGAGACATTCAAGAATCTATAGGAGAAAAAGTTGTGTTGTTTTTATAAACTTCAACCAAAAACAAATAGAATTTCTCAAAATTATATTTATTTAACTTCAACCATAAACTACGAAAATAGGCAAAAATTCATCAAATTATTTTTTAGTCTTTTGTTAAATGTTTTGGCTGAGTGTTGGTGGTACACACCTTTAATCCCAGAACATGGGAGGTAGGGGCATGTGGATCTTTGTGAGTTCAAGGCCAGCATGGTCTACCCTGTCTCAAAAAAACAAAAAGAAAAAAAAGTTTTATTTTCTGAGATTATATCGTAATTACATCATTTTACTTCTTTTTGATACTGCAGAAATGTAGACACTTCTCATCTGCACTGTCCTTTTTTCTCTATATCCCATTCATGCATAAATTTCTGGTAAACCATGGAATTAACTGCTTTTCTAACCTGGACTTTCATGATAAAGTTCTTAGAGAGATCAGGAATACAAGGACCATATTATGGTGATATTTTATTTGTACTGAAATGTGATTTTATTTGTATGTTAATAAATAAAGTTGCCTGGGGGTCAGAGCTATTAGCAAGCCATCGCAGAAGCTGAGTGGTGGTGGTACACGCCTTTAATCCCAGCTCTTGGGAGGCAGAGCTGAGTCGATCTCTGTGTGTTCAAGGATTCAGCCAGCATGGAGACACACACCTTTAATCTCAATACCAACCATAGAAGACCTGGAGGTCTGTACAGACAGGCAGTGACTAGGAGGTCATGTGGTTGGGTTTACAACCAATGAGAAGGCAGAACAGAAACACTATAAAAAGACAGACACATAGGAAGTAGGTCTCTTTCAGAGAGGTAGGAGCACCGTGACAGTGAAGGGTAAGCTTTTTAGTTCTTAGCTATTGCTCTGACCTCTTGGCTTTCATCTCTGTATTGGCCATGTGTTTCTTATTTAATAAGATGGCTGGTTACATCTACACCGTACCTAAACATAATAAAGGCAATTTATAGCAAATCAACAGTCAACATCAAATTAAATGGAGAGAAACTCAAAGTGATTCCACTAAAATCAGGAACAAGACAAGGCTGTCTGCTTTCCCCATATTTATTCAATATGGTACCTGAAGTTCTAGCTAGAGCATTAAGATAACAAAAGGAGATCAAGGGGATAGAAATCACTTCCTAAATATAACACCAGTAGCATAGACAGTGAGAGCAACAGTGGGACCTCCTGAAACTGAGAAGCTTTTGTAGGGCAAAGGCCACAGTCAACAAGACAAAACAACAGCCTACAGAATGGGAAAAGATCTTCACCAGCCCCATATCTGACAGAGGACTGATCTCCAAAATATATAAAGAATTCAAGAAACTAGACGCCAAAATACTGAATAATCCAATTTAAAAAAATGGGTTACAGAGCTAAACAGAGAATTCTCAATATAAGGATCTCAAAGGACTGGCAAACATTTAAGGAATTGCTCAACATCCTTAGTCATCAGGAAAATGCAAATCAAAATGGCTCTGAGATACCATTTTACACTTGTCAGAATGGCTAGGATCAAAAACATTGAAGACAGCTTATATTGGAGAGGATGTGAAGCAAGTGGAACACTCCTCCAATGTTTGTGAGAGTGTAAACTTATATAGACACTTGGGAAATCAGTATGGCTGTTTCTCAGAAAATTGGGAATCACTCTTCTTCAAGACCTAGCTATACCACTACTGAGCATATACCCAAGGAATGCTCAAATATACCCCAAGGACACATGCTTATTCATAATAGCCAGAACATGGAAACAACCTAAATGCCCCTCAATTGAAGGATGGATTAAGAAAATGTGGTATATATACACAATGGAGTACTACTCAGCAGAGAAAAACAATGACATCATGAAATTTACAAGCCAATGGATGGAACTAGAAAATATCATCCTGAGTGAGGTAACCCAGACTCAGAAAGACAAACATGGTATGTACTCACTCATACGTGGATACTAGGTGTAAAGCCAAGGATAACCAGACTGCAACCCATAGCTCCAGGGAAGCTAGATAGCAGGCAGGAACCTAGGAAGGATGCATGGATTGCCCAGTGAAGGAGAAATAGATGAGATCTACATGAGCAAACTGGGGATGAGAGGGGGTAATGGAGGGCAAGGGATGGGGGATGAGGACATAGGGGAATGGGAGGTTTGTGCTGGAACAGGGACAGACTGGGAGAGCAAGGAAAGAGAATGAGTCATGGAGAAGTATATAAATAAAATTAAAATAATTTATGGAAGGGAAATAATAAACTAGATGGAGGTCTCTGTGGAGACACAGCAGGTGCTATTGTGAAGTCCCTCTGCAGCCTCGGAATAGAGCTATAGAGTCCTATTCTGCTGTAGAAGTAAAAGGGCATGACTTATTTAACGTGCACCAATAGTCTGATTGATGGACAATAGATCCGGACAGATAAACTGGTAGACAGACAAATGGGAACTCCAGTAGTTTGCTTTAACAGATGGACATATCTTAACCTAAGTCATAGGAACATTCTGAAATTTTCCCTTAGTTAGTCTTTGACTTACATACATAGAAATCAGATTACAGATTGGTAGCAGTCAAATACGAACACAATATTAAGTTATTACCTCTTTATGTGCTTCATGTGAGAGATTGATACCTTTCATTTGGTCTGATTTGTATGATACATTTTAGGGTCTGCTTATCCCAACACATGTCTGTTATACCCAAATGCCCTGACATTAACAAGCCACCTGCATAAATTTACTGGATGATAAACGATGTTTTTTGTTTGTTTGTTTGTTTTTCAGAAATAAGTTAATTGTAAGTGTGTGCAGTGTGGGTAATGCTGAAAATGTATTGCCATTCATATGCCTATTGAGGTGCCAGCTATCTTTCACTCTTAAATGTTTTATTTAGTATGGAAGAAGAGGTTGGAGAACAGTCTAATCTCAGCCATTTGATATTTATTTTTGTATAAATATGTGTTAAAAATTAGTGAGGAAAATAGGAAATGAGGCTTCCTAACAATGGCTAGTCATTTTATCTCAGGAACAGTTGCATTCTTTCTTTGATGGAGGGAAAAGAAAGGCACACATTATGTTTCTAAGGAATATCAGGCTAAACAAAGGGATCAAAGTTAATTCTTCAATCTACTCTTGGGAGTATACTGGGGTCATCTTGGTTTCATTGGCATTTCTGTTGCTATCTTGGTATGGCTAATGCCATTTTCCCAGTCTTTGCTACCTTCTCTCAACAAACTTATTGTTTTATTTTTATTTTGTATTTATTTTTGAATTGTTGGTAAGTACTTGTTTATTCCCATATTGTTTGGGATAGAAAACTGACAAGAAGGAAAATAAACTTTATCTTTAAAAGCTAGCAGGTCTGTGGATAAGGGTTTGGTCCTGTGTCTGCCCATTCTAATTTAGTGAAATTTCATTCCTTCCCCTAAGACATGTTCCTTTTCTTCTTTCCTCAGCTAAAATTCTTCTGTTTGTGTTCCTGTTTCCTGCTCCCATACTGGCTGTTTCATTTCTACTGTCAGAGAGACAAACTGCCCTCAGATCTAGTAATGTCATTGTTCTTCTAATAGACATAAACCTGAGACCCATGGTGTGCTTTGTAATGTCCCAGGAGTACATTTATGAGGATCTACATTCTTGTGTATGAAATACACAATATGAAAAAATATTTACCGAGAACTATATGAAAAAAAATGTACCAAGAACTTGGTTAATAAAGAGAATACCCCCCAAGAAAAGTAATGGGCTACTGATCTGAAGGAAAAGCAAAGCCTAGGCCACAAGGCAGATGACCCTTTGGCAGCATATTCATACCCTTCTCTCATACACGTGGAGTGAAGGATTTCTGAGACTATGCTTTGTTGCAAAACATCTAGATTAGAAAATGTACCAGTATCCCTGCAAACTGACTTGAACATGCCCCATTTGTTCTATGAAACCCAGGTGGGGAAAGGCTTTAAATTCTTCTCTGCCAACCAGCTGGTTTCTTTCATTTGTTCATACAGATGTTGTTTTTCTTGGTTTCCACTTTTCATGCCATGTTATTAATGGAGAGTACAGAGTCAAAAATTTCCCAAGAGATATAAATTAACCAACTCCCCTATTTAACTCCATCATAGTACATACACCCTCTGATGGTCTGTGGTTAGTGCTCTGAACAGTGGTGAAAACAACTCTGAGGTGTGGTTTCATGAAATACTTTTGGTGAGCTAGACATAAAATATGTCCAAGTTAGCCTTCCAGGGCTAACGGAGTTATATGGGTTACCCTTCTTCTGTGATGATGTGTTCTAATGATCTATAGGACAATTCATTATTAGAGGAATAGGAGGATACGAACTGAGAGTTTTGACTTAGGCTTAGAGAAATGGAGAAGTAGAACACACATGATTTTTTTCTGGAAAGAAAATTTGAAGAGACATAAATTGATATGGCCATTAATTTGCAGATTTCAATTTCTTATTTGTATCTATGCAGTTTCTCATAGAACTTTTCAAGGATTTGATCACTATTATTATTATTCATTGTCACATAAAATTATATTTAAGAATTAAACATAGCCTTAATATAAAGTTAATGGTTATTCCACTTATTTAAGTTAGTGTAAATTTGTTTTTGTTTTGTTTTGTTTTTTAATATTTACTACCTTAAGTATACCTACATGATGATGTATAGAGAATGGAAAGATAGGGTTAATTTTCTATTCTATATTATAAGGGTGTATTTGAAATTCATGTTATATTAAAAAAAAAAAGAAAACTTCAGTTACATGTTGCATGTAGTCCAATGAGTATGCACTGCTAATTATTTGTTCTGGGTTAACCTTCAACCTAGTTGTAGCCTAGATGAAACCATTGGGAGGCATGCAAAACTCAGCAGCCTTAGAGAATACAAACTACCCTGGCACAGAGAGATGATAATGGGACAAATGTGCAGAAATGGTAGGAGAGGAGTTAAGGGGCAAGGCTGACTACCTGGTCAGAGGGACAGAACTCAATATTTGCTGGGTAGAAAGGGAACTAGAAGGGAAGCTGGTGCACTGTTTTAGAATATTGATGTCTATTTTAATGGATAATATATTAAGGTTCGCCGGGCGGTGGTGGCGCACGCCTTTAATCCCAGCACTTGGGAGGCAGAGGCAGGCGGATCTCTGTGAGTTCGAGGCCAGCCTGGGCTACCAAGTGAGTTCCAGGAAAGGTGCAAAGCTACACAGAGAAACCCTGTCTCGAAAAAACCAAAAAAAAAAAAAAAAAAAAAAATATATATATATTAAGGTTCAATTTTTGTCTCTCCTCATTGGTGTTTATGGTAACAGACATTTTAAATTCAGATATGTATCTATATTATATTACTGTTTACATTATCAGACATAGGATGTCTTTGCATGAGCTGCTGAAATAAATATCTCCTAACATTTTGACCGGCACTATCAACACACTTTACGTCATTGTGTGTACCCAAGAAGCTAAGTTTGACAATTCACCCTAGAAGCCAACTAAAGGAGACAAATTAATAGTAACAAATCAGAAAAAAGATATATTCAAAGTTGTAGATGAAATTTTAAATGGTCTTATTAAAGAAAAAACACAGAGCCAAATACATAGTTAAAGCCTAAGAGATCAGAGCAAGAGCCACAACTTCCTTTAGCTTACCACTCTCTGTTGTCCTTCCCCTGAGGGAGAGTCCTTCTTACTGTGTGTCTTGTGTTTTTTTTATTGCTTTCCTGTTCTGCCTTCTCATTGACTCTAAGCCCAGCCACATGACTTCCTTGTCACTGCCTGTCTATACAGACCTCCTGGTCTCTATGGTTGATACTGGGATTAAAGACTCAAGGGTCACCACGCTTGGCTGTGTCCTTGACCACATAGAGACTCTGCCTGCCATGTGATCAGATTAAGGGTGTGTGCTACCACTGCCAGACTGTTGTCCCTGGCTCACTATGACCTCTGATCTCCAGGCAAACTTTATTGATTAACATACAAATAAAATCACATTTCAGCACAATTAAAATATCACCACATAATGCAGCTCGTTGGGAAGATGAGCAAGGAGTTTACTGATCAGAGCAGGAACTTGTCTCCTAGAAAGGGATTTTGCACAGCTCTAAACACTTTTGAGACCACATTTAGTATAATAAGAAACAAGAGCTCAAACCATTGTGTCTCAATGGCAGTTGAGATCAAACTTAGCCAGGACTGGTTAGATGTGCATCTCACTTGCATAATATTTAATATTTTATCTCGGACCTTGTGAAATTAACGGGCTTATCACATTTGTTTATCAATTTACTTGTAAGATATTGTTTACTCCGAACTCTACATTGGCCTCAAACTCACAATAATCTACCTGCTTAAAATTTTCATGATTTGGGAATATAGAATAAAGTAATTATGCCCGTCTATAAGTTTTCAGTTTATAGTAAAATATTCATTAATAAGTGCACAAAGAATGGTGGAATGTATAAGGTTCAAGCAGGGGAAAAATGTAGTGATTGACATTGAAAGGAAAGTAAGAATATTGAATTTTCACAATTTGTACAATACGATAATTCTCTGCCATACAGTATAAAACCATAATTTTGCAAATATACCTGAAACGATGTGACCATTTTTCACACACAATCAAAGAACCAGCACGACAAAGTGTAAATGAAGGCACTTTCTTCTAGCATGTCACTGACAAAGCCACAAAAACTTTGTCTGATATTTTGAGAATATTAGACAACTCTCAAACAAATGTCCAGGAGGGTTTTCCAATGCAAAAGGAAAAAAAAAAACACACAAAGGTTTCATACTTATAGACACAAATAAAAATGCAACTTGTGGCCATAGCTTGACACACTTACCCTTTGTTCTTTCATGGTCTTCAATATCAACATGAGGCTATTTAAAGAAAAGTCTTGTGCCAGGATCACTTCCACTGAGAACCGGTCATCATTCTCATCACCAAATTGGCTGGATAGTGCTGTTGATTTCACCTTCACTGAAATATTCTGGATTCAAACCTATACATCTTAATAATAAGTTTGCGGTCCCAAAGAAAGACTGTCGTCGTTATCACTGTAGTGCCTTGACAAGGCAAACTTTCCTCTTAATCAAGAAGGTGTACACTGGAATAACAAGCACAAACTGAGACAGGAAGTATATTTCTGCTTTATTCTAGGAAAGGTGATGACTGTATCCACTTACCATTGGCCAGGGGTCCAACCTCACAGTCTTATTCAATTGGTTAGTCCCAAAAGAATTGGCACATAGGAAATGGAGGAAGGAAAAAGGGTGGCTATTCCAGGTGATCAAATTCCTATAATTGAGCAATGATCTTTTGCATAAATAAAGGTTTTTTGGTGGAGAGGATTAAAACACTTTAAAGCCTTAAAAGATGGGGGAGCCAAAAAGATCTTAACTACTTTTCCTAAAAACAAGTTTTATGGAATTTGATAGAAAAGCCTATGTGAGCCGGGCGGTGGCGGCGCACGCCTTTAATCCCAGCACCCGGGAGGCAGAGCCAGGCAGATCTCTGTGAGTTCGAGGCCAGCCTGGGCTACCAAGTGAGTTCCAGGAAAAGGCGCAAAGCTACACAGAGAAACCCTGTCTCGAAAAACCAAAAAAAAAAAAAAAAAAAAAAAAAAAAAAAAGCCTATGTGATATTTCTTACAGACAGAATGGAACATCAGTAGTATTGATAAGATCAGAATTTTCTGTTTCTACAACAAACATGCTGTAGTTGAATGACAAATATCTCCCTGGGATTTTGTTCCCTCCTTAAAACTTATTCATTATACCATTTCTTCTACACCTATGGTTGAGATTTTGCTATAAATAAGAAATTTATAGCCAGGCATAGTTGCTAATGTCTAATTCCCAAAACATGGGTACATGAGCCAGGCAGACTGTTGTGGGTTTGAGGCCAATGTAGGAATCAGAGAAAAATGCCATCTCTTTTTAGTTAATTTTTATTTTATTTTCTTGTTTCCTTCTAAAATCCTCATTCTATTTGTGTTAACTCAATTTCATTAAGTATATCCTTTTGTTCACTCACTTTTCTCAGTATTTCATCTTAGAAAATGTTTTCTAACCCTGTGATCTTAATACATATCAATATAGATAGATATGTACAATGCATTATGCATTTGTATAGTTTTGTTTATGCACATATTCACATTAATATGCTAGTAGGGAATGGGTTATTTCTTTTGGGTTGTTGGCCTGTGTGATTGCATAGGATATCACACACTTCAGTCATATGGAGGACGACAAAAATCAAGGTGGTACTGACCTAGAAGCATCATGCCTACTGGCTAGCAGTCACAGCACTCTTTGGAATTAAACATGCTATTGGAGGTAAAAAGTAATAATACATCATACTCAGCTGTGAATCCTTCAAGCTAGAAAAATGAATGTCTCAGAAAGACATACCCACTGGTACATTATGGTCAAAAACATTATGTGTGTAACAGGCTTTTCTGACTGGATTTAAGTCCTGCTCCATCAGATGAAACACATATCTGGCAACATTTTTGGGCCAAGAACATAACTAGATGGGTCACATACCCTACAAAAGAACTTACCATTATTATGTTGGTAAACAGACATAGTTTAAAACTAATTCCTAAAGCCTTATCCTTATTCTTACAATGTATCTCTCACCCTTCCCCTAAGAAGCTTCTATTTGCAGTAGGTATTAAGCAATTGAAATTATAGCTGATAAAAATATCTTCTTTTCATGCAAATTGCTCAAGAAATTTTACATGTTTCCCTAAGTGGAAAATAATTATATAAAGTGAGCTAAGTTAATTAATTTGAATTACTCATTCTAAAATGTATGCACATTTGAAAATACCATTGTACATATTATACATGATAAATGTATACAGTTTTATCATCATAGAAAGTAAGAAAAACAACCAAACAAAAATATTTATTTTCATATGCAGGTCATAAATTTTGTCATGTTAATTTTCTACAGTGGATGATAACATTTTTTGAAATTGAACAAAATAATCAATTTGGAGTTAATTTCTTCTTTAAAATTTATTTATTTATGTTACATCCTAACTGCAGTTTCCACTCCCTCCTATCCTCCCAGTCACTCTTCCCACCTCCCCTCTTCCCTTCCTTCCAATATACTCCTCCCCCACTTTAATTCATGGGACAGGTTAAGTTAATTCTTATCAATATTGTGAACAGTAGATTATTTTGTGTTACTGGCTTAAGTCTTTGATTTAAAAACTCTTACTCTATAACCATAAGTTAGAAAGTATTTTTGTTTTGTTTTATTTTGTTTTCATTGTTTGGATTTTTTCTATCATCTTAAACTGTGTTAAGAAGTTTTCTTGAAATGAAATTCAACTATTTTATGGAATCTAATGTTATATATATATTGTTCTGTTGTACAAAAACATAATGCTCATTGCACATTTCCTATGTAGATACTATTCTCTAATGAAATAAAAATCATGGTGAATTATAGTTTGCTCTGAAGAAATTTGATTCAATTTACTCTTTATACACTAAAAGAGACCTCCAAGGGAACACATGTGATTTGAGTGAATAACATGCCTTGTAAGTTAATTTTGGACTTCATTTCCATTATACTTTAATATGAATTGAGTTCATCATTCCAGTGAGTATGATTTTTTAAGATAAAAATTAATGCCTAAATATAAATCATACAGAAAATATTCATTTATCCAGTAATAAAGAATAATAAATTATATATATATATATATATATATGAATAATCATAAGATCTAAAGTTAGTGAAATAAGCATAATGAATTATTGTTTTTCTAATTTGAGAATTTGTAAATATTGGTTTTAATTTTAATGATCTGAAAACTGAATCCATACCTCAAGAAAGAAAGAGATGTATGGATTCACTTTAAAATTGTACATTATTCTTAGTAGAATGGGAAAACATTGTGCCATTCTGCTTAATTTCATGTAGGATATCATCCCTTTGCTCTAAATTGTACCAAACATTCTGTCACTTTGTAGTTTCTTCAGTTAACAGACATTATGACAGTATTGTAGCACTAGTGTATCAGATGTGTAGACACTGAGTGGTAGATTAATAATGTGTCAAAATGCTTATGTCATACATTTTATTTGATCTTATCACATTGATATACTTTTTCATAGTATCACAGAAAGTGACATAATATAAGAAGATATTTTGAAGGCACACTACTTAAATTGTTTTCAGAATATATAAGGATGATTACTTCAGTATATTTTGTTCGTTTATTACTATGAATAATGTATAAATTATCAGTAGCATATATATTTATATAATATGATAAAATATTGAATATGTATGTTTTGTTTCAATCTACAGTTTCCCACAAATTTTAGATGTTAGGAAACAAGCCTACTATGAATGAGGAGGGTTTATTGCAATCTTTTTTCTAAGGATACATTGAACCTTTGTGTGGATGATGCAATAGGTGTGTGAATAAATTATTTGGCTTTATCACTGGAACTACCCATGTTCATCATGAGCTCCCATTCATGATCTTTCCCTTCCTCTTTCTCCCACTTATTAATTGCCATTACATTAAGCAATATGTGTTTTCATTTTTTAAAAAAATGTGTAGAATTTTTAAAGTAAGGAGAAGAATGGCTTTAAAAGGATCAAACCTGGGAATAACACACTTTGACTTCTTGTACAACACTCGAGAAAACAGATAATCTTATCTACATAGGCACTGACCATGTCATGTATGGAAATATATGAAAAGGCATAAACAATATGAAGATTAAAGAAATAATTTGTACTTAACAATTATTTGTACTTGTTCCTTATGACACTGTTTTGTCTTTCTTTACCATTTCTTTTAGACATTTTAATCAGCAGTATATTTTGACCTGGCATTATAAATTTCCAAAAAGCTGTGTGTGGATGTGTGTATATATATATATAATGTGTGTGTGTGTGTATACACATAAACAAAATATATGAGCTAAAATACAGACAATTTTGGAATATTTAGTTATATAAAGAAAATATTGTGGTAACTGCTAATATTGTATCAGGAGTAAAATCCCATATATTGTTTTCAAAATAATAACAAAGAAAGCAAAATATCTTGAGGAGACCAATTTATTTTGTTCCCAATATCTCATCCTGTGTTTCTTAAAAATATATGCAACACCTACATAACTTAGACTCCAGGCATTTTTAAGGGAAGGAATAGATATGACATGAGATGGTTGGAGAAAGAACAGTATCTATTTGTGTCTGTGATAAAGAAAAGTGGGTAAGAATAAAGTTAGAATTTGTTCTATGGAACTAATTTTTTGTACGTTTTTGACAGTCTGTAGGTAGAGTCCCAAAAGTTCTTCTTGAAGACAAGGAAGAACATTTGTGATTTAATTAACCAGGAAGTAAAAAGTCATTTTATTTTTCAAGGATTATTAAAAATTAGAAATAAAAGTGTTCCATGACCATACAAGCATATTGTCTACTGTCAGTTGTACTAATTTATTATTAAGCTATTGAAATAATAATGCCAGAAACACTGAACAGTTGAGTTCTTATATGGTTTAAAACATTAAACATTGTATATAAACAACTATTTTTCAGGTGGCACCATGCTGAAGTTCTATGTGCGTATCAAACTAGTTTCAACTTTTGGTGAAAATTAAATTGAGTTATGCCAACTAGTGACACCTAGTACACTATTTCAATGGTTTCCCTTCCTTACAGTCAATATTGATTGTTTTCAGTAGGATCAAACATTTTCAGGGTTCAGCTGTGTCTTTTTGGACAATGAGCATGCAAACTATTTCTCTAAATATGGCTGTTCCTTGCAATAGAGGCATATTTTTGGCTATCCTAATAGTTCACAATATTATTTGAAATTCATATGTTATTACTAATCAAAGGATAATGGTGACTTTGCCTGAAAGCATTGAAAAATTTCCATTGATATTTCTTGTCAAAGTCTCTTGAGGGCTGGGCTTCTATGCATCAAGCGCAGATGTGAGTGCTCATGACTGTCACAATTAGTAAGAATCACTGAAATCAGCAAACCATGAAAGACCATTTTATTTTGCACATATTTAATCAATTAGCCTTATGACTACTTATGTATACATACATGCCATATATACAGATATACGGTATTCAACTTTAAAGCATATTGCAAGATGAAGCTTTAAAAGTTTTTATATTTTCATTTATCTTATTCTGTGTGTATTTGGAGAGGACACATGCCATAAGGTACATGGGGAGATAAAGGGCAATATGTAGGAGTCCTTTCTTTTTTCTTACCTCAGAAGTCCTGGGAATAAAACACAGGTCATCATGATTGACAGAAGGAGCCTTTACGGGGTGAGCCATGGACTGGACAAAATATGTGCATTCATATTATGACACATAGAAAAGTGAAACAATTTATAAATAATATATTTGATAATATTATTTTTTATAATTTCAACATTTTCTTTTTTATTAAGAATTTTTTATTTTTAATTTTTTTGCATGTCTTTTTTATTATTTTTATTATTTTTTTAATTTTATTTTACAATACTATTCAGTTCTGCATAGCAGCCACAGATTCCCTTCTTCTCCCTCTTGCTGTCCCCCTCCCCTTCCCCCCAGCCCATCCCCCATTCCCACCACCTCCAGATCAAGGCCACCCCCAAGGACTGAGATCGACCTGATAGACTCAGTGCAGGCAGGTCCAGTCCCCTCCTCCCAGATTGAGGCAAGAGTCCCTGTACAAGTCCCAGGTTTCAAACAGCTATCTCATGCAACCAGCGCAGGACCTGGTACCACTGCCTAGATGCCTCCCAAACAGATCAAGCCAATCAACTGTCTCACCTATTCAGAGGGCCTGATCCAGTTGGGGGCCCCTCAGCCTTCGGTTCATAGTTAATGTGTTTCCATTCTTTTGGCTATTTGTCCCTGTGCTTTATCCAGCCTTGGTTTCAACAATTCTTGCTCATATAAACCCTCCTCTTTCTCGCTAATTAGACTCCCAGCACTCTACCTGGGGCCTAGCCGTGGATGTCTGCATTCAGTTTCCTCAGTACTTGAATGGGGTTTCTGTTACAACTATTAGGGTGTTTGGCCATCCCATCACCAGAGTAGGTCAGTCCCAGCTGTCTCTCACATCAGAACAATTATCCACCATGATCAAGTAGGCTTCATCCCAGGGATGCAAGGGTGGTTCAACATACGAAAGTCCATAAATGTAATACACCATATAAACAAACCCAAAGAAAAAAAACACATGGTCATTTCACTAGATGCAGAAAAGGCATTTGACAAAATCCAACACCCCTTCATGATAAAAGTCTTGGAGCGATCAGGAATACAGGGAACATACCTAAACATAATAAAGGCAATTTACAGCAAGCCAACAGCCAACATCAAATTAAATGGAGAGAAACTCAAAGCAATTCCACGAAAATCAGGAGGCAAGGCTGTCCACTCTCCCCATACTTATTCAATATAGTACTCAAAGTTCTAGCCAGAGCAATAAGACAACATAAGGAGATTAAGGGGATACAAATTGGAAAGGAAGAAGTCAAGCTTTCCCTATTTGCAGATGACATGATAGTATACTTGAGTGACCCCAAAGATTCCACCCAGGAACTGATAAAGCTAATAAACACCTTCAGCAACATAGCAAGATACAAGATCAACTCAAAAAAATCAGTAGCCCTCCTATATACAATGGACAAAGAAGATGAGAAGGCAATTAGAGATACATCACCCTTTACAATAGCCACAAATGACCTAAAATACCTTGGGGTAACACTAACCAAGCAAGTGAACGACCTACATGACAAGAACTTTAAGTCCCTGAAAAAAGAAATTGAAGAAGATGTCAGAAAATGGAAAGATCTCCCATGATCATGGATAGGCAGGGTTAACATAGTAAAAATGGCAATCTTACCAAAAGCAATATACAGATTCAATGCAATCCCCATCAAAATACCAACACAATTCTTCACAGACCTGGAAAGAATAATACTTAACTTCATATGGAAAAACAAAAAACCCAGGATAGCCAAAAGAATCCTGTACAATAAAACAACCTCTGGAGGCATCACAATCCCTGACTTCAAGCTCTACTATAGAGCTACAGTAGTAAAAACAGCTTGGTATTGGCATAAAAACCGACATGTAGACCAATGGAATCGAATTGAAGACCCTGACATTAACCCACACACCTATGAACATATAATTTTTGACAAAGAAGCCAAAAGGGTACAATGGAAAAAAGAAAGCATCTTCAACAAATGGTGCTGGCATAACTGGATATCAACGTGTAGAAGAAGGCTGCAAATAGATCCATATCTGTCACCGTGCACAAAACTTAAGTCCAGGTGGATCAAGGACCTAAAGATAAATCCAGCTACTCTGAACCTGCTAGAAGAGAAAGTAGGAAGGAGTCTTGAACATATTGGCATAGGAGATCACTTCCTAAATATAACACCAGTAACACAGACACTGAGAGAAACAATCAATCAATGGGATCTCTTGAAACTGAGAAGCTTTGTAGAGCAAAGGATACGGTCAACAAGGACGCTTGGCTCAATCTGGGAGGAGGGGACTGGACCTGCCTGGACTGAGTCTATCAGGTCGATCCCAGTCCTAGGGGGAGACCTTGATCTGGAGGAGTTGGGAATGGGGGGTGGGCTGGGGAGAAGGGGAGGGGGGCAGGGAGGGAGAGAACAAGGGAATCTGTGGCTATTATGTAGAACTGAATAGTATTGTAAAATAAAATAAAATAAAAGTAAAAAAAAAGAATTTGACTAAATGTTAGTTACATTGAAATTAAATCTTATGTTTACATTTAAAACTCATATTTTATCAGTTGTTTCATAACTAATGAGCTTCAAAAACTTCTATTACTCTATAAGACATAAAATAAGTTACTCACAATTATTCCAGATAATCCGACATTAAATCTTAGTATTTTGCTGGATGTATCAGAATAACAGCAATAAATTACTAACATGTATTTCTGATAGCACAGGAAGAATTTTGGTTTAATTAATATTTGTAAAACTCAAGTAATGGATAAAAACCTGGACATAGCTAAAAATTATTATTCATCATATAGACAACATACATTAAGTGAATGATCATAGCATGGAGGCTGGAGAGATGGCTCAATGGCTTAGTTTAGTAGTAGCTGCTTTTTCAGAGAATATGGGTTTGAGTCCATTTGCCCACATGGTGGCTCCCAGTTGTCTGTAACTCTAGTTCCAGTGGATCTGACACCCTCTTTTGGCATCCATGGGCACTGACTGCATAGGATGAAAGGACATACATCCAGGCCAAACCTCAAGTCACATGAAGTAAACATAAAATGAATAAACAAGTGTTATCAATTGTGAAACAGACTTTAAATAGTTCAAAATAGTGCTATATTAAAACTGTAAAAGAATTTCCAATCAAAACTGAGAACAAAGTACCTACACATAAATTTATAAAATCAATCTCACTGCAAAGAGACAGTACTAGAATGATCAATGGCATATAGAGTATTGTCTTATTTTGAGTATTAGATAACAGTCCAATTTCCTGTATTCAACTCATTTTATTTGCAATATCTAGTGCGTTTGTGTCTTTTTCAAATAATAACAACAATCAGTTATCCACTTAATATAAAACTCTCCTGCAAGGTCATATCTATCTTAGTGTCATTGAAAATAATTCCAGGTCTATTGGAGATTTCAGCTTAGAAAACGATTGCATCCCATAAAGAAGCTAATTCTGCTAGGCTGCAGCCCTGAACAGCCCCAGGCTTAAATACAATGAAGGATATTTTTTCCCCTCTTTGTATTGTTTCTTGCTAAAATAGCATACTTGTCAAACTCATCTAAATGTGTAGATCGATACACAAGCAGAAAGGTTTTCAGCTTGATGTGTCAAGAGGTAGACAGCATCAAATCAGTCAGAGTTCTCTACCTTGGCATGTGTGATTTCAGAGGAACGAATGCTCACTTGTCTATTTACCCATATAAGCAGATACAAAAGAATTTAAAGCTCATTGGAGAAATAAGAGACAATAGAAAATGATGCTTGTATACTTTATGGAAATATCCCTATCTGTTCTAACCAGAGTTGTAGAACTAATTAACCACATTCATGAATTTGAAGTTTTTTTATGAAGAGAAGGAAAACATTCAAATGTCATATATTATGCAAAGCATAAAAATTATTATTAATCATGACACCTACTGGTGGCAGGTTACAGACATAAAATCTTCATTAAAAATATAACCTCCATCATTTGCCTGATCTCAGGTGCTGAACATTTTCAAATGTTATACGTATGCTCCACATTAATTTTCTAAGTGTTATAAAGATACTATCATTGAGAGCAACTTTTGTGTATGCATAAGTAAAATTCTCATGCTGGAGTCCACATATATTTTTTTAAAGGATGCACAGGTAATTTTGTCATGTTTCAAAGTCTAAGGACATTGGTCTATGAGAAATACAGATAAATATATGCTATGTGTGTAATAACATATGTGCAACTAGTGTATAATATCTTATTAAATTCTTACTTTCATTTGGAAGTAACATGAAGATCATTTGTATCTGTCTGCTTATAATCACTTTGCCTCCAAAAAGCAGAATGAATTTTGATGTTTTTGTCATTCCAGCTCTCCTTCAAGGAGGGGAGGTAAAATTATAAATAGTAAATTGACCATATTTATGTAAATGGAACATAATAAAGGGAGAATACACAATATCCCTATTTAGTGTCAGAAACCATCATGTAGTTGTAGATGTAATAACTTCTTGAAGGGTAAGATATTTATAAACTAATGCACATATCAAGAGAAAGAAGAGAACCAAGAAAATGAGTATAAACTTTTCCATAACATATCAACTGAATAAGAAATCTTGAGAATGGAAAGAATGTGTTAAATGAAACTTGTGGAGTAAAGAGGTTAAACTACAGTTCCAACTTTCTATACTGGTAACATTCCATAAAACCTAGTGGCAGATTTTCTTACCCTGATAATGGCTCTTTACTTGTGAAAGCAAATAAAAAGCTTAGATGGATGACAGTGGGTAAGTGGATGATAGATAGTTTAACAGGTGATAGATAACATGAATTTGAATTTTATCTTAATCACATATTTTTGTCCTCAACATTTTTGATGTTTAGAACAAAAGAAAAATTACTTTAAAATGAATGTACAAAAACAAGAATAAACATTGTTTAGCTGCAAGAGACAACATTCTAGTCAGTATCTATTAGTTTTCATAAAGTTTGGAAAATTACCTGTCTTAGACTGAGAGGTTACTGCACCTTAATTTTACATACATATTAACTATGGGGTGCAATATTATGACAGGAATATGTTCTTCCAAATTTATACTGAGAATTAATCATCACTTCATCATCATTAAGAAGAGATTAAGTGACTAAATCACAAGCACAAATTCTACTTTATCATATTGGTAAATACATAATGGATGGAAGTGTTCTGATTTTCCTTCAGTCATATGAAGATGAAGTGTTCAGCTTTTAAACTATGAGAAGAATCAACAAGTGGCATCAATGAGATATGAAGCAGGAGCTTGCTCACCTTCTAATTGTCTTATATCTTGATCTTATTGTCTACTCATCGGATTCAATAGACTCTGGAGATGCTCAGTACATTGTAGTATAAGGATTGAATATTATAAGAGAAGACAGAATGGCCGTATGCAGAAGAAAAGCAAGATAACAAAGATATTGTGGAATTCTTTTGTACAACATGTATTTCATCTCAGAATACTTAAAACAGTTACATCATAGCCTAGGTTAAAATGTAGCATGCTTATATTTATCTAGATATGACATGTTCACTGTAGTAGTTCAGTGAATGGAGTAGTTCAACATCTGCTATAAAATGCAAAAAAAAAACAACGATATTCAGCACACAATGGAGATTTAAGAAATGGAAGTTGATTAGTATTAGACATAGTGAGGGTGAGGAAGCATCGTGATTCCATCGCAATCAGCCACAGATACATGCAAGCATACTGTGTTTTAGAAGATTCAAAGGCCAGAAAAGTTCAGATAAAGTCTACAACAATTTCAGTATTTCAGTTTCATTACTAGATTTTCAAAGATGGGAAGGGCGGTACACAAAATGGTTCAAACAAAAACACACATGATCTGATAGAAAAAAATCTGTATTGTCATGTAAATTGCAAGAATAAAATCTGTGATTAGAACAAGTATTCATGATAAAATATTTAAAAGTAAATAATGGACATGTTGGTGAAAACTTGTATAAGTTATCACATGACTATATGTACAAATTCTAGAATTATATTTGACTTGATAAAAGAAAGACTAATTTGAAGGGATGGAGATGGTTAATTTTGCCAATTGTTTGTTATGCAAACAAGATGAGGGTCTGAGCTGGATCCCAAGGACTCACATAAAGCCAAGTGTAATGGCATGAATCTGCATCTCCAGTGCTGCTAGCTGCAGAGACAAGCTGACATAGGAGACTTGTGGTTAGGCACTCTAGCCACTTGGCTAGATCTGGCTTTCTAGAGAACTCTGGTTTCAAAAATTAAGAAAAGGAAGGATGGAGAAAAATAATCAACTTCAGTATATAGTCTTCACAAGCGTATATACACATGTACATGTATCCCTATACAAAGGCACACATAAAGAAACTTGAAGACATGCATATATACACAGGAACTAATTTGTTATATAAATTTATGATTAATAAGAATTGATGACACTAAATAAAACAGATCAGATTAATAAAAATCAATATATAAGTATAAAAATGTTAAATCTAAGTATAGTTCTTCATATTATTTGTGTACATATAAAAGTACCAATAGAATGAATTCAAAGAATATTTCTGGCTCTCTGTCGCCATCCCCAGGAGATCACACTGAACTCCCCTTCCAACCTTCCTCCCTACCAACATGGCTTTATTCCAGTGTCAAATTCCAAAATATATGCACTGGCAAACCATAGGCCATTAAGGCCATGAAGCTAGTGGGCCAACTCCAGATCTTCACTTTCTACCCTTTCCTCCAAAATTAAGCCCAGAGTCACCTCAAGATCTGTAGCAGGACACATGCTGCACCCACTCCTCTGTGGTTCCATCTCTAGTGGGTCACACAGATCATTATCTCCAATGTTCCTTCCCTGACTCCACCAGAAATGTCATGAGAAACTCTCTGTCCGGGGAAACAAATAAGGTAGCTAGAGATCTTTACCTATCTGTCCTCTCTTCCAAATCTGATTGCCCAGTCTTAAGCACAGACAACATTATAGCAGAACATCTCTTGTGGTCTCCCATTCCTCTCTGGCCCTGTCTGTCCCACATTAGGTATAAGACATTCCGTTCCAACCTTCCTTCCCTCCATTCGTCTTGTTATCCTGGTCCCCAGTACCAGCAGAAATTCCCTGGAAACCCACCAGGCATGCCTGCCAGAGAAGCAAGTAGGTCAGAAAAGCAGGTATGTGAGATTCAGATCATGACTCTCCCTCTTCTCCTCAAAATACAATCCCCCGTTTTCATTCGTAGCTCTGTAGCAGACTAGGTTATGGCCTCTCTTCAGTCTGTGCTTCCATTTGCAGGCGACTAAGCAGATTCTGGTGAAACATCCTGCTTTCTTCCATCCTGTGGACCATCTCAGTAGCCCTATCTTAGCCCTTTGAAAATTTAATATATGCCCATCAAAATTAGATTACATTGAACTAAATCACTTGAATAAATGTACATTTTCATAAAACCCATGTAAGTTGGTGCTAAAAATGTAGCTTGTTAGTAGGGTGGTTAACATAAAGTTCACAAAGCCCTGGGTTTGATCCCCATCAATGTGTAAAACTGAGCATGGTGGCACATCCTTATAATCTCTGTACTCTATTCAGGAAGTGGAGGCAGGAGGTTCCGTGATTCAAGGTCATCCTTGTATGCATATCGAGTTTGAGGTCAAGGTGGTCTACTTGAGACCCTATCTCTAAAAATAATCATGAAAAATAAAATAATTTTTTTATTCTAAAAATCCCCATTCTTAGGTGACAGCTCCCAATACCTAGAAAGACATTCTACCTGGAACCCTCAGGGGCCACACCTAGCATGGTCCCAGAAGAATTTTGTACCAGAGGACACACAGCCTCACATTCTCCAAAGAATGAGAGCAGAGAAGAGAAACCATGGAACAAAACACCAACCCAACAAAGAGAAGAGCACAGATCTGCCTTCCTCTGCTTCCTTAATGCTGGGATTAAAGGCATGTGTATATATCTTACTTTAAAGTTTAAAATTTAAACAGAAGTAAAATTTTAGTTTAAATCAAGTAGGTTATTGTAATCTAAAGTGACTGCTCTGTTTTTTATACTGACCAAAGTAAATGTTAAAACACTGACGTACATGTATTACTTATGAAAATAGTATGAAGAAAATTGGTGTTTAGAAATAGAAACATATTTACTTGGTACTTAATGAGCACTTGTTATGTGTTCTTAGGTTTCAAAGCAGTAGGAAAATAAGAATGGAAGGAGAGTCTGGATCCTTTAGATACATGAAAATCCTGTAGTGGTAAGGGTATAAGTCATTTCTGTGACTGCTAATTTATTTACCTTCTTCTGAATAAATTATTGAGTGTTTTCAACATCCAATAATGATCCTGACCATCTTAATTGGTTTATCATAAAAATAAGTTCAATGCATTGTGATCAAATGGAATATGATGATACTATTCATGTTCTCATTTAAACTAGTCAGCTTTAAAAGGTAAATAGTTGGAAATACTGGAATAGAGGCTATTTTTTAAGTATAATTTAGAAAATGTAGTGCATTGTACATTTAGTAATATTTTAGCTATCTATATATTTTGTTTTATTTGTAAGAAAACATTTAAGTATAGATGTGCATTCCCACAACAATGGCAATGGAGACAAGCAATTTATGTGTTCTAGAGCAGATTGACTACTACATACAGAGATCCAAAGTTACCTAAAATGGGTTTGAAAACTAAAAAAGAGGATCATATGCTGCTTAGCCTAAAATTTAATAGTCTCTACATTATTTTAATATTGCAAATAATTTTAAGTTTTTTAAATCAAATGTCTTAGAAAATTTTATGCATTTCTACAAGTTTATTTTCCATTGTTAAACATACAAACATAAAATATAATATTCAGAGACAGTCAATACAATGTCACCAATGACAGGACTACCTACCCACCTAGCCTACTTTCTCAGATGTATCAGACATTGGCTGACAGTCATTGTCAAGAAAATGTCATCAGATAAAGTCAACGTCAGTGAAATAGATAAGGCTATTCACTAGTCTATTTTTAGCACTTAATAATTTCACATGGAAAGACAGTATTGTGACCCTGTGCTCTCTTTTCTACCTTTTTTACGATAGTCCTTCGTTGCTCACATGTATTCTTCTAATCATATTTATTTTAAATTATTTTTATAGTTCAACTAATTTCAGTGAATGCCAGGATGATTTCAGGCATATATTTTGGCATTGAACATGGCCTAGTACTCTTCACATAATAGTTGATTTCATAGGGAGAGAGAGTTAGATAATTCATTCATAAACTGACACAGACCCATGCTATGAACACTCTATTTGTGAAGGATAAATATAAAAATATTTTATTATAATAATATAACTCTGTTCTTTGTATCCTTTTTAGAAACTATTCAAAACATCACCTTTATTCTTCCAACTACATACCTCTATATTATTATCATTGTTCATGTGACTAATTTAGTTCTGTATTATGTTAAACAATGAGGCCATTTGAAGTGATTAGGATACATGCCTACCAAAAACTATTTATTCATCTATCATATGAAAATCTGCCTTTTTTCCCTTACCCTTTATGGACATTTAATATTCAGAAAAATATAGATATACCGATGGTTCCTTAATTTAATATATACTCATGTATCAAATATTTGTTTTGGAAAAAATCTACTTTGCTTCAATACTTCTAAATTTTAATAGCTATCTTCTATTATCATACCAATGAGAAGTAATTTCCTTAATCTTAATTGAAGACAAAGCTTCCCCAAGCTCACTTTTCTTTGGGGACAATCCTGTCGAAATCTGATGGTGTGCATAGCAAAATAAAAGGAAGTGTGGCATCATTGTCTGCTTTATAATTATTTAATTTTGTTTCACTCTAGAACCCATTCCAATCAAAGGATTTTACACCAACCCATCAACTCTATAACAGATGACAGTGATTGGTTATGGGGTTGGAGGTAGCAAATGTGGTTAGATTGTTTATTTCAAAGGTACAAATGATCCAATATTGACATAAATGTCTGAAACTCCACCATACAAGGCGTTGATAGAACTCTATCCATACTACACATGCTCAACTCACTGCTTCTTTATACTTTTAGTCTGTATCCTTTCCTCTCAAGCCTCCTCATGGAAAGCACTCTGGAGAGAAATCCTCATCACATGCCATACTAAATCACAGTGCAAAAATATTTTCCATTTTTCCTAATAAAGGTGATTACTCCAAGACAAACTTTTTTACTCAGTTTCAACAAGATTTCCTTTCAGAGACCTTTTGAACCTCCTATGTTGTCCATGAATCTTGCACAGTATTTGTTTCAGAGTTACTTCATTTGTTGCTACTACTGAATGTTTACTGTGCCTTTCAAAGGTGGGTAGTATGTACAGATGGCTCAGTGGTTAAAGGTATCATTTCCAGAGGATCCAGGTTTGATTCCTAGCCTCCACACGAAAGCTCATAACCTCTTGAACTCTAGTTCCAGATGTTTTGGTTCATTCTTCTGTCCTTTTCAGGCACTAGCCATGCAAATGATGAATAGATACATTCAAGCAAAGCATACATTCACATTAAAAAAAAAAAAAAAAAAAAAAAACAGCAAAAATGAACCCAAGCCTGCAGTCAGAGTACATTAAGATCTACTTTGGGAAAAATACAGAAAGATGTACCATTTCTGATCTGAGAATTTAGAAGTCTGGTAATATATTTTTAAATGTACTAAAATGATTTATAATATTGTTTTGTGAAAGGCAACTTACAAATAATGTCTTATCTTGGCTAGATTATGTTTGAAACAAATAAAGACATTGAAATCCTGAATGTGATTGGTGATATTGTATAGGAAGATATAAATTAAGCAGTCTTTGCCTACAGAAGCAAAAAAAAAAAAAATGGGAGGGACAAGGAATTTTATGATTGAGTTCTGTCATACTGTCATTCATAATATCATATTTAACTAAGAATACATTCAATACAATGATCAAAACTGACAACTAATTTTTTAGAAGAACTATGATTTACTACTGAACACCTAGGACCAAATATTTTTTTGAGAAAAGTAAAATTCTTAATTTCTATTATGTTCATTTTCAAAGTCAAAATTGAAAATTAAGTATTGGACTTCATAATGTGAATGCTACTTGGAATACTAATGGGAGAGGTGGAGGGGTAAAAGTGAATTGAAATGAAACTAAAAGAGAAAATATAGGAGCAATAACTAGATTGAAATATTTTTAAGACTCTTTTTTTTTCCTTAAGGAAGAAAGGAAATGTCAACAAGTCCAAGATGGTAAGGAGTTCAGAAGTTGGTTTTGATGTAATTTGGCTTTATTTTGTGGAATTTTATTTGATGGTTTTAGTTTTCAGAGAGTATGCTATGAATCACAGTCTTAGATAAAGGGAATTATGCTGTAAAGAAGAAACTCTCAATAAAATAGAAAAAAGAATCAATTCCAGGAAGACTGCCCACTATCATTTGGAAGATGTGGGAACCAATAAAAGATTGACTTCTTCCTTTTCAATTTGTATCCCCTTGGTCTCCTTTTGTTGTATTATCGCTCTAGTTAGAACTTCAGGTACTATACTGAATAAATATGGAGAGAGCAGAGAGCCTTGTCTTGTTCTGATTTTAGTGGAATCGCTTTGAATTTTTCTCCACTTAATTTGAAGTTGGCTTCCTGTAAATTCCCTTTAATATGTTTAGGTATGTTTCTTGTATACCTGATCTCCCCAAGACCTATATCATAAAAGAGTGTTGGAATTTACTAAAGGCCTTTTCAGCATCTAATGAAATGATTATGTGGGTTTTTTTTAATTTCAGTTTGTTTATATGGTATAATACAATGACAGTTTTTCATATGGTGAACTATCCTTGCATCTCTGGAATGAAGCCTACTTGATCATGGTGTATAATTTTTTGATGTGTTCTTGAATTCAGTTTACCAATATTTTATTAAGTACTTTTGCTTCAATGTTTTTGAAGGAGATTGGTCTGTAATTATCATTTTGTTGCATCTTTGCGTGGTTTGGGTATCAGAGTAACTATAGCCTCATAAAAAGAGTTTGGTAACATTCCTTCTTTTTTTCTATTATGTGGAACAATTTGAAGAGTATTGGTATTAGCTCTTCTTTGAAAATATGATAGAATTCTGCATTGAAGTGATCTAGTCCTGGGCTTTTTTTTGGTTTGGAGACTTTTAATGACCATTTCTATTGACTAAGGGGTTATTGGTTCATTTTAATTGTTTATCTGATCTTGATTTAACTTCTGTATGTGGCACCTAACCAAAAATTATCTATCACTTTTAGATTTACCAACTTTGTGGAGTACTTGTTTTTGAAGTATGGTTTGATGATTCTCTGAATTTCCTCATTGTCTTTTGTTATGTCTCCTTTTCATTTCTGATTTTGTTAATTTGGATTCTCTCTCTCTCTCTCTCTCTCTCTCTCTCTCTCTCTCTCTCTCTCTCTCTCTCTCTCTCTCTGCCTTTTGGTTAATTTGGATAAGGGCTTGTTTATCTTGTTGGTTTTCTCAAAGGACCAACTCTTTGTTTCATTGATTCTTTGTATTGTTCTCTTTGTTCCTATTTTATTGATTTCAGCTCTCAATTTGATTATTTCCTGGAATCTGTTCTTCCTGGGTAAGTTTACTTGTTTTTCTTTGAGAGGTTTTAGGTACGCTGTTAAGTCCCTTATGTGAAATTTCTCCAACTTCTCTATGTGGACATTTAGTTCTATGAATTTGCCTCTTAGCACTGCTTTCATAGCGTTCTACAATTTTGGATATGTAGTATTCATTTTCATTGAATTCTAGGAAGTCTTTAATTTCTCTTATTTCTTCCTTGACTCATTGGTGCTTCAGTTGAGTCTTATTCAGTTGTTGAAATCTAACTTTAAGTCATGGTGGTCTGATAGAATAAAGAAGGTTATTTCAATTTTTTTGTATTTATAGAGATTTGCTTTGTACCAAGTATGTGGTTGATTTTAGAGAAGGTTCCATAGGGTGCTGAGAAGCAGGTATATTCAATTTTCTTAGGGTGGAATGTTCTGTAGTTATCTATTAAGTCCACTTGAGTCATAATATCTGTTAGGTCCCTTATTTCTCTGTTAAGTTTCAGTCTGGCAAATCTGCCCAGTGGTGAAAGTGGGGTGATAAAGTCTTCCACTATTAATGTGGGGGGTTTGGTGTGTGATTTAAGATTTTGTAATGTTTCTTTTACATATGTGGGTACCCTTGCATTTAGGGCATAAATGTTCAGAATTGAAACTTCATCTTGGTGGATCTTTCCTGTTATGAGTATGTAACGTCCTTCATGATCTCCTTGGACTGATTTTAGTTTGAAGTCTATTTTGTTAGATATTGGGATAGCTACACCAGCTTGCTCCTTAAGTCTATTTACTTATAAAGTCTTTTCTCAGTATTTTACTCTGAGGTAATGCCTGTCTGATTTCCTATCCATTCTGTTAACCAGTATCTTTTAATAGGTGAATTGAGTTCATTGATATTAAGGGATATTAATGACCAGTGATTGTTAATTCCTGTTATCTTTTGGTGGTAGTGTGTGTTTATTTCCCTCCTTTGGGATTTAGTGCTGTGGGTTTTTCTATTGTCTGTGTTTTCGTGGGTGTATCTAACTTAGTTTAGAATTTATGGATAGGTATAAATTTTAAATTTGGTTTTGTCTTGGAATTTCTTGTTCATTCTGTATATAGTGATAGAAAGTTTTGCTCAGTATATTAGTCTAGGCTGGCCTCCATGGTCTCTTAGTGTCTGCCTTACATCTGTCCAGCACCTTCTGACTTTCAAAATCTCCATTGAAAAGTCCAATGTTACTCTGATAGGCTTGCCTTTATAAGTAACTTGGCCTTTTTTTCTTTGCTGCTCTTAATATTTTTTCTTTATACTGTATGCTTAATGGTTTAATTATTATGTGGAGAGGGAACTTGTGGAGGGATTCTAGTCTAGTTGGTGTTCTATAAGCTTCTTGAATCTTCATAGCTATTTCACTCCTTAAGTTGGGAAAGTTTTCTTCTATGATTTTGTTGAATATATTTTCTGTGACTTTGAGTTGGTATTCTTTTCCTTCATCTATCCCTATTATTCTTAAGTTTGGCCTTTTCATGGTGTCCCAGATTTTCTGGACATTTTGTGTTATGACTTTTTTACCTTTGGTGTTTTCTTTGAATGATGAATCTATTTCCTCTATTGTATCCTCTACACCAGGGATTCTCTAGATGGAACAAAACAACAACAACAACAACCAAAAGAAACAAACAAACAAACAAAATGAAACAAGTAGGCTGTTTGGCTAAATAAAAGATTGTGAGTTAATTTCTTTAAAAGCTATGGTAGCTCCAGGAAAGGCGCAAAGCTACATAGAGAAACCCTGTCTCAAAAAACAAACAAACAAACAAAAAAGCTATGGTAGCATCAGCTAATTTCTATTTCTCTATTAAACCACAACTTTAAGTCAACAACTGGGATAAATGTTTAAGGAAATAAGCTGTACTTGAAGAGAAAGAGGAAAATCTGAGAATTAAAGATTTAACAAAATGAGAAAAGAGAGCAAGAAACATTTGTAGCTAGAGTTTTCCTGGTCCTGCCTAGCCCATGGTCAGGACAATTCTCTCTCACCTACCAGACCCCACTTCGACTCAACCAGGTAAACACCCAGAGACTTATATTGTTATCTAGTTCTTTTATTTTAAATTAACCCATATTTATTAGTCTATAAGTTGCCATGTGGCTCGTGACTTACCAGTATCTTAACATCTTCTCATGGTGGGGTCTGGCAGTGTCTCTCTGCCTCAGCCTTCCACTTCCCAGAATTCTCTTCTTTGTTTGTCCCACCTCTACTTCCTACCTGGCTACTGGCCAATCAGTCTTTTATTTATTAACCAATCATAGCAACACATTTAACATACAGAACGTCCCACAGCAAACATACAGTGATGGTCAGTAATTAAATGTATGCTTTGTGTTTGCTCTGATTTTGACTGTATGCAGGCATTTGGTTGGGTGTTAGAATGGAATCTTGTAAATACTAGGATTTTGATGCCATCATGTCCTAACTGTATTCATAAACTAGGCAAACTAATTATCTGTGAGAAGATAGCATATCTTTATAGGAGTGATGGCCAGTGTAGAGATGGAAAATCAGGAGAGCAAGTCTTCTTAAAGGATAAGAGTCCAAAGTGTTCAGGAGAGCTTAAGCTGAAAGTTGTGTATCCTCAAACCGAGTTAAATGCTGAAAGCCAAATTAAAACAACAAAAATACATTCACATTCGGGTAGCACTGAAAGGCATATACTTCACAAATTCCTTCAACATTTTAAACAACATACTTGACATTAAAAAGCATTGAAGAATGGGACCCGGAGGGAGACTTCATGTAAGATTCCTAGGAATGGGGGATCACTACAATTTCTGTGATAGGTAGGAAAGCATTGTTTCCAGAATAGAAAGCTATTAAACCTATTGCATACTACTGCAATGGGCCTGATTTATATATATCACCATGAGATTAAATAAAGTCAGTAGAAGGCAAGGGAAAGACTTGTCAAGAGTGGAAAACGGGTAACAGATCACGGAAGCAAAGACTGACAGCACTGACAGACCCAGATCTCGTGTTGGAAATCTATTTACTTTCACCTTGGCTGTCACTGACTGCTGAGCCAGTTCTCTGCTAGTAGACACTCTCACTTTCTGTCAGACATCCTGCCTGGCATGCAGAAAGAAATGGAATTTCGATATTTCAGTAAAATTATGTAAGCTCAAAGCATTACACTGAGAATTTTCTTTCTGAAGACACATTTAAATACATTTGGGGACAAAACTGGGCTCATACTAAAACTGGTAAAAAGACACAGTAATGCATCAAGCTTGATATCAGGTGCAAATACAAATTTGTCTTGTAAGTAGTCTGTGTGAGCAGTCATGAGAATCTTTTCTCATCTCTCACAACAAAAACAGATGTAAGTCATGGTTGTGTCTGATGACAATTGTTATAACTCTAGGGTAACTTCATTTAATTTTAATATGTAGACATATCCATAAATTCAATGAAGATAATTGATAATTACAGGCTATGGACATTCACAGACTTTTTAGCCTCTAAAAATAGGGGCCTTATATTTCTAAAGTTTTAAAAGACATTTTAAAAGGAAATCATATGGTTAAAAATAAACATGAATCAAGTCATGAACATACAAATTTAGTAAAATGTAAGGATATTTAAGTTAAGTCATGCCCTTGAGATTTAACAATGCATCATTTGAATGAAGGCCAAATGTATTCTGGATAGAAATTGGGAGCAGGTCTTATTTCAACAAAAGCAGGGCTAATGCACAATATTCAAGTCCAAGTAGATCAAAGATCGTGTCATAAAGCTAGGTACACTGAACTTGAGAAAAAAGAAAGTGGGAAATAGCATTGAACACATTGGCACAGAGGACAACTATTTGAAAAGAACACCAGTATCACCAGCACTAAGATCAACAATTAATAAATGAAACATCATGGGACTGAGAAGGTTCTATAAGGCAAAGACTTTGCCAATAAGACAAAAATGGCAGCTTATAGAATGGTGAAGTGTTATTACGAACTCCACATCTGACAGTTGCTTATCTTCCAAAGTACATAAAGAGCTCAAGAATTTAGACAGCAACAAACCAAATGATCCAATTAAAAATGGAGTACAGAGCCGGGCGGTGGTGGTGCACGCCTTTAATCCCAGCACTCGGGAGGCAGAGCCAGGCGGATCTCTGTGAGTTCGAGGCCAGCCTGGGCTACCAAGTGAGTTCCAGGAAAGGCGCAAAGCTACACAGAGAAACCCTGTCTCGAAAAAAAAAAAAAAAAATGGAGTACAGATCTAAAGAGGGAATTCTGAGAATTCTGAAAAGAGGAATCTTAAATGATGTAATAGCACTTAAGGAAATGTTCAACATCCTTACTAACCAGGGAAATGCAAATCAAGATGACACTGAGATTCCATCTTATACCTGACACAACAGACATTTTAATCTGGCAAGGATGTAGAGCAAGGGGAACACTCCTCCATTACTGGTGCAAGTGCAAACTTTCACAGTCATTTTGAAAATCAATATGGTGGTTTCTCAAAATATTGGCAATTGGCCTTCCTGAAGACCCAGCTATACTATTCTGTGATGTTCCATCTTAACACAAGAACACTTGCTCAACTACTTTCATATTAGTAATAGCCAGAACCTAGAAGCAACCTAGATGTCCCTCAACAGAATAATGGATAAAGAAAGTGTGATACATTTATACAATTTAGTACTACTTAGCTGTTAAAAAAATAACACCATGAACTTCTAGGCTAGCCGATGAGGTTAGGAAAAAGTCATACTGAGTGAGGTAAGCCAGACCCAGAAAGAAAAATATGGTATGTACTCACTTATTAGTTGTAAATTAAAGAATGATCACGTTACAATCAACAGACCTAGAGATGCTAAGTAAAAAGGAGGGCTTAAGAGGAGAGGGGATACATAGATCTACTTGGAAAGGGGAACTAGAATTTATTTTGCGGTTAGACTGTGGACAGGTGGGGATGAAAATGGGAGGAATTAGAATGGGAGAGGATAGGAGGGGGAGAATACTGGGAGAAAAAAACTGTAATTGGGGGCATCTCATGGATAAGTTAGGAACCAAGTGTAATATAAACTCTCAGTAATCTAAGAGAGACTATAAGAATGACTCTAAGTAAAACTCTTAGCAAAAAAAGATAAGGGGCCTGAATGGGTCATCTCCGGTAACCAGACAAGGCTTCCAGTGTAGGGATTAGGATGCCAAATGAGCCACAGAACCTTCTACCTATAATTTGTCCTTCCTGCAAGATGTGCTGTGGTAAATGCAGTTTAGAAATTGTGGAAGTGGCCAATTAATGACCTGGGTCCATCTTAAGACCCATGCCACAAGTAGGAGCCTACCACTGCTACTGCCTGGAGGACCAGGAATGAGATTTAGGACAACCCCGAGACCTAGAATAGAACCAAACATGACTGGAAAAAAAAGTAAATGAAACGATTCCTAATGATACTCCGCTATACTGATAGACTGGAGCCCATCATAATCATCATCATAAAGGCTTCACCCAGCAGCTGATGCAAGCAGATGCAGAGGCACACAGTCAAATATCTGTCACCAAATGGGTTACTCCCCATCATCCACCCTGTTTTGTCCAATTATTTGTATGCTCATGGACAGGGGTGAATGATTTGTAAAACATTACTTTTATTTTTCCTTAGAATTTTTATTAGAATATTTGTGTTTGGTCAGTGTTGTGGCTCTTGAGTTCTATTAGGCACTCCATTAATAGCTCAAGGCCGAATTTCATGGTTATTAGGATAATTTTCAATCCTAGTTTATATTTAAATATCCCATCAAACTACTATAGAAACTTAGGATATGGTACTTACTACTTCCTTATGTAAATGCTCTTACTAAAATCCAGTCAGGATTATGCTGTTCAAGAAAATGTCCTCAGAGTGTTTTTCAACATGCATCAGTTATACCTAGCTATATTTTTCCTCTTGGGCTCAGCATTTAAATTAATACTAGTTCATCATAATGTTATCATTTAAAATATATTAAAATGAGGTTATCCTACAATAGAAAATATGCATAAGTTATGCATATGTAATTCAATACAACCATTAAAATGGATGTATCTTAATATACATAACTTCCACCCTCTGAAATAATTAGTTTTCCAAATTTCATTTACTTGTAGCATTATCAAAAATTTAAAAATTAAAATGGAAATAAATAATTCCTCATTCAATATAGTATGCTATCTATTTTAGATCCACTGTTCATAAAATATTAATCAGAATTGTACTCACACTTGACTGAAAAGAAATATTTTCCAAAACTGATAATTAAAGCAAAACTTGAACAAATTAACTTTATTTTAGCTTAAATATGCAAGAGTTAAATAAAGCGTATCCATACAAACGTATTTCTTTAGACACTTGGTGTGATAGATATGTCTTACTAAATATTTCTAAATCAATTTTTAATTGACAGCATATGGAAAACATGACAGATAAACATGTTGAAGCATTTTTATCTGTCAGAGATTTAAAAGATAATTTTTCTTTAATATTTTTGCTTCTTTTGTTCTACAATATGTTATGTTGCTGCATGTCAGAATCCAAGAACATTGCTTTGTATTTTACAGAAAATTGGTAAATATAATTTTGTTCATTCAAAAAGAAGTTATTCCAAAATACATTATGCCAGTAACTGTCCTTAAAATGACAGCTGTTAGAATGGAGAATAACTCTTTAATCATACTTACGTGTTTAATGATATCTAAATGAGGATGACATTGAAATAAATTTCTAATTTAATATTTTAATCATCTCCCACAGGAAAGGAGATGGCAAAGGGAGAGGAAAAGTCTATGGTGTGAGTTAGAATCTGAGGACTGTGGTGCCCTTGATCAATGGAAATTGACATTAGTACAAGTAAATTATTTTATTCTGGAAATCTCCAAGAACTAGTGGATGTACATTTGTTCCTACATATAGTCTCAGGTATTTACTTCACTTAAAAAAATGTGTGTGTGTGTGTGTGTGTGTGTGTGTGTGTGTGTGTGTGTGTGTAGAGAGAGACAGAGCACATATAAATTTATATATATATATATATATATATATATATATATATATATAATTACACATATACAGGGAGAGAGAGAGAGAGGGAGAGAAATGCTATAAGGAATTTTATTTCTTAGGAGGTTCCCTGAACAATATTTCTTTTACAGGGAAATATGGAGGTAGAGATATGGAAAAGAAATATTTTTGCTGGTTGCCCATCTTCTGAGATAATAAGCACAATCCTGAAATTGATCCATTAGTTAACTTAGATATTATAGTTTAGGATTTTAGTTTTCAGTTGAGTTTGTGCAAGCACGCACGTGTGTGTGTGTGTGTGTGTGTGTGTGTGTGTGTGTGTGTGTATGCTTAGTAAAAGTTCCATGATTCTAAAAAGGAAAATTAAGATATCAAAAAGGAAAGAAAGAAACCAGTTCATCCAAAGGGGCCTTGAGAAGCCAGTGAACATTCTCCTTTCAAATGTCTATTTGAACATTCCAGTAAGTGTGTGACTTTAATGTAAGAAAATTAAACAAAAAAGGAGGAAATTCTTGTGCTGTGCAAAGGCTCTATTAGCCCCACTTGTTACACCTTCTCTCTGCTGGCAACATCACATTGCTTTCCTAAAGAACATTAAGCAGAAAATAAGAAGGGCTTCTAGGAAGCTTGGAAAAGAAAAGGAGAAAGTAGCACCTCACAGGGAATAAAATGGACAGTGATTAAAACAAGACACCAAATGACCTCTTCTAGTTTCCACAGGCATAGGCACACACACATACACACACACACACACACACACACACACACACACACACACATGTGAACATGCACTATACACATATGCGGTATAATCTCACATATACATAGATTCAATCACATATAAACATACACACCAAAAATTTGAAATGAAGAAGCCTGAATGATTAACAGTTTTTTTTTTTTTTTTCCTCTAGGACTTCAGATTTTTTTGATAGCAATTCTTCCTGGATGTACACATTTAGAAACAAATAGAAATACGATCAGATCAGACTTGTTCATAAGCATTATAAAATGTAGATTCATCCCAATAAGAAAAGAAAAATAGATACCTTAAGTGATTAATAAAAAGTGCTCATAAGTGCTAACGGAAACTGAAGCAGCAAGCACAGGGACTTTATGGGTCTGCACCAAGTGCTCTAAATATATGTTGTGGTTATTTCCCTTGGTGTTTTTGTGAGCCTCTTAATGGTGGAATCTCTGACTCTTCCTCCGATAGGGTTGCCTTTTCCAACATTGATATGTGGGCTTTTGCCTTGTTTTATTGTGTCTTGTGTTGTCATGGTTTACTGTTGTCTCTTGGAAGTCTGCTAGGGGAATGGATCTGGGAGAGGGAAGAGGAGGAGATTTGGGAGAATTGGAGCGAGCAGAAACTGTGGTCAGGATATATTACATGAGAAAAGAATTCTATTATTCAATAAAAAGAAGGTGCAAGAAATACTATGTGCATTTCTGATTTTAGATGTATGCCAGAACCATTATTTCAAAAGGACTATATAGGTAAACGCAACATGACTTTTCAACATTTGTTCTGACCATCAATGTCAAAATAAAAACAAATGTTTTTGTTTCTGGTGGACACTCAGTCTTTACTAGAAAGCTAATGGCAGCTGTTTTAGTTAGGAATTTTATTGCTGCAATAAAACAGCATGTCCAAAAGCAAGTTGAAGAAGACAGGTTTTATTTGGCTTAGACTTCCACTTTGTTTGTCCATCATCAATGAAGTCAGGACAGGAATTCAAAGAGGGCAGGAGCTTGGAGACAGGAGTTGATGCAAGGCCATGGTGCTGCTTACTGGTTTGCTCCATGGATTAGTCAGCCTACTTTCTTATAGAACGGAGCTGTCAGCCCAGGGATTGCAACACCCACCATGGACTGGGCCCTCCCACATCAATCACTAGTTTAGAAAATGCCCTATCGCTGGATCTTGTGGAGGCATTTTCTCAATTGAGGTTTCCTCCTTTCAGATGCTTTTAGCTTGTGTGATGTTGACATAAAATCAGTAAGGACAGCAAGAAGATAATTACAGAACAGATCACAAGTCTCTGCAAGAGAGGGAATAGGAGTTGGGAATGGTTAAAGTATCTGAGAACAAGTTTTTAAAGTGGAGTGTACAAAGTGAAAGAAGAAAAGGAAGTCCAATAAATGTGTTTATGGTGATAAAATTTAATTGTACTGAAATGTGATTTTATTTGTATATTAATAAATAATGTTGCCTGGGGGTCAGAGCTAATAGCAAACCATAGCAGAGCTGGGTGTTTGTGGCACATGCCTTTAATCCCAGCACTTGGTAGGCAGAGCTAGGTAGATCTCTGTGTGGTCAAAGATACAGCCAGCATTGGAGACACACACCTTTAATCTCAATACCATAAAAGACCTGGAGGACTGTACAGACAGGCAGTGATGAGGCAGTCATGTAGTTGGGTTTACAACCAATGAGAAGGCAGAACAGAAAGTCTATATAAAGACAAACAGACAGGAAGTAGGTCTCTTTCGAAGAGGTCTCTTGGCTAAAGAGGCTAGCTGCAGCAGGCTGGTAAGGCTCTTAGCTCTGATCTCTTGGCTTTCTTCCCTGCATTGGTTCTGTGTTTCTTATTTAATAAGATGGTTGGTTACATCTACAGGTGGGTAAGGTATCAAATAATGCTAGAGTGCAGAATATAGGGGCATAGAAAAATTTCCATGTGCTAGATTAATGAATGGCGGTAGATACTGAATCAACTGTGTAAGTATAGCCAGCCATAGGGTTTCGTGTGTCCTGCCAGATCCGGTAGCCGCTGAGAACCAAATAAACACACAGAGGCTTATATTGTGTTCAAACTATGGCCATGGCAGGCTTCTTGCTAGATAGCTCTTAAATCTTAAATTAACCCATTTCTATTAATCTACACTTTGGCACGTGGCTTGTTGCTTACCAGTATTTTACATCTTGTTTTTCCTGGCTACAGCTAGCAGCATCTCCTTTACACTCTGTCTTTCTCTCCCTAGTTATATATTGATTTAACTCAGCAGCCTTTACAATCAAATGTCTTTCTGTAGTTAAAAATGCCAAAGACAATATAATGTACTCTGTGTGTGATTTCCATCTTTACATGGCTTATTTTTTATATTACTTTTACTGTCTTTTTAAAGACTTTTTTAAAACTTTCTATTTCTTTATATAACACTCTATATTCATTTTCCTCTCACTTCCAAGGCTATGTACATTTTTATACACACTGCAAACTGCTTAGGGTTTATCCCATCTGAATCTGTCTTATTGTGAATCTATTGCTTTAAACTGCACCATGAGCTGGCTCTGCTTTCCAACATGGCAGAAATACATTTACCGCTAACTCTGGAAGAACCATGCTCATTGTTGACTCTGTGAAGTAGTGGGTCTACGCTTCCATCCATCAGCATGTAGCCCAAAAAAATCTTTTCTTTATTTCCTTTTTGTCTTTATTAGCAAAAGCTGTATCCACCATGCACCATGCTATGCAGCTTGCAGATGCCACTGTGTCCAGTGGCAGGAGTCTGCCATGCTGCACTCAAGCACACTGTAGCTCAAGTCCACATGCCACAGCATCCTGTATCACAGCTTTCCTAAGAGACACAACTAGGAAGCTGCTCTTGGCTCCATTTTAGAACCCCTTTTTAAAACTTTCTCAGGGTTTTGGTGGAAATTATTGACCTATGCCTGGGCACCATTTGTAGCTATAAGTTTTCCTGTATCCTGCCAGGTCCAGCAGCCACTCAGACCCAAATAAACACACAGGCTTATATTATTTTCAAACTATGGCCATGGCAGGCTTCTTACTAGCTATCTCTTATATCTTAAATTAACCCATTTCTATTAATCTATAATTTGCCTCCTGGCTTGTGCCTTACCAATATGTTTACATTTTGCTTCTCCTGGCTGCAGTTAGCAGCATCTCCTCTCTTCTTTGCCTCTCTCTCTCTCTCTCTCTCTCTCTCTCTCTCTCTCTCTCTCTCTAGTTAGAATGTCCTGTCTAACCTTATTCTACTTCACCATTGTACAAATAGCTTTATTTATCAATCAATCAGAGCAACACATGTTCACAGCATACAGAATGACATCACCCATCATGTAAGTGTTCTAGTTCTGTCAAATATTTCAGAAGCAAAATATAAGCATCAGGTAGCTAGAGTGATGGGTAACTTGGCATAGTTAATTCAGTGTCAGCCTGAGGACCTGAGTATGTTTACTTAACCCTAAATGAAAGCTTGATATAGCATCATCTATCTGTAATTTTGGTGTTAGAGATGCACAAATGAAAGAATTCATACAACTCTCTAGACAAGTATTGCGAATGAAATATTGAGCACACGGTTTACAAAGAGGCCATATCTGAAATAAAATGAGAGATAATTGAAGAAGATACTTGATGTGGAACACAGTTTTCGGAGTCAACTCTGGTCTCCTCATCTGTAAACATGGGGAAGTGCATCTGAACACACATATGCACATTTCTGTCGTCCATCTGTCTATCTATCTGTCTGTCTATCATCTATCTATCTATCTATCTATCTATCTATCTATCTATCTATCTATCTATCTATCTATCCATCCATCTATCCCCCCTCTCTCTTTCTCCTCTCTGAAGATCAGCCAGTTATAGCTTTTTGATTAATTATTATCTACTTCAAGATGACACTTCTCTCATGAAGTTTGAGGGATGAACTGCTCTGTAAGTATAACAGTATGTTGTTGAGATTTATTTTATTGGTATAATTACATGCAGAATAGTAGAGGTAATTTTTCACTAGGATTCATGTACTATTTAGCCACAAATCCTGGCCTTATTGACAGTGTCAATAAATATGGGTCCCAACTCATGGAACAGACCTTAAATCTAATCCAAGTGTGATTGGTTAATACCTTTGTGCTTCTAGTATACCAGTTTGACATATAATGAGGCAGGCCCTTACTGCAGAAGTGTGTTCATAGCTGTTTGGTGCTGGTAATTACTTTTCTCCTCTGATAAAATGTGTATAATATTCCAACAATATTAATGTTAGGCAAGTAGGGATAACAATTTCAGTTCAATACTAGCTAGATTTTTCCCAAGTTCCATGATTCATTTATGTAGTATCTTCAGTGATACTGTCTTACTAAGAAGTTGTGGAGGTTAACCAATCACACTGGCAACAGCTTGTGATATGGGTTTATATGAAGAGGAAATATGTGTAGAAATAGCTGACACTAAAGGTCTTCAAAAAATATGGAAACCTATTAGAGTAAGCGCTTCCTAAAATATATACATATAAAAAGTAGTATAAATAAAATTACCATATGAGGGGGAAGATAATAACCAACCAGGTGTCATATGCTATCAAACAAAACCATAATTACCAGGAATATGTTGGGATTTTTGAGTCATTGGCTACTCATGTTATATGATATTTTGTTTGTGTTCTGACAAATAAAGCTTGCCTGGAGATCAGAGGGCAAGCTAGCCACTAGTTAACCATAGAGACCAGGCAGTTGTGGCACATACCTTTAATCCCAGCACTCATGAGGAGGGAACAGAAAGATCAGGAGTTTGAGGCCCCCCTGGGTTACACGAGATTGAATCAGTCTAAAAGAGAAACAGATACATGTGCTAGTGGCACATGCCTTTAATTTCAGCACAGTTGAGTGTGGAGAGAGTAATATAAGCCAGGTGTATTCAAGATGTCCCATTCAATCTGAGAATTCATAGAGACAGGAGCCCTGACATTCAGTCTGAGATTTGATTTGATAGAGGTAATAAGTGACTGTGGCTTCTCTGCTTCTCTGATCTTTCAGCTTTCACCCTCCATTTCTGACTCTGGGTTTTTATTTAATAAGACTAATTAGGATCATGGATGATATTTGGGTTCCATAAATATCTTCTTCCTTTCCTGCATTATTAACTTTCAAATTTTGAAGGACTTCCCTTGCATTTTATATCTTTATTTCAAGCAATCTTTGTTGCAAAAACTGAGGATAAACTTTACCATGTTGACTGACTCTTATAGCATTTGATATGGAAAAAGAAGTAAAGGCTTTTTGTTTCATTGTACTACTGTAATAGACAAGAGTTCTTTGTAGGCACATAGTAGAAAACTGCTTATGGAAGGTCTTGAGCCACAATTACATAGAACATGGACACCAATCATCTAAAACAGATGGCCATTCCCATGTAAACACAAAGGATACATGGTGATTCTCTTCAAGAATGGGTGAAGATACTGACAATTAATACTGACCAAGTATCAAAAGAATATGTCTAAATGCTTTTAACATCATGCAGCTTAATATTCCTTACTTGAGTATCTCTGGTTCTGGCTCTTCAGTTTTGGAGCTAACCAATAATGGTAGGGATTTAATCTAAACTGACTTGGAGAAAATGGCAGCTTGCTGACATTCCTTGTATAACTTAGAAGAATCACATTCTGATCTCCAAGTAAAAATGTGTCAATCCCCCATCCTCTGTATCTTTTTCACCATCTCCACGTGTTTTATGCAAGTAAGAGTTCTCAACTTATAGATCCAAATTATTTTTTGAAGTCTTGTCTTTGATAGCTATGCTGTCAATTATGTATCTGTTTCCAAACAAATGTATCTGTCACAGAGACATGAACAGTTCTATTTGGAACTGTACACACTTTCTCCAATATAAATGAAATACTCAAAATGCTCATCCAATTTCAGTATTTTACCATGGCTTCCAAATTCATGAAAATATGAATAGTTTCTTTAAAATAATAAACTAAAATAAAATTCAAAATCTTTCTAAGATTTGATTCACCCATTAATATATTCTGTGTTTAGTAGTTCAATGCATTCTAAGTTTCTATATATACTATTATGAGAGTATAGGTTAATACCAACTTCCTGATATGAATAGCTTGATTCCAGGGTCAGCCTCAGCTGTTGGCAGGTCCTGATGGTATTTAGGGAGTTAGAGAGAGAATGTTGAGCCAAGCATAATGGCTAGAAGAAACTTGCAACATGATTGACCTCAGTCAGAGTGTTTATTTATACAGATTTCTGTAAGCAGGGATATATTTGTGTTGTTCCAAAAGGCAGATCATATTATTTTTGTTTTTGGACATGTGTTTCACTTTCTTTGCATATCTTTTAGTCATCAATCATTTTTCTTCAAGTTTAATCATCATAGATGAAGAGTTACCTTTAATAACTATTTTTACTCCTAAACCCCATAACCCAATTTTTATGAAACAAGAGGCATATGACCACCTGTTCTCAGGTGAGTAGCTTTTTGACTTCAAGTACACTAGACCAAAAAAATCTGCAAGCCAGCCCAGGTATATTGCCATGTCCCAAGCAGTGTATTATTAATTTTAATGATCAGAGTATCCAAGAAAAGCCCTCAGGCCAAAGCTGCTATAGTTACTATTCAATTTCTGGTGTAATACAATGTTTACATTTTATAATTTTAAAGAATTTGTCTATATGTCTAATTCTGCCATTCTTTGTTCTTTGGAAATATGACATCACGGTGGATCTGCATGAACTAACTTTTCTAAGAAAGGGAGGTCCTGACATTTCATTCTTTTATCATCTTTCTACATCATTTTTTGCCCATCAGTATAAGGTTTTGTGTAGGACAGAGGTAACTTCAGCTACCTGACTTCGTTGCTGTCCATTCCACATAATTGCTGGAGTGTATCATGGGAAGAGGCTTGTAATCTCATCTCAGGCCAGCTCCTTTAGCCCACAAAATCTTTCTTATGTTTACTTTGTTTTGATTATCTTGTTTCTAAGTAAGAACAGGGACAGATGTTTCAAGAATATCTCATAGCTTCATAAAGAGACCTCTGGCTTCATTATGTGTGCCACAACCTCTAAGGTCTAAGGAAGACATTCAAGTAGATAATATATCCCTGAAAGCAAAAAGGGTAGTATATTCAGGATTTTCCTGGGAAAGCTTAGAAGCAGTACTGCTGGGAGAAGACATAAATGATTCTTGAGAAATATTCCATCAATCCAATATCCCCAAATTATACAAATATTATAAGTCCCCTAAATATGCAACAGACAGAAATAAAAACCAAAAGTGGTACAGTAGCCATCATGTGCCTTAGCTTTGCTGGATCCCAGTCAAGGATCTGAGATGGCTTTATGACTTTTGATGTTCCCATCAGATATATCTGTGCCATTCCAATATCTTAAAATTATTTGTCTTTATTATGTAGAGATTTTATCTTTGTTGACTAATTTTGGGATATAGGTAAACAAGGAATGAAGTGAAACTCAAAACTTAAGGTAAATCCACATCCCATTCTCACTTTAGAATTAATCAAATTTTGAATGATAACTTCTGGTCAAACAGTGTAAATATGTCAAGAGCTTCAGATGACTCCAAACTAATGGATTGTGGCTTCAAACTATAAACCAAAATGAACCTTTCCTTCCTTAATTTGTTTCTTGTCAGTTATGTGGTAATAGCAACAGGATGGTAAATAACATATAGTACACATAATTAAATGTTTACGTTTTAGACTTAAAGATAAAATTGGAATATTGTAAATATAAGTGGAGGCAAATGACTAATATGTAAATTAACACTATTCATGGAGAAACAAGTTTTTTAAAGTTTCAATTTGAAATAGCCTAATTGTATAATATTTTCAATTATTTCTAGCTGTCTTTTATTTTTAATTTTGAAGTTGGATTTATATAGAAAAATAATATTTCATATTTGCCATTTTTGTTGAACGATTTCAACATCTGCATGGATCCTCAAAGGAGGCATGAGGTTTTCTAGGCACTAGTGTCAAAGTTTCAAGTCAAAGAAAACACTGACTGAATCTTTAGTTATGCCCCATGAATATAGAGCTATATAATTTACTATAAGAATTTTCAGTTTAGACTCGATTCAAAGGGGCAATA
Organism: Peromyscus leucopus; assembly: GCF_004664715.2. Lineage (NCBI taxonomy): Eukaryota > Metazoa > Chordata > Mammalia > Rodentia > Cricetidae > Peromyscus > Peromyscus leucopus. The sequence goes on from NC_051070.1 coordinate 29,138,899, forward strand.
AGAATAATGATGCTAGAGTAAATACAATCTCAGATCCTCTCACACTTACCATACTGCAGTGTTAATTATATATGAACTCAAATTAGAACATATCCATCAAAATAGAAATATTAAATGTGATATTGTGTTTTCTTAAATTTTTTACTTCATTTTCACCCTTACCATCTCTGCATATTAGAGGACTTGACACTGTGGAGAAAAGTATTTATTGCTCAGGCATGATGACTGGTTTTCATATTACCACATCACTGTTGAGTGGGTGTGGCAGCCCTTCTGTAATCCCAATTCTCAAGTGGCAGAGAAAGGATTCCGGTGACAAGCTAGCTTCAATTACTGAGCTCTGGGTTCTTTGAGTACCTGCCTCCATAGATAATCTGGAGAGAAAGTAAGGAAGACACTGTGTCAATTTCATAGTTTCACACACATGTGAACACGTGTCACACATGTACACCCACACCTACTTGCATAACACATAAACATATGAATGCAAAAGTAATACTTCCTGTAACAATAAGTTGTAGTAATGAATGTGATAAGATATCCCCATCTACTTCATAACACATAAATTCTGCTAATTAATTCATATTTATAATTTTGTAGAATCACATTATTATTTCCTGTTTTTTTTTAATCAGGTATATCTGAATACACCACCAAAAGCTAATTATGACATGAACAATATTTTAAAATAATGTTTTACATTTAGGTATTTGAAAATACTCCACAAGGACAGAAAAGGGCACATGTATATTCATCACTGAGAAATGTTATAAAAAATTAAATATCTTTTAGTGATGTAAACAGAAAAGGAGCATAATTCTGGGCTTGTATTCTCTTGATAAAACTGAACCTTTAACTTGCACAGCAAAACCATCACGCAAGAAGCTGGCTTAACAAGCTTTATTACCATGATTTCCTTAGGAATGGAAATACAATGAATGAAAAATCTAACTCACATTGTTTTTTCAATAAATTTCAGCTTTCCTGTAAAATGTGTTCTCTAGGGGCATCTTAGTCAGTTTGAATTATAATAGTTTGACTGTTGACTATGACTGCAGCAACTTCTAAAACCCTATGAGTTGCTATAAATTGCTGGTGAGTCAGATTCACTGAGAGGTGAGGAAAGGGCTTTCATACTGCCCTATCAGATCTTCTCATCTTATCCACATTTAAAATAAAATTAGCACACATAAATTTTACTTCCTGCATTTAGTTTAAAAACAATTCTTACTCTTCCTTTTTATAAGAGCTGAAAGCCAGAGAAATACATGTTTCCATAAAAGAAAAAATAAAGCAGTTTCCAGATTTGCTAGCTTTTTCCATAACCTTGTGAAAGTGTTCTGATTAGCATTGACCTTCCTTTCAACGTGGTGAGAATTGTGCTAGCCAGGTAGGAAATAACGTCTCCAAGGTAAAGTAACAGGCCAGTAAAGTCAAGCATTTAATCAGATAATGGAAGCCTATGTCATTAATAAGTGTGTCATTTGCTTCAATAAAGGCATCATCATGAGAAATCAAATCAGTCCTTTTAATATGCCACACAGCTCCCATACACAAGTTCACAAATCCCTCTGATAACTTTCCCCCTCCATTTACTTATTCTGAGTTCTTTTTTTCTTAAATTTTATTTTATAATTTAATTGATTTTACATATCAGCCATGGATTCCCCTGTCCTCTCTCCTCCTGCCCCCCCTGCTATCCCCCCAGCCCACCCACCATTCCCATCTTCTTCAGGGCAAGGACTGCCCTGGGAATTCAGCTCATTGTACCATCCTTCAGTCTTCATTGTTTCCTTTCAGCAGAACTTTCTGTGATCCTGAGAAGTAGTTATGTCCTGTAGTTTTAGGTTACCTGCTTAGATTATAAAGCCTTTTAGGATTATTGAATTCTCATGAAGAAAAAGATTTCAAATTTCTCTAAAATTAGCACTATCACTTAATTTTTTTTCTAAGTCCTCTCAAATTCCAAAAGTTTGAAGCACTGACAAGATGTTGCAAATGAAAACTTCAGAACTTGGTATAGGGTAATGTGCGTCAGCCATCATGCAGACATGGGTGTATACAAGGAAAATGTTACACAATGTTACTTTCATTCTGTGTATATATAATACAGCAAAACCAGCTGGGTGTTGTGGTACATGCCTTTAATCCTGCATTAGGGACTCAAAGACAGGCATACCTGGGATCTTTACATGTTCATGCATGGCTATGTAGACAAATAAACAAATAAACAATGAAAAATAAGGAAAACATGTACTATAACACATTCGTGCCATCTGCAAGGTATCTCATTATAAAAGTACAACTACTATAATATATGAAAAAACAAAATCAACACAAATATGAAGTTTCTACTCTCTATTTGCATGGTAGAAAATTAAATAAAGACTATGTTACAACATTCTGACTTGGCATCCTGGCATTTATCTGTGATCCCAGAAATCTGGAATACTGGCATAGTATGATCATGTATTATAGGGCAGACTGTACTACATAATAAATGCAATATCAGCTTGAGCTGAGCTACATGGTGAGACTTTGTAAGACCCACAAAAGAGCAAAATTGTAATGATCAAGGACATTAAGTATTACATTACACAATGAAAGAAAAATCATTTGAAAAAATTACAAGAACTTTCATGCTAAAATCTCTTCACAAATTAGATATAAAATATTTGAATACAAAAAGGACTCCAAAATGATTCAGCAAGTAGCTTAGGGAATAGTTCAATTTAATTTTGCTCATATTGAAACCATCAAGCAGGGATGTACCAGGTTGGTTAATGTGAATATATTTGGACATTCTGGTTGAAATGGGTTGATGGCTAGGGTGAAGGCATGTTCACAAGAAAAGGGCCTAACAAACAAGTTCATGAAGAGGAGTATGAAATCAGGAAATGAAAAGATCGGATCAAGATCTAGAGATTAGCTGACATCTTCATGAGTTGAAGCTTTGTGAATTCTTATGCCTATTCTGTATAAAATGTGGTGTAAAATGTTGATGTCTTCTCCTAAAACATCTGGGCAAAAATATTGCTTTTATTACGTGCGTGTGTGTGTGTGTGTGTGATATGTATGTATATATGTTTCCTCTGTGTGTGTGTGTGTGTGTGCTTGCACACATGTAGAGACAAGAGATCTACATTACGTGTTTTCCCCATTAATCTGCACTTATGTTTTTGATACAGGGTCTCAGAATTGAAAACTCACACATCCAATTAGACTGACTGACTAGCAAGTTCAGGGGTTCCTCTGTCTCATATCTCTGCCAACAACACAGAGATCTGCCTTTTCATCGAATATTTTCACTTGGATCCTAGAGATCTGACCTCAGGACCATACGGTTACATGGCAAATACTTACTGATTCAACTCTCCAGCTCCCAACACTATTTTCAACATACATACATTAGGGTTTATTACTTCAGTCCACTTTCCACAGTTCAGAAAAAACTAGTGAAGATCTATTGGAAATATTGTTCATAATTGGAATAGATATTCTTACTGGATAGATGTTGCAGGAATCTTAAAAGTTCTTATTGATAAAATCAAACCCGGAGCCAGGTATTGGGGTGAACTGGAAGATCAGAGAACAAGCCACAGCTAACTTCACCTGGTCAACTTCTCAGCTGGTCTTGTTTCCTCAGACTGGAAGCTTCTGTGTCCTCATCCCAATGGCTCTCAGCTGAACAGCTGCTAGAAAGCCTGAAGCTTAACCAGCCAAATGCTTACCCAGGCCAAAATGCTTAACCAGCCATATGCTTCTAGTTTCTGGTCCTTATGCCTTATATACCTTTCTGCTTTCTACCATCACTCCCTAGGATTAAAGGCTTGCTTCCTGGGATTAAAAGCATGAGTCACCATGCCTGGCTGTTTCCAATGTGGCCTTGAACTCACAGAGATCCCAGATGGATTTCTGCCTCTGGAATGCTAGGATTAAAGGCGTGTGCTATCACTGCCTAACTAGTGGCTTTTCTGTTCTCTGACCCCAGATAAGTTTATTAAGGTACACAATATTTTGGGGAACATAATACCACCACAAATAATCTTTAAAATTCATTTGAATTTTCATAAAAATGAATTTGAATTGTTCAAAAGAAAGCCAATCTTTGAAATTTAAACAAAGCAGGAACTGCCATCAAGGAAAGATATGGTAACATGAGATGAGATGAGGTGAAATGTTATAAAAAATTACAGCAGTAGGAAGTTCACTACAGATTTCTCAAAGAAAATAAGTTCTAGACATAAATGATTTTTATTGCATATTGTACAGAGAGTTTTTTCTCAAGAAGTTTTAATTATTTAATGTACAGCGAGCTGGTATAGAAATATCTCAGATGAGAATTATCACCACTAGGAACTGATTACCGAATAAGAATCAAATAGCTGTACTTCTATGAAATGGAATTGTTGGAGAATGTATTAAAAGCAATTGTGCCATTTTATTATGAATTTGAGATTCTACTAGAGTTTATTTAAATGTATTAAATTAGAAAATAATTGTTAAAATAGTTATTTTCAGTGTTTGTTTCGGCCAGTGAAGAAATACCCATGTGCTTAGAATTCCTTTACCATGGTACATAGTATGAATGCAAAATATTGAAATCCATTTTTGATCAAGTGTATTTTTAAAGCAATGAATAGTTTTAATTATTGGTATTTGTTAGTTAAATACAGGAGACATTTGAAATGCCAAGTGTTAGACTAGTATTTAATGTATTCTTTAGTTTAGTTTTACATGGTAAATGAAATCAGTGCTTTGGTACATCCTCAGTTAATTCACTGAAACAGTCTAACAGGCTCCTCTCACACGACACAGCAGCCCTTTCTGAAGCAAAAGGTTAACTGTTTTTACATCAGTGCACTTTCAATTCAATCATTTTATATTTTTCGAAGGATGCAGGCTGGAAGATCTCTTCATTGCCTCCAGAAATAAATCAGAAGGTCAGGCTTGAAAAGTTCACACTTACATTGGATCTATTGACATCCAGGAAAGACTAATGGAATGAAATAATGAAAGCTATAACAATTATAATGAAGAAGGCAGAGGAAATTAATGACAATGATACAAGTTAGCAGAGATAATTCAAAAGCAACTTCCTGTTAAAACTATAAAATATTGCTATGTGCATACATACATGCACATATATACATACAAAGATGCAAAACAACAGTATTTAAACCAGAAGAGTGTTTTAATTACATTTATTTGAAAACTATTTTTTTTACAAAAATGAATGCTAGTTAGATAATTTAATATAGAAATATATGGTTTTTTTATTATGAAGTATTTGAATTTTTATAATACTAAGTAATAAATATATAGAAGTACCTTACAAGCAAATGAATATTAGAGAGCTTACAGAGTTTAATTAAGAAGTATACAAGTTATAAATTGCTAAAAAATATATAACATTTTAGGAAAATGTTAAGCAGTGCAACTTGTCAGGCTCACCATTACAAATACTCTGAGTTCAGCACACATGTGTATACATAAATCTGTAGTGTTCACAAATATGCACATTGAACACATATTAACACATCTATTTACACACACATTCAGCTTTGTTAGTTTATTCACATGCAAATATGTATGATGGATAAAGACTGATAAAGCATATGCTCTGGTTAGTTTTTTTAACTTGAACAAACTAGGGCAACCTAGAAAGGGAGAACCTTAACTGAGAAACTGTTTCCATCTAATTGCTCTGTAAGAATATCTGTAAGTCCTTTTGAAAAAATACTAATGGATATATGAGGGCCATTGTGGGTATTGCAATACCTAGGCAGATGGGCCTGGGCTTTATAAAGGTAGCTGAGCAAACCAGAGTTTGTGAGGCAATACTCAACTATCCTCCATGGTTTCTGCTTTAGTTCTTGTATCTAGGTTTCTGCTTGCATCCAGCATCAGCTTCCATTGATGATGGGTTGTAACTGGCAAGCCAATAAACTCTTTCCTTCACAAGTTGTTGAGATTAGTGCTTTTCATCACACCAGGAGGAAGAAAATCAGAGCAACATAAAACCATCATAATTGAGGATAAATTAGAAGATATAATAGAAAATAAAATCTACTAATATGCAGCATATTTGTGTGGCAGGGTTATATTTTATTTCCAATTTTTATAGGGATAATTATATCACAATATTTATTTATTTATTGAAAAAGAAAATTTTCACTAAGAATGGGGGGTATTAAAATGTGACAAACTATTAATGCAATGAAAGAAAAAAGTAATTGGACTTCTGTTGCCTGCAAGGACTCACTGTGAAAGCTTTCCCCAATTTATTCTTTTCCTGTCTCCTTGTATGCTTCTCTCTCCCCTTGTGACACTCCCTATTTTGCTGAAATACACACACCACTGAAGGTCACTTGTCCCTACTTTACTCTCTGGTCTCCTCCAGCAAAAAAATCTATACATCTGCATTCACTATAAGGTCATTTTCACAAAGTACAAGCTGCATGCAGCTAATTTTCTTGACCATAATAAATTTATTCCATGGAGAAGAAGTAAACAATATTTTATACTTCACATGGGGAAGATTTGGACACCTGACACTAATCCTAATTTCCATCACTTACTAAGTAGTAGAAATATTTTAATCAATATACCAATAATGACCTCCAGCACTGCTAAAGTTATTGATGCTTAATAGAACTCAAGGTACATGATATATATATATATATATATATATATATATATATATATTGAGAATTTCATGTAATGTATTATGATCATATGCATTTCCAATAAATTTCCACAATTACTTGCAAATCAATTTCCACCTCCCTAGCATGTCTGTTTTTAAGACTTTCATAAGTGTGTGCATAAGTACAGTAAATGATGAATCAGGAAAACAGTGTAGGATCACCTGGAGTTAGACTTATAGGCACTTGGCACTTATAAGCCAATAAATGAAGGGCCTTGGAATCAAACACAACCCCTTAGTAAGAATAGTATATTCTTAACGAATAATCCATATCTTTAACCCTGAGGCTTCTTTTTCCACACCTTTCCTTTTTTCATATATAACCCTTGAACTTCAGTTTGTGCTACCCACATGCTCATGGATATTTAATGCTCCACCTTAGTATGATCCACCTGCTCTAGGTGCCACAAGCTTAAATGAAACTGCCTTTCTTTAAAAGGACATTAGTTTGTTATTAATAATTCCTCAGTTTTAGTACTAGCACAGTCTCCATGCTAGAATGTTGACTGGCTTGGTCTTCTGCTCGCAAAAACAGATGCCATAAGCACCGCAGTAAAACAGTCAAGTCATGTCATAGAAGACATATTTCACTCTGGTCATCTACCACCTCCAGCTCATACAGCCTTTCTGCTTCCCACTTCTGTAATGGCTTGTTAACCTTGGGAAGGGTAGGAGCTGATATACATGTCACATTTGTGACTGATGACTTACAACTTACTTGACACTTACTCTATATGTTACCAAGTTATGAGTTTCGGGGTTAACCACCATCCACTGCACAAAGAATTAGCATAAAGGAGTTATGAGTGAGGTATAGCTCTGTGGACATAGATATAAATTAAGAAGATAGTTAGATACTGTTTCCATTTGGTATAATAATAGTAAGTCTATACGTGGAGTTTGGAACTCCCCAACTACAGATTTGTGGCCACATTCACAGTACTGTAAATGCAATTCCTCTTGTAGAATAGAACTTAGTTCAATTAGAAAGTGATTGATAACTCCCAAAACATTCAGGGAACCACTGTACCCCTGGGCATATGTTGCCATAATGGTCATGATTGTGTCCCACAAGTGTCAGATCTGAATAACAATGTTGAGGACTTTTTTCTTCCAGTGCCTACATAATACCTTCTGGTACTATGAAGACTAGCTTGCAGGGAGAAAGCTTCCTGGTTAGGATTGTTTTAGCTAATCTGACTGCTTTACTTTTTCTATATAAAGTTGGGAATCCTCCTTTCAAGGTCTGTAAAGAACTGTGTTGGAATTTTGATGATGCTTGCAACGATTTTGTGGAATGCTTTTGGTAATGGGAGATATGGAGTCTCAACAGGCCACCTCCTGTTCCACAAGAGGCTTGGCATATATTTCTACAGATGGAAGATACATATACATATCCAACTAACATTCAAAAATGATAGATACTAATACAGAGCTCATGTTCCTATCACTAAATAAGCATGAGAGTGGGACAAATGTGTTTAATTTGTTAAATTATTATTAAATATTAATATTTGTTAAATTATTATTAATAATAATTTCTTCTAATATGCTCCTTGCCTGAAGATCTTTGAAAGAAATAGGAAAGTGTCAAATATAAACATTTTCATATATATTTCAAGTATTTTATTTTAAATTTTCTCTTGAAATTTTATATTGTTTGCATAATTATTATTTCTCCTAATAATGGGATTCCATGGTTTTATGATTTGCAAGTTATTGCTATGTCTAACCAGAAATCATCTTGTACATACTCAACTAGATTAATCTGCTCCTTATTTTGTACTTCATTATCAGAATGTAATTACTTTAAGAGTTATGGTGGTATTTGATTATACCATGTTTTCTAGGTCCTTCCACTAGCTTTAAAAGACAACTATAACAGATTGCAGATTGGCCTCTGTAATAGATTCTCAAAAGTTATATTTTAAAATCTGCTTCACTAAAAAAATATAAATTAAGCATTGAGAAGCAAACAATCTGTGAATCAATGGTTATTGAAATAAATTAAATGCTATGAAATTTAATAATTAATCATGTACAAAGATTAAATGTCAAATTAGCAGCATTGAAATATTAAAAATATATGATCAAAGTTATAGTTTTTCTTCTATGTGTGAGTTTCTACAATAATTTATATATTTAAAAATCCATAGCTATACATAATCAGCTTTTCACAATATTGATATAATTTTTCAAAAAAATTCATTTAATGGTTATCTGCAGCTAATGTGTCTTGTTTGAAGCACATAATGTAACACTTAATTGCCAAATATCCCTATTAATAAAATAAACCTGGAGCCAGATATTGGGGTGAAAACTGAGAGGACAAAGGAATAGAACAAGCCACAGCAAACCTCACCTCACCAACTCCTCAGCTGATCCTGTTTTCATAAATCCTCAGACTGAAAGCCTATGAGTCCTCACCCCTGAGGGTCTCAGTTGAACTGCTTAAAAGCCCCTAGTTCCTGGTCCTCACACCTTATATGCATTTCTGCTTCCTTCCATCACTTCCTGGGATTAAAGGCATATGTCCTTCCAAAGCAAAGACATGAGCTCTCAAGTGCTGGGATTAAAGGTGTATGCAACCATACCTGGCTCTGTTCCCAGTGTGGCTTTGAACTCACAGAGATCCAGACAGATTCCTGCCCCCCAAGTGATAGAATTAAAGGCATGTGTGCCACCACTGTCTGGCCTCTGTGTCTAATCTAGTGCCTGTTCTGTTCTCTGACCCCCAGGAAAGCTTTATTAGGGTACATAATATATCAACCACAATATAATCGTTCATAAAATCTTGAACAAAAATTCTGCCAAGACTATAAAAATAGCTGTCAATCTGGCCTTTTGGACAGATAAGTAAGGCTTAATAATATTTAGAGATACTATTTTCCATCAGAATACACAGCAATTATAAAGTAATTACATCAGTATATAAAGTTAGTGTTTGATCAAGAGGTTGAGATTTAGTAATAAATCAATAATAACATCTGTTCACTAAAAAAAATTATTATTTTTTTCTTATGTAATGATTTAAAGCTATCTATTGTTTTTGTTAATTTCCTGAAGATTCTGCTGTTGCCTTCTTAGTTGAAAATGGAGATAAAATTTAAGTATAGGATCTACTAGGACTAAGAAGTTACCATTTTATTATAGATCTTATATATTTTAACCATATACCATAAATTTACACATCTTGAGGTAATAAAGTTTATATTTTAGCAAAAATCTTAGAGAGTTAGTCAAGAAAAGGACTATGATATAAACAAGAGTAATGTTTATTGAGAATATTTGTAGTTGGAAGTTTTTCCTGGGTCCTGCCAAGTCCCTACAATCCTGCGGCCAGCTTACAAAACAATCACTAAAAAGCTTATATTAATTAAAAACTGCTCTGCCATTAGCTCAGGCCTACCACTGACTAGCTCTTACACTTAAACTCAGCCCATTTCTGTTAATCTATATGTCCTCACATTTCCTCTGGCTTTACCTGTATGCCATTACATGCTGCTCTCTGCACTACAGGCTGGTGTCTCCTGACTTAGCCTTCCTCTTCCCAGAATTCTCCTTGTCTGTTTATCCCCCCTATACTTCTTGCCTGGCTACTGGCCAATCAGAATTGTGTTAATCCAGTGTATAAAAGTATTATTCATAGCCAATTGTCTACCTTTTAATTGATTTAAAGAACATAATATCTTTTTCTGCGCTATTCTATTCTGTTTTCCTTGTTTCTGGGCTAGAATTAAATACCCTTTTAACCAAGGATAGAGGCTTGAGGGAACTCTTCAATCAAGCATGCTTCAGTCATGAGAGGATGGGCCATAAGCTAACTCCAGAACCAGTCTTTTAATGAAATAGAAGAACATAAAACAATATTATCCATTGCAAAAAGATATCTGAATCCCTGAAAAACTGAATTAAGTGACTGGAGGGAGGGACCAAAGCAAAGAGAAAACAAAGAAAGTTCAGAGAAAAAATATTTTATGGGAATTAAACAGCAGGCTTCTTTAAACAGAAGAGAGTAATAGAGACTGAGCAAGCACCAGAAGGGTGCTGTAAGACAGATCTGTAACAAAACATACACAGAGAGACAAACATGACAAGACAACCACAGTTTTGAGAAAGTCCTGGCTGGGACTCACCTCACCTGAACAAATACAAACAGTAATAATTACCAGTCAAGAAACGCAATGGCTGGACATCATGGTCTTATTCAGCCAAAACAACAAACTGGCAGCCAACGGTGCCCCTGTGTGACCAGAATGTCAGCAGAGCATTCCTTGATTAGATTTGCAATAATAGTAACATTATTTCCTTTTTTTTATTTTTCTATACTACTATCTTTGTCTTGCCACCAGGTTTTGAGTTGTAAATAAGTCCAGACTCCAGCTTCTAGAATGGTCTTCTTTAAAGCCCTCTCATTCCCAATCATGGGATTAACCACAATTCAGTTGCAAGTCTTTGGAAAAATTCTTTTAATATAACAGGCATATATTCCATAAGAGATTATTACTTGTTTGCCTGTTTTAAATCTATTAAAGTTTTGTAAGTTATTGGAGTATCATTATTTTGTATTCTACTTAGAGATACAGAGTGTTTGGGTGAATTTGAGTCATAATTAAAGGGGATGCTTTTAGATGTCCTTTTAGACTTTGTTTTGATTGATTTTCTTATAAGTATTATAAGAAGGAGGATTCTTATTACATTTCTCATCTATCTCAAAATATGCATATTAGCAATGATTGTTTAAGTTCTGTAAGCAAGTGTTTATATTGAATTTTAGACATCATTATCTTATCTGACTTAGAACATATAGATTCACTATCAATTTCGGTTTCAAATAAAGCTTTAATATTTGACTGGCTCATGCTTATTGTCCTCTCCTTAAATTGATCTATATTTGTTTTCTTTTGTTCAGATGACTCTCTAAGCATTGCTGGAGGGGATGGTAAAGACTGAGAGAAGACAACTGGGCTGTAGTGGCTCACAGCAGTAATCAAAGCACTTGGGAGAAGAGGAAGCAGCAGGTGGATCTCTATAAGTTCGAGGCCAGAATGGTCTAGAAAGTGAGTTCCAGACCAGCCAGGGTTATTACACAGAAAAACTGTCTTAAAAAAAAGAAAAGAAAAAAGAAAAAAAGAAAAGAGAAGATATCAGCAGCAGACTAACCATTGTTGTTGCCCTTCTCTTTTTCTATTTCAGTGTCTATCATCTATCTCATTATTTCTATTATCTATTTTTCTTATTCAATTTGCAATGGCTTTAAAGCCTGAGAAATAAGTAAACCAAAAGACCACATACAGGAATGGAAATGCCTTCTCCTCTTTTTTAAACCTGTTTTAAGACTTCAAAACTTGGTTCCATAATTTATATTTAAGAATTGCTCTCCCACTTGAGGGGAACCAGTAGCAATGGGTATGTGTTTGTTGAAACATTTTTAATGTAGATGTTTTTACCTTAATACATGATTCTTCATTCAGAGTTTTTAATAAATCCATGTACTGATTTTCAACAGGAGAATTTCCTAAAATTATTTGCCTTTTTAAAGGCTTTTAAAAACTAATTCTATGATATATATGTACATTATCCTCATCTTTAGAGGAGATTAATCTTCTGGGAGGTACAGGAAATTTGTCTTCAAACTCATGATCAAAATTTTCCCAATGTGTGTCATCTGAGAGAGGAGGCTCTGACCCTAGAGGCCTTAGAGGAAATGTGGCCACAGGCTGGCTTGCTGGAGCATCAATTTTTGTTTTAGGATGAGAGCATACTGACAAAACCTCCTCTTTTGCTGATTTTATTTGTTTTCTGATTTCATTATCTAATTGACCCTCCTGTAAGGAAATGGTCAGCTCTTCCTCAGTTCACTTGTTCTCATCCTCTCTGTATATCACAGTGATAACCACTCTTACCAGCACTCATGTGGCCCAAAATTATATTCGAATTTTCTCACCCTGCTAATAAAATTTTGGATAACTCTTTTTTTTTTTTACCTTCTCCCAGATACCTAAGTCTAATGTCCCTTCAGGGAGAAAGCACTGATTTTTGTTCGCATATAGTATTCTGACAATCTAACAGCTATGCCTTAGAGATCTGAACTCTTCTATGGTTTAAAATAATGATGGTTCTGCCCCAGGTGGTGGCCAGCAGGGAAGACCCCTGAGGTCAGGCTCCCTCACCACACCCCTCATTGGACCCTGCAATCTACAAGACTCACATACTACTCCAAACATATCCATTCCTCTGTGATCCCAGTGGCTTCCTGAGACATAGAATCCACCAGCTCTCATTGGGCCAAGAGCTCTCATTGGACCAAGAAAGGCTTCCTCAGACACAGAATCTGCCATGTCCAATTAGACTAAGAGCTAAGAATAAACCCAGAGTGGCCCCCTGAGACACATACAACAAACACAGATTGGACCAAGAGCAGCTCACTCAGACACAGGCACCTCTTGCAGGTGGATGAGATGGGTAGATGCCAGTGTAAAAATACATATAACAACATAAAGAGCAATATGGCATAACCAGAATCTAGCTTTTCTACAACAGCAAGAACTGAACATCACAAAGTAGAAGAACCAGATGAAAGTGACCTTAAAAATAACTTTATAAAGATAATAGAGTCCTTTAAAGAAGAAATGAAAAATTCTCTTAAAAATTGAGGAAAAGACAATAAAAAATTGGAAGAAATCAATAGATCCCTTAAGAAAAGCCAAGAAAACCCTCAAAAATTAAACATATGAAGGAAACAGTTCAAGACCTGAAAATTGAAATAGGAACAATGATGAGACACAAACAGAAGAAATGCTGGAGTTAGATAATCTGAGTAAACAAAGAGTAACTACAGATGCAAACATAACCAACAGAATACAAGAGATGGAAGAAAGAATCTCTGGTGTAGAGGATACAATATAGGAAACAATGCTTCAGTCAAAGAAAACACTTAAGCCAAAAAAGTCTAACACAAAATGTCCAGGAAATCTGGGACACCATGAAAAGGTCAAACCTAAGAATAATAGGGATAGAAGAAGAAGAAGAATACCAACTCAAAGGCACAGAAAATATATTCAATACAATCATAGAAGAGAACTTTCACAACTTAAAGAAGGAAATACATACAAAAATACAAGAAGCTTATAGAACACCAAATAAACTAGACCTCCAAATAAAGTCTCCTCACCACATACTTAAACCACTAAACATATAGAATAAATAAAGAACATTAAGAGCAGCAAGGAAAATGCCAAGTGACTTACAAAGACAAACCCATCAGAATAACACCTGACTTCTCAATGGAGACTCTAAAAGCCAGAAGGTCCTGGGCAGATGCAAAGTGTACACTAAGAGAACATGGATGTCAGCCTAGACTAAAATACCTAGCAAAACTTTCAATCACCATAGATAGAGTGAACAAGACATTCCAAGAAAAAAAAAAAAAAACAGATTTAACATGTACCTATCCACAAATCCAGCCCTACAGATGCACTAGAAGGCAAGTTGCAACCTAAGGAAGTCAAATGCACCCACCATAACACAGGCAATAGATAATCCTACAGCAGTAAATCCCAAAGAAGGGAAATACACACACACTACTAACAAAAGATAACAGGAATTTAACAATCGCCTGTCATTAAAATTCCTTTATATCAATGGACTCAATTTGGCTATAAAAAGACATGGGAATACAGAATGGATATAAAATCAGGATCCATCCTTCTGCTACATACAAGAAACACCTCTCAACTTCAAAGACAGACACTACCTCAGAGTAAAAGGATGGGAAAACACTTTGCAATCAAATGAACTTAAGAAGCAAGCTGGTGTAGCTATTGTAATATCTAACAAAATAGTCTTCAAACTAAAAAAACATCAAGAGATATCAAAAGGACATTACATATTAATTACAGGAGAAATCCACCAAGATGAAGTCTTAATTCTGAACATTTATATCCCAAATACAAGGGTACTCACATATGTAAAAGAAACATTACTAAAGCTTAAATTATACATCAACTCCCACACATTAATAGTGGGAGACTTCAATGGACAGGTCTGCCAGACTGCAACTTAACAGAGAAATAAGGGAACTAACCAATATTCTCACTCAAATGAACATTACAGATATCTACAGAACATTCCACCCTAACAAAAATGAATATACCTTATTCTCAGCACCCCATGGAACATTCTCTAAAATCAACCACATGCTTTGTCACAAATCAAATCTCAACAGGTACAAAAAATTGGAGTGACCTCCTGTATTTTATTGGACCACCATGGCTTAAAGTTAGATTTCAACAACAACAAAAAGTAAAGAAAGCCTACAATCTCATGGAAACTGAAAAATGCTCAGCTGAATCACCAATGGATCAAGAAGGAAATAAAGAAATTAAAGTCTTCCTAGAATATAATGAAAATTAATATACTACGTACCCAAACTTATGGGATACTGTGAAATCAGTGCTAAGAGGAACATGCATAGCACTAAATGCCCACATAATGAAGTTGGAGAAATCTCACACTAGTGATTTAACAGCATATATAAAAGCTCTAGAACCAAAAGTAGCAAACTTACCCAGGAGGAATAGAGGCCAGGAAATAGTCAAATTGACAGCTGAAATCAATAAAATAGAAACAAAGAGAAAAATACAAAGAATCAATGAAACAAAGAGTTGGTCCTTTGAGAAAATCAACAAGATAGACAAGCCCTCGTCTAAACTTATCAAAAGGCAGAGAAAGAACATCCAAATGAACAAAATCAGAAATGAAAAGGGAGACATAACAACAGACAATGAGGAAATACAGAGAGTCATCAGGTCATACTTCAAAGACCTGTACTCCAGAAAATTGGAAAATCTGAAGAAATGGACAATTTTCTGGATAGGTACCACATAACAAAGTTAAATCAAGACTAGATAAACTATTTAAGTAGACCAAAAACTACTAAGGAAATAGAAGCAGTCATTAATCTCTCCCAACCAAAAAGGCCCAAGGTCAACTGGTTTCAGTACAGAATTCTACCAGATTTTCAAAGAAGAGCTAATACCAATACTTTTCAAAATGTTCCACACAATAGAAACAGAAGAAATATTATCAAACTCTTTTTATGAGGCTACAGTTACTCTGACACCCAAACCACACAGGGATGCAATGAAGAAAGAGGATTACAGAACAATCTCCATCATGAAATTTGATGCAAAAGTGCTCAATAAATTGTTGGCAGATTGATTTCAAGAACACATCAAAAAATTATTCACCATGATCAAGTAGGCTTCATTCCAGAGATGCAAGAATGGTTCAACATATGAAAAATCTATCCATGTAATACATCATAAACAAACTGAAAGAAAAAAATACATGATCATCTAATTAGATGCTGAAAAGCCCTTTGACAAAAATCCAACAGCCCTTCAAAGTAAAGGTCTTGGAGAGATCATGAATACAAGGAACATATTTAAACATAATAAAGACAACTTACAGGAAACCAACAGCCAACATCAAATTAAATGGACATGAACTCAAAGATATTCCACTAAATCAGGAACAAGACAAGGCTATTCACTCTCCCCAAATTTATTCAATATAGTACTTGAAGTTCTAGCTAGAGCAATAAGACAACAAAAGAAGATCAAGGGGGATACAAATTAGAAAGGAAGAAGTTAAACTTTCGCTATTTGTAGATGATATGATAGTATACATAAGTGACCCCAAAAATTCTACCAGGAAACTCCTACACCTGATAAACACCTTTAGTAATATAGCAGAATACAAGATTAACAGAAATAATCAGTAGCCCTCCTATATACAAATGATAAAGGGGCTGAGAAAGAAATCAGGGAAACATCACCATTTACGATAGCCATAAATAATACAAAATACCTTGGGATAACTCTAAGCAAAAAAATAAATAAAAATAATAAAAAAAGAAAAGAAAAGAAAAAAGAGAAAAAGAAAAAAAGAAACCACTTGTATGATGAGAACTTTAAATCTCTGAAGAAAGAATTTGAAGAAGATATCAGAAAATGGAAAGATTTCCCATGCTCATGGATAGGAAAGATTAACATAGTAAAAATGGCATTCTTACCAAAAGCAATCTACAGATTCAATGCAATCCCCATCAAAATCCCAACACAATTCTTCACAGACCTGGAAAAAACAATACTCAACTTAATATGGAAAAGCAAAAAAACCCAGGATAGATAAAACAATCCTGTACAGTAATAAAGCCACCTCTGAAGGCATCACCATTCCTGAACTCAAGCTCTACTATAGAGCTATAGTAAAAACAGCTTGGTATTGGCTTAAAAACTGACATGTGGATCAATGGAATTAAACTGAAGACCCGACATTAACCATACCTATGAACATCTGATTTTTGATAAAGAAGCAAAAACTGTACAATGGAAAAAAGAAAGCATCTTCAACTTATAGTATTGGCATTGCTGTATATCAACATGTACAAGATTGCAAATTGATCTATTGCCATGCACAAAACTCAAGTCCAAGTGGATCGAAGACCTCGAAATAAAACCAGTTATATTGAACCTGATAGGAGAAAAAGTAGGCAGTAGTCTTGAATGCATTTTCACAGGAGACTTCTTTCTAAATATAACGCCAGTAGCACAGACTCTGAGAGCAACAAGTAATAAATGAGGCCTATGGTAATATTGTATTCCCCCAAATATTGTGAACCCTAATAAATTTATCTGGGTTCAGAGAATATAACAGTCACAATTCTAAACATAGAGGTTAGGCAGTGGTAGCACATGCCTTTAATCAGCATTCCAAGAGGCAGAAATCTGCCTGGATCTCAGTGAGTTTAAAGGCACACTGGAAACAGCCAGGCATGGCAACATCAATCTGTAATCCCAGGAAGTGATGTCAGAAAGCAGAAAGGTATATAGAGCACGGAAACCAGGAACCAGAGCTGGTTAAGGCTAAGGCTTTTAGGGTTTTGAACAACAGTTCAGCTGAGATTCATTCTGGATGAAGACTGAGAGGCTTCCAGTCTGCAGAAACAGGATCAGCTGAGGAATTGGCAAGGTGAGGTGGCTGTGGCTTGTCTCCTTCTCTGATCTTCCAGCATTCACCCCAATACAAAGCCCTGGGTGTGTTTTATTAATAAGAACTTTTAAGATTCATGCTACAGGGGCTTCCTGAAACTGAAAAGCTTCTGTAATGTAGGAGACCCAGTAAATAAGACAAAATGGCAGCCTGCAGAATGTGAAAAGATCTTCACCATCCCCACATCTAACAGAAGGCTGTTCTCCACAATATATAAAGAATTCAAGTAACTAGTTATCAAAGTAAGGAACAATCCAGTTAAAATATTGGCTACAGATCTAAGCAGAGAATTCTCAACATAAGAATCTCAAATGTATGAAAGATATTAAAGGAATTGCTCAACATCCTTAGTAATCAGGGAAATGAAAATCGAAATGACTCTGAGATACCATCTTACACCTGTCAGAATAGCTAAGACCAACATCACAAATTACAGCTTATGTTGGAGAGGATGTGGAGCAAGGGGAAAACTCCTCCAATGTTTGTGGGATTGCAAACTTATACAGATGCTTTGGAAATCAGTATGGTAGTTTCTCAAAAAATTGAGAATTAATCTTCCTCAAGACCCAGATATACCACTCTTGGGCATATACCCAAGGAATGCTCAATCATACCACAAGGACACATGCTCAACTATGTTCATAGCATCATTATTCATAACAGTGAGAATCTGGAAACAACCTAGATGTCCCTCAAATGAATAATGGATTAAGAAAATATGGTACATATACACAATGGATTACTACTAAGTAGTGAAAAACAATGACATCATGAAATGTACATGCAGACAGATGGAAATAAAAAATATCATCATGAATGTGGTAACCCAGACTCAGAAAGACAAACATGATATGTACTCACTTATAATTGGTATTAGATGAAAAGCAAAGGATAACCAGACTATAACCCACAGCTCCCGAGAAGCTAGATAAAATGGAGGACCCAAAAAGGATGTATGGATCACCATAGGAAGGGGAAATAGATGAATTCTCCATGAGTAAACTGGGAATGTGGGGTGGGCAATGGAGGTTAGGGAATGGGGGAATGAGAACGTAAGAGAATGCGATTGTCTAGCTGGAATAGGGATGGAATGGGAGAACAATGCAAGAGATACCGTGATGGAAGGAGAGACATCATGGGGCTAGGGAGAAACCAGGTGCTAGGGAAATTCCCAGGAAAATCCAAGGATGACTCCAGCTTAGACTACTAGCAATCGTGTAGAGGGTGCCTAAACTGGCTTAGTCCAGTAATCAGATCAGGGAATATCGTAACTGTCATCATAGCGCAGTCATCCTGTAACTGATGGAAGCAGATGTAGAGATCCACAGACAAACACCAGGCAGAGCTCCAGGAGTCCAGTCAAAGAGAGAAATAAGAGATTTTATGAGCAAGGGGCATCAAGATCATAATGGGAAAACCTACAGAGACAACCAAACCAAACCAAACTCATGGAATTTTGACTAACAGCTGTGGATCCTGCATGGGACTGGACTAGGCCCTCTGCATAAGTGAGATAGTCATGTAGCTTGATCTGCTTAAGGGCACGCCTTGGAAGTAGGATGAAAAAATCTATCCCTGGTGCATGAGCTTGCTTTTTGGAGCCCACTACCTATTATGGGACACATCGCATAGACTTGAGGCAGGGGGAGGTGCTTGGACCTGCCTCTACTAAATTTACCTCCACATGGGAGGCCTTACCTTCTTGTAGGAGGGAATGGAAGGGTAGGTTGGGAGGGGGAGGCTGGAGAGGCAGGAGGAGGGAATAGGGGGATCTTTGATTGGTATGTAAAATAAGTAAAAATTTTTCCTTAATGAAAAAATAAATAAAACCATGATGTACTAACTCAACGTAAGGAGCGGGCTTACCCGATTATTCCCCATTGTTTTGTTTTACTTCTTTCTGCAGAGGTCTGTGTATGCTTTTGTCTGAGGGTCTGAGGGTCCCCCTCCAGGTGCTACTCAAGAATTGTCTCCCGTCAAGGCAGGAGGGGATCTGGGGAGGAATGTAGCTGAAGGAAATGTAGCAGACCACAGTCTAATGGCACAGACACCATTATTTTGCTTTTACTATAATTTTCTACATGAATGCAATGAGGAAAATGGTGGTCCAAGGTTAGTTATTGGAGTTCAGAAAAACATGTGAATGAAAGTTATTCAAGCACATACTAAAGACTAACAAAACAGCCCTTTCTGCAGCTCCTTCAGGATAAACTAAACACAATTGTCTCGCATGCACTAGAGATTATACAGCAGGAACACAAATGCAAGGTGTAAGATCCAGATTCAGGGTCCAGCAAGCACAGACTATTTGTTCTGTGTTCTTGGAGCCTTCCTCAGGCAGACTCAGCCTATCCCTTTACCAGACTGGATTCTTTTGCTATGTTTCAGCACTTGCTATTGTAGACACAACTTCATTTTTTTTCTTGACGCTACTCATCTACATGCTCTGTAATTATTAGTAATTATTGATTTTAAGTCCCCTTCTAGGCATAAGGATATAAAATGGAGTCTACTGCTAAGTTCTGTGGTAGCAGTTGACTACAAATTGACACACTTCTACCATCTGCATAATAAATGTGTATTGATTGCAATAAATTGACAAAATTACAGGTTGATTGGTATTAAAATGACATATACACATGTTCTCCTTGAAGAACATCAGAACACTTAGGCTAGGTTTTGGACTTTAAATGTAAGTGTTTAATAGAAAGCTCATTACAATTTCTTGAGTTTTACAAACTCCTGTGCAGAAATTTCGTCTTCTAAGTTACTCCACACTGATTACTGAAAATGTTACCCTGGCAACTCACATCCCATTCTAGAATTGTGTCTATCTTTATGCTTGCAATCCTTATCCTTGTAGCAGGTGGCAACAGACTCCTTTCCTCTTAAAGCCTCATTATTTCTGAAATTTGATTCTTCCTACTGTGATTCTGAAAATTTACATTTTGAAAATGACAAAAAAATCCAATGCTGATGAATAATTTGTTCCTTTATTATTTAAAAAGTGAAAACAGAAAATTCTTCTCAAAAATAACTAAACATTAGGTAAGTATGCATATAGTGTTAATATATAGATAAAATTATATGGTGTTATGAACCATGTATAAAATTGCTATTTTGAGAAGTTATAGTACTTTAAGGACATAACTTTCTGACAGATAAAGGTCAGTTTAACATTTCTTAAACATTATACTCACTTTGATGCCCATCTTTTCTCTGTTCACAGATAAATCACAACTTGACAATTTTTAAGCAGAAGTTTCCCTCCTTTTAAAACAAACTGTTCTTATATACCTTCTTGTCATGATAGAATGTATTCCTTTAAACTTTGAGCCCAAACACCTCTTTCCCCACTCAATTGCTGCTACCTGGAATTTGAAGCAGTAAACAAACAAACAAAAAAAAAGTAAATAATATTCTGAGGAAAGCAGATGGTGCTTCATGATATTCTGTGTGCATATGATTCATTCAATTGACTGAAAGACAGATTAGGCCAAATTATTGAGTAAGGAATTAACTCATTACTTGACATCTTTGACATAAAATATCAGGCTACTGCTATTAAAATTAGACCCAGGCAGAAACACATCTTGGCATCTCTTCTAGCTGTAAGGACTTTAACTTCTGTAATCCTCATCATCAGTTATTGTGAGTCTCCAGTAATTTGCAGTTCTTGGAAATTATGAAACAACTGGACCCATTACTCATAAGATTTATCATAACTCTCTTCTATTGGTTAAATTGCATAACTTTAAATACTACATATCCACTGACATCTCTCTAGATTATATCTCCACAAAATCCTCTAACAAATTCCAGCTAATGTGTCTGTCTGATTTAAAACTCCAATGCTTATTTTTATTATATCATATTCTTACAAAACCAAATCTAAAAAGATGTAGATGTAATTCATCCACAACTCCTGTTTGAAATTTGCTTGACTTTTTCAAAGTTTGTAATGTTATCATTGAACATGTCCTCTTGTTTTATAATTCAAATCCAAAGATTTTACTGAATTCATTGACAATAATCAAATATATTTCTGGAAGCAAGCCCAACTTTTTTCTACTTAACATTATACTTTGTCAAGGGATATTCATTTCTATAGTGTATCATTGTAGAAGCCATCAAAAGGGTTATGAACTTTGTACTTCATTCTTTGTCCCACAAAAATTTGTTATTTATTATGCCAATCCCCTCACACTCATGTTTGGAAAACACTCTTCCCTAAGTAACCTTAGGTGTCTTTGAGTTTGATATCTTCAACTTCAAGTGTTGGCTCATGCCCATCACGTAGACTCTACACTTAACATAGCATTCATAATGATAATACCCATATCATACTCAGATTTCTATGATCATGACTCTTCTAATTTCAAAAATTTGAATATCCATAGATGAGCAACTCAGTAACTAGTGTGAACTTTAGCACTGAGAACAAGGTGATACATTTAGTGAAAATAAAAAACAATGGTATTGAAAGCAAGAATGAAAGTAAAAATATTTGTAAGAAAGGTCCCTAAAAGATAAAACAGGCATATTAACAAAGCATTCATCTGATACGAATCTGTTATTTTTTCATCATTTTCCTCTATTCTCATTTGGAATATCATTAGTAGAAACCAGAGATGGTATATTGATGTAACCAACCGTCTTATTAAATAAGAAACACAGAAACAATGCAAAAGAGAAAACCGAGAGGTCAGAGCCAAAATCTCACCCTTCCGCCTGCGGTGTCCCAGCCTCCCAAATGAGAGCCCTATTTCCTGTCTGTTCGTCTATTTAAAGAGACAGAACAAGCCACAGCTATCTCACCTCACCAGTTCCTCAGCTGGTCTTGTTTCCTCAGACTGGAAGCTTCTGTGTCCTCATCCCAATAGCTCTCAGCTGAACTGTGTTGCTCCAAAGCCTGAAAGCTTGACCAGCCAAATGCTTCTAGTTTCTGGTCCTCACGCCTTATATATCTTTTTGCTTTCTATCACCACTCCCTGGGATTAAAGGCTGGTTTTCTGGGATTAAAGGAGTGTGTCACCACCATGCTTGGCTATTTCCAATGTGGCCTTGAACTCACAGAGATCCAGAGGGATTTCTATCTCTGGAATGCTAGGATTAAAGGCGTGTGCCACCACGGCCACACTCTTGCTATGGCTCTAATAGCTCTGACCCCCGGGCAACTTTATTTATTAACATACAATCAAAATCACATTTCAGTATAATTAGATTACCACCACAATGGTATGCAATTATTATCATTATACACATAGCGCAAATATTTTAATTTTGTGTTGACAAACTGATAAATTTGTCCAATAGAGTAACATGAAGAAGGGGAAGCTCAGCTTAAAATATTTCAATTTCAGTTAAAGACAAAACTACTTGGAATGTATTCCTCTTTATTTTTGTCAGTCATACAAGTAACTACTTTCAAAGAAATAAAATCAGAGTGGGTCTTTAATTATTTTTATTTTCATATATCAAATATCTGGAACATGATAAAAAATTACCTGAGAATATTATGAGACTTTTATGAACAAATGTCATAGAAAATAACAGAAAAAGGGATAGTAAATAGGTTAATAATCATAGAAATTGAATTAAACATTTATTCTTTTAAAATACATTTTATTAGTTCTTTGAGAATTCTATATGCAATATGTTTGACTTATGTTCATCCTGCTCCCCCAGTTCTTTCTATATTAAAAACCCCTTTCCCATCTACCCAACCTTTTACCATTCTCTGTCTCTCTCTCTCTGTCTCTCTCTCTGTCTCTCTCTCTGTCTCTGTCTCTCTCTGTCTCTCTGTCTCTCTGTCTCTCTGTCTCTCTGTCTCTCTCTCTCTCTCTCTCTCTCTCTCTCTCTCTCTCTCTCCTATTACAGTGTTAAGTGTAGCATTCTACTGGATCATGGTCAACTTATAAAGACCTGCACTCTTAGAGAAGGTGAACTCTTCATGCATCAGCTGTTAACATTTGCCAGTATCTTATTGGGTAGGAATTGGATTTTTTGCCCAATGTCATTTGGTCTGGCTAAAGATTTTATAAGTCTTCTGTGTGGTGTTATACCTGCTGTGAGTTCATTTGTACAGCTGTTTTGCTATGAGCATAGTACCTTGTGTCCTTATGGCTATCTACCAGCTCTGGCTGTTACCATCTTTCTGCTTCCTCTTTTGAAATGACTCCTGAGTTTTGGATGTGGTGGGTATGAAATATTCCACTGTACAATACACAGTCTATTATTTTCTGCATGCTCAGTAGCTGTGCATCTCTGTGTTAATTGTGATTTATAGCAAATAGAAGCTTCTCTGATGAGGTTTGAGTGATGATTTTATGGACCAAAATACATTACTGAGAATTTTCTGCAACTGAAAACTAGAAAATTCCAAAAAAATTATCAGTTGAGGCTATTTATTAGCTGGAATAAACAACATACTAGTGACATATGTTGAGATAATCAGTTAGCAGAAATGTACTTTGAGGACAAAGCATTCAAACTGAAGCAACAGAAAATAAAAAATGACATACGTATATGTATGTGAATCCACACAGATCAGAATGGGAACTTTGCTACTAACATTATGATTTAAGTTTTAGAAGGATAGGAAAAGTAATGAGAACAAAACAATACTTGGAGAGAAAATGATGAATATTTTTATTAAATGAATGAATATAAAGAGAATGATCAATGTAAATTTTAGCTTTTTTTCACATAGAAGACATTTATGTCATTATATACAGATGAATCATTATTCAAAGCTGTCACAGAGAATTAAATTAGAGGGACAAGTTTGATTTCATTCATTTAAAAAGGCCATAATGATATTTAAGTACTATATGTAAATTTAATAATAAATTTAAGGTAATTTACATTGACCTTAAGCATATTTTTATAAAATTAAGTTTAATATAATTTTCAAAACATTTGACAAATTTATACATATTTATTAAATTAAATCCTACTAATTAAAATAAAACTGAATTTGCAATGAAGCATGCTTTTTTATTCAGAAATGACAATGGAGAGAATTATAATCCAAATATAATTATTAATATTGCCTTGTACTGTATTGGGGACTAGGGGGTTCCAGCCCCTCGATAGTCCCCTCCCAGGGTCCGGGAAGAATCTACAACCAGCTGATAATTAATCTTTGATGAAAAGAAATGAATCTATGTACATGAAACTCCTTAGTCCATACACTTTATTATTCTGTAATAGTTCTCTCTCTACACAGCTTCTATTCTGCTCTCATGTCTAGCTCCTTCTATCTAGTTCTTTCCCCTATCAGCTCCTCTCCCATCTCCTTCTTTCTCATCTGGATCTTCCTCATCTTATTCTTCCCCGTATGGCTCTTCTTCATCTTCCATCTTGTTCCTCTAGTCCTCTCTTCTAGCTGTTCAATCTAGTTCTTCCCAATCTCAGTTTGTTCCTCTCAAGTTCTTACCCATCTAGTTCTTCCATTCTCTTTTCTCTTCTCCACCCTTTGCCCTGGAAGTCCCGGATATAAAGGGAGGGTCCAAGCTAAATTGTGTAAAGTTATTACTTAAGGTCCACCTCTCCTAGGAGGTGTCTCCTTTTGGAATTACCTTAAGTTAGGAGACTTGCATGTGGGCTACTATCATTGTTAGTCCTCTGAAGTTGGGCACCCACATGGGTGGTGTCTCCTTGTAGAATTTAAACCAGGAGACTTGCACATGGGCTGTTATCATTGTTATCCTTGGAAGGTGGGCGCCCACCTGGGTAGTGTTTCCTGTAGTCCTTGAAAGTGGCTAAGGGTGATATCTGATTCCAGAGAAAGCCTTTCCCGAGGCTGCTCTCCAAATACCTGGAATGTGTATGTCCAAAGAGTGATCAGTCCACACTGTTAGCCCTTCTAAGGGAAAAGTCAATTGGGAAAACTATGAAGGCACACACTATGAAGCCAAGTAACACCAAAAGCTCCATGGGATTTAGCTTCTTCTGGAGGAATTCCCTGCTTCCTCCAGGTAGTGACTTTGCCATAACCAGCTGAGTTCTTATGATATATTCCTGTGGCCTGCAGCAGTACTGGGAATATTTGTTTCTCGAACCTACAAAGTGTCATAGCATGGATGAAGTTGAATAAAACTTGATGTTTCTGCTTAAGATATTTATGCCACAGTATGTGATTATTGTATCTATTTGCTATTTAAACACCAGTATTGGAAACGATGGTCTCACAATTAGAAATGAATACATGAGCCATCTTTTGTAATGACTGTCTGAGACTTACCAAATGAAGTATCAACAAAGAATTCCAAGGTAGTGAAATAAGAAATTTGTGATTCAGTTTACAAGAGACATTGCTAAACACAAACTATGAAAAGTGCATTGCTGTAGCATTAGAGAAAAATCAAAACATAAAATACCATAATCTATAAGGATCTTTAGGAAGGGAAGAATATAATCAAAATATAATAAATTAAATCCAATATATACAATAAAGAGATAGATGATTAATTAAAATATGCCAGTTATTTATGAAAATTATTTTAAAAGAAGAAATTTATGTATAAAATATCATCAAATATGTAACAATTTGTATACAATAGTAATAATTTGTTTGAGGCATGATCCTATAAATGGAATTTTGCCATATTTTAAGATTTTATTTTAAAACAGAAATTTATTTTAATACACTTTAAAATAACCATATTAAAATTTTGAAGTCAAATAAATAGATTTTAAAAAATTCTTCCTAAAGAAAACGAAGATAGCAGTAGGCACATACAAAAGTTTAAAAAACCTGAAAATACCAAACATTATGGAGTAGTGAATTACTATCAGAAGGAAAACAGTTGTAAATGGATTTCGAACACAATTATTTAGGTTTCTAGTTTTTTTTTAATTTTCATATATATATATATATTTACATATATATATATATATACACACATATATACATATATATTTCGTTCACAAATAAAATATTCCATACAAGCACATTAAGAATAACTCTAAAAATAAAGCTGAAATCAGACCTTACATACCTTTAGAATTATCTTACACTCAGAACTAATTTTAATATTCTAAATTTCAAAACCCAAAGACGATACAGTACAAATTTTTCATAAATGTTTCAGCATAATGCATACAGTAGGATTTTCCCAAAGGCACCAGTCATACAATCCTATTGATTAGATGTAAATAGCTATTCGTGTATGTGATGAAGAGACTCAGAAATTTCTATAAAAAGGCTGTTTCTTCATTGCATGTATTTCCTTGTCGTCATCCACCACCTCTGACACTTACTCTTTTTCTGAAGCTTTTTCTGGAAAAATCTGTGTGGCTTTGAAGGGCTGAATAGAATAGAGATTTTCTCTTTGACCTGAGTCTTCTATAGTCTCTCTCTCTTTCTTTTTTTCCTTTTATTGAAAATAGGTTCTTTTCTCATATAATGTATTGTGATTATAGTTTCCCCTACCTATATTCCTCCTATTTCCTACCACCTCCTTTCCCCTATGAATCCACTCATTTTCTCTCATTATTCTATGCATCTTCAGCAGTTGAAGGTCTCTGTGACTAAAATTAGAGTAGAAAAGTCTCACCATGTACTGCAAATAGAAACTTCTCTGATGAGAGTTGATGAAATTTATATCAATGCATCATTATAACAATAAATCACTAGGATTTGGTAGAATGCTGTATCCATTTAGTACTATGTTCTTCCCTAGAGTTCATGACCTGTATGTATTTGTGTAGATTCTTGGCCTAATAGAGCTGTCAGGCATGAATTTCATATTGTGGAATAGGCCTTTAATACAACAAGAAAGTAGTTGTTTACCTTGTCATTATTGAAACAATAGATTAATCTTGCCAGGCCAGCTTCTACTGTAGCTTGTGGGTTTCACAACTGGGAAAAATTGATCATTACTTTCTCCTCTACGAGTAGGAATAACTCCCTCCATCACTATGAAAGTTGACAATAGAGATGAAGATGTCTATCAGTAAATGGAAATATATTCTCTGAGAACATTGGCTAACAGTATCCAAATATATTAGACAATTTAAAAGAAAAGAATGTAGAATAGTCAGTCCCCTAAAGATAAATTTATAATTACACTTCCTATCAGCAACAACTTTATCCATTATTGTTTTGACCATGGTCTGTAGTGGTTAGCCATTCGAGCTTTGGTCTGGAAGTTCTAACCCCCATTGAGGCTTCAGTAACTATCACACCTACAAGGTGGGGCCAAGAGCGGGCCCTGAAGACCCAAGATCAGGATGTGCCACCCTCTCTCTATTCCTGGATCCTGGATGGTGGAGGTTGACCAAACACAGTTCTCCAGAGAACACTGATGGACTGTGACACACCTTGCCCGGACCCTGCGACCTACCTATCCCTTCATTTGTAAGTTACTCCACTAATAAACATTCCTTTTAACTATGCGGAGTGGCCTTAATAATTATACCAATAATGATCAGTATAAAAATATTTTATAATACATTTGTGTTAATTAAAGCCTAAATTCAAATAAATATGCTACAGCATTTAGAAGTTGATAATCAATTTTCAGCCATAATTTGATATGGTTGTTTATAATTAAGTTGCCATATAGAACAGACTTCATCTGCCCTGATGAATTCAAATGGTCATGACAGCTTGCACACAACCTGTGAAAGATCAGGAGAAAGCAAACCACAGCACAGAGAGTGGAGTTGGGAAACAAATTTCACACCCAGTCCTGAGGCTTTTAGAAACTAGAAGTTACTGAGAGAGAGTCAGCCCATTTTATCCACATGTAGACACTGGTAAATTGACTGTATTCTAGTGGAAGGCCACACTTCCAAAAAGATAGGCACAGATAACTAGAATTGATAGATATAAAATAGAAAGTGGACAAAAATGTAGGTGAGTAAATAAGGGTTTCGGATGAAGCTGGGAAGAGTGAATATGGTCAAAATATTGTAAAAAATGTAAAGAACTAATAAAATATAAAATTAAAATAAAACACAGAAAGAGGATTAAGCCAATTAAGGAATCAAAGAATGCATTCTAGTCTTCATTTAGTGACTGTAGAAGACAACCCCAAGAAAGGTTTGATTATTTCTTCTACTATAAGGTAATTAATCATTCTATTTCACAGTTTAATTAGCAATTTATGTAGTCCTCATTTGGAAAAATATGAAAATAAAAGAAAAAGTGTGGGGGAAGTAATTATTGTACGTGTCTTAAAACAAGTGATCTGTAACCTACCACCCACTGAATATTCCTCAACAATTCCTCAGAAAGTGCCATGCTATACATTGCATAACATTTTTCACATTTCCATTTTTTGGACTTGTGTAAGTTGTGATAAAAATCTTTTTCTAAGAATTTTATATGTACAATTAAGCTTTGAGTTATATGGAAAAATTAAGTCGCAAGCTCACCAATATATTTCTTTCAGACTTGCTAAGACATGCTTTAATTCTTGTCATCTTTTTCTTATGTTAAAATCTACCAAGCATTTAGCATAAGTTATGCATATTCATATGTCAATAGAGTGTCTGTGGTATTTGATACCTAGTTAGCATTTTTATTGAACTTCTTTGTTAACATTTTCAGAGATGTACTATTATTAATTATCAATTTAAGCCCATACTTTGATATTGTGGTCACTATTAAGTGGGTCATTTCAGCAGTAATAGCTCTGACTAAGAGCAATACTTCAATTTCAGCAGATTTCTGTGTTAATAATTAAAGTGTGCATGTACCGCAACCTATTTGTCATGGTAACTAGACAGCATAAGACATTAACATGATTCTGCTCTTGATGAAAGACTACACTACATTCCATTACTAGTTGGAAAGCATTCCACTTCTCTTAATCTAGTCTAATTAGAGGAAAATGGTTATTTACCTGTCATGTAAAAATAATAATTTCATATCTTAACAGTAATCTGGGGAGGTATGATTGCTAAATTTGTGAGTTGACTCTGTGGGAAATATTGCATATAATTTATGATAGTTGTTTAATTAGGTCTGCAAGTCTAGCATCATTGCCGTCGTTAAAGACGGAGCACATTGCTCTGTGCATATTCATCTACAAGAACTCTGAAAGGTGATATGGGAACAATTCTTCCTTCTTGTTATTTGCATCGTTCTTCACAAAGGGATATAACCCGAACTGGAACAGTAGGTTATAAAGGAGGAGTTTTAAGATTGTTACACTGTCCTCCTCAATTTAATTAAGTTCTCCCACGTAAACTTTTATTGTCTGGTTTTTAAATAGGTTTGTATGGTTTTATGTCTAATAGGAGTAGGTTTTGTATTAAATTCTCAGTTCAAAACTCTATTTAATGTATGGTAGATATTACACATTATACTTGTGGAAGTTTCATGAAAAATGTCCTGCATAAGTTCATGTAGTTTAGGGCTTGGTGCCCTTGGGTGGCACTGAGTGTGGAGGTTACTGGAGTTATAGTAGATGGAGCCTGGCTGGAGGACAGGTGCCAGCAGGACCAAGCCTCTCCCATGCCACATGCCTTTTCTGCTGCTTTTGAGGATGAATATGTGATGTCTCAGCTTTGTGCTTCAGCTGCTTGCTGCCGTGCCTCACCACTATTAAGAATTCTCCCTCTAGAGTGGTGAGGCAATATAAAAATCTTTCCTTCATAACACTTTATCTCAACAACACAATGGAAGTCATGCAATAATTATAATCAGGTAGCATGCTTCTTTAATCTTAGAGATGTTACAGCATCATTTCTAATTTACTTGAAAGAAAGTGAACGTACAATTTTTAAAAAATCATTACAGATACAATTATGTAATATCTTTCATGAATATTATAGAAAATCTATGGAGTAGGGGGCAATGCAAAAATTAAGAGTTCCATATCCCTAGAAGTATAATCTCATAGAGGAGAATAATCATTTAAAATTCACATGACCACCAATATAAGTATAGTTTTCCAGTTTAAAACTGAAAATGAAACAATAGATTTTTGAACCAAATGGCAGTATTTTATGAAAGATAGAAAGAATATTGCAAATTCCAAATGGTTTTAAATATAATTATATGGCCTATGCATCAAACATTCAGAATCAATATGAAAATATGAGGTCACCCATTATGGAATTTTAAATCTGATCCCAGATGGTTGGAAGTCTGATGATTCCTGGCAGGTCGGTATGAGACTATGAACTCATCTGTTATGAGGGAGCAAATATTTCATTATTGTTGATGATTCCCTTATGTCTGTCCTAGAGTGATGACATTTTCTTAATGTGCTGATGTCTCACTTTTCCATAGATCTCTTAGAGACCTATATCAATGGTGGTTCTGATCTGTCTAAAGACACATCTTTTCTCTCCTTGGCATCACTTTTAATTGGAGAAGAATTAATTTTTACTTTGGAGAGGAAAGAAATAGACATTTTGTAGGATGTTTAATAGAATCCCTGTATATTCTCCAGGAGGTACCAGCAGTGCTATCCTTGTTATGAAAACCAGAATAGCTCTCCATATACTTCCAGATGTTCTCACACAAGCAAACCAGTAAAGAATCATTGATGTAAGGATACTCTACGTCTTACTTGAATGTGCAATGATATTGAGGAATGATTCTGGGGGAAATGTTATTTTTTATTTCTTGTGTATGTTTTTCTTTTTCTGAATGATAGAATGTATAAATTTGGTAACTGGAACTTTTGCTACATTCATTCCACAAACACAAGGATGAAGTCAACATGTGGACAGTGAGGAAAGGAATAGGGTGATTTGTACATGTTGCATCACTACAGAATTAAATTAAATATAGCTTAACCCATCGCTTGGATTTTTTATAGTGTTATATATTATTTCTTTGGCTTTTAAACCAATACAATAGGATGTTTAGTTATTTACAGAAAATATTGAAATGTCATTGTGAGCACACAATATAAAACTTCCAGTGATTTTTGTTTTAGTTTACAGATTTTTAATCAGCTCTTCTCCAATCCTTCATACTCTAATACCTCTTTGTTTAAAGTCTTCTACTGGAACTATTCTATTTTTCACTTTATTTGGATTAAGTGGATTAGCTGGATAAAAAACAATGCTATTGTATCAGAAGCTCCATTGATTAATAGCAACTTGAGTCCATGACAGAAATATAACACAAATTTAAGAATTAGAATAGTTTTAAAAATTGGTAAAAAAAATCATGCACTCATTTCATTTGAGACAAATAAGGTTGACTTTCAGTATTTACTTATTCCATGTGGACAATTTTTATTTTTCTTGTGGCTTCTTCTTTTTCTTCCCAAGTGATAGCTGTTTGCAGTCTGACTTCAAGGTTTGTAACTTACTTTTCTGGATTAGTTCTACCATATATTGATGAAATTCAGATATATCACAACCCAGTCTACCGTAGCAACATGAATCACAGCTCTTCATGGTCTCTAAGCTTAAAAAATGAATTTTGAGGAAGAAGAAATTCCCTTGTCTATTGAGTAAATTGTGACCTTTAACTTGAAAGAAATACTGTCCTCTAGATGATATTTTTCATCTTCTTTCTCCAAACCGAATACAGAATAGATACATTTACTTTTCCTGTTCCTGTATAAGAAACAATGTGATTTGTTTTGAAATAAATACTTTGTTATCTCAATCAATAAGTATATTCTAAAAATATCACTGAATGTTTACATAATTGATGTACAAATCTAAACCAATTGTCAGGAACATGGAAATTATGACTTAGAATTCCTTGTATTTCCTGCTTCACCTTTACTATACATGTTTAAAAATACAGATATATGTTTATAAGTTCAGACCAAACAAACCAAATAATTATCATTACTTCCATTATTAATATTTATTTAAAATATTTATTGAAGAATAAGCATTATAAGAATGAAAAGTGTATATACAGATTTTAACTCACTATTTTATTAAATGAATGCATCGGTTCTGATGCTTGAGTTTATCATTGTATATTCTTACTCCTGGTGCAGTAACACTGACAAACGTTAGACACAAATACATTTCCTATAATGATGACTTAAAAATGATGTTTCCTGAAATGAAAAATTGGAAAATTACACTTTTCACCCAAAACCCAGACTTTGATACTACTTTCTTTTACATGTATAGTATAAATTATGGTCAACGTTGAGAATACTTCTCTTCTAAATATTGTTAGACTGCTTGCCCATGTTTCTGTGAAATTATTTCTCAGAAAATACCATGTTATACTTATATTTAATCTTTATTCTGACTGCATGAGGCACAATAGGAACAGAGACAATAGCTCACCACCCTTTCTTCCCTGTCTTTAACTGCAACACTGAAAAGCACAAATGATTGCTGAATGTGGCCCATTTGATGCTTTGCATCTGTATATTCCATTGTCTATTCTACAAAAACATCAGTTTACACTCTCTTCCCTTTCCTGACATGTATTACTTCTATCACTGTCCTGCTCTCAAGCAATGACTTCTTTGTGTTTCCTCGAGACAATGAATCATATAATTTGAAAACAGAGTCACCAGCCCTTCTATATATTATCCAATACCACTGGTCCTTCATTTCCTATGAAATTGATCTCTTCACATTCTGCACACGTACGTTCTTGGAAAAAAAATCTATGGTTTTGATTTATCTGTCCAGAGTCCTGAAATAACTTGTAAATTATCTCTTATACTTTACTGTATATTCTTTAGAATATGCTATTAGTTCTCCTTTAAAAAACCATTTAAATATGTCTCCTAAATATCACTCTTGCTTCTACTAGCTCATCTCCTCACTGTACCACAGAGCTAACATCGAGTGTGTTACTTCATTCTTCTTCAATGGGTTGTATTCTAAACTTCTTTTTCATATGTTTTTCTATCATTCTTTCATGAATATGGTTGGAAGACCCAATTTCTTCTAAATAAGTAGCTATTCATTCCTGTGTTTGCCTTTACTCACTTGGGATGCCCTTGTTGGTTTATTTTTAACTTTCAAATCATCTCACTGAAATGCAGTGTTTGATTGTGAGAATTGTTTTTTTTTTCCTCCAATTGTCATGCCACTGCACACATTCCCAGGAAAACATAGTTTACTGTTTCCTTACAATACCCTAGGCCTTCAGCTATGTTTTATGCTTTTCTAATAGTATTTTTATCTGACTTGTCTCTAACAGCAGATGATATTTGCATACAAATCAAAACTCTATCATATTGTCAAATATCATAACACTCACCACTGTTTATTCCTTGATTGTTCAGTATTTAGTTCTCATCCATATCATAATAAATTCTATAAATAAATTGACTTACAAGACAGTATTTTTCATTTAAATGAGAAACAGTATTTCTCATATAAAATGGAGATGAAGTAGGACATTGAGAAAAATATTTTTCAAAAAAATAACCACTGAATTCTGCAGTAATGAATAAATAATCATGTAGAAGAAGAGCAGAGCCAAGTATTTGAGGCTGAGCTGTGTAGAGATGCTGTGGGAAGTTCATGGTTTTAGCATTTGGAATCCAGTCTCTAATAGCATCTCAAGAATGAGTAGTATAATGTAAACTCTCCACTCACTGTTTCCTGTCTCATTTCCATATAATCCTCTAGAAGAATAGCTTGTGTTTCTTTGTGAATATTTTTTCTGTTATCTGTTACATGTTACATTCCTTAGTTTCAGATTAAAGCTTCATCACAGCAGTTTCTTCATGCACAATTTAATATGTTGCCCTCCCCAAAATCTTTACTGTTAATGTTCATAATTAGTCACTTTTCCCTTAATGGATTCACTAAACAGAAGCACTTTAATCACTACAAAATAAGTCCTACAAATAGCATGAAAATAGGGGAAATATAAACCAGAAACAGTTTAACTGACAAAGGGGCACAAGGGAGACACACTCCTTACAATGTGCAGTGACTACTCCACATATCAATGCTTTATTATCACTATTTCACTCAACAGTGATAGCTCAATTCTTCTTTATGAAACAAAATAGTTGCATAAAAAAGGACTAATTTAAAATTTCAAGAAGGAAACAAGCATTCCTCTCCATGAAAGGTGTGCCTAGAAAAGAACACTTAATTGTATAGTTTTTTGTTTTTCTGTTATGCATTATTTGAAAATTGATGTGCAGATAAATGCAGGCTTCACATGATAAAAATAAGGTTCAAGAGGCATAATTATCATCATGGAATTTATTTTGGAAATGATCAATGAGTTAGAGTTCAATCTTTCAGTTTTCACTTGTAATTGTAAGTAGATACATTGTCAGCATTTGCAATGCTTTGGAGGTACAAACATTGGTGTACTGAAAACAATAAGAATGTGCCAAGTGTAGGATTGCTTTGTGCTATCTGTTACTTCTGTTTTTGCATTTAGTCAGTTCTAATTACTTTTCTCTTTCCTCTCATTACCAAAATAATTTTGTGAAATATATTTCAGATAATCCAAATATATCTATGAATGCATTTAAAAATGATCTGGCAGCAGGGCGGTGGTGGCGCACGCCTTTAATCCCAGCACTCGGGAGGCAGAGCCAGGCGGATCTCTATGAGTTCCAGGCCAGCCTGGGCTACCAAGTGAGTCCCAGGAAAGGCGCAAAGCTACACAGAGAAACCCTGTCTCGAAAAAACCAAAAAAAAAAAAAAAATGATCTGGCAGAATCCAATTTAGTTCTCAAAGTATGATATTGAGCATCATTTCTTTTAAAAAGTAACAGTTTGTTTACTTTTAAATACATGTTTTGACATGACATGTTATATATTTTATTATTTGATATTTATGTTACTTTTGTAGTAAATATCATCATGATAACCAATAGATTCTTATAAAGAAAAATGTATTTTGAGAACAATAATGTGCAGATATAAATTTTGTTACATGAAAGAGAATTCTCATCAAAGACTGATAAGACAAATTTTTGTTTATACTTAATTGTATTTGTTTATAAAGTCATTTAAACATATTTAGTACTATTTAAGTTCTACAGAGGAAAGAAGTATTTTATTAAGTAACAATTAATACATCTTTTTTGCAAACAAAAATTCAAACTTGAAAATCCTTGTCTTCCTTATATATTGTCAGAATATTTTTATGAATCTGAAAATCAGAAATTGCAGGCTCATTTTTTGCTTAATTTTAATACTGATATTAAATATTGAATAAACTGTCTATTTTTGCAACAATATTTATTGAACTACTGTAGTAAAATATTACATTAAAAATACTATAAACAGCTAAGATAATGAGAAATGTCACTGAGAAATAACATGTTTTTCCTTGGCCTTCCATTAATGCCATCTTTAATGTAATCAAATAGCTCACAACTTTAATTGATTAACATAGATTAAGAGGACACATATAGGTAGAATGTCAGAAAAATACTAGAAAACAAATATCATCAATGAATTACATTTTAGAGTAATGCAAATCCCCATTTTACTTTTAACTATATAACCAAAATCCTATCTAAAATCCTATTGTCATGTACTATCGTCCATAGGGAAAAACAGTTTAAAATAAGTAAATAGAATAAGCTAAAAATGCTTGTGTTCATATTGTACATTGTAATGGATACCCATTGCTTCATTCATTTTTGGCTATCATTTTAGAGAAATATATGAAAATTAAACTTTTATTATATTTTATTCCCTTCATGTTCCTGCAATTAGTCTCTCACCTCCTCTCATTAGGAATCCTACATACATCTGATAGAGATTAACTGACATCCAACTTAGCAAATAAGCACAGTTACTATCTGAAAACCTCCCACTTAGATTAGAATATAAGTCCTTTGGTTACATGAAGTCTATTAGTGACTCCAAAACAATCCCAATGGACACCTTCAGACCCATATTAGTAACTTCATCCCACAACTTTTTATTGCACAATCATAAAACTATCAAACTAATTATATATTGATTATTGGACAGAACTTCTAAAATACCCTGATGAATAGTATGGAAATAGATGTTTGGAATTCTCTGTGCTTTCTTGCACAGTCAAGTAAATTCTACACACTTGCATATATAATAAATATGAACATATGTAAACTGCACACTCCTTAAAAACCATATGTGCTCAAGGGAAAAGAGAGTTGTGTTTGCGATAAATACATTTTCTTGTTCACCAATGCATTTTGTTGATTGGCAGAAAGAGCATAGGAATGAAATATTCATATTTTTCAGAACTTCTTAAAGTTAATAACTTTTCACATGAGTAAGATTAATCTGATAAAATTAATTCTCTAAGTAGCAACATATTGCTTCATCTAAAACAATACTTAAGTTTCTGTTGAGTAAAGTTATTTAATTTTAGAGTTTATAAAATTTAGAAAATCATAATTTCAACGTGACTACAGATGATAAGATGCTTTAGCCAGGTAGAATCAAAGCTGTGAAAGTCTTTTGTTTTTCATTATTTTACTACAATCACAGCCTTAAATTACTTATTTATTTGTTTTAAGATACATTTATATATATTTTTTGTAAGAGTGTTTTGCCTGTGTCTATGCTTGTGCGCCACATTCATGCAGCGTCCCCTGGAAGCCAAATGGGTTTTAGTTCCCCTTGGAACTGAAGTTAGAGACAATCGTTAGTTGCTATATAGGTTCTTGGAATTGAACTGGAGTTCTTTAGAAGAGCTACCAGTGATTTTACCCACTGAACTGTCCCATCAATCTTTACTTTTAAAATACACTTTTAGTCTACAATGTAAAAAATATTACTAACACTTTTGGAACCTCTATGTCTTGTGTGGAGCTTCAAAATATATTGACATTAAACCAGAAACAATACTTAATTAAATTTCGTGAAAAAATTCATTCAGCGTTAAATATTTCTTACAAAAACATTTTCTATGGAATGTTTTAAATTATAATTTCTCATATCTTTATATTCACCTGAAAAACACTTTTACATTTCAAAAGAGCTAGAAACATAATAACACAGAGTAATGTATATCTCTATATTATGTAATATCCACGATGTAAAATCACGTTATCTATTTTTGTTCAACCATAACAATATCTCTAAGTACAGCTGAAGGAATGCCAGGCACTTAGAATAGACTCCATTTGATTCTGACTTATACTTATGTTCTTCCCTTTCCTGTGAGCTCTCCTAAGTTGTTTCCCTCTACACTGACGTTGAGATTCAGAGAAAATGGTCCTGAATAATGAAGACATGAAGACCAAGGACTGTTACTATACTATGAGGAAAAGTGGCCTTCTTGAAAGGAACAATGCTCTGTGTGGCATATCCTTAGTTAATGCATCAAGATAATTTCAACAAGAGCACACACAGCCAAGCCAAGAGACCTTGACTGGTGCAGCTGAAACCATGTCACAGTATAATTTGGTGCCACCATAAAGACATATTTCACATAATTAGACCTCTGCCTATTCTTCCTTGTATTGTTTCATTGGTGTAAAAGGTTTTCTGCCTTCATCAAACTAGTCTCTGATTTCCAGGACACGTGGTTAAGGCTTTTCTGTTGGAGTACTAGAAACAAGGAATTTTGTTCTGACTTCTGTAGAATGTCAAGTTAGAAATCATGGTTTCCTTTATCAGAAAATAGATAGTTTGAGAGAGGGTAGAATTTATGAATTTATTTTTGTTGTGTTGCTATTTTCTATTGTTTATAAATTATATTTTACTTTTTTATTCATTTCTATCTTATAACAATATTGATAATAAAGTTTTGGTCTATAGATAATTTGTATCCTATCTGATACCATAATATAAAGAAATTCATAAGTAAATAGGAAAATAATTTCTCAAATGTTGTCCAAAATGTTAATTTAAGCATGTGTTAAGATGAGTTAAGGATCAAAATCATAACATATAATTAATAGACACCTATACTTTTATGTATTTATCAATATTATTTAAAATATATTATTCTGCTAGATTTAACTTGTTGAGAAAAATGGATAGTTTTATGTCCTCTGTTATATTTCTATGCTCATGAAGGGAACATCGATCAGCAATTTTATGTCACAAAATTCAAGTTTATGCCAATGAACAAGGTAAGGAAATTCTATGTCCAGTGTCATTGTGATTCTTTCTAAAGTTTTGCTGTTTTATAGCAAGAATTTTCCCCACTGACTCACACTTCCATTGAAATTTTCTCTTTTTTAAATATAGGAGATTAGGCACATTATTTAGACGTTTGAATAGGGAATATAAACAAGACATTGTGTGGCTGATTAGACAGGTGGTTGATAGGCAAGTTGTGCACTGCAGGATCCTTAGTAACTATCTATTTCACAAACGTATCTGCTTTGTTATGTTTTTAAACAAATGACATATTCAGACATTAAATATCCTTAACAACAAACCTTGACAAACCTTGACCTTCAGGTTTGAATGATAAACTATAGACACAAACTTCTACATTTGTTTAAATCTTGATGGATTTCATCATTATGCTATCCACATCATTTCACTATTGGCTAATCAAAATCCATGTGTTTTATTAATGTGTTTTTTATCATTCAGATGTTTATTTGCTCAATACAGATGTAAATGAATTAGACTATAACTAGTGGCACACATATCTAGTCCAACAAAGGATGGTGTGAGATTGAGGCATTGAGGAAGAGGGTCCAGCTTTGGGCCATACAGTGAGAAATTAGCTCAAACAGAAAAAAATCTTCTGTACACTCCAGATACATGACTAATAGATACAAGCTGTGATGTTCAGTTTAAGTAAAAAAAAACTAAAATTCTTAGCTTATTGTAAAAATGCAAGGAGAGTATGAAAGAAAACTATTCTACTGAAAGAATCAATATGAATATAGGGCTGTGTGCTTCAAAATTTTATTTAATCATTTCAAGCACAGTATTTTGTTTATGAAATAAAATTGTTTTTAAATTCTATATATAAGATAATAAGAGATCATTGAATTAGATTTTCAGTTTTGTTGACTTGGTTTGTGACTTGCATCTCTCAAATTTCAGGTAACAACATTTATAATTATTTTATACTTTATTGTATTTTCATATTTATTATTTAATTTTTTAAATTATACTATATTTTGATCATATTTGTCCCCTCTGTTCAATTGTCTAAAACCTAGAAGGCAAAATATAGCATCACCAAAAAGAAAAAGAGATAAAAAACAAAACATCAACAAAAAACAAAAACAAAACTGTAACCAAATAAAAGTACACACATACAAAACTGTGTAGTTGATTATTTGTTGGTATATATACCAACTTATATATATATATATATATATGTATATGTATATGTATATATATGTGTGTGTGTATATATATGTATATATGTGTATATATATATATATCATGAGTGGTATATATATACCACTCATGATATATATATACTTAATTTCACATATCAGTCACTGATTCCCCCATCCTCCTTCCTCCCCCCTCCAGCCCTTCCCCCTCAATCCATCCCAGATTCCCACCTCCTCCAAGGCAAGGTCTCCCCTGCGGAGTCAGCCCAGCCTGGTAGATTCAGCCTAGGCAGGACCAGTCTCCTCTTCCCTGCACCAAGGAAGAGCAAAGTGTCTCAGCATAGGTCCCAGGCTTCAAAAAGCCAGCCCATGGTCAATCACTCTTTAACTTAAGAGTATGCCCACAGTAATTCCATTGAGGAAAAACTAATTTCTCTCTCCAAGCAGTTATAAAATGACAGTTCCATTCTTAACCTTTTCACTAGTGGCTATGTTTGCATTAATTTCTTTTCATTTTATTAAAAATATAATAAAATAAAATATAATAACATAAAACAAATACTATCACATCGAAGTTAGAAGAGACAGAACAACAGAAGGAAAGAGCTCCTAGAGAAGGCACAGGAGTCTGAGATGCTTATTTGAATGCTAAAGAATCCCATAAAAACAAACTAGAAACCATAATATAAGATGCAGATCCATGCAGACCCTGTGCATGCTGTTTCAATCTCTGAGGGTTCATATAAGATTTTCTCAGTTGATTTAGAGATCTTGTTCTCTTAGTATCCTATGTACCTTCTGGCACTCACATTCTTCCCTCTTCTTTTTCTGGGTTCCCTGAACTCGGAGGGAAGGGATTTGATGGAGACATCCCATTAGGACTGAGTGTTCAGGACTCTATTTGTTTCCATCTGTTGCAGGAGGAAATTCTCTGATAAAATTTGAACAAAGCACTGATCTATGAATATAACAGAATATCATTAGGACCCATTTTATCACTACATTTTTTCTTTTCTTTTTATCTCTCTTTCCTTCCTTCCTTCCTTCCTTCCTTCCTTCCTTCCTTCCTTCCTTCCTTCCTTCCTTCCTGTCTTTCAACCTGTATTATTTGGTTTTGCCCTATGTCACTGAACTATCTAGTCTAAAGCTCTTCATCACCCAAGCATTATCGGTTCTATCTTGGGGAATGGATCTTAAGTTAGATCAGCTTTGGTTGCTTACTCCAAGCTTTATGCCACCATTGCTCTAGCATATCTTGGTAGTAGTGAACAATTGTAGATAAAGGATTTGGGGCTGACATAGTATTTAGGTTACTTGGTCGATAGCATGCCAAGTGTCAGTAACAAAATTCTTATATCCTGGAGCACATATATTTCAGCCACAATAAGTACACTTAAAATGATTATAAGAATCATATTGTATTATGTTAACTTGACAAATATCATAGTGGAAAATAAAAACATATATAACTAACATACTAAATTGCCCTAGGAAAACATGTTTGATAGCATAAAGTTAATAAAAATCAATTCACATTAATGTAATTAGGAGTACATTAAACATAAATATGAATGGCCTCATTTTTAATCATTTTTCTAAGTGTAATGATATGCTATCCATATTTAAGCAAATATACAAATGGATTAAAAAATAAAATTCATTTCCTATATGATATAAAAGACACAAAAATTCTTCTCTAGGAATATGGGTGGCTCTTGTTGGACTTGGGAGAGTCTACCTGAATTGGATCAAAACACTTTGTACACAATTTTCAAAGAATTAATAAAAATATTACTTTAAAATAAATACTTGTAAATAAAAATATGAAATCTTAGGGATAAACAGAAATATGGTATCACCTAGAGGAATTTTGTCTTACAGACATATGATAGATACCAATAAAAAAACATTTCGGTTTAAAATATTTGATTATTTCCCTAAAATTGATTTAAAATCTTCTTGAAGTTTCATGTGATTTACATATACTTAAAAAAAAGATTTGGTTTTTGTTAGTTGATCTTGTATCCTGCTATGTTGCTGAAGGTGTTTATAAGCTGTATCAGTTACTTGGTCAAATTTTTGGGGTCACTCATATATACTATCATGTCATCTGCAAATAGCAAAAGCTTAACTTCTTCCTTTCCAATTTGTATCCACTTAATCTCCTTATGTTGTCTTATTGCTCTGGCTAGAACTTCAGGTACTATATTGAATAAATATGAGGAGAGTGGACAGCCTAGCTTTGTTCTTGCTTTTAGTGGAATCGCTTTGAGTTTCTCTCCATTTAATTTGATGTTGGCTGTTGGCTTGCTATAATTGCCTTTATTATGTTTAGGTATGTTCACTGTATTCCTGATCTCTTCGAAGACCTTTATCATGAAGTGGTGTTGGATTTTGTCAAATGCATTTTCAGCACCTAGTGAGATGATCATGTGTTTTTTTTTCTTTCAGTTTGTTTATATAGTAGCCCTCCTATATACAATTGATAAACAGGCTGAGAAGGAAATCAGAGATACATCACCATTTACAATAGCCAAAAATGATATAAAATACCTTTGGGTAACTCTAACTAAGCAACTGAAGGACCTATATGACAAGAACTTTAAGTCCCTGAAAAAAGAAATTGAGGAAAATATCAGAAAATGAAAAAAAAAAATCTCCCATGCTCATGGATAAGCAGGATTAACATAGTAAAAATGGCAATCTTACCAAAAGCAATCTACAGATTCAATGCAGTCCCCATTAAAATACAAACACAATTCTTCACAGAACTGGAAAAAATAATGCTCAACTTCATATGGAAAAACAAAAATCCCAGGATAGCCAAAAGGATCCTGTACAATAAAATGACCTTTGGAGGCATCACCATCCCTGACCTCAGACTCTACTATAGAGCTACAGTAATAAAAACAGTTTGGTACTGGCAAAAAAACTGTCATGTGGACCAATGGAATCGAATTGAAAACCTTAAAACTAACCCACACACCTATGAACATATAATTTTTGAAAACGAAGCCAAAACTCTACAGTGGAAAAAAGAAAGCATCTTCAACAAATGGTGCTGGCATAACTGGATGACAACATGTAGAAGGCTACAAATAGATGCATATCTGTCACTGTGCACAAAACTTAAGTCCAAGTGGACCAAAGACCTCAACATAAACCCAGTTACTCTGAACCTGCTAGAAGAGAAAGTAGGAAGTAGTCTTGAACACATTGGCATAGGAGATCACTTCCTAAATATAACACCAGTAGCACAGACACTGAGAGAAACAATCAATCAATGGGACCTCTTAAAACTGAGAAGCTTTTGTAGAGCAAAGGACAAGGTCAACAAGACAAAGCGACAGCCTACAGAATGGGAAAAGATCTTCACCAACCCCACATCTGACAGAGAACTGATATCCAGAATATATAAAGAACTCAATAAATTAGACATCAAAATGCCCAACAGTCCAATTAAGAAATGGGCTATATAAACAGAGAATTCTCAACAGAGAAAGCTCAAATGGCTGAAAGACATTTAAGGTATTGTTCAACATCCCTAATCATCAGGGAAATGCAAATCAAAATGACTCTGAGATACCACCTTACACCCATTAGAATAGCTAAGATCAAAAACACTGAAGACAGCTTATGCTGGAGAGTATGTGGAGCAAGGGGAACTCTCCTCCACTGCTGGTGGGAATGCAAGCTTGTATAGCCACTTTGGAAATCAATATGACAATTTCTTAGAAAAGTGGGAATTAATCTCCCCCAAGACCCAGCTATACCATTCTTGGGCATACATCCAAGGAATGCTCAATCATACCACAAAGACACATACTCAGCTATGTTCAAATCATCATTGTTTATAATAGTCAGAACCTGGAAACAACCTAGATTCCCTTCAAGTGAAGAATGGATAAATAGAATGAGGTGCATATACACAATGGAGTACTACTCAGCAGAGAAAAACAATGACATCATGAGGTTTGCAGGAAAATGGATGGATCTAGAAAAAAAATCATCCTGAGTGAGGTAACCCAGACTCAGAAAGACAAACATTGTATGTCCTCACTCATAGAAGGATACTAGATGTAAAACAAAGGATGACTAGATTCCTACTCACAAATCCAGGGAGGCTACCTAGAAAACAGGACCCTAAGAAACACACAGGGATTGCACAATGACAGAAAAATAGATGAGATCTACATAAGCAAACTGGAAATGTGGATTGGGGAGTAATGAAGGGCAAGTGTCGAGGGAAAGAGAGCTTAGGGGAACAGAAGATTCCAGCTGGATCAAGAACAGAGAGGGAGAAAAGGAATAGGAGACCATGGTAAATGAAGACCCCATGGGAATAGGAAGAAGCAAAGTGCTAGAGAGGTTCCCAGAAATCCACAAAGATACCTCCACAATAGACTACTGGCAATGGTCGAGAGAAAGCCCAAACTGACCAACTCTGGTGACAGGATGGCCAAACACCCTAATTGTCATACTAAAACTTTCATCCAATGACTGATGGAAGTGGATGCAGAGTTCCATGGCCAGGCCCCAAGTGGAGCTCCAGGAATCCAATCGGTGAGAAAGAGGAGTGATTATATGAGCAAGAATTGTTGAGACCAAGATTGGAAAAAGCACAGGGACAAATAGCCAAACTAGAGGAAACTCATGAAATATGAACCAATAGCTGAGGAGTCCCCAACTGGTTCAGGCCCTCTGGATAAGTGAGACAGTTGATTAGCTTGAACTGTTTGGGAGGCCCCCAAGCAGTGGGACTAGGAC
Organism: Peromyscus leucopus; assembly: GCF_004664715.2. Taxonomy (NCBI): domain Eukaryota; kingdom Metazoa; phylum Chordata; class Mammalia; order Rodentia; family Cricetidae; genus Peromyscus; species Peromyscus leucopus. The sequence goes on from NC_051070.1 coordinate 29,183,572, forward strand.
CTGTCTTCAGTGTATGTGCTAGCTGTTTGGAACCTGGGACCTATGCAGGGACACTTTGCTCAGCCTGGGAGGAAGGGACTGGACCTGCCTGGACTGAATCTACCAGATTGAGCTGAATCCCCAGGGGAATCCTTGCCCTGGAGGAGATGGGAATGGGGGTGGGCTGGGGAAGGGTAGGGGGTGGGAGGAGGGAGGACAGGGAAATCTGTGGTTGATATGTAAAATTAAATCAAATTATAAAATTTTAAAAAATTGTTATATTTAAGCCTATGAGTGTAGGTATGTCTTTCCAAATTTGTTCAGGTACCTGCAGATGCCAGATAAGGGCATAAGATTCTCAGGAGTTGGAGATAAAAAGTGATGGTAAGTGACATGATGTGGGTAGAAGGAGAAAAACCTGGGTCCTCTGAAACCTCTGCAGTTGCTAGTGACCTTTGAGCCCTCTCTAGTCCATTCAACATTTAAAATGAAAATCTTGAAATTAAAATGTAAGTACATGATTTTCCCCTCACTTTCCCCCTCTAACCCTCTGATACAGCCTTTCTTTATTTCTCTCAAATTATTGGCTCTGCCTACCAAGTGCTGGGATTAAAGGTGTGCATCATGAACACCCAGATCTACTATGGCTTACTATTAGCTCTGACCCCCAGGCAACTTTATTTATTAACATACAAATAAAATCACATTTCAATACAAATAAAATATCACCATTATGGCCAGAGGTTTCAGTAGATAATCACACTTTATGACTTTGAAGTAGCCCTAGAAGATTTGGTATGGTTTTTATTATATTTCCTCAAGCACTTTACCTGAATTTTTAATTGAAATAAAAAATAGGAACATAAAACCCTGATTTGAGTCATTGCTATGAAAAACTGTTTCTATTTTCTTTGGCAAATGTTAATTTACATATGCTATTAGACATACTTTTCCATAACTTGATACATATCCTACAGGTGTCCCATAAACATTTTATGAAGATTTCAAGAAGTAATTTATTTTACCATTCATTAAAAAAGATGTTCATTTCACAGGCTGAAAATGGTCCATTTTCCAAATGTTCTATTGTCTCTACTTTGAAGATTAGGAAAGATTAAAAGATAAATTTTAATATTCAAAGATTTAATCTACCTGTCAATAAATTTCACATTGATTCAAATTAGGATTTTTTGTTCTACATTGCTGTGTGTCACTGTTGGCAATTTTGAAGTGGGACATACATCTCCACACAGAAGAGTGAAGCACCAGGGCAGAAGTGCTCCCAATTTAGGACAAGACCTTCTGTCATACTGAGGTAGCTGTAGTTCACAATTTGTTTTAGGAAAAAAAAAACAATTTTATTAGGAAGACTTGGGTTTGCATGTACAATTTTCAAACGGTGTGAACAACAAAACACATAATATCAAAGAAACAAGCAAACAAGCAAAAAAAAAAGTCCAAGACATCTCCAATTAGAGTAGGAAATGTTTGAAAGTTTGAACAATTTATTGCCAGAAATATGATCATTCCCAATTATTTTGTGGGTTCTTAGTTCCTTCAAGTTTAATACTAAAAATATGCATTTGCCTAGTCTATTAACAATTGCCTACTTAAAACTTTTGAATTTGAAAAAAAATTTTTCCACCCTTCAATGTATTCACTGTGACCATGTGACCAAATAGTGTGAATTATTTAACAGCAGCAAAACTTCAAAAGGGAATTTTGGAAAATATCTTAAAGGCCATTATTCAAGTTTTAAAATATAGATTTGTCAAAATTTTTAATTTTTTTTATCTCTTAGAAGAAAAAATTGAAATAACTAGATCCTCATGCTTGAATTATAACCAAAGTAGACGACAGAACTATATGCTGAGGAACACAGAACAGAGAAAAGATAGCCTTGATTGTGTGAAGCCTTCACACTGGGACTATTTACTATCACAGATATGTTCTTTTCATTTGGAAAGTGGTGTCATATCCTTCAATTTTCCTTACTTCATATTTCCTCATGTGTATTTAAATCTACTTTTTTCGCCGGGCGGTGGTGGCGCACGCCTTTAATCCCAGCACTCGGGAGGCAGAGGCACGGAGGATCTCTGTGAGTTCGAGGCCAGCCTGGGCTACCAAGTGAGTTCCAGGAAAGGAGCAAAGCTACACAGAGAAACCCTGTCTCAAAAAAACAAAAAAAACAAACAAAAAAACAAAAAAAAAAAAAATCTACTTTTTTCAAGATTCCAAAATAGAAATATCTTATTAGAGTTATTGTGAGTTGTCCATTCTTCATCTTGTCTGTTAATTTAATTCATTGTTTATAGTCCCCATATGGACTGAACTGGATCACGGAGCAACAGTACTTCAAACAAGGTTTATAAGATACATATTTTTCACAGCAAGGTTGGCATAGGTATCTTAGGGTTCAAGTAATAGTCAACACATGTTTGTTAATACCAAAAGCCCCAGAACAGTAAAGTCTTGTTACATTTGAGTCCCTAAGTGGTATATAGTCAAAGAAATTGAAGAACACTATATATACTGTAGCTATAAGTAGAACAAATTTTCAGTCCTAATTGAACTATAGATGCAATAGCTATATCCTGATTAAATTACCAAATCTAACATTTTAGACTTTAATTATTTTTGTCACGAGAAAGATGTTCTATTATTAGAGTTTCTATGTAGGTTTCATAGCATTACTTATAGTTATGAGAGTGATTAAATATTTGTTAGAAAATCCATGTGTGAAAGTTTCTGGTAAAACTTATTTTATAATGTAAGAAGGAATTCATAGAAACTCCAGGAAGAAAATATATTTATCACGTTGTTAATATAATTTTTCAGAGCCAAGAGCTGATCACCCTGGTCAAAAGACCAGAAAACAATATATTTTTCATTGTTATCACTGTATTGTATCACTTATCTCAGGAATCTAATTTATTTTTTGTAAATGAAAGTTGTATCTTCAAAATGCAGTGAGAGAAAAAGGTCACTAAAATGACAATTATGCACATAACGTATTAGTTGTTCACGTGTGCATATAATATATATATATTATATATATAATACACACACACACACACATATATATATATAAACATATATAGATGATGGTGTATAAACACACATATGAAGATATACACAGAAATTTTGTGGGTGTGATATATATCTATATACATATGTATATATCTATAAATAAACATATATATATATATATGTGTGTGCATGTGTGTGTATGTATACAAACACACATATGAAGATACACACAGAAATTTTGTGGGTGTGGTGGTTTGAATATAAATGGCTCCTATAGGATCATGGATTTGAATTTTTTAATATCAGGGTGTGGCACTAGCACTATTAGGAGGTGAGTTCTTGTAGGAGTAGGTGTGGCTTTGTTGGGGGAAGTGTATCTCTTGGGATAGGCTTGAGATTTCAAATGCTCAATCCAGAACCAATGATCTCTCTTCCTGCTGCCTGACAATCCAAATGTAGAAGTCTCAGCTCCTTCTCGAACACTGTGTCTACCTGCATTCTGCCATGCTTCCTGCTATGAAGATAATAAACCTCTGAACCTGTAAGTCAGCCCCAATAAATGATTTCTTGTAGAAAAGTTGTCATGGGGGGCTGGAGAGATGGCTCAGTGGTTAAGAGCACTGGGTGTTCTTTCAGAGGTCCTGAGTTCAATTCCCAGCAACCACACTGTGACTCATAACCATCTGCAATGAGATCTGGTACCCTCTCCTGGCATGCAGGTGTACATGCAGACAGAATGTTGTAGGCACAATAAATAAATAAATCTTAAAAAAAAAAAAAAAAAAAAAAAAAAAAAAAAAAAACAGTTGCCATGGTCATGATGTCAGTTCACAGTAATAGAAACGATTAAAGACAATGGAAAATTTAAAAGATAAATGAATACCAATAAAAGGTATTTTTAAATGTAAATAAGATACCTCTGTGTCAAGATTTTTATTAGAGTGCTTTCCTCACAAATGCAATTTTTAATTATTTTATTATTGTATATATCTTTATGCATTTGCATGTGTGTTGGAGAGTACCCATGGAGTCCAGAAGAGGGTGCAGAATGCATTGAAGTTGCAGTTATAGCTGTTTTGAGTCACTCCCGGTGGAGAAGTCTGAATTCTCATGGTCTCATAGAGCAGTATGCTGCCTTAACTATTGATCTCTCCAGCTTCATGAATTTTAATTTTTAAAATAATCTCTTATCTCTGAGAAGTTTATTTGATTCCACTGAAAACCACATGGGTTCAGAGACTCACAAAACTTTCCTTTGAACTGTAATATCAAGGCAGAGAGAACCAAGTACCCAGTATTAACAACTTGTCTTGTCCTCTGCCACAATCCCTGACAAGTCAGCCTGAGTTTATTTTCCAACACCACTTAGAAAATAAGAGCTTGCTCTCCATTTTCTTCAGGGAAGACAATGTGGAAGGAAGAGCTCCACCCAAAGGTGGGAGAGTAAAAGTCAACTACTGCTCACATTGTGACTATGTGGAGATTCCAAATCCAGTTCTAGTACCGTATAATTTTCAATGGCCTTTCAATAATGACCTACTTCCAAGAGCTAACCCCATTCTCATAACCCCATATTCTTCAAAACTGCACCAAAAGCTAAGCTAGGACTCCAGATCTAGGTCTGTGGGGACATTTCTAATGTAACAAGAAGCATCATCCAGGATGCTGGTAGAGGATGCTGACTTCAAGAGTTTTAGAAAATTATGAAACTACCCCTGTCATTAATGTATGTTAGCTTTTTTTTCCCTCTCTGTAAAAATCAATTAGTCAACCTACATGACTACCCCAGTTATTAGGCATATCTCGGATGAAATTTGTGAGACAAATTATGTTGTTAAGGCCTCGTATTTGAGCATTAGCTCAAGTTTATTTTGACAGCATGTACATAATAGGTTGTATCTATTAGATTCTGTAGTTTAAAAAAAGTGCTACAATGTAGGTCAACAGACCATTAAGCTATTTTAATTGGCTCTTTGACTGATAAGTATTGATTCAAATGAAGGTACAAAGCTTTACTGAAAAAAAAAAATGTGTAAGAGAAAAACAAAAGACAGGAAAATTGGGTCTGATGCTCATTCTACTCTCATCCACTGGTTGGCAGACAGCATGATTTCATTCCTTCCACCTCCACAGTCTTCAGTAGATGAGCAGCAGGTTCTGCTTTAAGAGTTCTTTAACATCCAATATTATCCAGCAAAAATAAATACAAAACTGTGCTGGCTATTTTCATGTCAGCTTGACACATGATGGGCATCTGAGAGGAGGAAACCTCAATTGAGAATATTCCTCCATAAGAGTAGGCTGTAGGCAAGCCTATACAACATTTTCTTGGTAATCGATGGGAGGAGGGAGGCAACCCATTGTGGGTGGTCCTGGATTGTATAAGAAGCAAGCCATGAGGAATGAGTCAGTAAGCGGCAATCCTCCACGGCATATGAGCTCATGTCTTCAGGTTCCTGTCTTGTTTGCGCTCTTGTGCTGTCTTCCTTTGATGATGAAAAGTGATGTCAAAGTGTAATCCAAATGTCCCTTTCCTCCCCAAATTACTTTGGTACTAATGTTTCATCGCAGCATTAGTAATCCTAACTGGGACTGTCTTAGTTAGGGTTTCTATTGCTGTGTGGAGACATCGTGACCACAGCAACACTTATAAAGGCAAACATTTAATTAGGACTGGTGTATAGCTTCAGTGGTTGAGTCTATTGTCATCATGGAGGGACACTGTGGCATACAGATAGACATGGTGCTAGGAAAGGAGTTGAGATTTCTACATATGTTCTAAAAGCAGCAGGGAGATACTGCCACACTGAGTATGGCTTGAGCATATATGAGACCACAAAGCCCTCCCCACAGTGACACATTTACTTCAAAAAGACCACACCTAATCTAAGAAAGCCACATGTCCTAATAGTGCCACTCCTTATGGACAAAGAATTCAAACATGTGAGTTTATAGGGGCAATTCCTATTCACACTACCACAAGGATACAAATCCAAATAAAAAATTAAAACCTTTAGCACTATGATTTGCATTAGGGAACTCATTTTATTTTATGTCATTTTTGTTTTCACAGGAGTAAATGTTGAGCTTTAAATTGTATTTTTATCATTTTACATAGGTAATTTCATCAAGCTCAATTGAAGATATTTAGCTGTCAGTGCTGGAGAGTGAGATATTTCAGCTTGTATCACAGACTGGGCACAAGTTAATTTTTTGCATGCTCTAGCAATCTTCCATCAAAAGACAAATAGTAATTCTTCCTACTTTATCATGTTCCTAATCGGAATTTCTTCCATCCCTACCACACCTCTCTCACTGACCTTGAATATGTATATCACATTGGTAAAAAATATAAACCATTTTGCTTATCTGTCACTGTAGAAAATGTTAGGTCTCTAAAGGAAGCAGGAAGAGTCCAAGCAGCTAAAAAATAGTAGTTGTGCAAAGAATATAAATAACCTCTTCCGGTCCACTACTTGACTATATCAACAGACATGTGCCATTTTTTAGCCCCCTAGCTTCCAAGATATAATGACAGCAATACTATTCTTAAAGTAAACTAAAATCTCAACTTAACAATTATTTACAATTTATTGAAAATGTAATGTCCTCTTTGGACTTCTTTCTTCGTTGTACTACCTATTAGCAACAAGTATGACAATTGTGCAAATCATGAACATGATAGAATGTTTGCTTTGAGACCATTAGACTACTTATCTCAGGTGCCTTAAAATAATTATTAGAAATTAATTTTATTTATTTCAATATGTTCCATAATGTAATTCTAGCTTGCTGTCAAAAAAAAAATCCTAAAGTATGTGATATTCAGATAGGTCTCAGGCATCATGTTGTGAGGTAGCAACCAGTGCAAACTGAAAGGACAAAGCGCTAAACTGAAACATCTTCAAACTGGAAACATTCCCAGAACAAACATTCGAGTTGTGAAACTTTTGCATTATTGATTAAAGCAAATCAGAAGTTTAGCTTATTTGTTTGCTGGAAATTGGACTAACCAAGAAATCACTTGGAGTTAAAGCTGTGGAGCTTTAACTGTGTGTGTGTGTGTGTGTGTGTGTGTGTGTGTGTGTGTGTGTGTGTACCAACATTCTTGTGCGTGTAGGTGCATGTGTGTATTGTTCTGTGTGCACAGGGTTTAATGGCAAGAGGATAATCTTCAAGAACTGTCCACATTTTTTGTTTTTGTTTTTTCAAGATACAGTCTCCCAGTTGCTATGGGATGTTCTGTATGGCAAATGTGTTAATAAATAAAACACTGATTGGCCAGTAGCTAGACAGGAAGTATAGGCGAGACTAACAGGGAAGAGAATTGAGGGAACACGAAGGGAGGAGAGAGCATGCAGCCGCCACCAGGACAAGGAAGATGTAAGGTACCAGTAAGCCACAAGCCATGTGGCAAAGTATAAATTAATAGAAATGGGCTCAATATAAGAGTAAGAGCTAGACAATGATAGGCCTGAGCTAATGGCCAAGCAGTTTAAGTAATATAAGCATTTGTATGTTTATTTTATAAGTTCCGGGGCTTGAAGGGACCCATAGAGAAAACTCCAACTACACCCAGTGGCCTGGAACTCAGTAAGCAGGCTACCTCCCAGCACTGTGATTATCAGTATGAGTCAGGGGCAGAAAGTCAAGTTCTCATGTTTGTAAGACTATCCTCCAAACAACTGAGCTATATTCCCAATTCTATTTTATTTATTAAAACTATGAGATTTTTATATTTTTTTAAAGATTTATTTATTTATTATGCATACATTGTTCTGTCTGTACATATCCCCACAGGTCAGAAGAGGGCGCCAGATCTCATTACAGATGGTTGTGAGCCACCATGTGGTTGCTGGGAATTGAACTCAGGACCTTTGGAAGAGCAAGCAGTGCACTTAACCTCTGAGCCATCTCTCCAGCCCTATATTTTTCTTTTATATGTATGAGTGTTCACTTGTATGTCAGTGTACTGTGTGCATGCAGTACCTGAGGAGACCAAAAGAGGCAATCAGATCCCTTGTGATTGGAGTTACAGACAATATACTCCCATACATACCTCCCAACTCTCCTTTAAATCCACAGTCTCTTTTTTTTTAACTTTTTTATTGCAAGCATATATGCATATGTACAGACACACATATTCTTAAATACAACTTGTTATTTTCATATAAAATTATTTGTATTTATATTTTCAGACCTGACCTTTGGCACTAGACAACCAATAGCTATGCTTCAAGATAGAGCTTTGATTGAAGACTTTAAGTGATTTTTGCTGTGGGATGTCATTCTGTAAGTTGTGAATGTGTGATGCTCTGATTGGTTGATAAATAAAATGATTAACCAGTAGCCAGACAGAAAGTATAGGCAGGATAAGCAGACAAGGAGAATTCTGGGAAGAGAAAGGGCTGAGTCAAGAGTTGCCAGCCAGACACAGAGGAAGCAAGATGACAAGGCAGAACTGAGAAAAGGTACTAAGTCATGTGGCTAAACATAGATAAGAATTATAGGTTAATTAAAGTGTAAGAGCTAGTCAGTAACTATCCTGAGCTAATGGCCAACCAGTTATAATTAATACAAGCCTCTGTGTTTACTTGGGGCCAAGCAGCTCCAGGATGTAGATGGGGGAGATTTGTCCCAACCACAGGGATTGGCAGGACTGGAGAAACATCTGACCACAGGTTCTGCATATGTGTGTGTGTGTGTGTGTGTGTGTGTGTGTGTGTGTGTGTGTGTGTTTGTGTGTGTCTGAAAGCAGTTCTAGGAAACATTGGGAAAGGCTGTTCAACTGAACTGTATCACAACCCAAATAGTGTTCAGGTGTTCACTATGAATAAAAAAAAAAAGAACTATAGCACGGTTCTGTTTTGCATTTAAGAATCATAAAAGAAATTATAAAAAAATCATAATTTATTATAGACTCCTGGTATGGTTTGTAGATTTTTTAATGGTGAGGACAAAAGATCAATATCATATGGCAGTCCACTGTGGTCTGTGAATGGAAACACAGCTCTAATATTTTACTAATCATCATAGATAGAACATACCTAGCAGGGGCACTTTTTTTTTTTTTTGCCAAGGTAATTTTGATGCAAAGTTTCAAAAGAGGGATTAGAGCAATGACTAAGTGATTAAGAACACTTGCTGCTTTCCCTGAATATCTTCGTTCAGAAGCCAGGACCAAGGTCAAGCAGGTCAGAACTCCCGTAAGCATGGCTCCCGTGGGTCTGTCATGCCCTTCTGTTATCTGAGGGTACTTCAATAACATGAGCAAAACCATATATAGATACACATACACACATGCAATAAACAACAGTCAATCATTTTTAACTACATACTGCACTGTAACACGAATTGTTAGAGGGTTTTATTAATTAAAACAAACCTGGAGCCAAATATTGGGTTAAAGCTGGAAGATCAGAGAGACAGAACAAGTCACAGCCACCTCACCTCGCCAATTCCTCAGCTGATCCTGTTTCTGCAGACTGGAAGCTTTTGTGTCCTCATCCAAATAGATCTCAGCTGAACTGCTGCTCAAAAGCTTAAAAGCTTAACCAGCTCTAGCTCCTGGTCCTCACTTCTTGGGATTAAAGGCTCTTGCTACCATGCCTGACTGTTTCCAGTGTGGCTTTGAACTCAACAGAGATCCAGGTGGATCTCTGCCTCTGGAATGCTAAGATTAAAGGCATGTGCTACCACTGTCTAACCTCTATATTTAATAGTGTGACTGTTCTGTTCTCTGACCCCAGATAAGTTTATTAGGGTGCACAATATTTTGGGGAACACAATACCACTACACTGTGCAGCAGTGACTTGCCTAGAACTAGGTGAAATCGGCATGTCACACCACACATAACTACCAAAACCTTATTGGTTTTAAGGGTATGTCTTTTGCTACATTCATGGTAGATATGAAAATGAGTTGAATACACAAACCAGACACAAGAGGATTTTTACAGTAATGCTTTACTAGCCTTTATTCTTGATAACGATAATTTTTTTTCAGAGTTAAAAGCCCAAGAGGTCAGATCAGTAGCTAGGAGCTGAGATTAAAACCGCCTTCTTATCACCCACTGTTGTTACGTGGGAGGCAGAGCCAGGCAGATCTCTGTGAGTTCAAGGCAACAAAGCCACATGGGTAGACCCTGTCTTGAAAAAAAAAAAATGTATTGGAGGGAATGCTTTTCCCTGGTTGTTGATGAACTTTATAGGTAGAAGAAATAAAGGAGTTGCATTTAAAAATAAATAAATACATAGATAGATAGATAGATAGATAGATAGATAGATAGATAGATAAATTTATTTTGAACAAAATATTCTATTCTGAGTAGCTTTGCTGTATTGTTTAATCTTGTTTTTCAACTTGACTACATCTAGAATGAACTATAATTCAGACTTCTGAGGATACTTTTGAGGGATTTTCTTAATCAGATTATTTGAAGCTAGAAGGCCTTCCTAAAAGTAGGTCACATCTTCTAGTGGCAGCTCATATAAGGCATGGAAGAAAGGAACTTTTTGACTACTCAGTCTTCTGTTCACTTGTAGTCCCATCTATCCTTTTGCTGTAAAAATCCTTCACTTGAATTAGAAGTATCCTCTTCAGAATTTCAACACAGAGTGGTGTTGTATGATGTTTTGTTTGTGTTCTGACAAATAAAGCTGGCCTGGAGATCAGAAGTTGGAGCCAGTCACTTTTTATCCTTAGAGACCAGAGAGTCTTTGACCACACCTTTGATCCTAGCAATGGGAAGGTGCAGACAAGAATGTAAGGTGGCTGGACAGGGTCTCTGCCCCATTTAGTCTGAGGATTCTTAGAGACAGGGGGCCCCATTCTGTCCGAGATTTTGTAGACATAAGAAGTCTCTCATGGCTGGATGCTCTGCTTCTCTGATCTTTCAGCTTTCACACTCGATACCTGTCTCATGGCTTTTATTTTTAAGACTAATATGATTCACACTTCACAGTAGAGCTATGCATCTCTCCAGGAATTCTCCAGGACACCATCACCAAAGTGAGGTTGCTGAACATTCATAGACTGATGGACTGAACAACTATTGGACTCTGCCTTTCCATCATGAGACACTACACACACACACAATGTCACTTCTTTCCTTTATAAAACTTTTAATAAAAATTTGTCTAATAGGTTAATCCCTGTTTTAACAAAATATAACTACTATAAATTATTCCATAACATGTCATATCTTAACAGTGTCCCAAATAATCTTTTCCTCCACTCATTCCCGCCATAAAAAAAAACAAGCAACTAACCAAAATAACAAAAAAAAAGAAAGAAAAAGAAAAAGAAAACAAACAAACAAAAAAAAAACCACTACAGTATAGCAATGCAATTCAATTCAGGTTTTAAAATATTAGAGTAAGCCTAGAAGGCTGGAAACCATTAAGGCTAATTAATATGTGATAGATGCCAATTGTTACAAGAAATAAGCCATTATTTAATGGCTGTTATAATGTTGTATATCAGCCCTGTGAGAAAATGCTACCATAGAATTTAAGTTTATCCAATTAAAAGAAAATAAAAGTGTATTGAATTCAAGCTTTGAAATGTTTCAGGAAAGCAATATTGGCTAATGTGAAAGCTAAATCACAGTAGAGAAATTAAAGACAACAGCCTCAGCAATGTATGATTAGCAAAGATTATATTAGAGTTCTAGGAATTGGCTACATGCACTCAATACTGTTTAAGGTGAACCACTTAAGGAAAAGATTTTTTCTTAATAGTTTAGAAGTGTATGACATCAAATGTATTTCTCACCAATAATTTTATTATGTACAAATTTCAGTATTTAATATGTGATGTGGGTAAGCCAAAGATTACATGGATTGCTTAAATTTGCATTTTCTAATCAAAATAGAACAAAATCTTTAAATTATATTTTTATTACTTGAATTATCAACTCCAACATTTGCTTTTAGAAAAAAAAGTTGGGTCCTATAAATGTTCTATGTCTTTATGATTTTGTATCTATCAAAAGGGTACTCTTGATATTTTTGAGGTTTGTTTGCTTGTTTTGCTTTCAAGGTTGAACACACAAGGATCAGTCCAAATAACTGTGATTTATAATATGAACCTCAGTGTGCTGGTGCCATGGAGTAGGGAGTTGGAGAATGGTAAGGACATGGGGGTGTGAGTAGGGGGTTATATTTTCATGTCATGCAATACTGATCTCATAGTGGCTTCAGTAAAGATGACTCACCATACATGGAAAAATTTTGTTGCTAAAAGGAAAATCTTAAATCAAACTGATGAACTCCCATTCCATTTGAACAAAAGTAGCAGCTAGATGGGAAGTTTCATCACAAGTGTGTGAGAGTGCCTAGATGAACTACAAGAGAGTAACAGATGATCTATCTTATGTGATCATCTATTCAGCAAATATTTGGGTTTCTTATCAGCCATAACCTGTATAGATAAACACACTTATGCTTATCTTTGGGTGTAATATTGAATAACAGATAAGAGCTCATTTGTTCAGGGATTAGTCTCAGGACTAATTGTACTGGAGGTGATTGTAACTTTAAGGACAAAGACTTTCTTAGGTATTTGTTAGATCAATCCACCCTAACTGTCATCATAGAGCCTTCATCCAGTAACTGATGGAATCAGATGCAGAGATCCACAGTCAAACACCAGGCCAAGCTCCAGGTGCCCAGTAGAAGAGAGAGTAAAGGGATTCTATGAGCAAGGCTATCAAGATCATGATGGAGAAACCTATAGAGATAACTAAAGCAAACTCATGAAATTTAGATCAACAGCTGTGGAGCCTACATGGGTCTGGACTAGGCTCTTTGCAGAATAAGACAGTTGTATAGCTTGATCTGCTTAAGGGGCCCCCTGGCAGTAGGATCATAATCAATCCCTGGTGTATGAGCAGAATTTTAGGAGCCCACTACCTATCGTGGGACACCTTCCACAGCCTTGAGGCAGGGGAGGGGCTTGGACCTGCCTCTACTAAATGCACCTTCCCATGGGAGACCTTACTCTCTTGTAGGAGGGAATGGGGGTGGGTTGGGAGTTGGAGGCTGGAGAGGCAGGAGGATGGAAGAGGGGGATCTTTGATTGGTATGTAAAATTAAAAACAAATTCTTTTATTTTAATTTTATAATTAATTTAATTTTACATATCAGCCATGGATTCTCCTATCCTCCCTCCTCCTGCCCTCCTCCCCCCCCCCCCCCCCCAACCCACACCCCATTCTCACTTTCTCCAGGGGCAAGGAATCCCCTGGGGATTTAGCTCAGCCTGTAGATTCAGTCCAGGCAGATCCAGTCCCCTTCTCCCTTCACCCAGGCTGAGCAAAGTGTCCCAGCGTAGGCTCCAGGCTCCAAAAATTCAGCTCATGCACTAAGGACAGGTCCCAGGCCCACTGCCTGGGGGCCTCCCAAACAGTTCAAGCTAATCAACTGTCTCAGTTATACAGAGGGCCTGATCCAGTTCCATGGGGGCTCCTCAGCTTTTGGTTCATAGTTCATATCTTTCCACTAGTTTGACTATTTGTTCCTGTGCTTTTTCCAATCATGGTCTCAACATCTCTCACTCATACAATCTGTCATCTCTCTTGCTAATTGGACTCCCAGAGTTCCACCTGGGGCCTAGCCTTGGATCTCTGCATCTGCCTCCATCAGTCATTGGATGAGAGTTCTATCATGGCAGTTAGGGTATTCGACCATCAGATCACCAGAGTAGGTCAGTTCAGGCACTCTCGACCATTGCCAGTAGTCTATTGTGAGGGTATCTTTGTGGATTTCTGGGGACCTCTCCAGCACTTTGCTTCTTCCTATTCCCATGGGGTCTTCATTTATCATGGTATCTCTTTCCCTGTTCTTGATCTAGCTAGGATCTCCTGCTCTTTCCCTCGACACTCGCCCTTCATTACCCTCACTTGTGTCCAGTTTGCTCATGTAGATATCATCCATTTCTCTGTCGTTGAGTGATCCCTGTGTGTTTCTTAGGGTCCTCTTTACTAGGTAGCCTCCCTGGAGTTGTGAGTAGCAGTCTAGCCATCCTTTGCTTTACATCTAGTATCCATCTATGAATAGTATGTACCATGTTTGTTTTTCTGAGTCTGGGTTACCTCACTCAGGATGATTTTTTCTAGATCCATCCATTTGCCTGAAAACCTCATGATGTCACTATTTTTCTCTGCTGAGTAGTACTCCATTGTGTATATGTACCTCATTCTATTTATCCATTCTTCAGTTGAAGGGCATCTAGATTGTTTCCAGGTTCTGCCTATTACAAACAATGCTGCTATGAACATAGCTGAGCATGTGCCCTTGTGGTATGATTGAGCATTCATTTGGGTATATGCCTAAGAATGGTATAGCTGGGTCTTGGGGGAGATTGATTCCCAATTTTCTAAGAAAGCACCATATTGATTTCCAAAGTGGCTGTACAGGTTTGCATTTCCACCAACAGTAGAGGAGAGTTCCTCTTGCTCCACATCCTCTCCAGCATAGGCTGTCTTCAGTGTTTTTGATCTTAGCCATTCTGATGGGTGTAAGGTGGTATCTCAGAGGCATTTTGATTTGCATTTCCCTAATAATTAGGGATGTTGAACAATTCTTTAAATGTCTTTCTGCCATTTGAGATTCTTCTGTTGAGAATTCTCTGTTTAGCTCTATAGCCCATTTCTTAATTGGACTGTTGGGCATGCTTGGACCTGCCTCTACTAAATGCACCTCCCCATGGGATGCCTTACCTTCTTGTAGGGGGGAATGGGGGATAGGTTGGGAATCAAGGCTGGAGGGGCAGGAGGAGGGAAGAGGGGGATCTTTGAATGGTATGTAAAATGAATAAAAAAAATTTAATAAAAATATGAGAGTGGATTCTGAGACAATACCCCCTATATCACTCCTTCTTGTTCAAGATATCTTTTGTTGTTGTTGTTGTTGTTGTTGTTGTTGTTCTGGTATATAATTTTGCCACTCAGTTCCATCATAAATCATGGTTATCACAAGTGAACAAAAATAATAACAATAATGTGATGCATTTGAACCTCTAAAATAATGAGCTAATAAAACTTTCATCTCTATGTTACTTGCCTCAAGATTTTTCACTGGAAATAAAAAGATGATAGAGATAGAATTTTAGTAGGTCCTGGTTTTGTTTTGAGAGAGGAAACTTTTTCTTTATGCCCATTCTGTTTTCCTATCTAATCTCTGATTATAATTGATGCTACCCTCAAGAAAATAGAGCCTAAACCAGAATAATGATTTTAAAATTCTAAAAACAAGGTTTAAGCACATTTTTTCTAAACCATTACAAGTCAATCACTACAGATATTTTATTATAATTAAAGGAAAATTATTAATACATTAGTCCCTCTGGGTGACTTTTTACCTGAGTTTCTTAACCCAGAAGAAGGTCCTCTGAAAGGGTGTGCACAAGTATCAGTCTGGAATAATAAGAACCCTTGATATAATTTATGGGTTTGTGTTTGTGTTTAAAGAGATTCAAAGAAATTGACCATGACAAGACAGTAAAGAGTCAATGGACACTTGTTCATCTCTAGTCATCTACACAAGGAAAGAAGCAGCCATCTTCTTAACAAAAAATAGTTTATTAGCTCCTTCTTAAAAACAGGTTTTAGATTCAAATTTCACTGATTCTTTAATAAATATAAAGGATGAACATTTTCATCTGAGAATGGGATGGTAGCTAATGTTAGCGGATTACAATAATCTTACCAGTGAAGAATCTTCTACAAGTCACCAGGGAACTCTACAGCCGCTCCCGTGACCACACTGTCACCTCTCACTGCACCCCCCTGCAATGCTGCAGGCCTCCTGCAAACATAAGACAAAATTCAGTTCCTCTGGCCCTCCTGGAGACCAAGATATACAAACCACCAACTAATATCACCTGTAAGTACAGACAAAGCAGACTTCTAGAATTTTCCTGGGAACATCTTCTAATTCATTCCTAATAAATTTTGAATGATTTTACATTGAAGGTTGAGTGCTTGTGGCATATGCCTTTAATCCCAGTACTCAGGAGGCAGAGAACGGCAGATCTCTGAGTTTGAGGACAGCCTGGTCTACAGAGAGAGCTGCAGGATAGCCTGGGCTACACCTAAAAACCTTGTCTTTAAAAACAAAGAAAGAAACAAACAAATAAAATATTTTATACATAAGTCATTAATTTCTCAACTGAACACTGAAAATAAATCTAAAAATCTAAAGGGAAAATATTAAAATTTAAAAGGTTTTATTTATTTATTTACTTAAGTTTTGTGCTGTTTTAAATTTTTTTATTCATTTTACATACCAACCACAGATCCCCCCTCATCCCTCCTCCCACTCCCCTACCCCACAACTCCTTCTACTCCTCATCCCCTCCTCCAAAAGTGTAAATTCTCCCATGGGTGGAGCAGTTAAGCCTGGTACATTTCCCTGAGGCAGGACCGAACCCCTCTGTCCTGCATCAAGAAGGAGGAAGGTGTCTGACCATAGGTAATGGGATCCAGAAATACAGTTCATGCATTAGGGATAAATACTGATCAGACTGCCAGGGTCCCCTCAAACAGACCCAGCTACACAACTGTCTCTCATATACAGAGGGTCTAGTGCAGTCCAATGCAGGTTCCACAGTTGTCAGTCTTAAGGAACTTGGTTCTTGAGTTCCTGAAGAAGAAACAGAAGAGATCTCCATGAGTAAACTGGACATGATGTGGGAAGCAATAGAAGGGAGGGAATGGGAAATGAGACCATGAGGGAACAGGATGGTCAAGCTAAGGGAAGAATAGAGTGGGAGAGCAATGAAAGAGATATCTTGATAGAGGGAGATATTATGGGGTAAGAGAGAAACCTGGTGCTAGGGATATTCCCAGGATGGCCCCAGATTAGACTACTAGTAATAGTAGAGAGGGTGCCTGAACTGACCTACCCTGGTAATCAGATTGGTGAATCCCTTATCATCATAGAGCCTTCATCCAGTAACTGGCAGAAGCAGATGCATGGATCTACAACCAAGCACCAGGCCAAGCTCCAGGAGTCCAGTTGAAGAGTGGGAAGAGGGATTCTATGAACAAGAGGCAGGGGTCAAGATCATGTTGAGAAAATCCACAGAGGCAACTGAACAATGTTTTTACTTTTATCTGATTGAAGAAAAGGAAAAGACATTAAAAAGAAAAAGGAAATTATCAAACTAAACAACTGTCTAAATTCTAGTAAATAAAATTAGAGTAGACCTCTACTTCTATGGAAATGTCAACAAATTTTAACAAAAGTAAATAAATAAAAAAATATCACTCTCCAGGGAACTTTCATTAAAACTTGCTGGATGAAACTTAACCTTATACCAACAGATAAGCAGAGCTCTTCCTGCTCATCAAATGAACTTCTCTTTGAAGCAGGAGACGCTATCATGGTGATTTACAGCTCACTCAAAAGCAAACAAATATAATTTTGAGATGCTCAGCCCCAAGTTGGACAACACAGCCCCTACTCCTAAGAATCCAGGAGTATCATGTAAGTAGGGCTTGAAAGACCTTTAAGAGCCAGCACACTTGGACTGCTGAGAGAATTTCTTCTGGTCATGATAGGGATACTGCACACATTAAAGCTCCACAATATGGTTGCCTGCTCAAGAACAGCAAACTCTAAGACAGGCTGCATGGCAACAAGGATGGAAGAAATTTTTACAAAGTCCTGTCCAAAGATAAAAAGCTGCAAAATATCATTAGTTTGTGAGGGAGGGGGAACCAGTTTTCCTGAGGGAATATCCTCCTATCTTTTTTTTTTTTGGTTTTTCGAGACAGGGTTTCTCTGTGTAGCTTTGCGCCTTTTCCTGGAACTCACTTGGTATCCCAGGCTGGCCTCAAACTCACAGAGATCCGTCTGCCTCTGCCTCCCGAGTGCTGGGATTAAAGGCGTGCGCTACCACCGCCTGGCTATCCTCCAATCTTAAGTGGTCAGCCCTAAATACTAATTGGACTCAGTAGGTTATATATATGTGAATTTGTTGGGTGATAGATAGATATATGATAGATAGATAGATAGATAGATAGATAGATAGATAGATAGATAGATGATAGACAGACAGACAGACAGATGGTAGATAGGTAGATAAACAGACATGAAAAATAGCTATAGAAGTGTTGATGAATCATAGAGTAGGTCATAGGACAGACAAGGAAGAAGTTGGACATGGAATGAAGAGAGAGTAGTGGGAATAATACAACACATACACTTACAAAACTCTCAGTTTTTAATGAAAGACGACAACATATTTGATCTTACATATTGCTATTGTATCCTGTGAGCAACACTATGATGAAGGCAGCATTGAGTTGGTTAATATAGGCCTTTGCATGCCCTGATTCTATTGAAGATAGATTTGTTAACCCTAATTATCACAGAAGGGTTTCTTCTAGTACAAGTAAATAGTGTTAAGTTGTTCAAGAAGAAATCTTCTAAGAATATGAGTGATGATATATAGTTATATTTCTGATTAAAAATAAGTAGGTCCAACAAATTTGTAACAATATAATCAGGTCTTGATGTCCTTCAATTTATTATTTAAAAATACTTAATCGTCACTTCTTTGTGTCATTACATAAAATGAAAAAATATTTACCAGAAATTAATTCATCAACACCTCCTCTATTAAAAAAATTATAGTAAAAACAAAACAAAAAAAACATTTCCTACACTAATACAGCAAAACAATTGATTCTAGAGCACTTTTTTTTTTCTTTTTGGTTTTTGAGACAGGATTTCTTTGTGTAACAACTCTGGCTGTCCTGGAACTCACTCTATAAACCAGCATGGCCTCAAATTCATAGAGATTGGCCTCCCTCTGCCTCACAAGTGCTGGGATTACAGGCATGAACCATCACTGCCAGGCATGCTAAAACACTTTTCAACATGTGCATTATTTGTAAATATCTTTTTCTAAGTTACCTTCTTTTGATTTTATGAGAAGCAGGAAGTCATTCTTACTAAAGGGATATTTGAAATCTACAAATATTTCAAAGGGAAATAATTACCTTTTATTTTCAGTATTATAAATAACATTTAGAATAGCACAAATGTTTTTTTTTCCTAAATTTAAAAAAAAAAGATGTTTTACTTGTGCTTTGATAAATAAAGCTTGCCTAGAGATCAAGGCAAAATGGCCAGCTATTTTAAGTAAACAAGTCAGGCAACACACACCCTTAATCCAATCACTTAGCAGGCAAGATCTCTGTGTATTCAAGGCCATACTAGGGAACAGAGCCAAGAGTGATGACACAGGCCTTTAATCTCAGTACCAGCCATAGAGACCTGGAGGTCTGTACAGACAGGACAAGGAAGTGAGGTAGCTGGGCTAAGAGCCAATAAGAGGGCAGAAAAGCAACACATATAAAGGCGTGGGTAGACAGGAAGTACCTCACATTTGGAAGCTGCAGAGTTGGTGAGGTAAGGTTGGCTGGTGGCTTTTCTGATTTCCCTGATCTCTCTCTCTCTAAGGCTTTCACCTCTGTATTTGGCTCCATGATTTTCATTTAATTAGACCATTTGGGAATCCATCTACATGAAAGGGCTTTTTTTAATTATTGTATTCCCATTTCATAATGGTTTCAACTTCCATAAGACTGAAGAGGGTCAAGCAAACAACACAAACAGGTCCGAGATACTTATGTTCCAACTCTACATAACGTGATGAGATATTTAATCATAGCAATAGATATTTGTCCACTTGCACACCATTGTCTAAAAAGGATGGCACACATGAAGACTTTTGAAGTTATTTTATCCCAATATACATTCATATGTCATCAGTGAAATATTTTGTTAGGTACATATTCTATAAAAATTATATTTTCATTTTACTAAACCATTGCAACTTACAGGAGACCATGAAATGAATGCCATTGTGTAGCTTTCAGGAAGACCTCAGCATTATATATATATTTTTAATACAGAAATTCATATGTTTTTCTCTCTGTATTTTGGGAAAGATTTAGAAATTGAGATCACTGTTACTGATGAGAAAATAAGTGGCCTTATGTATCAGACTGGCATTGAACATATTCACAGATGGAATGGATGTCTGAAGATGGTACAGGTATCTTCTGAGTACAAATAAATTTGCTAGTATTAATAAATCTTAAATATATTTGAGGCCAATATTTATATAGGAGAAAACATTTGATCTTTGTCTAGTATTACTATCACAATAGGCTGTGATAGATTGTTATTTTTACCTATATAGCCATTCTAATAAGACTATTCACAAAAAAACTCAGTAGATACAAAAAGACGTCTCCCATATATTTTCATAACATGCAATGAAATATATAATACATGTTCAAAATAGTTTGGTGAAGAGGACAGAGTGGATATTCTGAGGCATAGCAAAAACTGAGACTTCGGGAATCTGTGGTCCAAGCATGCCAGGAACACCTTACAATGAAGCAGAATGCATTACTAAAGAAGGATATTTTACTATGTGTGTGTGTGTATGGGTGTGTGTGAGTGAGTGCATGTACACTTGTGAATGTGTGTGCACACACGTTCATGTGTATCTTTAATTGCATTAACAAAATCCTTTTACAATAATACATTCTTATTTTTAAATATGTCTGTCCCATCACTGCTTAAAAATTTAAAGTTGTATTTTAATAATGTGTGTAACTTTTATAATATAATAAATCTTAATTTAGAA
Organism: Peromyscus leucopus; assembly: GCF_004664715.2. Taxonomy (NCBI): domain Eukaryota; kingdom Metazoa; phylum Chordata; class Mammalia; order Rodentia; family Cricetidae; genus Peromyscus; species Peromyscus leucopus. The sequence continues at coordinate 29,204,255 of NC_051070.1, forward strand.
TTTATTTCTGTCATTCAGCAGTATGACTAAGAACGATACTTCCAAGATATTTTGGTCTGTATCCTTATATAAACATGTTGATTTCACATTAAATTATATGTAAAATCATATGTGTAATTTCTAACCAGGTACTCATAATTGAATCATATTTTTAGCAAGCACTATTATAACTTTATGTAAAATATTTTTATAATGTATAAGGCTAACATACAAGGATTTGTTGTTGTTGTTGTTGTTTTGTTTTTTGAGACAGGATTTCTCTGTGTAGCCTTGTGCCTTTCCTGTAACTCACTCTGTAGCCCATGCTGGCCTTGAACTCACAGAGATCTGCCTGGCTCTGCCTCCCGAGTGCTGAGATTAAAGGCATGCGCCACCACTGCCCGGCACATACAAGGATTTTATTCCTAATTATTGAAAAGGAGCATGAATTGAAGCTCTTACTTTACATGGTTAGTATGGAAACATATTTTCTGAAGAGCATGGGTCCATCTAAGTTTTTGCTGCATTTAAATTCTACAGGTCAACTTTTTATATATCCCCTTTTAAGCATTATTTCACCTGAAAGCATTTTATTAAAGTGGCATTGATATTTATTAAGATCGGTTATAAGAAGAAACCTTTTCTGAAGCCTACATAAGCCTTGAATTTAATGTGCTACTGCCTCGGGCTTCTCAGTGCCTGGAATTGCAAGCCTACACCGTCAAGCCCAATTTAAAGTGCAGGTTGTTAGAATTTTGTGCAAAAATGGTTTTATTCAGATTTTATTTGTTTAAACTCTTACCAGTTACAATTCTTCTTTTAACAATATCTGTATATGTTTAATATATAAAGGTAATAACATATATATTATTGAATATATATATATATATATATATATTCTCATACAATATACCCTAATGACTATTTCCCCTCTCTATACTCCCAGTTTCTCTCCACCTCTCCTCTCATCCTAATCGAAAATAGACTTCTTCTTTCATTAAGAAAATTTTTTCAATAATTTTACACACCAATCCAAGATCTCCGTCTTACCTCCCCACTGCTCTCCTAGCCTCCCCCTCCCAACCCACCCCTACTCCTCCCCACAAGGAGGCAAGGCCTTCCCTGGGCAAGCACAACTAGTAGAGGCAATTCAAAGCCCCTCCCCCTGCCTCAAGGCTGCCTAGGTGTTCCATCATTGGTAGCGGGCTCCAAAAGCCTGCTCATGCACCAGGGATGGATTCTGATCCTACTGCCAGGGGGCCCCTAAGCAGATCAGGCTACTTAACTGTCTTATTCTGCAGAGATGCTTAGTCCAGTCCCAAGCAGGCTCCATAGCTGTTGATCTAAATTTCATGAGTTCCTATGAGTTTGGTTTAGTTGTCTCTGTAGGTTTCTTAATCATGTTCTTGATACCCACGCTCATAGAATCCCTTTTCTCTATCTCTTCTTCTGTGATTCTTCACTTAGATGAAGATATGTGGGGTTCGGCCAGGTCCTGGGCTCGTTGCATGAGTTAGCTGTTTGAAACCTGGGACTTATGCAGGGACGCTTGGCTCAATCTGGGAGGAGGGAATTGGACCTACCTGGAATAAGTCTATCAGGTCGATTCCAGTCCTCGGGGGAGACCTTGATCTGGAGGAGGTGGGAATGGGGGGTGTGCTGGGGGGAAGGGGAGGGGGGCAGGAAGGGAGAGAACAAGGGAATCTGTGGCTATTATGTAGAACTGAATAGTATTGTAAAATAAAATTAAAAAGTCATTTTTATATTTTTAAAAGACCAGTAGTATTTGGTTTTGCCCAAGGTCTCTGAGCTATCTACTCTCCAGTTCTTGGTCACCAAAGCAGTGTTGGGTATGGGTTCCATCTTATGGAATGGACCTTAAGTCTAGTCAGACATTTATTAGTTACTTCTACAAGCTTTGTGTCACCATTGCCCTAGCATATTTTGTATTCAGGATAGCATTGGAGATCAAAGGTTTTGTGCCAAGGATGGCATATGCATTTCTCTTTTGGTAGGCTGCACAGTACCTTCCCATACCAAGAAACTAGAATACAGGGGTGAAGGTTCTTTGTGTTGGTGTTGCTTTCAGCAATGGAGCCTTACTGTCCATTATCAGAGAGCCACCTATTACCTTGGCAATAGTCTGGGTTTTTTGGAGATTTCCATGTAACCACTTTGGCCAAAAACTCAACTGGAATCAATGCAGTTGGCCTTAATAGAAATCACAAAGTGTCCTCCATTCCGCAGGAAGGTGTGGGCATTCAGGGCCACATTCCGGGTTTGGTGTGGCTGCGCCACATCAGCAAAGATCACATCCACCATTGTGATAAGCATGCGATATTTGTGTGGATGCCGAGCATCTTCAATCACAGGAATAATGTTGGTCCTCTTCTTGGCCAAGTTGATGAGGTCACGGCCAGAACGGTGGGAGAACTCAAATGCATAGACCAGACCATCCGGGCCAACAATATCAGAAACATGAGAGACAGTCCACGGCCTCAGCAGAAGCTGTGTTTGCATCTGAAGTGAAGAAGATGCAGCACGAGAACATGAAGCCCCAGGAGCAGTTGACGCTAGAGCCCTACGAACGGGACCACGCTGTGGTAGTAGGTGTGTACAGGCCACCTCCCAAGGCAAAGAACTGAAACTCAGAGCTGTCTGGATTGGAAGAAATGTGTGTTGCTACTGTTGCACGTGTATTTTTTTTTTCCTATTAAAAGACTCAACTGTCAAAAAAAAAAAAAAAAAAAAAAAAAAAAAAAAAAAAAAAAACTCAACTGGATACAACTTAGTCTGCGTACTGCAAACATTGTTTGGTGACTATAGATGGCTGGTTGAGGCTCCATTTCCCCATTAATTGGAGACCAATTAAATTTGCCTTCACATATTTAAAGAGGTTTCCACTGTGCTAGGTTTCCCTATCACTCCTAAAATGTCTCTCAATTCTAGCTGTCTCTCACTGTTCCCCTCTCTACCTGATCCTCCTATTCCTGTGCCCCCTGTCCCCAGCCCACTCATAACATATATTATACTTTCCCCTCTCTGGGGGATCCATTTGTTCCTCTTGTCCTAACTTCTCTGAGTCTACAGATTATTCCTTTGTTATCATTTATTTACCACTAATATTCACACACAAGCAAATACATACCATGTTTATCTTTCTGGGTCTGTTTCACCTCACTCAGGATGATGTTTTTCTAGTTCCATCCAGTTGCCTGAAAATTTCATGTTGTCTTTTTTTTAATACTAAATAATAATCATTGTGTATATGTACCACATTTTCCTTATCCATTCTTTGGTTGAGGAACATCTAGGTTGTTTCCAATTTCTCTCTATTGTAAATGGAGCACCATTGCATATGTTTGAACAAGGGTCCTTGTGGTAGGATAAAGTGTCATTTGTGTACATGCCCAAAAGTTGTGTAGCTGGACCTTGAGGTGGATTGTTTCCTATCTTTCTGAGTAATCACCACATTGATTTCCAAAACTGCTGTAGAAGATTTCACTCCTACCAGCAATGGAGGGATGTTCTCCTTACTACAGATCTTCACCAGCCTGAACTGCCACTTATATATCTTAGCTATCCTGAAATGTGTAAAATGGAATCTCAGAGTCATTTTGAATTGCATTCCTCTGATGGCTAAGGATGTTAAACATGTAAGTGTTTCTCAGCCATTTGAGATTCCTCTATTGGAATTCCATTGAGGTTTGTACTCCATTTTCAGTTTGATTATTGATATCCAATTTCTTGAGTTCTTTCTTTTTTTTTTTTTTGGACATTAGTTCTTTATCAGCTATGGATTCAGTCAAAATTGTTTCCCATTATGTAGGCTACCATTGTGTGTGTGTGTGTGTGTGTGTGTGTGTGTGTGTGTGTGTGTGTGTGATGTTTTCCTTTGTCTTACAGAAACTTTTCTGTTTTATGAAGTCCTATTCATTAACTGTTGTTTTTAATGCCTGTTTTAATGGTCTTCTGTTACAGCCTTGTCCTGTCCCAATGCACTCAAGGCTACCTACCACTTTCTTTTCTATTACCTTGAGTGTATCTGTTTTATGTTTATGTTTTGATCCAGTTGGGGTTGAGTTTTGTGCAGAGTGAGAAGTATGGATGTATTTGCATGAACATACAGACACCCACTTTGACTAGTACCATCTGATGAAGATACTGTCCTTTTTTTCCAGTGTGTTTTTCAGACTTTGTTATAAAAATTCTTTGTCCATATGTGTGAAGGTTTATGGTTGTGACTTCAACTCAATTCCATTGATCGATAAATCTGTTTCTGATGCCAATTACATGCTGTCTCTGTGACTACAGCTCTTTAAACACTATTATCTTAATTAAAATTCTTGAAAAGCTTTAGTTATATATCATTATCTATATATCTACTTGCCAGATAAATACTTAGATATATCTAGAATCCCAGTAGGCATAAGATATATTCATCTGGAAACATATGAACTATGAACCAAAGGCTGAGGGGCCCCCAGCTGGATCAGGCCCTCTGAATAGGTGAGACAGTTGAATGGCTTGATCAGTTTGGGAGGCAACTAGGCAGTGGGACCAAATCCTGTGCTCATTGCATGAGTTGACTGTTTGAAACCTGGAGCTTATGCAGGGACACTTGGCTCAGTCTGGGAGGAAGGGACTGGACCTGCCTGGACTGAGTCTACCAGGTTGATTGCAGTCCTCGGGGGAGGATTTGCCCTGGAGGAGGTGGGAATGGGGGGTAGGCTGAGGGTAAGGGGAGGGGGGGGGAGGGGGAGAATAGGGAAACCCGTGGCTGATATGTAGAACTGAATGGTATTGTAAAATAAAATTTAAAAAAAGATATATTCATATTTCTTCCCCAGAGCTCTCTCTCTCTCTCTCTCTCTCTCTCTCTCTCTCTCTCTCTCTCTCTCTCTCTCTCTCTCTCTCTCTCTCTCTCACACACACACACACACACACACACACACACACACACACATACATACACAGACTAATGTGTGCATATACATCTAGTAAAAGTGAAAGAGGCCCTGCTTCCAATCTCCTTTAACAGAAAAAAAAAAAAAAGAAAACACTTTTCTGTTTCATGTAATATTATATTTTAAAGACATTTCTCCACTTGGGTGTTAATATTTAAAATACATGGCACACATAAACACTTTGGAGTTATTGTTTGATCCAATAATATTTATGTTTCATCAATGTAATATTTAGCTAGTTACATAGTATAGAACAAATATTTTTATTTCTCTTAGCTATTGACACTCACTTGTGGCCAAGCAATGGATGACCTTGTGCAGCCTTCAGGCTGCTCTCTAATGAGCATTGTGGTAGAGAACTTAATGATTCCTCATCTTTCTTCTGTTACAGCTTAGAAAATCCATGCTGTTATAGGTTACATTAGTGAATGCCTTGGTCTAAAATTCAGTTTGGCAAGGGAAGATGATATTCAGTTCTAGGACAGCCAGGACTGCTGCTAAGAAGGATGGAAGGAAGGAAAGAAGGGAAGAAGGAAGGAATTGACGAAAGAACAAATCAACAAAGGAAAAAATAACGCTGTTATCCCCTTTTCAGCAATGTCATCATATTAATAGTTACTGGATATTTGTGGGTTTACTCAGCCTCTTGTTTACTTTATCAATTATCCTTTCTGGAGTGCATATTTTCATATGACAATATCAATAAGAAATAAACTTCATTTTTTTTAGATTTGATAACTGCTTTACATATAATTATTATTTTCTTCTTTTTTGCCACAATTTTCCCTCCCATCCCTCCTCCTGTTCCCTCCCCACCTCCTCCCCAACCCACACCCCATGCACTCCTCCAAAAAGACAAGGTCTCCATGGTGAGAAAACAAAGCCTGGTACATTCAGTTGAGGCAGGACCAAGCCCCCACTCTCCCAGGCATCAAGGCTGAGCAAGGCTTCCCACAATAGGTAATGGGCTCCAACAAGCCAGCTCATGCACCAGGGATTGATCCTTATGCCCCTGCCAGGAGCCCCTCAGACTAAGCTGCACAACTGTCTCCCACATGCAGAGGGCCTAGTTCAGTTCCATGTAGCCTCTACAGCTGTAGGTCTAGAATTTGTGAGTTCACATGAGCTTGATTTAGCTGCCTGTATGGATTTCCCCATTATAGTCTTGACCCTCCTTGATCATATAACCCCTCCTCCCACTCTTCAACTGTGCTCCCAGAACTCACTATGGTGCTTGGCTGTGAATCTCTGCATCTGCTTCTTTTGGATACTGGATGGAGGCTCTATGATGGCAGTTAGGGAATTCACCTATGTAATTATACGGGAGGTCCAGTTCAGGCACTCTCTCCACTATTGCTAGTAGTTTTAACTGAGGTCACCCTTGTGGATTCTTGTGAATTTCCCTAGTACAAGATTTCTCACTATCCCCATAATTGCTCCCTATATCAAGGTATCTCTTTCATCGTTTTCCCACTGCATCCCTTCTCCAGCTCGACCTTCCCATTCCCTCATGTTCTCATGCCCAATCCCCTCCCCAATACCACTCCCCACCACCAGTTTACTTTGGAGATATCATCTATTTCCCCTTCCCTGGGCAATCCACACATCTCCCAAAAGTGTACAATGAAAAAAAGAAAGCATCTTCAACAAATGGGGCTGGCATAACTGGATGTTAACAAGTAGAAGATTGCAAATAGATCCATATCTGTCACCACGCACAAAGCTCAATTCCAAGTGGATCAAAAACCTCAACATAAAACCAGTTACACTGAACCTGATAGAAGAGCAAGTGGGATGTAGCCTTGAGCACAGTGGCACAGGAGATCACTTCCTAAATATAACACCAGTACCACAGACAATAAGAACAATAATCAATAAATTTCAGGAGGTCCCATTTATTGATTGTTGAGGTCTTTGATTGTATGTAAGACAAAATGAAAACCTACAGAATGAGAAAAGATCTTCACCAAAAGCACATCTGACAGAGGGCTCATCTATGACATATATAAAGAACTTAAGAAACTAGGTATCAAAATACCAAATAATCTGATCCAAAACTAGGTACAGATCTAAACAGAGAATTCTCAACAGAGGAATCTCAAATGACTAAAAGACATTTGAGAAATTCTTCAATATCCCTAGTCATCAGGGAATTACATATCAAAATGATTCTGGGATACCACCTTACGCATGTCAGAATGGCTAAGATCAAATCCACTGATGACAGCTTATTTTGGAGAGGATTTGGAGAAAGGAGAACACTCCTCCACTGCTGGTGATGGTGCAAACTTGTACAGCCACTTTGGGAATAAGTATGGTAACTTCACAGAAAATTCAGAATAAATCTACCTCAAGACCCAATGATACCACTCTTGGGTGTAGACCCAAAGGAAACTCAATCATACCACAAAACACTTGCTCAACTATGTTCACAGCAGCATTGTTCATAATAGTCAGAACCAGGAAACAATCTAGAGGATTCAAAATGATGAATAAATGAATTATATATAAAGCTTTTAGAAGTAATTCTGACACTGACAATAGGCACTCCTTCAGAGTTAATGGGACAGTAGCTTACTGGCCAACTCTATGCAGCTATTTGATTTTGTTATGGTAAATCTGTTTGATTTTCTATATTATTCAGGAAGCCATAACTTACCCTTTCCTCCTTTCTGGCTACATACTAAGCATGTTTTACCTATCACTCTGTGCTTTTCCATCATTCTTGGCTTCCTTTTTCTTTTCGCTAAAGCTCCCTTTCCTTCCAGATGGCTTTTTATCCTCTTTGTGCCTTACCATTTTGCCAGATGAACCCATTTTTAGTTTTTCATTCTCATCCTATGGACAGCTAATTTTTCTTAAACACAAATAAAATTTTCCTCAATAGGAAGGTCAAATACATTTTCACACAGCCAAGTATACCAATTTCACATAGATTAATGTTGTGGAAATAAGTTGTGAAATCTACAATGTCTTTATTACCTTGGAGGATGAGAGAGCCCATTAGAACATTGTGGCCAAAATGGTCATTGGCACCTGTCTCCTCTTCTAAATTCTCCATGTTTCTCATTAGCATGAACCATCAAATCTCAGACAATTTCCTCAAATTTTACATCAATGCCTTCTGTGTTAACAACTTCTTAAGATCCCATTCAACATCATTAAAAGATTTATAACCATAGACCATGCCATTTCTACTTCATAGATGCCCCACTCCTGGGAATTTCTGTAGTTATAGCTATGTGCTACCCAAGACAATAATGCCATGATCAGCATAAAGTTCTGGCATGGCTGTGATAAAGATCATTTTAAATCTGAAGAAACTCATTGGCATGGCTTTCCATCTACCCTTAACATTTCTATGCCGTGGATCTGACACTCACAATTTCCATCCAAGATACCCAGAAGTAGTAAAGGAACTTAGGTGGTTCATTTCAATTGCAAACCATCAACAAAGTGCACTCTCTCCAAAAAAAGAATTAATAATATCATCATTTATGTTTTAGAGTCAATGGAAGAACCTCATGTATTAAGACATTATTTACTAAAGGATCTGCTGCTTGCAGAATGCTGCCAAGTATTATAACATCAAGAATATAGTTAAGTGGGAATAAGAATGTCATGTTAAGGCATTCTTAAGTGCTACACTGTGAATCAGGTTGTCTCTCATGACTTTACAGCCTCACCTACTATTCTACCTATGATGCTGGATCTGACATTTATGAATGACCACTTGGTCCAGATCATTTTTGGTTATCACAACTACTTTGGCTATATCAATGAGGTGGTAGACTTCATGATCTGTATGTATATGGATTCCAAATAATAATAAGCCCTGGATTATCCAACCCAGTAAGAACCTTCAAAGAAAAGTGAGGTTCTTTTGTTAAAGAATTCCTCATCTAACTCAGATTCCAAAACACTAAGCAATTCCACTCACAATTTCCATCCAAGATACCCAGAAGTAATAAAGGAGCTTAGGCGGTTCATTTCAATTGCAAACCATCAACAAAGTGCACTCTCTTCAAAAATAAGAATTAATAATATCATCACTTATGTTTTAGAGTCAATGGAAGAACCCCATGTATTAAGACATTATTTACTAAAGGATTTTAATTAATATACTATTCAAGTGACATAAAACCCATTAAGAATACTCATTATTTACAGCAATGATGGTATAAGACTTTGTAAATACAATTCATTGACCCAAATACTATAGACAGAAATAGACTTTAATCAAAACAGTCATGTATATTTAATCTATCATACTCAAGGTTTATGCTACTTGCCACAATGATTGAACACATATAAATAGCCTTTCAAAGAACAAATTTATCATAGAAATCATCAGGTGCTTTGTTAATTAACTATAAAGATGTGAGAGATTTAATATATAACTCATATTTTTTTTAAATCCAAGCAATGTCATATAGAATTTCTTGGAAAATACTGATAAAATGATTAGTTATAGAATATACAGTGATCAATGAATCCCTCCCCCAAATTTTACTTTGAGAATCCTAAAACTACTCCTTACATTGGGTCCCAACTAGATAAATTTTACTTTATTACTAAAAGGAGCCTTTTTTATCTAAAGCTGAACATATGCCCATAAATTTAAGAGTAAATGTAGTCTAGGGATTTGATACTACCTCTCTTAGCAGGTGTTTTCACAAGGCTTATTCTGAACTCTTTATTGCTATGCTTTTCTTTTTGCCAAGTTCTTCACAATAAAACTAATAGAAACAAAGCTAATACATTTCAAATGGCCACAGGAATTCAAACAGAAAGAAACAGCCTGAAGCAATGAGATTTTTAAACATTGTTTTTTTTTCCTTTTTCTTCTAAATCTTTCAAAATGTTAGTCACAAGAGAAAAATACTGACCTTCAAATTGTTCTACAGCATCAGAATTCAACAGACCTAATCCTACTATAATGTTGTGAGCTATTTCTAAATGTAAATAAAAAACAATAATAAAAATCACCTCAAATAAAAAATAAAACATGCATATTGATATATAAATATGTATGCATAACTATAGATGTATGTGTCTCAAATTAAATAAACAAAAGAAATAAAAATGCTGTGTTATACAGTGACACACTTGTGAGACACATAATATTCTCTGAAACAAAACATCACTCTATGTTTAATAATGTAACAACTTGCAAAGGCTGGCACTCACAAATACAACATATCCTTTAAAGTGTCAACCAATGTACTAATGCAATTCTTTTCCTGTCTACTACAGAATTACATGTTACTGAAGGAGAAAAACATTGTTGACCAAAAATTTTTATTGATATATGTATCTAATATTCTTTGTGCTTCTAATAAGGAAGGCTTCCAGGGTGAACATAAATAGACATTTTCACAAATATTAATGAAATGATAGATATGTATTGACTGTGTACAGGTTCATACAGGTGCTTAAATTTATATTAGATACACATGTGAAGAAACAAACCAAAGTCCAAGGATATAAATGTGCCTTATGTGACTGCTAATTGGCACCAATCTCAGTTAAGTGCCCACTTTCCCATAAATACCTGGAGATATGGAATCTGTTTCTCTTGATTTTCAATGAGTCCATCCAAATTCTTCACACAACCACTAAGATAGGGTGGTGACATGGTTTAGTCAGGAAAATGTTTGCTGCACAGGTTAAGTATGAAATTTAGAGCCACTGCACTTATGGAAAAAAGCTACATTCCAGAGTGCTTGTCCATAATGCTAATGTGCAAGTAGTGAATACAAGCTACATGATCCTTAGAAATCACTGAACAGCTAGCCTAGTAGATCCTGGACTCCAGGCTCAGTGATTGATAATATCCCCCCCAAAAAAAATGGAGAACACTGAAGAAGACATCCTACATTGACCTCTGATCTTCACATGCATACATAATACATATGTATTTGCCCATGCACTTACACATGCACATCAAACACACATATCCAAATATACATAAAGTCATTATGAAGTTTTAAAAAGAATGAGACTGGCAAAATATTTATACTTAAAAAAGCAAAATCTGCAAAAGTTTACAAAATGGAAATCAGAATAACAGTCAGAACACAATTTGTCAGAAGTTGATATAGCTGAAAAAGTCTTTATGTACAACTTACTTGGATAATTTCCTTATTTCTCCCATTTAAATAAAAAATGCTTAATATCAAGAAAGTAAATAAACTACTCAGTGTCACATGACGAATGTTTAATAACTCAGAATTAGAACCCTTATCAATTCAATGCCATTTTCTGAGATTCCACAATAACTTATATGCTATTGGATGCATTTATCATTGTTGTTCAATTATCTATATTTGAGTATTAAGAAAATAAGCAATATTCTTCCAGGAGGAAGAGAGTACCAATTGATGATACAATACAAAATAATCAGCTCTGGAAAGATACACATACAAGTAACATTATAAAGAGGCTATATTTATCATCTATCTATCTATCTATCTATCTATCTATCTATCTATCATCTATCTATCTATCTATATGCAGTTAAGTACAAGCAGGCCATGAATTTGAAAAGAGAGCAAGTGATCTAGGAAGCAAACCTCAGCTGAGGAATTACTAAGATCAGATTTGCCTATGGATATGTCTTTGAAGGATTTATACACACTTGGGGAAACCTATGAACTGTGGACTGGTGGCTGTGGAGCCCCCATGAGACTCAACTAGGCCCTCTGGATATGGAAGATGGTTGTTTGGTTTGAACTGTTTGTCAGGGGGATCTGGATATGTCCCTGGTGCATGGGCAGGCTTCTGGAAATCCAGTGCCTGTGGTGTGACACCTTGTGCAGCCTTGATGCAGGGGGATGGGGTTTGGACTTGCCTAGGCTCAGTGTGTCGGGCTCTGTTGACTCACTATGGGAGATCTTGATTTAGGGGATGTGGGGATGCTGGATGGCTTGGGAGAGAGGCCTGGGCAGTGGGAGGAGGGAGGAGGGTGAATCAGATCTGAGGGTCGTATGTGTAGTGAGTGGAAAATTTCTTAATAAAGAAAAATGAAAAAGAAAAAAAAAACAGTGAAGGCTCCAGCCTTGTATAGGTATCATCTTTTTAAGGCAGGTATTCCTGGGTTTTAAAATAAAGCAAGCTAAGCTTGAGAGGTCAACTGTGTCAAAAAGTAAGTCGGCTAGCAGTTATCCATCATGGTTTCTACTCCAGGTCATAACATTGAGTTCTGCCTTGGTTTTCCTCAATGATAGACTATGACCTGAAACTCAGATAAATCCTTTTTTTTTCTCCTGTGTTGCTTTAGATTATATTATTTAATCACAGCAATAGAAAACAAACAGGAAGAGAAGGTCTTTGTAACTAACAGTAAAGACCTACCATATTTCATTATTCTATTTGAAATATATGTTAAAGAAAAAATGGATCTGGAACAAGGAAGGAGAAAACACCAAATATACTTGGAGATCCCTGCATGGAAAAACATGGAGTATATGATTTGGGTTCAGAGTATTACTTTCAAAGTCCTAATTCATCAAGGTGCCAGGGTACAGCTGAGCTACTGTAGAAAGTTATCTAATGCTTCCTACTTACAGTTTAACTTCCATTCCTTTGATCAACCTAAGATGCTCACATGCTGCACTTTACCTTCTTTTTCTTCCATGTGAGATAAGCACGACAAACAGAGCTTTCCCTTCCCTCACACCCATGTCCACCACTGGATTTATCCTTCCTATCATGTCACAGGATATGGAATGACACAGGCATACATCTGAAATGCTTAGTGATGTATACCCATTTACATATTCACATGCCTCTCACCTTCCAACACTCTCTACCATGTTTTTATTCCCTGTGACATAAGCAATCTCTCCTTCCAGGTAATGAATGATGTCCAAATGCATAATCTATGCTATGTAAGGCTCTGCCAACTTTGCTTCAACTCTTTTAAATGAGTCCAACCAGTTTGTACTTTCCTTTGTTTGGGGGCTCTCTTTCTCCCTCTCTCTCTCTTGACTTCTATTCCATGCTTTTAGTCATTCATTCTATATATTATATGACAATCTTTCTATACATTAAGTGACAAAATTTCTAAAATATCTGTGCAAGGATTTTTTTTTCTTCTTATTCCATAGTTTCTCCTTAAGGGGCAGAAATTGATTTCTCAGTCTCAAGTGACTCTCTCATACAAACACATAAGAAATTTACATGACTAAGCAAAATCCAAACTTGTCTTTCAGAATCAAACACCCACTGACAAACTGACATCTTAACTTGAACTCTAAATGTGTCAGAAAGTGAAGTCCTTATTAAATTGCCATGATTCTCAGAACTTTATTATTTTTTACAGCTCACTGAAGCCGCAGAAGCTGCATCTATGATATGGCTTTCTTCTACACTTCTTGATTCCTTGAGAATATTTATATCCTTATTGCTCACTATGATACATTCAATATAAATATAGCAATTACCTGGAACACATCAACTTCCTAGGGATAAGTAGCTTTGACTATTGGGCTTTGGTTTCTTAAACCACCCTGTTTTATCTATAAAGTATGCAATAATGTTTTTTCTCAAAAATCAGTTCATTTAGTGAGCTGTACATTGGTTTCTGCAAGACAGTGTAGACTAACTCAGACATACAGTCTGTTGTTCTAAGATCTGATGTAATATAAACATGTGTTCCATAAGTGTTGATATTTATAGGGTTACACACAAGTGAGTTTGTACTATGTATATATGTATGTATGACTATATATATATATGTGTGTATTATGTATGTATGTACATATATATGTATGTATGTATGTATGTATGTGTCTATCTATCTATCTATCTATCTATCTATCTATCTATCCACCCATCTACCTATCTATCTACCTATCTATTTCACTATTGGGAAATCTACAGTAAGAGTTTAATACCAAGCTCAGGTTAGAACTTTAAACTTCTGCCCAAACCTGGAAGACACCCATAAATAATTAAGGAGTTAGGTATCCTGCTAATTAAAGCTCAGAGTCTTGCTAAGGTCTTTGGGGAGGTATGCTTTCCCAATGACAGAAGTCAGTAAATATTCTCAAGTAGAATTTTATAGCCAATTATTGTTTCTCTTCTTTTTTTTTCCTTTTTCTTGTTTTTTTCAAGACAGGGTTTCTTTGTGTAGCTTTGGAGCTTGTCCTGGAACTCACTTTGTGGACTAGGCTGGTCTTAAACTCACAGAGATCCTTCTGCCTCTCCCTTTGAAGTGCTGTTATTAAAGTAATAGGCCACCATTGCCAGGTATTTTTGTTGGTGGTGGTCTCCTTTTTTTCTTAAAAACAAAAACAAAAACAAAAACAAAAACCACAAAACAGTTTTTCCCAGGGATGACTCCTCTAATTAGTCATCAAACAAAAGTGGTTGGCCCTAAAAACATGTACAAACAAGTAGCTATAAATTGCTCAGTATATTTAACATAACTTTATTGCATGCAATAAAACAATTAAAGAAAATGAGGCCATGAAAGCATAAAGCTAGGGAGTATTTGTGTGTGTGTGTGTGTGATGCTATCATATTTTCATTAAAATACAATAAATTAAAGACATAAAAAGCTGCTGCAGGGTGTTTATTATAAAAAAAAAACACAAAAGGGGGTGAAAAATGGTCAAAGAAGGTGAGCCCATCTGAAGGTTACATTTTGGATTTTGTTGTGTTGCACAGAATAAGCACACTACAATGTATTGGATTAAAGCAGTAATCCATAATCTGGTTCACACTTCTGAAAGCTGCAGAGTGCCATGAATTTAAATAATCCCTTGTCCCATCATATTGGCTGTGGCAACTGCAATAGGCTGCAATTCCCTTTCAAAGGGGAATCAACCATATTTGTCAAGTGTCACTGATGGCTATACTCTATCTGAGTGCCTCTCTACTAAGCAGTTTAACTTCCTTAAATGAGGTGATGGTTTCCAGAGTGAATGATTCATGAAGAGGCCAATAGTTTCTGAATGGTTTTGGATATGTTCATTTTTTTAAGGATATTGAAATGGATCCAGAAGAGCAGCCAGATAAAGATGCACAGGAGAGGTCAAGAAAGGAACTAAGCAAAGATGCTTTTCCATATGTAGAGCTAGGGTGCACTAACCTGGAAGCATTAGGTATATCATCATTTAAGATATTAAGACAGTCTTCACAATGTAAACCTCATTATTTAAATAACCAGCCATTTATCATTAAACGTATCAGCAGCTCCTCTACCCTCAGGTGTTAGTCACCTGGCTATTTATGTTGATAACAGAGAGCTATTATCAATACCCTGTTTTTGAAGGGCATCCAGAGAGTACATCAAAACATGTGAGTGTCAAAAATTCATCAATGTAGAAGGCATTTGACAAGAAGCTTTGGCGTATTCACTACCCAAGAGCAGTGAAAATCTGTAGAATATGCTAGATCTGCTTTGCCCATTCTCTGGTCTTCTACTGATGCTTAGTTGACGAAACTGGATTAGTGAGCATGTGCTTGAAGTATCCAGATCAGTGAGTAAGAAGCAGCGAAAGTGACAAGGAATAAAGAAAACACAGGCACATTTTCAACCATAAACCGCAGTCTGCTGATCATGTGAAAGATACAGCAACTGAATGATATTGAATTCAGAATGTTTAAATATTGATTTCATGCAAAGTAGATTTACTACTCGAAAATTTAAAAAAGTGTACTAATCATTCAAATTTTAACCTAAAATGAATAAAATCCTAGTATAATTATTCAGAAAGATATCAGCCCAGGAATAAAACTGAAATGAGTTTTTAAAATGTCATTTATGCCATCAATTATCATTAATTAACTCTATCAATTACAATAAACTAAATGGTATTATTTAACATATTTTTCTTTGAGCAAATGACCTCAGAAAAATAAATGTTTTTCTAAGATATTGTAAAAGATGTTTTGGCAGATTAATATGCAACAGTGGCATTATAACCAAAATATGAAGGAATCCATATTTTAATTATTTACATATATTTGCTTCAGTTTCACCTAAATTCTCTGTGCACTGATTGTTATCATCTTAATTTATCATAGTCCCTAAATAAAATCTTACAGAGAGGCAAGATCAAACACTTAAGAAAAATATGTCGACTACTCTACCAATGTAGTGACTTTCTTTGTTGAGTTATGCTGGTTTCTTAGTTATCATGAAAAAATTATCACCTTGATTATTTATTGTCTAGTTATTAACACATGTATCTATCTCTTAAAGATAATCATAAGTTTTATTATATAAATTAATATAAAGTCTCAATAATATCAGCACGTTACTAATTATTTAATTATATGTACTTACTTTGTCAGAAAGTGGGCAGAAAATAAAATATGTTTCATTTAAAATGAGTTTCCAGCAGAGCAATAAGACAACATAAGGAGATTAAGGGGATACAAATTGGAAAGGAAGAAGTCAAGCTTTCCCTAGTTGCAGATGACATGATAGTATACTTGAGTGACCCCAACAATTGCTGTGGGATGTTCTGTATGTCCTGTGGGAGCCCTTCTTGGGTTCTTTGTGGCGTTACCCAGCAGGTCCGCATAGAAGATGATTAGGACCATGGGCCTGAGTGCAGGTGTCTGAGATAGTCTTCACTTGGCTGTGCTGGGGGATGGTCTGTATGTCAAGTTGTTCTGATTGATCAATAAATAAAACCTGATCGGCTGTGGCTAGGCAGGAAGGATAGGCGGGACTAACAGAGAGGAGAAATAAAAGGACAGGAAGGCAGAAGGACTGACTGCCAGATGCCACCAGCCCAAGAAGCATGTGAAGATGCTGGTAAGCCACGAGCCATGTGGCAAGGTATAGATTTCTAGAAATGGGTTACTTTAAGATATAAGAAAAGTTAGCAAGAAGCCTGCCATGGCCATACAGTTTGTATGCAATATAAGTCTCTGTATTTGCTTGGTTGGGTCTGAGCGGCTATGGGACTGGCGGGTGACAAGGATTTGTCCTGACTGTGGGCAAGGCAGAAAAACTCTGGCCACAAACGATTCCACCCAGGAATTGATAAACACTTTCAGCAACATAGCAGGATACAAGATCAACTCAAAAAAATCAGTAGCTCTCCTATATACAATGGACAAAGAAGCTGAGAAGGCAATTAGAGATAAATCACCCTTTACAATAGCCAAAAATGACATAAAATACCTTGGGGTAAAACTAACCAAGCAAGTGAAGGACCTATATGACAAGAACTTTAAGTCCCTGAAAAAAGAAATTGAAGAAGATGTCAGAAAATGGAAAGATCTCCCATGCTCATGGATAGGCAGGGTTAACATAGTAAAAATGGCAATTTTACCAAAAGCAATCTACAGATTCAATGCAATCCCCATCAAACTCCCAACACAATTCTTAACAGACCTGGAAAGAATAATACTCAACTTCATGTGGAAAAACAAAAAACCCAGGATAGCCAAAAGAATCCTGTACAATAAAACAACCTCTGGAGGCATCACAATCCCTGACTTCAAGCTCTACTATAGAACTACAGTAATAAAAACAGCTTGGTATTGGCATAAAAACAGACATGTGGACCAATGGAATCGAATTGAAGACCCTGACATTAACCCACACACCTATGAACATATAATTTTTAACAAAGAAGCCAAAAGTGTACAAAGGAAAAAAGAAAGCATCTTCAACAAATGGTGCTGGCATAACTGGATATCAACGTGTAGAAGGCTACAAATAGATCCATATCTGTCACCGTGCACAAAACTTAAGTCCAAGTGGATCAAGGACCTCAACATAAATCCAGCTACTCTGAACCTGCTAGAAGAGAAAGTAGGAAGTAGTTTTGAATGCATTGGCATAGGAGATCACTTCCTAAATATAACACCAGTAGCACAGGCACTGAGAGAAACAATCAATCAATGGGACCTCTTGAAAATGAGAAGCTTTTGTACAGCAAAGGATACGGTCAACAAGGCAAAGCGACAGCCTACAGAATGGGAAAAGATCTTCACCAACCCCACATCTGACAGAGGACTGATATACAGAATATATAAGGAACTCAAGAAATTAGACATCAAAACAACCAACAGTCCAATTGAGAAATGGACTTTAGAACTAAACAGAGAATTCTCAACAGAGGAAACTCAAATGGCTGAAAGACATTTAAGGAATTGCTCAACATCCCTAATCATCAGGGAAATGCAAATCAAAACAACTCTGAGATACCACCTTATGCCTGTCAGAATGGCTAAGATCAAAAACACTGAGGACACCTTATGCTGAAGAGGATGTGGAACTAGGGGAACTCTCCTCCACTGCTGGTGGGAATGCAAGCATGTACAACCACTTTGGAAATCAATATGGTGCTTTCTTAGAAAATTGGGAATAAATCTCCCCCAAGATCCAGCTATACCACACTTGGGCATATACCCAAGGAATGCTCAATCATACCACAAGAGCACTTGCTCAGCTAAGTTTATATCAGCATTGTTTGTAATAGCCAAAACCTGGAAACAACCTAGATTCCTTTCAACTGAAGAATGGATAAATAAATTGTGGCACATATACACAATGGAATACTACTCAGCAGAGAAAAAACAATGACACCATGAGGTTTGCAGGCAAATGGATGGATCTAGATAAAATCATCCTTAGTGAGGTAACCCAGACTCAGAAAGACAAATATGGTATGTACTCACTCATAGGAGGATACTAGATGTGGAACAAGGATGACTGGACTGTTACATCACCAGTGAGGCTACCTGGAAAACGGGACCACAAGAAAAACACGGGGATCACCCAATGACGGAGAAATGGATGAGATCTACATGAACAGCCTGGACATGAATGGGAGCAATGAAGGGCGATGGTCGAGGGAAAGAGAGTGGGAGATTCCAGCTGGATCAAGAACAGAGAGGGAGAACAAGGAATAGGAGACCATGGTAAATGAAGACATTTGAATAGGAAGAAACAAAGAGCTAAAGAGGCCCACAGAAATCCACAAAGATACCCCCCACAAGAGACTGCTGGCAATGGCCGAGAGACAGCTGGACTGACCTACTCTGGTGATGGGATGGCCAAACACCCTGAAAGTTGTGCCAGAAACCCCATCCAAGTACTGAGGAATCTGGATGCAGACATCCACAGCTAGGCCCCGGGTGGAGTGCTGGGAGTCTAATTAGCGAGAAAGAGGAGGGTTTATATGAGCGAGAATTGTTGAAATAAAACAGTGAATTACAAAAGTAAAATGAATATTAAAAATTTTTGTTTAAGCATTTTCATGATAATTTCTTCTAAAAAGCCTAATTAGATCCTGGGCCTTGCACAAACTTTTAACCCCAGATACTTAAAGTCGGGCTTTGGCGATGAAATTTTCAGGTCTATATTGGCAACGGAGTCAGATCAGGGCAAGCTTGGTAGACATTGTGTCAAACTACAAAGGGAAAGAGCTAGAAATCTGCTTCTGTATCAGTGTGCTTCAGTAGTGTGCTTCAGTAATGTGCTTCTGTAGTGTGCTTCAGTAGCAGTGTGCTTCCCTTTCACTAACCCCGGTCTGTAGTACTACAATAAAAGGGGTGGGGGAAAAGAAATCCTCATCAGACAATCTCAATGCATGATTTATCCAGTATTTTTATGTTCATTGATTTTCCCATATCATCTTGTATGCCTCATTCATTGTATTATCTTATTAAGTTTAAGTCCCTATTAAATGTTTTGATTTTTCAGGTAGCTATTATTTTCAGTTGCCCATGTATATTTTATCTACTTCTGAGTTAAAAGATTAAAAGGAAGATTTATCTTTGGAGTCTTTACTGTAGTTTTTAGTAGTATGTAAGAGAATAGAAAAGGGTTTCACTAGTCACAAGTGCTTGTTAATGGGGGAGATTTCAGCACATAACAAACGCATCCTGTGTTGGGCAATATGTTGCTTCTTCTGTTGAATTTTTTTTTATTGTACTATTATAATACTTGATCTTGACTGGCAGTGGTGACTCATGCCTTTAGTCCCAGCATTCCAGTGGCATGGGCAGTCAGTTCTTTGTGAGTTCAAGGCCAGTATAGTCTACAGAGTGGGTTCCCAGACAACCAGAGCTATTACACAGAGAAATCTTATCTTGTCTCAAAACAAAACACCACACACACACACACACACTAAAAGAAAAGAAAAGAAAGGAAGGAAGGAAGGAAGGAAGGAAGAAGGAAGGAAGGAAGGAAGGAAGGAAGGAAGGAAGGAAGGAAAGAAAGAAAGAAAGAAAGAAAGAAAGAAAGAAAGAAAGAAAGAAAGAAAGAAAGAAAGAAAGAAAGAAAGAAAGAAGAAAAAGATCTTTATCTCTCAGGGTGTGGAAAAGGATTCCCGGTGAAAGTCATGAGCATGCTTGCTGATTATTCTGAGCCATTTGTTATTTTGCTTCCCGCTTCTTCTGCTCCTTCTTTCACTCAAGGAACAGCTGTTTCTAGGAGGAGGAGGAGAACAGATAGACAGAGGTATGGGTGATTGTGCTGGAACTGCAGGAAATTGTACTATAGGGGTCAATCCAAGAGGGACTTCACTTCCTTACTTGATTTTGATTCCTCTATGTACATCGGAAATCTGAAGAAATCAACAAGCAATATTCTACCATAAAATGCATCAAGTTAATCTCTATGTATCATAACTCTAAAAATCTCTTGTTTTTCTTTATTCAACTCTCTGCCTTTTGGTAAATCTGCTGACTTATTTTTATAAATATAATATTTATTTACTCCTTTAGGTACCTGATTACAATTTTTTTTTTTTTTTTTTTTTTTTTTTTTTGGTTTTCGAGACAGGGTTTCTCTGTGTAGCTTTGCGCCTTTCCTGGAGCTCACTAGGTAGCCCAAGCTGGCCTTGAACTCACAGAGATCCGCCTGGCTCTGCCTCCCGAGTGCTGGGATTAAAGGCGTGCGCCACCACGCCCAGCTCCTGATTACAATTTTAAAGCCTGTTAATTTGATTCATTGATTTATCATCTCTTGATTAATCAGTTATTGATTCCAACAATGTCTAGTTCTTGAGTATTTGACTTTGTTGGCTTCTTTTCCCAATCATGGAGCTCTGAAGACTGCATGATGTATTCTTAAATCAAGAACACCACTAGCTTCAACATTAAAAGATGAGACCTTTGTATTGCTTATATTTCATTTCCTTGGGGGTATAGGACTTTTAGGTCCCTTCTTTCTTTCTTTCTTTCTTTCTTTCTTTCTTTCTTTCTTTCTTTCTTTCTTTCTTTCTTTCTTTCTTTCTTTCTTTCTTTCTCTCTCTCTCTCTCTCTCTCTCTCTCTCTCTCTCTCTCTCTCTTTCTTTCTTTCTTTTCTTTTTGGTAGATAGGTCTTTCGAAAGACGATTTTGTTTTTGTTTTTCAAAACGGGGTTTCTCTGTGTAGTTTTGGTGCCTCTCCTGGATCTTGATCTGTAGACCAGGCTGTCCTCGAACTCACTGAAATCTGCCTGGCTCTGCCTCCCAAGTAAAGGCTTGTGCCACCACCACCTGGCACAAACGAGCATTTTGTGTGTCCCTGTTGGGCACTGATTTACCTGAAATAAAATTTCATCATGTTTACCTCTTTGCCTTTTTTGTTAATAACTTATTAACAAATAATACTTATTAACAAATGATAAACTTACTTTGGTAAGTTTATCACGTTGACATAAGCTAGAGTTATTTTAAGAGAGGAACCTCCATTGAGTAAAATATCTTAATCAGATTTCCAATAGGAAAGTCTATAGGGCATGATCTTGATTAATACACTGGGATATGTTTAGTCTCACTGCAACTTGATATGCCATGGTATATGCTATGTTTTGTTGATGCTCAAGGGAGACCTGCCCTTCCCTAAGCAGAAATGGAGGGGGAGTGGATTGGACGACTGGGAACAGAGGGCCAGAGGCTTAGAGGAGAGGAGGTAAGGGAAACTACCCCTGGGATGTCAAATAAAGAAAGCAAATTGAGCATGTCCCTGAGAACAAGTAATGGAGAGCAAGCCAGTAATCAACAATCTTCCTTTTTATTAACTTAATTTCCTTCACCCAGGTCCGTATTGAGTACTTGTCCTAACTTCTTTGATGATGGACTACAACCATTTAATGGAATAAACATTTTATCCCCAAGTTGCATTTGCTCATGATGTTAATCATAACACTAGGTAGGAAATTGAACATCTAGCTCTTTGAGGTTGAGGTGAAAACCAATGGAATTGCCAAGTTGTTTCCTAAATTTCATGGACTTTTATAATATCCAGTATACTAAGCACCAATTTGAAAAAAACAAACAAACAAACAAAAACCAACAACAACAAAAAACCACTCTGTTTTGTTTTACTTCCCCTTCAAGAGAACTGTATGTCTTCTATTTTCTTTTAATCAGCTAGTTTCTCACTAGATAATCCAACTTTATGGTTAACTTTTTCTTACACAATACACTTTGGGTAGGTCAATGCCTTCTCTCTTCTATGTATTAAAAATGTACACCTTGAACATTGAAGTGAAATTCAATAAAACTGCCAAATGCCTTCTAGGCTGGCAGTTGCTTCAGTGCTTATAATAACTTTTTGATTTACCATATTCACTTTATTCTCTTTCTTGCTCCTGTGTATCTGCATTTATCAGGATTTAATATTTTCACCAGCAGCTGTTGGTGTTGTCAAGAGAAAGGCCACTTTACAGTATTTGTATAAGTAGCAGTCAATCTACATTTTTACATCCACGTACACTTCGTTATTTTATGTTAGAAATTCCCTGATTATTTACATTCTTCTGTCTTGGAAATATTATGTGTTAATTTTTTAAAACGGTTTTTTTTAATCACAACCCAAATGAAATGTACACACACATCTGACTGTTTGCTTTATATAAGTAGCCTGAACTTTTTCAAATGTTCACAGGGTGGACTCTATTAATCCCTTTGACATTTTTCTGGTGATGTCTTTAGTTAATGCCTGCAGGGTCATGAACATAACATTTACCCTCTTTCAGTTTCAGGCATCTTTTCAATCCAATGGTGATGATATTTCCTATCTACAATGTTCTTAACAAGATAAGTATGTCCATTAGGTTAAACATGTGCCCAGTAATGCTTTAGATCCTGGGATTTCAAAAGACAATTTACTAAAGGGGAAAAAATAAAGGCCTTGCAACATTCAGCTTTCCATCTAGTCAAAAAACCTGACCACAGAAACCCTGTTAGAAGGCAGGTCAACAAGTGCAGATGCTCAACAGCATAAGGTAAGCAGTAAATAGAAGAATAAAACCTAGAGGAATGCAGGTTTCCTTTGGTCTAGAGAGAATAAATATGAACTCAGCATTTGAATTGCACTCACAAGACCTGCAATGTCATCACTTGGTGTAACTGTCTTTATTACTTTTATACATTTTTTCAGACTAATTGTAAAGTTATGTAGTGAGGACCCCGTTAAAAATAGTGGTGCAACATGAATGCTTCAGCTTATTTTAATTTCAAGAAATTCTATTCTTTAAATGAATTTCAAGTAAGATAAAATTTCTCTCAAGAGAGTTAAATTATTTTTTATCCTTTCAGAGAAGTAATATAAGACTGTATAGCTTGCAAAACATCTATGTACATCAAAATACCAATGATAGTATTATATATACTGATACATTATTGGTATCTTCATTCATATCAAAACAGTCTCTTGTAATATATTTTTCTTATATTTCAACATATACCTAGAATTGATAAATATTCTTTAATACAATTGAAGTCTTAAATATTAAATATTAACCATAAGAGGCTTGTGAATTAAAATGAAAACAAAAATCTACCATTACTCCTTATATATGTTATATTTTTGTTGAGAAAATAAAGGAAATTCATGCAAAGCAAGACTGAAGTTTAGACAACATTTTCACTTTTAAATTACAAAACTTTCCTAATTTCTTAAGTTAAAATTGGTACTTCTCTAAATTAGTAGAACTTTTCAACCATAAAAAAAATGGGCCAACAACTTTCAACTAAGCATTTCAGAGGCTCAGGTATGTTGTAACTAAAAGGAATGTGCAGTTAAATTGTACTCAGCCCTAATTAAAAAGGCCTTAGGATAATGTAACTTCTACTGAGACTTGATAAGAATCAGAATCAAAAATAGAAAGCAATAAAAGCATCTTTAACATAAAACAAAGAAAATACAGCCTAAACTATAATGAATGTAATACAAAACTTGAGCTAAATTTCTTATTTTTTATTAGCTTAAAGGCTAATTAGGAAAAGTTTCTGGAGGTGAGTAAAAAGTAACATTAACTTTTAATGACTAACTGTAGATAGAAGAATATTCAATGAATAAAAATATGCAATTAAAACAGAGTATAGAAATATACAATGTAAAAGTGAAATTATGCTTCATATATAATTTAGTTTTTCCTTTCAATATTCAACATAAAACATATACTAAAAATTTAAAATAGTAGAGCTGTTGTCTGTAGGACAAGGTCTTATATAAAACATAGAAAAGAAAAAGTTAAGAAGAAAATCATTCAAAATATTTATTTTCCCTTAAGCCATACACAGAAACTATACTCTGGAAGAAAATTTAGTAAAGATAGCCAGTGTGGTTCCTAATTTCTTGATGCATAAGAAGGAACACTGCTTCAAAGCAACACATTGCTCAGAAATGTAACAATAGATTTTCTGAAGATACATGCATAAAATGCAATAAAGAGATGGGACCTTTTCCTTGCACAGGTCTACTTTCAAGAAATAAATTTTGACCTGAACTACAGGGATTGAAAAATGATCAGCAGGCAAGGTATTTTCTGAGTTTATTAACACATCTTTCATAAAGCATACTCTTCCTCCAATCTTCAACACCTGATACTTATTTGGATATGTAAAGAGTTCAAGTGTTTCCTACTCCCCCTGAGGAGCTAGGCACATCAGCATCACCACTGGGATACCAATGCAGTCAGAATTGTGGCTTTAAAAAAAGAGGAAAGAAAAATGTAGTGAATACCAACAGGTAGATTTGCAAAGAAGGTATGAGCCTTCCCTCTCTTTGCTCGTTCAAGGTTAAGCTAGAAGACAGAATGCAAGAAAGTGCTTCTGCTCCTTGATGAATAAATTCTTTAATGTCACATTGTCACCTCAAACCTGGTACAGTGTTTGTATGTTTGCAAAGAGCATGAAAACTGACTAAACCACCATGAAAGTAAGTGAATGCAAGGGGCAGGAGAAAATAGTCATCAGTGTGTGTTGTCACAGATATGTGGCTCTTCATGACCAAAAGGAATTATAAGAAGACATCCAAGGACAGAAATATTTTCAATAATATTTTTTTTTTGCCAAAAATGTGTGATGGGGTCTTCTCACCAAAATAAAGGAAAGTCTAAGATAAAGTGAGGACGGCCATTCTGCACTGTGGTCCAGTGTGACTTTAGTCCGTGCACACATTCCTCTCAACCACCTTTGATGTTTTGCCTAATTACTATCATACTATCCTTGCTTTGAAAAACTTAAAATATCTTATCATTTCAACAATATTAACTATAATTGTTTTCCTTTCTTCAGAGACCAGTGCTGAACTTGTTATAATGCTTTGAGAGATTTTCTTCTTTTCTAAATTATATCACACCTTAGGTATCTCCTCATACGGTAGCACTGCAAATACAAGGTTATACCTAATAATGATATCATTGACATTTTTTCTATAAACATACTCAAGGCCTATCACTAGATCATTTGGTAGTTGCTGGCATATGAAACTTTGCAAGTGAAAGAACAGTAAAAGTCAGAAAGTGCTTCTCTACTTTTGGGTATAGGTTACCTCATTCAGATGATTTTTTTCTAGTTCCATCTATTTACAAATTTCATATTTTCATTTTTAATAGCTGAAGAACATTTCATTGTAGAAATGTATTGCATTTTTATTATTTAGTCATCAATGGACATATAGACTATTTACAATTTCTGGCTCAGCAATGGATCCAATTAATGGATCAGCAATGAGCATGAATAATCAAGTATATCTGTAAGAGAGTGTAGAGCCCTTGGGAGTGTGTCCAAGAGCAATATAGACAGATCTTGAGGTACATTGATTCTTAGCTTACTAAGGAACTCAAACACTGATTTCCAGAGTTGCTATACTCTTTTTTCAAGTGGCTTCTAGAAAATAAATTAATATTAAAATGTAAATTAAATCTATAACTTCTTCCTCTTTGATTGGTTTGCCATAAAACTGGAAGCAAAACGCCTCTAATAAATTTAATCACCCTAAAAGAACATATGTTTACTGGTCTGAGAATTACACATGCTCTCACATTGTAAGAAAAATTATATAGTGTATATCTGCAAGCTTAAAATTCTGACATCCTATTTTTTTTAAGCTTTCCTAATAATGGGGAAGACAGAGACCCAACAGGTGATTTCTTGTCACCAAATGAGGCTTCCAGTACTAGGGCTGGATTGCATTGAGTTGCATTGTTACACAAGGGGATCTCATGGGAATTCTGGAACAACGCAGGCTGTAGTTGCCAAGACAAACTGACAGCAGAGCTTGATTGCTGAGGACAAGGCCCACAAAACTCATTGAACATTACAATGTTAAGCTGGTGCCTGCATGAAGGAGTCACCCTAGGTTTTAGAGTATTTGGTGATGGAAGGTACTATCCAGGCTACCAAAACAGAAATGTAACATCAACCCAGCCAACAAACCTTTGACCTACAGTCTGCCCTGTCTGCAAGATATGCTGGTGCATGTTAGCACAGAATATGTGGGAGTAACCAACCAATGTTTTATTGGATCATGGGGAACTTATACCCAACACTGCTTGGTGACCAAGAACCAGAGATTAGAAATGTCAGAGCCTAGTGAAAGACCAAATACTACTAGACAAAAATAAAACAAGAAACGACTACTATACTCATTGAACAGTGACTTATTCAGTCACCATCAAAGAAGTTTCCTTCTGCAAGAGGCATGGACAATTGCAGAGACCAACAGTCAGACATACACACACACACACAAAAAAAAAAAAAAAAAAAAAAAAAAAAAAAAAAAAAAAAAAAAAACAGAGAGAGAGAGAGAGAGAGAGAGAGAGAGAGAGAGAGAGAGAGAGAGAGAGAGAGAGCCCTTGCAATACATATCTCTAAATGAGGGATGTCTCCTTCAAATTCTTCCCCTTAGAGTTCAGAGCACTCCATGGAAGAGTATGCAGAAAAGAGGTAAGAATCAGGAGGAATAGAGGACACCAGAACAAGGCCCTCTGAATCAACTGTGCAAGGCTCATATCAACTCACATATACGGTAACAGTAAGCAGAGAGACTAGGGTGGTCTGCACATATATTATAGCTTTCATCTTAGTATATTTATGATACTCCTGAGTGTGTGAATAAAAGAGTCTTGAATAAATGTAACTATCCTTAAAGCTCTTTTCTTTCTGTTGAGTTGCCTTATCCAACTTCAATGTGATGGTTTTTGTTTTATCTTATATTTTGTGTTGTTTTGTTTGGTTGTTACCTCATAGAAGATGATAATAAAATATTTCCCTCCCTCTTTCTTTCCTTAAGTCTTATCATGTACCCCCCTTGCTCTGTTTCAAATTCATGTCCTTATTTATTGAATAGATTTTGTTACATGTTCATATATATAGTGAAGCCATGAACCTTCAAGGAGAATCTACAATTACTATTTCATTAAAACAGCATAATTCATATGTACATTGTATATATATATATATATATATATATATATATATATATATATATATATATAAAATCTCCTACTCAGTTTATTTGCTATATATTACTTTTATGCCTGTTTTCAGGACTGACCACTTGGTATTGGAAAACCAATTCATTTGAGCTTCCTTGGAGAAGATTTTTTCCTGCTCTGTTTCGAATTCATGGCCTTATTTTTTTAAACAGGTGTTGTTACATGTTCAAATTATATATATATATATATATATATATATATATATATATATATATATATATATATATTCTACTTAGTCTATTTGCTATATGTTACTTTTATGCCTGTTTTCAGGACTAACCAGTTGGTATTGGAAAGCCAATTCATATAAGCATCCCTGGAGAAGACTTTCTTCAAGTCTCAGACACCCTTAGTTGTCCATAGCACTTTGTGTAAGGCTGAGACTTCTTGATCCACATAGCATGCTTAAGGTTGTTGTTCATGTTTAGGCAATTATGTTGAAAAGACTTTGTGGGCGTAGTTTCTAAAATAAAAAGGAGAAACAATTACACACTATACTCCCAGATCCTATTGATTTATAATCTTTCCACTTTCTCCTCCACCATGATCCTTAACACATAATGTGGGAATGTTTTTATACACATGTCCCTTGCTACTGCACTCCACAACTCTGTATTTAATATGTCGTGGTTTTTCAGTAATTGTCTTTTTCTATTCAAAAGAGAAGTTTCCCTGATGAGCTCTGAGGAATAAATATATTTGTGGATAAAATAATGAATATTACAATGTACATATGAATTATGCTGTTTTAATGAAATAGTAATTGTAGATTCTCCTTGAAGGTTCATGGCTTCACTAGCCATGGATAGTTAGTTGGGTTTCCAGTACCAAGAATGGCTTCCCTCTTGTTAAGTAGGTCTTAAACACAATCAGAGATCTATTGGTTATCAACAAAGTATACTTAACACACTTACACCATGAGGATTATTGGGCCATGTCAGTTAATCCTGTACATCATAAGTGTCATAGTTTAGTAAGCCTGTTGATGTTTTTTAAGGTTGTACAGTGTCTTTTGGTACTATGAAATTTAGTACTCATGGAGGAAACATTTAGGTCAGTCCAAGCTCAGGGCTTCTGGTCCAAGTATATGAAGTGTATGATGTCTTAAGCAATATGAAATTACATGGGGGCAACCAAGTAGAACAGTAAAAGTCTATATTTTGGGGGTCTGTTAGAAAATCCTGACTGGAAACTCAAAAGGGAGCATTTCATGTCTGTTTTCTGACATGGTTTTAGATGGACTTTGATTCTTACAGAAAATAGTTGATGACCAACTAAAATAAAAATGCATCAGATTTTTTTCAGTAATTTCTCATAATATTTTGTTGATGAAATTTTTTTCTATTCTTGTAATTGGATATGGCAAATTATCAAAATTAGAACCATTTTCCAATTCTAAATGTCTTCAATAGAAAGCTCATATAAATTACAACTATAAATTTAGTAAATATCTCAGGGATTGATTATTGCTGTCAAGAGATACCATGATCACGGCTTTTGTTGTTGTTTTTGGGACAGGGTTTCTCTGTGTAGCTTTGTGCCTTTGCTGGAACCCACTCTGTAGTTCAGGCTGGCCTCGAACTCACAGAGATTCGCCTACCTCTGCCCCCCAAGTGTCAGGATTAAAGGTATGTGCCATCAATGCCCAGCTAAAGAAATTATTTAATTGTGGGTTGCTTGCTTACAGTTTCAGAGGTTCAGTTCATTATGATCATGAAAGGGAGCATGACAGCATCCCATAGAGTTGGTGCTGGAACTGAGAGTGCTGCATCCTGGAGGCAACGGGAAGTTGACTGACAGTCACACTGAGGGAAGCTTGAGAAAAAGAGACCTCACATTCCACTTTCACAGTGACACACTTCCTTCAACAAGGCCACACCTCCTAATAATGTCACTCACTTGGGGGCCAGTTTTTGTCAAACTACTGTGTTAAGTATTATTTTTCAATTAAGATTTAGAAAAAACAAAAATTATGATAAACTTTTTATTGTCTCCAGAAAATAATGATGAATTAGCTTTTGTTACATTTCTCAGCTATGATTCCATTTCCATCAATCTTATGTTTGTCTGAATTAAAATAAATGTGGAAAAATCATAATACTACCTAAAATATTTTTCTGTTTCTATTTTCAGTGTATTGAAAAAAAATTAAGATCCTGTCTACTTCAAGGATAATGGTGTATGTTAAAAGCTACATTGTTAATTGACCAAAAATCTCTAAAGATCTTTATTCTTTAGTGAGATAACACATATTTTACAGAAAAATTAATGGGATAAAAACTTCTTTTAAAACAAATGAAGTGGATAACAGTAGATGGCTGTGTTAACACTAGTTCTATCAATAGCTAATTAGGTGATGGAAAGTACTCTAGACAGGAAACTGTTCCATAATTTTTTTTTTATGTTGGACACCATTGATCATTTAGGAGACTGTCATATATAGTATATCTATAATTATATTAATACATTCCATACATTTCTGCGACAGATACTGTGAATATTTGCCTAACAAAACTGCCTTGTTTTTTTCTCTATTTCTAAGCCCTAGACAGATGTTTACAAATGCATGTTTGTGGTTTTGTAAACTCTGCAATTTCTCCCAATGGTTAGAACACATTAATATTTTTAAAAGTTCCAGGTAGTTTCATAATTATATTCAGTATTCTAAAAATAAAATATATTGCCAAATCACATTTTTAATTTATACTTGAATCAAATTTTTTAAAAAATATAGACTTTTTTTTTTTTTTTGTTTTGCTTTGCGCCTTTCCTGGGACTCACTTGGTAGTCCAGGCTGGCCTCGAACTCACAGAGATCCACCTGGCTCTGCCTCCCGAGTGCTGGGATTAAAGGCGTGCGCCACCACCGCCCGGCAAATATAGACTTTTATAAGCTTAGGAACTTATCAAATTGTAGATATTATGGTGAGCTAATTTTTAATTTTTACTATTTGTAATGAAGGTAAATCAAATTTATTCTGCAACTTCCTTTTTCAATATATATTTTGGTTAAGTAGAATTTGAAAATTATTTTTCTCAAACAACAGAATTAAACATATATGGTCACTAGAATTACTGGGTTTGTGCTGTTGCTGTCATATAAGTTAAAACAAACAACATGGGAAAAAGAAAAAAAAAACACAAATTGAGCTGCAGATCTATGGCAAAGAGAAATGTTTGGATTAGACCATACCTTGTCATGAAGTCAAGGCATTGTTTTGTACCTACATTACCGTGTACTTTAAGATGTACAGTTCTCTTTAAAAATTGAGAATTCTGAAGGGAAAGAAACTGAAAGGAAGCATTAATGTTATCAAATATTCTTATAAAATAACTTTTAGGTACCTAAGAAGCTTTTGGATTCCAGCTTTGTTAATCCTATCAGACAATGTAGAAGTTTGGCACTAAGGCTCTGCTAACTTACTCCTCTCAAGAGACTAAATGATGGCTATCTTTACCTGTGCAGGCTCAGGGAAACCTATGAAAATGGAGGGCCACGTATCCTAAAGCTAATTATTAATTTTGTAATTAGAAAATGTTACAAGATGGAGAAAATATGGTTTCTTTTTCCACCTTAGGACAGATATAATCATAAAAACATAAGTAGTTATAAAATATATAATTTATTTTTTTAAAAAAGTCATATAAGAAAATTTTATGGATCAATGTGAAATAACAGCAAGTATGACCCCTAGATGAACCACATCTGCTCACCACTGCATCCCTGCATTGAGCAACTGTTATAGAATATTAGTTTAAGATGTGTTACATTCATTTATGCTGTGGAATATTTGGTTAATGATGCAAAGATGTGTTGCCCTTCTTTTATGTTACATTTGTTTAACTCAGCAAAGCTGTGCTCCTTGGCCTGTCTAAAACACCTGATTGGTCTCTTAAAGAGCTGGAGGAACAGCCATTGAGTAGGCAGGAGGAAGAAGAGGTGGCTCTGCCATGAAGAGAGAATAAATAGGAGGAGAATTCTAGGAAAAGAGGGAGGAGCAGGAAAAGAAGGAGAGGAGGTTGCCAGGGACCATCCTCACAGCCAGCCATGGAGAAAGAAGGAAGGAAAGCTATGTAGAATAAGAAAGATAAAAAGTCCAGAGGCAAAAGGTAGGTAAGAATAAGGTCATAGTTTAAGTCTGAAAAGCTGACTAGAAACAAGCCAAGCTAAGGTCATGAATTCATATGTAAAAATAAGGGTATTTATTTGGGAGCTGGGTGACAGCCCCAAAGGAGAAAAGAAAGAAAAAAAAATTACAAGCATCTACATTCCCTGCCACAGACATTCCAAAAAGAGAGGCAGAAGGAGATGGTACATGAGATAAACCAAGGTTAAGGACTAACCACAGAGATCCGCAGGGCTATCTGCTAAACCTTCTCCTCAAAAGCCAGAGCCCAAGCCTAAAAGCCTCCTGCAAAGAAGGGAGAAAAGCTACCCAAGGGGAAAAAGCACAAAAGGAAGACATCAAAACAGCCCAGACATAGAACACTTAAGGAGTTGGAGATGCCAAATGAAGTGTGTGCACTTTTGTTAACTTAGAACTTATGACCACTATATGGTTTGAAATACTATTTTCATCAAGTTTTATAAAATGTAGAATTTTGGTTTATTTTTTTCCTTTCTTTTCTTTTTTTCTGGCTGCTATGTTGTCAGCACATACTTCTTTGATATTTTGCGGGGGAAGGAGCATAAGTCACACACACACACACACACACACACACACACACACACACACACACACACACACATCTCCCAAGCTGGATTGATGACAGAAAACACCTTCCACTGCTAGTTTTGAAAGTCTCTGTTGACTCACAGAAGAGATGTCCTAATGCTGACATATGTGGCCACCATGACACCAAATGCTTTGTGGTATCAGAAAGCTCTAAATTCATTTTTATATCCTCACCTGCCTTTACTGTCAACATATACTTATCTCCCTTAAAACAAAAGACCTGTTGAAACCTGAGCCCCACAATTGACTTTGCTATTGTATTGGGCAATCTGGACTTCTTTGTTGCTGTGGATATCGCTCTGTATTCTGTGGATGTGTTGCTCTGATTGGTTAATAAATAAAGTGCTAATTGGCCATTAGCCAGACAGGAAGTATAGGCAGGACAAGCAGAGAAGAGAATGCTGGGAAGAGTCAGGAGTTGCCAGCTAGACACAGAAGAAGCAAGATGTGAAAGCAGAACTGAAAAAAGGTACCAAGCCACATGGCTAAATATAAATAAGAATTATGGCTTAATTTAAGTTTAAGAGCTAGTCAATAATAAGCCTGTACTAATGGCTGAGCAATTTTAATTAATATAAGCTTCTGAGTGATTATTTTATAAGTGGGATGTGGGAATGCTGGGGCTTGGTGGGACCCAGAGAGAAACTTTCCAGCTACACTCAGTGACATCATTTTATAAAAGACTATGAATCTTCAGTTTGATCATTCTGCCATTTTCATTTCTGAAAGTCAGGGTCAACTTTTGAAAAGTTGTTAGACATCATCCTTACTGTGAAATGCCAAACCCCACTGTAAGCCTCTTCTGCCCATTTAAAGGACTGAAGGAAGACTACATTGGTTTTGCAAAGGCTTTATGATGCACATAGTCTACAAAGAAGGGAGTTTGGAAATTCTTGGATTCCATTAATGATTTCATGGCTGTTTATGAAATGTTACTTCAATAAAGCAAGACATAGTTTGAATAAAAAAGAAAATTGCAGTGAATTTATTTATATTATACACAAGAATAATTTCTGGTAAATAAAAGAATGTTCTACACCTGGAGCATAAGATGCTTGCCTCAATCTAAACATTTTTAAAGATATTGATGTAGCCAATATTTTCTTATCAACTAGTGAAAATAATGAAAAGAAATTAGTTTTAGTATATGTATATCTATCTAAATATTGAGTACAAATAAAAGTTTAAAACCTTATTCAAAAGTAAACTAAGACATACTTTTGAAATATTGAATATTGAAAATTATGGTTTATACTAAAAAGTAAAATAAAATTCTATTTAATATATGCCAAATCTAAATCTTAACTTTTAAAACTTAATTGTATTTTAAAAGGCATTTTAGTAATCTGGAAAACAGTTCCAACTGTAGGCTTTATTTTATACTAGTTACTATTGTAAGAGAAAGAAATATTTTTGTTTAGATTTATATATACACACAAACAAGATTGCCAAATATAGCTAAGGTGCCAAGAGCAAACTTTGAGAATGTTGAGCTGAGGAGTACTCTAAAATTAGAAAGAAAGGTTCCTATGTTAGTGGGGAGGGTAAAATAGTACTCTGTTGTTATATAGCTCTTTGCAATTATGTTCATGAGCAATATTCAACAATTTTCCTGGACTCTGTTCATACATAAATATTGCATAAAGCACACATATATTTAGAAAAATGAACCTGGTTGCCTTTGCTCATGGCATAGGCACATAGACCAAAAGTACTATGAGGACAAGAACAAACAGTAAAGGTATGGGAAAAACTTCATGATGAAGGCTGAAGAGACACTTTGTAGACACTGAAACATTTATATTAGCATAAAGGGCTCCTTCAATATTTTTTATTTATGACTACTTTTTGCCTGAGAAGGTTTTACACATATTTGGGCATATAAGCATATGAAAAAGATATATAAATCAAACATTTAGTGCTAATAAATTATGAAGGAAATTATTTTAAAATAGTTCTTTGGGACATGCATAATTTTACCACTTATTAAAGATGATAGCAAATTTGCATTTTGATGAGATGGGTATGCTCATTTATTTTTACATAAAGAATTAAATGTTGGCTGAATATTTAGTACTGCAAAGTATAAAAAATCCTCAATATTTTTTCATATTTAATAGGTATTTTGTTCTCAATTTTCAATGCCATTTAAATAGTATAAAATGACAAGATTATATTTCAAGTTCTTTTATAAGTTATTGGAATTCAGTTCTAATCCCAAGCCAAGATTCATTTACTGATCTTTTTAAATGAAATATGTCAGTAACTCAAATAACAGATTTTAAATAAAATATTCTAATACAATTCAAAACATCAATATAGTAATTTGATACATACTGAAGTATGACAGTGGGGAAACACTTTAATACATTCTTTTTCATTAATTGTTATGCTTTGTAAGAATAGACAATCTCACATGTTCAGTGAAAACACTGACGTTCATAGCATTTAGTGGTCTTAAATCTAAGCACAGTTGGTTTAGCTGGGGTTCGGTGTCATTGTGTGCCATGACATCACACACAACATAACATGGTCATTCTCTGCATCTAGAATTGAGATTGCATGAAGTTGCATGGTACAACATGGGCAAGCACTTCCAGAAACACGCTGGATTCATCAACTATTTGATTATATATTATCAATTAGTTCCACAACCATTCCAGTTGACAATATTTTGTACCTCATATCTAGTTAAATTTCTCAAAATTTTAAGAAGCTTTGATTTAGGATTTGTAAATGCCTCAAAATCTTAATCCACAGCAAAAGAGGAATAAAATATCAGAACTTTTATTTTAAAGAGCATGCAAAGTAATCGAATTTAGCTTTAAAAAATCTTACATTAGATATATGAGTAGGATAAAAAGTAAGTCATAATGACCTGGCTGCCCTTTTATTCAACTTGACACAATGACATGGGAAGAGGAATCCTTGACTGAGACATTGTCTCAATCAGACTGGCATGAGTCAATATACACATGTCATTTTCTTCTTTGATTATTAATGTTTGACGGTCTGGCCCCATGTGTACTAGTGCTGTCTCTGGGAGTGCAGCCACGGGCTGTATAAGAAGGCAGGTGAGAAGAATTCGTGGTTCTAACTTCCAATGTTAATAGGAGACCCAATCTCACAAACAAAAAAAAAACACTCCCTGATCTGACTCTTTCATTCATTTAGCTCCCTCCTTGTGAAATGTTTGTTTACAAACCTTAGGTGGAGGTATGTTTTGTAGAGGACCGAGTTCCACATCTCTTCATTTTGATTGGTTGTGGTTTTCTGTAAAGGTCTGCTGATTGTAACGAGAAGCTTCTTAGAGGAGGAGTGACGACTACTCTTCTCAGTGTATATGAAGAAAAATGGTTAGATGACTGTTAGGGGTTATGCAGGTTCTCTTCCAAGATGCATAAAGTCTCATCACCACGACTCCCTAGTCATGAGGTGGACAAGGACAGCAACAGTAGACATGCTATAATGGGTACGGGAAAGCCTAAGTGGCCACAGCCCTACAAATTACAGAAAGAATTACAGTTAACCCTGCTTTTAAAATTGTCCACAGAAAGTCCACCTGGTCCTCTCCTGCCATCTCTGTCTTATAAACTCCAGATTTTGGAAGTCACTCCTGAAAAGCTAAGTCCCTTAAACATACCTTCTTAATTTTTGACCATTCCAAAGGAAAAATAATAAGGTGGCTTGTATAAAAGTCCTATTAAAGTCCATATTTCAATTAGTCTGCGATAGAACTAATTTTTGCCTTAAATATTTTATCTGGAATGTGCATTTTAGTGAATGATCACATTCATTATTAGATTTTTTCTTTTTTATTCTACTTTTATTTATTGAAAAAATATTAACTTCACACAATATATTCTTAGATGTTTTCCCCTCCCTCAATTCCTCTGAGAATCACTTTATCTCCTCTCCAACCTGAATCCACCCCCTTTATGTCTCTCATTAGAAAACAACTGTCATCTAAAGAATAATAACAAAATAAAGGAAGATAAGAAAAAAACAAAAGCAAACAAAGTGGAATAATACAATATGAACAAACAGATGGAAGAAAAAGAGCCAAAGAAATATATGCAGACAGGAATATGTCTGCAAACACAGGAACCCCACAAAAATAAATATCCAGAAGCCACAATATAAACCCCAATGTTTAAAAAGTAAATAAATAAGCAGATAGATGATAGATAGATAGATAGATAGATAGATAGATAGATAGATAGATAGATAGATAGATAAAGTCCATAGTAAACATAAGACAAAGAGACTCCAAAGATGTCACTGAAATTCTTTTGTGTTGGCCATCCACTGCTGGGCATGTGTCCTTCCCTTTGGAGCGGTTTGTATCCTCAGTTAGACTCATTTGGATAGAATTAATTTTTTTCATTTGGGAATGGTTCTCAGTTGGACATAGCTTCTCTGTTAAGGATGGGGCTTTTGTTCATTTCTCCTCTCAGTGTGGGGACCCCAAGAGGTCCTGATCTATACAGGCCCTGTGCACACTGCCACAAATTCTGTTAGTTCAAATTCTTTTGGTCATGCTGTACTTAATGGGCCTTGTTTCCTTGATGTCCCCCATCCTGCCTGACCCTGGCTCTTAAATTGTTCTGTCCCTTCTTCCATAGGGTTACCTGAGCCCCAAGGGCATATATTTGATGGAGGCATCTCATTGACGATGGGATGTTACAAGCTCTCTCAGTTTCTGCACATTGCATAGCTATGACTCTGTGCTGTGGGATATTCTTTATGCAGTGAATGTGTTGCTCCGAGTGGTTGATAAATAAAAAACCAATTGGCTAGTAGCCAGGCAGGAAGTATAGGCAAGAAAACAGACAAAGACAATTCTGGGTAAAGGAAGGCTGAGTCAGGAAATGCCAGCCCAAACTCCAGGGAGCAGCCCATAATGGCACACAGGTAAAGCCATGAAAAACTCAGAAATGGGCTGAGTTTAAATGTAAGAGCTAGTCAGTGGTAGGCCTAAGCTAATGGCTGAGCAGTTTTAATTAATATTAGCCTGTGTGTGTTTATTTGGGTCCAAGCAGCTGCAGAACTGGGGGGTGAAAGAGATTTGCCCTGACCATGAGCTGGGTAGGACTGGAGAAAATTCAGCTGCAACTCTGTGTATTTGTTCCCATTTACTTAAGGGCAAATCTTCTGTAATATGGCTGATCAAAGCATTGATCTATGAATATAGCAGAATAACTACATTCCTTTAGCAGAACAATAGGATTTTGTTTTCCCCTAGGTCCCTGGCCTATCTGGTCTCTTGTTTTTGAACAACTGAACAGCCTCAGGGATGGGTTTCATCTCAAAGAATACACCTTAAATCTGATCAAATATTGGTTGGTTACTCTGAACAAGCAATCAAAGTTGGTGTTCTTAACATAAATCTTTTTTTTTTTCCCAGGGAACAACCACTAGCAGTTCCTGGTCCCTTCTCTAGATTTGGATGCAAGCTGCAAAGCATTCTTTCACTTTTATTATTTTTGTGTGCTACTTAAGACTTTTAAGAGTAAGTTTAACTGTAGACTTCAGCATATCCTTTATGATGTGGGTAAGGAAAATTGTAAGAAAGTGACAATACTACACTTCTGGACTGCAGTGGGTATGGATTTCTCCAGAATAAGAGTTACCATTTCCATATAAAATTTCAAATTGCACAAGCATACATTAATAAAAAAAAAAGCTTGTCTTTATATTTTGCTTATTTGTTTGTTGTCTGCATATGTACATATGTCTTATGTTCCCAAAGACAGCTTTCACAAAAAGTTTCCTCCAATTAACAGAGACTTTGTCTTGTTGCTTCTGCTATATAAGAAGGATTGCCTTGTTTCCTCAAGATGGTAGCAGAATGGACTTCCTCTGTATAGACCCTAATACACAGGAAACACTGTGTCATCAACAGTCATAAACTTTGTATACTAAATGATAACTACATCTTTTTGGGGGAGGATGATGAAATTTCCATTTATTTTATAATGCTCATGGAAAAATGTGTTTTAGGATTTCAATAGCATCCTAAAAGGTTTTCAAATACCATATTTGGTGTTTTATTTGAGGACTGCCTAAATTTATTCTGAAATAGGCTTTTGATAACCCTTTGGAAAAGAGTACTGCCTTTCCATACCTCCATTTTCAAATGCTAAAGTTATGTTGTTAAACTGTATTTCTCTGCTTTGGCTTCCTCCCGGTTGGCCTCTGGCCAAAGGTTTGCAGTAAATTTGTTTTAGCGAATTACTTTTTCTTCTTTTGTGCCTGCCACCTTTGCTGCCTCTCTGTTGCTGGCGAGCTTCCCACTCTACCCTGTTAAGCCTTACTTTAAAGCAAGGTGAAAAAGTAAAATCTGTTCATAACATTTTTAGACAAGAGATTTATTTGCTTCTTTTAGTTTATAGGTTCTTTTTGCTTCTCCTTGGTTAGATTTAATCCACGTACACTCAAATGCTAAATTTAGCAGTTTCAGGAAATTAAATTTCTTTAAAAGGACATCATGAAATTTTAAATAAATTTATTTATTTAATTTGTATTGTGTTAACCATCTTTATCTTCTGAATAGTAAGGGCATTAGCCACAACATTACTTTGGAATATCTACCTGTGAATTATGCACACAAAGAATCTCCAAAACAAATAAAATTACTGAGTGGGGGAAATTTATTAAATACTACAATTCTTAGGTCTTCAGAAATTTATTAATTAATTGTCATAGATTATAGGCAATTCTAATTAAGAATGAATGTGAGTAAATTTCTGCTTGTATCGTAGTTATGAGGATTGCATGCCTGAAAGGCTTATTATGATATAGTGAGCAGATGTACAGTATAACTATATCACATATAGAAGCCTTGCCTTTCAGTGATTCACATACTTGAACTCATATAATAACATCATGTCTTATGGCATTGGTTTAAATGGAGAGCTAAGAACTGAATCATGCATTATAGTTCATTTTATTTAATCAAAAAGAAAAAAAAACAAAATAATCATATCTAATTCGGTGTTAATCCCACAAGCCTGTACTTCTTGTAACTTCAATAGCAAATAGATTCAGCCTCCAGGGAGGCTACCTAAAAAACAGGACCCCAGGAAAGACACGGGAATCGCCCAGTAACAGAGAAATGGATGAGATCTACATGAACAACCTGGATGTGAGTGGGGTTAATGAAGGGCAAGGGTAGAGAGAAAGAGAGCTTAGGGGAGCAGGAGATCCCAGCTGGATCAAGAACAGAAAGGGAGAACAAGGAATAAAATACCATTATAAATAAAGACCACATGAGAATAGGAAGAAGCAACGTGCTAGAGAGGCCCACAGAAATCCATAAAGATACCCCCACAATAGACTACTAGCAATGGTCAAGAGACAGCCCGAACTGACCTACTCTGGTGATAGGATGACCAAACACCATAATTGTCATGGTAGAAACGCCATCCAACGACTGATGGAAGTGGATGCAGAGATCAATGGCCAGGCCGCAGGAGAAGATCCAGGAGTCCAATTGGCGAGAAAGAGGAGGGATTGTATGAGAGAGAATTTTTGAGACCAAGGTTGGAAAAAACACAGGAACAAATAGCCAAATGAATGGAAACACATGAACTATGAACCAATAGCTGAGGAGCCCCCAACTGGATCAGGCCCTCTGGATAAGTGAGACAGTTGATTAGCTTAAACTGTTTGTGGGACTGGGTCCTGTCCTCAGTGCATGAGATGGCTATTTGGAACCTTGGGCTTATATATACAGGGACCCTTTGCTCAGCCTGGGAGGAGGGGACTAGACCTTCCAGGACTAAATCTACCAGGTTGAACTCAATCCTCAGGGAAGTCTCTGCCCTGGAGGAGATGGGAACTGGGGGTGGGCTGGGGGGATGAGGAGGGAGAGCAAGGGAATCCATTGCTGATATGTAATATTAAATGCAATTAGAAAATAAAATTTAAAAAAAAGAAAGTTCTCCATTTTCTTGTTTTAGTTAATGATATTAACTTTATGTAATGGCCATTTTAAACTTCATCCAGAAATAAAACATTTTTGTTTTCTGTAGCTATTTTGAATTTGATGGTGTAGTCTGTTGCATTTTGATTTACTTATTTATTTCATATGATTTAGCAGTCATAACTGCTGAACTTCAACCTCACAGCAAATATGACATAAAGAAATCACAGAGCAGGGCATGGCTGTTATTTATTTAATTTCTTCAACTAAAAATATAGTTTACTGCATCTACCATCCCAATAGTTTACATTGCTTTTGTTTTGGGTCAATGTAAGCCTTTACATAAATGTGAAATATTTGTATAATGGTAGAAACTTGTATTATATAAAATGTAACAGTTACTGTTCAAGGAAAGGATGTTTTTGTTTTATTACACTTCCACTAACTAAAATCTGCTCACTTTAAATTTTACATTTAGTTATGGATTTCTAAGTGCTTATGAGTTAATAAATTGGGAAATAGTTTTGCATAAATGGCATCAGCATGGGAATAAAGTATGCACTGCATTGACAGACATGTATGAATTGCCTTAATTGTTGTTTGTTTCATAAATGATTGTCCATTTCTTTCACAGAAAAATCAATGTACTTGAATAGACAGTTGTTTCATACTTCAGAGCGCATATAGAGTAGAGTACTACATACTCATAATAATATTTTGTGACTTATAGAACTCAAAATGACATTTGGACTAGGGGCTATAAGAAATTGAAGGCATATATCAATTTCTACACATATTTTACATTAATCATAAATGTGTTTGTTATTTTCATAGTAATGAGAATAATTTTTTTTTTTCGAGACAGGGTTTCTCTTGTGTAGCTTTGTGCCTTTCCTGGAACTCACTTGGTAGCCCAGGCTGGCCTCGAAATCACAGAGATCTGCCTGCCTCTGCCTCCCAAGTGCTGGGATTAAAGGCGTGCGCCACCACCGCCCGGCCTAGAATAATTTTTAAATGACATCACAGAGCAAGAAATCAAGGTGCATCCTGAAATAATATGTCCTCATTTTTTCATGTCACCAGGTATATGGACTAATAAACTCAGTCAGAAAGTTTCATTTTAATCATATCTTAAAATAATATTTACAATATATTAATTCAAATGTTTGTTTTTATAAAAAAGCAGACTTTCTAAGTGTTTGCTCAAAGGAAAATGCACATTGTCTTTTCTAAGTTCTCAAGCATCACAGCTCTCACAGGATTTATGACATTCCTGGTGAAATATGCTCTGTGGACATCTCAATGTTCATCATAGGTTATTTATATGTTTGATATTTCAGTCTAGATTGAACACCTCACAAAGATTCAGTAATTAAATTGCAGAAACATTAAATAGATTTTTTTTCAAACTGAATATTATCATAAAAGTTAAATTAGATCTGTAACTTAACTTTTGAAAACATTGATATTTCCAATTATTATATTAACATTTTACCATTATATATCTTCATCATATAAGCTGCATAAATATAATACAGAAGTATGTATTGAATATAAATACACATATAACACATAGATGATAGATAGATGATAGACAGCCAGACAGCCAGACAGATAGATAGATGTAAATGATAGATGAGAAAGGAAGAAGAGACAAAAAT
Source organism: Peromyscus leucopus (assembly GCF_004664715.2). Classification (NCBI taxonomy): domain Eukaryota; kingdom Metazoa; phylum Chordata; class Mammalia; order Rodentia; family Cricetidae; genus Peromyscus; species Peromyscus leucopus. The sequence goes on from NC_051070.1 coordinate 29,246,217, forward strand.
GCAATAATGCTTACAGTTCTGGTTCTGTCTTTGAATATTTTCATAAGTAGATTTCTTTTTTTCTTTCTTTCTTTCTTTCTTTTTTTTTTTTTTGTTTTTGTTTTTGTTTTTCGAGACAGAGTTTCTCTGTGTAGCTTTGCGCCTTTCCTTGAACTTACTTGGTAGCCCAGGTTGGCCTCGAACTCACAGAGATCCGCCTGGCTCTGCCTCCTGAGTGCTGGGATTAAAGACGTGCACCACCACCACCCAGCATAAGTAGATTTCCTAAGACTCTTATTTTATAGTACTCTACTATAATATGAAATGGAAAACGTTACCAACATTTCTAATCATAACTTTCTTGCTATGTTAAAATGTCTCAGAAGATAAAAGTGTTTTATTATTTAATAAATCTTTAATTTTCAAAATTTATAGTTTATATTGAAGAACTAGAACACACTTAATTACATACTTAAGGATATATCTACATCTAGCTATCTATTGTATATATACTACTATATATATGTATTAACAAGGAAATTATAATCAAGCTTATAAACATTTTCTTGATCAAATTTTTATTCCCATTTAATTTTGGGACTTCATATAGTTCTCTGCATTCCAGTCAGTAGCTTGTATGGTTTTTACAGATCAGATCAAGTTTTGCTGAAGTGAGAGCATGACATTTTGTAGTATACAACATTGTCTGGCTTCTCTTCAGCTAAATAGTGGAAAGTGGGGCCACATTCAGCCCTATGTTACTTGCAAGTAGGAATCACTGAATATATGACAGTCTGTTCTTTCCAAAGGACATCAAATACTTGCCATTTAATTGTGGATACAGTTTCTACAAAACTTCACTTAAAAATTTTTTAAACACATACTTTGATACTTTTAAGCACATAACCACAAGTTTCATTTTTGGATTATATGATTTGTTATGTAAAAATTTTAAAGTTGTTGCTACACTGCTTTATAAAGTTGTGTTCACATTCTGAGTGAGTCAGTTTTTATGTGAATCTCAGTTGATCTACATTGTTGGCAACCATTATGAGGGTAAGTCTTTTCAATTTTAGCAACTTTAATGAATACACATTGGAAAGCCATTGCGGTTTAATTTGTCTTTCCTGAACCATATTGTTGAAGATCATTATGTGTACTGTTGCCTTCTTTGTCTTGTGGAGTGCCTGTTCTGCTTCATACATTAATATTTAGTTTAACTCCAATATATCAACTCATGATACATCTCCTTTCTGGATTCACACTTGACAAATTGTTCCTTTTGCTCTGTGATCCCCTTTTTTATCTTCAAGTCAAACTTCATTTCACAAATACAATGTTTGAATCCTCTGAAGTTAAATTCACATGTTCCAGGCATAATTCTACAATCAATAGTAAGAGTATCACTTGAAAACTTAAATCATGACTCTATCCTAGCCCCAATGAATTAAAAATCCTGGAAAACTAGAAAAAAAATAAATGAATAAATTTGTTGATAGATTCTTTGGTCAAACTTTCTATGATAGTCAAAGGTATTTAACTAAAATGTGCCTTGTGCTTTCCTCTAAGATGAAGAAAGACTATCACATTTCATTGTAAGATTTATTTTTTTTTCTGTTTTTGTAAAGTAACAATTAAGTTTTATTTATTTATTTCATATTATTTGCCAATTTTTTGCTGTATCATTTCTTGAAAAGATATGATTTCCCTATTACATTCCTATGGTACCTTGATAAAAATCAATTTATAAATTAAATATATATATATGTGTGTGTGTGCAAATACATAGAGAATATGTATTTAAATTAGTTCGACATTTTTTCTATTCTTTTTTTATTTATTCATCTTTCAATATTATATTTTTGCATGTTTTTTTCAACATTAACGTAAAGTCTAATATCTGCTAGTGTGAGTGTTTTAATTATGTATTTTTTAGAGGCCATTATGGTTGCCTGTTCTAGTTATTTGCATGTTCATACAAATCAACTTGCTAAGTTATACACAAAAATCAGACAGGTTGTATTTGAGGACAGTTTTGCGATATTGAATATTTGCAAAGCAATAGCTTAGGAAGCATATTGTGATTTCTATTTTACAGGCTTGGTCTTATCACTTGTCTTGCTTACATCTTTAATGGGAATAGTATTTCTGTACCAGATTTGTCCCCTATTCACTTTTAAATGTTTTTAAATGGTATAATTTTGTGTACCTCAATAAAATATTTTCAGTTTCCAGTATATGGAAAATAACTAGAATATTTTCTGTGTACTATTATGGCATCTACAAATAATTTCTCATTTCCAAATTGGATGAATATTAAGTATTTTCATTATTTCATTCAGCCTTCAAAGATACATAAACTAGAAGTGGCAGGTATAGGTATCTTTCCCTCAATCTTAATTTTATAAGTATAGAGCTTAAAAATCTCACTAGCATCTATTTTTTAGCTCTAGGTTTTTACAGAAGCCCTTGTGATTGTTGCTGAAGATATTTCCTATTTGTGTTCTTGTTTGTGGAGAGTTCAGGGGTTTTCATAAGGATAATATATTAGATTTTAGTCAAAAGTTTCCTGAATCTCTTAAAATAATCATATTGTTGACATATTTATTTGTATGATGGCAGCTCTTTTGTTCTAAATATTAAATTAACTGTTTTTAAAATACCAAGAACTAATTCTATATTGGTAAGGAGACTTATTATTCTTTTCCATGTATAGTTTCTATATAATTAAATATGGTCAAATTTCATTTAGAAATTTGCAACAGTTCTGGGCTCAGATATGCTCTGCTCTCTCCAAAAAATTAATGCTCATCCATATTTTTAATATACCTCCAAGTGCGACTATGTTGGTGACAAGATCATTGGTAATGAAATTGAGCTTAAATGAAATCACTGGAGAGAAACCTAACTCACCATGATTGCTGTCTTTACAAACAAGATTATGATGGAGAAAATTTTCATGGAGGAAAACATCAACAAGGAATAGAGAGATCTTTCTCAAATATGGCAGGTTTCCTGAGTAATACACCTTTTCAATAGCTTGATCTCACTCACTCATCTCTCTATTCTGAAATTTGAAGGGGACTGGGATGATATATAGAAATGTTTGGAGTCAGGAAAAAGAAGAGTGTTGTAATTTGTTATAATCTCAAAAATATATATTAAACATTTAAAAAGAAAAACCTATTTGTGTTATCCAGCCTGTATATGGCACTCTTCATTGTGATGGCACTGGCTAGACAGTGCATTGTATATCTCAGTGATAGATATAATATGGATTTGATTTTTTTTGACGGGGGGCAAGGGTTGTGACAGTGTTTCTCTGTGTAGTTTTGGTGCCTGTCCTGGATTGATTTTATATATATATACTTGTTTTCTGTTCATCTAACCATACATGGGAGCAATTAAATAATAGAATGTATTCTATTCCAGTTTCCTCCAGTTAGAACATTGATCAGATATTAGCATGGTCTTCTGTAGATTTCACACACCAATTATCCCTTGATTTCTCTCTTTGGGCTCCAAAGGACATTTGGATATATATTTGTTTGTAGGTGCAGAACCCAGGGAAATTTGCTTTCTTAAGGCCAAACACAGCAAAGCAAGACTTGAAATGCAAACTTCTAATGAATGGATTTTAAGTAAGATAATACAGTCAGAAGAGTGAGTGACTTTCCATCATTTCTCTGTTACTCATGTTATTAATGTGCACTTTCCACCCTCAAATTGGAAAAATTTTGGAAAGGTGAAAACACCAGCAACTGAGCTGCATGGGAGCCAGAAGTTTGTGTCTAGCATAGGTTTTTCTAAATTAGGTATCAAATTAGGGATGTTGACCCAGCCTCTGGGAGTCTGCAAGTGGACAATTGGCCACTCATATGTTCCTTACCATCTTTGTTCCTTCAGATCCACCTTACTCTCCAACATATGAACTGTCTTCCCTTCCCTCCCCTGCCTGCCCCTCTCTCCTTATTTCCCCTCCCCTCCCCCACCTCTCACTCTCTCCCCATCGTATGCTCACTCATCATAATAGTGCCCAAATGTGTGGTGCCACAAGTTCGTGGGTGATTTCTGCCCACCCTGGCCAAGTATCCTAGGGTAGAGTTGTGGTTGTCCTCCTGGTGCCTGAGCCTCATGCCTGACATCTACAATCTATCTAATTTTGAATAAGTAATACCTGCTAACATGTTTAAAGAAATGGACCAAACCCACAAAATTAAATATTATACAATATTCATATATAACTTTATATTTGTAGCATATACAGAATTATGTCCTCTTTTATTTCAGATATGAGCCATTAAATTATTCTCTCTCATTTGTTTTTTACTAATTAGAATATAACAATAACAGTTTTACTAATTACTTCAAAAGTCAAATTTCGCTTTGTTGACTGCTATAAAATTTATTTTCAACTTTGATACGCTGTTTACCTTTTTAAAATCTTGTTTCTCCTTCCTTGGATTTTCATTAAACCCTGCATTGTAATTAAATGACTCTATCTAACTCTAGCTTTTTCTGACACTTGCAAATGTTAATTACACTCAGTTGTGGCATGAATGTGCACTTTCCTGTGTGTGTCACACATGAAATCTCCTGTGTGTGTCATCATGCACTTTCTTGTGAGGCACACATGAATTTCAGAGAACAAACTAGTGGGGCCGTTTTTACCTCCTGACTTATTTGAATGCCAGGAGAGCCGGCTTGCATTCGTCTAAGCAATTTAAGGAAATTAATAGGACACAATTTTGAAAGAAAATAAAGAAGGTATATGGGGAGGGTTTGGAGGAAGGATATGGAAGGGAGAAATGGCCTAATTTTATATAATCTCCAAATTTAAGAAAAAAATTACCTAAAGGAAGTAGAGGGATTTCCTAAAATACTGTATATACTTTATATTCCATTAATAAGAAATTTTAAAATTAATAAATGCGTGTGTGCAAGCTTGATGCGCATGTATGAATTAGTGTGTGTGCATGTGTTTGCTTCTGTGTGTGTGTGTGTGTGTGTGTGTGTGTGTGTGTGTGTGTGTGTGTGGTGTGTGTAGGGAGTATGTCTACATGTAAAGACAAGTACTTCAGAATTTCAGAAAGAACATGTAAAATACCAGAGTTGTCAGATATGAGTTCTAGGATTTTAACTGGGGTCTTTCCCATCTCCAGAGTCAAGACTTTTATAGTAAAATTAAAAAGTAAAAACAAATCAACTAATCTTAGACTGACGGTATAAAGAATGTTTAAGTAAGAACTTACTTAAGTTAAGAGGACAAGGTGTTAAAAATTCCTTGACCAGAAGATCTATTCTATTTTTTCATTTTGAATTTTGATTGGTTAATTTTAATTGTCTCCATTCATTTTGTCACTTTGTTCTGTTTAGATTATTTTAAAACATTAATGATAAACAAATACACGACATAATGTAAAATGTAGGTAAATGAATATTACTCACCTTATTTTTCATTCATTCAGAAATAAATAGTTTAATATTTTTTTCCATCTACACAAATATTTCAGGAAATGTTTATAGTCTTATTTAGCTTGACGTCCTAAGGAAATATCAACAAACATCGTTTCACCAAAGATTGGGACTATAAAACAAAACAAAACAAAACAGTTCCATCAAGTCTAGTTTGACGTACCAGTGCACTTAATGAGGATCGAGAATAGAGGATATGTGATCATTTCTTAGAGGGTCATGAGTGATCCAGGCAGCCACAGCACTGCAGGGCCACTCTAGCGTGATTGAAATTATATCACATACATTATAGCTTTCAGTTTAGTATGAAACTAAACTAACTTTTTATGGGACTACTTAGTGTGTGAAGGAATGGGTCTCTGACTCACGTGCCTGTCTAAGGGATCTTTCCTTTGTTTGGATTGCCTTGCCCAACTCAATTGTGGTGGGTTTTGATTTATCTTTTTATATTTTATCTTGATATATTTACATTATCTCCTCAAAGTCTGTTCTTTACTGAAGAGACAGAAAGGGTTTGGATGAAGTTGGGAGGGGAAGTGTGGCGGAGGTGGGAGGAGTAGAGAGAGGGGAAACTGCTATCAACATATAGTATATTAGAAAAGAATCTATTTCCAACAAAAGAAAAAAAAAAGAAAGAAAGAAAACTGCATTTCTAATGTGCAGGGTAGTTGTTATTGTCAACTTGACCTGATTTCTAAAATGCTAACAGACAAGTCTTTGTGCACATTTGTGAAAGATTTCCCCCAACCAGCTTAAATGAAGTGAGAAGACACACTCTGTGGACAGACCTTCTGGTGGCATCCAGATGAAGGAAATATCAAGAGATAAATGTTCTTGCTTCTTGACTCCTTGTCTTCCTCTGTGTCAGCAAGTTCATCTACTCTGTTGGGATCTTAATATTCCTGTCACTGTCTTTGCTGACTTCAAATGTAGGTCATTGGATCTTCCAGCAAGTGCTGAAAATCAGTCAATCTCCAGGAATCCTTCAGTCCTCAGAGCCACAAGATTTCCTAGTGGCTGTACGCAGCAGGACTGCATAAGAGGTTGATTGAACCACAGACTTGAGTATCAGGTATTTGTAAGGGTCTACACTTGACTGTAACTAGCAAGGGGGAGGTCTTTTGCTCTACCCCTTGGCATTGTTATAAATAGACCTTTGAAATAAAGGGCTACTAGACTCTCAGTCTCTATAATGTAAAAACAGACATTATTGTACTACCTGGACCATACTGAATATGTCAGTATACCAACTCCTCTTTCACTACACATTCATCCTGTCGGTTTTGTTGCACTACAGAATCCTAACTATTACACTGGGCTTCCTACACATGGGCAGGCAACTTCACCAAAGGGTCCCCCCTTGCTAGCAAGTGTTGATGGCTCATATATCCTGGGTTGAGAGGTATACAGGTATTTGGAATTTTTCATACATTTTGGGTGCTTTCTTCATTATGGAGTACATGTTCCAGTTTTGTAAAAATAGCTACAAAATATACTTATTAACAAGAGGGCTGAAGTTCAGTGCCTTTTGGCATACGGAGTATGTTACTCTTTATTAAGATGCATTTGTTAAATTTACTTCTGTTGATGTGGAAGTTCAGAATTACAACTAGTCTTGAAAATGATAAAAATATAAAATCAGAGGTTAACAAGTATGCTATATTCTAATGCAAAAATAAAAAATAAGCTAAAATGCTGTAGGTGTTTCTGTTATAAGGGTAGAAAAAGTAAGAGGATCTCAAAGGAGATGGAATGCTTTCAATGAGAGAAAAAAAAGTAAAGAAGGTATACAAGGTTTTGTCCTGTCATCTATAACAAAGGCCTATCCTGAACAGCAATGGGTGTCTTGATGTTTAAAGTAATTTTAGGGTATTCAATATACCTTTACTATATTTGTATTGAAATATTCTTAGTGATTCAATGTATGTGTATGAGCCTTGCTGTGTGTTTGAGAGATTACAAGGGAAACTATAGCATTCAGATCAATCAAGCAGTATCTCATGGTTAGCAGGGAGTCCAGGCAATTTCTTCTCAATTCTCTGGCAACAGATGGTGACAGTGTGGTTTTCACTTTCTCCAGGAGCCCACACTTTTCATCTTTCTTTAGTTTTTATTTTACAGATTATTTATCCTTACCTCAGAAGATCTAAACAGTCCTGAATAATCTAGCCTTTGACTTGCGCCCATGTTTTTCACTTTATATATTTAAAGTACACTGTATGCTATATTGATTATTTATATATACATATAAATGTCTATGTGTGTATGCATGTATGATATTTGTGTACATATATGAGATTATATATATATATATGAATTTTAATGAATACTAGTAAAGCAAATTATTACATCCCTGTGCCCCATATTTATAACTGCTGCTGTTTGTATCTTAAGAGCATTTAAAAAGTAATCTTACTAAATTTTTGGTACACTCTGTATTGCTAATAACTATAGCCTTCATCTCACACAATGATATTTCTAAAAAAGACTGAAAATCAAATTATTGTGTTTTTCCTAAAGAATAATATCTTGTTTAATTGCATTTTTGACTCAGTAAATCTAATGTGGTAAAGGATAAATGTTATCAATGAAAAATATGTTTTAAAATACAAAATAACATGTAAACACAGTTAATATAATCAAATTTTTTACTTTGACATATTGCGGTAGAGTTAAAGGAGAGTGATTCTATTTTTAATATCATAGTGTATTATCACAAACCTGAAGTAATTGAAAGTGCTCTAAGTTTTATACTATATTTATAAATTATGATAAGGGTAGTCTGTACACTTGAACTAAGCAAACTATTATACTGAACTTACAGTTTGCCAGATAATGTAATAATGAGACATTTTAATCAGTTTTTTATTTAATAGCATGTCCAAGCTTTTTAAAAGATTTGTTTCATTTTCCATTAGGTGGATTGGAGGGTATGTGCACATGAGTGCCATTTCCCTACAGGATAGAGAGAGCACTAGCTACCCTGAAGTTGGAATGATAGCTGTTGGGGCCATTTGACATTGGTGTTAGAAACTCAACTCAGATGCTTTGAAAGAGCAATATACACTATAACCTTTTGAGATAGATATTAATCACATTTTATTCAGTGTTGTTTTAATTATTTAAAAATCAAAAACATTTTCTTTCAGTTGCATATATACAGAAATTTTCACAAATTTACTCACCCCATGGTGAAATTTTGACACTAATTTATTTTGATAAGTAGTACCTGTAATTCTGCATAATTTAAAAATCTTAATTTTCTTTTCTCATCAATCTTAGATATTTTAATATTCATTAACCATATTGAAACAACTTACTGAGACTTTCCCTACCCATAAAGAGGGGGAAAGAGCATGAACAAAATTATAATATTATTCAAGGGCATTTTAATAGCATTGAATAGATACTAAACATCATTGAATCCTATGAAGGCTTAACAATATAATTTTAGTCATTGCAAAGAATAATGATGGAAAGCTGAGAATCGTCAGTGGAATACATTATAGAAGTCATTTCAGAGGGATGTGGAACATGTTAAAGTTGTTTTCTAGCCTCTAGTATTTGAAACAGATAATGCATTTGACCCTCTCAACACAGTAGACTCACTATCCCAAGAGAGCACTTTCACTGGCTTGTTAATCTCTGTCTAAGTAGTAACCTGTGCACCAGTATAATAAAGATCAAGTTGGTTAAAGTATCTGTGGTCCTAGTTTAATGCATAAATACTTCTGGCAACAAAGATAAAACCAGAAAATACCCTGAGGTATCCAGGGAACTGCAGAGTGAAGATAAAATTATTCGACTGAGTGGAATTGCTGAATTTAATACCAATATAGAAATTTTATCAGTTTATCCTGAAAGAAATTGAAAAATGTAGTACTTCAAATAATATAGCATTAGAAGATGAAGTGCTTAACTTGCGGTTATGGGTGTAGCTGTCTGTGGACTTACTTCTCTATTGCTCACTAAAAAGGGGAAATAAATGAATCTTTCAGAAAGATATAACTGCAGTTCTTCATAAGTGCTTTGAAAGAATATCACTGTTTGCTGTGTGTTTAGTGTTTACAAATATTTCCAGCTATCAGAATATTGTTGTATAAAGGTAAAATAAGTCATTCTTATTGAAAGGTAGGTGTGTTGTAAGTAGATACCAAATTATTTCAATTATCCATGTACAATACCAGAGATATATAACACAAACATTATGATTATATTATTATTGTTGTTGTTGTTTATCAGAAAGAGCATTGTTAAGTGCTAATAATGAAAATGCTTAATCAATTTGGGTGACAAAATAATTAAGAAGTCAAAGATTTGATCCCGGTACTTAATTAAAATTTTATCCTGCAAGTTTATTAGTAAATATTTTTTGTTATCTGAATTTAGTAAAACATATGATGCTTTCTCCCAATATAGACATGTTGCTAATGCTATCCATAACAATCCATGAATTTTAAAAGTTAAAAATGGTTTTCATTGTCTCATAAGTTGTTTTAAAGTTGCATATATGTAGATGATATACTTATTGTTCCAGTTTTTCCGGTCAATGTGTGATACATGTAAAGAAATAATGAGGTATCCTACATGTCAAGAATTACTCATAGGTGTGCTCAGGAGTTGGTTGAATCAGTGCCGTGCCTCCTACACAGGTATAAGGACCTTACTTCAGATTTCTCTTACCCATAGGTAAAGCCAGGTATGAAAGCTTTCCTCTCTAATCCCAGCATAGAGAATGCAGACATGGAGAGAGCCCTGAAATTCATTGGCTAGACAGATTAGCTTATTTGTTGAATATCAGGTTCAGTGAAAGTCGTTGTCTCAAACAACAATAGGGACAGATTTTGAGAAACTCACATCATGTCAACCTATGATCTAACTAAATGCATTGAAAGTGAAGAAAGGATGCTCTATATACATCTTCACATTCATAAACACATGATATAACACACACACACACACACACACACACACACACACACACACACACACAATTATTTGGTGTTCCAATGAAAACCAACCACTTTCCTATGGTACAGCAATTCAATTTCAAAATATTCAAGTGAAAGTGATTTGCTTTTCACACAAATCATGTTTTCCTATAATGATAATGTCATTTTATTAAAGGAGTGGGTTTAAAGTCCTAAACTCAAGATGCTTTATTCTCTTTAATGATTGTTTAATCAAGGAATTTGAGACATTACTATACCCCTTTTTTTTCATTTTTTCTTTACATGAAATGTTGCTGTTGAACGTATTGTAAATAAAGTTTATTTTTGTTTTTGTTATATTCTATGTATGGAACTCTCTGAGTCAATCAGCCTTACACATTGTGATGGGTCTGAATCAGCTGTGAATTTAGACTACTTGTCTACCCCAGTGTTAAGGAGTTTCTGTCACTGGCAGTGCTTTAACCATAGACCCTTAGATCACTTTTCCTGCTACTATGTATACCTGCTTTGACAATGGGGAGTGATACGTGCTTCACACAGTGTATGTCTTCGGGTCACTGTAGAAACTATCAGGGAGAATTTGCAGTGTATATTTCTTACCTAAAATGTATTGCACTGCCCCTGAGAACATGCAATTCGGATCTTTTATTCTGGAGAACACAATGATTAATTATAAAATTCTTATGTTGAAACCTCACTGAAACTAGTCTTGCCTGCTGTTTCTGTATATCCCAACTTTTTTTCCATCCATCACAAAGTTACTCTGCTTTCTCATCAAACACTTTCATTATGGCACATGTTTATCAGTTTTCAGGATGAAGCTAGCTCCTATACCATCAAAGCTAAGATAGAAAGATCTGTCCACTTCCATCAGCTTTAAATTGATGTTTTTACTCTGGGCAAGTTGTCCTCTAGAAATTCAGAAGGACAATGCTTATATTTATCATTTTCTTCTTCCTTTTTCTTACTTCAAAGATGACATGATTATTTGGACTAATGAAAATATATTTTGAAAACATCTAAAGATTGTACTCTTTATAGTCAGTTTTCACTGGTTTGGTAAATATTCTGTCTCAGGTAGTGTTTCTATTGCTATGAAGAGACTTCATGACCATGGCAACTCTTAAAAATGAAAACATTTAATTGGAGGTGGCTTATAGTTTCAGAAGTTTAATCCATTTTCAACATGGTGGGACATGGTAGCATGCAGGAAGATTTGGTGTTGGAGAAGGAGCTGAGAGTTTTAAATCTTTGTCTGCAGGCAATAAGAAGCAACTGTGTTCCACTTGGCTGTAGTTTGAGCATAAGAGACTTCAAAGCCCACCCCCATAGTGACACATTTCTTCCAACGAGGACACATCTAATCCTAATAGTGCCACTCCATATGGGAGTCATTTTCTTTCAAACCACCACATTCTACTCTCTGGCCCCCATAGACTTGTGGTCATATCATTATGCAAAAATGCATTCAGTACAACTTCAAAAGTCCCCGTAGTCAATAATAGTCACAAACTTATTTAATTCTAACATTCCAATAAGGCAATTATTGAATACTGAGAATAATGCAATCTCTTAACTGAAATCCCCTGTTAAAAATCAAAATCAATAATTAGACCACATACTTCAAACATTTAATGGCACAAGATATACATTGCTGTTCCAAAATGAAGGAAAGAGAGGATAGTGAGGAAATATTGGACAAAAGCAAGACTGAAAACAAACTGGATAATTTCCAAACTCTGTATCTCCTTGTTTGATGTCAAATCGCTCTTCAGATCTCCAACTTCTTTCAGCTTTGTCGACTGAAACAAAATTCTTTCTCTTGGGCTTATTCTACTACTTTTTAGAAGCTTTCTTTGGCAGGTATTTCATGGTCCTGGCATGTCCAACATCTTGGGGTCTTTAAGGCAATCCAGCCTTCAAATTCACAGCTTGATTCAGTGGCCTCTCTAGGCTTCCAATCAGGGATACCCCTGATACATGCCTGACTTCAGCAGCTTTTCCTAGTTGTAGAGGAAGAATCTGTCACCCCATTCTTCTGCCCTTAACTGCAAAACCAAAACCATGTTGCTGAAGTTACCAAGTTTGCTACTTGCTGGGGATTTTACTTGGCCCCCTCATGGTTTCCTTCACTGACTTAGCTTGGGTGTCCTGGAACTTGCTCTGTAGATGAGGCTGTCCACAAACTGAGAAATCTTCTTGCCTCTGCCTCCAGAATGCACCAACACTTCTGGCTCTAAGCTTTTCTTTAATTCCTTTTCACAAGTCGGAAATATAGCTGAATAGATTCTTACCCTGTGGTAACTACTCCCTTTATTCAATTTCTTGGTTTTTTTTTTTTTTTTTTTTTTTTTCAAGACAGGGTTTCTCTGTGTAGCTTTGCGCCTTTCTTGGGACTCACTTGGTAGTCCAGGCTGGCCTTGAACTCACAGAGATCCGCCTGGCTCTGCCTCCCGAGTGCTGGGATTAAAGGCGTGCGCCACCACCGCCCGGCTCAATTTCTTAATGTCTTTTTAACCTCTAAGACCAGATTTAGCTTCATTCTGCCTCCTGGTGCTCCTTTTCTCCTCAAATTGTACATTTTGTGTTTTTCCATGGTCAGCTTGCTTCTTTTCAATATAAACCTTTATTCTACTAAGCACTAGTAACCAGAAGACTGAGTGAATAATAGGCTATTTTAAGATTTCATCTGCCAACAGAATTAATCCAAAACTCTTTACTGAAAGTCCACTCCCGCAGTAACCCAGTTCATCCAACAATAACACGCCTACTTCAAGAAAAACATACCTCTTAATAGTGCCACTCCCCATGGGGATTCATTTCTTTAAAGCACAACATTCTACAAAAATTAAAATTAATGTATTTGTTTTTCAACATGATTTTTTTTAAGATTAGAGGACATCATAGATAGTTAGAACTAAGAATACGAACCAATATTAAAGATACTATTGCATATAAATAAATAGTCCTTGTGGCACGGATCCTAATTGGCTTTATAATAAAAACCTAGAGTCAGATATCTGGACAATCAGAGAGGCAGAGTAGCCAGCCAATAGAAAGACTTCTTACCTCTACTGAATCCTCAGCCTGAAAAGAGACCTGAGCTCCTGTCTCCTCCCACCTTATATTCCTCTCTCTGCCCAGCCATATCACTTCCTGTTTCTATCGTACTAGTGTTGGGAATAGAAGAATGAGATCCCAAGTGCTGGGATCAAAGATGTGTGCCACCACTGCCTGGCTCTGTTTCTCTTTTATATTGGATCAACTTTGTGTAGCCCAGGCTGGTCTTGAACCCACAGAGATCCAGTTGCCTCTCCCTCCTAGTGCTGGGATTAAAGGTATACATCACCATGATCTGGCCTCCATAACTAACTAGTGACTTAATGCCATTCTAATCTTCAAGAAAATTGTACTTGTTAGATCACAAACAAAATATCACCACAAGTCTTGGTCAATTGTTTTGCAGATATGTGCTTTATGTATTACTTTATTTTAAAATTATTCTTTGAGTATTTCATACATTTCATCATATTATTTTATTCCCCAACTCTTCTCAGATCTTTACACACCCTAATTATTGGTCTTCTCTCTCTTATAAAGAAAAAAGAAAGAAAGCATTAAGAACATAAAATCTAATTTGTTTTAGCTATCTACTCCTAAGCAAAGGGTTGCTTACTTAAGCAAAATGTACATAAGTTACATATGGTAATTTTAAATATTTTACTAAAATTTGCAATCTCTTGAAGAATAAAATACATTCTTGGAAAAAGTATGAAAGGACAATGAGCTCCAAATTCTTCAGTTTCAGAGTTCTTGCTTTCACCCATATTTCAACAATAGTTATTACCAAAAGGTTGAAGTGATTTTAATGATATTAATATAAAAATTTCTAATACGTTGAATATTATTATTCACAATTTCAGGAAGAAGTAAGTAAAACTCCAGATTATAAAGAATATTCCACTTTAAGTAATCTGACCACCTACATGACTCTTATTCAATATGGGATATATAGGCAATTTTCTAAGCAATACTTACAAAGCATTTGTAACTAAATCAATATGTAACTAAGAGTAAAAACAAAATCAAGATTTATACTTTTTTTTCAACAATCAGGGTAATATAACCTCTGTACCAAGTATGTATTTTGATAGCAATATGAATTATACATACTTATAGACACTATAAAATACTTGTTCTTTAATAAAATAGAAATCCAAGCATGTAATCCTCAAGTTTGTGAAGTTATATCATTGCTAAGAGGATTCTCAAACTCTCCATGTAGAAATTTTCACGTCCCTTGGTTTATATTCAAAGTTAGACTTTATGAGGCCCATCAATCAATGTGTTGCTTGACTTACATACCAAAAAAACTCATTTTTCTAGAATTTAAGACAATATTAACTAAAGTCATCCTGTGGTTAACATACAATACTAGGTGACTGGTTATGAGTACTGAATAGTGGTTAAGATAGAGTTTGCTCTACTTGGCATCCCTCTGGTTGGGCTGTTTGTATATTACACAGCAAATCCTACATAGTATCTCTACAACTGCCTGCAATGTCAGCTGAATTATTTTCCCCTGGGATGCTCTATTCCATAATAAGTCTGGAGACTGAAAATATGAATTCATCACATCAGTTGCAAGTATGAGTTCATCACATCAGTTGCTTTGATTCCAGTGGAACATTCAGAAACCATGCCATTGCCATCTTAGATTATGATATATGGCAATCTGTAATATTTCTTGTTTAATAGATGTATCAATCCAGTCTTCATTGCCATCATCATGTGATTCTCTGCCTCTATTCTATAAATTCAGCAGTTGCATGTGTTGAATTGTTTTAGAAGAAAACTCACAAGATTTTCTTAACAGAAGTAAGTCTACAAAGACTATTTTAAAATAAGTTCATGTTCAAAGACACTGATTACCAATGTTTCATCGTATCTTTCTGAATTACTCAATTAAATATGGGAAAACCAACCTGCAGATTTCTTTTCTATTCAGAGGTCAAATATCTTTCTCATTTGTCTATAATGCCCCTTTTCCATAGTTAATATTTTAATGATTATTATGACAAGTTTATATTGTATAAAACACATGAATTACAAAACAAAGTATATAAGAGAAAAGTAACTAAGAGATTTCAGTAATGATAATAAGAAAGGAATTTTGAAAAACATAAATTTAAATGTTTTTGTCAAGAACTATTCTAAATGTCAAAATCATGAAACATTTAAAAAATTCTGAGTCACTTACTCAGAATTCTTAATAATATAGTTGCTACTATTGAAAAAAATACATACAGTGAGAAAAATAATACAGGAAATGAATGTGTGAAAACATGTATAAAATGAGTCATAAGTCAGGGAACTGAAACTTTAAGGTAACATTTGAGTCAAGAACTTTAGAAATAGTTGAATAAGTGGTATGAGTAGATGCAAGAATCTTAAAGGTCTTGAGGCTGGAATATGTCCAGAAAGACAGGATCATCACAGAGGCAAATGATTTGAAGAAACTGAGGTAGAAAGAAAAGGATAAATTAAGAGATTAGTAATCGTTTATGTATTTAAAGTTTATGCTTTACATTACAAGAACTTTGGGAAAAAACTAACAGAAAGTTTTGAGCAAAAAACAAAAAGTAATTCTGCATTGTATAGGACAAAAGTACTATTGCATCTACCATCATGAGAATGAATTTCATGAAATAAGTAAGCACTGATGTTGGGAGAGATCTGTTTGTATTGGTTGCTCAGAGACCACCAATCAAGTCTGGCCTCAGTTTAGAAAGCAGAGTCCACATTCAATTGGCTAGAATGGATCAAAGAGTTTTGTGGCTGACTCCAATGCAGATAGAAGGGCACATGTGGGAGGAAGAGGAGGGGGCCAAGGGGTTGCAAGAGCCTTTCCATCCAGAAAGGGGAGAGGGGCAGGATCATGTTTTGGTCACTCTTTGGATCTCTTAGGTTTATTCCCTAAATATTTAATCCTGAGATTTACTTTTTAATAAAACAATACAAGGAATCTCAATATCTGGCAATGTATGTGAGGCTCCAATGCATGATCCTGAGATTAAAAGTCTCATGTTCTAATAACTGAGCTAGCTGGGCTTCCCTCTCAACCCTTCTCCAGCATCCCCACACATCTCTGCCTATACTGTCAGCATCATTAATTTTGATAATCATTTGGGTATTTTTAAATGGAAAATTAGTTTTTTAAAGGGGGGGTTTCACATTTTAAGAATAAGAAATAACACAATGCTGGGTGTTATGGTGCTGTTTACCGCTATTATCGATGGCTTGCAAATGGAAAAAAGTAAATGAGAGGATAAACAACTTAGTTGGGATTAACACAATGTTGCTCATAATTATTAGCAATTTTGTAATTTATATTTTAACCTTAAAAAGAGTTTGATACCTGTGTCAAATATGATAATTTAATTGATAAAATACAAGCTTGAGAAAGAAAGACTTACTACTGATAAGATACATGTCTTAGAAAAACTCATTAATAACAATATGAAAAATTTTAAGAACAATATAGAAACCTTAGAGGAAGTTACTATTAATAAAATAAATGTTTTGGAAAGAATTACTACCTATTGTATACAAACCTTAGAAAGATCTAATGCTGTGGAATGTTCTGTATGTCCTGTGGGAGCCCATTCTTGGGTTTCTAGTGGCTTTACCCAGCAGGTCCACATAGAGGATGATTAGGACCACGGGCCTCAGTGTAGGTGTCTGAGATGGTCAGCACTTGGCTGTGCTGGGGGATGGTCTGTATGTCAAGTTGCTCTGATTGGTCAATAAATAAAACCTGATTGGCAGTGGCTAGGCAGGAAGTATAGGCGGGACTAACAGAGAGGAGAAATAAGAGAACAGGAAGGCAGAAGGAGTCACTGCCTGGATCCGCAGCCAGGACAAGGAAGATGTAAAGTACCAGTAAGCCACAAGCCACGTGGAAAGGTATAGATTTATGGAAATGGATTAATTTAAGATATAAGAACATTTAGCAAGAAGCCTGCCACTGCCATACAGTTTGTAAACAAAATAAGTCTCTGTGTTTACTTGGTTGGATCTGAGCGGCTGTGGGACTGGCGAGTGAGAGAGATTTGTCCTGACTGTGGGCAAGGCAGGAAAACTCTAGCTACAATCTAGTAAGAAAAATAAGAAAAATACTCAGACACTAAGAAAGGAATTTAGAGCAGGTCCCACCTCACCATTTTATTATAAAACTGAAGAAGAGTGGACCAAGGTCATCAGAAAACCAACCTTAATTGACCCTGCTACCATAAATGCATGACCACCAGAAGATAGGCACCCCCAAGAATATTCAGAAGTTAATTGGAAGCCTGTAGAAATGTTAGTTTTGAAGCAATATAATGAAACATTCATTTCATCTGTTATGCATTCACACTTTGTGAAGTAGATGTTAAACTCATGGGAAACTCAGGGCAAGATTATGCCACAAAACTGCAAGGATTTAGCTACGGCAATATTGGAACCCGATCCTTAGTTACAATGGAAAACATATCAGAGAGAGGATTCTAGGGCAATAGAACAGTTAAATAGGGCTAGAGGTACTAAAATTTCCTAGGATCAGGTTCACAGTGAGGACAAATATACTGATTTATAAAGACAGTCCAGATTTGATTCTTACATCTTCGTGCAATGTTGTGCAGCAGCTTTGAATGATTGAGACATGGCTGAAAAATAAGGAACTAGGAATGATTCATGTACTAAAATTATACAAAGCACAAAAGATAACTTCACTCATTTTTTACAAAGATTAATTTCAGCTGTAAATAGAATAAAATCAGTTCCAGAAGTTAAACAAATACAAACTGAATCTTCATTTTTTAAAAATGCTAATTCAGGATGCAAAATGGTAACTAGGCCTTTAAAGGCAAAAATCAGAACCAATAGATGAATGTATCCAAAATATACCTGATAATGGATCTCATGCTTATAAAGCTGTTTGATACAAGTAATTTCTAGAAATTTTAAGAAAAATCAAAATTTCAGATGTTTCAATTGTGGTAAACAAGGTCATTTGAAAAGGAATTTTAGGCAAGATGTTCCTAGAAACAGTGTTTTTACTAGAGGTTATCCAAACAGAAGATACTAGCATTTTGGAATATGCAGAAGAGGAGGCAATGGCCAGCATCAGACCAATGAATGCAGATCAACAAGGACCAGCTAAGGTAACACTTGACCATTACAAAAAGCCCTAAGGGACCTCGAACAGGCATCAATATCAAATTTGGATCAATCATTTCTTGTCAACTTTGGAGAAACTCATCCACAGAGCAAATACTTTATAACTGTTGTTCAAAAAAATGACTTAAGATGTGACCAATGACATAACAACTATACAGACAACAAAAAGTTCAGCACAGACCAGAAAAGAAGTATTTTTGAAAACTGTTATAAATGATCAGAGACCAAAGCTGAAAATGCAAATAAATGGCATTGAAACTGAGGGTTTCATAGACACAGAGGCAGTTGTAACAACAATGTCCCCAAAATCTTGGCATCCAAATAAGTCTTTTCAAAAGGTAAATGCTCAGTTTCTAGGGAATGGAACTTTATCTCTGGTAAAGCTAAGTGCAAGACGTGTTAAATGTATAAGAACACATAAGAAAATTAAAACCATATATAGCTAACATAGCGATGAATTTATGTGGACATGATTTGTTGCAGCAATGGAAAACATAGATTAGCATTCTTTCAAACTCAGAAGCAAACTGTAAAATAAAGAATGCTTCTTAGAGAAATATTAAAAGTTATTATCAATAATGGTTACAAACTATTCAGGATGTACATAAGCAGGGCATAACAGTTGATGATCTTTCAAAGGAACCAATAGTGGTAACCTGAAAACTAGTTAACTGGCAAACCTCTGTGGACAAAAGAATGAACTGTGACATCAGAAAAATTACAGATATTAGAACAGCTGGTAAAGGAGTCATTAAATGCTCAAATTATTGAAGAATTGGCCAGTCCTTGGAATTCACCTATATTTGTCATTAAAAAGAAATCTGAAAAATGGAGAATGTTAACTGACTTAAGAGCCATAAATAGTGTGGGTGTTTCAGCCTGGAATTCCATTGCCTTCTCTATTACCTAAAAGATGACCTATCATAGTGATTGATATAGAAAGCTCCTTTTTTAATTATACTTTTACAAGAAAAGGATAGAAAAAAATTGACTTCACAGTACCTATTGATAATAATTCCAAGCTTGTTAAAAGATATTAGAGGAAAGTTCTTCCAGGGGGGATTTAAACAGTTCCACCTTATTTCAATATTTTGTATAACAGACCTTGGAAATTCACAAGGAGTTTTCTCAATCTATAATGCACTGTCATATGGATATACTGATTCTGACTGAATTCCCCTAGGAAAAATGCTTAGAGAGGTAAAGAAAATTTTGCCTTCTTGGGAATTATAAATTGTTCCTGAAAAAAAAAATCCAGAAATTCTATTACTTACTTAGGATATAAGATAGGTTCACAAAGATTCCAGCACAGTATGTATAAATCAGGAAAAATCAATTATGAACTCTTAATGATTTTAAAAAATTACTGGGAAATATTAACTGGACTAAGGCTCACAATTGGATTGGCAATTGGTAATTTTTTTTCAAACTTTACAAGGTGATAAGGACTTATATAGACAGCAGAGACTGAGAAAGAACTGGCTTTGGGAGAGAAGAAATTACAAGATGTACATGTGTATCATATAGATTCAGAGCTTGATTGTATTTTTATTATTTTACCTTCTACACATTCTTCTACATGAATTCTTATGCACAGAAACAATAGTAATTAAAGTGGATATTTTTTGCCACACAGAGTAAATAATTAAAGACCTATGTAGAAATGGTTTATGAATTAAGAATAAATGGAAAATTGAGACTTTATGAATTAATAGGAATAGACCCAAAAGAAATTATAGTACTTTTTCTAATGCTGAAATTTCCTCATTACAGACAGAAAATGAACATTGGCAAAGAGCTTGCAGTAATTTCCTGGGAGAGATTAGCAACAGATATCCCAAAAGCAAGAGACACCAGTTTATAAGAAGAAATAATTAGGCTCTTCATCACATTGCATTAGGAATATCAATTTCTGGGTCCCCTATTCAATACTGAAGCAAATAAATTCAGAAAGGTAAGATATATGTCAAGATAATTAAGTAAAGTGCCACAAAGCCTTCATGATTCTGTTCAAAAGTCAGAATTATATGCTATTGTCATGGTATTATTAGATTTTCTATTACTTCTTAATATATTTACAGACTCTCAATATGCAGAAAGAGTTGTTTTACATACTGAAACCACTGAACTTATTTCAGATGATTTCGATTGAAATTTGTTATTTATTCAATTATAAGAAATAATTACTAATAAAAATTATCCCTTGTATATAATACATATCAGATCCCATACAGATGTACCTGGCACTCTAACACAAGATTGCTGAAACTGATTAGTCACTGGTAGGACATGTGCTGGAAGCCTCAAAATTTCATACCAAGCACCATGTTAATAGCAAGGGTTTAAAGAAAAAAAAGTATCACTTGGCAATAAGTCAAGTAATTATAAGGACATGTCCTAATTGTTCTTTGTTTAGCCAAATTCCAGTACTTACAGGAAATGTACTCAAAGAAATGAAATTTTGCAAATGAAAGTGTTTCATTTTGCATAGTTTAGAAAATTAAAGTATGTACACAATAGCATAGATACATATTAAGGATTTCAATGGGCAACTGCTTCGATTTCTGAAAAGGCTGATTCTGTAATCATTCATTTATTAGACATTATGGCAATATGGAAATACCTGTACAAATTAAGACTATCAATATTCCAGCATATGCTTCTAGTAAAATTAAACACTTTTGCATATTACATCATAAAGCATATTATAGGTATACCATACAGACATTCAGGACAAAGAATTATAGAAAGATCTAATGGCACTATAAATGTAGGTCTAATAAACAGAAAGGGATGAAAAAGACTCCCCAGAGATATATTGCACAATCTTCTATAAGCTTTAAATTTTTAAATGCTAATCAGAAAGGAACAACAGCTGTGGAGAGACATTTGCTAATAGAAAAAAGCCACTGAACTAAATAAACCTGTATACTTTAAGGATGTGTTGATCTCAGAATGGAAACCAGGATACGTGTTACTCTGAGAAAGAGGTTTTGTTTTTTTTTTTTTTTTTTCTTTCCATATAAGAAGAAAAGCTATGGATACCATAAAGAATGATAAAGATTAGATTTGAACAAGAGAGGTGTCTTGATTAGGAGAGGTGACCATCAAACAGCTTGGCAATTCAGCCTGCCAAAAAAAGGAAAACTCTTGAAGTTAGGGTTGTGGCAGGGTTTTGTTTTGTCTTTCCAGGAGAAAGTATCCAACTAAGGAATTTGAAACCATTTGGACAAATGAAGTATCAGAAGAAGACAGGAGAATCATCCAGAGAAAATAAACCAAGAAAAGGAGGAAATTGTCATAATGGTATAGCACAATTCCAACAGGATAAAATCTCATAAATCTTTCAAAAAGTTTTGTTCTGCTGTTCTTTACAGACATGTTAGAAAGGTGGTCATATTGTAGTCCCAACTCAATTAAAAATTAAACCTGACTTTGGAGTTGAAGCATGGCTTCTACTTTAAACCCAAGAATGCTTGTGAAAAGAAAATCCATAATCTCTGTCTCATGTCAGAAGAGCCACCTGGTATAAGATTGAAGAAATCCAAAATAAGGAATTATCCTCTTCTCATTAATCTCATAATCCCTCCAATTTATTTTTACCCTAAAAGTTTTCTTAAGGTATAAATATTACCTCAAAATTTATAAAATTAATATATGTATATAAACTTTCTATTGTGATATTAATGGCCATATAGAGTACTAATTAATTTAAGATTTAGGCTTCATCTAGCTCCTCTATTGACTTCAGGATTGAGTCTAAAGCAAATAATTAGCAATTGAGTCTGTGTTTTTTAGTTTTCTTTAATAGATTATGGTCATGGTCTTATAACCTCCCTGAAATCTGCTGCATATGTCATTTAAAAGGTTTATGTTTTCTGCAGTGAAACATGATCATTCCTTTCAGTGACATTTGAAGTCTCCCAAAATTTGATGGGGTGCTATAGCAACAAATTCACCTGGATTGTGGTTATGCCTATAAGCTGACACACACCATCCAAAGATTAACTTTGGACTACACACTGCTCAGAAAGGTTTCAAGTTGCTTATCTAAGATGGTCTAGATAAATAACAATAAACTACTAAAGCTAGGACTTTAGATAACACTCATGTTATCACACCACACTGAAATTGGACAATAGCAGGTGTCTCTGTACTTGACTATTATCTTAAGTTTTTGAGGGTTGTCTAAGACAACCAACCCTTAGACAACAGAAAATAATTTTAAGAACAAAGCACCCACATTCCCAAGAGGTGGGGTGGACAGTTTTTGTTCCATAGGTGGGTTATGGATGTTTATTTTGGTTTAAGGGAGTAAGATACAAGTTGTTATTGGTCATGGTCAGGGAGGAAACTAAGCAAGGGAGGTTAGATACAAGGATCTCTTTCTGAAAAGAAAAAAAAAGGGGGACATAGGAATGAGGGGATAAAAGGTCAGGTTATAGGTTATTCAATATGCTTTAAACTAAAAAGCAAATACTAATCTCAAATATAGCACATTGTTATGGATTTTTATGTACTGATACAAATTTAAGGTTATTTTTATCAAAACATTATATATGTTTCTACTCTTGTTTATGATATTTTTGTGTTGTTAAAAGTTTAAAGTTACTTTTGTTATACTGAATTATATTTTTCTATTTTTGTTTAAAATATTATACCTATGCAGCTCGTTTATAAATGTAGTTTTGGTTCTTGAAAGCAATTTAGGATGATAAAGAAATATGTTAGTAGTTAGTCATCAATAACAATCAAGTTTATAGTCATGTTAGGTGCATTTTCAAGGTCAATCAGAAACATTTTAAATAGTTGGTATTCAAACACTTCAGAGACCTACAGAATATGGCATTTTAATGTTTTAATAACAGAAGGCATTTCATGACAGTGAGACCACCTGCCCCTGGCAGGTCCAATTTACTCCAAACGGAGATGACAAGCATTGAAAATCCTCCATATGGATTTTTCTTTCATTTGTGAGAACGTTAGCCACAGGGAAAAGAAATTGCCTTTGCTTTAACTGATGACAGTACTCTGGACAAATTGGACAAGCAGGACACAAAATAGGTACCTGCTGAACTTTGGGAAAACAAGGTGGGACAGTTCTTCAAAATTCCTCCCTTAGAGAAAAGTCTGTCTGGTGTTCTAAACCTGTAAGCTGAAGATGTGTGCCCCAACATTACATTGGAACCTTGGATGGATGTTCAAGCAGCCAGCTAATACTGTCACTTCCCATAGTTTTGGAAGTTGCTTGCTCTACACTTCCTGTTTACTCAGGTAATATTACATTCTTCTATGTCTTTGATGGAGTTGAGGACAGATAGCTATAGTTACAGCTTTATTTAGTCATGATCTAAAGTAAATTATGGGCAAAATTTTGGACTCATCAAGATAGGTTGGATAATGGAGTATTTTCTCTGAATTTGCCAAATAGAAATCGACTGGACATTGTCATTGTAATTCTTACTTGATAATTGTTCATATTGTATATAGTTTCATTTGCTAAAGTTAATATCTCTCTTTCTATTTAGACAATACCTGGTAATTGTTTTTATTGTTTACTGTTTTACTGTGTCAGAGTTGAAACCTTTCCTTTTTATTTAGACAATAAGGGGGAAATGGTGGGAGAGATCTGTTTGTGTTGCATGCTCCAAGACCATAAATAGAGTTCAACCTTATTTCAGAGAGTGGAGTCCACATTCAGCTAGACAGGATGAACCAAAGCGTTTCTGGTGGGCTCTGAAGGAGATAGAAGGACACATTGGGGAGAAAGAAGAAGAGCAAAGGTGTTGTGTTGACTGATTGATCTGGGGAGTAGAAAGGAAGGATCATGTTTTGCTCACTCTTTGGATCACTCAGGTATATTCCCCAATGTTTATCCTGAGTTTTATTTTTTAATAAAGTGATAAAAAGAATATCAATACACTGAACTCTCTCAGGATGCAGTTATGTAGATAGGAAACAGTATTGATTAAGATTATATATGACAGTAGAAGTTTTGAAAGAGAAATGGTCTCAGTTTCTATAAGAGATACAACATGAACTGTGAGGGTATTGGTTTTATAAAAATAAAAACTGGTAAGAAAATCTTGTTTTAGTAATTTGAGGATGGGATATATATTCAGAACAAAGGTTGTGCAAAGTACAGGTGTTCAGAGGAATGAAATAGTTTACTATCATACATTGTAAGTTTGGTAGTCAGAATTAACTAATAAATGAATTAGGTAAGAAGTTCAACTGAAGAAGAAACTAGGTTGTGAATATATGAGGAACTTCTCAATATCAATGCCTCAGATGGTAAGAGTGAACTTTTCTATGCAGGCATTGTACAGGTTGTAAAAGTAAGTGCTTAATGGGGGAGGATCAATTCTCTTCTTAAAAGATGAAGGTAAAATGGAAAGAAGATAAAGTTTGGAAGATAAATAGAATATGCCTAATAAATATTATTTAAGAAACACAAAATAGAAAGAACATGACTCAGGCTTATGAATATCATATACTTCAAATTTATAGACAATATTGTACTAAACAGTAAAAACCTCAAAGCATTTCCATTAATTAGGAACAGGACAATGGTTACTACTTTTCAACTGTTATTAAATATTGTGCTGCAAGTTATAGTGAGGACAATGAGATAAGAGAAAAAAGCAGAGGACATATTTAGGAAAGGAAGAAGTTAAAATAATCTCTTTTGTGTGGGCATTATCTGATTCTATACATGAGACCCTAAATAGTCCAGCAAAAAACTCTTAAGACTTTATAAACACTTTCAGCTATGCCAATATACAAAATTCATATACAAAATTAAGTAACCTCTCTATAGATCAATAAGAAACTGGCTGAAGAATAAAACAAGGAAATAATGTGATTCACCTTGGGATACGCTTAATCAATTCTACTACAGAGATGTAGTATCAATAATAGTATAATACTACCCCAGAAATAAATACATCTACATTAGTATAAGAGAATAGAATATCTAGACATAAATGTATGCAGATATAGCAATTTGAGTTTTGAAAACAACATTGGGCTGGTCAATTTTTTCCAACTTGACAAAAGTTACAGTTATTTGGGTAGGGAAATCTCCAATGTGGAAAAACTTCTATTAGATTCCCAGTAAGAAAGTATGGAGGCTATTCTGTTTCTTTTAGGTTTTCCAGTTTTGTGGAGTAGAGGTTTTTGAAATATGACCTTATAATTCTCTGGATTTCCTCAATGTCTGTTGTTATGTTGCTGTGGGATGGTCTGTATGTCAAATTGCTCTGATTGGTCAATAAATAAAACACTGATTGGCCAGTGGCCAGGCAGGAAGTAGGTGGGACAAGGAGAGAGGAGAATTGTGGGAAGCAGAAGGCTGAGGCGGAGAGACACTGCAGCCGCCGCCATGACCAGCAGCATGTGAAGATGCTGGTAAGCCTCCAGCCACGTGGCAAGGTATAGATTTATGGAAATGGATTAATTTAAGATAAAAGAACAGTTAGCAAGAAGCCTGCCACGGCCATACAGTTTGTAAGCAATATAAGTCTCTGTGTTTACTTGGTTGGGTCTGAGCGGCTGTGGGACTGGTGGGTGACAAAGATTTGTCCTGACTGTGGGCAAGGCAGGAAAACTCCAGCTACAAATGGCACCCAACGTGTTGGCAAGAGTTTCCACCTAAAACCTGAGAAAAGATTCTAAAACAGAACTAAAAACAGCTTCCTAATTGTCTCTCTCAAATGAGTGGCAGCCTGCCGGTTTGAGCTACTGGCAGGTTCCTAGCAAGCAAGCTCGATCTGCAGTATGGCAGGAATGAGGTCTCTGCAAGTGGCACATTAAGCTGCATGGTGGATTTAGCCTTTGCTAGTACAAAAAAAAGAGGTTTCTGGGCTACATGCTGCTTGGATAAAAGCACAGACCCACGATGGCTCCCAGAGCTGGCGGAAAACGTACCACCGCCATGTTGGGAAGCTGAAGTGGGTGGAGCCAGCAGCCACAGCGCCATTTCAGGCTTAAAAGGCTGAAGTTTAAAGCAATAGGCTCAAGGTAATATAAAACATAAGCCACATAAAGATGGCTACCACACAGAGAATCTGGATTATGTTCTCTTTGATATTTGTAACTGAAGAAAAACATTTGATTGCAAAAGCTGTTGAGTTATGCCAAAATGTGTGTTTTAAAGGTACCTTAACTTCAAAATTTGGATGTAAGGATATGTTGCTTTGGAAAGGAGGCTCTGCTTTTGTTTCCACAGAAAGCCAGAGGCTATGGTTTGTTCCAGATTAAGATACATCAGGTTTGACCAGCCAAGACCACCTGAAATGTCTCCAATGACACCATGGCCCAGATGATCCAACATCCAGAATCATTTCAAGGCAACTGGCTCAGAGGATACTGTCTCACGGACTACTCCATGATCCTAAAATTTTCTTTGTGTCCCCATAAGATACAGCGCCCCCCTCCAGCAGGAAGTAGTAAGAGAAGCTACGCCCAAATTCCCAAATATACCAAGCTGACTTTGGAGATGTGTAAAAGTTAAAACCTTCCTTTTAAAAAAAAGAAAGGGGAAGTGCTGTGGGACGGTCTGTATGTCAAATTGCTCTGATTGGTCAATAAATAAAACACTGATTGGCCAGTGGCCAGGCAGGAAGTAGCTGGGACAAGGAGAGAGGAGAATTGTGGGAAGCAGAAGGCTGAGGCGGAGAGACACTGCAGCCGCCGCCATGACCAGCAGCATGTGAAGATGCTGGTAAGCCACCAGCCACGTGGCAAGGTATAGATTTATGGAAATGGATAAATTTAAGATAAAAGAACAGTTAGCAAGAAGCCTGCCACGGCCATACAGTTTGTAAGCAATATAAGTCCCTGTGTTTACTTGGTTGGGTCTGAGAGGCTGTGGGACTGGCGGGTGACAAAGATTTGTCCTGACTGTGGGCAAGGCAGGAAAACTCCAGCTACATTATGTCCCACTTTTCATTTCTGATTTTGTTGATTTGGATTCTCTCTCTCTGTCTTTTGGTTAGTTTGGATAAAGCCTTGTCTATCTTGTTGATTTTCTCAAAGAACCAACTCTTTGTTTCATTAATTTTTTGTATTATTCTCTAGTTTCTAATTTATTAATTTCACCTCTCACTTTGATAATTTTCTGGCATCTATTCTTCCTGGGAGACTTTGCTTCTTCTTGTTCTAGAGCTTTCAGGTATGCTGTTAAGTCACTAGTGTGGGATTTCTCCAACTTCTTTATGTGGGCATTTAGTGCTATGAATTTCCCTCTTAACACTGCTTTCATAGTGTCCCATAAGTTTGGGTATGTGGTGTCTTCATTTTCATTGATCTCTAGGAAGTCTTTAATTTCTTTCTTTATTTCTTCCTTAACCCATTGGTGATTCAGTTGAGCATTATTCAGTTCCCATGAGATTGTAGGTTTTCTGTAGTTTTTGTTGTTGTTGAAATCTAACTTTAAACCATGGTGGTCTGATAGAACACAGGAGGTTATTCTAATTGTTTTGTATCTGTTGAGATTTGCTTTGTGGCCAAGTATGTGGTCGATTTTAGAGAAAGTTCCATGGGGTGCTGAGAAGAAGGTATATTCTTTCTTGTTAGGATGGAATGTTCTGTAGATATCTATTAGGTCCAATTGGGTCATGACATCAGTTAAGTCCTTTATTTCTCTGTTAAGTTTCGATTTGGCAGATCTGAACAGTGGTGAAAGTGGGGTGTTGAGATCTCCCACTATTAATGTGTGGGGTTTTATATGTGGTTTAAGCTTTAGTAATGTTTCTTTTACATATGTGGGTGCCCTTGTGTTTGGGGCATAAATGTTCAGAATTGAAACTTCATCTTGGTGGATCTTTCCTGTGATGAGTATGTAATGTCCTTCTTGATCTCTTTTGATTGATTTTAGTTTGAAGTCTATTTTGTTGGATATCAGGATGGCTACCCCTGCTTGTTTCTTAAGACCATTTGATTGGAAAGTCTTTTCCCAGCCTTTTATTCTTAGGTAGTGTCTGTCTTTGAATTTGAGATGTGTTTCTTGTATGCTTTCTTGTATGTTTTTTGGTCCTGCTTTCGTATCCATTCTGTAAGTCTATGTCTTTTTATAGGTGAATTAAGTCCGTTGATATTAAGGGATATTAATGACCAGTGATTGTTCATTCCTGTTATATTTTTGGTGGTAGTGTGTGTGTACTTCTCTTCTTTGGGGTTTACTTTTGTGGCGTTATCTATTGCCTGTGTTTTCGAGTGTGAATCTGACTTCCCTCGGTTGGAATTTTCCTTCTAGTGCTTTCTGTAGGGTTGGATTTGTGGATAGGTATTGTTTAAATCTGGCTTTGTCTTCAAATGTCTTGTTCCTTCCGTCTATGATGATTGAAAGTTTTGCTGGGTATATTAATCTGCGCTGACATCCATGGTCTCTTAGTGTCTGCATTTCATCTGTCTAGGTCCTTCTGGCTTTCAAAGTCTCCATTGAGAAATCGGGTGTTATTCTGATGGGTTTACCTTTATAGGTCACTTGGACTTTTTCCTTGGCTGCACTTAATATTCTTTCTTTATTCTGTACATTTAGTTGTTTAATTATTATGTTTCGAGGGGACTTTTTTTGGGGGTCTAGTCTGTTTGGTGTTCTATAGGCTTCTTGTATCTTCATAGGCATTTCCTTCTTTAAGTTGGGAAAGTTTTCTTCTATAATTTTGTTGAATATATTTTTGTGCCTTTGAGTAGGTATTCTTCACCTTCTTCTATCCCTATAATTCATAGGTTTGGTCTTTTCATGGTGTCCCAAATTTCTTGGACATTTTGGTTCATGACTTTGTTGGCTTTAGTGTTTCCTTCGACTGATGAAACTATTTCTTCTACTGTATCTTCAATGCCAGAAATCCTCTCTTCCATCTCTTGCATTCTGTTGGTTATACTTGCATCTGAAGTTCCCAATCTTTTACTCAGGTTTTCTATTTCCAGCATTCCCTCTGTTTGTGTCTTCTTTATTTTTTCAATTTCCCTTTTCAGTTCTTGGTCTGTTTCCTTTGTTTGTTTCATTGCTTTTTCATGATTTTCTTTCAGTGCTTTATTGTTTTCTTGTAGCACTTTATTGTTTTCTTCCAGGACTTTATTGTTTTCTTGGAGGGCTTTATTGTTTTCTTCTAATTTGTTTGCCCTTTCCTCTAGTTGTTTACAGCGTTCTTCCAATTTTCTTGTCTTTACCTCTACACAAGCCTCTACCTTCTTCGTGAAGTTACTCATAAGGCTACTTTCTTCTGCTTCTTCCAATTTTTGGTGTTTAGGTCTAGTTGTTGGAGGTGGGCTAGGTTCTGGTGATGCTGTATTGCTCTTCATTTTGTTGTATGTACTTCTGCCTTGATGTCTGCCCATCTCCTTGTGGTTCCTTCTTGGTCTTATCAATGTACTTGTTTCAGAAAGAGCTGACAGATTCAGGAAGTCTCTCTCTCTCTCTTGTCCAAAAGGGAGTTCTCTTGTCCAACTCTGGTCCAGAAGGGAAGTCAGGGGCAGGATGGGAGCTGGTGGCCGGTCTCTAAGTCTCAGGAAGTGGCTGGGGTCTCGGGCAGATGGGCGTGGGGGCAGGGCGCAGAGATTGCAGGGGCTGTGGGGGGCTTGGAAAAGGGGATCCCTCCCGGTGGGGCTAGAAGGGGACCTGCCCGTTGGCCAGAACCTGGGGCCAAGTTGGGCAGGTCTTCCCGGAGTGGCTGGTGCCCAGGGATGGGGTCCGGGTTGGAGCCAGATACTCACCTCGAGTCCAGAAGGGAAGTCGGGGGCAGGATGGGAGCTGGGGGCCGGTCTCTAAGTCTCAGGACATGGCTGGGGTCTCGGGCAGATGGGTGTGGGGGCAGGGCGCGGAGATTGCAGGGGCTGCCGGGGGGCTTGGAAAAGGGGATCCCTCCCGGTGGGGCTAGAAGGGGACCTGCCTGGTGGCCAGAACCTGGGGAAGATGGACAGGTCTTCCCGGAGTGGCTGGTGCCCAGGGATGGGGTCCGGTTGGACCCGGATACTCACCTCTCGTCCAGAAGGCGATAACTAATATTTATAATACACAGAGATTTCAAATTAAACACTAAAAAACCTAAACAAATTGTGGGTTAAGGAGCAACATTAAGAGATGGTCTCAAAAGAAGAAATACAAATGAACGAGGTATATTTTGTAAGGTGTTTAGCATCATTTTGTTATCAGGAAAACACATTAAAAATACTTCAAGGTCCCATCCTACCCCTATCAGAATTGCTGTTGTAAATAAATATGAAATAACAAAAATGTTTTGAAGACACCACACATTTTGATTGCAGAATACAGAAAAATGAAGCTAGGACTGAGATGGATGCTCTCTTCCTGTTAAATGGTGTTCATAGGGCAAGGAGATGCTATCCAAACTCATGACAGATAAGTCATCAACAGCATTATCTAGCTAAGAATATTGTGTTCTGTAACAGTAACCTGCTAGACAAGGTAATTCCCCTGACATGACTTCTGTGTGGTGGTATTGTGTTCCCCCAAATCTTGTGCATGCTAATAAACTTATCTGGGGTCAGAGAACAGGATAGCCACAATATTAAACATAGAGGATAGGCAGTGATAGCACATGCCTTTAATCCTAGCAGTCCAGATGCAGAGATCTACCTGGATCTCTGTGTGTTTAAGGATACAGCCAAGCATGGTGACTCATGCCTTTAATCCCAGAAAGTGAGCCTTTAATCCCAGGGAGTGATGGTAGGAAGCAGAAAGGTATATAAGGCGTGAAGACCAGAAACTAGAAGCAATTAGCTGGTTAAGCTTTTAGGCTTTTGAGCAGCACAGTTCAGCTGAGAGACACCCAATCTGAGGAAACAGGATCACCTGGGAATTGGCGAGGTGAGGAACCTGTGGCCTGTCTGTCTCTCTGATCTTCCAGCATTCACTCCAATAACTGGCCTCAGGCTTGATTTTATTAATAAGAACTTTGAAGATTCCTGCTACACTTGTGTACAATCAACTGGTTCCTGCTTGGAGATAGAAAACTCCATAGAAGAAAATTCATGCCTGGTATTGTATAGGTGCAAAAAACTTAACAAGTCATAGAAAAGATGTGGAACCCACTTACGATTGTTTGCTAAGTGGACATGTTATTAAAATGTCTTCTAAATTCTAATGTCTAAACTCACAGATAGTGCTATTCTAGGTCTTGGTTAAATAAGCTTGTTTTTGCAGTGGTTAGTAGTTAACAAAGAGTCATGAATGGCCAAGGCTAAGAATAAATGACTGTTGAGTGCTCAGCCTTAAAACAGGTATCTTTATCATCCCCCTTCATGGCCCATGGAATATAATAGAAGAGGGAAAGAAGGTATATACGGTATATACGAGTCTAAGGATATGGAGGAGTACTGTTATGTGCTATCTTCTAAATGTAGTATGGCTGGTGAAATCATGATCAGACAGTAGTACAGGACCTTAAAGAGATAGAGGTAGTTAACATCTTGTCATGGATAAAAAGAAGATTCTAGTATCTCCCCTCTTTCTTAATGAGCTATAGGAAGTCAGTGGGTTTCTATGCGATCTTGAGTCACATTGTTCATTGGTGTAACCAGTGGTATGTTTCCCAACTCTGGTAACCTTCTTCCCACTCAGAAACTCAGTAGATAATATTTTTTTAAAGATAGAAAAATAGGATAAGAGCTAGTTGTAAACATAAGGAGATCAAGAAAAGAAAGAATGACAAGAGAGATTAATAGAAGTGAATATATCCAAAACTGTGGTATACATGTAGTAATTATCAAAGATACACTAAATACATGTAAGAAATTTTAACAAAATTAATTTAAAAAAAAATTTACTTTCCCTCACCCATATCACCCTACTTCATTTTTTTGAGGGAACTCACTAAGTCAGAGATATGCTCCTGCATCTTTGGCATAGGGCTCATATTTAAGGAGAGGCAGAACATTGTAAGAGGAAGAAAATCACAGTGTCTTGCTGTGGATATTGCTCTGTATAAATAAACACTGATTGGCCAGTGGCCGGGCAGGAAGTATAGGCGGGACTAACAGAGAGGAGAAAAGAGGAAACAGGAAGGCAGAGAAGGAGACTGCCTAGAGCTGCTGCCACGACAAGGAAGATGTAAGGTACCGGTAAGCCACGAGCCAAGTGGCAAAGTAAAGATTAATAGAAATGGACTAAATATAAGAGTAAGAGCTAGACAATGATAGGCCTAAGCTAATGGCCAAGCAGTTTAAATAATGTAAGAGTCTGTGTGTTTATTTTATAAGTGGGCTCTGGGACTGGCAGGACTTTGTAGCTGGAGCTGGGAAGAAATTCTCCAGCAACAGTGTCTTCAGGGTAACTGACTTTCCTAGAAAGGGATACATAAAGAACACCAGAATGATGACAATATCAGTAGACATGCTAACATGAAAAACTGAAATTTTGACAGGGTCTCATCCCTACATAGAGAGCTATAGACAAAAAAAATGCCTTCTGAGAAAGAAATAATTAGACTCTCATGAGGATAAATGCATGTACCAGTTATCCAATACAGAGTGCTCAGTCTTGAATCATACACAAACAATAAAAATGGAGAATAACAGAACCCATTTGAAAAAGTGCAAGAAAGCCACTGGAGTGGACAGGGAGAAGGATGGTTTGAGCTCAGGGAATTGGTGAAAGGAAAGACTGAAAAAAAAAGTTATGTATGAGAATAACATAAGAAAACCTGCCAGTTTCCTTATTAATTTTAAAACAAGCATTTTTTCTTTGTTTTCTGTAATAAATTGTAATTAGGGGGAAAATTAATTAGTACAGCCTTAAGCAACAGAAGCCATTTTCTCTTTATTTTCAATGTGAATGAATTCTAATGCTGCTTGCGGACTTGGTTTTCACCCTTCTTTACAGGCATGCTCTCAGGAACCTTCAAATTCATTACAGGGTTGGGGGAAGGGTCATCGAGGCAACAGGGCAGTAGAAGTACCTGTAGAGTCCCATCATTTCCCTGACTCAATGTTGTTTCTGTATCTAACCTGTAAACACTTGTCATTAATTTAGCCCTCCATATACATACATACATATATATATATATATATATGATTTTTAGATACATTTATCATATGACAATAGTTTACACATGTAACCTTTACTATTTAATATATCAAATATTTTAAAGGACTTTTAGTCTTGTTCTTAATTGTTCTTTAGCTTTAAATTCCATCTGTTGTATTCTTAATTCATTGCCACATTTTAATATTCTAACTGGAAAATGTGCTACTTTTGAAAATCAGAATGTTTTTTATTTGAATTCTTAACCTTGTTCATGCTGTTAGCTCATTACATGAATTAGCAAATTCCCTTAAGGCTCCCTTTCTCTCACTCTTAAAGAATATTTGATAGTTATAACCTCTCTGCTACCTTCCAAAATGACCCTTGGGCTTATATGTAGGAGTTGCTATGTAGATATATCATCTATATTGGGCTCCAGATCTCTGTGTTTTCATTGATTGTGGTTTTTTATAATGGTTGAACCAATTAACCACGAGATGCCCCTCTCCAGAGATAACAAGACCAGACCCCGGAGATGAGTTGTAAAACTCCTGACAGGGCAAACAGATAAGATAAAATAAGATAAAGTCCAGGCCCGGGAAAAACTTGACCAATCAAGGATGGACCCGTACTAACCCCCTCCCCTCTAAGAAATTTTATGGGTTTTGCCTATAAAAACCAACTTCCCCAAGAAAGAGGCACTCCTCCCTGCCTCACTGTATTGGGTGTAGGAATGAGTCCCTGTCTAGACTTGTATCTGCAGAATAAACCTTGCTGTTGCATTCTGGACATCCAAGGTCTTCGGTGGTCTCTTTGGGGGGTCACAATCTGGGCATAACAATGGGAGGTTTTTGGTTGTTTAATGAGTTATGAATATTGTCATTGTTTATGATGGTTGGTTACAAATCGTTAATTGTTAATGGTCAGGAAAAACGCTGAACAAGGAGATTAGATTCAGAGTTTTTGTTTGAAGAAAAAAGAAAAAAGAATATAGATATGAGGTAGACCATCTAATCTATTCTGAGAATAAAAGATAAAGAAATAATAGGATAAATGGGTAGATCATTGAATCTACACTGAAAAAGAAAAAGAGGAAGATATAAAAATGATAAAAGGTAGATTATTGAATCTATGATGAAAAAAAAGGGAGAATATGGATATGATAAAATAAAAGGGGAGATTATGGAATCTACTTTTAAAAAGGAACTACTTGTTTTAAATAGGATAAGTAATGATTTTTTTGTCTGAGTTTATCACATGTTACTGGACTGGACATTGTTATATATTAATGGAGTTTTTGTCTGAATCTGTCAAGTATTAATGGATTAGACATAGGTAATGTAATCTTGACTGTATATATTGTATATACTTATTATTGGATATATTTTTTCTTGTATTAGTTATAAGCTTTTTTTAAATTTTAGAACAACAAAGGGGAAATGTGGTGGCATTGTGTTCCCCAAAATATTGTGCATGCCAATAAACTTATCTGGGGTCAGAGAAGAGAACAGCCACAACATTAAACACAGAGGATAGGCAATGGTAGCACATGCCTTTAATCCTATCATTCCAGAGGCAGAAATCCTCTGGATCTCTATGAGTTCAAGGCCACATTGGAAACAGCCAGGCATGGTGACTCATGCCTTTAATCCCAGAAAGTGAGCTTTTAATCCCAGGGAGTGATGGCAGAAAGCAGAAAGATTTATAAGGTATGAGGACCAGAAACTAGAAGCTTTTAGCTGGTTAGCTTAAGCCTTTTGAGCAACAGTTCAGCTGAGATTCATTCTGGGTGAGGACTCAGAGGATTATACTCTGAGGAAACAGGATCAGCTGAGGAATTGTCAAGGTGAGGAAGCTGTGGCTTGTTCTGCTTCTCTGATCTTTTAGCATTCACCCCAATACCTGGCTCAGGTTTGTTTTTATTAATAAGACCATTTAAGATTCATGCTATATCTATGCCGAAGAAATGATCCATTCACATTGTTTTAAGTTCTTGGAGAAATTATGAGAGCACACATGAAGCTCATATAGGAAGCAGCTGATATATTAAAAACCGAATAACACCAGATATTCCTTGAGATTTGGGTTCCTCTGGAGAAATTCCTTGATTCTTCCAGGTATAGCTTTACCATATTTAGCTGAATTCTTACTATATTCATGTGGCTCATAGCATCTCCCATTTTTGTTTAGTTAAAAAAAGAGAGAGTGTTTAATTCTCTTCAGAGAACAGAATAATGTATGCAAATTTAAGTTTATGTAAGTTTGGAGATGACTGGAAAAAAGATATGTAATGGTTAATTAATATTGATATTTAATCAACATTTATATCAATAATATATATTAATAATCAATAATCTATATAGATGGAAAACTGAGAATTAGTTTAATCATCTAATATGTATAGTTGTAGATGTATATATAGCTGTATATAGCTGTATCTCTGTCCCAAAAAGGGAAGCAGAGGAATAACATAAAAATCTACAATTAGCTAGTATATCATAATATGGTCAAGTATGCCTGAATATTATGATTTTGAGTTATCAAAAAGAGATGGCTAGTTAACTCTATTAATCTCTGATTAGTGGTATTATTTGGTTAAACTGTATTTTAAAGAGGCATTGTTAGATACAGAGTTACCTGAATTAGTCATGAGCATCTGTTGAAGCACAGCTGCAGTTGAAGCTGACCTAGTAATTCAAATTTGTAATCAAGGAAATATTAAACCATTTAGCCATGAGAGGGCATTAATAACCTGTGTCAGGGTATGCATCCATTTCAGGATCATGGCCAGAATTTATGCAATAAATAATAGAACATATAAAATAATAACAGAACACACAAGCCACCACCATCATCACCAACAACAAAATACCAGGAACCAATGGTCATTGATATCTATCAATATGAACAGTTTCATTTCCTGAAGAAAAGACACAGACTAGCAGAATGGAGAAAAAATAGGATCCATCCTTCTGCTGCATCCAAGAAACTTACCTTAACATCAAGAATAGTCATTACATCAGGATAAAGGAGGTGAAATGGATACTACAAGTAAATGGACCTATCAAGCAAGCTAATATCAGGTGGTATTTGCAAATGACTTTAATACCAGTACTCCAGAAGCAGAGGCTGTTGAAACATTGAGTTCAAGGCCTCCCTGGTCTACAGAGTGAGGTCCAGGGCAGCCAGGGCCACAAAGAGAAACCTTGTCTTGAGGAGGAAAAAAAAAAAAAAGCAAGCTGTTCTAGTCACTTTAATAACTTTAATATCTAACAAAATAGATTTCAAACATGAAAAAATCAAAAGAGAAAGGGGTAGACAATACATCCTAATCAAAGGAAAAATCCACCAAGATAGCTTTTCAATTCTTAGAATATATGCCCCAAATACAAGGGCAACCAAGTTTGTAAAAGAAGCACTAGTATAGCTTAAATCACATATGAACACTCAATCACTGATAGTTCATTACCTTACTCTCACCAATGAACAGGTCATCTAGGGAAAAAAAAAAACTAAACAGAGAAA
This sequence comes from Peromyscus leucopus, assembly GCF_004664715.2. NCBI lineage: Eukaryota > Metazoa > Chordata > Mammalia > Rodentia > Cricetidae > Peromyscus > Peromyscus leucopus. The sequence continues at coordinate 29,283,357 of NC_051070.1, forward strand.
TACTGGAGTAAACAAATAAACAAATAAAACAAATGGGCCTAGCAGGTGTTACAGAACATTTCATCAAAACACAAAACAATATATCTTCTTCTCAGCACATTATGGAACTTTTTCCAAAGTTCATCACATATTTGGACACAAAGCAAGTCTCCACAGACACAAGAAAGCTGAAATTTAAATATCTCCCAATTAAAACTGAAATTTTAATAACAGGAGATATTTAAATATCAGAAAACCACAGATTAACAATAGGTTTCACCAACAACAGAAATAGCAGAAAGCTTAAAAACACATGGAAACTGTACAAATCACTCTGGAAAGATGTGGTTGATACATTGTGCTTCCCAATAAACTTATCTGGGAGTCAGAGAACAGAATAGCCAGGTTAGGCAGTGGTAGCACATGCCTTTAATCCTAGCATTTGGGAGCCAGAGATCCTGGATCTCTGTGAGTTCAAAGCCACACCAGAAACAGAGCCAGTCATGGTAGCACACATCTTTAATCCAAAGACTATAGAGATTTCATGCCTTGCTTGGGAAAGATACATTCCTTTAATCCCAGGAAGTAATGGCAGGAAGCAGAATGGTATATAAGGCCTGAGGACCAGGAACTAGAGGCTTTTAAGCTTTTAGGCTTTTAGCAGCAGTTCAGCAGACATCAATTCAGATGAGGACTCAGAAGCTTCCAGTTGGAGGAAACAGGAGTGACTGAGAAGTTGGTGAGGTGAGGTTAGCTGTGGCTTGTTCTGTCTCTCCTATCTTTCTGAATTCATCCCAATATTTGGCTCTGAGATTTTAGTAATAAGACCGCTTAGCAATTCAGCTAAAGAAAGAAACATGGGTCAAGACAAAAATGGAAATAAATTAAAAACTTCTTAGAATTCAACAAAAGTGAGTATATAGCATACCAAAACTAATGAGACACAAAGAAAGAGGTGCTTAAGGGAAAGTAAGTTCAGAGTACTACGTGCCTTCATTGAGGAAAAAAAATTGGAGAGATCTCATACCATCAACTTAACAGCTCACCAGAAAATTCTAGATAAAAAAGAAATAAGAGTACCCAAGAGGCATAGCCAGAAAGAAATGATTAAACTGACGGCTGAAATAAATAATATAGAAAGAAAGATAACAATACAAAGAATTAATGAAATAAAGAGTTGGTACTTTGAGAAAACCAACAAATTAGAAAATAATTATCCAAACTAAGTAAGAGGCAGAGAGAGAATACTTAAATTATCAAAATCAGAAAGAAAAAGGGGGGCATTAACAATAAATAGTGAGGAAATACAGAGAACCATAAAGACATATGTAGCTAGAGTTTTCCTGCCTGGCCCACAGGACAAATCTCTGTCACCCTCCAGTCTGACAGCCACTCAGACCCAACCAAATAAACAGAGAGTTATATTGCTTACAAACTGTATGGCCATGGCAGGCTTCTAGGCTTCTTGCTAACTGTTCTTATATCTTAAATTAATCCATTTCTATAAATCTATACCTTGCCACGTGGCTCGTGGCTTACCAGTATCTTCACATGCTGCTTATCATGGCAGTGGCTGGCAGTGTCTCCCTAGCCTTCCTGTTCTCTCAATTCTCCTCTGTGTTAGTCCCGCCTATACTTCCTGCCTGGCCACTGGCCAACCAGTGTTTTATTTATTGACCAATCAGAGCATATACAGACCAAGCCACAGCAGACATACTTTAAAAACCTGACTCCACCAACAGGAAAATCTAAAAGAAATGAATAATTTTCTCAATACATACTACTTCCCAAAGTTAAAACAATGTCATGCAAGCAATTTAAACAGAAGTATAACCCATTGTAAATTAGGAGAATCTCTGTCTCTATGTCTGTCTTTCTGTGTCTTTGTCTGTCTGTCTGTCTGTTTCTGTCTCTGTCTCTCTCTGTCTGTCTCTCTGTCTGTTTCTCTCTCTCTCTCCCCCTCTCTCTTTCTCTCTCTCTCACACACACATAAATAAATAAATAAATAAATAAATAAATAAACAAACAAACAAACAAATAAAAATCCCAGGACCAAATAGTTTTAGCAAATAATTCTACCCTACATTCAAGGAAGAGTTAACACCAATACTCCTCAAATTATTCCACATACTAGAAACAGAAGGAACATTCCCTAATTCATTTTATGAAGCCACAGTTTCCCTAGTACACAAACCACATAAAGACTCTACATAGAAAGATCAATTTCTCTTATGAACACCAATGCAAAAATACACAAAATAATATTTGAAACCCAATCCAAAAACACACCAAAAAGATCATTCACTATGGTCAAGCAGGCTTCATCCCAGGGATGCAGGGGTGGTGATACAATATATGAAAATTAGTAAATGTAACTGACTATATAAGCAAACTGAATGAGAAAAAAAACCTGCATGATTGTCTCATTATGTGCAGAAAAGCCCTTTGACAAAAATCTAATACTCTTTTATGACAAAATTCTTAGACTGTTTAGAGCTACAAGAGACACATCTTAAAAACAGAGGCAGATTATATCAAGCCTATAATCAACATCAAATTAAATGGAGAAAAACTCGCAGCTATTCCAGTGAAATGAGAAACCTAACAAGGTTTTCTAATCTCTCCATATCTATTCAGTACAGTACTTGAAGTTTTAGCTAGAGCAATAAGATAATTGAAGGGAACAAAAAGGAAGATTTCAAAGCATTTTGATTTATGGAGGATACATGAGGAGAACAAGACACTCTGAATCAACCAAGCAAGACTGATATGAACTCACAGAGATGAAAATACCAATCACAGAGCCTACATGGGTGTATATGAGGTCCCTCAATATATATTATAGCTATGAATTTAATATTTTTAAGGAACTCCTGGCTATGAGAATGAGTACATCTCTGATTCTTTTATCTGCTCATAGAAGTCTTTTGTTCCTGTTACGATGCCTATGATAGATGTGTGCTTTGTTAGTTTTTGCATCATCTTATTATATTAGATTCGTCATGTTTTGTTTTTTTTTTTTTTTTTTTTTTTTGTTTTCTCTTAGAAGTCTGTTTTTTTCTAATGAGAGACAGAAAGGGAGTAGATCTGGGCAGAAGGGGAGGTGGAGGTGGGGAGGAACTGCTAAGAGTAGAGGGAGAAGAAACTAGAATCAGGATATATTGTATGATAAAAGAAACTAATTTCAACGAAATAGTTGGAAATGTGTTATAGCCTTGTTTCATTCTATGAGAATCAAAGAAGGTCTTTATCCTCTATGAAAATTCTCGATGCCTTCTAATAATATTAGTCAAACATAATATCCATGAACTTTAACTTAATTTTGATAAGCTATCCAATTCAATTTTGCTGTCATTGTAGTTAAAATATTAGATGTTTTGATCCATTTATGTACACTACTAATTTTATACTACATAAACTATATAAGTATAATTAGAACCTTAGCATATTAATAAAATTACAATATAGTTTGAAGATGTTATTAAATATGAAAATATAGTGGGGGAGCCAAGAAGACTGGAAGTGGGGGAACCTATGATTGAGATGCAAAAATATATGAAAATGTTAAGTGAACTTCAGTACGATGAAAAATTTATTTATTTTTGCAAATACATATAAATATAACTTGCATATATGTATATAAAGAATCTATGAATATCTGGGTTTACCCACTTATGTTTCCATAGGTCTGTGAATGCAAAATGTCAATAAAGGCTTTACTCTTAATACTTAAATGATGTAATTTTAAAAAGCTCAATTTTGCTCTCAAAAATTATTTTTTGACTCCCTGAGAAACAGATTGTTGAACAAATATGAGGATGCCAAATGCAACTGTAATTCAGTGGAGACCAGTCCATGATACTATCAAATGATACTTAAAGTACACCCATCAAACCACACAAATGCAAACAACCCAGGTGTCAAGAGAGGCAAGGCTGACCAACACCAGTGTTTTCCTTGTGAGCAGATATATTAGAAAGAACTTGAAAGAAGAACTGTGAAAAATCCTAGTTGTTCTTAAATCCATAGCTTATAATGATGGGATGTTTAAATATAGTTTTTACACTGTATTTTTTTTTCAAAAACATATGCTGTAAGAAAATTCAAGCAAATATTTGAATATAATCTAGTAATAGGTATCAGCGTGATTATGATCTTAGGCTCATTGAATTTGTAAAATCTTGTTCCAATAAAATAATAGTAATTGTGGGAAATTATTATACAAAGCTAACATTTTAATAATTGTAAAAACTTAAGTATCATTATGATGTAATAACAGAATCATTAAATTATAAATCATTCATATATAAACCATGGTATACAAATACTTCCCTTTTTTGGGGGGAGAGGGTTTTGAGACAGGGTTTCTTTGTGTAGTTTTGGTGCCTGTCCTTGATCTTGCTCTGTAGACCAGACTGGCCTTGAACTCACAGATATCCACTTGGCTCTGCCTCCCGAGTGCTGGGATTAAAGGCATGCACCACCACTGCCCAGCAAACATGATAGTTTTTGATATTTGCCTCTTGATATGTTATTGACTTCAGATCACTTTCTGTCTCTGTATCTGTCTGTCTCTCTGTCTCTGTCTCTGTCTCCCTCTCTTTATTTTTTCAAGACAGATTTGCTCTGTGTAGCTGGAACTTACTCTGTATATCAGACTGGCTTTGAACCCAGAGATTTGCTTGCCTCTGCATCCTAAGGGCTGCGATTTAAAGCATGTGCCCCCATAACTGTCTACTTCTCTTTTTAACAAGATTTAGTTATTTTATGTTTAGGGTATAAGTTTATTTCTGAATGTATGCATGTGAACTACAAACATACTTGACACCCATGGAGGTGAATAGAGCATATCTGATGCTTCAGACGTAAGTTATGGATTGCTATGTGCTGCCACATATGTGCTGTGGAACAGATCCAAATCCTCTTCAAAAACAAAACTTACAATTTGTAGGTAGAAGATTTTGTGACTGAGTTCATGCCCCAGTCCTACCACTGGAAGCCTTGCCTGCTTACAGAAGATGGTCAGTTCAGACTCTTGCATCCCTGATTACTAGGAGTCTTCACTAGGGTTACGCTTATAGATTTTAGGGATCTTACATTGCATGAGTTTTCTGCATTTCTTCCCAAGGATGCCCCCCCCAATTCCAGTCATCTCTTCCAGTACCCTCTCCCTCCACCCCCATCAAACATCTCCTGTTCCCATACTCACCCACTCTGCACATTATTCAAGTCCAAGTGGATCAAAATCTCAACATAAAACTAAATACATTGAACATGACTGGAAGAGAAAGTGAGGAATAACTTTGAAGGCATTAGGACTGGAGAAAACTTCATAGGAGAACACTGGCAACACTGTGCTATCTAGCCACTAAGATCTGCAGTTAATAAATGAGGTATCATGAAACTGAAATGTTTCTGTAAAACAAAGGACACCATCAATAGGACAGAATGTGAAAAGATTTTAACCACCTCCATATCTGACATAAGGCTAATATCCAAAATATATAAAAAGCTCAAGAAATTAGACATCAAAATGACCAACAGTCCAATTAAGAAATGGGCTATAGACCTAAACAGAATTCTCAACAGAGGAAACTCAAATGGCTGAAAGACATTTAAGGAATTGCTCAACATCCCTAATCATCAGGGAAATGCAAATCAAAACAACTCTGAGATACCACCTTATGCCTGTCAGAATGGCTAAGATCAAAAACACTGAAGACACTTTATGCTGGAGAGGATGTGGAACTCGGGGAACTCTCCCCCACTGCTGGTGGGAATGCAAGCTTGTACAACCACTTTGGAAATCAATATGGTGCTTTCTTAGAAAATTGGGAATCAATCTCCCTCACGATCCAGCTATACCACTCTTGGGCATATACCCAAGAAATGCTCAATCATACCACAAGAGTACTTGCTCAGCTATGTTCATATCAGCATTGTTTGTAATAGCCAAAACCTGGAAACAACCTAGATGCCCTTCAACTGAAGAATGGATAAATAAATTATGGCACATATACACAATGGAATACTACTCAGCAGAGAAAAACAATGACATCATGAGCTTTGCAGGCAAATGGATGGATCTAGAAAAAATCATCCTGAGTGAGGTAACCCAGACTCAGAAAGACAAATATGGTATGTACTCACTTATAGGAAGATGCTAGATGTGGAACAAGGATGACTGGACTGCTATTCACATCACCAGTGAGGCTACCTGGAAAATGGGACCCCAAAAAAGACACAGAGAAATGGATGAGATCTACATGAACAGCCTGGTCATTAGTGGGAACAATGAAGGGCGAGAGTGGAGGGAAAGAGAGTGGGAGATCCTAGCTGGATCAAGAAAAGAGAAGGAGAACAAGGAATAGGAGACCATGGTAAATGAAGACCACATGAGAAGGGGAGGAAGCAGAGAGCTAGGGAGGCCCACGGAGATCCACAAAGATACCCCCGCAAAAGACTGCTGGCAATGGTCGAGAGACGGCAGGAACTGACCTACTCTGGTGATGGGATGGCCAGACACCCTGATAGTTGTGCCATAAACCCCATCCAAGGACTGAGGAATCTGGATGCAGACATCCACAGCTGGGCCCCTGGTGGAGCACTGGGAGTCTAATTAGTGAGAAAGAAGAGGGTTTTTATGAGTGAGAATTTTGAAACCAAGGTTGGATAAAGTACAGGGACAAATAGCCAAATGAATGGAAACACATGAACTATGAACCAAAGGCTGAGGGGTCCCCAACTGGATCAGGCCCTCTGAATTGATCTCTAAAGTATTCAAAGGCCACCTGGCCAAACATCCCAATTGTCCTGCTAAAAACCCCATCCAATGACTGAGGGAACTGGATACAGAGACTCACGGTCAGGCCCCAGGTGGAGCTCCAGTCGTCCAATTGGTGAGGAAGAGGAGGGTTTGTATGAGTGAGAATTGTTGAGACCAAGGTTGGAAAAAGTATAGGGACAAATATACAGATGAGAGGAAACATATGAACTATGAACCAATAGCTGAGGAGCCCCCAACTGGATCAGGCCCTCTGGATAAATAAGACAGTTGATTAGCTTGATCTGCTTGGGAGGCATCCAGATAGTGGGACCGGGTCCTGTCCTCAGTGCATGAACTAGCAGTTTGGAGTCTGGGGCTTAAACAGGGACACTTGGCTCAGCCTGGGAGGAGGGGGCTGGACCTGCCTGGACTTAATCTACCAGGTTGAACTTAATCTTCGCGGGGGGGGGTCTTTGCCCTGGAAGAGATGGGAATGGGGGGTGGGCTAGGTGGAAGGTGGAGGTAGAGGGTGGCGGAGTGGGGGGTGGGAGGGGGGAGAACAAGGGAATCCGTGGCTGATGTGTAAAATTAAATTTAATAAATAAATTTTAAAAATGAAAAAAAAGAAACTAGAAACAAGAAAACAAATAATTCAGTTTAAAAATGGAGTATAGTTCTAAACAGGTAATTCTCAAAAAAAAAAAAAAGGAATCACAAATGGACGCGAAACACTTAAAAAAATGTTCAACATTCTTAGTCAACAGGGAAATGGAAATCAAAATGACTTTGTGATTCCACCTTACTCTTGTCAGAATGGCTAGGATCAAAATCACAATTGACAGCTCATGCTGTAGAGGTTGTTGAGCAAGGGGAACACTCCTCCATTACAGGTGGGGATTGCAAACTTGTATAGCCCCTTTGGAAATCAATATGGTCATTCCTCAGAACTTGAAAATCGATCTACTTCATGACTCAGCTATACCACTCCTGGGCATATACTCAAAGAATGTTCCATCCTACTTCAAGGACACTTTCTCAACTATGTTCACAGCATCTTTATTCCTAATAGCCAGAAAAAAATATGTGGTACATTTACACAATGGAGTATTACTCAGCTGTGAAAAACAAAGATATGATGAAATTTGCATGCAAAAGCATGGAACTATAAACAATCATCCTGAATAAGGTAACCCAGACCCAGAAGTACAAACATGGTATGTAGTCTTTTATAAGTGGATATTAGCTGTTGGGTAAAGGATAACCAGACTATAATCCAGACCCAGAGAGGCTAAATAAAAAGAAGGGCTCAAGGAGAGACACATGGGTATTCTTAGGAAAGAAAATAGAAAAGCAACAAGCACTCTTAACTATTGAGTCCTACCTCACACTCTGGTGTAAGGCATCTTGATTTTCCCTTGTAAAGAAACTATAGAAAATTGATAAAGACATTAATTTTAGATAGTATGTCTTTGTAGATGAAGAGAGTTCAAAGGCAAATTCTCCCTATAATTTCTGTATTTCAGTTGCTTTTACATTAATGCAGACAAAATTTCAAAGTGGCATATTTTTCACTTAAAACATTTCAAACTTCAATACCATGTTATCATATTATCTATGTTTTTGAAAAATTAATGATTTAAAACATGCAACTATTTGTATACCTATGTAGAATATGTCAGGATAAAATAGCACTGGAAGAACAATGTTTGTATCAACATTGTCACATAGATATTTGATAAAATATTTTATATCATACATATGTATATTCGTATAATCTTCTGTCCTATATTTCATGTCAACAATATGTCAAAGAACATTATATTCAGTAAAAATAAAGTTAAAATAAGTATGGAATTATATTATTCTTATATTTCAGAATTTGAGATGCAAGGTATTTTTATGCAAAACTGGTTGACCTGGCACTCACTATGTAGTCAAGAGTATCCTTAAAGTCACAGGAATCCTCAAGCATCAATATACTTAGTGCTACTGTTAAAGGGATGAATTAATCAAAACTTTCCCCTCAAGGGTTAGGAAGCTCTGAAGAAAAAGGCAGAAATATGTTAAGAGCCAGAAGTGATGGATCACTCCAAGAAAAGAGTGTGTTCCAACACAGCAAGACAGATCACATATGAATTCACATAGATTGTGACATGTACAGACTCTGAACAGGTTCAAATCCAATGGTGTTCCAGTGCTGAAGGAGGGAACTAGACACTGGCTCCCATCCTTAACCCAGAAGCTAAGTCCAATTGACATCTGCTTGTAAAAGAAAAATTGGTCTTCACCAAAAAAGTGTCACAGTGTGTAATAACCACATTTTTGGCCAGGTGCCATGATCAGTAGTATATGACCAATACAAACAACCTCAATGGTATTTTTGTGGACCTTTTGTCTTAAATTGTTTTGCCATTTTTTTGATATTACCAATATTGTATTTTATTGATTAGAGTGTATGTGTGTTCATGTGAATGTGTGTGTGTGTGTGTGTGTGTGTGTGTGTGTATTTTGCCTTTTAATTATGGACTGTTTGCTATTTTTATTATGTTTATTTATTTGTTTTCTAAAAAGAGAAAGGACATGGAGTTTTCAATTTGAGAAGATTTAGGAGGACTTGGGAAACATGTGATTAGAATATATTGTATGAAGAACATTTTCAACACAAAGATAATGTGCTCAGCCATTTATTTATTCTTTTTTGTTTCTAAAATTCTAATTCTATTATATTTTTGGTCATCAAATTTCATAAAAGACCAAATATCAGGTGGTATATTGCACATTTATTCAATGGAGTTCTATGTACAAAATAGCCCATGATGTTCCTGTTGGGGAAAATACTTTGCAAGTAGTATATAAAACTCAAGAAGTAATTATTTACTACTGATCACTCCAATATTTTTTTAAAAGCATTGTGATATTTTCTCAATCATAATAGTACATTTTCCAAGAGTAAAACCAATTAAGTAGCTTGAGAGAATCATAATGTAGGTTATGAGGAATGAAATACAGTTTTCTTACTAAATCTAACTTAATATAAAATATTTCTCTATTATAAAATTAGAGACCATTGTGATGTTTATTCTTGAAAACTTAGATTACAATCACCATGAAAACACTTCTAGTGTGATATTGTCAGAAAAGTTTAAGACACACTACTTCATCTGAATGTGGAGACAATCACTGAAGAAGTTGCAGGGGGTCTTCGACTGACTACAAAAGAGAAATAGTGTTGAGGCTCAGGATTCACCTCTCTCTGATTTCTGGAGTATGGATGCAATGTGGCCAGCACATGTGGCTATGCTTTTCCTACCATAATAGACTCCATTTTCAAAATGTGAGACAAAAGATCCCAGTCCTCATTGAGGTTGCCTCTGACGTGGTTCATATCACAACAACAAAAGCAATGACGCATTTTATCTTCCAAACCCCTCTGTCTCTTTCTCTTCTGGCTTCCCCTCTATGCTACCTCTTTCCAGCTTCCACTGCTAAGCCTGCCTGTTTTCCCAGCGCACTATCTCTAAAAGCATAATGCTCTCTTTTCCTTATCCATGCCCCTCTTCCCAAAAGCTGTTCAGATTCATATCTCCCTGTCCTGTTTCTTTTTTCCTGAAAAAAGCGCTAGAAATGCACCTCAGCTTTCAAATCGTTCTGAAATGAAATTACTTATCCTGACTTAAAATATTACATGTAAATATTTCCCTCAATGTTTAATGCCTGAGTGTGATAAATGAAATGTTATCTACTGCTTATGCAGAAAAATGTTAGAAATAGTATGACATTTTACTGATCTCTGTGAGTTCAAAGCCAGCCTGGGCTACCGAGTGAGTTCCAGGAAAGGCGCAAAGCTACACAGAGAAACTCTGTCTCGAAAAAAACAAAAGATAATAATAATAATAATAATAATAATAATAATAATAAAAATTAACTGTTTTTATTCATAATTTGAAAGACCATTATATTCACATATTTGTTTATTAAATTTAAATTTGAATTTAACTGTACTGGGTGATGAGGGAGAAAACTTAAAGATACATTTTATAATACTTTACCATCTAGAATGCAAAATATATAATTAGCATACACTCTTAATTAACTATATTGGATAAAAATTGAAAGCCAACCCAAGATATCAAAACAAATTTTAAGGTACATGAGATAAAAGTTAAAGATGAATATACCAGTATAAATGAAACATTTATTCAATATGTGAAAAGGAAATTCAAAGTCTGCGGGATGTAGCTCAGAAGAAGTTGAACTGCATAAAATGTACAAAACTCTAAATTAAAACTATAGTGTTGAAACCAAAAAGGAAGGAAGGAAGAGGAGAAGGGGATGAATGGAGGGAGAGAAGGAACAAGAAAGTGAAAAAACGAATAGCGAAATTGCTCAATAGTTAAAAGCTTATTTCAGCAACACAAGGGCTAGAGTTAGGATCCAGCACCCACAAAATAAATCAGGCATCTGACAAATGCCGGTAAGCAGTGCGAACACATTATTGGAGGTCAGGCAATTTAACAAACAGGTAAGGAAAGAAAATCACTAGTAATTAATGTAATTCCCTAAATTATTTTAGCAGACAGCACACAGATAAATGTATGTGTCACTATCTGTGAGAATTATAGCAAAGCGTTTATTCATATAAAATAGAATTTGCACTTTGATAAAATGCATAGGTCATAAGATTGGGCATCATATTTTTTCTTATCTTTTTGTTATTTTGTAGAAACACAAAATGAAATAATTAATATGAAAATGTTAAAATGTTCTAATATACTCCTCTTTAAAAGTAACAGTGGTTTTCATTTTGTGCTTTTAAATTCTAATGAAGCAGTTAACATAAATTTCACATAACTGAAAAAATTACTTTATTGCCCATATATTTCTCAATGATGCATGTGTTTTTATACTGTAATAATGATGTAGAAACATGAATAAGTCAAATTCATGCCAAAATAAAAGGACCCTTGGCCACAATTCTAACTAAATGTAAAAGTTGGGCTTGAATTCTTGAGCAAATTTCAACTAGTAGTTTGTTTTTACCTTAAAGTAATGGATAGAATGTTTTTATGTACATTTTCTATGTGTGAAATACTTTAGATATCCAATTTTATTAGGCAAAATTGGAGACATGGACCATTGTATAGAACTTTCAATTCCATTTTTATAGTGCACTATCCTAAAAGATTTATTTAAAGTTCTATTGAACACTGAATACATAATTAATGATATGTCAGTAAATGTTCTGTGGAAAAATGCATCAAGGTATCATAGATATGTAAAATATTTTATATTTTGGGAAGTTAAATAGAATTAATTGAAACTGGCCATCCTACTAAAATTTATTTGTAAACCTAAAATGAATAGTACTAAGTGTTTGCGATCATTTGAAGATAGGGAAAGCCAGGGATACATCTCAGTCACATCACACAAGTTTCCACTGAGGCTAAGCAGGTAAGCGCTGCCATTTTGACTCAGTTCATCTTCACAACTTGGCAGTGGACAGAGATAGTCTTAGGAAATATAGGGTCATGACACATATCAGCCAGGTTCAGTTCAAGAGAATTTCAGTCCCAATTCTCTTAGGTCTTGGTATGAGGTTGTCTCATAGAGGCTTTTGCATAAGGTTGTAGGAAATATAAAAATTAAAGGTGTTCTTGAATTCTCTTTTAAATTATATTTTTGTTTTAAATAGAATTACGTAGCTTTCCTTTCTCTATATTTTTATTTTAAGATATTTATTATTTTTTATTATGTATATTTTTAGTTAGTTATTCTCCTATCATATATTATAACCCTACCAACGTTTTCCTTTACTTCTACCAGCACCCCTCCCTTCACATTCCCTTTTCCCAAGATCCACTTCTACTTTATTTTCCTTCAGAAAAGGGAAGACATCCCAGGGATATCAACCAAACACTGTTTAACAAATTAAAATAATATCAGGCAAAACCACTCCTATCAAGGCTGGACAAGGCAACTCAATCAGGGGAAAGGGTCCTATGATTAGGCAAAAGAGTCAGAGATACCCCTCACTCTTACTATTAGGATTCCCACAAGGACACCAAGCTACACAATCAGAATCTAGAGGCAGAGGATCTAGCTCAGACCCATACAGGCTCTGTGATTGTCTCTCCAGTCTCTGGATCCACTATGCACTTTGCCTAATTGATTTTGTGGGCCACTGTCTTGTGGTGTCCTTGATCCACTTGACTCCTATAGTACTTTCTCCCCTTCTTCCTTGGGATTACCTGAGCTCACCAGAGACCATCACAGAAAACTACAACTGAACACAATGCAGAAATCAAAATATCTCAGGGAATTACTGGGGTCTTAACAATGATAGACCCTCTTTGTTTTTAACTTTTGGCAACACCTGCAAGATGAGATGGTACACCAATACCTACTTCTTTGCTGAAGGTATAGAACCAAGTGAATTTCAGGGATTTCCTAGCCAGTGAACTAACAAGGAGAGATACATCCTGAAAAGATTTTGTGCCATCAAGAACAAAACTTATCACAGGGATTCTTATCTCTTAGAAGACCTTTGATAACACTTGAAAGGAAGACAAATAAAAATTGATATTATTAGTAAGAAAATCAGTAGCTCATCCTCTGTGTTTCAGATGTTTTGAAAACAAAAATAAAAACAAAACAAAACCTAAATGCATATATGCCACGCCAAAGCTGTTTATTAATTTAAAATAAAGCAGACCTTAACTTCAACTACTTAATTAATGAGCTTGTTCATAAAACCCCATGAAATTTATTAAAAATGGACTTATTTGAAATTCTAAAATGAGACAGACCTTTAGTTCTGGCTTAATCATTCAATGGAAACCAAAGATTGACTCACTGGAGACTCTTCTTTTTCCACTATACATTGGAAACAAAGTAAAAATTGCTGCTAATACCTTGCCTTACTGTGGAGCATACAGGGTGTTTGCTCAACTATTGTTAAGAATTATCATCATAACAAATGATTAGAAATAGCTGTCTTTGATTCTTTAGCTCCCAGTTCAAGCTTGCGCCTTATCTCAATTGTTATTTATTTTAGATTCTAGACCAAAGCTGTACACACTGAAAGTCCGGGTTCCCTTTTGTCTCCTTTCCCTCCTCTGTCATCATTACAGCTTCCTTCTCTGTGCTGATATACACCACACGGAGAAGAATTTGCAATTTCTTTAGCTGTGTCTGGTCAATGCTAAATGATGCTAGTCTTGCCTTCCATTGCTATCTCACCTTTATTTGATAAGCTTGCATTTTCAAAACATAATTTCTAAACAATAAGTTATCTTAATCAGTATTTTCTTTTCTCAGGAATGTTCAATTTCATATTTTTAAATTTTTTTCTGAAATTAAAATAGAATTACGACATTGTTCTCCATATTCCTCCTCTTATTGGCCTGCAACCCTTTCTGGGCTCTTTGTCTTTAATTGTGTACACACACACATACACACACACACACACACACACAAACCTAAATACAAAAATAAAATCTGCTCAGTTAGTATACAGTTACTTGCATGTATTTTTTTTTTTTTTTTATCTTTTGATATTGAAACCTATTAGCCTTTCTTTGTCATTATCTCCTGTCATTACTGAGGATGCCCCTCTGGCTGCCCCTCTCTACTCCTTCACTATTTTCTGAATTTTCCCTGAATAGGTCTAAAATGGAAATGGCATCTGTGGTAAAGTCATTATGTTTACATCCAGGCAAATACTAAGAAGTTTTAGGAACGTGGTTCGCACACGCTACTATTTCTCACTATTTTTCAAACTGACATTTCTCTGATTGGATCTCTGGCCTTTGACTGGCTTTGGTTCTGCTTCTCTAGCTACCGGAGACTGTCTTGGACTGAATGGCCCCCTGTGGTCAGCTGAGTATAGTTATGTCCCCAAATGCTTTATGTTCCCTCAGAAAAATAATATTTTTCCATGCATTTTTCCTGCATTTGTCCTTCAGCAAACTGCCCTTATCCTCCAGTTTTCTTGGGTCAAAAACATAATGTGTCTAGCCTCCTGGAGACAGTCTGTTTTGTTAATTTTATTGTTTTTAATTTTCAGTCTTGCTATTTCCCCTCTGTGTTTGCCTCTAGGACATGAATTTCATTTTCATTGGTATGGCTTGGGTAGGCCTAGGTTTTCCTGTAATAACACTGAATCCTTGCAAAGACCTGAAAATAGAACAGTCTGTATTATAAACCTGAATTCTCCTCTGATTTATAGGATGGACCCTCCAGATTACTAAAATCTAATGCAGTATTATGTAAGTTCTTCCTACAAAACCATTTCTGTCTTATTGAATTGCAAATTTCCTCAAAGTTCTATATTCCTACTTTTTATTACATGAAGTACTAAATTGAATGAGACTCACGTAGTTCTTCATGTGTTTCATTTTCTCTAATTTTAAGAACTGTGTGTATTCAATGCACTAAAATAAATATAGAAATACAAACTCTAAAATGAAAAATATGTTATCCTATTTTAATTCACCCTTGAGGAAATAAGCTAAAGATTAAAATAGTCACATATAATTTTGCAAAATATTTTAATTTTATATATATATAATATATATATATATTTATATATATATATAACCTCTCCCAATATCATTATACTATTGCACAGTTCAATGAGGAGCCTATTATCTTTCATATATCAATAATATGAAATTATTATTAAATTGTTAAAAATAGTGCAAATTATTAAGGTGGAAAGCATAATATATTTCAGAAATAATGCTATTCTCTTTTGCAAAATGATTACTCTCAAAAAATTCATTTCTGAATAGCATGCGGAATACCTTTTAATATCAGATCAACTTGATAAATAGCCTTCAGCTAACAATCCTCCTTATTCAAACTCACAAACTGAGTTACAGGTTTACTCTATCAATCTTAACTAAAAACATACTCATTAAGACAAAAAAAATCAGTCAGAGAGATATGATAGTTTTAGTGAATGACATCAGAATTCAGATAAACAGGTATTAGTAAATTTCACTTTATGTAATTATGAAATATACAAAAATTAAGTGTAGAAGTTTTATGAAACCTACAAGAGTCATGAAGAAACTGCTATGTCATCTCTTAAAATCTTCTGACAAGATAACTAAAGAATGTATGACTAGATTTCAAGATGTATGCATAAATTTCTTCTCCCCTTCAAACATCAGCATTGAATGCTTTTGAGACTTTTAACAAACTACTAAACATTTTTTAAAGTCTTGCTGTAAAATTTGTACTCTTGGTAACAAATCATGACCTAAGTATTCATGCAATTACACAAAACTAGACTGTATCCCAGAAGTATATTTAGTTCAGTGTAAGATGACCTTAGAAATAGCCTTTCTACTTGTCACATCTTTGCTTTTTCCTTTAGCTGAGGCAAACATTTTGTATTTTTAAAATTCCAATTCTGGGTGTTGTACATATTCCAAATCTCGGTAGAAATGACTGCTGCATCCTTTTTAGAATCTCAGTCTACTTGAGTGACTTTTAAGACTTTTCTATGAACTAGATAGTATAGTTCTTTTAAAATAGCAATAAGTTCTGTTATTATTTAAAATTTTAAAAATCCAATTACTTGCAGTGTTTATGAGTCCATGACAAATATATATAATACTATGTTTTAATACTTTATTATTATTATTATTTCTCAAGGCAAGTTTTCTCTGTGTAACCAACCTGGCTTCCTGGAACTTGCTTTGCAGACCAGACTGACCTCAAACTCACAGATACCTACCTGCCTCTGCCTCCCAAGAGCTGGGGTTAAAGGCATGTGCCACCAATGCTCAGTATGTTATAGTTGTTAAAATACAATGTGGTTTTCATTATATACATCTCCTTAAATAAAATGTAATTACATATTAACTATTTACTCATATATTTTGTGACTTTTGTAGAGGAGATGTGACAAAATGTCTATTTACACAAGATTGTACACCAACATAAGACCAAAGAAATTAATCAACATAAATATATCCTAGCAAAATATTTTATTTATTGGTGGTACTTACAGAAGTATTGGTGAAAC
Source organism: Peromyscus leucopus (assembly GCF_004664715.2). Lineage (NCBI taxonomy): Eukaryota > Metazoa > Chordata > Mammalia > Rodentia > Cricetidae > Peromyscus > Peromyscus leucopus. The sequence goes on from NC_051070.1 coordinate 29,300,138, forward strand.
ATTTCCCAGAAAAATTGGATATTCAAAGGCAGCTGCTACACTGAAAACCCTACTCAAGTCTAGGTGAAGAGTCATGAAAGCCATATCAATGGAGCTCCTTGCAGGTCTGGTAGGTAGTTCACTCAAGAGTAGCCTCTGATAGCAATTGATAATGTTTATGCATCCTCAGGAGGGGGTGTTTTGATATTGTTAGCTTTTGGAACTTCCCAGGGGCTTACAAATTGTTTGTGCTCTTTGTGGCTTGTGATTTTTATTTACTGTCTGAGTGAGCATGAATGAGAGTCTTCTAGGTGGACCATATTAGTTTAGAAGAAATTTCTACACACACCAATTGGAAATTAGAAATAGATACATGTATCAATTAACAGAAAACATTAGTCCTTTGTGACGTAAGTGGACATGCAATCTCACATTTCTTTTGGCATTTTAAGGCGGAGAGTAAATGTAAGAAAAAAAATTATGTCACTAACATTTTTATTAAGCTGCGTTATGTAAGGACTAGTTATCATTTTCCTTATATGTTTGTGAAAGCTGTTCTGAGTTAGAGAAATATTTTTATTTTAAGTTTTTGAAAATAAACTGATATCATTATCTGATTCCTCCTTCCTTTCCATCCTACTATCCTGCTCTTGTGACATCCCACTTAAAATGGTAGAAGAAATATGGGATTGCATGTCCATTTACAACACAAAGGACTAATGTTTTCTATTAATTGGCACATATATCTACTTCTAATTCTCCATTAGTGTGTGTAGAAAGGAATTACAATACTATAATATAAGCACATAATTTAAATTTTGTGTGTAGGCACTAGAGAGATTGCTCAGAGTTTAAGAGTATTGTCTGATATTGCACAAGACTTTTGCTGGATTTTCATCACACACTTGGCACTTCTGAAATCTACAGAAACTACATGAAGGTGATAACCATGCATTCATTTCCATAAAGCTAAATAAATATCTGAAAATAAGATCAATAAAACTTTATGTAGTCAAAATGTATTTTTCCATCATCATTTCTGATTTACTTAAGATAAAAAGTTGTATAAACTACATTATTTAAGGATTATGTGCAGTAAATATGTAATTAATTACTGCTGTATATCCCCCAAACCATGTGTAATTAAAATAAATACCTTTAAAAATTAAATCATTTAAGTTGAAACAGACGCTTTTTTAAATATTTCAGGATTTTATTCTATAAGATATCCCTTGACATTTTAGGGATTTTGAAGTCATATCTCTTTATTTTGTTTTAATTTATTCAGTGAGAATATCATATACAAAGTGTATACACTTCATATAACACTGAAGAACATGGTTAAGATTGATTCATCATTCTTGAATAAAATTCAGTGAAATAAAATGTGCGCATTTTAATAAAGAAAAATTACTACCAAACATCAAGACTATCAGGGCCATAATAATGGTATCCATAACTTCATAATGAAATTTTAGTGTTGTTTGGTGAAGATCTCAAATATAAATCTGTCCCCATTTTAATTTTTTGAGTTTCATGCATATTTATAGATAATTTTGATAACCTTTATCATGTCTCTCTTAATCATGCTTTGTGTTGACACTACTTTATTCTCCACAAATTCCCTCCTCCTTTCATAGCTTCTTTGTGAAGGACTCGCTGAGTTCAAGTTGCACAGTTTCAGAATTAGTCTCAGAAAAATCTGTACCATTCAACAGTTTGCTTTAGAAAAGCAACTCTCTTTTTTCTTTTTAATTGCATTTATCTGTTTATTTATTTTGTATGATATGTTTTATGCGTTGGGGAGAGGGAGCACACACTCCGTAATAGAGGACAACCAATGGATTTCAATTTTCTGCTTACATCTTGTTTCTGAGGATGTAATATAGGTCTTCAGTGTTGGTGATTCTTGCTTTTACCTACTGAGCCATCCATCCTGCCCTATGCAAAGACATATTCTAGTAAATCCCAATCATGACACAAAACAATAATAATACAAAAGGTTAATAGTGAAAATAAAACCAACTGGAAATGAAAAGAGATCACAAGAGAATGACAGATTAAGACAGAGTTGGAGGGTAGAAGAATGGCAGGAAGTGAGCAAGACGGAGATAGGTACTTACACAAGGACTTGCATGAATATATTGTATATGAATTTGTATATATTTGCTGCAGTCATCAATACAGAGCAAGTGTGAAATGTGAAATTTTCCCTTTGAAAAAAATGTGCATGTTTAGTACATGGAAGAAAAAAATATTTCTGAAATAGCAGGCCTGGAGGATGCTAAATATTCAGACATTTTGTCCTGAGAAGACACTGTCTCTGTGAGATAATTACCTTCTAAATCTGTAGTTACTTAAGTTGTAAGTGAGCTAAAATAGTTAAAGTAAGAAGACTTGACAGGGTGAGAAGTTGACTCTGCCAACAACATGCTGATGGTGCAACATGGGTGCCTGAGGTTGCTTCTGAAGCAGCCACAGAAAAACTAAGCATGGTGAAACACATCTGGGACCCGAGTGTTAGAGTAACAGAGAAAAATTGCTCCCCAATGCTCATTAGACAGCCAACCACGATCATCAGAGAGCCTTAGGTTAGTAAAGAGCTTGTTTCTAAAAGTAAGATAGAAAATCAGCCGAGGAAGTCTAAAATAATTCACTTCCATATATACTGAGCTAGGACTTACATGTACACTAATCTTTCTTCTCCACATGCAGTACAAATAAACACACAACTGTGCTCACATACTGTAAATAAATACAACAATAAAGAAATGTATTTCAAGTAATATGTAGATTCCACTATTTATTGCAATGCTGCCTCTTATTTTGTATTCACTTAAAAAATTACAATTTCTGGAATACATTTTAAATAAGAAATTACGTTTCTGTTATTTATTCTATACTTCAATATAGAAGATTGATTTAGTGGACATATGAATGGGTTGTTATTTTAGTTCTTTTTCTTGCTGTGATACAATATCATAAACAAAATATTTATAAAATATAGAACTTTTTTGTCTTATGTGTCTAGAGATATATAAATTCTTCCTAGTGTGGAGACATGGCAACAAGCAGGAACAGCCACAGGAATAGGTGGAGAGATCACATCCTAAGCCAAAGGCACAAAGCAGAGACAATGAATTCTAAGTAGGGCAATGATAAGAAATCTCAAAGCCAACTTCCAATAAACTAATTCTTCAAGAATGGCCATGCAGTCTAAACCCCCTAACAGCACTAAAACCTGAAACCAAGTGTCCAAATGCCTGAGTATATGGTGACAGTTCTCACTTAAACCACCAGAGTTGTGGCCTGTGTAAGATCTACACATTAATCATGGCTAGGTCACTTGTACTTAGGAAGCTTTATTGGGGTTGGGGATTTAGCTCAGTGGTAGAGCACTTGCCTAGCAAGCACAAGACCCAGGGTTCAGTCCCCAGCTCTGAAAAAAAAAAGAGACAAAATAACAAAAAAAGACGAACAAAAACTAGGAAGCTTTATTGAAGGAATTTAAAATCTGGATGTCAAACCCTTTATCTAGCAAAAGTATTTTAGAAATGATAAACAAGTCAAGGGTGGGTTAGCAAATTATAAGAAGTTATTTTAATATATTGTTTACTCAAATACAGTAAGTTTTCACTAATATTTTTCTCAATAGGTTTCAATTTTAAGATCCTTAAAGCCAAGAAATCTATCACTGCACTATCAAGTGTCTTCCAATCCTCAGATTTGGTAGTTACTTTGCTTATCATTATTCTTCATTTTTAAATATTGCTTTTTTTTTTTTTACTCAGTGAGTATGATTATTTGCCTGCATGCATGTAAATGTAACCATGTTCATAGCTGATGCCCACAGAGCCAGAGATGGCATTGTATCCTGGAATAGTAGGTACAGACACTTGCGAGTTATCATGTGTGTTCTGGGAAAAACATGTGAGTCCAGTTCAAGAGGAGCAAGTGCTCTGGCCCAAGCTCCCACTATACTTTGTTATGATGTAATTTTTTTCAAGTCCTTCTTGGAATCAGTATATATATATATATATATATATATATATATATATATATATATATATATATATATTCTGAGACAGGGTTTCTCTGTGTAGTGTTGGTGCCTGTCCTGGATCTCACTCTGTAGATCAGACTGGCTTCAAACTCATAGAGATCTGCCTGGCTCTTCTTCCTGAGTGTTGGGATTAAAGGCATGTGCCACTGTCACCTGGCGAAATCAGCAAATATTTTATGGTCCGATTCCAGTGATTGAAGGAAAGTTCCTTTAAAGACTCAAAATGATGTGATGTCAAATAGTGACATGATTCTGTGAAATGTAGTTAGAAATGACTGCAATCTTTCTGCATTAATACAGCCAATATCAAATATTTGATGACTAGAAGTACTTTCTCATCTAACTTAACTTAGTCCTTATTCATTTGACTGGTTAATATCTAGTTAGCTAGATATTAAAGAGAAAAATCATTCTTATATCGTACTCATTTGCATAACAAATGGGTTCTACTAAAAATGAGCTTAGAATGTAAACACTTATGATTCCATAACCTCAACAATTGTAAGGAAGTCAGACTCAATTTAGTTTACTTTGTAAAGTAAGCAACTAACTGTGCACTCGGTAACCGAGAAACTGCTCTTTGTAGATGGGGACTGCCTTCTGCTATCTGTACATTACTCTTAAACTGAGTGTTTTAGTTTTTATTTAAGAAGTGAGGCCAGCATAGTCAATTTACTATGCTCTTACAGCCAGGCATAGTAAGAATACCCTATAATTACAGTACTCTAGAGGCTAAGACAGGAAGGTAACAAGGGAGGGCGCATTGTTAACATGCAAGCCAGTGTGAGTTACATTGTAAGTTCTATGATTGTGTGAACTACTACATCAAAATGAAGCAAAATCACAATGGAAAACAAGGAGAAAGTTACAGCAGTATAAAGCAGAAATGGGAAGAGAAAGAAGAGGTACTAGATAGGTGAGAAGCAAAGAGAAGGTAACTGGAAGTCTAAAGAAAACTAGTTTGGTTACCTGAGTTCTTCAAATTTGACTCAAATGAGTCTTATATCTATCAATCATTACTAAATATCTCAAAATATAATGTAGCTGAAAGTTTTTCTGTGTCCCTCCAGGTCTTTGAAGATGTTAGAAGATGACCTAACTAACTGAAATCTATCTATGTATATATAGAAAACTTAATTTGACTATAAGTTTGACTATCATAGAATACTAATTATTAATCTGTATTTCTTAATTATCCATTACAATTTAAATGAGTTATATAAACATAATACCTTAAACGAGAGTAGAAATATGCATACAGTATAACAAAATTAACTTTAAATTTGTACCAATAAACTAAAATCCTTACCAATGTAAAACATTTTAAGCAAGTTGCTCTTTAAAAGTAGATTCAATAATCTACCATTTCATCCTATCATATCTATATCTGTATAACGTTGATACTTAGCTTTATTTTTCAATTTTATACAACAGTGAATTGCTTGAGAAGAGAGTCTTAATGAGGGACTGTTTACATTGAACCAGCATTTTAGTTTCCTTAATTAAGTTAATTGATGTAAGAACATCCATCCATTCACCACTGTGGGTGGTATCATTCCTTGGATAGTATGTGTTGAATGATATATGAATGGAGAAATTGAAAAGAACACAGGAAAGTGAGCAAGCGAAATGTAGCTTGCATTTCTCTATGTTCTTCACTGTGAATGTGCTGAGTGTCTGTTTGTAGTTCCTGCTATGATGGACTGTAACCATCAACTGTAAGCTGTACTGCATCCTTTTTTGTCCAGGCATTCTTTTTTTTTTTTTTTTAACAACAACAACAGAGTTGAAACTCCAAGAATAATGGTGAACTACAAGGATGTTAACATGGAACATATGGATCAGAGATATCAAAAACAATTCTTGAGTTTAATTGTTCACTCATTTCTATATGGTCTTGAACTAGAATTCCTCTTATTTTGAAGATTTAGATTGTTCAAATTAAATTTTGTTTTTCTTCACACAGCAGGGACCATTTCTATCACCAAACATGTTCATTTTATATGGTCCATTATTAAATAACTTTGGCAACAGTTAATAAATCAGCTCCAGAGACTCTAGAGTCTATTTACAACAATTGATGTGTATGGGATCAACTTGACAAGTATATTATAAAGATAACTTCTCTTTCTTTATATAAATATCATTTATTTTCCTGGAGTTCCTATTGAAAATATTAAAGTTGACTGCTTACCCATATTCCTTTGCATTGTGGGCCAGTTCACAGTGGAGGAGTGAAGGATGATTGGATTCCCTTCTCCTCCGATAAATCACAATTTTGTTTTTACAGTTGGTCTTTTGCTTGAGATTACAATGTAAAAGAAAACCAAGAGGGCTTCACCTAAAAAACACAAAGTACAAAATGTGGGAAAATACATGAAGCCAGAAAATCAAGTGTATAAATTTGTATTATCTGTCTATGAAATTAAAGTGTTGATCTATTTTTTCCTGACTTTACCTCTTTGTATTTTCATATCCTCAATCAACCCTAAACACATATATGAAGAGAATTTTACAACTTGTGTGAGATGATTTGGGTAAAAAGTTTCTTTACATTTGGTCCATGACAAATTAATACATATATATTTTCAAAATTTTTTCTTCAAGGAACTCCATCCATATTTTATTACTCTCCTGTAAATTTATTCAAATCTCTGCTCCTGAATTGTATACTATATATTTATACTGTAATAATGTAATGGTGGTCAAGCATACCGGGATCCCTGTTTGAAATCGCCACATATACCAGGAAATATAATACAATAAAAAGATAAAAATAGTAAACAAAATATAGGTGGAGATTAATATAGGTGATCACTTGTGCTTTGTGAGATTTAAACAGTTAGATATAATTATAAGCCCATCACTAGAGAAAATATTTTATGTAAACTGAGCAGAAACTTGCATAAGCTTCAATTTTGAATGGATAAAATTAAAGCAATGTTTTTCAATGTGAATGGAATAAAGGACGTGAAAAGAAGTAAAATGATGTGAGAAGAGGAAAGACAACTCTGTTTTTTAAATTATTATTCATGTTACATACCAACCACAGTTCCCTCTCCCATCCCTCCTTCTGCTCCAGTCCTCCCCTGACCCACCTCCTTATCCACTCCTCCAAAAGTGTAAGGCCTCCCATGGGGAGTCAACGAAACCTGGTACATTAAGTTGAGGCAGGACCAAATCTCTCCCTCCTGCACCATGGCTGAATAAATCAACCCACCATAAGGAATGAGCTCTAAAAAGGTAGCTCATGCACCAGCTTTCATTAAATTAGTTTGGTTGGATTTACTTCTACAATTGATGGCCTTTGAAGTGTTGTACACATTATGATTTCATGCCTGAATTTATCTTTTCAGAACAGAAAACAAACCGTTTCCATAAAGATATGAATGAGACATTGTGTTAAATATAGTAAAATACATCTTTCATGTCTTTATTTTGTTATGAAAGAATTATTAGTGTGACAGAGAATGAATTAGTCTATATTTTCCATGTTTATCTGATCTTAGACTTCCCATCATCACCCAATTTCATAACTCTCAAGGACTATTGTTTTCCAGTTTAATCATGGAGGAAACTAGCTATTCCTAGATATAGAAGTAGATTGAAGAAAAGAAAAATTAAATCAGAAAAATCACTATCATTTTAATCCAATGAAGCATTACTAACAGGATAAACCAATATATAGATGGAGAGATCTAAATGCAAATGGATTTGAGGGATATTAAGGATATGAGATTTCAATAGCAGAGTGCTTTTCTACAAGGATTGGCATGGGTTACTTGAAGTACCTTTCTAGATAATTTGATAACATTACAGGGATCACTGTTTAAGTTGGCTACAACTTCACATGTGCTAGGTTGTGATCTTGTCTTCTTATCTTTTGTTCCCACTTCAAGATAAGAGGAGACATCCAACAAGCCAGTCACATCTACACACATTGATGACTTCTAAATGTGGATTAAGCAGGTCTTATTCTGTCACCCATTTCTGTTTTCCAATTGAATTGCTTATCTTAGATGTCAGTAACTCCTTTCTCCTTCAGGGGAAAAGGTTTGGCTCTCACCCTGCCATTCCATACAGTTTGCCAATATAGACTGCTATAATCCAGAAACCACATAGCCAAATTACAGAGTAGCAGAAAGAGGCAATAGTCATAATGGGAAGCTGTGGCTTTTAGTCATTAAGTCACATTTTTTATTATCAAAGATTGGAGGAGGAATCTGTTAGTATCATATTAGTTTGTGATACATTCTATCACAAACTGTAGCACAGACACCTATTGACAATAAAAAGTAATGAACTTATTAAATTTTTGAATAGATAAGTAAAAGCAAGCTGTGAGAATCCTAGACCCTCCCTTCTTGAATTTGTGCTTCTTGTTTTCTATTCTTGTTGTACATGGGAAGGCTAGGTTACAGATGAAGAATGGAAAGGGGGAGATGTACATGCCAAGGCTATGACACAGATGAGTAGTGGGGTGGGAGAGATGTGCAATGTGCCTAGGGACAAATGAAGAGTAGGGTGGGAGAGATATGCATGACATGGCTAGGCGACAGATGAAAAGTTGGGTAGGTGAGATACTTTGCATGCTGATAAATATGTTAAAGTAATTTAAGTTTAATGTGTTGCTATTGCTATTCAAGCTTTAAGACATGAAATATTTTAAAAACTAAGATTCCAAATGTAAAAAAAAGGGTCTGATTTCTAAAGTAAGCAAAAATGAGGTATATTGAGGAGAATTTTAATGAAAATTTTAATATTAAAGTACTTTCAATGCTGAAAATAAGAGCCATATAAACAAGGGAAGAGGGGACGCACAAATAGGGACAGAATGCTACTAAACTCATATTTATTTTATCGATAGCTTCCTTTAGAACTGTGTTTTGTTTTAAAGTGCTCTTCAGAGTATGATTCCCTGGGAGAAATTATTCATAAATGGCACTAATGAGTGTCAAGCTGTATTTCAATGCATTTTGAAAATTGTCCTATTAATTAATGGTGTAATTAAGCTTTTGTCAGTGACATATCATATTTCTGACAGGAATAGATGGCCTGTGTAAGTCAGTGCCAGGCAGCCATCCAGACAGCTGCTGTGTATAATGGATGGTAGCAATTTAGAGCAGGTTTACAGGGAGGGGACCACCTACGTGGGGGAGGCTGGCAGCTTGCATACAAAAACACTTCTGCACACTGTACTTCAGGAAATAACTGTAGCTGAGATTGATTTGACCCCCTTCCTAGGACGACACATTAGCCTTTTACCATTAACCATAAATAGTGTTTCCCTGAGCTTTTGTGACAAAAATGTCAATTAGCTTCCAAATTTCATTTTCATTTAATTCTGTATTCTAGTTCTATCTGCATATTAATGTGAGCAGGGTAAAGACCAGCTAGATTAGGATATCTCACCAAAACTACTAGGATGCAACACACTCTCCTTGAGGAAAGTAGTTGCGCACATTTCAGTCTTGCCCCACAACCACACATCTCTTTGTGCAGGGTTTATACCATTGTCAATGCCTCACTAGTACCAGTGTGTCACATGCAACAAGGTTTAATTATCAGGACAGGGCCATAAAAGAGCTGAAATTGAAAGAGAAGAAAGCTCCAAGTTCAGCCACATCAACACAATTAAATATAAATCATTTTATTCTGGTCCTCACTCGGCAGCAGATCTCTATTAATTCTAGGATTAATAATTTACATTCTGGCTCCAACTATCAAGGTCTTAAAATTGAATCAAATTCAAATACAAGGATAGAATTTCCCTGATAGAAATATGAAGATTCTATGCTTCAAATTACTGTTTTTTAAGTTAAAAACTACATTTTTTTCTTATAAAGTTTTATATTTTCTACATTTCAATAATTAAATTTTTTTGTTATTTGAGAAGTGTTTGAAGAATAAATATAAGTTTATACTTTATCTTACATAATGTATGGGCACATTTTCCCCAGTATTTTCCTTGTTTACATGCAATGATAAAAGGGTTAGTTGGCAGTGATTCAGAAATCAATGTCACCATTCTAAAATAGTTTGAAATAAGACAGGACATTAAAGATCACTTATTTCAACCCACTTCATTTTACAGAAGAAGAAAATGAACCCTGAGAGATTATGCAATCCACACAAGGTCAGGCAACTAGAAATGTCAGGCAGGACCTGCTAGCCACAACTCGACTCAGAGGTTGTTTTCAAAGTCATCTTATTGTTTTTAAATATAACCAGCTTAGATTTAAACAGAAGTAGAATGCCAAGAGAAGGAAGGTGACAAAGTGGGAGAACATGAAGGAGAAACAAAACCAGAGACGGTTAAAGGAGAATAGAGGAAGGGAGTGGCAGGTATAAAGAAGGAAGCCGAGGAAGGAGGGAGGCAGGGCGAGAAGCGGAAGCCATGGACTCTAATGAAGATTTGTGTGACTCAAAAGGGTTCCATTCCAGTCCTCTCACAATTCCTCAATAGTTTGATGTATAAATGGTCCATTTTGGGCTTCAAGGTTGGATTTACCGCATTTTACATTAAACCTTCAAGTGATATGTTCAAGAATCTTATTTTCCAACGTTTTTTAAAGATACTTTAATCATGGTTCTGAGGTTACACAAGTATATTAGCAATACTTTTTTCCACTTCTCATATGGTGTAAACGTCCCATGTCAGAGATGCCCAAGCTGTAAAGATAAGTATGATTTTGAGGATTTGTAGTGCATTTAAGTGAGGCTGGCAAACATGGCTGTTCAGCAAAAGAAGACAACAATCACCCAGAGGCAGTTTCCTGTTAATTTGTCCCAAATGAGCTTCGGAAAAGACAAAGTGCTCCGTGAGAGCAGGAGGAGGAAGGTTAATTGCTGGTAGATTTAGTATTTTTCCAAGTGGCCAGTGTACTGCAGCTTTGTCCTGGGATGTGCTTGCTCTAATCACCAAATACAAACCCTCCATTTAATCCAACTGGTCTTGAAAAATGAGTTTAGATAAACCACTATGGCACAGTCTCTCCTTCTTTGGAGTCTATCCTATTTCAAAATAAAAACTAATGTTTTTATTTATTTGTTTATTTGTTTGTTCACTTATTTGTTAAAAAAAATTATTTATTTTGTTGCAGGACATTTCCCCTATAAAAATTTTAGAAATTAATTTAGCATTCCTTACAGCAAAAACTAAGTGATATGATTCCATGCTAGAAAAAAATTACAACTTTCTTAAATGCACAGAATCATTTCTTCTTAAAGTGATTTTCTACATACAAAGCATTAAGATTATTTTCAAGTTACAGGTACAGATAGGAAGATACAAATATTAACCCAGTTGGCCAAGACAGCAGAGATGCAGTTCCAATGACTAAGACATCCTCACTCAAAGATCCAACAGGAGATGTCAGCATTGCCTGATGGGAGAAAAAACAGACAAGTAAATACACAGGTAAATTAGAACAGATGTCAAAAATAGTCAACACTGTGGATAATGCTGACTCTGGGAAGAATAGTTTTTATTATGCAAAAATTAAACAGAAGTGTTGGGGACACTATTATGGGTAGTCCACCAGAGATAGCCTCTCAGACACAGTTTGTAGACAATTAAAATTCTATTCCAGTAAGCTGGCACCACACCCTGGTATTCAGAAAAATAGCTATGGCAGCATAGCTATTTCTCTTCCACAAACTGTCCTTTAGCCATTAAATGAGTTGTGTTATGGTCACTCCCCTCCCAATGTAATGAAATAAAAGATTGAGTGGACACTCATTTTATCTACTAGTGTACATGCAATCTCTCCACAGGAAAATACCCACATGAACACTTAGATATATGAAATATAAACGAACAGGTTTGGGATATCACTCAGTACATGAAGTACTTGCCTTTCAAACACAAGGTTGTAAGTTCAGCATCCAGTTTCCATTTAAAAATGTAGGCAGGATGGTGTACACTTGTAATTTTAGCATTAGGGATTGGAGACAAGAGAATTCTTAAGGTTGTTGGACAACTTAGTCCAGTCTACTTGGTGAGTTTATGGTCATGGAGAGACCCTGTCTTGAAACTAACAAACAAACTATTGTAAAATCTTTGGCTTTGTGTGGCATCTTAAGTAGTTTATCTATAAATCACCTTAAAAAACAATAGTTTCATTCTCACCGTGATTATTTCTCTCTGAATCAAGTTTCCTCCCACAATCAGACCCTTCCACTGGAGGTAAAACTCTAAGGATGGTTTTGTGTGTTGTTCCTTGTGTATCATCTGTTTTTATTATAAATATTTCCCAGGACTTCTTTTGTGTCTGAGACTTAATTTTTTTCCTTTCCCTGAGAGTTTGTCCCTGCCACACTTTTACACACGTCTCATTTCTTTATCATTTATTAATTATATAATTTCTTCTAAAAATCAATAGAATTATTTCTTCTGGAATATCCAAAACACCTAACATTCTGAGTAAAAAGATTTCTTGTGCTTCAAGAGTACCTTGCCTTCCCATTGGTGAATCACAGTGTGCTATGACTACATGCTCATTAGCTTCTTTCTCAATTAGATTATAAACATACCAGAGAAACAATGATATCTTACTAATCATCTCTTTCTGAGTATATTATGGCTTTTTTTTTCACTATAAAATCAAACCACTGAACCAACCATGAAAGACCACCAAGGTCATGTGATCAGTACTGAACAAGAATCTCCGCAACTCCCTACTAAACCTCCTTTATTGCTAGAATAATGCTTCATTATCAGAATATTGTCACACTTTCTTCTTTCAACAAAAATGTTTCAAGAAGATAACAAATGGATTCACAGATAAGAAATAAAAAAATATGATATAAAAATATTATCCACGAGAGATTTACATTTATTAATCTTTTATCTTGTAATTTGAGACTCAAAATAACTTTATCAGAATAAAACTCTCACAGGTAACTTTTGAGGAATTTGGTAATAATCACTTCAGTATTAGATGCATAGAAAAAGAACTCAACATTCATTTGGTTAATATCTAATATATTTAAATTAAATTGTTAACTCATTATCATGATTAAGACATAGAATTACATTGTCATAAATTATAGGTAATCTGTAGTTTCACATTAAGTCTATTACCAGTAATAGCGTTTTAATGTGGTACTTATACTTTGATAAAAGAGAAATCATGTTGCCACTAAAAAATATATAGGACATGAATAGAGAAAAAAATGGGTAAGTGCAGGAGATTAAAGATGTACTAGAGAATGAAGAATTATAAGAAAAGACATAATGACTAAAGAAATAGCAACAGGGAAAGTCAAGGGAAGGGAAAATGAATCAAAAATAGTTGTGGGATGTGCTAGAGCTATATTAAGAAGGATTGCTGCAAAATGAAGAGCAGAGAATAAGAGAATCAAAACTAGTGAGGATATTATGAAATATCCATATATCCATGAACCCCTATTATTCTGGGGAAATGAAATGATGTAAACAGAAATATAGACACTAAGTATAATATTTGCATAAGTATAAATGATAATTTTTCCCATAAGTAACAAAAATAGAAGAGAATATTAAATTTTTTTTAAATAAATTGTTAAACACCGCCAATCAGCTAGATTTATAGTCTGAACTTGAGAATCATGGTTGGAAAGTTATAATTGAGAAGAGCTCTCAAAACTGTGTGAAGACATAACATTCACCGGATCCTATCAAATTTAATTTTATAGCAGTGAAATCCAAGTCCCTTTCTTTAAGTCTTGCTAAATGCAGCAGAAATATATGTCCAAAGTCAGGGTAAGGGATAAGGAAGGGTAACACATTCATTCAATTAAATGTTAACAAAATTCTTGCATGAGCTCCACTTTATAAAAATATTTTTCTCTTTAGGAATATAATACTTTATTTTCCCTAATGACTTTTTAAAGATATATTTTATATTTCAACTCTTATACCTTTGTGATTCACGATTTGAAAATTGGTTATAGAACAAACAATATCAATAATAAAATATCAATTGTAGATTTCCAGAATCAATGTTTTGGGGGCTTATTTTGGGAAGACTAAAGAAAAGGAACTCTGAGTTATTTACTGTCCTTCTCACATGACCAATTCCATAGTGTGCAAAACTGAAAAATAAAAGTATAATCTAAAAGCATGTAAATAAATTATGATGCTGAGATAAAGAATATTCTGTATATATAAGAGAAATGGCCATTGAATGGCCTGGTGTTTGTCAAATCCTGAAACGTAAGTATTGAGTCCAATATCTATATTCAAATGGGTTCTAGGAATTAGCAGTATAAATTTGATAAAATATTGATGTATCTTACATTTTCATATTTCTGCTGGTAGCTTCATATTTTTGTATGTAATTTTAGTTCTTCTAAAAGTTTTTTTTACATTTAAAATTTCTGTTCTATTTTTCTTTTATTGAAATTTTTTTAAATCATACAATATATTCTGATATGTTTTCCCCATTTGCAACACCTTCCAGATCCTTTTCACCTCTTCTACCATCTAAATTCACACTCTCTCTTGTTAGAAAATATACAAGCATCTAAACAATAATAATAATATAATTTAAAACAAAAACAAACATAACAGATTAGGGGAAATCAAACAAACAGAAGAAAAAAAGCCAAAGAAAGAGCAAAAGAAACACATGTAGACATAAAACATTGATTTCTACACATGAAAATCACAAAACTAGAAAACGCAATGTATACATAAAAGACTTGTAAGATTACAAAAAACGAAAATACTTCCCAAGGTTGCCATTGAGTACATTTTGTGTTGGCTATTTATTGCTGGATATGGGGCCTTCACTTAAGAGTTGTTCGTATCCCTCAGTCGTTGGATGGGGTTTCTGCCAAGACTATTAGGGTGTTTGGCCATCCCATCACCAGAGTAGGTCAGTTCCAGCTGTCTCTCGACCATTGCCAGCAGTCTTTTGTGGGGGTATCTTTTTGGATTTCTGTGGGCCTCTTTAGAACTTTGTTTCTTCCTTTTCTCATGTGGTCTTCATTTACCATGGTCTCCTATTCCTTGTTCTCCTTCTCTGTTCTTGATCCAGCTGGGATCTCCCGCTCCCACAGGCTCTCTTTCCCTCCACCCTTGCCCTTCATTACTCCCACTCATGTCCAGCCCTGGGTGGAGCTCCAGGAGTCTAATTGGCGAGAAAGAGGAGGGTTTATATGAGCGAGAATTGTTGAAACCAAGGTTGGATAAAGCACAGACACAAATAAACAAATGAATAGACAAACACATGAACTATGAACCAAAGGCTGAGGGGCCGCCAACTGGATCAGGCCCTCTGAATAGGTGAGACAGTTGTTTGGCTTGATCTGTTTGTGAGGCATCTAGGCAGTGGGACCGGGTCCTGTGCCCATTGCATGTGTTGGCTGTTTGAAACCTGGGCCTATGCAGGGTCGCTTGGCTCAGTCTGGGAGGAGGGGACTGGACCTGCCTGGACTGAGTCTACCAGGTTGATCTCAGTCCTCGGGGGAGGCTTTGCCCTGGAGTAGGTGGGAATGGGGGTGGACTGGGGGAAGGGGAGGGGGGCAGGAAGGGAGAGAACAAGGGAATCTGTGGCTGTTATGTAGAACTGAATGGTATTGTAAAATAAAATAAAAGGAAAAAAATCAATGTTTCCTACAACATAAGTTTCAGGGGTTGGCTAAAAATATACTCATATTACTGTAACAACATTATATTTGTCTTTGTAATTGGAATCAAATGCTTCAGTTATACTAATATGAACCTGCAATTATGTGTTTAACACACTGAGAGAATTTGAAAAGAATTAAAATATCTTTGTGGACAAAAAAATAAAATAAAATAAAACATGTGCCCTCATGCTTCCTCAAAAAAAAGTAAATAAATAAGGAGCTGTTTGCATTCAAAATGAGAATCTATGGTAGATATGAACTTTTTATTTACAAGCAGTTATCAATTAGCAGTAGCCTTTGGGTTAGGAAACAGAGCTGGTGTCCACTTCTCTTTATAATGGGATCCGATTTGGCCCACCTGTGCAAGTCTTGTGCCTGCTCTACAGTTGCTGTGAGTTCACATGTGCTGCTGTGTTTAGACGGTTTTGTTTCCTTGGTATCCTCCATTCCTTCTGTCTCTTATATTGTTTCTTCCTCTTCTTCTGCAGCGTGTCTTGAACCCTGTGGGGGAGGCTGGAGACAACACATTTGGGACTGAGTGTTCCAAGGTATCTCATTCTCAGAACATTGTCCAGCTCTGGGTCTCTGTATTTGTTCTGTATCACATAAGATGAAGATTTTTCTGATTTATTTTTCTGAGATTACAATATAACTGCTTAAATCTTCCCTTCCCTTTCCTACATCCAAAGGCTCCCATATATCCATCCTTTCTCTCTTTGAAGCTTATGGCCTCTTTTTTTCCTTAATGTTGTCAAATACATATGTGTATAAATATATTCATATATATATGTATATATATATATGTATATATATATATATATATATATATATATATATTTCAAACTTCTCAGTCTCTATAATTTTATTTGTATGTATGTTTTTATGGATGACAATTTGGTTTCAGAAAAATAATTGATGTTCGACTCCTTGAAGAAGGACATTCCTCCTGCTCTCAGCATTCTTTAGTTGCCTGGATTTCTTTTGGTAGGGTGAAGGATTCTGGAGCCTCTCTGATGACTTCACTCTAAGTTATTTTGCTGTTTTCCTTGTTCTGATCATGTTTAGGCAATCATGACTTTGGGGACATCACTTATTACACTACTAGTAGATACAGCCACACAGAAAGCACCCCAAGTCTCTGATGCTTTAATCTTTCAAATCCTCTTCTGCAACATTTTTTAGGACTTAGGTGCAGGTGTGACTTTGTACATGTGTCTTTCGGGACTTGGCTCCATTTCACTTCATTTTGATTGGCTATATGTTTTCTGTAATGATGTTTGGATGTTACAAAGAGAAGTTTCCTTAATAAGCGGTTATGACAGCACTTGTCTATGGATATAAGGACTGATGAAATTTTTAAAAATTCATATGCATAGGAATATTGCTGTGGATATCATTCTATATAAATAAAACACTGATGGCCAGTGACCAGGCAGGAAGTAGGTGGCCAGGCAGGAAGTAGGTGGGACAAGGAGAGAGGAGAATTCTGGGAAGCGGAAGGCTGAGGGGGGAGACACTGCAGCCACCGCCAGGAGAAGCAGCATGTGAAGACGCCAGTAAGCCACCAGCCACGTGGCAAGGTATAGATTATAGAAATGGGTTAATTTAAGATATAAGAACAGTTAGCAAGAAGCCTGCCACGACCATACAGTTTATAAGTGATATAAGCGTCTGAGTGATTATTTTATAAGTGGATTGTGGGACTGCGGGGCTTGGGGAACCTGGAGAGAAGCCCTCCAGCAACAAATGGCGCCCAACAGCTCGAGTTTCCACCTTAAACCTGGGAATATTTAATAACCATTTCTAAACAGAGCCAAAACCAGGTTCCTGCTTCTTGTCTCATAAGGGCAGCTAGACGCTGCAAAATGCAGGTTTGAACACTGGCGGGTTCCTGGCGTGTGCGTTTGACCGGCAGTATGGTGGAAATGAGGCGTCTGCCAGCGGCACATTAAGCTGTGTGGTAGATTTAGTCTTTACTAGTATTTAAAAAAAAAAAAAAAAGAGGCTTCTGGGCTACACGCTGCTTTGATAAAAGCTTAGACCCACTATTTCTGAGACCTGATGACTCCCAGAGCTGGCGGAAAATGTACCACTGCCATGTTGGGAAGCTGAAGTGGGTGGAGCCAGCAGCCACTGAGCCGTTTCAGTCTTAGAATGGTACAGTTTAAAGCAATAGGCTCAAGGCTCAAGGTAATATAAAAAATAAGCCACGTAACGATGGCTACCACACAGAGAATCTGGATTATGTTGTCTTTGATATTCGTAACTGAAGAAAAACATTTGATTGCAAAAGCTGTTGAGTTATGCCAAAATGTATATTTTAAAGGTACCTTGACTTC
The DNA here is from genome assembly GCF_004664715.2 of Peromyscus leucopus. Classification (NCBI taxonomy): domain Eukaryota; kingdom Metazoa; phylum Chordata; class Mammalia; order Rodentia; family Cricetidae; genus Peromyscus; species Peromyscus leucopus. Next base: position 29,318,138 of record NC_051070.1, read on the forward strand.
AAAATTTGGATTTAAGGATATGTTGCTTTGGAAAAGAGGTTCTGCTTTTGTTTCCACAGAAAGCCAGAGGCTGTGGATTTGTTCCAGATTAAGATACATCAGGTTTCACCAGCCAAGACCCCCTGAAAGGTCTCCGATGACACCATGGCCCAGATGATCCAACATCCAGAGCGGTTTCAAGGCAACTGGTTCAAACAATACAGCCTCACGGACTCCCCTTCTTGGGTCTCTGAGGGAGTTGAAGATTAGTTAGTTATGGTTGAAGATTAGTTAGTTATAGTTGAAAATTAATTAGGATAGAAAGTACATTAGATACATCTTGGATTTACCAAAATAGGCTAGATAATGGAATTAATTTCTCTGATTTGTCAAATACCTCTTTAGGTATTTATTACTGTATATATTGTATATAGTTATTGTACTTTTGTATATAGTTTTTCTTTTGTTAGTTATAACCTTTTGCTTTTTTTCTTTTTATTAAAATAGAAAAGGGGAAATGTGGTGGTAATCTAATTGTACTGAAATGTGATTTTGATTGTATGTTAATAAATAAAGTTGTCCGGGGGTCAGAGCTATTAGAGCCATAGCAAGAGTGTAGCAGTGGTGGCACACGCCTTTAATCCCATAGAACTCTGTGTGTTCAGGGATACAGCCAACATTGGAGACATATACCTTTAAGACCTAGGGGGCTGTACATTCAGACAGTGACGAGGCAGTCACGTGTTTGGGTTTACAACCAATGAGAAGGCAGAACAAAATACTATAAATAGACGAACAGACAGGAAATAGGTCTCTTTCGGGAAGCTGGGACACCGCAGGCGGAAGGGTGAGATTTTAGCTCTGAGCTCTGACCTCTCGGCTTTCTCTTTTACATTGTTTCTGTGTTTCTTATTTAATAAGATGGTTAGTTACATCAATAGAATATAGTAGTTATCTCTGAACACTAAACTTCAACACATGTTTTCACATCATTAATTGATAATTCTTTAATTAATATACTTCAGTTATATAAGAAAACTCATACGTGTGTGTGTGTGTACATATTTGGGTGTGCATATGTACACTTGTGTGTATATTGGACTCATATTTTTTTTTTGACACGTAGAGATAGTTAATTGTCATTATTGATTGGACATGGAGGGAAGTATAGTTTCTCAAAAGTAATTTATGTGAATACATGCATGTATCAGGCCAAAATATTTGGTCTCATTCACATAGTCTTTTTATTCAACTTTAGGTTTGTAAATGAAAAGCTACAGGCAAATATATTTATGGATTGTACACAATGCTCTTCTTCCCATTTTCAGCCAATTAAAATAGCCTACACACCTGCATTTTCAGACAAGAATTAGACTAAATGGTACAATCTTTTTTAAATGACTCTGTCCTCCTGAGAAAGGATGGACATTAGCACATTAGCAGATAATTCACTCAAGAGACTTTTGTAGCTATAAATATTCAGGTTAGGATTAATTCTCTGACTATTCGCTTCTTTGCTATAGAATCCCTCATTAAGGTCCTTAATTGAGGAAATAAATATATCATGATATTGAGCAGGTGTACTTTCTATAGCTTTGCCTTCACCCAAAAGAATTATAACTTTTAAAATACGATGTCCTTGCAAGCTTTCCTAAGCAAATGTGCCAAGCAATCTTGCAGCATACTTTCACTTCTTATATATGCTATCTTCTAACAATGTATACATGTTATGGTTGTTACTGTAATTGTCTTTGTATTCCCAGGTGTTTAAAATCTTCCCTATATGAAATCAATTTTCTTTTGCCTATAATTAATATTGTTGCTAGATTATTTTATAAAGCAGCTGCAGAGAGAGCCAAGGTGGAGAGAAAAGAAAGCCTGGTCTAACTTAAGGAGGGACCATATTTACTCACCATGAAGGGGTATCTTGGTCACCCAATGTATATGATTGTCCACGATGTTTGCAGTCACTAAGAGAGGTATAAACAACCTCTATATTCTGCAAAGGGAAGCTGGGAAATGCAATATTTCAAGAAGAATCTATCAATTATCATTAACTCAAATTATCATTAGATGAATTTGAATGATTCACTACACTATGAGTTTTGCAAACATAAGACAATGATTTAAGTTAAAGTATTCAGGAGATAGGAATGAGAAAATAGTAAATACTTCTTCCAGATGAGAAGATCCTATTAGGACAAGAGTAGTGAGGTCACAAGATCTATGCAAATTATAACAACAGAAGATAATAAGAATTTATTGTTCACTCCGACAGCCAGATGACAATTCAGTGGGTGGAGGTTCTTGTCTCCAAGCTAAGCACTGGAGACTAATTCTCAGAAGTCACAGAGTGATAAAAAATGAGAACTTATCTGTACAAGTTTTCCTCAGATAGACATATTAATGACATAGTTTGTGGCCCCCAAAAGCCTGTAATAAAAATAAATATAAAATAATATATTAATCTCTGGCCTAAATGATAATAATGTGAGGAAGGTGTCCTGAAAATTAACCTGTACTAGCTATTTAGTAAATCTACCTCATTTTTAAAAAAAATTATTGTTCAAAAAATTATAATTTTATATCTATTATAAATACATATTGCTGTTACAGTCAATACTCATATCAGTCAGAACTAAAATATTTTGACAGTTATTTTATGTTATTCATTCTTTTTCATATTTTGTAAGTTAATATTAGGTATTTTCCAAAATTCAAGTTAAACTACAAATTTCAGTAACTGGGTCACACAATTGCTCAGCAAACAAAGACATTAGTGTTTAAGATATGTGCATGAAATTTAAACCTGAAATTCTAAAACAGCACTGTATTAATTTTCCTGCATTTCTACCAGAAATAATTGACCTTGCATGTAGAAAATTTATAACTTGATACGAGGTATGATCTTCATTTGTGCTTCTAGTCATTGTTAAATTTACATTCTTGAGAAATCCTAATTTTATTTTACTGACAGCAGTTTCAAAATATTATTCAGTGAATAAAATAGGAATGTATATATTCACCTACATGTTTGTAGATATATGTAACTTCTCATCATTGTTAAAGAAAATATGTTTTTATTGTCTTCTTAAAGTTATATTCTCATTCTATGTTGATTAGAACAAGGCTAATTAGTTCATAGTCACATAATTTATTTGTCATGCAGCAATTCCTAAGAAAGCATTTTATAGTACATGCAGGTGTTCAGTGGCACTTTAAGACATATCCATGATTAAAAAACAAATACTGAATGTGATACTGATGTGATAAAACATCTGCTCATATACTGCTTCATTCCAAGAAAAAGTAAACAGAAAAAAGCCACACACACACACACACACACACACACACACACACACACACACACACAAACACACCAGTTCTTTGAGAAAAAAGACTAACCAATTTATTTTTTTCCCATTAGAAAATCAGGGGAAAAAATGAAAGGAAGTGCTTTACATATTGCACAGGGGTCTGAGTTGTAAATACTTGTCCTTCCTCACATTCCAAATTTCAAAAAATTACACTGGCAAATAAATCAAAAAAGAAAAAATCAATAACACATACAATATCAGCTTCTTGTTGTTTGTTCAAGGACAATGTAATCAGCACAGTGCTTTCTTGTTATCTCTGGAATCCAGTGGATTAATCGCCATTAAAATGATGCATTCCTCATCACTTATGGCTCGTGGGTAGCTGTTAAAGAGCTTCATTTTTTCATGATAAAATTTGTGCCCAGGGGTTAGCATATTTGGAATTTTAAAGAGAGTAATACATACTTAAAGTGGTAACTTGATTTATAAACATATTTAAGGAACCATTGAAGCACTGATAAATGTACTTACAGGACAGAAGCTATAGAAATGTTAGCATAGTTATTGGATGATGAGAAATAGTACTAGAGTTAATTTGTGAGATCAAACATAACAACAGCCAAAATGTGAACACAGCAGTCCAAGATTACCCAAAAAGAATATCATGTCCCTTCAGAGCACTTCAGAGTACAGACATGCAATATAACATAAACACAGTGTGTGTGTGCGTGTGTGTGTGCGTGTGTGTGTGTGCGTGTGTGTGTGTGCGTGTGTGTGTGTGTGTGTGTGTGTGTGTGTGTGTGTGTATGCTGTAACTGGAGAGAGCTATTTACTGACCTTAAAAAAATAGAAGAATCGAACACTCCCCTCCATAATCTTCCCTCAGTGGTCCTCATGTGATAATTCAGAATGCCAGCCCTCCATATTACAGAAAGAATAATTAGAACTAATTATTAATTATTGTACTTTTACTCAATATACCAAAGAAGGTTTACATAGTTTATAATATTTTAAATATATCTACTATACCACTGCTAGTTTAGATATTTTTAAATAATTTTCTTCAATAGAGACATACGAATAGTTGGATGCCATATTTTCTTTATTTTTTTTCTTTTGGTTTTTTGAGACAGGGTTTCTCTGTGTAGCTTTGCGCTTTCATGGAACTCACTCTGTAGCCCAGGCTGGCCTTGAATTCATGGAGATCCACCTGTCTCTGCCGCCCAAGTGCTGGGATTAAAGGCATAAGCCACCACCTCCTGGCCATATTTTCTATAAATCAAGTCCTGTCCATATTTGTACACTGTTTAAAGTAATTTAACCAATAAACTGTGAGTATCCCCACTACATTATAAATTCCATCTCTATTATGAAATGAGCTGTTTTAACCTGAAGTTATGCCAGTTTGAACCATAGTTACTGTCTTCATATAAACAGTGAAAGGAATGTTCTGTTCTTAGTCAATTCTGTCTGGTAACCACACATTAATGCAGAAAAAAAAAATGTGACCTACACTATTATCTCAGTGTCTTTGTGTTTTTCAAGGTGCAGGGTCTTTTAAGCCTTGTTCAGTATAACTTACAATATTAAATCTCATTTTAAATGAAATTATAATAAAGCATAAAATTCAAAACTGGAAATTAAAATAAAAAATAATCATAGGTTTGAGTAATATCTTTTTGGATATCTAACCACTAAAACTACCAACCAAAATAAGCAGAGAATAGAGGTACATGTTTCTCACAGACACTCAGTAAGCAGATGTAAGAGGATCACAACTGGGACCTGTACAGTTTGGTCCTGGACTGACTGTGGAGGGGAGGGTCTAGTGACACAAGGGTAGATACACAGATGCACATACCAAAAAGCTGAGATTGGGTGGGCTGAGTTCACCCGTCTGACACAAGAACCCATTACCTCTACACTTACTGAGCAGATCACTGGAGGAAGAACTCAGTAGTTCCAGCAGGAGGTTTGTAGGGTGCAGACTCAGGCTGCAGGCACCACATAAAACAGACTCCTCAGAGATTGTTGCAATATCCCTTGTACAAATACAATTTTTCATGTCAATGTATTCTGTTCCTAAGAATTAATCTAATTAAAACATTCATTAAAATTTCATATTCCATATCCATCTAGGTAATTTTGTTTGTCATAATTTCCAATAAGATACCAAACCTGTGCAATATTGACAGTTTATTATACATTATTAATTGAGAAATGACTTAAGGCATGTATGAGAATGTGTATCGGTGTATGAAAATACTTTGGAATTTTGTGTAGGAACCTCAATCATGGCAAATTTTTATATCCCTAAGTCTCTTGGGAACATTTCCCCATGGACATCAAGAAAAAAATGATGTACTTAAAATAATTTAACTATGGATCTTGAAGAGATATGTGGATTCTTATGTTCTTTCTCAGTAGCTAAAATGTGGCCCATTTTGTCACTGGCATACGCATGTTATCCCAGCCCTTGGAGGCTGAGGGAACAAATTTCATGAGTATGAGTATGCCTAAGACTCTGACTGCTTCATAAAGCTAAACTATAGAATCAAGCTACCATGGAATTCTATTCAGTCCTAGTAGAGAGGGAAATATTTAAAACATGAAATTACTAAGCAACCTGGAGGTCATTGCTCTAACTGGTCAATTATGAAAAACTGAATACTACTAGCACTTGCTGCTGATACAAGCAGCAGAAACTGAAGTCTGAGGAAAAAGCATGTAGAGATTATTCACAAATGTAAATGTGCATTCAGTTACACAGGGTGGATAATATCTAGGTATGTGTTATACACTATTACTTTTATTTTACACTACTGTGTAAACATATTAACATGGGTTTAGAGGGTCTTTTTATTTTTCTTTCCACACTTAACCTATATTTTTATAAACACACCAACATATAAAATCTAAACATATAAAACATAGACATAGAAATGTATAAAAGCATGCAGGTCACTGAACTTCTTGGGGTCAACAATGGAGAATGTGTAACCATGTCTTTCTGTCTCTCAAAACGACATGAGCATTTGAATTGCCCTCTATTGTTTACCTTGCTACTAGGTGCTGGTAAGCTAAGACTCAAAGAATGTTCTTTCCACTCAGCATTCTTCTGCTGCTGGCCAAACCTCTCCTTTAAACAAATGAGAAATCTGTGGCAATGTGGAGGAGAACAAGCCCCAGTCCACACCACAGACCAGTCTCGAGCAGAGGCAGAGCATATTATGAAATTCATAAATATTTGAGCCACCAGAAGAAAACCAAGCATCACACCCAGGACTTCACGGGCAACACATATTCGGCTCAATATGCTACACATAAAGTTGGTGAGTAAGTGTTTTGGTTCTTGGAGGAGTTTGGGGGGAAATGTATGTGAACAAAAGACATGATGTGAATGACTCACACAACTGATAAAATAAATCACATAAACTATCCCAAGTATTCTAAGAATGGTCACTAAAATAAAACAAAAATTGAATCTCTCCTAAACTATTGAATAAACGTGGTAAAAATAGGATTCTGTTTTTGAGCTTTGAGAGTTTTTTAATTTTTTTTAATGTACATATGACTGAGGCAAACATTCTGCAATTCTACTGCAAAGAAAACGTCTGCTTACATCCAATCCTAAAATCAAGAGTACAGTTGAAAGCAAATCTCTAAGGGACAACAGCACTTCTCTCATGTGAAATATAACATGAAACATTTGAGTATGTGTTTAAGATAGTGATGCTGACTGGTGATTTCCTCACAACAGTTGCAATGGAATGCTCCTGGGAAAGAGGATGAGGAGACAACTCTCCTTCTGTGCTCATGTATCTTTCCACAAATAAAAGATGGATTTCTTTTAAGTAGCAAAAGAGAGATTAAAAGCATTTCAAAAGCTTATATATGTTTACTTAGCTGTTCCAAGCAAATGCCATATTTATGAATGTACTTTAATACAGATTAATGAAGATTTATTTTTTGTCATAAAATTTTTAGTATATTGACATAGTTATTATTTTTTTTTTCTATTGCTGGTACAAAGTACCATGACCAAGACAACTTGTGAAAGAAATCATTTTATTGGAGCTCCTGGTTCCAGAGGGCTTGAGTCCATGATCACGATGGAGAGGAGCATAGAACCTGGCAGAAAAAGCCTGGCATTGGATCAATAGCAGAGAACTTAATTCTATACAAAGGGAGGGGCGGGGCATTAGAAAGAGTGTCAGCTTTTGAAACCTCAAAGTTTACCCCCAGTTAAACACTGAAGAGACCACACCTCTTAATTTCTTCTAAACAGTTCTACCAACTGAAGACTAAGTGTTCTGATATATGAGCCTATGGAGGCAATTTTTATTAAAACTAAAAGCATATGAGTTCATTATATCACTTATCTTTTATAGATTACATTTTATTTAATTTCATCAATAAAAGACAGTATAAACATATATGAAAGATAGGAGATATATATTTACTGCCAGAATATTAAATCCTATAACTTTTAGTAGAATTTATATCAGGGTACATCTAGTATAGTTATTTTTTTCCATATCTGAGGATATTTTAAAATTCATACATGAACATACTGATTTGATTGGACTTAGTACACGTGTATTTCTAAAAAATTGTTTTTAAAATTAGGGCAATTTCTTAGTTTTCTTACTGTCTAACATTTTAAGATACAATTCTAAAATATCATACAAATATGTATAATGTCTGTTAACCTACTTTACTGCTTTAAATTTCCCTGCTCCTGCCATCTTTTGAGCCCTGCCCCCATTCCTTTCCCTATGGCATAGTTTCACTTCAAAATTAATGTCCTACATACATACAGGATTCACTGTGTTTATGAACATTAAGGAATCCCCAGTTAAAGACAAAGTCTAAAAACTTGAAAAGAGAAAAATAAATGGTGTAGGGTTAAAAAGATACAGACAAAAAAATTGTGATAGTATTATTTCCAGAGGCATCTACTTTATTATAATCAGTCAAGCTTGCCCACACACAGATGTTATTTGCACGTAAGGATTTGCTAAGTATTTCTTCAGGGTGTCAACATTCTCACAGGATCCTTGTGTTTATATACGTTTGAGCTTTTTAGACATTTCTATAACTGTGGGCTAATTGTATCATCAATCATTTCCAGCTATAAATTTCTTGGTGATATCAAACACTTATACAGGTGAAAATATTTGAACATATAACCTAATAGTGATTTTTTTCTCAAGGATCATTGGTATAAATGAGTTTCCACATATACACTCCGATATTTGAACATATGTACAAACAATTCACCCTCGGTAATAAATAATTTGAAGTATAATGAGTAGCCACAAACCATTTAGTGAACAGTGTAGATTTCCCCTACTCACACACACACACACACACACACACACACACACACACACACATTATGTATATGTGTGTATATATATATATATATATATATATATATATATATATATATAGTCTCCATTCAGTCTCAAATAAAAATATTTTGAAGGGTAAATACAAAGCAAAGATATAAATGAAAATATAATCTCATTTTAATCAAAAGATACCTATGGATACAGTCTTCACTGAACAAACACAGAAGAATATGCTGGAAGAACACATCCTCCAAGAACAAACCCCCGATTGTTAGCACTGTGAAATAAAAAGCAACAGTGTAATGCTGGCTGAACTGAACTCACAAGTGATGACTCCAGGATGCAAAAGAGAATCATTGATCACTATTGTCTGACGTCTCTGCATTTTGGAGGGAAGGTCACTTTGCCGTCGTCTATAGCTTGTAGGAAACTATCTTTAATTTTAAATGTTTGTGTTTTTTTTTTTTAATTTTTATGTGTATGGGTGTTTTTCTGTTAGTATGTCTATAAAGCACATGCCTTCCTGGTGTCCATAGAGAGCAGAAAGCAGCCTCACACATACTGGAACTGGCATTGGAGAGGGCTGTGATTGTCCTGTGGATGTTGGGAATTGAACTTGTGTCCACTGAAAGAGCAAATAGTGCTCTTAACTGCTGGCTATATCTCCAGACAGACACTGGTTTATCTATGGAACACCAAGTGTCATTAAATGGAGTTCTTTGTGTTGGAGGCTCATTCCTCACTGTCCATTCTTGGCTTCCACAACATTTAAAAGTAAGTATACACCCTGAAAAAAAAAACTGTAGAGTAATTCCACACTGAGAAACACACTAACTGGCATGGTAATACCCAGTGTGCACTGTGCTTTTCTTTTTTTTTTTTCCCCTGGGAAGTGGCTGACACTGCACAAGGAGAGCTTGTCTACCACAGTACACTGCAAGTTCAAAGATCCAATCACACACTGGGGACTCAATACTAGTACGACAGGCCACTGCAGAATGCCAGAATATTTGAGAGAAATTGCAACAATAAAATATTTAATCAGAATAAAAGGCAAAATGAAATATTTAAAAAAATGAAAAACACAAGAATTAAGAGGAAAGCTTAAAAATCATATAAAATTGGTATTTCATAATGAAATACTAGAAATTAGAAATTAAATCATTGGATTCAATCATGAGCTTGAAATACAGCAAAACGAAGACTGAAAGGTGGAAATGATATGATAATGTTAAGATCAGTGAACTAGCTAATATCACTGGGATTTCAGAAAAAAAGGAAGGCAGGACGGAAGGCAGGTTATTATCAATATAGTAATATGAGTTTTATTTCCAGGCCTGGATAATAAAAGTTTTTGGAATAAAAGAACCCAGAGAGAGCACAAGCAAAATAAATTTTAAGATGGCCTGTAACGAGACAAATCATTGTGAAATTTCGGAACAGCGGGAATAGAGAGAAAATCCTGAACGCTTCTGGAGACAAAGATTAAAAAATGTAGGTCATCAACAGAAGAGCATAAAACGAATTGCATTTTTTAATAGCCACCATAGAATCTAGATTTATGAGGGCACAATAGGCTTAAGGCTTCTATCCTGTTATTTTAGAGCCTGTATAAAATAAACATTATGGAGCAATCTGTGTATGCATGAAAGAGGTGGACTAAGTTCTGGTCCTCAACTTCTGCTATGTCAAAGGCTAAACTTACTGTTTGCTAAACACTGCTATATGTATGCATGAATCATTACCTCTTAAAGGCTAGTTTTAGGTGGATTTCTGTCATCAGGAAAAAAATATATTTTGATAAATATAAGTTCATTTATCACGAGAACATCGAAACAGGTATGTGCATATATGTGAAATATTTATCATTTATTGCATATTTAAAAATTACAAGCCGGGCGGTGGTGGCGCACGCCTTTAATCCCAGCACTCGGGAGGCAGAGCCAGGCGGATCTCTGTGAGTTCGAGGCCAGCCTGGGCTACCAAGTGAGCTCCAGGAAAGGCGCAAAGCTACACAGAGAAACCCTGTCTCGAAAAACCAAAAAAAAAAAAAAATTACAGTGTTTGTCTCATATCAACTTAAATTCACCAAGCCACCATCTTGAAACAACAAGTATGTTTCTTCAGACTGAGGTGATGGAGAGTATTTCACTGGTTACTTTGACTTTGATATGTTAATTGCTGAAGTAAACATGGAAATAACATCTCATGAAGAGACTTTCAGAAGTGGAGCCTATATCAAGTTGTTGGTAGAATGATAGTTTTTATATTAAAGGATTCCCCAAAACTTACTATTTAGAAATTTTGCCTCTAGCTTGGTACTAATGAGAGATGGAGTAATTGTTAAGAATGGAGAATTCTCTGGATATCTTCTGAACATTAGAGAATTTCCTTGAATGTCTAGTCTCCTTTTTCAGGTTTTTAAAATTTATTTTATGATATGCCTTATTACTAAAGGCTCAAATGGCATGGAGATAATTGATCAAGAACTCAAACTTCTAAAACTGTAATCAAAAACAAATTCTTTGACTTGATAAGTCGATTAACTTGGGTATTTTATGGCAGTAGTGGAAAGCTTCTCACACACTAAGCAAATGATACATTAAGAAAATTCTATTTTGATAGGAAACAGCTAGGAACTAATAATATAATATAGTAAAAATACAAATTTAGCAAGGTTGTTATCTCAGGCATGATCTTAAGATAGAAACTACTACAATTATAATGTTTGAAATGTCACAGAATTATAGCTAGAGAATTTCTCTCCAGCTCCCGCCAAGTACTGCCAGTCCCAGAGCCCACTTATAAAATAAACACACAGATGCTTATATTATTTAAGCTGTTTGGCCTAGTGGCTCAGGCTTATAGCTATCTAGCTCTTACATCTTAAATTAATCCATTTCTATAAATCTATACCTTGCCACGTGGCTCATGGCTTACTGGTATCTTCACATGCTTCTTGTCATGGCAGTAGCCGGTAGTGTCTCCCTCTGCCTTCCTGTTCTCTCAGTTCTTGTCTCTGTTAGTCCTGCCTATACTTCCTGTGAGGTCACTGGCCAATCAGTGTTTTATTTATTGACCAATCAAAGCACACATTTGACATACAGACCATCCCACAACACAGATTTTTTTTCTTACCTTTGCTAAGTTATTTTCAGATTTTTCATTTGGTAATTCACACAGAAGATATATATTTTCCAGGCACTTCTAATTTTCTGGATTTGTGTATAATGCAGGTTTAGCAGCTACAGATTTTGGCTGTTCATAAAAAGTCACCCTAAAGCCCTATGATACAAAAACATGGTAATCAAAATCACGGGAAGACCAGAAGTGGATAAGGTAAGGTATTTAATGTCTTGTGGTAGTAAGCAGTAGAAAGCCTGTGGTGTCTAGGTGTAAACAATCAATTCAGCCTTCAAGAGAGGAAAGAATGAGAGCAACACAGACCCAGGTAAGGACTTGTGAGATTAAAGATCCTAAGGAGTCTGAGAAAACTCCTACTTCCTTTTTGTTCATGTGTACCTGGGACCTGGAGGGGACTGGGTTAGAATTTGTGCTTCTTCTATTACACCGATTACAGTACCGTGGGGTTAGAATCAAAGCCTATTTGGTGAGTGGTCAGTCTTTTAAGCTCTATGTTAACAGAGAACATTTTCTAACCTCGAATCTTTAACCTTCCTCAACAAGCTGATCCAGATCCCATGAGAATCTTCAAATTCTTATTATTCAAAACTGAACTGTAACTCTTCATACAAAACTTTCTTCCTTTTGCTCTGATGTTGTGAAATGAACCAATAAACACTCCATGATTCCACTGGGAAATGGGAGCAACCATCCTTGAATTTGTCCTAATTATCTCTGCTAAATCTGGTCTCTCTTTATTATGTCACGCTTCATTTCAGTTCTCCACATGACCACAAGAGATGATTTTTGTTCTTTTTTAAGCACATATTTGATTATATCACTCTTCTAATTAAAAATGTTCATTGAGTTCCTACTGATTCAAAACTTAAAACTCTATCTCGAGTCTCCTAATTCCCTACCTGCTATTTATGACATTATTTTGTTTAGCATAGTGAATAATGTTCAGGTTTTTTAGTACTGTTTCTGTATGACCCTTTATATAGTAAGTGTACTATAGACTTCATCTGAAAAATACTTGTTATCTGATTTCCCCTATCTATAAAGGTGGAGTATTTTATTGGTTTTAGGGGGCTGGGGTTATACTTGTAAATTATTCTTTTGTTGTCCATCTTTCTCCACTGAATAAGAACTTTTTAGTTGTTCCTTTTATAGGATGTATTAAAAAACTTCTTAGTCTTGCAATAATTTTATAGTACATTGATTTTGTAATTTTTTGTTATCATGACCAAATTGTAAAATATCTAACAGTCAATGAAAGTGGCATATACATACAGTTTTGACTGACACTGTAGTGCATAATGCTGAATAACAATTCAAGGAGACTTGGAAAGAATTTTAGTCAATTATCTAAAATATATTCTTACTTTTTTCCTTTTTGAAACTATGAGTATGATTTGTGTGTGTGTGTGTGTGTGTGTGTGTGTGTGTGTGTGTTTTCATTTTCTTTCCATTTACTTTGATCAGTGATAGCTCTTGGGCAATCTAGTGTCATTGAATAACCTAATTTTCATTGCGCAATTTTGCCTTCTGTTTAGAGCAAAAGCAATTATTGAAAAAGCACCACAGTCCTTAGTTGAGTTTCTCACATTTCAAGACAGTTCCCAGCATGGCAGTCATTTATCATACTCAATGGTAAGCACTTTGGGCCTGTAGTTACTTTACAACACCTCAAACAATCTAACAGTCTATGATGTAAGGACACGCTAGTGATAACAGAAAAACACTTGTGCTGAATATTAAGCATTTGTTCAGCTCAAAACTGTTGATGGGTAAGGTTTTTCTAAGAGACCCTTTTCTACATAGAACAGATCAATCCTAAGGAACTTAAATGTATATGTAGCAATACATGAGAGGGATTATTGGTGAAATTATTAAGGTCCACATAGTTAAAAGGGAGGTTTATTTTGTGGGGTAACTTAAAGTGAAGGGATAGGTAACAGGGTTGGGAAAGGTGGAGCACAGTCCAGCGGTGTTCTCTGGAAAACTCTGCTTGGTCTACCCCCAGTGCCCAAGGTCCATGAACCAAGAGAGCCAGCTCATCCAGATCTCAGGTCTTCAGGGTCCTCTCTTGCCCACCCCCTTGTAGGTGTGATAGTTACCGAAGCCTCAATGGGGGTTGGGACTTCCAGAACAAAGCTGGAATGGCTACCCACCGCAAGGGATCTCTCATATTCATTTCACATAAGGCATGATGTCACCCACTAACTATTCTTACTGATTTCCTCTTCTACAGGTGCCCCCCCCCACACACTCATACACAAGGGTGAACATTACATACTTTGTTTTGTATAATATCATAGTTCCATGGAAGAAAGAAAATTATTAAAACTAAAGAAAGGACAATACTATGAAGCTTCATGGAATATAGAGAAAATTCTGAATTTAAAAAAAATATATATTTACATTTTTGTATTGTCTCCTTCAGTTAAAGTGAATAAAAAAGGGAAGGAAGGAAATAAAATTCTAGTTCTAGGGACACTAGATTCACATCTCTAGCTTTATAAATGAAAGATTCCACAGACTGTTTTTTGTTGTTGATTTTTTTTTATTTGCTTTCATTAACTATTTTCATGGACATAGCAGAAATCTCATCCCTATAAGCCGTATATTTCTATAGTTGGAAACTGTATTCTGTCATTACACTATGCCAAATTCTGGCCAAAATAATATAACAACAGCACAGTAACTACTCAGTAATCATTTTGAAAAGTGAAATATTCTCATCTAAATGTCAATGCTTCTGTAGTCTGCTAGCAGAAGAATTTGCATTGCAGTATAAGTCATTCATTTATTATTTTGGAATTTGGGATATACTAATAAGGACTTAAGACATGTATTTCAACTAGAAAAATCCTCGTAGGTTAACAGCTTCAGACAGTTTAGGAAAACTACAAGAGTGACTGTCTCCAGTCAGGATAGACGAGGTCCAGTGTCTAACTTGGGCGTCCACATAGCAAGACTAAGAGAAGATAACTTTCCCTCTACTTGATTTCTATGGCCCCTAACATTTCCTAATAACTCATTAGTTATTGAACATTTGAGTTTTCCTTTCTTTATCCTTCCTAAATACATGAGGGGTGAAAAAATCCTGCCAGTGCAGTTATCACTACACAGGATTCCAAAAAATATGCAAGCATTCAGGAAACTCCTCCACTCTCTCATTATCAGTTACTTTCACTAGATACATATGCATCAGAGGTAATTTGCCTTTGCCTTTTTCATTTATTAAGAGAGAATAAATAGGCTTGGTCAATGATGCATATGAATTTTTTATTTTAATGTGTGTGCAGATATAACACACATGTGAAGATTCAAAAGATAACTTGTGGGAGTCGGACATGTTTTTCTACCATGTGAGGCCTGGAGATTGAACTGCAGTCATCAGATTCAGTGCAAAGGATCCTTACAGACTGAGACATGGTGCTAGACCCATGCAGAAGTGTTGATATACATGTTCCTGCTGCCAACACTCTCATTTGACTTGAATAAAATCATCATCCAGTTTTAAAATAGAATAGATATTTGTCAGTGTAAACTAACATTGAAACACTTATCAGTAAAAAATGTGGTATTAAAAGT
This sequence comes from Peromyscus leucopus, assembly GCF_004664715.2. Taxonomy (NCBI): domain Eukaryota; kingdom Metazoa; phylum Chordata; class Mammalia; order Rodentia; family Cricetidae; genus Peromyscus; species Peromyscus leucopus. Next base: position 29,333,514 of record NC_051070.1, read on the forward strand.
TCATATGTATTCTATTTAGTTAAATGTGAATACAAACTCCTATTTTATATTTCTTTCTAAACTTAAAGATTCCTAGTGTGTGCATTTCATATTCTTTCCATATCATTCATTTGCAAAGGATTTATTCACTGCTGTTTTCCTGATAAGAAAAGCTTATCTACAACCATTTAGCTTCCTGAAACTTTATTTTTTAGGAATTTCATGTGTCTTAGAATTCAAATGCCAAATAGGTGAAAATATATGTCCTAGCAATCAGTTGAAGATATGCTCTAGGAGAGGGAACAGTGAATTTTGAAATTTATATAAGGAAGTGATAGCAAACTTGTGTCTAGAGTTCATGTTTTATTTAATTGGTAATATTTCAGATGGAAGAGAAATGTGGCCATAAGTTACCTACTATCAATGAAAAATTAATATTTTATTTTGACAGCACTGCATGACATAATATTGAAAGTCTACATTATATTTAGTTCAAAGTTTCTGACTTTCAAAAAACGACAACAATGTATTTATCTATAAATCTATAAACTCTGATACTAGCTAGAAATTTACATTTTATCTGTCTGTTCTGTTATTTCAATGTTATTTTTGTGGTTATTAAATGACACATTCAGATTTAAAAGTAGACAGACTAATTGAAAGAACCAACAAATATATTTAAGGTTGAAAGAAACTAATGCCTTTACACAAATGTAAGCCATTCATCAATCACATATAAAGGGTAACTAATACTTTCTCTTTCAACTATAGTTTAATAAAAAGTAAGAAAGTATTTTGGCTTTTGACTTTTTAGTATAAAAGTAAAGGTCTTGTGGGAATAGTAAATTTACTGGATTTATACAATTTATAATTTTCATTTTAAATGCTAATTTGGTACCATTAATATTTAATTATTTATAGTAATATTACAGAGCAAAAACAGTGTGTTAAGAATGGAGGATTCTATAACTAAAATACTAACAAATCATCACTTGAAATTTTCATTGTAGTTTAGACAGGTCCTTTCTAAAATAAGTTTCTTATAATTTTTGGATTTATAGACAGTAACACATGAAAAATCAAATATATTTGCTATAACACTGTTTGAAATTAAAGATCACCTTCTCGTGGCAGCCAAACATTGTAATGTAAAATTAAAGTTAATAAAATCTGTATCTTACACCATCCAAGAGAAACATAAGGATAGAAAAATGATAGCATGACCTCAGTCATATACTTCCATAACTATTAAACTGCATATGAATAACTATAGGACAGTAACATATAATCAACTTGGTCAATGTATAATTGTAGAATACCAATGAGGTGGCAGAAAAATGTATAGGAACCAGGAGCGCAAGAATCTAGATCTGATTCTAATGTCCAATAATGGTTTAGCAAAAGTTTATGCACGGGGGAGAAATAAACCAAGTTTACCTCTCCTCCTAATGTCCAATTACAAATCAAGGAATGATTCCACTAAACTGTATTGTGGGGAATCAATGCGTTTATTGGATTTACTTGCAGAGCATAGCTTACAGTTTACCTACAGGGTGTGGGTGCTCCTTCCCCGAGCACCACACTGAACTGTCTTTATCCACAAGGCCTGAAAACTTTCCCAAAATCCTAGGTTTGCCATGAGATATATTCTAGCCTAATGGTCTTCACCCTTTAATATAGTTCTGACCATTGTGGTTCATCCAACCACATTATTTTTATTGCTAATTCATAACTGTAAATTCGCTACAGTTATGAATTGTAATGTAAGTGTCTGTTTTCAGATGGTCTTAGGTTATGCCTGTGAAAAGGTTGTCTGATCCATCAGAGGGGTAGTAACTTATTTGTTGAGAACCACTGCTATAGCCCTTCTGAAGTTCATCTGCACTTTTTAACAGAGTGTTGCATACATCAGTTGGTAGGCAGAAACTAGATACACAGGTTTTGGGATTCTTTCTACCATCCATGAAGAGATGTAAAAAGTCAATAAACCTAACTGAGGTAATATTTTTACAAGGAGTTAGTTATAGTTGAACTCCTCAAGTTAGTGGTTCCTTATCTTGGAGAACAGTCACACATAACAATTGGCAACCTTTAATGATCACTCTATATTACCTATGTCTATCTTCTATAGAAATAAACAGTGACTGATGGAGGACTACAGGGTTATAAAAACTATACATATATCACAATTTTAAGCTTGCAAAGCCATATAATATTAGATATATTGTGGAAAAATAATGCTTTTAATTATTCACTACTCTTTACAAAAAAGATTCTAGAGCTCCTTTAAGAGAAATATATATCTCAGTTATTGAATCTTGACAGCCAGAGCTCCTTTAAGATATATATATATATATATATATATATATATATATATATATATATATATATATATATGTGTGTGTGTGTGTGTGTGTATACATACATACATATATATATATATATATATATATATATATATATAATCAGTTATTGAATCTTGACAGCCTGGAGACTTTTTTGACAAATAGAGGAAATGTATGTTTTATTATTGTGATTTTGGTGACTATAGTGTTTGGATAGTCACATATATTCTGGATGTCATTGGTGGAAGAATGATATTCACATCTTCTTCCCATCCTCCCCAGTGTTCTGTTTTATTTTCTTAAGAACAAGATCCAGGTTTCAAGAGAACACAGGTTCTGATCAATTTTGAAACCTTCAGGAATGACCAAAGTCTCCTGAAAATTTACGTGATGGCTCACAGCTTGACTTAGCCTCATTATTGCAACTTGTTCATGGAAGACATCATATTACTAAGCTGAAACAATGACCGACAAAGAGAATGATTCCCTTGAAGTATATGACTTACCAGCTTGTCTATGTTTATTCTAATAGTTCTAATAGTACAGTCAGACCTCCAACAAAATAAGAAACCATTGCCATATGCCTCACTTAATCTCATTGATTCTTAGGTATCTTTGTCAAAAATCAATACCAGTCTATTTATGGACTCCTAACTGCAATGTGCAATCTGTATCACTACTCTTTATACTGCATACATTCTCATAGTCATTTTTATAATGTAGTTACCCATAACACAAGGACTAACTTGTCCAAAATTATTATATTGAAAAAGTGTGATATTTATTCTAGGTCTTCTATGTGTCATTTTACCTACTAAAATTAGGAAAAACCCATTTTTTTTCTTACTCTAACAACTGACAAAGATTTTGATCATCAGTGTCTTACTTTCCTCACACATTTTAGTATATACATTATTTTTATGTATGTGTGAATGCCTTGTGAACATGTGTGAAAATATTTTTCATGTCGGTGTGTATATCTATGTATAATGAGTCATTCTCTGTCCTCCAACCAGCTCCCAAATAACAACATGAAGACTTATTATTAATAATGAAAGCTCTGCCTATAGGCTTAGGCTTGTTCCTAGCTGTTATAACTTAAATCAACCTATTTTTTTTTTAATTAATCAGTGTTCTACTTCATGGCTTTTAGCTCTCTCCCAGTTTGTGTGTCTGATTCCACATGTCTCTCTTCATCTCCTTCTCTTCTTCTCTCTGCACAGAAGTCCTGATTATACTTTCTGCCTAGCTATTGGCTGTTCAGCTCTTTATTAAACCAATAACAGCAATATAGCTTCACACAGTGTACAAATATCCCACAACATCCCTGTGGTTGCCAATTCATATTGTAAGATCCTATTCCACTTTTGAAACCTTTTTATTAGAAACTTAACCACTGGAATTTAAATATACTGCAGTGATTTCTAATATGTGTCTAAAGAGTTTGTGATGCCTCATGCTGAGTTTTCAGTTTTATAAATTGCCACAGACCAGGACTATTTTTACACTGGAGTTTACCCAAATAATAAGAATGTTGGAATGTTGAAAACATTTAGATAGAAGTTTGTGGCATTCTTCATTTTTAGTCTTCGATACTAACAACAGTGGTGGAATATTATGTTTTATTCACTATGTCATGTCTTCAGAATATATATAGCAAAATACTTAAATTTTCTTCCAACCTTTTTTGTTTTTTTGGTCTTTCCAGGAAGAAATTCTCTGTGTAACAACCCTGGCTGTCCTGGAACTCATTCTGTAGACTAGGCTGGCCTTGAACTCACAGAGATTTTCCTACCTCTGCCTCCTAAGTACTGAAATTAAAGGCGTGTACCACCAACACCAGACTCTCACAACCATTTCAAAGTGATTGAATTAAAAAACAAATCATCAATTCTCACTCATATAAACCCTCCTCTTTCTCGCTAATTAGACTCCCAGAGCTCCACCCAGGGCCTAGCTGTGGATCTCTGCATCCAGATCCCTCAGTTGTTGGATGGGGTTTCTAGCACGACTATTAGGGTGTTTGGCCATCCCATCACCAGAGTAGGTCAGTTCGGGCTGTCTCTCGACCATTGCCAGCAGTCTTTTGTGGGGGTATCTTTGTGGATTTCTGTGGGCCTCTCTAGCACTTTGCTTCTTCCTATTCTCATGTGGTCTTCATTTACCATGGTCTCCTATTCCTTGTTCTCCCTCTCTGTTCTTGATCCAGCTGGGATCTCCCGCTCCCCCAAGCTCTCTTTCCCTCGACCCTCGCCCTTCATTACCCCCACTCATGTCCAGGCTGTTCATGTAGATCTCATCCATTTCTCCGTCATTGGGTGATCCCCGTGTCTTTCTTGGGGTCCTGTTTTCCAGGAAGCCTCCCTGGTGATGCGAGTAGCAGTCCAGTCATTCTTGTTCTACATCTAGTATCCTTCTATGAGTGAGTACATACCAAGGTTGGATAAAGCACAGGGACAAATAGCCAAACAAATGGAAACACGGGAACTATGAACCAGTGGCTGAGGGGCCACTAACTGGATCAGGCCCTCTGAATAGGTGAGACAGTCGATTGGCTTGATCTGTTTGGGAGGCATTCAGGCATTGGTACCAGGTCCTGTGCTCATTGCATGTGTTGGCTGTTTGAAACCTGGGGCTTATGCGGGGTTGCTAGGCTCGGCCTGGGAAGAGGGGACTGGACCTGCCTGGACTGAGTCTACCAGGTTGATCTCAGTCCTCGGGGGAGGCTTTGCCCTGGAGGAGGTGGAGGGTGGGCTGGAGGGAAGAGAAGTGGGGCGGGAGGCGGGAGAACAAGGGAATTCATGGCTGATCTGTAGAATTGAATTATATTGTAAAATAAAATTTTAAAAAAAAGAATGTAAAAATAAATAAATAAATAAAATAAAAAACAAATCATCAATATTAATATACTTTTTCAACCTAAAAAAGGTACTTTCTCTTAAGAATTGATCTATGGAATGACATAAAGTTTTATTTGATATATCTTATGAGGAATTTATTGTTCTTTAAAAACTGTGGTCAATACTTCATGCTTCACAAAGTTGTGAAAGATATGGAAATCCTTCATTCTTTTAAAACTGAATTCCTATATACACTAGAAGCAAAAGAGGATTTAGCAAAGGCTGATTTACTTCTGTACTTCTCATTCTTTGCTCATGTTTGTGGCAATCTCATCATCACTGACATCACATTGGTGTTCAAGTTGTCCATTATGATTGAAAATTAACTATTAATTTCCATTAAAAATAAAATTTTAACAGTAAATTATCACAGAGTTTTGAATTAAATACATATATAAAGGAATGCTATCACATAAGACCATTTCCACACTTCTGTAATATTGTTTATTTGTTACAGTACAATGTGCACACATTTTTATATGCAACATCTTTTAAAATGTAAACAGTTAACAATTAACAGTTTCTTTCTTTGGTTGCCACCGAAGGTACTTGGTTCTTCTGAGGAAGCTAAGGGCATGTTGGGATGAGGCCCTCAGTAGCAACATGCAGGCAGTCTGCAACATGGCCTCTGTCTCCAAAATCAGCCCTCATCCTACCAAGAAGATGATGGTCACAGAAGATAAGATCAATGCCCTCATTAAAGCAGATGGAGTCAATGAACCTTTCTGGCCTGGCTTGTATGTAAGTACCTGGCCATTATCAACCTTGGGAGCCTCATCTGCAGTGTAGAAGCTGGAGGGCCCGCTCCAACAGAGCCTAAACTGCAGGTCCCGCTGCCCCCTCCACTGCTTCCCCAACTCAGGAGAAGAAAGGAGAAGCAAAGAAGGAAGACTCGATGGAGTCTGCTGATGACATGGGCTTTGGTCTCTTTGATTAAACTTTTGTTTACATGTCCGATAAAAAGCTGAACATCTTTTTTTTTTTAAATGTTTAGAATAAACACAAACAGAAACAAACACATGCTAACAAATCAATGAATATGTCCTGACATATGCTATTTATCATTCATATTATATATATTTGATAAGTTGGCAATGAGAATACAGAACACTTAAAGACATAACTCTTAATTTTTGGAGAATTTGCTTGCATGCTGTCTTTTTGGTTTGACAATGGTAATTAGATTTTAGAGACTGTCTCCAATTAAGACAGAAGCGTTCCTAAGACATAATCGATTCCTGTGGATAAGTATACATTATGATTTATGAAACAGACCTGAAGTCTACTTGAATAAGTTATTATCAATCCTTTATGTCCTCAAAATGGTTCAAACATTAAGAAGAAACATACAAATTTTTATCAAAAGACCTAATTTATGGAATTCATACATGTATTTCCTCAAACTCTGAAGCATATATAATAGAGCTAAGAATTAGACCCTATTTTGGAATAGGCAAAAAATTAATCTGAACTAAAGGCCTCAGAAACTTTGTGATGAGAAAAAAAATAGTGGGGGGATCCATGTTCCTTGGATAATATTATGGATCTTTAAAATATTAATTTTTGATATCATTATTTTTTTCAAGCTCTATGGGCTTCCAAACTTTTAGATGAAGGTAATCTAAATGGAATCACCAAATAATAGGGTGGAGACAGCTGGGGCTGAACATCTCTTATCATTGAGCTAATCCACCATCTCTAGAAATGGATTATATGTAACTGAGTTATAGGCCAAAGGTACCCCATGAAAATGCCCAAACAACCCAGGCTACTGACAGTACTATTGATTGCTTTCTACAATCTGATGGTGAGGCACAACTCCTGAAATAGCACTTAAATAAACAATTGAATTTGGAGAATTGAGCTGGTAACTACCCAGATCTTTTATCTCAACTAAATAGTTTTCATGGTACTGGAAGGTAATCTGCATTCTAGCAAAGGAAAAAGGTAAAGAGCAACCCTGATGCAAACCCTTTGATCTACAAGGGTATCCTGACTTCAGATTGCACTAGTACAACAGTATTACAAAGCTTTTGTGAGTAACCCACCAATATTTGATTAGACTTTAAATTTTATTAAATTTTTCATTTATTTTACATACCAACCACAGTTTTCACTCCCTCTTCTCATCCCATTCTCTCTTCCCACCTCCCACCTATCCTTCCTGCCCAGTCCACTCCTTCTCCATTTAAAAAAGGAACAGGTCTCCCATGGGAGTCAGCAAAGAATGTGGTATCATGTTAAGGCATGACCAAGCTCCTCCCCCTGCATCAAGGCTGGGCAAATCATCCCAGCATGGGGAATAGGTTCCAAAAAAACAGCTCATTCACCAAGGACAGGTTATGATCCCACAGGTAGGAACCCACAAACAGGTCAAGGTACAAAACTGTCATCCACATGGAGAGGGCCTAAATTGGTCCCATGCAGGCTCCCTAGCTGTAAATTCAGAGTATGTGAGCTCCCATTAGCTCAGGTCAGCTGTCTTTGTGGCTTTCTGTGTCATGATCTTGACCCGTCCTGGCTTATATAGTGTGTTCGTTCTCTCTCTCTCTCTCTCTCTCTCTCTCTCTCTCTCTCTCTCTCTCTCTCTCTCTCTCTCTCTTTCTCTTCAGCTAGACTCCCAGAGCTCAGCCCAGTGCTTGGCTGTGGATCTCTACATTTGTTTCCATCAGTTACTGGCTGAAGGCTCTCTGTTGACAATTAGGATAGAATTTGTGTGAATTTAAGGTCTGCCCCATGAGATGAAACTCAAACCCTGACGTTGCTTGTTTGGTCCACAAACAGAGATTGGATAGTTCTAATAGTGGACAACTAGATACTATTATTCTGTTAAAGTAACGTAGCAATAAAATGACTCCTAACCACATTTTGCTACACCCTTAGATCAGTGTCTTGGTCAGCTATCATCAGAGAAATGTTCTCCTGCAGTAGATGCAAAGAAAAAAGGAAACTCACAACAAGGCAATATGCAGAGTCTGAGAAACCTTGGAAGAACTCAGTCAAAAATGAGATACCTCAATTAAACCTCTCCCCTCAGGGCTCAGGGAACTCTGAAGATGAAGAAGCAGAAAGACTGTAAAAGCCAGAGGGGATGGATGACAACAAGACCAAGATTGCATTTCCCAAACACAAAAAATCTGGGGAATAGGTGAACTCACAGATTGTGTCAGTAAGTACAGGACCTCCATAGGTCTGAGACCAATGAAGCATCATCTCTAAGAGAGAAATAGACACAAGCCCCCCTTCTACAATAGACACTATTTCCAATTGATAGCAGGAAATACAAAATTAGTTTTCTCCCACAGAGTCTCACTAGGTTTAAAAATCACTCATGAGGGCAGGCTAATCCAGCAGTAGATAGACAACACAAAACAAACTCAATGGCATTTTTGGAGGTTCTTTTAATTCATTGTCTCATAATCTACTTGGAAGTTTTTTTTTTCTTACAGATGCTTTGTGTATTTATTATGACATCATGTTCTTTGTTATTAAGAGATTTATTTATGTGTCTACAAGTGTGTGTTTCTGAGTCTTTGTGTGTTTCTTTTGTTTTATCTTTTGCTCTTTTTCCTCTGTTTGTTTGTTTTGACTTATGTTTATTTTTTAACTTTACTATTATCCTGTTTGTATTGTAATGAAAGACAGAAAAATAGGTATAGATTTCAGTGGGTGGGAAAGTGGGGAGGATCTTGAAGAAGTTGGAGGAAAGATAACCATAGTCAGAATATGTTATACAAAAAAGTTATTTTCATTTAAAAAATAATTTTTAAAGAATTCATTGGATATCTAGAAAGTTCCCTGGGGTAACTCATAAGGGAAATCACATTGTTTGCTGATTTCATGACATAGCTCCCAGATAGCTGAAGTAGGGAACAGTGTATCTGAGGACCAGGGAAAATATCAAATTTGAATAGCTCTGGATCAAGGAGGAATAGGACAAATGCTGGTTCTTGGGTCTACTCTGTAGATAAATGTGGCCAGTACCCTGAACCTTATTCTTCCCAGTCATACTCCAGTTCTACAGTCATCAGAGAACTTGCTTTTTATTCACTAAGTCAGAAACTATAAATTACAGACATGAGCAGTGAAGTCTAGTCTGCCATTGTGTTGCACTATACCATGTCTGTTTGTGCTTGCTCATTTGCTACAGGAGGATATTTATGTGTGATAGCCTGGGAGTATAGGACTGCAGCTTTTGATCTCTATGGAGAGTACTGTTGCTGTGTTTACATAAAATTCCATGCATATCTCCGCACTCTTTTATCTTGGAAATGATAGATGTCTGTCTTTTTGCTAGCTCTTTATATATTCTCCATTCCTCTGTGATTTCAATTTTAATATGAGTCATGTATTTTGATCACCATTAATATCATTCATATAATAAATTCATTTAATCATGCATTTAATAAATTCCATTTTTTGCTGAGTAAGGGACGTTAGGCTTCACATGTTGATACCTAATAATAATGAAATCATTGAAATAATTCATCTCATTAAAATTATTAACTGAAAAGTTTTTGAGACATATTCATAGTTATGTCCATTTCCTGGGGATTCCAAATGGATTGTTAAATCATTTAAAATAATATTCCCCTTTTAAATGACTGGAAAATCTAATTGGCTTGAAATCTAGAAGCTCTTTCACACTTGTAAGTCTAAGGAATAAATCTCCAGAAGTCCAGTTGAAGAGAAAGAAGCAGCATTCTATGAGCAAGGGGCATCAAGATCATGATGGGGAAACCTACAGAGACAACCAAACCAAACTAGTGGGAGCTCATTAACTGTGGACCACTAGCTGTGGAGCCTCCATAGGACTGGACTAGGCCCTCTGTGTAGGCAAGACAGTAGTGTAGCTTGACCTGCTTAAGAGGCCCCCTGGCAGTGGGATCTGTTTCCATCCCCATTGCATGAGCAGGCTTTTTGGAGCCTAGTGCCTAGGGTGGGACACCTTATATAGCCTTAGTTCAGGAGCAGGGCCTTGGACATGCTTCACCTGAATGTACCAGGCTCTGTTGACTCCCTGTGGGAGGCCTTATCTTACCTCGGAGGAGGTAGAAATGAGGGGTGGGTTTGGGGGAACACTGCAGGGCATGAGGAGGGAGGAAAAGGGGATCTCTGGTTGGTATGTAAAAATGAATGGAAAATTTCTTAATAATAAAAGACGAGGAAAAAGTAGGAGAAAGGTAAAAGTAAGAATGTCTAGAATATTAAGAAAATGGCATTCCTACTAACTATTAGCTGAATCTGAGAGGGAATGGTTAACTTTGATTAATTCACCATTTAGATCAATAACTATTTTACCCCCCAAGGACAAAACACCAGGGAAACTGTTTTTTAATCTTTGAAAATTGATGTCAATACTTCTTTGTATTTGCTGGCATAGATCATTTTCACAATCAAGGCAGCTTGTGACTTGAATCCAGGAGTAATCACCTAAGATTTACTGTGTCTTGAGAACTTATAGTACCTTTGCCATAGTTTCACAAGCAAGAATCATAATAGATTACTGGACTAGACAGGTGAAAGTTCATTGCCTAAGTGAGAAACCAGTGTCTTAAGTAGCTGATATATAATAATCTAAACTTATTAACTTATTAAAATGAGTTACAATTCCAATCAGTGTTAAGTCATGCTTCCTTGCAAGCCATGTTGTTTACCACTAATTTTATTTTAAAATGTTTTGGATGGTGTTTATGCTAATGTTTTCTATAATGCATATATTAATATAGAAAAACTTAAAGCTGGCAGGGGCCTTTCTTTTCCTGTATGCTTTAGTTAAGCACAAGATTCAATAAGGGAAAAGATAGTTTGATTTTATGCCACCAGTTCTTTGGATATGTGTGCAGAAGGGGCCTTGCTTGAATTATGCAACCTGAGGAATCACTATTATATTAAAACTCAACTATAATAAACATACATTTCCAGATATATTTTCATGTCTATTAATGTTTTCTTAAATTTCCTAAAATCTCTTTATATTTATTCTTTTCACTGATGTTTGTATTTATTAATTAGTTAAAGCATCTCTACTAAATCAGGAACAACTGTTTTACTGGGTGGACTTACCTTGCTCTTCAGAATTTGCAGTGGCAAGTCTTTGGCCCTGAGGTCCTTGCTCTACAGGCTTCGTTATGAATCATTTCGGGAATTTTCCATGATTATTGAAGCACAACCAAGAAGCTAAGGAAATGGTGAAGTAAACTAGCAAATAAGTGTTGGGGATGGTGATGGTCATAAGAATGTCAAAGAAGGTCAGGGAACATCAAATCAGAAACACTCTAAACTCAAACACTGAGGCCATTATCACAGACACATTTCCAAAATATCAGTGTGAGAAAATCTATGGTGTATCAGTTCTATTCTCCTACATTAATTAGTTTTCTTAATATCTTTAATTAAGCAGATAAATAGTTCTAGAAATGGAAATACAGGAGCAGTAATATTACAAAATGATCACAACGCTTGCCTATAGAGCAGAGGGTGGTCACTAATCTTGGCTGTGAACTTGACTGGGTGCTCTTCTGATGGGTTTTCTCTATCACACTATTTGAAGTCGGAAGACCAACAGAAATGTGGGTGATGCTGTCTGGTGGCAGGCCAGATTAAAGGAAATGGATATCAGTATTTCTGGGTACATGCTGGCATGCTTAATCTTTAGAATCAGGAGAGGTTGTGACATGAATATAGGAGAAATGACCCAAGGTTTATCATTTCTTGAGATCTTATAGTCCCTTTGGCACAGTTTAACAGACACAAATCAAAATAGATTTGTGGACTAGGCAGGAAAGAATCCATTTCCCAAGTGAAAAAAAAAAAAGCAATGTCTTAAGTAGCAAAAACACATAATAAACTGAAATTATTAGCTCATCAAAATGTGTTAAAATTTCAATCGATGTTAAGTTCTTTACCTTGCAAGTCATGTTATCACTAATTGTGTTTTAAAATGGTGATATAGAATTCAAGATTCCAAGAACAGGAGAGAGATTACTATTGTCATTCAACCAGTAAGACAAATTCATGTCATAGTTCTAAAATTCCTTTCATTGATCATGGCCAGTAAGACCTCTATCATTTCATAATGTTTTGAATCTATATGGTTAGTAAGATAACTGGAAGTTTAATATTTCCTTCCTTTCTGCACTTCATAAAGGTGTTGAAATACATTATATGTGTTCAGATTATTCTGGCTTCAGGGAAAATTAAGCATATTGGATTATCTTTACCCAATGTAAATTGTTTAGGAAACTTTTATATCCTCTAAATTGCAACAAGTTTGTTTGTCTGATTTATCAGAATAAAATAGCCTGTCTCTGAAAGTGATCATAAGTTCCATTCCAAAAATGTCACAGAACAATTAAAAATGCTGTTTTTATACTCGTTTCGAAAAACAATGTCACCTACACTCTTTGGTAACTAGCAAGTAAGACAGATGGAATTCATATAATAAAACAAATTGAAATGTTCAGTATAAATTCATGGTTTTTAGAAACGGGCAAAAGATAACACAGATCTGTGGTCCAGATCTGAGATTTGTATTTTTTTAAAAGAGCTTATTTTCAATTTTGTGTATATCTCTATATACTCTTAAAAGATCATTAACAACTTCTAATGGAAAATTTACAAATGATTGTATATAATTTCTCAATAAGGAAAATATCCATGTCTTCAAATTATGTGTTGACATAGAAATAGAAGTAAAAAGTCATTGGTTTATCTGTTTCCATGGCTCAACAATGTTGTTCAACCCCCAAATAGATTCTTTCCATATTATTTCATTAAAGGTGTTTAATACATGATATATGTCATATATAATGACTTAATAAAAGAAAAGGAGAAATAGTTCACATTGATTTTCCTAAATCTCTCATTGTGAAGAAATGACAGATGATACCAAATAATTTTAATAAAATTGAATTTGTGGTCTCGTAATGTTAAGGAATGTTCCCCCATGCTAGACGATAATTCTTTAATGGTAAAGATTTGCATCCCATACAGGCTTTCTTGTGCAATGTACTTATTGTCCTTTATTCATATTAGATACAAAGGTGATTGTATTCCTAATGTTACTTAAATTTATGCTCTTTTAATAAGACTAGAATAATTGTATTTAATTAATCCAATAAAATAGATGATTATAAAACAGATTTTTTTCATAATATCGGAAAGTAAACATGTCATAGACATCATGTATAACAAGTACCTATCTTAGTACTAAGACAAAGTTAATGAGCAGGCCTTATTTTCTGAACATATAAAAGAGCAAGCAAGTTGAACAAAAAAAGTAAATGAGAAGAAACCATTCTGCAGCTGAAAGAAGGGCCTCACCCCACTGATGCCCTGAATTCAGACTTCCAGATTCAAGATATCAGTTCATAGAAAGTCACCCAGTCCATTGTATTTGTTTACAACATCTCTAATGCTTAAGATGGTGACTTTATGCTAGAATTATCTCATGGTCTAAATGGCCTGTATTGTCCCTCTAGACCACTAGGCAAGTGTCCCGACCAAGGAAAAAATCTGATCTGTGTTAGCCCTCAATGAACTAAATTTGAATATCATTGCAGTATTTTCTTAGTATAATTTAAACTCTAAATATGTTTATTTACTTATTAAGAAAAGCAGTCCCCAACGTGTTAATTAACGCATAGATAGAAATACTTTGCTAAGCAGAAGAATGTTCCCCAGTGATTTCCACATTCTAACATCTGAGAGCAGCCAATTTGCAAATAAGTGGAAAATGAATCAAGCAATGGAGGAATATTTCCAAATTATTTGACTATAAAATATGAAGATGGTTTCTGAACTAACTGCCCAGAGATGGGGTGAGATGGACGTGAGTATGGCATGTCATCACAAATGACATCATGAATGAAAAGAGAAAAGTAAGAATCTTTAAAATGATTCATTATGAGAAATACTAGATCAACCACTACTGCATTGAAAATACAGTTGATCTCAAGCCAAGGGAGATGGCTAGCAGCCTCTTGAAGCTAGAAAATAGACTCTTTTATGCTATCTGTATAGTTAGAGCAAACCCTTAAATAGCCTAGACTTGACTATTTGCCATGTGACCTGGTAATTAAATCCAGGCTTACAGAGACATATGCCTATATTCTTCAATATTTTATGTGCTCTTGTTGGGTTAGGCAGCCTATGTCTGAATTCTTTATAAATTGGGATACCACATATCTTCATTTAATTATCCATACTAGGAAAACATAAATGCTATCTAATTAAAAGTTTATGATTATAATTAAATCATTTAATATGTGAAAACTGTTGCTTACAATAACATTTGAGATGAAGAAACTTTTGGGATTAGCTAGACTACAATTTCTTCTGCCAATTCTCAGAAAAAAAGTGCATAGAAGACTTTTGTTAGTAGATATGAGGTGATGGCTGAGACAACAATAATCATGTATAGCAATACCTCATCGTCTAATATGACTTCTGAAAATAATGAGATTTTAATTTACTGAATAGTGTATTCACACTCCAAGTATCAGTTGACTAACTTTTGAGGATATAACTTCATTACAACCATTTTATAGGTCAAACAACCAGAGTTCACATTCAAACTCTGCCACTCCATGTGCATTTTCCTTTGGAAAAACTGAGTTAGTGTTTCTCTTGTATCATCTGAATAATAAAATAATTAAAAATAAAATAATATTTAAAAGAATAACATAAAATATGCTAGAATTTTTCACTGGTAAAGGAAGTTTATAGTTGGGACACATTTAAAAAAGTTATTGTCATAGCAGTATCTCAGAGTTACAAAAAATATCATATTATCTAAAATTTTCTTCTAAAAAGTCTGTTTTTTCACAATACATTTTTAAAATATTATTAAATTTTAGAATTAATCAACAGTATAAAGGAAGTCATTATGACATATTATGGCTAATATTATTTACAACTTCATTTTACGTTGCATTTTATTTAAAATAATACAATTTAATTTTCTGTGTATGGCTTAAAAACACAATCATAAATATGCACTCAATTTTCTTTATCCACTCATCTATTGTGTGCATTAAATCTTGTTCTATTCATTAGTTATTTAAATAGTTCAGCAATAAACAAATGTGAAAGTGTATCCATTGTAGGAACCAAATTTCTTTGGGCATATGCCAAGGGATGGTAGATGGATCAAGCTTATTCCTATTCTTATTCTTTCTTTCTTTCTTTTTTTAAAGAAACCCTGTGCTGGTTTCCACGGTGACTACTTCTCTTATTCCCCCCCACACACACACAGTGTAAGAATTCCTCTTTCCCCAATTTCTCTACCGAATTTGTTATTTGCTATTTTCATGTTTTCCATTTTGATTTGGTTGAAATGGAATCTCATTATCTGTATTAATAAAAACAGTCTTCAGATTCAACAGAATCCCTTTCAACATTCCAATGATGTTTTCACAGAAGTAGGAAATCAAAAAATAAAGCTCATATGGGAAAAAATGACTCATAATAGTTAACATAACCCTAAGCAGAAAATGGTGCTGAAGCCACCACAATAGATGATTTCAAATAATCCTACAGAGCTTTAATGACAGGGCATCCTGACACTGGTGCAAAAACTGTTGTGTAGTGGCATTGCAGACAGGAGGCAGAAATAAACTTACACAGTTCCAGTTAATAAATTTTATGACAAAATTGTCAAAAATATAAATAAGCCAAAAATAGTCATGTCAAAAACTGTACTGGGAAATATAACATGAATTGCTAAAAGGTCTTTGTGGTGGTATTGTGTATTCTAATAAATTTATCTGGGGTCAGAGAACAGACAGCCACTAGATACAAAGGCTAGAAAATGGTGGCACTCACACCTTTAATCCTAGCATTCCAGAGATAGAAATCCCTCTGGATCTCTGTGAGTTCAAGGCCACATTGGAAATAGCCAAGCATGGTGACACGCCTTTAATCCCAGAAAGCCAGCCTTTAATCCCAGGGAGTGGTGGTAGAAAACAAAAAGATATATAAGTCGTGAGGACCAGAAACTAGAGGCATTTTGGGCTGGTTAAGCATGTGGCTGGTTAAGCTTCTAGCAGCAGTTCAGCTGAGAGCCATTGGGATGAGGACACAGAAGCTTCTAGTCTGAGGAAACAGGACCAGCTGAGCAACTGGCAAGGTGAGATAGCTGTGGCTTGTTTGTCTCTCTGATCTACCAGCATGGACCCCGATAACTTGCCTCGGGTTTGATTTTATTGATAAGAACTTTTAAGATTCCTGCTACATCTGGCGCCCAACGTTCGTGGTACGAATTCATGAAAAAGCTGTTTGCCTGTGGCCTTGTGAGCTCCAGCTCAGGCCCAAGCTACACTCAGCCAGTGGTGGTGGCACACACCGGTAGGATTTGCTGAAGGAGACAGAGGCAGTAGGATCCCGAGTTTGAGCCCGCCTAGGAGGTTTGGGAGAAGCTTTGGCCCGGACTGAACCACAAACAGTGGTGGGACCATGGAAGCAGTGGCTACTGCTCCACGTTGCCAGCTCCTTCTCATCATGTTGTTGACTGCGGTGATGCTGCTACCTGGGACGAAGGGTTTACTGCTGCTGGTTCAGAGAAGAATTGCCAGGACCATCGTGTTCCAAGAAAGCATCGGCAAAGGTCAGTTTGGAAAAGTTTGGCAAGAAAAATGGTGGGGAGAAATTGCTGTGAAGATTTCCTGTACTAGGGAAGAATGTTCATGGTTCCGAGAGAGAGACATTTATCAGACTATGATTGCTCCAAACCACAGAGGAGGCAAAAAAAAAAAAGTCTGCAGGAAACCATGACCATGCCTAACAGTGACTTTGACTTTGAAATCTTCAAAAAGATGACAGGATTCTACAACGATGATTCCACATGGACTATGATAAAGCCATTAAGCCGATTAACACCATGGAAGAATCGACTTTGGACTACAAACTGGTCAGGACAATTTCGAGAGGACTAGTTGAGATGATACAGCCTGACAGACTACTCGAACAAGGACTTGAAACAAGCCCTGAGCTTTCCTATTATGCAGAGACTGGACAAATGATACAGGACTTGATGATTAACCCAAAAATTTTCTTTTCAAGATTCCCTAAAGATATCTTCACCCCTAGAAAGCAAAAAGAAAAAGAGAATATAGATATGAGATAGATCATCGAATCTACTCTGAGAAAAAAGATAAAAAGAGAATATAGATATGAGATAGATCATCGAATCTACTCTGAGAAAAAAGATAAAGAAATAATAGGATAAATAGGTAGATCATTGAATCTACACTGAAGAAAAAGGGGAAGATATAAAAATAACAAAAGGTAGACTACTGAATCTATTATGAAAAGAAAAAAGAGAGAATATGGATATGATAAGATAAAAAGGGAGATTATGGAATCTATTTTTAAAAAGGAACTACTTGTTTTAAATAAGATAAGTAATGAAAATTTTTTGGTCTGAGTTTATCAGATGTTACTGGACTGGACATTGTTAATATATATAATGGAG
Organism: Peromyscus leucopus; assembly: GCF_004664715.2. NCBI lineage: Eukaryota > Metazoa > Chordata > Mammalia > Rodentia > Cricetidae > Peromyscus > Peromyscus leucopus. The sequence continues at coordinate 29,351,213 of NC_051070.1, forward strand.
TTTTCATATGAATCTGTCAAATGTTAATGGACTAGACATCATTAATGTAATTTTTGGCTGTATATATTGTATATACTTATTGGATAGTTTTTTCTTGTATTAGTTATAAGCTTTTTTTAATTTTAGACAAAAAGAGAGGAGATGTGGTGGTATTGTGTATTCTAATAAATTTATCTGGGGTCAGAGAACAGACAGCCACTAGATACAAAGGCTAGAAAATGGTGGCACTCACACCTTTAATCCTAGCATTCCAGAGATAGAAATCCCTCTGGATCTCTGTGAGTTCAAGGCCACATTGGAAATAGCCAAGCATGGTGACACGCCTTTAATCCCAGAAAGCCAGCCTTTAATCCCAGGGAGTGGTGGTAGAAAACAAAAAGATATATAAGTCGTGAGGACCAGAAACTAGAGGCATTTTGGGCTGGTTAAGCATGTGGCTGGTTAAGCTTCTAGCAGCAGTTCAGCTGAGAGCCATTGGGATGAGGACACAGAAGCTTCTAGTCTGAGGAAACAGGACCAGCTGAGCAACTGGCAAGGTGAGATAGCTGTGGCTTGTTTGTCTCTCTGATCTACCAGCATGGACCCCGATAACTTGCCTCGGGTTTGATTTTATTGATAAGAACTTTTAAGATTCCTGCTACAGGTCTTATTAATAGAAAAAAGCTGGAGCCATGTATTAGGGTGAAGGGTAAAAGCTGAAAGATCAGAGAAACGGAACAAGCCACAGCCAGCCTCACCTTGCCAACTCCTCAGCTGATCCTGTTTCCCTGAATCCTCAGACTGAAAGCCTCTGAGTCCTCACCCCTGAGGGTCTCAGTTGAACTGCTGCTTAGTTCCTGTCTTTCATGACTTATATACTGTGCTCTACCCAGCCATGTCACTTCCTGGGATTAAAGGTGTGTGTGCTTTCCAAGCAAAGGCGTGAGATCTCAAATGCTGGGATTAAAGGCATGTAGTACCACTGCTTGACTCTGTTCCCAGTGTGGCCTGAACTCACAGAGATCCAGACAGATCTCTGCCTCCCAAGTGATAAGATTAAGGGTCTTAATCTACCACTTTTTGTCCTCTATGTCTAATCTAGTGGCTGGCTCTACCCTCTGATTCCCAGATAAGCTTTATTGGGGTGCACAATATATCTCCACATTTAGGGTACACAATACATCACCACATTTAGTGTACGCAGTATATCACCACAGGGAAACTAGTTATCCACATTCAAAAGAACAAATTCAATTCCACATTTCTTACCTTGCACATAAATTAATCCAAAGGGATCAAAGAATTTATACAATACCTATACTTTGGCCCTACTAGAGAAAAAGATGTAGAAAATATTTTAAATATAGGTATGCGTAAGAACATTCTGCAGAATATTCTTACAGCACAGGGGAGAACCTGAGATTTGACAAATAAGATTGCATGGTATTCAATATCTTTTTCAGAGCAACAAAAACAATCACCCAAATGAGGAGACAGTGCACAGAAAGTGATATTGTTTCCAACTGTATACCAGGAAAAGGATTAGTATTTCAACTATTTTAAAAACTTAGAAGGAAACATTAATACGCACAGACGTCCAAACCAGTAACTGAACTAGTGATCTGAATAGACAGTCCTCAAGTGAAGACACAGCACACAGTGGTTGCTGCAGAAAAGAACAGACAGCTGTTGTCATCACGCAAATGCAAATCGCACTAAAATGTCAGAATGTGACTCTGTCAGATGAGAGCACAACACCAGTCCTGTATTCCTGAGAGTCAAGGTCACCTACAAGGCAACATATTATAGGCATATTCGCATACTCCCATATTCACTCACTAGTTCAGCCACGAGCATGAGTTTCAAAGATCTTGGTGTTTCAAAACTAAAATTCAACCCATGGCAGAGGAATGTTTATGAGAGCTTTAGTTATATATTCTTGTGCATGAAAAAAACAACTTTCTAAAAGCTAAGTGGTTGCTTTATTTGTTTTCTGTCACACATTGTAAATGGCCTTTAAAAGTCAGTAGCTGTTACTCAAGAATAATGAGGTATATTATTTTCTCAATGCACATGCAAATCTCCAATTAACACTAATGGGATTTATGTCAGTGAACTAAAGGGACAACTACTTCAGTGTTTTAAAAGAAAGAACCTTTATTTTTTGATAACTACCTTTTTACCATCTAAGTGCAGGCTTGCATAAATAAACAAATTAGTATTAAGTAGCAATTTGACACTTCCATTCATGTTGACATTCTGAAATACTGTCTTTAAAAGGTAATGCATTTTAAAACTGAGATATAGCTTTAGATATTAGTTAAAATTTTACTTGCAAATACCTCCTCTGGCATTTATGTCAGAATTATAAAGAATAAACAGGAACATCTTGAGGAAATATAGAAATGATAGATTTTCAAATATGTATGGTAAAAAATCTGTTTTTATCTTCACACAAATTCAGAGCTCAGAGCTGTATTTTCTGTGTGATAAACAAGTATATATACTACTTTAGTAGATATTTCCTTCTTAGGTGCCCTAAAATTGTAGTGTGTTCATATAGTTAATTTTCCAAAAGTCAATTATTATATTAAATATTAAAATCATCATCAAATATTAGTAATTGAAATATCATTTTGTAGTATGTTTTAAATTGCATTTTTTTAAATTTTGTGGGAGGAGAAGGATGCTGGTGATATGGGCATACTCAAGGGACAACAGACAACTTGCAGGGTCACTTCTTTCCTTCTATGATGAAGGTACTGGGAATTACATCAGCTTGCCAGGCTTGTCAGCAAATACCTTTACTCTCAGAACCATCCTACTGGCCCTCAGAGACTACTGTCTAGGCTATAAGAGATATAATAATATAGTTATTTTTATTAGTGTAAGTAAAGAATTTTTAAAATGACATGAGACCATATATGTGTGTTGATATATTTATGATTGTGATGTAAAAGTAAAAATATTAGATTAAATTGTTAAAGTATAAATACTTACATAGAAAACTTATAGGAGAGCTAAAGCACCATTTATTCGAGTTAACTCAAGGGGCATAAAAAACAGGAGAAAAAAAAAAGTTTGAGTTGATACAACCAAAAATTACTCTCTTGCTTCATAAACAAATGCTAAAGTGTTTCTGAGAAAAAATATTATAGCACCTATAATAAGTAAATATTTTAAAGCAGAACACAAACATCTTCTGAATCTAAAATTAGTTATTTTCCTTCCAAAAATCTTGGCTTATTAAGTAGAATGCCCTTGGTGCTAAAATATTTACCAAACATCACCTCTCTAAACAGAGTATCATCAAGTATTGGACAGTATTCAAGATTTTTAGTTTATTTTTAGCAGTTTTAATTCAATGAATGAGTTGGTATTTTACCAATTTCATCATTCTATGCTACCCCCCAAAGAATATGAAGATATTTCATGTAGTTCTTTTCAAATAGCTAAACGTCCCCCTCTCTGAATTTAGATATCAATATACTGAAAGGTTTTGGTGAATCTAAGATACTTATTAGAACATAACTCTCATTTATATATGTATGTTATAATATATAAATACTATAATATATGTATATGTTATATTAAACAAAAATTTAAATTTATTATTATTTTTATGTGTATAAGTATGTTGCCTGCATATATGTCTGTGTACTACATGCATGCCTGATGCCTGCTGAGGCCAGAATAGGCTGTCAGATCTTCAGGACCTAGAGATACAGCATAATGTGAGCAGTCAGGCAATAGTTCATAATGACTCTCTGTAAGAACAGCCAATGCGCTTAACCACAGAATCTTGTCTCCAGCCCAATGAATATTAATTTGTGAACTAAGGCCTCAGCTTAGATTTTTTGTAACTTGAACCCTTCACAGGTATCTATTTTATTACTTCATCATTCTAGAAAAATATGCCATCATTATTCATCTTTTTTCCTTTTTATTTATTCTATGTGTCTTTTACATAATATAACTTGATCCCATTTATTTCCTTGTCACTTTGCATCTACTTTCTACCCCCTCCTCTCCTGCAATAAAACAAAATTTAAGAGATAAAAGGAAAAAAAAATAAAATTTTCGCCCTGAAAGTTGCAATGTGACACAGTGAGTCATGTTGTAAAACCCTTAGTCCATATATCTTTATGTAGTGGGTAGCCATTCCAGCTTTGGTCTGGAAGTTCCAACCCCCATTGAGGCTTCAGTGACTATCACTCCTACAAGGCGGGGCCAAAAGAGGGCCCAGAAGCCCCAAGATCTGGATGCACAGTCTTCTCTTATTTTCTGGACTCTGTAAGCTAGAGGGAGACTGAGGAGTGTAGATGTAACCAATCATCTTATTAAAATAAGAAACACAGAGCCAATGTAAAAGAGAAAGCCGAGAGGTCAGAGCTCAGAGCTAAAATCTTACCTCCTCCAGTGCTCCTAGCTTCCCCGAGCAAGCTTCTTCCTGTTTGTATGCCTTTAAATAGTCTTTCTGTTCTGCCTTCTCATTGGTTGTAAACCCAACCACATGACTGCCTCGTCACTGCCTGTAAGTACCGCCCTCCAGGTCTTAAAGGCGTATGTCTCCAATGCTGGCTGTATTCCTGAACACACAGAAATCTACCTAGCTCTTCTAACCACCACGCTCTTGTTATGGCTCTAATAGCTCTGACCCCAGGGCAACTTTATTTATTAACATACAATTAAAATCACATTTCAGTACAAATAAAATATCACCACAGAGGCGAGCTCTCCAGACAACACCGCCTGGACTGAGCTACGCCTTTCCCAGACTTTTTAAACTATCCATTCACTTATAAGTTACGCCACTAAATAAATCTCCCTTTTAACTATGTGGAGTGGCCTTAATAATTTCACCAATATCTTTTCTTGCAAGTGTTCACATCAAAGGGTCATTGGTCTGATTCGAGGCCTCTGGTTTCTACTACATTCTCGATGTTGGACCCTCACTAGGACACTCCGAATATCCTGTTGTTTCCCTGTGTTGTGGATTTCTTCAAGCTTTGAGTCTGCAGGACAGGTCTCTTCAACTGTTCCTGTAGTGGGTAGCCATTCCAGCTTGGATCTGAAAGTTCCAACCCCCATTGAGACTCTGGCAACTGTCACGCCTACGAGGCGGGGCGAGGGGAGGCGCCCGAAAGCTGGATGGGAAAGAGCTCTCTCTGTGCTGGGACCCTGAACGGTGGAGGTGGACTGAGCAGAGGTCCAGAGAACACCGCTGGATTGTGCTACACCTTCCCCAGACCCTGCGACCTACCTTTCCCTTTTTGTAAGTTGCCCACTAAATATATCTTCCTTTTAACAAAGTGGGGTGGCCTTAATAATTTCACCAATATGTTCCAGCAGATCATAGATGGATAGATGGGAAGGTTGTTGGGATGGGCCAAGTCATAACGCTGGATCTGTGCCTAGGTAGCTGTAGGGTTGTTCTACCAGCCATTTCTGCCCTGTCCTCACTAAGAGGGTGAATATCTCCAGCATTACCCTGGCTAATTCAACTCCTGCAGCAATGAGGAGTGAGTGAGTTCAGTTTTCTTGTTTTCATGCCCTCAGGGTCAGCTCTCCCACACCTCCACCATTGGGCTAGCTCTATTGTGTTGCCAGGTGAGGTACAGGGGCCACTCTCCTGAGTACTGCAGCTAATGAGGGGTAGAGACAGCCCTCTGTCTTATGACCACAAGGCCAGTTCCTCTGCCTTTCTCGGGCATTGATGTGTGGGAAGCAGAGGGTGGGCATGGCTCTTCCACCCATGGTATCACATGTCAAATGAGTAGTGGGGGCAGCTCTCCCTTGTTCTCCGCTTTGTGGCTGGCTCACCCACACCTCCACCAACATGGTTGGCTCTGCCGTGTTGTCCAGGCTAACTGCAGGACCTGCTCTCATGAGTGTTGCAGCTGGTGGGGGTCAGGGATAGCTCTTCCACTCTTATGACCACAGGGATCTCTCTCCCATCTGCCCTAGATGTTGATGGGGGATGGAGGGTAATTCTTCCCCATCCATTCTCCCAAATAACAGAAGGGTAATGGGGACAGCACTCCCATACTCACAATTTTGGGGCTGGCTCACCCATACCTACACTAACAGCTTTGGCTCTATTGTGCTGCCCAGGCAAGGTGCAGGGCTTGCTCTCCAGTGTTTCAGCTGGCAGAAGTCAGGGCCAGCTCTCCTGCTCTTATGACCACAGGGCCAGCTTTCCCATCTGCCTCAGGCATGGATGGGCAGGGGGGTAGGGAGGAGAGTAGCTCCACCCTGCCCATGCTACCTCAAGACAGATGAGTAATGGGGACAGCTCTCCCTTGCTCACAAATTTGGGCCTAGTTCACCCACACCTCTGCTAACTGTGTTGGCTCTATTGAGCTGCCCAGGCAAGGTGGAGGGGCTGTCTCCTTGTTGTTACAGTTTATGGGGGACAGAGACAGCTCTCACACTCTTGTTACCTCAGAGGCAACTTTCCCATCTGCCTTAGACATTGATGGGTGTGCACATGGGAAGGGCATCTCTTCCCAGGCAATGCCGCCCTGAGGCAGATGAGGGGTGGAGCTAGGCCTCCCACCCTCATGTTCTCAGGGTTGCCTCACCTGTGTTCTCATCAAAAGATTTGTCTCTGCTGAAATGCCCAAAGTACAGGTGGGTTGTCACTGGTTAAGGGGTCAGGTCCCTCATCATCTCAGTCTGCTACCTTCCTCTCTCATCTCTGCAAATATGCCTCTGCCCACTGGACCTGAACCATTCTCCCTCTCCCTCCTCCTCCCTCTCCCTCCCTCTTCCTCCCTTCCTCCCTCCCTCTCCCCTTCTCTCTTCTAACAGTGCCCATCTCTACCAAGTGGGCTCATGTTTTCTCCTCAGAGCCCAGGGTAGACAGCCCCAGGCCTGGGTGTGAATCCCCTTGTCCCACTCAGGTTGCCTTGACACCGGGCTGAGCTGTGATTTCTTACCATAAATAGATCATCGTAGTGCACAACCACCCAGCGCCATAGGCTCCTGGTTGGTACATTTGCCTGTGTTCCATCCAACCTGGTCACATGGCATGGGGTGTGGGTTGTGCTGGAGTCTGACTGCAGGCTAGGGTTAGAATCCCCAGGCAGTGCTTGGCTGCATTCTACCTGCCCTGGCCTGGTGGTGTGGGTTGGGGGCTTTGATCCATGATTCATCTTTATACGGCCATTATTTCCCCACCCTACTATAAGTGTCTGTAGTGAAAATTTTAGAAGATATTAATGGGGATTGATCAGCATTCAGTATTCTTTAGAAGATTCCAGAATAATTGCATTACCATTCAAAAAATTATTGTGTTTTGCCTTTAGATTTAGTTACTATGATCGGGAATTCAAGATGTTATATTAAATCCTTAGGTAGAAAAGAAATGTAAAATGTATTTCACAATTATTAAATGAATTGGAAGAGAGCTGTAATGTTACTTATACCAACACACAACACTCTCTGCATTAATCATAATTGAAATATAAGCCATATAATTTTGTAAGTTACACAGTGGATGAATAAGGACAAGGCCTTGTGGTACGGAGAGCTTCTCATGTTCTGGGTCCTCAAAGTAGAAGAATTTCACATCAAAAATAATTTGTACTGAATTGCTCCTTAGTTATCTTGCTCAATAGCTCATGATCCAGAAATATAGAGACAACTAAGGAGGTGTTGCTTACATAAATTAAGTATATTGTTTTACTGCAGTAAAGAGACATAATAACCAAGGTAATTCTTATAAGAGAAAAAAAAAGCATTTAATTTGAGGCTTATGATAGCACTTATGGACATGAAATTGTATACTTTTTCACACTGTTACATCTCCAATGCTTCCTATTTTTCTGTCCAAAAAACTATTGTTCAATTATACACCCAATTATTGCCTTTTCCAATGAAATTTTATTTATAAATTCAGAGTTAATATCTTATTGAATTATGCAATGAACACATATCGAAAAGTATGACAATACAACTTGAATAGATTTTTAAATTTTAATTTGTTAATTTTAGCACAATCAATGGAATATAAAAGTTTCATTATTCTTACTATAGAGAATTCAAAATATAATACCATGTTTATTTGCCTATAGTAAAGTATAATTTTCTTTACATTTCAAGATTTATTTTTATGTGCATGTGTAGGTGTTTCTATGACCATTTGTGTGCTAGTACCCACTGAAGAAGTGGGCATCACCCACTCAAGAGCTGGAGTTAGAGATTGTCAGGAGCCAACTGACCTAGGTATGGGGAACTTAGTTTTGCAAATTAACAATGAGAGTGGAGCAGAGCTGTGTTATTTGAACACTGGCCACCTCACCATCAACACTTGTGTGTGTGTGTGAGGGGGGAGTTTATTGGAAATGCAGTATCTCTCATCTTTGGCTCTAAGCTAGTGAATCAAAAATTACACTTTTACAAGATCTCCAGGTGATTCATAGATACATTAAATTTTAAGCAGCTCAAGCAAAATTACTCAACCATCTTTATGTCTCCAGTTTTCGAAATATAAAAACCATTTAAAAATCATATCCATGCCATTACATTAGCAATAATTAACATTTCAAACCAGTATGTACCCTTTTGTTTACCTAGAGCTGTGTTGCCAAATGTTAAAAGGCATAACTGAATGAATCAATTATTTTAATCTGTTGACTAGGAGTTTGTATGGTATACCAGGAATGGTTACTATAAAGGCTTAAAGTTTGTGGGGTACTTTACCAATGGGGGTAGTGTGGCATCTGATGAATTTATCACTCATTAGTCTGGCTTCCAGGCTGAGATGACTGCAAAGTTAAACGAACCTGTTCTGAATTATTGACTGTAATATTTTCTTGCCTCCTCTCAAGAAATCTGATTTTAGTGTACTGAAATCTTGAGGCAGTAGGGCTTAGAATATCTCACAGCTTCAGGAACAAAAGAATCCAAGTGAGCAGCAGTTCAGGTAGATTGACACGTGAGTTTTTATAACTTGAGTGTTTGAATCTGCAAGACAATGACAAACATCCATTTAAAGTTGATGAAAAACAGATTTCTCATTTCTGTGGAAGTGTCAGAGAATTTCAAGCCAAGTTTTAAGCTTGCACATTTTTTTGCTCATATGTGAATACTGCTCAGAAATTTTTACAACAAAACATATCCAATAAAATTTAATGTTGCAAGTATTACCATTTTCTGATGATAAAAGGAAATATTATGAAAAGGCATTGATTATTATTTAAAAGTACAAAATGCTCCCATCAGTTAATAATATTTAAGGTGATTTCTGTATATTATAAGCATGTACTTATGTTGGATATTATTGACTAACTCAAGTTCAAATTTCATTATGTATTTTTATTTGTTCATTCTGTTAACCATAACATTAATTAAGATTAATGCCCCCTTTGGCTATTTTGTAAAAAGATGATAAATATTTACCTATGCTCTTATCTTAGGATATTGTGTGATGTGTAGAATAAAGTTTATATAACTCAATTTTGCATGCATAATTATACTGTTTTTAAAAATAAGCATCAGAGCCAAGAGCCAATATAATAGATATTTTTACCAATCAAACTTTTAGATTACTACATAACTCTCTCTCTTTATATAATACTTTATATATAGAATATATAAAGCTTCAAAAATGGACAATGTCCTACACATTACAAAGTGAAAATATAAAAGTCTTGTACTTTACTATATTGATAAAGATGAATTGCTATGACTAAATTTCTAGAGTATTCAATATCATGACGATATGGTTCTACTTGTACTTTACCCCCTGAAGTAAATATGTATATACTAAGATTTTAATAAATACAATTAAATAGATTTAGACAATAGTAAATTGGTTGGGAGCATGGCTTAGTCAATAAGGTCATTGTAATGCAATCATGAAGACCTGAATTAAGTTCTTGGTATAACCCCAGTGCTATGAGAGGCAGATTCTTAGAGTTTCCTGGACAACCAGATTCACTTATGCTATGAGTTGTCACACAAAGAAAGGTGGCAGAACAACTGAAAGAGACACTCAGTTTCAACCTCTACCTCCCATATACACATGCAGATCATGCAGGAACACATAAATACACACACAAAAAAAATTATAAACAAAATTAACAACATCTTGCCATATAACCTTATATAACACTTTAAAAAAAGAAAGTTTAATGGGAATTTCAATTCCCAATATCTTGTTTGATTACTTTTCAAGCAAGTTTTGTAATTTACTATCTTGGCTTTATAACATGAAACTACATTTTGCAGATGGTAAACTGTGAAAAATATCTAAAATGTAGCATTACATTAATTTACAGCACTTACAAATATGCCTATTTCCTACATCTCAAACATTTTCTTCTAATAAAGTGTAAGTGCTACTTCACCAGTGTCTGATCTTTTATTGGATATGCAGCTTATTCAACAGATACAAATACAAAGTTAGATTAATTTCTTGAAGGTGGAAATGTATTGAAAAGATAAATCATTTTCTATTTTTCATCTGATGAATGAAAGGAAAACTTGGCTTTGTATTTTGTACAGCTTGAAAATGAGGAAGAACTATTACTGTATTGTCTAAACTTCCTAACAAATGACAGCATTTTGAAAAGAGAAGAAACTTTCTTCTCTTCGAGCATTAACATTTTGACTGTTGGGATCTGAACACTTTTCCAGTGCATCAGGAAATGGATATGAATAGCAAAAGAACAAAATGATGGAATAAAACAAAAATTTCTGAACGAGCTGTCAGAAAACAGCAATTCTTGATCATAGGCACAAACTCTTTAGTATCAACACAATATGCTATTAGCCTTGTTTTCACATTTAAGATAGCTCTGTATATTTTCAAGGTGACTGGGAATCACAGATGTTGCTTTTCCACACTGATGTGTTGGTGGAAATGATGCTTGCATTTCTTATTTACCTCTAAAGTGGAAATCTTTTAGAATTCCACACTTAAAGTCATATCCTCTCAGACACTGACAATGCATCTTAGCAGGAAATGAAGGAAAAACATTTTAATATATTTTATTACACTTGATCTTAGCCAAAAGGCCAAGAAGCGATATTAATATATTTTATTAAGAAACACATCTTCTTTTATGAATTGGTCATTTTATCACAATATACTCAAAACTGGATGAAGTAATGACTGGAACTCTGTAAAGTCACATGATATCTTATTGATAATAATGTGCTTTAATTTTGACTTTGAATATCTCTCAAAGCATAATTACTAAAGATTTGGTATTCAGCTCTTATAACTATTGGGAAGTATTTGGATATCTGAAATAAAGGACCGAGTTGAGTTAGGTCTTTGGAAATATGGCCTTTAAAGTAATGTTGGAATTCTAGTAGTCATTTCCCTTTCCTTCTCTATTCTCATCCAACATGTAAGAAATTTCATCTCTCTTATATTTCTTGCATAATTTACTGCATGATTTACTACCTGACTAAAGGCCACAAAACTAAAGACCAACTTACTGCAGAGACAGGCACCAAAACCCAATCAACAATAAGAACAAAATAAATTTATGACTTTTGAAGTCCATTCAAGATATTTGTTATAATAGTGGTAAGTTAATTGACACATATACTTACACGATATTCAGAAGAGCTATAATAATTTTAAGAAAAAAATATATATCATTTTAGTAAACTATATATGTCTTCTTTAGTATAATGTAATATAATTTGTGAATTTTAATTTTGACCAAATACATGAAACATATCTTCCAAAGGAAAAAAAGGAAATATCACAAATGTAATATTTATCTGAATAATATTTCATTTACAAATGAAAAAAGACAAATGATCCAGAGAACAATTTTTTTTGGGGGGAGGGGGGCTTGAGACAGGGTTTCCCTGTGTAGCCTTGTGCCTCTCCTGGAACTCATTCTGTAGCCCAGGCTGGCCTTGAACTCACGGAGATCAGCCTGCTCTGCCTCCTAAGTGCTGGGATTAAAGGTGTGTGCCACCACCGCCCAGCAAACAAATAATTTGATAAAGAATGATATGTATGCATATAACTAGGTAGGTAGACAATAGATAATCAGTTGATCCATCAATAGCTAGATGTATAGTGATGATGATGATGATGATGATGATGGTGGATAGATAGAAAGAAATGATGGAAGAAGGGGAGAAATTTATGGATATATTATCGGCAAATTATGTTAGCTAGCATCATCCATATACGTCAATTCACTCTTGAAACACACACTTTATTTCTTCATCAAATGGTGGTATCTATTTCTGTCTTTTTCCCCATCTTAACCTACAGTTGTTCCAAAAAATAAATAAATAAATAAAATTAGTGTGGAAGTGGTTTTAATAAGGTTTGGAGCAGGAGAAGCAGCATGAGCGTCTTCTTCCTGACCCTCACAAAAAACTCTCCTTTAACAAAGAAAGATAAGAAATATGAATGTCTCGAATGACCATCTGATTGAACATCATACCAAATTTTAGGGGGCAAAACACCAATTATCGTGTGGTAAAATAGTATGAAGGCAACAATTCCATAGTAAAATTCTTCACAATAAATTTGTATCTGATAGAAACTCAGTATATGAAGCTCTTGGTGTCATCTTATGTCATTTGCATTTGAGATACTAAGAGGGAACTTTTAACTCTGTGTCATCCAAAGAATGAAGAAGAGATAAAAAAAAATACTGTTATTTTAAGTTACTATGTTTGCAAACATGTCATGGTCAGCAACATTTCCAAATTAAAATAAACTTTGCTCAGATAAGTTCTTTTACGTATATCAGCACTGAATGTCAAGACCCAGAGATCCTGCTCCCAAAATGTAAGACATTCAGATGCTGATGGGAAGTGAGCAATTTATTTTTTTATTGACTTAAATATGGACAAGAGAAAAATACTATTGCTTAAATTCTGCTTTAAAATGTGGAAATCCTATATTAAACACAACAAAATACATGAATACCGTCCTTAGAAAGAAGAATGAATAAGAATTTAGTACAATATAACCACAAAAATATAGGAGTTTGTCTTAGAGTTTCTATTGCTGTGAAGAGACATCATGACCAAAGCAACTCTTATAAAGGAAAACATTTAATTCTGGTTTCTCACTGATGGTTTGAGAGGTATAGTCCATGGTAGGAAGCAAGACAGCATGTAGACAGACATGGTGAGACAGAAGGAGCTGAAAGTCTTACATCTAGACACACAGGCAACAGAAAGTGGCCTGAGACATTGGGCATACCTTGAGAATATATGGGACTTCAAAGCCCTCCTCCACAGTGACACACTCCCTCTAACAAAGCCAAACCTCCTCTAACAAATCCACACCTCCTAATAGTGCCACTCTTATAGCAACCAATTACATTAAAACTGCCAGAGAATGTAGAGTGGAAAAAAAAATAAGACTGGAATAGTACATGGTTGATTATGGCAAAGCCAGTTCATCTAAGGAAACAGCTGTCCTTGACCATTCATAAGGGATTTGTTCAATGCTCCCTGAGTGTATTAAATATCTTATGATGCTCAATTATGTAATACAATATGCAATATTTGAATATAACCTACACTTTCATCTGAATAGCCTTAAAATTTTGCTAAGATGCTCACTCTATCTAAGACCACAGTTTTTGTTGTTGTTGAAATCTAACTTTAAACCATGGTGGTCTGATAGAACACAGGAGGTTGTTCCAATTGTTTTGTATCTGTTGAGATTTGCTTTGTGGCCAAGTATGTGGTCGATTTTAGAGAAAGTTCCATGGGGTGCTGAGAAGAAGGTATATTCTTTCTTGTTAGGATGGAATGTTCTGTAGATGTCTATTAGGTCCAATTGGGTCATGACATCAGTTAAGTCCTTTATTTCTCTGTTAAGTTTCGATTTGGGAGATCTGTCCAGTGGTGAAAGTGGGGTGTTGAGATCTCCCACTATTAATGTGTGGGGTTTTATATGTGGTTTAAGCTTTAGTAATGTTTCTTTTACATATGTGGGTGCCCTTGTGTTTGGGGCATAAATGTTCAGAATTGAAACTTCATCTTGGTGGATCTTTCCTGTGATGAGGATGTAATGCCCTTCTTGATCTCTTTTGATTGATTTTAGTTTGAAGTCTATTTTGTTGGATATCAGGATGGCTACACCCACTTGTTTCTTAAGGCCATTTGATTGGAAAGTCTTTTCCCAGCCTTCTATTCTTAGGTAGTGTCTGTCTTTGAATTTTAGATGTGTTTCTTGTATGCAGCAGAAAGATGGGTCCTGCTTTCGTATCCATTCTGTAAGCCTATGTCTTTTTATAGGTGAATTAAGTCCGTTGATAATAAGGGATATTAACGACCAGTGATTGTTCATCCATGTTATTTTTGGTGGTAGTGTGTGTGTGTAATTCTCTTCTTTGGGGTTTACTGTTGTGGCTTTATCTATTGCCTGTGTTTTTGAGTGTGTAACTGACTTCCTTTGGTTGGAATTTTCCTTCTAGTGCTTTCTGTAGGGCTGGGTTTGTGGATAAGTATTGTTTAAATCTGGCTTTGTCTTGGAATGTCTTGTTCCTTCTGTCTATGATGATTGAAAGTTTTTCTGGGTATATTAGTCTGGGCTGACATCCATGGTCTCTTAGTGTCTGCATTCCATCTGTCCAGGTCCTTCTGGCTTTCAAAGTTTCCATTGAGAAATCAGGTGTTATTCTGATGGGTTTACCTTTATAGGTCACTTGGCCTTTTTCCTTTGCTTCTCTTAATATTCTTTCTTTATTCTGTACATTTAGTTGTTTAATTATTATATGTCGAGGGGACTTTTTTTGGGGGTCTAGTCTGTTTGGTGTTCTATAGGCTTCTTGTTTCTTCATAGGCATTTCCTTCTTTAAGCTGGGAAAGTTTTCTCCTATAATTTTGTTGAATATATTTTCTGTGCCTTTGAGTTGGTATTCTTCACCTTCTTCTATCCCTATAATTCGTAGGTTTGGTCTTTTCATGGTGTCCCAAATTTCTTGGACATTTTGGTTCATGACTTTGTTGGCTTTAGTGTTTCCTTCGACTGATGAAATTATTTCTTCTACTGTATCTTCAATGCCCGAGATCCTCTCTTCCATCTCTTGCATTCTGTTGGTTATACTTGCATCTGTAGTTCCCGATCTTTTACTCAGGTTTTCTATTTCCAGCATTCCCTCTGTTTGTGTCTTCTTTATTTTTTCAATTTCCCTTTTCAGGTCTTAGTAAATTGTTGCTATCCCATAGTGGTAGGGTTGAGCTAATGCCCAAGCAGTTTCAATTGATATAAGCCTCTGTGTGTTTACTTGGGTCTGCATGACAACGGCCTGGGCAGGATACAGGAAAACTCCAGCTACAGATTGATTCATTTCCTCTCTAAGGACTTTTTTCATTCATCATACAGTTGATTTTGAATTCATTTTCTGGTGCTTTAGGTTTGTTGGAATATTCAGGGCTTGCTGTAGTGGGATGGCTGGGTTCTGGTGGTGACCTATTGCCCTGGCTGTTGTTGTTTGTGTTCTTATACTTAAGCCACTTATGTTTAGGCTTCTGGAATTGGAGTGATTTGATAGGTCTAGGTTCCAATTTCTTGTTTTGTCTTTCTTGGATGGGGATTTTCTTCCTTGGTTTCTACTTTCTCTTTGTTCTTCTGGCTGTTGTGACCTGTGGCTGTGGGCTGGACTTGGGATGTTCTGGATGGCATCTGGTCTAGTAGGTGCTTGCTGCTCAAGTTTGGGGCTGAAATTTTGGCTACGTGCATGGCCTCTGATCTGGCTGGGGTCCCTACGCTTCTGGATGTTGGTCTCAGTTTTGATGGAGTAGTAGGATTCTGTCTGGTTTTCAGGAATTTGGCCTTATCTTTGGTTTACAGGATGCTTGTTTGACCTCTGGAGTTCAGGAATCTGGCCTGGGCCCTGATGAGATAGAAGGCTTCTACCAGATAGGTGGGCATGGATATGATGATGAGGGGAAGCTGAGCAGTAGTAATTATGCTGGGCATTGGAGGGTGTGGTAGAGGAATGTCTTACTTGGGGTTCAGGATTCTGGCATGGCCTCTGGTGGAAGAGGAGGCCCTACCACAGGTGTGGGCTGGGATGTGGTGACATGGAGAGGAGCAGTATTTGCAGTTATGTTTGGCAGACAAGTATGGGTGATCTTATCTGTGGTTCAGGATGCTGACCTAGCCTATGGTGGAAAGGGAGGCTCCTGCCAGAAATGTGGGCTAGGATAAGAGGATAAGGGGATTTTTTTTTTTTTTCTGGGGATAGAAAGCAAGTAAATCTTTATATCAAAACCAGTCTTTGATTCATGTTCAGAGTAGCAGTCTGTTTCGTCTTTAAGCACATGAAAGTCGTGTTGAGACATCTAAACTGAGTGTCCAACATCTCAGAGCAGAGGGGGTGGCTAGATTGGCCCTGCCTCCCCGAGCTGCTCCCAAGACATCCACAGTGTCAGAGCTTCCCAACTGAGCATTTGACAGGCTATGTGGGTGGTTTGGCTAGGCAATGGGATGAGGAGGATAGGCATATGCCCTTAGGAGAGAGAGACACGGGAATGGGGAGCCAGTACTCTGTACCTCCGAGCAATGTGGGAGTTGTCACTGAGGTTTGGTGTTCTGAAGTAAGGAAGACATGGGACAATTTCTCAGCCTTTGAGCTGTCACACAGACCGAGAGAGGCAGGCCCCGGGAGAAGACTAGAAACAGTGGTACCTGCCCAGGGCAGAGGAAGGGTGCAAATTTTAAGGTGGAAATTTTAGGGAAGTAAACCTGTCCTCACCACTTGGCTGGACAGCAGAGCCAACCCATGACTGACCACCAAATCCACTTTGGGCTTATGAGCTCACTGAGGTTGGATGTATACCCTACAGGTTCCCGGGCAACTCTCATGGGCTTGGATCTCCGTACGTTGAACCTATTTGGAATCTCACAAGAGACAAAAAGTCTTGTCTTAGAGACAAGTTTTTAGAAGACTGAAGCCACCATTATCCACTCCATTCCTCCTCTCATCCCAAAGCAGAGATTCCATATAGTGTCATCCCTGATTCAGGGTCCAGGAACCACCTGGACCTAAGGCCACTGGGCTGTGCTTGTGCTGGGGTGCCCAGAGACCTTGCCTGGCACCCAGACTTTGACCTTTTGTCAGGTGATGGCTGGAGTCTTGGAGTTGACAGAGTACATCTCTTGTGACAGTACTGTCCTGATTTGCCATCATGGTGGTCTGGCCCAGCCCTTCAGCAACTCACGAACAGATGGAGTTGGGCTAATCTTCCTTGGGCCCCTCCACAGTGAGGAACGGGTCCACAACTGTGCCTTGCCATTCTGGGTCACTGGGGGGCACATGGGGTTCTCCTGGGTAAGCACAGGCAGGAGTGTGTGTGTGGGGGATGGATTACCTGGTCTTCAGGGAGCTGGCCTGGCCTCTGATGGAGTGGAAGGCTTCCCCCAGAGACGTGGGCCACGATGTGGTGAGATGAGGAGAAGCAGTTGGAGTGATGCTGGCTGAGAACAGGCAGCTTGGGAGGCAGTCTTACCTGAGGTTCAAGATGCTGGCCTGGCCCATGGTGGAGTGGGCTGCCTCTGTCAGATATCTGGGCTAGGATAAGGATAAAGTGACCTCTCTGTTTTTGATCTGTGTTCAGTTATACCTCAGAGACAAAGAGCTTACTCTAAGATGAAGGGTATAGTTTAACTGTGTTGTTCTAGTAGAATATTTAAACTTATGATAAATTAGGCCTTGGAGTACTCTGACAATTTTTATATTTATGAGACTTCATAAAGGTTCCTAATTTCTTGAAGGAAAAAAAAAGAAATTCCTGTTTTTCTTTTGTATTCTCCATATTCACATAGAGCTCTTTATATTGGCCCTTATAATTATTCCATGATCTGCAAAAGCATAGCAAGCAATTTGCCATGCCCTGTGGGTACCATTAACATAAACCAAAGAAATGCACATTCTGGTGAAAACTAGCCTTCATTCAATACATGCTGCATTAAAATTATATATTTACCATTTTCACAGACACTTTCAATTGATTAATTATCCTCACATTATTTCTACTTCAAGAAGCCTTATGTTAAGTAACACTAAAATTTACTTAATAAGAAGTAGAAAAATAACAACTAGATAAAAGACTAAAAATTTAATGCAAGCAACTTAATTCTAAAAGTTATCTCCTAATTTGTGGAATAAACTGTACCATGACTGTTGAAATGCACAGAAAACTGAGAATATACATGGAGAATCACTCCCATTTGGTAATCTTCCACCAATTGTATCTACTATTTAATGGCTTGCAGGTTTATAGGCTGGGACTGGCTTCTCATAGACATTGCTATCTACATTTTTACTCATTTGGCTTTCTGCAGTGTTCTCCATCTTCTGTATAGCAAAGTTTCTTTGATGAGAAGTGAGAACTTTTCCTATCTATTATTAAGAATAAATATATAGAATGCACGTAAATATTTTACTGGTTTAGGAAATTGGCAATAGTATGTTCTCCTCTAGGTACCTTGGCCAAAAGAGCCATGGATATTTGGCTTTGATCACAGTAGTAGGTCTTCATTTAATCTTATTTCGCAGGTCTTAAGTACAAGTAGGTATGTGTTTGTTTCCACAAAGATGTAAATGCAACTGTCATCCCTTGGTGATATTTTGCTGTGGGAGTATTTGTTGTTTTTCATGTCATATAGCTGGAGATGACTGTAGATTGCTTTCTTCCCTTGCATAGCACCTTCTGATACAATGAGAGCCAGTGCTCAGGGAGGAAGCTTCTGGGTAAGATCCACCTCAATTCATGTAAGTCTTGTGTATGAATTGCACTGTGTCTTCAACATTGTTAACTTACTTTCAGAATCTGTGAGGAAACAAAGGACAATAAGAGTGACTTTTATTTTAGTGTGAATGGATTCCTATCTCCTCAAAATAAACTTCAAAGGTTTCTCATATCTAGTCATGGAGATTGTGTTAGATAGTCTAAGAATATTGTCAGGAGCATTGTCAGCTCAAGTGGCATAGCTTCATTTAAAAAGTATATGTATATGTTTACATAAATGCAAATATATACACGTATATGTAACTTTTTGTCCTGATCTCCATCTACTAAAAGGAAAAGATTCTTTTATGAGTAGTGAAACTTATGCACCATTACTTATGTATATATATATATATATATATAAATTATATGTGTATATTATATATACATGTTTATATATTATATGTAGTTATATGTGATATATATATATAATTTTACCATTCTCTCACAAATACACACACATATATACATATAATATATATATATATATATATATATATATATATATATATATATCCTTCCTTATTGATAAGACTTCATGCATGCAGACTCCCCAACATTTCTGGGACAACACATCCCACAGAAAACTTCCTTTTCCCCTGATTCTTACAGTCTTTCCATCCACAGTTTCTTAATGATTCCTGAGCCTTAGATGGAGGAATTAGTGGGCCTGGGCAATCCATGGAACTCTTGTAATAAGAACAATTAAGTGTAGCTGGAAAATTTCTGACCAGCCCCCTCCAAGTTCTGCCAGTCCCGGAACCCACTTATAAAATACACACACACAGATGCTTACAATATGTAAACTGCTTGGCTATTAGCTCAGACCTATCAGTGTCTAGCTCTTACTCTTATATTTAGCCCATTTTTATTAATCTATACTTTGCCACGTGGCTCATGGCTTACTGGTACCTTACTTCTTAGGAAAAAGAGGCTGTGAATTCGCAACTAGTGTCTGCATGAGAGGACTCTGTAGGAGGAAAAGGAAGGGAAAATGGAAATTATGTAATTCAAAAAATAAAAATTACTATAAAGGGTATTCATCTCCAGAGAAGAGTAACCCCACCGAATGTCTAATACCAAATGGTCAGCCCTGAAAAGATGCACACAAGTAACATATCAATTGCATACATTGAATGTTCCTAATATTTAAGAACATATATTTATATACATATTCATGAACATGTATACATAAAACTATGAATAATGAAAATAGGCCATGAATTTGAAAGAGAGCATGGTGAGGTATATGAAAGGGAGAAGTGTTGAGACCATGATTGGAAAAAGCACAGGGACCAATAGCCAAACTATGAACAAATAGATGAGAAGCCCTCAACTGGATCAGGCTCTCTGTTGGGAGGCCTCTAGGCAGACCAGGATCTGTCCTTAGTGCATTAGCTGGCTTGTTTGAAACCTGGGGCATATATAGGGATACTCTGCTCAGCCTGGGTGAAGGGAGGAGGGGACTGGACCTGCCTTGACTGAATCTACCAGGCTGAACTTAATCCCCAAGTGAGTCCTTGCCCTGGAGGAGATAGAAATGGGGGGTGAGTTGGGGAGAAGGCGGGGTGTGGGGTCGGGAGGAGGGAGGACAGGGGTATCTGTGGCTGTTATGTAAAATTAAATTAAATTATAAAATTAAAATAAATAAATAAAATTAAAAAAGAAATGGTTTGGAGGAAGGAAAATAAAGGATGAGATTATGTAACTATATTATAATCTTTAAAATATACATATATGAAACTAAAGTGTAAAATGATTTAAAATTATATCTTTGTGGTGAGATCCAGAATTGTGCATACTTGAATTGTGCATACTGAAGTTCACACAATGAAACACACACACACACACACACACACACACAAACACACACATACACAATTAAAATCAGAAAAATGTATGTTATTGCTATATATATTTCCAATGTATGAATTTTGCAAGTTTAATTTCTTTTACCTATCTTCAATAGTTCTGTGATATGTTCTCAATTTAACAAAGCATAAATTCTTTTTTAAAATATTTTAATGCATGTTAGGGTCATTTACATTTATTATATTTTACCATTAAATGACTACTGAATGTTTTATTTTACTCCTTAGGCTTGATCATGACACTTAGATTTATTACTGGCACATCTGAATAAAATCTACAGTTACCTTTGGTTTTTGGACAGGAGGCAACAGGAGAAGTCCTATAAGACATTATGTGTGAGTGTCTAGCTCACAAATTTGGTGCCAACAGCTTAAAATCCTTCATAATATTTGAACAAGGTACCCTTTAATTCCATGTTGTATTATACACTGAGGCATTATGTAATTTGTTCTTAGTACTGTAATAATTGGCAAATGTATTGACATGTGATATAATTCATAATTTGCTTTCAAAGGTTTTGTATTCTGACCTGTACTACTTGTTTCTTTATAGTCACTTTATTGATTAACTACTTCGTGAATTCTGTGGCTTAGACACTATTTATATACTGGTGGAAGGTGTTTATAACATTATATAATCCTCCAAACATCATGCTTTTTTGGATGAAATTGACAACTAGTTAAACAGATGAAATTACTAACTCAAAAGCCAGGAACATAAGGTATCTCTTGCTACCCCTCATTAGAAGAGATATACCTCATTTTAGACATAAGTGTAGCTATCTCCCACACAGACCAGATGTTATCTGACATTTATTATGGTAAACTTTTTACAACAGAAAGGCTGCCTTGTGAAAATATGTATACAGAATTCCTCCTTTATGCTAAGACCATAACTATACTAATCAAATCACATTCTTCACACTGTCTATGTATTGTTTTTCCTACTCAAGATCACAGATTACCATCCTCTCTCTTTGTTTATCTAAGGAACTTAAAGTGGTATATAGTTAGGGATGTGTTAATAATAACATATTGCAATAAATACATGTCTACCTATAAAAGAAACAATACATTGAACAGAAGTTCTGTGTTAAAGGTGAGATTAAATAGCTAGGAATGTTTGTCTCTGAAGAAACTAACATAATAGACCCTGAAAATGCTGCCTTTCTCCAATTTAAACAGTTTGTTCTAGAAAATACATTTGTGTTTTGAGAAAATTAATTTCGAAGAAAATTATTTACAATAGTATTGTCAGAATCAGTAATCATTTGACTGCTCTATCATCTATTTATTTATCATTGATCTATTTATTTATCATCTATCATCTATCTAACATCCATCATCTGTCTGTCATATATCAGCCTATGAGTCTATCAAATATCTTTCTATATACCATATATTCATATTATTACTTCTTTCTTCAGATATAAACTGTCTGAAGCTTTGGTAGTGCATTTTATTACGTATTTTATATTTTTCTCTTTTTTCAGTGAACTCCATCTATTAATAAGATACTGACTGAGATAAAATGCATACTAACCACTGCACAGCCAACTAAAATCAATAAAGCTTCATGACAAAAAACTTACACAAGAATGACAGAAGGTTTCAACTGGGTCAAGTGTTAGATATGAAGATTCAAAAAATTAATTTGAAGAAGCAAAGCAGAAATGGAGAAATAATTTGAATTCATTAAAATATTTAATATGCTTCGTATGCAATTTAAAAATCTCAATAAATGTCATTTTTGACAGCTGTAATATGTGCCTATTTTTGAAATAAAATAAAGTGTTTTAAATATTTATTTAAGAATGTACAAATGCATCCATTAGCTACTGGCCACTGACTGTCTCTTCTGGAGAGCTACACCGTTGGATCTAAATCCTGACTTCATGTTAGAATTGCCTGAGGGAATTACAAATGGGCACCCAGAGCAATTAAGACAGAATAATTGGCGGACCCCAGTTTTCTCATGTCTTTAATGATGCTTGGGTAATTCCAATATACAAGCACATTACAGAACTAATGTTCTAAATCAGTGTAGCATTAATTCTTTTTTTCCCAGCTGAGTTTTGTAGTTGCCAAAGTACATTCCATCTTACATTATCCATATATATGATAAAATGCAACTATTCTAAGTGTAAAGTTTGAAGATTTGACAGTTGTAAACATATATGGAATTTATATAGCCTGGTAACTATATTGATTTTTCAGTCATCTCATTTTTAACTCATTATTATTTATATCTGAAATTATCTAATTTATTATACTGTAGATTAGTTGTTATTTTGGAAGTTAACATTACTTAAATTTTTCTTTTCAAAAGTCATTAATATTATTACTATGTATAACATCATTTTTAGTTTTATTCTCACATTGACTTATGAGTTACTTTCTATTTTATTTTATTTTGTTGTGTAAACATTTTATAAATATATAATATAATATATATTGTTTGCTGTGGAATAATCCTCTTATACACTATAAAATTTGTTGCTCAAATAGGTTTAAAAAAAGCTGACAGGCCAGTGGCTGGGCAGGAATTTAGGCAGAAAAGCCAAATAGAGAATGATGGGAAGAAGGATGGCAGAGTCAGGAGTGGCCAGCCTGACAGAGAGGAAGCAACATGAGAAGGCCCTATGGAGAAAAGGTACCAAGCCACACGGCTAAACATAGATAAGAATAATGAGTTAATTTAAGTGGAAAAGCTAGTTTATAATAAGCCTAAGCTACAGGCTCAGCATTTATAATTAATATAAACCTCTGAGAGATTATTTGCGAGGTACTTCAGGACACAGGAAAACTTCTGTTTACAAACATTTGTTCCCAAACTTTGTTATTGGGAACAAATGTCATCATAAAAATTTTTGCAAAAGCTTTAATGATGACATATGTTCTCTCTCTCTCTCTCTCTCTCTCTCTCTCTCTCTCTCTCTCTCTCTCTCTTTGGTACTCACCAATCTGATTACCAGGGTAGGCTAGATCAGGCACCCTCACCACTATTGCTAGTAGGCTAATCTGAGGTCATCCTTGTAGATTTCTGGGAATTTCCCTAGCATTAGGTTTCTCCCTTACTCTATAATGACTCCTTCTATCAAGATATCTCCTTCATTGCTCTTCTATTCCATCCATCCCCCAGATCAACCATTCTATTCCCTCATGTTCTCATCCCCCATCCCCTCCCCTCTGTTGCCCCCCTCATCCCAGTTTACTCATGGATATCTCCTCTGTTTCCCCCTCCCAAGGCAATCCGTACATCCCTCATAGGGTGCTCCTTGTTTCCTAGCTTCTCTGGAGCTGTGGGCTGTAGTCTGATTATCCTTTGCTTTATATCTAGTATTCACTTATGACTGAGTACATGTCAAATTTTTCTTTCAGAGTCTGGATTATCTCACTCAGGATGATATTTTCTAGTTCTACCAATTTGCCTGCAAGGGACACTATGAAAGCAGTACTAAGATTTCATAGCTCTAAATGCCCACATAAAGAAATTGGAGATATCTCATACTAGCAACTTAACAGCACACCCAAAAGCTCTCAAAGATAAAGAAACACTCAACCAGGAGGTGCAGACACCAGGAAATAAAAAAATTGTTGGCTTAAATCAATAAAATAGAAACAAAGAGAACAGTACAAGGAATCAATGAAACAAAGAGTTGGTTCTTCGAGAAAAACAATAAGATAGACAAACTCTTATCCAACCTAACTAAAAGGCAGAGTGAGTACATTGAAATTAACAAAATCAGAAATGAAAAGGAGACAGAACAAATGACAGAGGAAATCTAGAGAATCATCAGGTCATACTTCAAAAACCTGTACTCCACAAAATTGGAAAATCTAAAAGAAATGGAAAATTTTCTGGTTAGGTACTATATACTGAGATTAAATCAAGACCAGATAAACAATTTAAATAGGCCTATAACTTCTTTTTTTTATAATTTATTTATTTTATTTTACAATACTATTCAGTTCTACATAACAGCCACAGATTCCCTTGTTCTCCCCCTTCCTGCCCCCCTCCCCTTCCCCCCAGCCCACCCCACATTCCCACCATCTCCAGATCAAGGCCACCCTCGAGGACTGAGATCAACCTGATAGACTCAGTCCAGGCAGATCCAGTCCCCTCCTCTCAGATTGAGCCAAGCATCCCTGTACAAATCCTGGGTTTCAAACAGCTATCTCATGCAGCGAGCCCAGGACAAGGTACCACTGCCTAGATGCCTCCCAAACAGATCAAGCCAATTAACTGTCTCACCTATTCAGAGGGCCTGATCCAGTTGGGGGCCCCTCAGCCTTTGGTTCATAGTTCATGTGTTTCCATTCGTTTGGCTATTTGTCCCTGTGCTTTATCCAACCTTGGTTTCAACAATTCTCGCTTATATAAACCCTCTTCTTTCTCGCTAATTAGACTCCCAATGCTCCACCTGGGGCCTAGTCGGGGATGTCTGCATCCAGATTCCTCAGGACTTGGATGGGGTTTCTGGCACAACTATTAGGGTGTTTGGCCATCCCCTCTGGTTTCTCTTCAGATCGTATAAATCTTTCGCCTTTTACTATAACTTCTATGGAAAGAGAAACAGTCATTAAAAATCTCTCAAACAAACAAACAAACAAACAAAAGCCCAAGGTATCAGTGTAGAATTCTACCAGAATTTCAAAGAAGAGCTAATGTCAATACTCCTCAAATTGTTCCACACAATAGAAACAGAAAGAACATTGCCAAACTCTAACTATGAGGCTACAGTTATCCTGATACACAAACTATACAAAAATGCAACAAAGAAAGAAAATTAGAAACCAATCTCCCTCATGAACATCAATTCAAAAATACTCAGTAAATTACTGGCAAACCAAATCCAAGAATACACACACACACACACACACACACACACACACACACACACACACAAAATACCATCCACGATGGTCAAGTAGGCTTCATCCCAGAGATGCAGGGATGGTTCAACATATGAATCTATCAATGTGATCCATCATATAAACAAACGGAAAAAAAAAACATGATCATCTCACTAGAGGCTGAAAAAGCCTTCAAGAAAATCCAACACACCTTCATGATAAAAGTCTTGGAAAGATCAGGAATACAAGGAACATACTTAAGCATAACAAAGACAATTTACAGGAAGCCAACAGCCAACATCAAATTAAATGGAGAGAAATTCAATGCAATTCCACTAAAATCAGGAACAAGGCAAAGACAAGGCTGTCCACTCTCCCCATATTTATTCAATATAGTTGAAGTTCTCAATAGAGCAATAAGACGACAAAAAAAGATCAAGGGAATAAAAATTGCCAAAGAAGAAGTTAAACTTTTGCTATTTGCAGATATGATAGTCTACATAAGTGACCCCCAAAATTCTATAAGGGAATTTCTACAACTGATAAACAACTTCAGTAATGTGGCAGGATATAAGATTAACTCAAAATATCAGCACCCCTCTCTCTATACACAAATGATAAGTGGGCTGGGAAAGAAATCAGAGAAACATCACCCTTTATAATAGCCACAATAATATAAAATACCTTGAAGTAACTCAAACCAAACAAATGTGTTGTGGAATAATGCTTTTGTACACTGGTTAAATAAAACACTGATTGGCTAGTAGCCAGGCAGGAAGTATAGGTAGGATAAGCAGACAAGGAGAATTCTGGGAAGAGGAAGGCTGAGTCAAGAAGGAAATGCCAGCCCACCGTCCATGGCGTGCATGTAATGGCATACAGGTAAAGCCATGAAAAATGTGGCAACATATAGATTAACAAAAATGGGCTGAGTTTTAAGTGTAAGAGTTAGTCAGTAGGAAGCCTGAGACAATGACCAAGCAGTTTTAATTAATATAAGCCTGTGTGTGTTTACTTGGGTCTGAGCTGCTGCAGACCGGATGAGACACAGGAAAATATTCAGCGACAGGTAGCACCAAATATGGGGCAAGAATTTCCACCCAAAACCTGAGAAAGCTTTAAAAAATGATTCTAACATGGAGCCATTATGATGGTTCTGAATTAAGAAAAAGAGTAACCAGCAAAGAACAGATCTTGTTCTGTGCCTTATACGTTAAGTATTTTATATGGTATGCAATTATGGTAACACATAAGTGTAAATAAGAATGTATTGAGTTGAGATAAAGAGGTCCACAAACAGTTCTAAAGCTATATAAATGTTAGCAAGCCTACGTGTGGGCATTGGTCCTGCTCTTAATGCAGCACATTTCTTTGCCTCTGTATATCCTTTTAGTTTTATTTGTGGAATCTTCTGAGAATAACCTGCATATATATCAGATATTGCCTCCAGCTTCTCAATTCTTGCTAGACCAAGTCCTTTTGAGTATTTTTATTCTGTGAAAGTACCAACTACTAAGATGGTATGAAGATTTCATTGTGATTTTGACATGTTTTCTAAGCAGAGCAAGGACAATTACTGAAGTTTGACAAGATACACACGGATTCATTAAATGCTAAGTGATGGCTAGCATGAGTGATATTTCTGAGGCAAATTTAGAATGAAGAAAATATTTTGAAAGTGGTGCTTGAAAAGAAAGGGGTATTAGGGAAGATTAGGACTGCATTCTCAGTAGCACGGCTTTTAAGGGTCTCTTTGCATAATTGTCTTTTTGTGTCTCACTAAGAACAAGAGCAGCCCTTTATTACTTTGTACCTGACTTAATCACTTCATTTCCAGGAGCTTTCTCTAAGTAATCCAATTGTCTCCTCATTAGATTTACTTCATTTGTGTTTTGTTGTTTGGAACACAGGAACAGTGATTATGGCTTCAATTGCTCCTGCCCACATTTACAACCTCCTCTGATAATTCTCCTTCCACTGACAGCTGTTGAATGCAGTCATCGGCACATGTGTGAGAAAAACAACAACAACAAAAACAAAAAACCTTGCATATTTTCTAAATTTACTCACTGGAGCCTATCAATCCACATTGATATTGCTTTCAACTGCTTGTGGAAAGAGAAACTGTTTTCAAAAGGGGATAAATAATTAACACTATTCATGCCCAAAGATATTCTTTTTGAGACATTTATTTGGTGAGATGGGTGGCTTATCCTGTATTCCACATCTCATCCTCAGAATAATATGAATCATGTCACTTACTGACATTCTCACTTTATAACTTTAATATATATTTAATACATATAATAAATTCAATATAAATAACAATTCATTCTAGTTAAGCTATGTATTTGTCAATGTCAGTTCAGCTATCTCTTTGACAATATTGACTGATTTAATTAATTGACTAATTAATTAAGTGTTCAGTCTTGCTTCATGAGGTGTTAGAAACTGCATATAGCTTATATTATGGTCATAAAATTCTATTATTGAAAGAGGCTTATAGCTCATCTTGCTCTTTCTCTCATTTACAAAAATAAGAATGTGTTGGCCCCTAGGTTTTAAATGATTCTTGCCAGCTCAGTTTGTAGAAATGGCATGAATTGCCATTTGTGCCTTTTCAGCACTTTCCTGTAAAATTAATGTTTTAGTAATCATATCTAGAGAATGAATGTGATGATGGTATTTCTGATTTCACACATTATTCTATATAGTGGTATAATGTGCTTTTATTTCCATGGAATTGAAACATGGAAGGGAGACTTAAAAGTCTATAAGGCTCTTATCCCAGGATTATAATGGCGGAAAAGACACAGTGGAGAGAAATTTCTCAAGTTGGAGTTGCTTGCCTTATTTGTAGGAAGTGCCACAGACATATTATAAAGATGTTTTTCACATACTTATATACTTAAAAATGAAATAATATTATGCACATTTCAATATAGAGAAGGTCACCTCAAATTTGGACAAGTATGATACTTTAGGTTTCTGGTTTTCATATTTTGACTGTGATTTAAAAATTACTACTTTTACCTAATGAATTGTGTGTAGGGGTATGTATTTATGCATGTTTCCATTTGGTAATCAAAAGATAATTTCTGGGAGTGCTTTTTCTTTTTCTGCTATGGGAGTTTTTGTGACCCATCTGCAGCTTCATGGCAGGTTCAATAAACTACCAACCACCTTGCTGGTTGTAGAACATTTATTTTCTTAAAAGTACATATATATTTCAGTGCTTGTAAGAAGTTATCAATCAATTTAATTCAGGATATCTTATGACCTATCTATTTGCCTCTCATTTCTGGGCATAATCATGCATACACAGCTAAGGTACTGAGGAGCACAGAGTGCTTTACTGCCATCTCTTGTTCCTGTGGTCATGTTTAAGGACATTCACTCTTCAATCCATTTCTGTAGATTCCTTGGGTGGCACCAATTGATCCTGATGTCTGAAAAGTATTCAAAATCATATATTGGCTGTGTTTGTTGTTCAAGGGCTAAAATTTTCTCTTCCTGCCCTACTCCTTTCCAACTGATGGCTTGGACCCAATTTTACATATCAACTTCCTTACAGATTGTTTCAGGGAAACATACAGAGCTTACTTACTTGTTTTATAGATATATCCAAGTTTGGAAAGGGCACAAACCAAGAACATTCATATCTTTTTTTTACTTTCATTCTTACCCATACTATCACCTATGTAAGTGAGTCTGAAAATTGACATGAAGAAATAATCTTTTCAGGTATTTCCACTGTTCATTTGTATCTCTCTTGTATTCATGATTTGCCTTCTCTGTCTTGGCCTATTGTAACTTTAAAAACACTAAAGAAAAATTAGGCACATCTAGAACACTTCTATAACAAATCTAAACTACCAAATATAATGTTTGATGTGTCTACTTGTGGTGGCTAATGTGGGTTGTCAAATTGACTACATCTAGACTCAACTAAAACTTAAGCTTCTTGGAACTAATGTTGGAGATATTCCTGATCAGATTATGTGGGATAGGAAACCCCAATCTAAATCTGGGCCATGCCTTCTAGTGACAGAGCAACTAAAGGACACAGAAGAAGCAAGCAACAGGAAGTCAATGCTGTAGCCAAGCCGACTACAGAGGACTAGCTCAACAGCCTTTCTTGGGAAGCAAGAACTTTTAACAGCTTCTGGCTTAAAGGCCATTCCTGTCATATTTTGGCGAATAATCTGTCTGTCTCTTGTCCTTGTCCTAAAAATTGGCGTAAGCAAAATTTAAATGTAGCATTTGAGAAAAGACAACTCAAGGCATCTTAACATTGACTTTGTCTTGTGGTTTCAAGGCAAAAGAGCAAATAGGACAAAAAGCAATGCAAGGTTCGCAGTTCAAGGAGCAAAGGGGAACCCGGAAAACCTAACATTACAGCAAGGGCTTGTGAGATAACGAGATTAAACAGAGGCCTGTTCTCAAGTGGAATGAAGGGAGGAGTGTCCAGAAGAAAAGACCATACCCAGCTAATCTTCCAACATGTGAAAGAAAAGGACACAAGGAATTAATTTGCTGCCACTAGAAGGGAAACCCTATTGCCATTGTGATGCACAGGGTCAGACGAACTTGGCACTGTTTTCCACATCTCACTAGCTTTAGAGTCATGAACACTACATGAGTAAAATGGATGGGGAATTTTGTCTCCATGGTTTCAGATAGCGGCTGAGGCCAGGAGTGCAACAGAGTGCATGGAGAACCTGAAAATGTTGTTGTAAGGAGTTTTGGAAGTGAAGCTTGGTGTGCTCTGAAGAAGCCTGAACCATGAGATTTCTGCCCAGGAGAGAAGCATGCAGGGAGTGAAAGCAGCCTGAGAGAGACTGCCTGGAGTCTCAGAAGATTTGAATTGTTGGCACTATGGGGATTTTTTTGATTTGGACTAAATGTCTTTTGTATTATGATACAATGACTAGACCAGTGGTTTTCTGTCACTAGCATAGAGATTTTTTTTCCATCTCTATCCTCTTCTAGAGAATCTGGTATTGCATAAGACTTTAAGGTTTAAAGAGTTATTTCTAGTTTAGATGGAATTTCTATTGATTGATGTTTAATTTTTTTATTTGTTTTTCTCTTACATGGCATCATGAATGCACTGTTGAGTATTCTTGGTCCATATTTACATTTCACTTATATGTATATTTCTAAGACTCTCTGTTGATTCATTATGTGATTTTTCTATTTTTACAGAAATTCACTGTTGAATCATTCTTGTGTTTATATTTAATTTTCTAAAGATGACATGCTTTATTGCTTTAACCATATTTTAATGTGATTTTTATGTGTTTTCTTTCAAACTTACATAAAAGTATTCCCCATGAGACTGTAGCCAGTGAAAGCTTTCTTTTCCTTAACCTTACTAAGGCCATAATTTCCTAATATTTATTAGTCTGATATTTTATTGTGCATAAGAATAAGAAACTTGAGCTAATTTTAAAAATGTATCTTTTTCCCTGTGGTAGCAAATATTGTCAAGTGCCAATTTGTTATTTTCTAAACTTTGCTAGATTTTATCTATAATGTTAGTTCCTACTGAGGGAGGTATTTGACCCTCTATCTCTCTATTCAGCTTCATTTGTTGTTGTTGTTTTGTGTAGATTTTTGATTATTTCTTCTCTATAGTTTGGGGGTGAGACAATGAATTCAATGAATTTTTATTAAACCTTACCAAGTTTCTCTGTTCTGCTGAAGTATCCTTGCTTGAGTGTGTAAGCAACCTTCAGGTACCTTTCTAATCCTCCAGAATTTATTTTCTTCAGGCTATCTTACATCTCCATTACAAATTCATTTTTGAATTTGTATTGGGGTATACTCTATGGCTTTCAAGTCCTTATATGCATTTATGATATTCTTCCATGGCTCTTTCTGATGAAGATTTTACTATTAAATGTCATGATCTGGTTTTGTCACTCATGTTTTGCAGGACCCATCTGGTCACTAGTTACAAATTTTTCCTTCGTGTTATTTTATTATTTCTTCTTTTTCCTCATAAAACCTGCAAACTCTAGGACTCTACAAAGTCTGGGACTTAAATTACCAAAGTACTGTTACAGGAATGTTTAGGGAATATAGTATAAACCTTGAATTAATTTCTGAAGCTTTGAAATTGGCATTGAATCTCTTGTTTAATTTTATCATCCATTTTTAAAGTTTCTAGGTAGAACATTTACTTTTCAGTACTGAAAGTACTAACTCTAAAAATTAATTTTAAAATGCAAATATGAAAAAATAACACAATGTTCCTGCTGATTTCCTTAACTTCAATACACATAGGTCATTTTAAGTATTGTTAAGATGAGGCTGGGAGCATGGATGAGAGGAACAGAATGCACAGAGTATATGGAAAAGGAAACATTAAAATAGAAACCTTTCACTGCAAAGATGGTATGGTTTAGAGATTCATTGTCTTGCATAAAGTCTTATGAGAAATTTCACTTGGTGACCCAGGAGATGTCAGTACTCAAATTTTTGCCTATAATGATGCAGGTCTTTCTAAAGGATGATTCCTGGTTTCCCTAGAACAACCATCACACACTTGCCCTTTCGAAGTACAACACATATCAGTTCAATCGTTACACAATATTCAAGCCAAAGTGCTTTTTTGCTTTTTGAATATAAAATAACACATGGGTAAAAAAGAAGCCTGCATGATGACTCTATGAAACACAAAATTTAGTTAAATCATATATTTATTATATTTTTATCTGTTTATATATTGTGTGATCTTTACATATATTATTTAAACTATATTAGACAATATAAAATATATTTTAAGAGACATGAAAACTAAAGGAAATGGCTGATGCATAGAATGCAAGTGAACCAAATTACTTAATACTATTCAAACTTATTCTTCATTTTCATAGTTCAATGAATATGAACTTTCAGAAAGAACTTGAAATAAGCATTTCTCACTGAACTATTCATAATAAGCTGGGGTTTTTTTTGCTTAATGCTACAAAGAATAAAAATGAGAATGGTGACATGTTTGAAGCTTTGTTTCATAAAAACAGCTAATATTTAGATTATTATTAAGTTGTTTTAAGGATTGCAAGAAATGATTTATTGCTCTATTAAAATTTTAAGCTATCTAATTTCCTAAAATTGTCTAGTAACAAAGTACCAGTCACTCAGCAATATTTCTCAAAGTCTAAATAGAAAATGATGCAAGTTCAAAAAACCCTGCTGCTAGGAAAGAAAGCTCAAGATCCTTATAATATCTCTCAAAGAGCAGTGGGGCAAAGTCACACAACATCAATGGGTTGACAAAATCTTTATCTCATTCTTGTGGGGTAGTTTTAGTTGAAGAAGTTCTATCAAACAGCCCCTGCTGTTTTAAATTATAGCACACAAGGGAAAAGAAACTTCATTTTTCTATTGGTTCACGGTTTGTATAAGAAAATCCTGTTGTGTCTCATACCCTTATTTCTAGAGATCACAGTAAAAAAAAATTCAAAATGCCTTGTTAGTTTGTTTCACTAAGCTGATTTTCTCACATTTTGATTTAAGTCTTTAAGCAAGTACAACTATAGAAAAATAAAAAAAAAAAAAAACGTGCTCTTTAGTACATTTGTATTAGAAGAAAACCTTTCAAGCACACATTTAATTCAAAGAACAATTTAGTCTCATTCAAACCTGTTAGGTGTTTGGCTCTGATATTTACTTTAATGGAATGAAAGAGCCTTTTCCAAGTGAGAAGCAGATTTCATTTGCATGTGAATTTTAGGGGACATTCAGAAAAGTTTCAAAATGTACTGAATTCCTTCATTTTGTTCATTTTTCTAAACTATCATAAGTGACTTTGTATTTGAATTATAACTACAGCAGGACTTGTTAAACTGTCAATATGTTTTGGATTTGTCTATTAATAACTACTCAGAACTATTTCAGTTTATTAAAATGTACAACCAAACACAGTATTACAAAAATAAAATCATTCTGTGTACCAGTTGTCTATTTACTAAGAATTTAATTCATTAAAAATGTATTTAAATGTGTATAAAGGAATTAGATTATATTTTCATTGAGTAGAGAAAGACTAAATATTTTCATGTAGAGTTGCATTATGATCATTTCAGAAGCATTTACAAAGATAAACAGACACCGTCAAATCACTAATTCAGAGTACCTATGGTGGTATTTAAGAAGCAGTTTTTTTAAAAAAAAAAGTTTTCTTCTCATCTTTTATTTACTCCATAACCTTGCTCTTGTAATATAATGATATATGTTGCATGTCACATAGACCTTAAAGTGTGCAAAATGTAGGACTTTTAAAAACTTTGAATTCTAAGTATGAAACTGTCTTAAAATCTTGTTTTCTATTTGTCTTTCTGTTACATTTGAGTCTAATGTCAAAATTTACCCTGGATTTAGATATTCTCACAAAATATTTTTTATGGGAAAATGTAACAGAATTAAGCTACTTACTAAGTTCCATGTAATACAATTGTTCAAAAATATATTATAAATAATATTCACTAAATGAAAAATATTATAACCTCAGTTTGCCCATATTGTTGCCCATAGGTTACCAAATACTAATGAAATGAATTAATGTCACCTTTATTATTTGTCATTAGATCATCAGTTCAACAATTGAAGGAACAATGAATTAATGCATCTATTTACCATATCAGCTCCTTTCTCACTTGGGGACAGTGTAGTTGCAATCACCGAAACAGCTAACTCTTTCCATCTAGATCAGATAATCTGCATGGGTTCTTGTAAGACTTTTGTGAGTCCCAGCAATATAAATGGATTTATGTAAGAATTTTAAGTTGTGTAATTTAAAGACATTTTTCATTGGCAAAATATAACTTCATTTCAGAAATGTTCATATCATCCTCTTGTTTATAGAAGTTTTTCTATGAAATGACTATACCCCAGATATTATATTAAATTGAGGTAATAACATTAAATGTTGATGGTGTGTTTCTTATGTAGCAATACAGTAAATTAAATCTACATATAATTTACACTCTTAAAAATAAATTCTTATATTGATCTGATTATTATTAGAAAGATAATAATAACATTGAACCTCAAAGTATTTGAGAAACAATTAGGAAAATTAACCATGTAATTAGTTATTCTAATCAAATTTATAGCGGTGTGGGATGATTCTTTGCAGGAAGGATTTTTATAGCACAAATAAGGTACTGGATTCAATGAATAGAACTATAAAAATAGATAATATAGATCTCAAACATATTAAAAGATAAACATCGCCATTACTATGAATCTTGAAACTTATATATCTGTCATAAATTATTGACATATTACTTTTAAAAATGACACCTGCTTGTCCTATTATCTTTTTCTTTTACAATTACCTTAAAATTAGTTTCTCGATTTTGTGAATTTCAAACATATGTACAAGAAATTATAATCATATCTAACCACATTTCCCCCTCCTAGTTTACATATGCCTGTAACACATCCATTTCCAACTTTGTCTTTTTTTAATGAAATGAAATCCAATTACTGATGCCCGTGTTGACATAGATGTGAGGTCATCTATTTGATCATGGGAAATCTACAAGTGACCACATCCTTAAAACAGAATGACTCTCCCTCCCTCATACCTATCAACCAATAGTTCTGAGAAGGGGATAAGGTCTATAAGATCATCTATGGGCAGTATGTGTTGGGTTTTGTTTTGTGTAGGTAACCACAGCTGCTTGGATTCATGATGAATAGCAACAGGCAAGCCATGTCCATCTTACAGCACTTCACAGCACTCATCACCATCCTGTGGCTCTTACAGTCTTTCTGCTTCTCTCTTGGAAATGATCTCTGTGGCTTGGAGGTGTGGTTGGTATAGATATCTTATTTAGAACTGAGCACAAAGTCTACAATTAGACTAGTTATGCATGTCTCCATTGATAGTTTCCTACATTGAAAAGAAGCTTCTCTGATGAATGTTGAGAGCAGCTCAGCCTATGAGTTTAACTGTAAATATTTATAAGGGAATTATTTGATAGCATGACTGTTAAACAATAACAACAAAGCAAATTATATCCTAATGCTCGTCACCTCCTGAGCCATAAGATTTTGACCAGAATTACAGTGTTAGATGTGAAATTCTCTCCTCTGGAGCAGGCCTCAAATACTATCATAAATTGATTGGTTATCTCATAATATACATGTTGCTTTTTACCAGTAGGCACCCTTTGCCTGGTAGATTGCTTAGGAGCATGTAAGTTTCAGCAAAGGGTGAGAACAATAATGTCTTTCCCCAGCAATTGCTTTCCTAGCAACTTCCCACACTGTATATGTGAGCCAGAAAGTATGATGTTTCTTGGTCCTTTTACAATTGATTTTGTTATGTCCTATATTTAGAGTGTGTACTGTCTCCAGCAATTCATGCTTACCATGTAGTGGTGGGTAATAAAGGAAATGACAATAAACTATGCTATTCTGGAGAACTCGGGGCCTTCTGACCTGGTAGAGATGTAGCCTATGTCTTATATGGTGATTTTCCTTTAATAACCAATGTCTTCTGGGAATAACATTCCCCGCCTGTGCTGGGTAATTTCATTCCAAGATTCATTAAGTTGAATTTTAAAATTAAGTTATTAACTAGTGCATTTCCATGATGCTGTCTGATAATCTTTTAATTAATCTGCCCAGTAAACTCTCCTATTCCAGTTCGCTGCCACTTAATCCTTTAATCTGCAGGATTCCACTGCTCATTCTTTTCATAGATGCTTTACTATACACCGCTTCAGTTTTTTTTTTTTTAAGTTGGGTTGAGAAGTAGTAGGCTTTTCATGTACTCTTCCTTTGAGTTAGTCCTCTCCTTCACCCCTTACTCTGTACATGCTGCTACATCCATCAGTCTTCAACAGCCTCACCTTAATATTTCAACTCACCACTTTTGTTTAACCTATTATCATCTATGTCCCTTCCCTGACATACACCTTAACAAACAGAAGCCACTTTCTACTTCCCTGGCTCCTGTTTGTGCTTTACATTAAAAAGACGAAATCGGGAGGAGGGAAGACAGGGGAATCTGTGGCTGATATGTGAAATTAAAGTAATTATAAAATTAGAAAAAAGACAAAATAAAAGACTTGAAGCTTGAATGCACCTATGGAGAGAGAACATATATAGTATATGTGTTTCTGGGCCTGAGTTATCTCATTTATTACAAAACTTACGGATTCATCCTTTTACCTGTTTGGTGATTTCATTTTTTTTTTTTTTCGAACACCTGGGCAATGTTCTATTTTGTTCAGGTGTCACATTTTTTCTGATCCCTTCATCTGTTTGAGAACTGACATGGATTTTATTTGCAAGAGATTGTAAATAAAGTAGGAATTAGCATTCCTTTAGTAGCATAAAATGTTCTTTGATAATTTGTCTAGGTTTGGTGTTGCTGGGTCATATGATAGTTCAACTTTTAGTTTTTGCAGAAATATCCATTATTTCTCAAGAAATAATTTCCAAAGTGGCTGCAATAGTTTACATTTCTATGAGCAGTGTATAAGAATTGACCACATCCAGACTAACATTCACTGCCATTTCTACTCATGATGATGGCCTTTCTGACTGAAGTGAGATAGACTGTTTCTGTGGTTTTTAATTTGCATATTCTTGATGATAGAGTATATAGAGAACTTTTTAAAGTGCCTTATATTTATTTGCATTTTCATAGAATTTTCTATTCATATCTAAAGCCTTCTTTTTAATTATACTGTATATTCTCTGACTGTTCAGTGTTTTTAATCTTTTCTTTGTTGTAGACATCAATCTTCTTCCAGATGACTTCACAGTAAAGGGTTTTCTCGTATTCTGCAGCTGCCTATTTATGTTTCTTATGGTTTTCTTTGTTGTGAAGAAGCTCTGTAGTTTGAAATCACTTTGTTTATTGTTATTCCTACTTTCTATGCTGCCAGAATCTTACTTAGAAAGTCCTTACCTCTACTATAGGTTGAAGCATGATCCTTACTTTTTTTTCCTCTAGCAGTTTCAGGGAATCAGATTTTATGTCAAGATCCTTAATGAATTTGGAGTAAAATTTTATGCACTGAGATGACTAAAAATCTAGCTCTATTTTTCCCATATCTACATTTATAAAAATATCTTTGGAATTCATTGACAGTATCTATAATGAATAAAATTTAATTATTTTATTTTTTCCACAGTAGAATATAATTGTGATAATTGTGCTTTTTATAGTATAAGCATCATATTCTGAATTTATGAAAAAAACACAGACCTCATCCAATTTTGAAAGACTTAAAACCTTCTCCTTAACTAAAATGCAACTTAGCTAATGAAACAACAAAATCTGAGCAAACACCTATAGACTCAAATAATATAATTATAAGTAACACATACTTAAGTGCATTTATGATATTTTGAGTATTAATATAGATAAGCATCAAATAGCTAATACTAACATGCAGCCATGTGTATGTGTGTGTCTGTGTGAGTGGGGGCTTATGCACACATGGAAAATTTGTGAAAAGTATTTTAACAAATTTCTCTTCTTTATTTTCTATTTATTTTTATTTGTGTCTGCCTGAATATACACATAAGTGTGAATGCAGAAGCCAGAGTAGATTTGTATCACTTTACCATTATTCTCTTGAGTCAGGGGCTTTCATTGACTCACCCTTTAGACTATGCTGACTGCTAATCCTCCCTAGAGGTTCTCCATCCTCACTGAAGCCCTGATACCACAGGTGCCTGTGGTTATGCGACATTGGAAGAGGGTGCTAGTGATCTGAACAGACGACACGCCTGTGTAGCAAGATTTTTTTTTTTTTTTTTTTTTTTTTTTTTTTTTTTTTTTTTTTTTTTTCCGAGACAGGGTTTCTCTGCGTAGTTTTGCGCCTTTCCTGGAGCTCACTTGGTAGCCCAGGCTGGCCTCGAACTCACAGCGATCCGACTGGCTCTGCCTCCCGAGTGCTGGGATTAAAGGCGTGCGCCACCACCGCCCGGCGTGCAAGATTATTTTTTACCCTTCAAGACATCTTTTCATGCCCCAAAACCTACTCTGTAAACTCTGTAAACATAGCACAAAGATCTGTTTGCAGTATTCTACATGTTGACATTCAGTTATGCCAGCATCATTGGATGAAGATGCTTTCTTTTTTCCATTTTACAGTTTTGGCTTCTTTGTCAAAAATCAGGGGTTCATAGGTATGTGGATTAATGTTAGGATCTTAAATTCCATTCCTTTCATCCACATGTTAGCTTTTATGACAATACAAAGCTGGTTTTATTACTATAGCTCTATAGTAGAGCCTGAACTCAGGGATGGTGATGCCTCCAGATATTTTTTTTTATTGTAAATGATTGCATTAGATAGCATAAGTTTTCTGTTTTTCCATATGAAATTGAGTATTGTTCTTTTGAGGTCTGTGAAGACTTGTGTTTGGATTTTTATGGAGATTGCATTGAGTCTGTAGATTGCTTCTGGTAAGATTGCAAATTTTATTATATTGGCTCTACCTATTCATGAGCTAGGGAGAGTTTTCAAATTTCTGATATCTTGTTCAATCTTTCTTCAAGGACTTAAAGTCCTTGTAATGTAGGTCTTTCACTTGTTTAGTTAGAGTTACCCCAAATGTACTTTATATTATTTGTGGCTATTGTAAATGGTGATGTTTCTTTGTTTTCTTTCTTGGTCTCTTTATCACTTGTGTATAAGAAGGCTACTGATCCATATCTATTGTCATGTACAGAACTCAAATTCAAATGGATCAAAGTCCTCAGCATAAATCTAGCTACACTGAACCTTACAAAGAAAAAAGTAGGAAGTAGCCTAGAATGCATTGGCACAGGAGACCACTTCCTAAATATAACACCTCTAGCACAGACACTGAAAGCAACAATTAATTAATGGGACCTGCTGAAACTGAGAAGCTTTGGTAGGGCAAAGGACACAGTAAATAAGACAAAATGACAGCCTATACTACAGAATGGGAAAAGATCTTCACCAACCCCACATCTGACAAAGGGCTAATTTCCAAGATATATAAAGTACTCAAAAATCTAGATAACAAAAGACCAAACAATCCTATTAAAAATTTGGCTACAGATTTAAACAGAGAATTCTCAACAGAAGATTCTCAAATAGCAGAAAGACACTTAAGGAACTGTTCAACATCCGTAGTCATTAGGGAAATGCAAATAAATAAATAAATGAATAAATAAATAAATAAAAATAAAAAAGATAGCAAAAGGAAAGCATGACCTTCAGATGATTAAAAGATGAAATAATCAAAATTAATTCTGAAATCAGATACTTTACTGTTAAATTCCTCTGGTCATCATACTTTATACAAACCTGACTTCAAAAAAATAAAAAAGGCAAGACTACCTACATGACTTGACACAGTCTGTACACAAAAAAAGTGATTAAAAAAGCAATGAAATGGGGGGCTGGAGAGATGGCTCAGAGGTTAAGAGCACTGCTTGTTCTTCCAAAGGTCCTGAGTTCAATTCCCAGCAACCACATGGTGGTTCACAACCATCTGTAATGACATCTGGTGCCCTCTTCTGGCTTGCAGTCATACATGCTGTATACATAATAAATAAATAAATCTTAAAAAAAAAAGCAATGAAATGTAAAATTTTATATATTATCTTGAGAATTTTTATATTAATATGCTAAAGAGATATACTCGATTAAAGTACTATGGTGTATAATGTTAATAAAATAGATTTATTTTAATAAAATTTCTTTTGTTCTGGGATTATCAGTATTATTATGCAAAAGTGAATTTATCCTAGGTCTCTGTGTCATAGGTAATGGGATCCAGGGGCGGGTCCGCATCTGGACCAGTCATTGACTGGCCACTCCCACAATCTCTGATTCACTTACAGCTCCCCCATACATGCAAGAGGCAAGACGTACTGTAGGTTGTGTGGCTGGATTGGTGACCTATTCCCTCCACTGGAAGTCTTACCTGGTCACGGGAGATAGCTATTTCTGGCTGCCTATCCACTATTGCTAGGGGGTCTTAGCTGGGGTCATCCTTGTAAATTACTGGGAGTTTTCCTTGCACCAGGTTTCTACCTGACTCTGAAATGCACTCTGCCCCCCATTTCTGGTCCTCTAGACTAGAACCAAATAGGACTGAAGAAAAAAAAAGTCAATGTAATAATGCCTAAAAATATTCTGCTATAACAATATATTGGTGACTACCGCAGATATCATCAGAGAGCCTTCTTCCAGTAACTTACAGAGACACACAGCCAAACATTTGTCAAGCTCAGGGAATCCTGCTGAAGGGAGGGAGAAAGGATTGTATGAACCAGAGGATCAAGGACATCACAAGGAAACCCACAGAAATGATGAATGTGGGCTCATAGGAACTCACAGAGTCTGAACTAAGAACCAGGGAGTCTGCATGGGACCAACATAGTCCCTCTCTATGTATGTGACAGCTGCATCCCTTGGTTTGCTTGTGGGAACCCTAACAGTGCAAGCAGATGCTGCCTATGACCCTTCATTAACTCCTTAGAACCTATTTCTCATACTGAGTTGCCTTATCAGCCTCAATACAAGGAGGGGAACATAATTACCTCAACTTGGTATGCTGTGCTTTGTTGATAGCCATGGGAGGTCTGCCTGTTTCTGAACAGAAACAGGACAGAGGACGAGAGGATGGGGTGGCAGTGGAGAGAATGGGAGGAGAGGAAGTGGGGAAGAGAATAGGAGGAGAGGAAGTAGGGAAAACTGCAGTTTGGATGTAATATAAATAAATAAATCTAAATAATAAAAATAGTAATAATAATAATAAAAATAAAAAACCATCCTATGCTGCCAAAATATAAAATATAACAAAATGAATTTAAAAATACAATCACGAGCTGAGCGGTGGTGTGACACACACCTTTAATCATAGCACTTGGGAGGCAGAGGCAGGCATATCTTTATGAGTTCGAGGTCAACTTGGTCTACAAAGCAAGTTCCAGGACAGCCAGAGCTGTTACTAAGAGAAGCTCTATATTGAAAAAAAAATGCATAAGTAAGTTAATTAATTAATTAGTTAACAAATTAACTAATAAATGTAGAATCTGCATGAGGCAGATCTCAGTTGTTATAATGTAGCTGACAATACCAATTTATGAGAGCCACAGAATTATTTCTACTCATGGTTTTGGTTTCTTTGTATACTGATTTCTAGTTCGAATGCTATTGGCCTGTCCCAAACCAATTACCACAGTGAAAAGTACATGGTGGAAAAAACAGTTGATCTTGTAAAAGATGGTAGGAAGAAAGAAACAGGAGTCAGATGTTTTAATTATCTTCAAAGGCATACAAACTTAAAACTAAATTTGCAAATTATTCAGGCCCATTTTCTAAAATTTCCTTTCTCAATAGTGCCATAGAGTGCTAACTAAGTCTTGAGTATGTGGATTTTTGGAAAACAGTTAATGTGCTAAAATAAAAGCAATATTTACAAATAATTTGAAATAAGATTTAATATATACTAAAAAAGCATTTCATACAGTTCATCATATTTTATGATACACAAATTCTTTATGAATAAAGCTAGAGGGAAATCCACTGAATCACATTAAACAGATAGAAGATTGTTATGCAAATTACTACATAAAATAGTGAAATATTGACCTATTCTGTAATATTATACTGATAAGTTGTATCTTTTCTATAGAAAGATAAACCCTGATTGCCATCCAAAATAGAACAATGAGAGGGCTAAATCTTCCTAAGGCATAGATACTGCAATGTGAAAAGCAAGATGTATTATTTCCTGATATTATGACAGAAAATTCAGGAATAAATATCCAAGTGCACCTGTGGGGAGACAATATACAAATCTGCAGCTCTTGGCATGGTCAGATATTTCAGAACAATCAATACTGATAACTTCATTTAAAAGCTGATTTGAAGGCAAATACACCTTGGAAATTAGATATAGTTTCTAAGGCCAGCAGTATTTGTTACTTCTCTCTGCTAAAGCATCATTCATGTGTCCAAAGTCGAGCAGTTCAAGGAGTTCTCACTGTTTGCCCATATACATTAAACCAAGAGGCACTGATATTGGAGAGGTTCAGCCAAAGATACATAAGCATCAAAATTCATAATTCTGGAGCTCTTATGTGGAGCAGAGAGCTTTTTATGCACAGTGTTTATAGTACTTTGAACAAGACAACTTGTAAATTGGCACCAAAAATATTCTGTGAGTAATCCTGTTTCCTTAAT
The DNA here is from genome assembly GCF_004664715.2 of Peromyscus leucopus. Taxonomy (NCBI): domain Eukaryota; kingdom Metazoa; phylum Chordata; class Mammalia; order Rodentia; family Cricetidae; genus Peromyscus; species Peromyscus leucopus. The sequence goes on from NC_051070.1 coordinate 29,393,876, forward strand.
CCCAAAACATCATATTTCCTTCAGAAATTTAGACACACACACATTTATTCACCTCCATGTATATATATATACATTTTATATATATACAGCATACACATATATTTGTATATATGTATAAAAATATTCAAACAGTTATCACACATAGAAAACATAACGATATTACTATGTGAATAAATACATGCTGTTCAAATGATTTCAAAATACATAATTGATATAAAATATTTAAGGACGTTTTAATCTACCAATATAAGTACCTAGACATTGAATATTAAAAAGTTGACATAAAATTTTTCAAATACTTATAAATTTGACTTACAGAAACTGAATGCTTTTAAATTAGAAATTGTAAATTACTTCTGCAATATTAAGACCTAAGTAAATAATATATCAATGTGACTTATTTTTGGTTGTAAGATTTTATCTAGTAATTGTCTTCCAATCTGGGCTATGGATCACCATAATCATTCTCAAAGATTATTTTCAAAATTTCAAATAATAGTCTTTTAAAAATTACATGCTAATTCACAAAATCAAGGAGACTTGTCAGTCTAGAAAAACAAGGTCAGAGCAGATTAATGTATTAAAGTAAGTGTACAGATAACCTCAAATTCTAAAATTGAAGATAAGGTTAATTGCACGTATCTGAAGACTAGATTCAAAACAGGCCTATATCACTGTAGCACTTTCAAATATCTGCAGTTTCTCATTCAGAAAAAAAACATATCCTGACTTGATGGCCCTCAAGGAGTCTCACTCTCAGCTCACAGAATATGGTGCTAGTTAAGCTTCTCATGGGAATTAAATGAATTAAATCCCACAAGCTCTTCGTGGCCGTGCCTGGAAGAATACACAAAATCTAAGAAAGCTGGATGTTATTAGGCAAGGAAGTAAGTACATTGTAGGGAAATCCAAAGGATAGATAAGATGGGAACTGGGAAGGGGGTGAGTGCTGGAAGACTGGGAAGAGAGGGAAAGGAAAGCCTTCTGGGTTTAACAGTTATTCTTACTGATGATAAGTAATGACTATAAAGTCAATGCAATTGCAACTGGGAACCAATGGAGAAGTTTACAACATCTGCAGAGGGAGGAAGTTCTCTCAATTTATGGAGAAGAAAAGGTGGTGAAGCATCAGAGTTGCTAAAATTGTTACCAATTAGTATGATAGAAGCCATATCTAGTGTTGTTGTTTCCAGTCAAAATTGTGAGAAGAATCTCTATGTGGGTCATTTTATTTTAGAATTAAAACTAGAATCAATTGCAGACTATATAGAATGAGTAAAGAAAGAAAAAAGACAAAGATCACTCGTAAGTGATTTGTATCCATAATATGTGAGAATGGCTAGTAGTATTGACAGTCACAAAAAAAAAAACCGATAAAAAAAATGGAGTCACAGATAGATAGGAGTGAAAACCACACTTTAAACTGTGTACATTTTTTCAACTGTACATGTTAGACAGGTAGAGAAGATGATGAAAGCAAAGAATTCTGTCATATGGGTGGTCTTTAAAATAAAGTCTTTCTTCATAGATGTATAATTACATGTATCTTCCCACCAGAGACAGTACATGAACCTTTACATTCTTTCATTTACCTCCCAAAATACTCTGAAGTTTAAGTTCTACCTAGTGTCCAGTGTAAGACAAAAGGAAGCCTACAGTTAGAATTTTTCACTTATCACAAACAGGTAGAAGAACTATGACTGGAATTAGTGTTGGCTTTCATTAAACTTTCTGTCTCAATTACCTAATTTTTTGACAGTAAATTGCCCCTTCCATTAAAAAAACTGAGATGTGACTTTGTAATATAACATAAGGATTGGAAGTTTGTCACCACATTAACTTTGACATTTAACTTGTGGCACATCATACAAAACTTTAAATAATTTAAATCATCTTCTTTTTGAAAGAAAGTAATTCTTCTGTTCTATAAATGCATATTACAGTATGATATTGATAATTTATACTCTTATATAGTATCCATGACCTCTGTGTCCTTGAAGAAGAAAACTGAAACAAAATTTCTTTTTATTAAGGCTTCTGAAATGAGAAGCAACAATTCACCAGGAATGGTGGAGAGTCACTTAGTGTTCTTATTCAAAACAGTGTATCTCTCACATTGTGAAACATTGAAGAGTGTATCCACCTGCAATCAAAGTGCCCCTTGGTACCCTCCTCCTCCTCTGCATCCTGAGCAACTTCCATCTCCCACGTGTAGAATTCTGTCTGTCGTCTTTCTGACACATATTTTCACTTTGGCTCAACTGCTCCTGTTATTTTTTCCTTCTTCTGAATAATTGAATTTGGGTTCAAGACTCCTTAATTAAATCAGTGGCTACATTCATTCTTTCCAGTAAAAATATTGACCAAATCTGAAGGGCAGCTGAGTAATTTGAATAAGCAGCTGGGCATGATGTAGCTCTACAATTGAAGACACTTGCTTGACTTTGCATACTTACTCCGAATCTTTTATTTCTCTACATTTTGCCCCTAATGTTTTTTTTTTCCTTTTCTTATTTCCTTTCCCCTTCCTTCCCCGCCCCTTCTCTGTATGTTTGTTTTGCTGCATTGTGTCTCTCTGTTTCTTTGCCCCCTATAGTGAAAGAAAAATAGAAGAAACATTTTCTATGTCTTGGAGGTGATAGGATGCAGTGAAAACAAGGGATGGTGAATAATAAACATTATAAACATCAGAATAGGTTTTTTTTTCAGTTGCTCAAAGATCCCACTGGGAGCTAGGGAATATAATCAGATGTGCCACTGGTAACCTGGAGGAGTGCTGACAACCTGGCCACAGGCTATAGCTCAAGGTCTTAAAACCTTAAGATAAATGTTGCTACAAGGAGCAATAACAACGATTCAGACCCTGTAAACATGCTGCTATTCTTCTGAAATCTATAGGACCCCTACCTTGCCCAGCTAAGGAAGAAGGTCTTATCTTAGCTGGGAAAATGTTTCTTTTTGGGGATTATTTTTGGTACATTTTAATGTGCCTATTTACAAGAAACAACTTTGAAGAAACAAATATTTACCAATTCATAAAACATCCCAAAGTAGAAGAGGCTAAAATAGCAAATGGTGCATGTCTAAATTTTGCGCCAAAGATTTTATTTTGCTAGCAAAAAAAAATTCATTTCTTTTACTATAAAAGAAAACCATAAAAGCATGATTAGCCATCAAATACATCACACTCATTTCTACTGATTATATTCCAGTACAACTGCTTTCACTTCATCTAGCAAAGCAAAATGCTTCAGTTATAATGTTGAATTCCATGCTACTGTTTTGTACAGAGGCTTGTGAGCAGTATCCTAGGTTACTCTTAAGAATAAGTTGTAAGTAATAAGTTGTATTGTTGCTGTTAAGAGAAGAGACATTTTAGAGAAACAGCATCCATTTGTTCCTTGTTTTAGCATATGGTAAAGTAATATATATATATATTATAATACTGCTGGTGTCAGAAGATGCACCTGGGTTCACTTTTACCTTGGCCATTCTCCAATAATATTGTCTGTGGGAGATACCACAAAAATTTCAATTTAAATAAGAATAACCACACAATATTTTTTAAAACATTTGAAGGCAAAGATGATGTATCTATGGGGTAAGAGATAGAGCTTATTCCATGACTTACATTTGTGCCATTATTGTCTTTTAACCATAAATACAAAGAAGAATATTTTGCCCATGTTTTTATTAATTGTGTATCATCACATAAAGATTAACATTATAATATAGTCCTCAGAATTTGAAGTATTTTGGAAAATGAACAAACAAATACAAAACTATGAGCATACATGTATTATACCCTTGTCTCATAATCAAGGAGCACATTATGAAGAAAATAATTAGCATCTGGTGAGCAACAGCATGAAAGACAACAACTATCCCCTGATGGCTAGTACCTGTTTCACCTACATCACTGCTGTGTGGAGATGAGATCAATGTATGTACAGCTATGCATTTTCTGTGTTGAGAGTCTTTGTTAGTTTGTCTCAGCCAATTCAAACTTAGACTATGTCATCAGTGATAACTTGACAAATAGGTTTCATTATTATCATTAATGCTTGTTCTAGGATATTGCAAATAATCAATAATTAATCAATTCAAAATATGTGCCAAAGACAAAACACATTCCTGAACATTTCAGACGTGCAAAACTTTGAAATAAGGAGTGGTATTGTTTGAATCTGAAATATCTTCCATATGTCCATGCTTTGGTGTTGCTATTTTGGGAGGCTATAAAATTTAAGTAGGTTGGGCCTCCTGGGTGGTGGAAATAGGTCACTAGGGATGAGCTTTTGAAGTTTATCTGGACTCTGACTCTATCTCTATTCTCTCTGTTTCCTGGCCCACTACTATATGAATATGTTCTGACACTCAACCCAGCCACCATGACCTGAGCGGCCCAGCTCTGCTTTCCCTGCTGTGATGGACAGAAACCTCCCCAAACTGAACCAAACTATCCTTCTTTATTTTCTTCTTTCAAGCATTCTGCTCACAGTGACACAGAAGTTACAAGTGTAAGTAGTGAGTTAAATCTAGCCTCCTGTGCTTTTAAAACAAAAATGTCACACTCTTGGGATATGTATGCTTCCATAGATCACATTCAGTGCACCCCTACCTCAGTGACAGAGTTTTAATTTAGTACTAGAAATGAGTAAAACTTTAGGAATAAGAAAACACTGAAGCTTTCCAGTGTGGTAAGTCCTCAAGAAAAAAATGAAAAGCAAAGGTATTCTACTGACAATTAGTATGTAGTCTTTTGAATATATTTTAAGAAGTGATTCATTCTTTTTGGGGGAGACTGATTTGCACTGAAAATAAATTAGATGATTAGTATGAAGTACTTTAGCTTCAAGAAGAATTTTTATGCAAAGTTTCTGTGGGATAAACAAAACTGGGGAGAAAAAAAACATGTTTATCTGGAATATTTTCTCAAGAGAAATCCAATATGTCTAATCTTATGGTTTATTTGAGACACTGCAAGTATAATCAATTTGTGTATTATATATTTATCTCTCTCTATGGTGATATTTTATTTGTACTGAAATGTAATTTTAATTTTATGTTAATAAATAAAGTTGCCCTGGGGTCAGAGCTATTAGAGCCATAGCAAGAGCGTGGTGGTTAGAAGAGCTAGGTAGATTTCTGTGTGTTCAAGGATACAGCCAGTATTGGAGACATACGCCTTTAAGACCTGGAGGGTGGTACTTACAGGCAGTGACGAGGCAGTCATGTGGTTGGGTTTACAACCAATGAGAAGGAAGAACAGACTATTTAAAGACAGACAAACAGGAAGAAGCTCTCTCTCAGGGAAGTTAGGAGCACTGCAGGAGGTAAGATTTTATCTCTGAGCTCTGACCTCTCAGCTTTCTCTTTTACATTGGCTCTGTGTTTCTTATTTTAATAAGACGATTGGTTACATCTACATCTCTCTCTCTCTCTCTCTCTATATATATATATATATATATGGGTTCTCTGTGAATCTTTGCACCTTTCCTGGAACTCAATCTGTAGCCTAGGCTGGCCTTGAACTCACAGAGATCTGCCTGGCTCTGCCTCCCGAGTGCTGGGATTAGAGACATGAGCCATCACAGACTGGCTATATGTTTTTAAAATATTAATCACAGTCTAGACATATAAGGCACGTACATTGACTTTAGCTTAATTTTTCCCAATTTCCCTATCTCCTTGTATACAAGATGAAATTTCTAAGAGTTATATCTCTTCTTTTTTTCTGATTTCACATTGGTTTATTTCATGAAATAAATGGGAAAGCTTTCCATTAGCACTTTTTATAATCTTTCTCTGTGTGTATGTGTGAAGATGATAATGATAATGTGTCTGTGTCTTCAAGTACTCACATGCGGCAGCACTCAAATTTGGGTCAGTAGACATCTAGAATTTCAATCATAGCATCTACTTTGAGATTCAGTGTATCTTGCTGTTTAATGCTGTGTATACCAGGCTAACTGAATTGTTAATTTCCAGACATTCTTCTGGTTCTATCTCCTATCTCGCCAGAGAAAGACTGAGATAACAAATGTATGCTACCTTGCCTGTCTTTGTATGACTCCGGGGATCTGAACTCAAGTCTGTTAGTTTTCAGCTCTTTAATCACTGAGCTATCTCTCCAGCCTAATATAAAAGCAAAATTAATTCAGTACCTATTAATAATTTTTAAGCTATTCCATATAAATTTTTGAATGCATGTCTGTATTAATGATCAGGAGTGTGTTTGTCTGTACAGTTTCATCACAGTTGAAATATTGTAATTTGAATTGAAACTTTGATGAAAAAAATCTCTTTTCATTTTATGTTAATTATTTCCCAGTATACTATTTTAACAGCAAGAATTAAAACAAAAGTAAAATAAACAGTGTAAAGGAAAAAAATAGAAAATAACAAAAGCTGAAGAATGTATTTATCTATCTATGAAATATCTATATAATAGAGGACACTTTTATTTCAAATTACTTTAGTAATTAATTCATCTCTTCACACTTTGTACTTCTAAACACCTTCCTACATGCAAATATGCTCCTCATGTTTCTTCATCAACATAGAATATCTTCACTATTTATTTCATCACAATGTCAACAAAAATATAATCTAATATAAACTTCAGGCATGAATATGTAGCAACAATCTGTTTTATACTTTCAAAGTGATTCTTTCTCTAAAGCCAGCCATCTGCAACTCTCTTTTCCTGATTCTGCTCAGCTGTCATATCAGTTGACACAAGTCATAATCTTCTTGTTCTTTTCTCACATGCTCATCAAATCATGACAAAAAACTTACTGAGCCATTTATTGATTGCTGATGATTACATGCTTTTACCATGGTTACAACTCAGTCGTTTCATTTGTAGACACCTCTAAATTCATGATTGTGTCCTCAAGGTAGCATGAAATTGGAAGAAACAAAGCTCAAAAAATTGTTTGAATTCATTTCAATATTTAAAAGATATTCGTAGACCTTAATAATAAATAACTTTAGTTTATTATAAATTGTCATTAGGATTAACATCTCATCACCACCATTATATTTATCATTTGTGGTTCTGGTGAAGAGGCCTTTTAAAATTACAGTTATGCCCTCTAATTCTGCTTTTTAGGGATCATATGAAGCTTTGTTAGACAATTAAAATTAAAATTTAAAATAATAAAAATTATGGGCAGCACTAACTGATTTCGGTATCTTTAGGAAAAAGAGGCTATGAAGATTGGAAGAGAGGTTTTTGGGTTCTGAGAGGCAGTTGAAAAGAAAAAGTTAAGGATGAATATGAACTAGATACATTGTCTACTTATACGTCATGTACAAAGAGGAAAAAAAGAGCAAAATTCTTCAATATAATAAAACAAAACAATAATGTCTTGCTTTGTTTTTAATTTTAATTTTTTACAACTTCATACTGTAGTGTAATTATATCACTTCTTCCTATCTTTGTTTACGACCAATTCCTTCATTATTCCATCTCCTCTAGGGATTTCTGACATCTTTTTTACATAAAACACATTATATACAATAGCATATATGATATAAATTATAAAAATATATTGTTTATAATATATATTACATATTATATTGATATATTTTCTGTCTGATAATATAAATAATTATTTATCTAACTTTATATCTTTATTTTATAGATATATAAAGTGTGATATCTCCTCTCTCTTCTTTAAAGATTATATACAACCTACTACATAATATATAAAATATATTTTATTTATGTCATATATTTTACAGACTATATTTATTGTTTGTCACATGTGTAATTGTTTAGAGAAGACCATTTGGGATTGGATAAGCTGTCACGGTATCTACTCCTGGATAAAATAGCCCTTTTCTACTGTAAAAAGAAGATTCTTTAATAAGGAGCAAGAGCTATGCTTATCCCTGGGAATGAGACTATGCAACTAGAATATAGTCAGAATCTATATTCTCTTAAGGAAGCGATAGCAGGCAGTTCTTTCTCTCTTAGTAGGCGTTGGTTTCCTGTGGTTCTCAACTGGATGTGAGGACAATACAGACTTCCTCTATTTGCATTGACATGCTGTAGTTACTATGCAGGTATTGTTTAAGCAAACATATTGTTGAGAATCCATGTGTACAGTATTCTTACCATGCCTGGATTATCCAGACAAGATATTTTTCCAGCAGGAGGTGCATGATCCTCTGGCTCATATATTGTTTCCATTCATCTTTTATGGCATTCCCTGAGCCTTAAATGGAAAAGCTGTGTTATAGATATACTAAGTGAGGCTGGATACTCAATGTCACTGCAGTGATTTCAATGAAAATGGTTCTTATAGGCTCATTATTTTGAACAACAAATTCCCAGTTGGTGAAACTATTACAGTAGAATAGGAGATGTGCCCTTTTTTGGGAGAATAATAGGCTTTGAGCCTAAGAAAGAATCTTGTGATCCACAGTGCTCTTTCTCTTATCCTTGATTGTGGATCAGGATGTGAACTCTCAGCCTTTCCTTCACTATAAAACATTTTACTCTAACTCTCCATGACCATTAGCCAAATTAAACTCTTTCTTTTATAAGTTGTCTTTGTAATTTTTTTTTTTTTGCAGCCATGGAGAGTAAGTAAGACTGCCACTTGATCTCTGCATTTTTACTTCTTCTGTTCCTCATTAGTAGCCCTTAGCTATAAAAAGATTTTTTGATAAGGAGTAAGAGCTATACTTACCTAAGAGAATGAGACTATGCAATTAGAATATAGTCAGAATCTATATTCATTTAGGGAAGCAACATTAGTTCTTTTTCCTTGTCCATGATCTTTTCAGGACTGGGTAGTTAGCCAGGTTTAAAGATCCAGGTGTGAATTCCTTATAGTCAGCTTGTTGTAAGTGATAATGTGTGCTGACTCCATTGTTTGCATATAATATAATATAACATAACATAATATAATATTTTCCATACTATAAATCAGCTTTTTTCATATTTATATATACATATTTAATCCTAAATGAACACATATCATAACTATATAGAGAATGACTATTGAATTTTTTTCTACTTTAACAACTTTCAGTACCATGATTTCCCATATTCCAATATTATCACTAGCCAAAGACAATGAAAACTAGATGTTACTTAAAATCTGAACTTTTGTTTTAAGTGTAAAATCACAAGAATTAAATCTAGAATGTACTAAGAAAAAGAAGCAGCTATCACTCTCCAATGATTTATTTGTGAAAATGTAAGATTTAGATTCAATGCCTGCTAACTTTACCATCCATGGAATTTTTCAGCACCTAGTTCACTCATTCTTTAGAAATGTTAGGATTTATCTCTGAAGAAGCAAATCTTTCTTATAATCTAAGGAGTCACAGACAGGCTTTTCAAACTTTCCCATTAGATTAGCTCTAAGGTTACACAGGATGATTGCAACATTGCCCGAAATGTGAAGAAATATGACACGTGTTCCAACATTTTCAAACTAGGTTAAGACGAAAGAATTTTACTGTAAAAGTGTCCTGAAAACATTATTCAAAAGCAAATATTGCTCAGTTTGTTTAAAAAAAAAATTCAGGAAGTGTTTCTAGAGTTGGTCTCTCAAAACTTATATGAAAATACAGAGTCCTAATCATTTTAATTTAATGAGAAACAAAATTTTTGTTTTCCAAAGAAAAACAATAAATAGGAGTTCAATAAATAAAATGTCCTGGGTATGTCTTTTATTATAAGTTGTAAAGAATGAGAGATTACTAAAATTTTATCTTTTGTAAGTAGAAACAAAGTATTAACCTCACTGACTGTACTTGCTTTTCTCTCAGTTATTAGGGAAGGGATCCTCAATGCCTGGAGGACCACACTAAGACATCCATACATTTCAGATGGGAGGGATTCAACTTTCAATGACTTCTTTCCAATACACCCAATGCTTCCTTATTTTAGTCTGGACTTACTCCAAATGAATTGAAAACTGACATCTACTGCCATGTCTCAAGTATAACACCCCCAGTTTTAACAATCAACCTGGTTGCTACTGAGAATCCCTTAAAATTTCACCTCACGCATTTGATATGCTATTCAGTTCTTATCTAGTGGTAGTAGATATTGCTGTGATTTAATTACTATCATTAAAAGTGGCTGTTAAGACTGACTTCAGACTTATATTCCTTTGAGTAAGTTACATTGACCAGATCAAAGCAAACCCTCTCTGTGACCTGGTTCTTGTGTATATAGCAGTTTATTCCTCTACTGTAAAAAGAAGTTTATTGACCTGTTGAAGTCAAAATATGGTCGTTTTATCCTATTAATCAAGTAAATTTCTCTCAATTCCTACATTGCCTTATTTGGTCAAATTTTTCTCTAAAATCAAAGATAGTGACAGGTTAAATGTATTGCTTCCAATCATTTTACAGAGGACAATGTCATAATAGACTTTGTAAATTAAAAAAAAGTCCTTGTTGAATACACAATTTCACTTGAAATATTTTTATTTGAGTAGATTATTGAAAAGTGGTTGAATTTAAAATGTCTGACATAAAAAACCCTGAATTTGTTTCAAAGAAAAAAAAATACCTTAAAGAAAGGGAAAGAGGAACATTGCTGTGTTTAATTTAGATGCAAAGATAAAATCTTTCTCAGCAAAGAAAGGCATTCTAAAGCAGCCTTCTCAATGACAGGGTCACTAAATAAATATAAGTAACTGATAGGTTTCCATCAGATTACACAGACCAGGATTTGACCAACATTCATCTTAATCTTACTGAGATACCTATCAGAAACCGAAGAAAATAACTCTCAGATTCTACAATTCCTCCATAAAATACCTCTAGATGCCTCTTTTTTAATTTCTACTTCAGCCAGTCCATGAGATGGATGAAATCTCACTGGATAGTAGTGCTGACAAATGTAATGTGTTCATCAGTTGAACTCATTCAAAACTGGTAGGAGTGTTTCAAGTTAGGCCTGGTAGCACAGGATTGAGGTTACAGGGAGACCTTTTATAATAAGTGTCAAAAGAAAAGATGGGGATACAGACAGTGTTAAACACGTTCAAGGTCTTAGATTCAGCACTGGAGAAAATGAAACAATATAACCAAAAACATTCATCAGGTATTTGTGATGAACTCTCTTGTTAGAATTCACATTGTAGATCTTTTTATACTGTGCCCTCATTGAAAAAGGAGCTATAATTGAAAGCAAGTTTTTCTGTATAGATTCATCATGTATACTTCCATCATTACATTTTTGTGTGGAATGCTAGGTGTTAATAGTCTCCATGCTGGAAACGTAATGCTTGAATCATGCATATGCACATATGTTTACATAGATATTCATCTATTCAACTAATCCCATCCTTGGACCAAATTTCCTTATAATGATTATAAATCACTCTTCAAATGAAATTGTCTATATCTACCCTGGAAAAATAGCCATTTTAAATGTATATTATGTGCATATTATAGGAAGTTGTTTCTCTGATGGAAGTCATTCTACTAAAAAGCTATACAGAAACATTGCACTGAACTTTAGCAAAGAACTTCATCGATATTGTTTTGGACTGGAATACATTCAGGCCAATTTCAGTCAGTTACTTAAGATTGTTAAGAATTGTGTTGATGTTAAAACATCAACTTTTCAGGGCTAGAAAGATGGCTTAGTGGTTATGAGCACTGACTACTCTTCCAGAGGACATGGGTTTAATTTTCAGCACTCCCATGGCAATTCACAACTGTCTGTAACTCCAGTTCCTGAAGACTTGACATCCTCTCACAGACATATATACAAACAAAACACCAATGCACATAAAATAAAAAATAGATTATACAAAAATAAAACAGCTTCTCCTAATTGTGATTTTGAATATTTGGATAATAGCGTCGTTGAATTGTTCTAAACATCTAGGAAAGATTATAGAAAGGAGGAGAAAAATGACATGCTGACAGAAAACTAAATCACTAGTCAATAGACTCAGTGAATAAATTAAGTAGGGGAACTGAATAAAGTTGAGAAGAATTCTTGTGAGCTTGATGTGATATATCTCAACAAAATTAAAACTTTGAGCTGGAAATATGGCTCAGGAGTTCAGAGCACTGTTTTATCTACCAGAGGACCTTGATTTGATTTCCAGCACCCATGTGGAAGCATACTACCATTTCTAACTCCAGTTCTAGCAAATTCAATGCCCTCTTCTGGCCTCATAGGGAACTGCGCTCATGTGGCTTATAGAAGTAAATGCAGGCAAATTATACACATAAAATAAAAGATAATTACAATCTAAAGGAAAAATTAACAAAGCATCTTTGGGGCTCAAAAAAATGGCTCAGTGGTTAAGAGTACTTTTTGCACTGCAGAGGACCCACACTTGGTTCTCACCACCCATGTGGCAGCTCATAACCATCTTTAATTACAGTTCTAATTACAAAGGATTGAATGCAATCTTCTGGTTTAAGTGGGCTTAAGGCCCACGTGTGTATAACACGCATACATTGAGACAAGCACTCATGCATATTGTATAAAAATAAAATCTTTAAAGAATATTTTAGACATACATTTTCTGTATTATATATTATCTTTCAGAATAAAACAGAGGCATGCTTGGTCTCATATAACAAGATAATAACCTCCTTCAGTGAAAATAGTCAACTTGATATCCAAGTAAGGAGCAAGATTCTCTTGAATAAGAGACACATTTTGTGACAGAATCTAGTATATGTTTTGATTTGTACTGTGTGCACATGTATTTGCTCCTAGTACTTACCAAACAGCACAGATGAATTCAATGTAGTAAGGTTCAAGTTTATTAGCATGTGTCATAAATAAAAAAGCCTTTAGTCTCTAAGATGAATACTTTGTCTTCAACCAGGATCAATTAAAATGTGCCAAATAAGAACATTCATTTGCAACTAGTATAAAATATCAGACCTTCCAAAATTATTGACATTATGAGCTCATTATAGATGAAATACTTGTCTTTAAAACAACATAACAGACTTAAATATTTATTAAAGGCTTAATATCTCAATGCTATGCATATATGTTCACTATAAGAATATCAGCTGTAAAGATTATGGGTTTCTTTCAAAACCATAGATCCATCATCATAAATAATAATAAAAAATCATACTTTACCCTTACATTATGGAACATCTTTTAGTTATTTCTTTAAAACTGAGTAATGATAATATGATTTAATCTGTATCCCAGGAAACTTCACTTAATATTAGAAATTTTTTTCTGCTTAAAACAACTTGTAATAATTCCCAAGAAGAGAATAAAGCTGGTTTTTATAGTTCTATTAAAATTAAGGTCAACTTTGCAGCCACTCATGGATTCATTGGTCACAGGCTGTTAGCCTCTGAAAACCCTCACTGCCTCGAATCTATTATAAAACTTATTAGTTGTAGAAATTTTATGGATAGAGTCTCATTATGCCTTTCTGAATTACATCTTCCCATAATTCACATATTTTCATTTCACATAAACTTCCATTTTTGTTACTGTTATGAAAATATTTGAAATTGAAATTAAGTCTCAGTGTAAAAGCAGGATAACCTTATAAAAGATAGTATTCAGAATCTTTTTTAATAGTAGAAGACAAAGCCCACAATAAAGGCATGCATCTCTTGTAATTCAAGAATATAATCACAAATGTAGCAAGGGTCAACACATTATTAGCTCTTCAAAATTCCAGAAATAAATGAAAAAGAAAGTTAGAGAGGGGGTATATTCTCTTCAGAAACATTCATGTCTTTCCAAATTAACTTTGTAAATATTTACTATTTTGTTGTGCTTGTTCATAATTGTTCTAGAGCCCCTTCTGTTGTTATCATTAAGTATAACTTCAACTAAAAGCATTATACTGAAGAAAGCGATTCATTTCATCTTATGGGTTACAGTACTTTATTGAGAGAAATCAAGATAGGAAAGTGTGGTGGTATTGTGTTCCCCAAAATATTGTGTACTCTAATAAATTTATCTGGGGTCAGAGAACAGACAGCCACTAAATACAAAGGCTAGAAAATGGTGACACTCACACCTTTAATCCTAGCATTCCAGAGATAGAAATCCCTCTGGATCTCTGTGAGTTCAAGGCCACATTGGAAATAGCCAAGCATGGTGACACACGCCTTTAATCCCAGAAAGCCAGCCTTTAATCCCAGGGAGTAGTGGTAGAAAGCAGGAAGATATATAAGGCGTGAGGACCAGAAACTAGAAGATTTTGGCTGGTTAAGCATGTGGCTGGTTAAGCATTCAGGCTTTCGAGCAGCACAGTTCAGCTGAGAGCCATTGGGATGAGGACTCAGAGACCTCCAGTCTGAGGAGACAAGACCAGCTGAGGAACTGGCAAGGTGAGATAGCTGTGGCTGTTCTGTCTCTCTGATCTACCAGCATGGACCCCAATAAATTGCCTCAGGTTTGATTTTATTAATAAGAACTTTGAAGATTCATGATACATCTGGCGCCCAATGTTCGTGTTACGAATTCATGAAAAAGCTGTTTGCCTGTGACCTTGTGAGCCCCAGCTCAGGCCCAAGTTACACTCAGCCAGTTGTGATGACACGTGGGTAGGATTTGCTGAAGGAGACAGAGGCAGGAGGATCCCGAGTTTGAGGCCAGCCTAGGAGGCTTGGGAGAAGCTTTGGCCCAGACTGAACCACAAACAGTGGTGGGACCATGGAAGCAGTGGCTACTGCTCCACGTTGCCAGCTCCTTCTCATCGTGTTGGTGACTGCGGTGATGCTACTACCTTGGAACAAACGGTTTACTGCTGCTGGTTCAGAGAAGAATTGTCAGGACCATCGTGTTACAAGAAAGCATAGGCAAAGGTCAGTTTGGAAAAGTTTGGCAAGACAAATGGTGGGGAGAAATTGTTGTGAAGATTTTCTGTTCTAGGGAAGAATGTTCATGGTTCCAAGAGACAGACATTTATCAGACTGTGATTGCTCCAAACCACAGAGGAGGCAAAAAAAAAAAAAAAAAAAAAAAAAAAAGTCTGCAGGAAACCATGACCATGCCTAACAATGACTTTGAAATCTTCAAAAAGATGACAGGATCCTACAACGATGATTCCACATGGACTATGATAAAGCCATTAAGCCGATTAACACCATGGAAAAATCGACTTTGGACTACAAACTGGTCAGAACAATTTCAAGAGGACTAGTTGAGATGATCCAGCCTGACAGACTACTCAAACAAGGACTTGAAACAAGCCCTGAACTTTCCTATTATGCAGAGACTGGACAAACGATACAGGACTTGATGATTAACCCCAAAATTTTCTTTTCAAGATTCCCTAAAGATATCTTCACTCCTAGAAAGCAAAAAGAAAAAGAGAATATAGATATGAGATAGATCATCGAATCTACTCTGAGAAAAAAGATAAAGAAATAATAGGATAAATAGGTAGATCACTGAATCTACACTGAAGAAAAAGGGGAAGATATAAAAATGACAAAAGGTAGACTAATGAATGTATTATGAAAAGAAAAAAGAGAATATGGATATGATAAGATAAAAGGGGAGATTATGGAATCTACTTTTAAAAAGGAACTACTTGTTTTAAATAAGATAAGTAATGAAAATTTTTTGGTCTGAGTTTATCAGATGTTACTGGACTGGACATTGTTAATGTATATAATGGAGTTTTTATCTGAATCTGTCAAATGTTAATGGACTAGACATCATTAATGTAATTTTTGTTTGTATATATTGTATATACTTATTAGATAGTTTTTCTTGTATTAGTTATAAGCTTTCTTTAATTTTAGACAAAAAGAGAGGAGATGTGGTGGTATTGTGTTCCCCAAAATATTGTGTACTCTAATAAATTTATCTGGGGTCAGAGAACAGACAGCCACTAAATACAAAGGCTAGAAAATGGTGGCACTCACACCTTTAATCCTAGCATTCCAGAGATAGAAATCCCTCTGGATCTCTGTGAGTTCAAGGCCACATTGGAAATAGCCAAGTATTGTGACACACGCCTTTAATCCCAGAAAGCCAGCCTTTAATCCCAGGGAGTGGTGGTAGAAAGCAGGAAGATATATAAGGCGTGAGGACCCAGAAACTAGAAGATTTTGGCTGGTTAAGCATGTGGCTGGTTAAGCTTCAGGCTTTCGAGCAGCAGTTCAGCTGAGAGCCATTTGGATGAGGACATAGAAGCTTTCAGTCTGAGGAAACAGGACCAGCTGAGGAACTGGCAAGGTGAGATAGCTGTGGCTTGTTCTGTCTCTCTGATCTACCAGCATGGACCCCAATAAATTGTCTCAGGTTTGATTTTATTAATAAGAACTTTGAAGATTCCTGCTACAGGAAAGTATGCAAGAAAGTAGACAAATAAGAAAAAATGGTACTCACAGGTAGGCTAATACTAAGCTAACACTTTATTATATTCCACAATCTTCTGCCCATAGAATTGTGCCTATACACAGCGGACTGTTCCTTCTAACACCAATCAGTTACCATGACAATCCCTCATTAGGCATACCCACAGGCCAACTTGATCTGGAAAAACATTTAATGGTGAATCCTTTCTCAGCTAACTCCATTCTATATCAAATTGACAATGAAACCCAAGTAGTGATCTTAGAGACAAAAACTTTAAAAAAAAAAAAAAAGATAATTTGAATTATTCTTTCAGCTGTTCATTATGGGCTTATCATTATTATGAACTTAATAAATTATCAAATATTTTATGTAAAAGAATGACATGTGGTTTTATCTCAAGACTGTACCTTGCATTTATTTATTCTTTATCATCATGTGTCTAAAAAACTGCATGGCTATATTAGTCAGGCAATGATATTTATGGAAAAAACAAAGAAGGTATCTCAACAAACATGGTGATCTAGACCCAGTGAAGTCCAAGACCTGCCCTGTGGATACAGTCATAAAGAAAGGACACAGGCAAACAAACCAAAAAATCTAACAGCGCCAGTACCAGCACCAAGACATACCCCTAGTCCTTCCATTCCAAGTCCATCTAGGAATTCAAGTCTCAAGGGACATGCACCAGTATTCATATTATTCAACGGATTTTTCATGAGTGATTTTTCTCTTGAGCGGAAAGTTAAATGAATGGGTAACCTCTGGGGGGAAAAAAAATACCTCATTGCCTGAATCTGAATTTTCTGCCTATATCTCATACTTTTATTTCAAGTTTTCTAATGGCTAGATATACTTCCTAGATTCTAAAAAAAAAAAAAAAAAAAAAAAAAAAAAAAAAAATTGAATCACATTTGATGGGCTGTTTCAGTGTAGGTACTAAAGGTTTTAATTAGCATTGAAATTACTTTGGAAATTAAATACTAACAATGAACCAAAGGCCTTTAAAATTAACTGGAAGCAAGTGTTTATTGCTTTTAGAGGCCTTTACATAAAAATAAATGCATACTCACTAATTGGCTTTCTTATAACTGTAATTATTATATCCTGCTGAAATCATCTTCATTAAAATAACCTTCAAAATAGGAAAAACAACCAGGATCTCCAATATTTTTCTTGTAATTTTAATACTATAAGATAACCGAAACAGCTAAACATTACCTAACTTCCTTGTCTTGCTTCATATAATTGTGAAAGTAATTTGATATTTATCATTTCTCTTCTTGCCTTTTTGCAATTTCCATATACGAATACATGAAGAACACTGTGAGTTTGGAAGAATATTTAAGTTTCAATACGCAATTTTTCTTTTAGTCTTGTTTTTAATTTTATATTCTATGTAAAATATGTTATAAATCTATTATACATTTATATAGTAGATTGCACATATTATTTAAATTCTGTGAATGATCTACTGTCTTTTTTATTGAAATGTTTTCTTGTTAACTAAATTAGTGACAAATATTGTTTTAAACAATACTGCAATGGTCACTTCGGCATACATACACTGACTCTGAAAGGAAAGTTAGAAATTCTTCTACTTCCTAGCCAACAAATTCACAGTGTTTGAAATTAACTAGAACTTACATGCATAGCTTGATCTTATAAGGAGTTGTGCCTTTTTTCATATTCTTTACTGAAGACACAGTATTGCTACCTTCATGTTTAGCAACTTAATCAATTTGAACTCTATATTTATGAATATTGCTTTCAGCACCGAGGACATGAAAGGGTGGTTAAGAGCATATAATGATCAACCAGCAGATTGGAGTTTGGTTCACAATAACTGTGTTAGTTGTTACAACAGCCTGTCCTGAGCATAGTATGGTTGACCTACCAGGAGTTACACTCTAAAAGTAAACTGACTTTCCCTTTCCCACTGCCAACCAAATGCCAGATTGAGATGGGAATCAGTGAATACCTCTTCCTCTCCATGCTGGGATTTTGCCTAAGATAACCTTGAAATTAATCTTTTTGATACATGTGTTAATTTGTATATTGAAGTAAAATACATTTCTTGGAATTCCAAATATAATATGAACTTATCAAGAAAATAAGTTTGGCTTTTATTCCTATCCTGAAATTGGGAAGCATGAGATATAGGTAGCCATTGAATATCATTCTCAGTAGATGAAAAAAACCTTGAAGTGATTAAATAGACCATCCACACAAGCACTGAGAATTTATTCATTAGAATGCAAGTGTAAGCAAGACAGGATGGCTAGACTATTATTTTTAACCAGTCCTTTCAGTCCCCAAATTTACTGGTTCATATTAGACAATAAATATTACCATCCTAGCAAATTTTTCTGAGCACACTCACACTTTAATAAAATTAATTTTACATGCATATATTCTTCTGATCACCTTTCTCTCCTATTCTTCCCCTAATTCCTCCAAGATCCACCTGTCTATATAGATGAATTTCTATTTGGTT
Source organism: Peromyscus leucopus (assembly GCF_004664715.2). Lineage (NCBI taxonomy): Eukaryota > Metazoa > Chordata > Mammalia > Rodentia > Cricetidae > Peromyscus > Peromyscus leucopus. Next base: position 29,412,673 of record NC_051070.1, read on the forward strand.
TTATTAAATAAGAAACACAGAGCCAAATATAGGGGTGAAAGTCTTAGAGATCAGGAAAATAGTGAGAGCCACAAGCTAGCCTTACCTCACCATGCTTCCATAGCTTCCCAAGAGGGCTACTTCCTGTCTACCCAGGCTTTTATTGCCTTGCTGTTTTGCTTTCTCATTGACTCTTAGCCCAGCCACCTTAGTTACTCTTCATTGCCTGTGTGTACAGACCTCCAGGTCCCTATGGTTGGTACTGGGATTAAAGGCGTGTGTCACCATGCTTGGCTGTTCCCTAGTGTGGCCTTGAACACACAGCGTCCCTGCCTGCCAAGTGATAGGATTAAGGGCATGTGCTACCACTGCCTGACTTCTATATTTACTTAAAAACAGCTGACTATGTCCTCTAATCTCCTGGCAAATAAAATTTCACCACATTTCAGCACAAATAAAATATCACCACATCTCTACTTTCTTATCACCTTAACAGTCCTTGGGCTCTGTGCTTATTTATTTTTCTTTCTTTTCTTTTTTCCCCTTCCTTTTTTTTTTTTTTTTTTTTTTTTTTTTTTTGGCGGGGGACGGGGACGGGGACCCACTGAATCCAATTCATGTTGACTGTATATATGCTAGGAATGGACAATCCACTGGAGTACATTTTAACTTCCAGAGGCCACACCCATTTAGAAAACCAAATTTCCCTTCCTAAGGATCTTCAACTCTCAATAGGGATGTGAATACATGAGCTCCTCTCTTCTTTACACTGGAATTAATTTTATAAAATTTTCCTAAGTTATCACAGTCCACACTTGTGGTATGCTTCTTCATCAGGACTGCCAGTCCACAAATAATGACCTGGATATTTGTTACTAATTATAAAAGCTTGACCTGTAGCTCAGGCTTGTCTCAACTAGCTCTTAGAATGTAAATTAACCCATATGTTAAAATCTATGTTCTGATGCATAGCGTTAAAATTCTTCTAACTTGCACTTGCTGTCCTCTTCTGTCTGGCTCATAACTCATATTAGACAATAAATATTACCATCCTAGCAAATTTTTCTGAGCACACTCACACTTTAATAATTATTTCAACAATTCTTGCTAATTAGACTCCCGGAGGGGGGCAGGAGTGGGGAGAACAAGGGCTGATATGTAGAACTGAATGGTATTGTAAAATAAAATAAAAGGGGAAAAAAAGCCAAGAAATAAGCCCCAGGTTTCAAGGCCACACTAGGGAACAGCCAAGCATGGTGACACACGCCTTTAATCCCAGTACCAACCATAGGGACCTGGAGGTCTGTACACACAGGCAGGGAAGAGTGATGGGATGGCCAAACACCCTAATAGTTGTGCCAGAAACCCCATCCAAGGACTGAGGATGCAGAGATCCACGGCTAGGCCCAGGGTGGAGTCTAATTAGCGAGAATTGTTGAAACCAAGGTTGGATAAAGCACAGGGACAAATAGCCAAACGAATGGAAACACATGAACTATGAACCAAAGGCTGAGGGGCCCCCAACTGAATCAAGCCCTCTGAATAGGTGAGACAGTTGATTGGCTTGATCTGTTTGGGAGGCATCTAGGCAGTGGGGCCGGGTCCTGTGCTCATTGCATGAGTTGGCTGTTTGAAACCTGGGGCTTATGCAAGGGTCACTTGGCTCAGTCTGGGAGGAGAGGACTAGACCTGCCTGGACTGAGTCTACCAGGTCGATCTCAGTCCTTGGGGGAGGCTTTGCCCTGGAGGAGGTAGAAATGGGGGGTGTGCTGGGGGGAAGGGGAGAGGGGCAGGAGTGGGAAGAACAAGGGAATTCGTGGCTGATATGTAGAACTGAATGGTATTGTAAAATAAAATAAAAGGAAAAAAAAAAAAGAAAAGCCAAGAAATAAGCCAAGCTAAGTCCAGACATTATTCATAATTATGAATAAGCCTCTGTGTGTGATTTATTTGGGAGCTGGATGGCAGGCCCCCCAAAAAGAAAAAATTGAACAACAACACTTAATTATCCTAAGTAGTTTGTAATAAAATCTTTCAAGGGCTAGAAATTTATATTACATTATTAAATGAGCTGCCTAGGTACAATACCTTAAACAAAATTATAAGTATATAACCAAAAATAACCTTAAAGTTGCACCGATATGCAAAAAATATTTTAAACAAGGATAGAAACATATAGAGTGTTTTCTAACAAAAGTAACCTTGATTTGGTATTAATATACAAAAATCCATAAAAATGCGAAATATTTAAGATTAATAGTTGCTTTCTAGCTTAAAGTAGATTCAATAATTTACCCTTTTGTCTCATTATTCATATATCCTCCTTTTTTCTTTTGAGAAAGAGATCCTCAATTCCAACCTCCCTTGCTTAGTTCTTCCATTACCACAGTCAGTAAAAATTTGCAGCCAACTCCCTAAAATGATGACAAAATTCATAACCCACTGAATGACCAAAACCACCCACCCTACCTCTTGGGAATATGGGCAGTGTTTTCTCTAGGCTGCTTCCTTTTGTTTGGGGGCAACAGAATCCTTAGTGGACCCTGAGAAATTTGGAATAATGATCAAGTCCTAGGACAGCAAGCTGTATTTTTTTTTGTTGTTGTTTATTCTCTATGTATAAGAAAGTTTGGAACTTATCTGAAGTCTTGGTTGGATAGTCTGTGAGGCTATACCATATTATCTAGCAGCTTTGAAGTTGCTCTGGATGTAGAATTTTGAGGAAACTGCAACAGAGGTACACACACACACACACACACACACACACACACACATACTTTTAAAGGTAACATATATATCTGTATTAACACAAGTATGGCATATGTCATATGTATAAGTCAGCTGAAGATGATTTATTATTGTTCTATATTGGAGCAGGTCAAGGGCATCTGTTAACTTTATAAGTCTCTTTGTTCTATATAACAACCAAACCATATGAAAGGATGAATACAGTAATAAGTCATGAGGATCCTGGAGCCAACAAGATAAATCACATCTCATCCAGTCTCAGAGCTGTTCCCTGTGTTGAGGGATCAGCATATTTATCATCTGTCCTGTAGTTTTTCTTGGCTTTTCCCTCATGTTTGCATCCAAGAACCTTAAGAGATCTCTACTTATCAAATATGATCTTAATAATTTTGAAGAGAAGCATAATTTTGTGTGGAAACAAAGTCATAACCTCTCCCCTAATGCAACTTATTTTCGGACTTTCATTTTGAAGTTAAGACATTCTTAAAATATATAAGTTGGTTTATCAGTTCTCATAATCCAATTTTCTGCACAACTATTATTTTTGGTACACTAGCATTTTAAAAATTTAAAGTCAACAAAGCACTATACAGGCTCAAGACACACCGTGTATTTCGCATCTTTATGTGGCTATTTTTTTTAAATATTACTTTATTCTCTCTTTAAAGATTTTATATTTAAACTATTTTTTGTGACTCTCTTTCCTCATTTTCTTTTCTTTCTTCAGCATCTAAGTAAAATTTTAAATGTGCTGTACCTTTTTAAAGGTTTTCTGTATCTGGATCTGGCTTTACTAATCGCCTGCAGAATTATCTGTTCAGGTGAGACAAATCTTAAATTGTCATGTCAGCCACTGCATGGCTTAACTTACTGAATGGCCTTGGCACATGGTACTGGTGGATGGCTACAGCCCACAGGCAGCAACCAATAGTTGCATCTCTGTTTGCTGCCATTCACTGGCCTGCTTGAGAGATTGCAAAACTAAGAAGCCACATATGGTTACTTGTCCAGAATTTTTCTTAGTTTTCTTAGCCCTATGTTTGGATAACCAAGCCTCATGTTGGGCAACCTATGTAGTATGCTTCATCATTGAGATTGCCAGCCTACAATAATGACCCAGAAACTTATTAATTGTGAATTCCTGGCCTTTAGATTAGGTTGTTCTCAACTAGCTCTTTTTAAAAAATAATTTATTTAAATTCATTTTATGTCTTTTGGTGTCAAGTTATCAGATCCCCTGGAAGTGGAGTTACAAACAGTTGTGAGCTGCCATGTGGGTAAGAATTGAACCTGGGTCCTCTGGAAGAGCAGCCAGTGCTCTTAACCACTGAGCTGTGTCCCCAGCTCTCAACTAGTACTTATATCTTAAATAAACACATTTTTTTTTTAAAAAAAAAATCTATGTTCCACCACATAGTGCTACCTTATCTTGCACCTCTTCTCTTTCTGGCTGGCAACTTTGCCTATCTTCTTCCAAGAATCCTCTCTGTTTCTGTGAGTCCTACCTATAATTCCTGCCTAGCTATTGGCCATTCAGTTTTTTCTTTTACACCAATCACAACAATATATTTCCAGATAGTATACTAATGTCCTACAACACATGTTTGTTACTATATGCTATTAAAACTAAAATGATGTGTACCTTTAATCCGAATATTCAGGAGGTAAATGCAGATGGAATTCTAAGTTCAAGGCCAGCTTGGTCTAGGAGAGCTAGGGGGAACTGTCTTCTAAATAAAGAAATAAACAGCAATAACAACAAAAAGAACTAAGTAGAAACCATCCTCTCATCTATATTACTATTTAATTTTTTCATTAATATTTCTGGATCTTCAAAAACACTTTCTGAATTTCTAATACTCTCAATCACATTATCCACTTTATTTTCTTTATAAATCAAGAAGTGTTTCTCAAAACTTTAGCATAATTTCAATAGAGTTAATTATCCATCACCTATTCCTCTATTCTATGTTCATCTGCTTTTAATTTATTTCAGTATTCCTACCATTTTCACAACACACACTGAGACCTCATTACTAGTTTATGCTTCACTGTGATCTTAATTCTTCAAACTTTATACCGGCAAACTGACATTGAGCTTTGGCATTTCATTAAAATGATACTGATCGGCCAGTTCACATTCTAGAAAGAGTTACTGTGCCATGGTAGCTTCCAACTATCCCAGTAACTGGATCTGACAGTGAATTAAGGAAAGACTTTACAGAACAAGCTGATCTTCTATTTGATATGGGTGTACAATAAATGACATAGTTTGTTCTTTCTTCACTCGAGAAAATATTAGATAATAGCTTACTTCTTTGAAGCAATTTTTCTAATAGTGGGGTGATACATAAAATCCAATAGGAGCAACCAAGTCTCCTTTCCAATTCATGAGATTGGGAAGCAACGCATATGCTATGTTAAAATAAATATGAATGCACAATATATCAAGTTAGCTTCTGTCAGGGTGTGTGCTTCTGGAATGTTGGGAAAACAACCATGCTACAGAATACATGAAGTAGACCCCAGCAAATGGAAAATACTGCTTATGATACAGTCTTGTTAAAGAAAATATATATACTCTTAGATTCCACGAATGTAGAATTATTCTGAAGAACTCTTCCACTTATCAACTTCTTAGTCAGACTCTAGTTTTTCATATCATCATATTGCACTTCATCGATTCACATTACTTAAATTGTTCTGTCATGCTTTGACTGAAAAATGTCCCCAGTTATATCAAGTATTTGAAAAAATAGTTCCCACTCAGTGTCACTATTTGGGGAAATTATGTAATCTTTAAGGAGGTGAAACCTTGCTGGAGAATATATGTCACCTAGGGTGGGCTTTTGGAGCTTACTTTTTTGCCACACTTGAAGTTCATTCTCTGTTTCATGCTTTTGATGGAAGATGGGCCTCTTTGTCTACTGTTCTGCCTGCCTGCAGTCAGTCATGCTAACCTTGCCCTACAGGGTATCCCTTTCCAATCATATGCCTAAATAAATGCATTTCTCCATAAATTAGTTTTTGGTCATGCCATTTTATTATCATGACAAAAATATTTGATGCATAGGTCTTGCTAGTTTTCATTTAAGAACTTATGGTAGATATCGTCACATGCTAACTAAAACTACACTCACAAATAAGTGACTAGATTTGTACTATTTATAAACCATGAATAATTTTCAGTTTTCAATACTTTTTGTCAATTACTTTTGAGTAAAAATGCTTCCTCAACCAAATTTACTCTATTGCTTATCTCCAATTCCTGTTCAGTGGAGAAAATATAAAATCCTCCATGTCTTTACCCCAATATATGTAGTATCTTAAGACCTAACTAATGTCAAATTTCTTCATGTGATCATTTGAAATGAAGGAATTTATTCTTTTCCTACTTGCTATTCCTATGCATGATGTACCAGGATAAACATCTCCATAACAAATTTCTGAAAATTACACTTTCTTTGTCCAAGTTTATTTATCAGGAATTTTAACCTAGTAACCCTAAAGTGTTTGCACACTTTAGGCAATCCTAAATAATTAAAATTAAATAATTTTTAGTGACAAGAGTATAACAATAAAAATAGCAGTTGGAAACAAGACATTATAATAAAATATTTTTTTAAAGGTGAGACTTGCTGTTGAAATTCAGAGACAAGGGAAATTTTTGAAGGCTGTCAGAGTCAGATAGAATTTTATGGTAAAGAAAATTTGCCTTGATACATGGAGAGGAATTTGATGGATGAAAGGAATGAAGAGCGTTCACCACATGGTCTATGCCTACAGCTGAAGTGAGCACTGAGCCTTGTGAATTTCTGGTATTCATTTCCCATTAGCATCAGAATGACATGGTGATACTAAGAAGGGTGGCAATCAAATACCTCTTATTCAGTTGTTTTAAAGTACACTTTTTGATTTTTTTCCTTGAAAAGCCCTTAAGTTGATTGTGTCTCTTATCACAGTTTCTATGAATTCTTTAGATTTAATGAGCTTATTACTGGTTTAAATAAGCTGCCACTGGAGGGCTGTCAACCTAAAATAATCTCAAATGTTCTGGTTTGAAGAACTCTCCCAGGAAATGGGTGATCAAGAGCATGATTCCTCTTAAAATAAAAGTCTTTAGTGAGTTCTTAAGTGAGAGTGAAGCCGTTTTCACTTGGAACTCATTTTTTCTCAGAGTAGTCCATGTCTGTGGCAATTAAAACATAGCTAAATGCATTCAGATTGTCATTAAATGTGTCATGTAGGATCACCTTGGGCATGTGCTTTGTATTTCAAGCTTGTGTGTATTAGAGAACATGCAGCATAAAATGGCAGTAAGTGGAGCTTGTTCTCAAACAGGGCAAAAAATGTTTTGTTTTGTTTTACTAGTATATGTTCTTATTTTGTAACTTAATCAATTCAATATTTACTAACAATTGGCAATGTTATTAGAAAACCTTTAGTTTGGTACACATAAAAAGTAGGGAAAGTTAATCAGGGACAGTATTCCAGTCACTATAGTTAACATTCTTAAAAAGAGCATACAAAGTTAAGGCTTTTTTCCTCAACACTTTAAGCTATAAGTAATCCATTTTCCTCTCTTGAGCAGAGCACTAGATGAAAGTGGTCAAAAGATAGGTTAGCTGTGACACCCCCCCCACACACACACACAAAGTCACTTGTCACTTTTAATGCCTCTGTTTTGCACAAAACATATTAAAGGAGTAAAGACAAAAATTATCTTGTTAATACAGCAATGTAAGAAGTTCCCACTACATGCCTTTTTTTTATCAATTCCAAGAAGATAAAGAGGTCATTGGATTATTGTTTAGTTATTGATCTCAAATTAATGGAATGAAGCAAATACTAGAAAATATAATTCCTAGGACTGGGAAATAGCTGCTTTGATAAAATCCTTACCTCCTAAGCCTGAGGACTTTAATTTGATTCCCAGAATCCATGTAAAAGCTAGGCTTGTTAGCACATGCGTGTTACACCACTGGAGAACTAGAGATGGTCAGATCGTTATGGGTTGATGACCTGCCAGGCTAAACTAATCACTGAGCTTCAGGCTCAGGAAGAATTTGTGTAAAAACCAAGGCCTACAACGTTTTAGACGAAACTCCCTAGGTGACTCCTGGTTTCCAACCGTATACAAACACATGCATGTGCACCTGGACACTCAAAACATGTATACACTCCTGCAAACACACCCAAATAAAAAAAACTGCTTTCTGTTATCTGAATCATCTAAGTTTAAAACAAAATCATTTACTATTTATTTTATTCCTTAGTTAATTTATATATCTAAAACTAATATTCAGCCAGCTAATATAGATACTTTAATTTAACTAAAATCTTTTAAATGCATTTTAAATAATAAGTAATCCCAGATTATATAAAGTAGTATCCTCTAAATCTCAACAATAATTAAAAAGTAATGCAAAAACTACAATTAGAGACACATTGTAATATACATGCACACACTTCATCATTGCAAGTTTTATAAATTAGAAGAAATACTCTACTTCTATGGGATACATGAAAGATCAGCTTCAAAAACATTCCTTAGGAATAAAGATGTCCTTAGTAGAATTTTTAGTTTTTCAGCTAGCATAGAAGGTATAAGGTTTTATTATATTGCTTTCAAACATAATATGTTTTTATTTATCCTTCTTTTCCATTCTTCTTTACCATCACCACTCAAACCTGTTCTCAGCTTTTCTGTCTTATTTCATGTGCATTCAATTTCTCTACCTCTCTTCATTGGTACTCACTTATGTCCACACATAGTCCTGTTCCTTAAAATGCCCTTTAAAAAATTAGTTCTTAAGAAGTAAATGTAAATTACCTGAAACCTTAATACAACATGATTATGAAAATGAAATTAGTTTTGAGTTTCAAGCTGTCTACCAGATAATTTAAAATGTCAGTGTCCTCAAATATAAAAACAGAATGAAACAAAAACTTAAGATGAAGAGAGGAAGAATGGGGGGGGGGCAGGTGGAGATTTGTGTAGAATAATCACAGATGTTGTCTTTCTGTGATAAAACATTCTGCCCAAAGCAACTTAGAAAAGAAAAGACTTCTTTGGCTTAGGTTTTCACATCACTGTTCATCATGAAAGGAAGTCAGGACAACAGTTTAAAAGTAGAAGGAACCTGGAGGCAGGAGCTGATGCAGAGGCCACAGAAGGGTGCTGATTACTGGCTTGCTCCCCATGGCTTGCTCAGGGCCAGAGATGTAGAATCAAGGGATGGCAGCATGCATAATGAGCTTGTCCCTCCCCTTTAATCACTATAAAAGCTTGTTTATGGACAGATCTCTGGAGACATTTTATTTATTTGTTTGTTTGTTTGTTTATCTCTTATGTAATACATCCCCATTACAGTTTCCCACCCTCCACTCCTCCATTCCCCTCCCACAACCTTCTCTGCTAGACCTACTTCTCATCTGCTTCCCTTCAGAAAAGAGCAAGCCTTCCAGGTATATCAACTGAACACAACCTAACAAGTTACAATAAGACTAGGCACAAACCCTCATATCAGGGCTGGGCAAGGCAACCCAGTAGGAAGAAAAGGGTCCCAAGAGCAGGCAAGGAATCAGAGTCCCTCACCACCACTATTGGGAATCCCAGGAAAACAACAAGCGGGCAACCATAACATATTTGCAGAGGACCTAGCACAGACCAATACAGGCTACATGATTGCCCAGTCTCTATGAATACCTATGAGCCCTATTCAGTTGATTCTGTGGGCCATGTTCTTCTGGTGTCCTCTACCACTCTGGCTCCTGAAATTCTTCCTCCCCCTCTTTTGTGGGGTTCCAAGATATCTGAAGAGGGGGACCAAATGGAGATATCCAATTCACACTATTTGTTTTTTTTTTTTTTTTTTTGTTTGTTTGTTTTTTTCCTAATGTTTGGGTGTGTGTCTCTGAATCTGCTCCCATCAGCTTCCAGAGGAAGACTCTCTGATGATTGAGCTGGGCACAGATCTACTCATGAAGTATAGTGGAATATCATTTGGAATCATTTTATTAATTTTTTTCTATCCTAGGTCTCTGGGCTACTGGCCTCTGCTTCCTGGTTATCCAGGCAGTGTCAGGATTGAGTTTCTTCTCATGGTATGGGCCTCAAATTAGACTTGTCACCCCAATGTGGTGGCTCAGTTTTAATCCCAGCACTCAGGAGGCAGAGACAGGCAGGCCTCTGTGGGTCAGAAGCCAGTCTGGTCTACAAAAGGAGTTCTAGCACAGCCAGGACAGTTACAGAGAAACCCTGTCTCAAGAAAACGAACAAAACAACAACAATAAATCTGGCCAGTCATTTGTTAACTACTTCCATAAGTTCTCTGTCTCCATTGCACCAGAACATCTTGCTGGCAGAATAGACAATAGAATGAAGGTTTTGTGGTTGAAGTCAGGGAACCCTGGCACAAGAGGAACAGTAAGTATTGTAGCAGCCAGGACAATGGTTTCCAACACAGGATAAGGATGTTCATTAAAATATGCTGATTCATTTAATGTATCTATTGATAGTAAATGGCTTAACAGAAACCACATCATTAACTCATAGAATCATTACTAGACTTTCATTCTCACATTTTAATACAAATAATTTTATGCATCTCAAATCATATTGGTATTCACAGATCAAAAATTAATGCAAAATTATAATTTTATATATAATTAATCATGTACTGATGTTTGTGGTGAAAAAGATATGATCAATTTAATGTCTCATGTGATTCTGATTTGGTCTAGGTTGTTTTTCACTGTTGGAATTTTTCTGAATTTTACCACTGGTGGAGGATGATTTTTCTAATTGAATAGACTCTATTGATATGCTTGTGAAATAGGGTAATGCTTTGGAACAACTTGGAGAATAAAATTGATTATCATGGCACAGTGCCTATTAATTATTTACATTAACATAAATCAGTCAAATGGGAATTGGGTGTTATGTAGAATCATTTCACAACAGTAGAGATTTTCCATCATTGCAGATTTCCCAGGCAACAATTTAAGATTGTTTTCATTGACTTTGTGTGTGTTCTGATTAAAAATTACCTTCAGTGTCTAAATATCAGCTTCATTTAGAAAAACATGATACATCTAAATATTTTTACTATGAATTTGGATCTGATATTCTCCTTCCAAAATGAGCTTTGATTTACTTCATCTTGAAATTACTGTGTGCTAGCTAACAAATCTATAAGTTTCTGCTTATTAAAGATTCAAAAAGAAGTTTCAAGAAAAGAAAAAATCAGTCTCATTGTAGAAGCTGTGGTGTGACATACTAAGCCATACAGTAAACTCTTTTAACCATATTTCTTTACTTGCAAGTGTTCATTGCAAAGAGTCACTGGTCTGGTTGGAGGCCTCTAGTTTCTACTACACTTGATGCTGAGCCCTCTCCGGAACTCTTCTTGGTTATCCAATTGTTGCCCTTTGTCATTGACATTCTGCAACCTTGGGTCTGAAGGACCGGGACTGGTCCCTTTATGTTCTCCGGTAGATCACAGATGGGGGTGGATGTTGCAGAGGGTGAATTCATAGCCCTGGTCTGGGCCTGGGTAGTGGCACGGTTGGTCAGCCCTCCAGCTCTCACTTGGAACCCACCAAATTTGCTCTCCTGCCTTGCTCTGGCTAGTTCACCCCTTGCAGCTATGAGCAAGGGGGCAGGGCCAGTTCTCCTGCTTTTATGGCCTCAGGGTCGGTTCTCCCACACCTACACCTCCAGTGCCAGCCTACTGAGACTGTGTTGCCCAGGCGGTCATAGGGGTCACTCTCCTGCAGCTGATGAGGGTCAGAAACAGCTCTCCAGCTCTTACGACCTCGGGGCCAGCTCTCCCACCTGCCTCTGGCTTTGATGGATGCAGCATCGCTCCCCGTTCATATGACAGATGAAAGATGGGGACAGCTCTCCCATGCTCACAACTTTGGGGCCTGCTCACCCACACCTCTGCCAAACTAAAGCAAAACCCACTGTATCTATTTCCTAGATACGTTAACTACACTCAATCTACAAATTGTACTTTTTTTCTATAATACATTTCAACCTTTGTATTTAAATTCATTTTACAGCTTCAAAGGCATATGTTGTGGCCTGTCTTGAATTCCTTCAAGTAAAACTTAGGTCTTGAAGATGAGCTGTTACCTTTGTTTCTTTCAAGGCACACCCTAGAGACTTTTATATCCATACTGTCTGAAATAGCTCCAAGTTGCTGAATGTCATAGTCACTGGATAAGATGTCTTAGCAATCCTCTAAATTTAATAACAGGAATTCTTCCATTCGGCGCTCCACATTCATGTTTGAATTGGACACGGAAACATTACTTTTAGATCACAGGTTGTAAAAGCACTTTAGATTGGTTTCATTCTTGAAATTGATTAAAAACAGAATGGTGGAAAACAACTAATGCCTCAAATTAAATGTCATGTCAAAATATCCTCCAGGGAAATGATGGATGACACAGGGCCTGAAATCTTTGTTTCACAGGGAAGTTTAATTCCTTTGATATGTTTTAAAACATTAGTCTTGGCTATAGGAACAATGTTTACAAATATCTAGTAAAGTAGATTGTCTTCATTTTTTCTTCTATCTTAGATGCTCTGAATTCTTCAAGGACGCTGCTATTTAAAACTCTGAAATAATTTTGCAAAACATTCTTGCAGAGTATAACACTATTAAAAAAATTCTGATATCATGAAATACATTTTTTTCAGGATTATTATACAGTAACAGGAAGTAATCATTAAACTCTCCTTTGTCATGGATAGATTTCTTCTATCATATTATTTTTACTTGTATATAAGTTGAGCTTTTGGATGAGATTTAAAGTTATGTTAAATACTCAGTATTATTTGCTATTTAATATCTGAAAACCATTAGCAATCTCTGTTGCTAACGTTCTTTCAAAAACAATTTTTTACATTAAAACAAAACCAAGTTTAACATGTGGAATGCAATTTTTGGTAATAGTGTCTGTGCACCCGTATTTTTTCTTTTCTATTTTCTACATCTTTATTAATGTTTCTTACAAAATTATTTAGTTTAATATATGTTCAAGATGATTTTCCTTTAACAGTAAGGATCCAGTATATTTCAAATTCTTTTTATTTTTTCTAATCATAGAAGCTATCATTTATTTCCTTAGCTTCCTTAGTCTTATGTTACAGAGAAAGGTGCTCATGTGCTAATGCACCTCAAGCACTCTTCCATCTGCCATGAGGAGTCCTTGAATCTCAGTGAAACAATGGAGTCTCCGCAATGTTAAAATAACCTTGTATCTCTAAGTTCCACTAATCTCCCACATCCGTTTCCTAAGTGAACTGTAGTCACATATTCTTTACTCAGCTAAGACTCATGTGTTTATGTATGTTTTTACAACACTGAAAGTATTTGAGATTGAGCCCATGTAATCTGTTTTGCATTATTTGGTACAGTCAGCAATAACTTATAGCACTCTTTCTCAGAGTTCTTAAAAAAAAAAAAATGATGTGAAACTTAGGCTTTCACATTGTCAATCAGGTTATCAGTCCAAAGGTGCCACAGAACCCATTTTCTCTAGAAAGCACAGCTAGATGGATGGCAGTGCAACCTGCATCATATTTGAGTTAATGAACATATCTTTTTTGTATGCATAAGAAATCAGGTTTGGGAATTTTTTCTTATGGGAATGCCCCTCCTCACACTTACAATTTTGATTTTTTAAACAATTTTCTTTTATGGAAAATAGACTCTTTTCTCAAACAAAATATCTTGATTATACTTTCCTCTTCCTCTACCCCTGCTACTTCCTCCTCCCCACCCCTCCCCTTCCCTCCATTCCCTTCCCCTCCCCTCCCCTCTCAACCCCTTCAGATCTTTACCTTTTGGTCTTTCATTTAAAAAGAAGAGTATTTTAAGAGATAATAACCAAACATATTTGGTGATATATTGTGCACCCTAACAAACTTGCTTGAGGATCAGAAAACAGAACAACCACTAAATTAAACATAGAGGATAGGCAGTGGTAGCACACACCTTTAATCATAGCATTCCAGAGGCAAAGATCCCTCTGGATCTCTGTGAGTTCAAGGCCACACTGGGAATAGGGCCAGGCATGGTGGCACACCCCTTTAATTCCAACACTTGAGCTCTCATGCCTTTGCTTGGGAAACATACATGCCTTTAATCCCATGAAGTAAGATGCCAGGGCAGAGAAATGTACATAAAGTGTGAGAAAATAGGAATTCACTCTCTTGAGACTGATGATTTCATAGAGGTACGAACTTGTGGCTGGCTTGCTCAGCTTCTCTGATCTTTCAACTTTCATCCCACTGTCTATCTCCAGGTTTTCTATTAATAAGACCTTTTAAGATTCATGTTACAAACATGAAAATATAAAATATAATAAGTTGTAGCAAAACCATAATATCAAAGGTGCACATGGCAACACAACAAGAGGAAAATAGTCCCAAGATTGGGCACAATAGTCAAAGACAAACTAGTTCTCACACTCAGGAGAACTGCTGAGCTAGTAACTATACTATATAATCAGAGGACCTGGGGCAAACCAATGAAGGCACTGTGCTTGCTGCTTCAGTAGCTGTGAATACGTATCTGCTTTGCTTACTTCATTGAGGGTTCTTGCTTTCCTGGTGTCCTCCAAATCCCCTTTTGCTTCTTCTGCCTCTTCTTTCCTGGAATTTCCTGAGTTCTGAGGGAGGCATTTGATGGAGATCTCTAATTTAGTCTCTCACTTCTCATAATGTCTGGCTGTGGGTCTCTACATGTGTTCCCGTCAGCTTCTTTGATGATGACTGCATGAGGCACTGATCTATGTGTGAGTATAGCAGAACATTCTTAGGAATCATTTTATTACTAGACCTGTGGTGCTTGGTTTTAAACAAGGTCTCTGGGCTGTTTAGTCTCTACTTCTTCATTACCCAAGCAGTATCACATGTGGATTCCTTCTCTTGTAGTTGGCCTCAGGTTAGACATTGCTTAGTCACTCCCCAACGTTCTGTGCCACCACTACCGTGGCACATTCGTTGGCAGGACAGATTGTGGGTCAAAAGTTTTGTCTCTTGGTTGGTGTCCACAAGCTCCAAAGTACCTCCCGCAACAAAGAAACTAGAACTTAAATTAAGGCTGAGGGCTCCATGTAGGCATTGACTCAATGTCTAAATATAAAATGAGTGTGCGAGTATTTTCCTTGACAAAGCAGCCTGCTACTCTGTTTGCCCAGAGCAATCTTTTGTCTTAGCAACTGGCTGACTTGTTTGGGGATATTTATGGTATCACCTTATTCAACAACTAATTGGAGGTAACCCAGTCCCACAAGAAACCTCACCTGGCTACAAGAGATGGCACATTGAGACTCTGTGCCCTCTATTACTAGGAGTCCTCATTAGGATCACCTTCATATATCACAAGTTTCTACTGCACTAGGTTTCTACACCATACCCAAAATGCCAACTCAATTATGCCATCTCTCTTCCACACTCTCTTTCGCCATCCCACCTCCTCACACCTGCTCACCCATTTCTGTTTTCATCTGTCCATGAATTCTGTTCTATTTCCTCCACCCGAGAAGATCCATATTTTCACATTAGACCCTTCTGTTTTACATAACATCTCTGTGTCTAAAGATTATATTTTGGTTATAATTTACTTAATAGCTAATATCCCCTCATAAGTAAATGCATACCATAATTATCTTCTGGGTCTGGGTTACCTCTTTCAGGATGATTTTTCAATTTCTACTAAGTTGCCTGGAAATTTAATGATATCACTTTTAACAGCTGATTAATAGTCCATTGTGTAAATGTACCACAATTTTTTTTTACCCATTTTTCTGTTGAAGGACATCTAGGTTGTTTTTCTAGTTTCTGGCTATTATGAATGAAAGTGCAGGGAACATGATTTAGCAAGTGTTCTTATGGGAGGATGGAAAGTCCTTTGGGTATATATCTAAGAGGGATGTGGCTGAGTCTTGAGGTAGATGGACTCCCAAATTTCTGAGGAAATGTCATATTGTTTTCCATACTGGCTGTAAGATCTGCATTTCCCTGATGGCTAAAGATGTTGAACATTTCTTTCAGTGTTTCTTGGTCATTTGAGATTTCTCTATAGAGGATTCTGTTTATACTTATATCCTAATTTTAATTTGATTATTTGTTTTGATATGTAGTTTCTTGATTTCTTTATATATTTTGAATATTAGTGCTCTGGTGTATGTGAAATTTGTAAAAAACACTTTTCCTATTCAATAGGAAGCCCTGCTGTCTGATTGACTGTGCCCTTTGCCTTCCAGAAGCTTTTCAGTTTCAGGAGGTCCCATTTATTAATTATTGATCTCAGTGGCTGTACTATTTGTGTTCTGTTCAGAAAGTCTTATCCTATGACAATTAGTTAAATGATATTCCCAATTTCTGTCCTATCAAGTCCAATATATTTTGTTTTATGTTGAGGTCTTTGATCCACTTAGACAAGTTTTGTACAGGGTGATATATGTGAATTTTTGCTTTTGTATGCTGGTTTAATAAAATGCTGATTGGTCATTAACCAGGCCAGGACAGTATAGACAGGATAAGCAGACAAGGAGAATTCTGGAAAGAGGAAGGCTGAGTCAGGAGATGCCAGCCTAGGGAGCAGCATGTAATGGAACTCAGGTAAAGTCACGGAACATGTGGCAACATAGACATTAACAGAAATGGGCTGAGTTTAAGTGGAAGAGCTAATCATTGGTATGCATGAGCTAATGGCCAGGCAGTTTTAATTAATGTAAGGCTCTGTGTGTTTACTTGGGTCTGAGTGGTTTCAGGACCAGGTGGGACAAAAATTTATAAGTGCCTGTGGGACCTTGTTGCCAGTGAGCATAAAAAAGTTTCAGTTACCCATTCTCAAATATGTAGCCATCCCATTGGACTGGAAACATTTATTAAAAATACTTTTTTTCTAGTGTGTATTTCTGCTCTCATGCCAATACCATTTGGATTTATTAGTATATTTTTGTAGTTTAACTTGAAATTGGAAATAATAAGACCTCTAGTAATTCTTTTATAGTTCAAGAATGTTTTAGTTATCCCGAATGTCTTTATTTTCAATATGATTTTGAGAATTGCCATTTCAAGATCTGAAAAAAATTATATTTCTGGGCAGTAGTAGTGCAGTCCTTTAATGCCAGCACTTTGGAGGCAGAGGCAAGCTGACCTCTGTGAGTTTGAGGCCAGCCTGGTCTACAGAGTGAGATCCAGGACAGGCAACAAACTACACGGAGAAACCCTGTCTTGAACACCCCCCACCAAAACAAAAAAGAATTGTGTTGTGATTTTGGTGGGGATTACATTGAATATTTGGATT
Organism: Peromyscus leucopus; assembly: GCF_004664715.2. NCBI lineage: Eukaryota > Metazoa > Chordata > Mammalia > Rodentia > Cricetidae > Peromyscus > Peromyscus leucopus. Next base: position 29,429,736 of record NC_051070.1, read on the forward strand.
CCTTTTGGTAAGATGACCCTTAATACTATGTTAATCCTAGTGATACAAGAACACAGGAGATCTTTCCATCTTCCAATATCTTCTTAAATTTAATTTTTCAAAGCCTTAAAATTTGGTCATACAAACCTTACCCCCATTTTATTCTGTGTCCATATGAATTTAAGTATATTTCTTAGTTTTGGTAATACTCAACATAAAATTGTGATCTAGAATATATCCTTCCTGCTCTACTATGAACTGGAAACAATTATGAAATAACTTGATAAGTATCTTCATTTGTTACAGATAGAAAACAATTTTAATTTTATCTAACATTCTTGAAAGTTTGGTCTTAGTTAATTGAAAACTGATGTAGTTCAAAGGAAGAGCATCAATAGAATTCTTTCTCTATACAAATGTTCATCACTTAAAAATCTTCTTGGATCAGAAGAAACGTTGAATAAAGCACATCACAGTGGGATACTGCCAGCACCAGTGAGCCACCAGTGGGTCAATTGAAGTAATGGACAATTTCATGATCTCTGCCATGATTCTTTGTCATGAATGTTAATAGAATTTTACTGAGCCCTATAAGAAACATGACTATTCAGGGAAAGGAGATACTCTTGCATGTTCCTTTATGTTCTAATTAAGGCTTATGCATGATGCAGTGCTAAGAAGCACATCTGTCTCCTACTTAAAATAGGAACCAAAGTAATGACAAAGTGGCAAAGCCACTGTCAGAATGATATTACACCAGGTTACTACTGTGGGGACAAAGTGTAGAAATAGAGAATAATTATCTTGATAAAGTTTTGGAGAAGATACTTCTAAAAAGGGCCTGATCAGATTGCTGATAAATTTGACACATATTATTTTAAATACAAATATGTGCAAAGTAGTTTTGGGTTGATGTGAACATGTAAAGTAAAATATACCTTTCCATATTCTTTATAAGTATATACTTCATAAAACTAGAAAAATAAGGGATACTTGCTATGATAAAGGCTCATAAAACTTTCGATTATTCAAGCAGTAATGAAGAAGAGAAGGAGGCCAGGTGATATGAACACTGATACTGAGCCTGTGCAGAAGTCATCCAAAGGAACTAACAAACAGTACTAAAAATTAAAGGTAAAAATTACATCTGATATGTAGAAAATTTCATAGTAACCTGAGTGAAGTGATTTGATTTGAGAGACTGTTAACTTCCAAATGAAAAAAATAAATAAATGAATAGCAATACAGTGATGACACCAGAAGATCCAGTACAACGTGTGACTCAACAGGAAGACAGTCATTCTCCCAGCCCAGAGTAATCTCACTGATGTGTAGTTGGAAGCTTTCCTGTGTCCTGCCTGGCCTGCTGTGGGGACAAATCTCTCACCCACTGTCCTGCAGCCTTTTATGAAATAATCACACAGAGACTCAATTTATTTATAACTGCTTGGCCATTAGCTCAGGGTTATTACTGACTAACTCTTACATTTCAATAAACCTATAATTCTAATCTATGTTTAGCCATGTGGCTTGGTATCTTTTCTCAGTTCTGCCTTGTCATCTTGCTTCCTCTGTGCCTAGCTGGTGTTTCCTGACTCAGCCCTCCTCTTCTCATAATTCTCCTCTCTATTTGCCCTGTCTATACTTTCTGCCTGGCTATCTGCCAATCATCATTTTACTTATCAACCAATCAGAGCAACACATATTCACATCCTATTGCACCTCTCCTTTTATGTCTAATCAAAAAGGAAGGTTTTAGTTTTAATATAGTAAAAATTTATAACAGTTATCAAGCAGGAATTACAGTTACAATACCTAGTCTATTTGTGTTTAGCAAAATTAAAGAAAATATTCTATCTATCCTATATTTGTGAGTCTAAAGTTTCATATTTAACTTGTTTTTTAATATAACCAAGGAAAATTATAACTATCTAGTCTTCAACTACATCAAAGACCCCAGAAGGACACAATATTGCCTAAGTAAATAGGAAGAACACTGTAAGCAACTTCCAAAAATCTAGAATGACAGTGACAGCTGGCTACCTGGACAGTTACCCAAAGTTTCTCTGCAACTTTGGGGCATCATCTTTCTTCAGCCTATAGGCTAGGAATCTCTTAGTCACTTTTTTCTGTGTCCTGTAGAATGGGTTACAAATTATTATTGGTCATAGTCAATATCTTTCTAATGAAAAAAATGGGTGATAGGATACATATATTATAGGATAAAAGGGTAGATTATTGAATCTACTTTTAGCAACTTATTTGAAATGTTTTGCAATGCTATGGATTTTAGTGTATTGATACAAATATAAAGTTAATTTTATTATACTGTGTGGTGGTATTGTGTTCCCCCAAAAATTGTGCACCCTAATAAACTTATCTGGGGTCAGAGAGAGAACAGCCACTAGATACAAAGGCTGGAAAATGGTGGCACTCACACCATTTCTAAACAAAGACAAATATCCATAATCCAATCTTTGGGGAATGTGGGAATAGTGTTCTAGGCCACTTCCTGCTGATAGGGAGCACTGGTAGTCTTATGGCAATCTTGAGAAAATTTGAAATAATGGTCAAGTCCTGGAAAGACCAGCTATAACCTATGTTGATAGGTACCATCTGTTAAGATTCAGGAGGTCTGGCTTGATCAAATCTGACCCATCTTAACCTGGAACAAACCATAGCCTCTTGCTTCCTGTGGAAACAAAACCAGAGCCTCCCTTCCATAGCAACATATCCTTAGATCCAAATTTTGAAGTCAAGATACCTTTAAACATATATATATATATATATATATATATATATATATATATGTTTAACTGAGGAGCCTTTACAATCAAATGTCTTTCTGAGGTTAACAACCCCAAAGACAATATAATTGAGCAATATAATCGAGACTCTCTGTGTGATTCTCATCTTTATCTGGCTTATTTTTTATATTACCTTTACTGTCTCTTTAAAGACTTTATTTTTAAAAATTATTTCTTTATATAACTGTCTATATTGATTTTCATCTCTCTTCCAAGCCTATGTATATTTTTATACACATTGTAAACTGTTTAGGGTTTATCCCATCTGAATCTGTCTTATTGTGAATCTATTGCTTTAAAAGCAGTGGCTAGTACTGAAAAGGCTGATTTGGCTGCTGGCCCCATCCATCTCAGCCTTCCAACATGGTGGAACTATGTTTACTGCCAGCTCTGGGAAAACCATGCTCATTGCTGACTCTGTGAAGCAGTGTGTCATTTCTTCCATCCAGTAGCATGGAGCCCCCAAACCTCTTTTCTCCTTCTTCTTTCTTCTTCTTCCTCCTCCTCCTCCTCTTCTTCTTTTTCTTCATTTTGTACTAACAAAAGCTAAATCTGCCACACACCATGCTGCATGGCTTGCAGATAACACTGTGTACCATGGCAGGAATTCACCATGCTGCACTCAGGCCCATAAGCCATGAACCCGCCATACTGTAGCACAAGTTCACATGCCACAGTGTCTCTGTACCTTGGCATCTCTATATCTCAGCCTTGCATGAGACATGAAGTACAAAGCTGTTTTTGCCTCTGTTATTGTGTGTTTAGAAGCCCTTTTTAAACTTTTTTAGGCCTTATGGAAATTCAAGAGCCCTGAATTGGTATACCAAATGTAGTTGGAAGTTTTTCTGTGTCCTACCTGGCCCAAGGTCAGGACAAATCTCTCACCCACAATCCTGCAGCCTTTTATAAAATAATTACACAGAGGCTTAATTTATTTATAACTGTTGACCATTGGTTCAGACTGGCTCACTCTTACACTTAAGTTAACCCATAATTCTTATGTATGTTTAGCCACATACCTTTGGTACCTTTTCTCAGTTCTGCCTTGTCATCTTGCTTACTCTGTGTCTGGCTGGTAACTCCTGACTCAGCCCTCCTCTTCCCAGAATTTTCCTCTCTGCTTGCCCCACCTATGATTCCTACCTGGCTACTGGAAAATCAGCATTTTATTTATCCACTAATCAGAGCAACACATATTTACAGCACACAGAACATCCCATGGCACTGATGAATGTAACTAAGTGAAGTATTTTACAATGTACAGATAAAATGTCTGATGGAATTGTTCTCCCTGGCTTCATATTTAAGAATACCCAAGTGTTTTAGAAGGTACATTATTATGAACAACAAAAATATGTATTTACTGGCTTATTTTGTTATATATTGCTATTCTTGAATTTTCAAATTAAGATCTCTAATGTTTTGACTGCAATTGATCTTCCTAGAAGGTCTGTGACATCATGAACTGAACTTTCTATCCCATCTAATACTTTGTATTGGATTTAGATAGAAAAGATTTGTTGTTTTCTTTTCATAGGCATTAAGCTAAAGCTCCATCAAACATTCTATTTAGTACTACACTTAACCTCCTAATTATTTCATTCTTACTTACTAGATGTTTTGAGTGTTCTGTTGACTTGGTGTGGAGATATGTTTTGCAAGATTTTCTATTTTTTGCTTTCCTTTTATTATTCTATGTGTCTTTCACAGCATGAATCTTGACCTTACTCATTTTTTTTTCCCATCCCTTGGCATCTGACCTCTGCCCCGGCATCCACACAAAACACAACTTAAGAGAAAAATAGGGGGAAAAGGGAAAGATTAAAAATCTTGTTATTGAAACTGCAGTGTGACAGTGAGTCACGCAGGAAACCCCTTCTTCCATATATATTTATTTACACGTGTTCTTTGCAAAGAGCCGTTGGTCTTGTTTGAGGCCTCTGGTTTCTACTACACTGTTGATACTGGCTGTCATTAGGAAAAATCTTGGTTATCCGGTTCTTGTCCTTTGTTGTGAAGATCCTGGAACTTTGGGTCTGTGAGTTCCTTCAAGTGCTCTGGTAGATCATAGATGAGGTGGATTTGGGGGTCGGCCAAATCATAACCCTGGTTCTGGGCCTGGGCAGCTGCAGGGTTGGTCCACTTGCCAGTTCTCCCCTGTGCTCACCACCAGGGGGAGACCTCCAGCGTTGCCCCACCTAGTAAACCTCTTGCAGCTATGAGGAGAGGTGGATCTAGCTCTCTTGCTTTCATGCCCTGAGGGTTGCGTCTCCCATACCTATACCATCAGGGCCAGTTCTATGGTCTTGTACAGTAGAGGTATAGGAACCACTCACCTGAGTCCTGTAGCTGCTGAGGGGCAGGGAAAGCCTTCCTACTCTTATGATCTAAGAGACAGCTCCTCCACCTGTCTTGGACATTGTTGGGTAGGGTATGTAGAGGAGGGCATCTCTCCACCATCCATGATGCACATGTCAGATGAGTAATGGGGACATTACTCTGCTTTGCTCACATCACTGAGGCTAGGTCACGCTCACCTCTAATTACCAGGCAGATCACCTATGCTGGTTAGCCAAGGGTCAGGCCCAGCTTTCCTGAGTGATGCAGATGGTAAGGGGAAGGGTCTGCTCTCTCCTCTGTTGTAGGTGGTAAGGGGTAACAAGTAAGATGGGGACATCTCTCCACCTCCTCCCACAATGCTGCATGACAGACAAGTAGTAGGGTCAGCTAGTAAGCTTTTCTTTTCTTTTTTTTTTTGTGTTTTTTTTTTTTTTTAAGTAAATTTATTTTACAACATCATTTAGTTCAACATAATAGCCACAGATTCCCCTGTTCTCCCACTCTCGCCCCCCTCCCCCTCCCCCCATCCCACCCCCCATTCCCACCTCCTCCAGATCAAGGTCTCCCCCGAGGACCGGGATCGACCTGGTAGACTCAGTCCAGCCAGGACCAGTCCCCCCCTCCCAGACCGAGCCAAGTGTCCCTGCATATGTCCCAGGATTCAAACAGCCAACTCATGCAACAAGCCTAGGACCCGGCACCAACACACGGCTGCCTCCCAAACAGATCAAGCCAAATGACTGTCTCACCTGTTCAGGGGGCCTGATGCAGTTGGGGGCCCCTCAGCCTTTGGTTCATAGATCCTGTGCTTCCATTCGTTTGGCTATTTGTCCCTGTGCTTTATCCAACCCTGGCTTCAACAATTCTCGCTCATATAAACCCTCTTCTTTCTCACTAATTAGACTCCCAGTGTTCCACCAGGGGCCCAGCCGTGGATGTCTGCATCCAGATTCCTCAGACCTTCCTTGGATGGGGTTTATGGCACAACTAACAGGGTGTCTGGCCATCCCATCACCGGAGTAGGTCAGTTCCTGCCGTCTCTCGTCCATTGCCAGCAGTCTTTTCTGGCGGTATCTATAGCAAACCAACAGCCAACATCAAATTAAATGGAGAGAAACTCAAAGCAATTCCACTAAAATCAGGAACGAGACAAGGCTGTCCACTCTCCCCATACTTATTCAATATAGTACTTGAAGTTCTAGCCAGAGCAATAAGACAACATAAGGAGATTAAGGGGATATAAATTGGAAAGGAAGAAGTCAAGCTTTCCCTATTTGCAGATGACATGGTAGTATACTTGAGTGACCCCAAAGATTCCACCCAGGAATTGATAAAGCTTATAAACACCTTCAGCAACATAGCAGGATACAAGATCAACTCAAAAAAATCAGTAGCCTTCCTATATACAATGGACAAAGAAGATGAGAAGGCAATTAGAGATACATCACCCTTTACAATAGCCAAAAATGACATAAAATACCTTGGGGTAACACTAACCAAGCAAGTGAAGGACCTATATGACAAGAACTTTAAGTCCCTGAAAAAAAGAAATTGAAGAAGATGTCAGTAAGCTTTTCTTAATACAACTATTTTGCTGTATTTTAACTGTTGTTTTGCCCATCTTATTTTACTTCTCAAGCACTGTGCACATTATCTTCATTATCTTAAGTTTATGTATATGTACATATATGTATATATGTTTATATATATACACATACACATATACACACACACACATATGTCATATAATAGGAATAACAGTCTCAGAATTAATATCCTTTAATAAGTGGTAGCAACTTTTCTTACTATCATTGATTTTTATGCCTTGAGAAATAAATTACTAGTGATTACCTATGACTTGATGTATTCACAGAATAAGTTAATCGATTTCAGATTTTTATTCTCACATGCCTTGATCAATCACATGCATTTAAAGTTCTGCCATTCATAATTTTAATAATCACACTATTACATAAGTAACTATCAGTGCTATCACTTGACTTTGCCCCCAAAATTCATGTATTAAATCTTGATCTTCAATATAGTTATGTTGTAAATGGCACCACCTGAAAGCCTTTTGAGACCATGGCCTCGTTGTCCTCATGAATGAATTAAAGTCATTATTGTAGCAGTGTGTTCCTACAGAAAATGGAACTGTTTCTCTTCTATTAGTGTCATTCATCTATAATTGACCCTTAATTAATTAATTAATTAATTAATTCATGAGGACAGTGAGGCTATGTTCTCAAAAGCTGCTCAATAATCCCATCTGCAAATAACTCTAATGGAGAAGAAAGAAACATATGGACAGATTCTTCATTATTACTCTTAGACTTCATAGCCTCTGAAACCATGAAATAATAATCTTCTTTAAAAAAATAAACTGGTTATATTACAACATTTGTTATCACACCATCACAACAGTAAAAAAGAACTAAATTTGAACTACATAGAAAAAAAGTAGTGATAAGAAGTTTATACTTTAAAGACTAAAGTCATAGATATTATTAATTTTCTACAAAAAAGTATGAGCTTCTTAAAAGGCCATTTCCAGAAAACTCTCCTCCTGATTCTTGACTACATTTCCAGGAGAGCAAATAATTATGTCAAACTCTTGTGTACTGACTTTTCCTGGGAAGTCAATTCTTGGTAAACCTAAAGATCTTGCTGAGAGTCAAAAAAGATGATTCACAAATATTTTATTTCTCTAAGTTTTCCTAGAAGTAAAAAAAGGAATAAAATAAAAAAACAGGCTCTATTAGGACTTTTTGAAAATTTACTGAATTTCCATATATGTATAAAGTTCTGTACTTTATATATGTACAAAACTTCATGTATGTATAGCATTCTGACAAATCCACACCCACCTTTGTTACTCCCCCATCCTTATTACCATCATTTCCCAGAAAAAACTGCATTTCCACAGTTATATCTTTGTTTGTTGTTTGTTTTGTTTTTGAGATCCACTGTGTTTAAATAAGGCAACCTGTATAATCACTGGTTCAGAACTATCCACTGCAGCTTGTTCAACTCCTCAGTAGTCACAAAGACAAAGATACTAAGTTTTTCTCTAAGTTTTTCTCTTCAGAACTTGTCCATGATCAGCACTTCAACAGTGGACAAAATGTATTGAAACCATCTCCAATCCATGTGCTTAGGTCTTTGCAGGTTCATCAAAGACGGCCACAGCTACTCTGAGTTCACGACCATAAGATAACAACTGCTAGCTCATTTCCCACTATTTTGACTCTTTCTTCCCTGTCTTCTTTGAGCCTTTAGTTATGATATCCTATTTAGAGCTGAGTGGTCCACTCCACTTATTCCCAAAAATGTTTGCAGCCACATGTGCCTCCACTTTCACCACTATTATTCATTGCTAAGAGAAGTTTCTCTGAAAAATGCTGAGAGTAGCATTTGTCTATGAAATGATCCCTATAATTGTTAACCAAATAAAATGCACTTACCTTTGAAGTTATATACACACAAACCACATTCAGTGGAATCATCAGTCTGCATTTAGATATTTACGTATAACTATACATATATGACATTAGTAATCAAAAGTTCCCATCAATTTGATAAAGAGTGAGACAGGACAGGTTAGAAGAAGACAAGGAAGGGATTGGAGGGTTAACAGGGAATGAGAAAGTGATATATTTATATTTTAATATTGTTTTGTAAATATAAGAGTAAACAAACCTTCAAATCTATATATGCCTCTCATTAACAAACCAACACATTGTGTCAACTCTTGTCATGGCATGTATTCCACAAAAAAATACATCATATTCACTTTTTTAACTCAATTATCTAAAAATTTTTGTTTTTAGGAGTCAAAGCATATCTTAATTATATCTACATGCCTGATACTTAAAATTATTTCTTCAAGCTTCCTAATAATTTTAACTGAATCAATTAGTAACTAGTCAGAATGTTAGAAAGATTTTATTTGTTTATATATTTGTTTTGGTGCTCCTGGGGAATCAAGACGAGTGCTTCATTCATGCAAGTCAACAACTTATCCTTACAGAAAACTCATTTTATTTGTTTATTTTTGTGTGCACAATAGTGCCTTTGCATTGCACTTTATTAGATGTCTCATATTCTTTTAATGGCAAGTTTTTATATTGTAACTGTTTTTAATTCCTATTGATCTCATTGTGAAACTCTACCTTACACCCTGATATTACTTGAGAATACTATTTCATTTTCTTTGTTTAGTACTCATGGATAAAATAATTTATATTCACATATAGGTAAAATGGCCTGAAAGCACTTTAGCTGACTATTGTATCCTACTGAATTTCACCAGTGAAGAACTACATAATTGTTTTCATTTGTGGTTTGGAAGTCAATCAAAATCATATTCATTCCTGGTAACTTTTACATAATATGTTATGCCTGAGTTATCTGAGTTTAAATTATTTAAAATCTATTTTCTTATTCTGAGGGTTGAATTCTCAGGTCCTACATCAGGTGGGAAAACATTCAGCAATCCAGACATATTAATGGTTTGTATTACCCAATAAATAGTTGATAACACAGATAGTTTAAGAATCTGCCTAAATGCATGTTCTCATATACAAACAAAAAATATATTCCAATGATTTTTAAACATGTTATTTGGATGCCTACAAAGTATAATAGGATATGAAAAGCCACAAACTATACTATCAATTCTTAACACATAAAAAGGATAAAATTATAACATTGAAAAGTTTTAAAGGTAGGAATTCTTTAGGAAAATACTTCATTAATCCTCTTTCTTTTGAAAGCATTGCAGTATTTTATTTAGAAAAAACTGGATCATTACTTTCACAAATGAAGTACTGTGTGTGTTAGAACAGCTTTCTGTTACAGTGACACAATCTAAGATTAATTTAAAAATAAAAAAAGTATCAAAAATTAGAAAAATCATAGGAAAGTGGAGACTGATTTTTATTAGATTAAAATATCATTTTTAAAATAAATACACTGCAAGTAATGCTAGAATACAGAAATGTCTGATGATAAGAATACAAAACAAAATGTTTATAAAATTGACACAATGAATATTTAAATACACACACTAACATATATATATATATATATATATATATACACCAACATCCCACATACATATATAAAATATATATATTAATACATATATAAAACAAAGATGTTAAAATAATGTGTATATACTCAAAGAATGCAAAGAATGTGTAGACAGACAAAATATATATATAATTTAAGATAGAAACATACATAAATTTTGAAAAGAAAGTAAAAAAAACAAATACATGATACAAAAGTTACTGAAAGATTTGCAATGTTTGATTTTCTATCTAATCTTGCATACATGGAGAAATATCTAGAATAAGCAATGCCTTTGGGTCAATGCCCGGTGTAATATACAAAAATATTTAGATACTTAGAAAACCATTACTTTGGACTTATTAAAATGTTGTATTTGACAAAACTGACTGTTGAAAGTGAGAGAGTTATGAATTCCCAGATAAAATCTGAGGTAGTTTATTGCGAGTTAACTTGCTCAAAATCATTTGCTGTATGAAATGAAATTAGCATGACAGAAAGCTGTAGGTACATAAAGACGTAAACATCTAAATAAAAGTAATCACTAAGACCGTGATTATCAACCTTCCTAATGCTATGACTATTTAATAACGTTCCCCATGTTGTGGTGATGCATATTCACAAAATTATTTATATTACTACTTCATACCTGTAATTTTGCTTCTGTTATGAATCATAATGTAAATGAATGTATTTGAAGACAGAGGTTTGCCTAAGATATCATGACCCACAGTTTGAGAAGAGCTATTCTAAATGATGTATATACACAAGTTCTTAGCAGCATAGTACAGAGCAGAATCATGGTGTGAACAACTTTCTTTGTGTGTGTGTGTGTGTGTGAGTGTGTGTGTGTGTGTCACATGCACACACACATACACCCATAAACATACACACATATATGCACACACAAAATGAAGTACTGCTCAGCTATAAAAAGAAATGCATTGTGACACATTTGAACAAAAGTGAAACTGGAAATAAAAGCAAGAGAAATATAATAGTTACAGGGCACTTATGGAAAGAACTTTGTCAAATTCACAGAAAGAGAGAATAGTTTGTTCTTGCCATGATTTCTAAAAGAGAGAAGGGCAGAGTAACTACTTAGTACTTGTTAGGTAGAGGAGAGATACATGACCTCTCTCTATTTCTCTCTATACATATAAATAGAAAATAGGTGACAGATGTTATATAGTAGATTTGTGTATATGATCTTGGTGGTACACATTTGTGTGATACACACATATATGTCCTTTAGCAAGTGTGGAAACATGAGAGCAGTCTCCTGTGTGGTCCTCAATGTCCACTTTGAGCTACATCCTCTCTTGTTTGTCTTCACATTGTATACTCCAGGATAGTTGGCCTGTGAGAGTCTGGGGGACCTCCTGTCTATGCTTGTCATCACATTAGAGGAATGCTATAACCATATATACATTAGATAGATTCAAGGATCTAAGTTCTTATGCAATAAACATTTATTTTTTGAGGCATATCTTTGGCCCATGATTTAGTTTTAAGTTCAAAAGTTCTGCGGAGGTTGATGATGTTTAAGGCTACATTAAACCTTGAATATATTAAATACTAGTCTACCATATTCTTTAAACACAGCTTAGCAGTTAAATTATATATATATATGTATATATGTGCATTATCTGTATATATATAAGATAGATGATAGACAGAAATTAGATATTATACATGTATTATATGTATATTAGCTAGAGAGGGGAAAAAACAGAAAAGTACAATAAAAGTTAAATTTGGCACTGATTATAGATAAGAAAAATGAGATTAATTTATGGTGACAGAAATAATTGAAATATAAACTTTGGGTTGGTATAGTGGAACATGCCCTGTAGATCCAGAAATTTGCAGTTTGAGTTAGGAAAAGATCTATTTGGAGGTTGTTAGGTAAGCCTGTACTACATAATGGAGTGAGTTTACTGCAAATCAGTCAATCAATCATCATTAAACATATAAATAACGAGAAAAACTATGATTAACTAAATCAAAAATATTAATGTCAGTGTATGTCACATTAACACTTTTTTCCTAAATGATTTTATTACACTTTCATTTTATGAATGTCCTTGAGATTTTAAAATTTTGATTAATTAAATTTATGTTTTGACTACATCAAACATTTATTTACTACTTTATGATTATTTTCACCCCCTTCAACATCTCTTACTCCTTCATGGTGCATTTTCATGTTCATGTCTTTTTGTTTTGCTTTGTTTTCTTTTGTAAATCATGGAGTACAAGCTAGGCTGTCTACACAACCATGGGTATGGGATATTCAGTGATACCTGACGGTCTTACAAGTGTGTTCACATCTAAGATGATGGATGATACCTTCTCCAGAACTGATGAGTAGTCAATAGTTCAACAGTGAGAAGTGATGTTGCATAAGAATCTTCCTCATTCAAGACTAGCTGTTGACAAGCTTGGAGCAGGCCACTACAGCTGCGGTGTGCTTTTGGTTTGTCATTGCCAGAAACAGAAGGAACATTACCAAACTCCTTCTATGAGGCTACAATTATCCTGATTCCTAAACCAAACAAGGATGCAACAAAGAAAGAGAACTACAGACTGATCTCTCCCATGAACATTGATGCAAAAATACTCAATAAAATACTGGCAAACAGACTTCAAGAACACATCAGAACAATTATCCACCATGATCAAGTAGGCTTCATCCCAGGGATGCAAGGGTGGTTCAACATACGAAAGTCCATCAATGTAATACACCATATAAACAAACTCAAAGAAAAAAACCACATGATCATCTCACTAGATGCAGAAAAGGCATTTGAAAAAATCCAACACCCCTTCATGATAAAAGTCTTGGAGCGATCAGGAATACGGGGAACATACCTAAACATAATAAAGGCAATATATAGCAAACCAACAGCCAACATCAAATTAAATGGAGAGAAACTCAAAGCAATTCCACTAAAATCAGGAACGAGGCAAGGCTGTCCACTCTCCCCATACTTATTCAATATAGTACTTGAAGTTCTAGCCAGAGCAATAAGACAACATAAGGAGATTAAGGGGATACAAATTGGAAAGGAAGAAGTCAAGCTTTCCCTATTTGCAGATGACATGATAGTATACTTGAATGACCCCAAAGATTCCACCCAGGAATTGATAAAGCTTATAAACACCTTCAGCAACATAGCAGGGTACAAGATCAACTAAAAAAATCAGTAGCCCTCCTATATACAATGGACAAAGAAGCTGAGAAGGCAATTATAGATACATCACCCTTTACAATAGCCAAAAATGACATAAAATACCTTGGGGTAACACTAACCAAGCAAGTGAAGGATCTATATGACAAGAACTTTAAGTCCCTGAAAAAAAGAAATTGAAGAAGATGTCAGAAAATGGAAAGATCTCCCATGCTCATGGATAGGCAGGGTTAACATAGTAAAAATGGCAATCTTACCAAAAGCAATTTACAGATTCAATGCAATCCCCATCAAAATACCAACACAATTCTTCACAGACCTGGAAAGAATAATACTCAACTTCATATGGAAAAACAAAAAACCCAGGATAGCTAAAAGAAACCTGTACAATAAAACAACTTCTGGAGGCATCACAATCCCTGACTTCAAGCTCTACTATAGAGCTACAGTAATAAAAAACAGCTTGGTATTGGCATAAAAACCGACATGTGGACCAATGGAATCAAATTGAAGACCCTGACATTAACCCACACACCTATGGACATATAATTTTTGACATCCTTGTTCTTATAATCCTTCCTTCCTCTCTTCAACTGAACTCCAGGATCTTGGCCAAGTGCTTGGCTGTGGGTCTCTGCATCTGCTTGTGTCAGTCACTGGATGTACTTTCTATGATAACAAATTAGAGTAGACACAAATCTGAGTGCAGGGGTGTGGTGGTATTGTGTTCCCTGAAATACTGTGCATGTTAATAAACTTATCTGGGGTCAGAGAACAGAACAGCCACAATATTAAACATAGAGGATAGGCAGTCACAGGTACATGAACTGGCTTTTGTTTAGAATAAGTAAGAAGAAATGAGTGATGGATCACCCTAGGAAGGAAATAAAATAGGTAATTACAGATGAATGTTGGGGAGACTAGAACAGGAATAGCAAACTGGGATGGGGAGCTAAGAGGGTACAAGGGAAGATATATGGAAAGTGAGATAAAAACTAAGAGCCATTTTATGGTCATATAGATACTTAATATAGTAGAAGCTTCCTAAATTATATACTTATATGAAGGTGTTCTAAATGACATTGCCAAATGACAGAAGAGACTGAGCTCCACCTGTATATCTCTTGTCCCCAAACAAAACTTTCAGTCCCAATGAATTGTGTAGACACTGAGTTCAGCAGTAGGGACTTAATCTCAAATTGTGAAGAGAAACTAATATCCTTGGAAAAAGCCTGGACAGCTTGGGTCTTCTTATGGGACACCATTGGCCAATAACTCAGTTACATGTAACCCATCCTGGGACTGTTGTCTATTTGTTTGTTTTCCTTTCTTTTTTGACAGACATGAATATTCAAGTCATTTTTAGAAATGTGTTCTGTGAAGAAGAGGAAGAATGTTCTAGACTTACTAAGAAAATTTCTGATACCATGACTGATGGATGTTTGAGGCATTCTGAAAGGCATAAGTAAGAGCAATCCTCAGATATCCCTATGTATCAACTTTTGTCTTGAGTGATAGAAACACTGCTTCCACCGTGGCATTTTGTACTTTTAGCCACTGAGCCATCTCACTGCTAGAAGTGTTAATTCTAAAATGCAGTTCCAGAGGTAGACATTTATTACACCTGGTGGGCAAGTATCTGTCCTAAAGAGGAAGAGGGAAGAAGTGACAAGCAAGGGTGAAAACAACTGTAGCTGTGTCTGTCCTCTGACCTCCTGACTTCTGATCAGGACTTCCATACATGAGCTAAGAAGCAAGGAACAGGAAAAGTCATTATTAGAGGACATGAGAATAATGTAACTGTTTGTCTCAGAACTAGGTTAACTTGACTCTTAATCATTTAATCAACAAGAATTTAGTTTATCCCATCATCCCAGAGGATATCTTATATATGGATGGATGACATGTTGATTGGAGCTGGAAAGAAAGAAAAAATTAAATATTATAGATGCTTTGATAAATATGGAGAATCTAGAAGATAAAAAAAAATAAATCTTTGGAAAATGAAAAGAAAAAATTCTTAGGAAAAAAAATCATCTTCTCGAAATCTTTAAAGAATTGTTTGGATTTTTTGGGGTATCAAAATTTGGATTTCTGGATTGCTTTTGAGATGAATGTCATTTTTACTTTGTTAATTCCAGTAATGCATGAGCATTGGAATACATTCCACTTTCTGATATCTTCAATTTATGTCTTTAATGTCTTAAAGTTTCTGTGATACAAGCCTGCTTGCTGAATAGAGTTACACCAATATGTTTTATATTTGAGGCTATTGTAAAAGTTGTTTTCTTTCTGAGTTTATTTGTATATAAAGGAATAATAGTGATTTTTGAGTATAATTTTGTATCCTATTAGTTTGCTGAAAGTGTTTATCAGGTGTAATAACTTCTGGGTATAATTTTAGGACCACTTATCTATTATATTATCTGCAAATAACAATATTCTGACTTCTTCCTTTTCAATTTGTATCCCTTTGATTTCCTTCCATGTGTTTTTGCTCCCATTAAGACTTCAAGCACTGAAATGAATAGGTATGAAGAGAATAGCTAATCTTATCTTATTTCTGATTTTAGTTGAAATTCTTTGAGTTTATCTCCATTTATGTTGATTTTGGAATGCTTACTGTAAATTTCTTTTTCATATTGAGACATTTGTTTTGTATCCCTAATTTCTAAAGGATTTTAAACATGGAAGAATGTTGGACTTATCAAAGGCTCTTTCTGCATCAAATTAGATGAATCCATTGTGTGTGTGTGTGTGTGTGTGTGTGTGTGTGTGTGTGTGTGTGTGTGTGTGTGTGTGTTTCGGTTTGGTTACATGGTGGATAACAGTTTGAATTTACATATATTGAACCATCCTGCACATCAGGGATGAAGTCTTGATCATTATGGCAGTTGATATTTTGATGTGTTCTTGGCCTCCGTTTGCCATTATTTTATGAGACTGTTTGCACCTATGATCTTAAGGGATATTGGTGTGTATTCCTCTTTCTTTGTTGGATCTTTATGTGGTTTAGGAATCAGGGTACCTGTGGCTCCATAAAAATAATGCAACAACATTCCTTCTATTTCTATTTTATTGAATAATTTTGAAAGCATTGGCCTTAACTCTTCTTTGAAAGGCTGGTTTAATTTTGCACTAAAACCATCCGGCCCTGGGCTTGTTTGTTTGGTAGATTTTTTAAATGGTTACTTCTATTTCCCTAGGGATTCTAGGTCAGTTTAAATTGTTTAGATGATCTTTATTTAACTTTTTTTTTAGGTGTAGCATACTGATACTTTTCTCAATTTGTTTTAGATTTTCCAGTTTGTTGGAGTACAGAGTTTTAAAGTATATTCTTATGATTCTATAAATTTTCTTGGTATCTATTGATATATCCCTCTGTTAATCTCTAAATTTGCTAATAATCTCTTTGTTACTTTTATTTTATTTTATTTTTGGTTTTTCGAGACAGGGTTTCTCTGTGTAGCTTTGTGCCTTTCCTGGAACTCACATGGTAGCCCAGGCTGGCCTCGAACTCACAGAGATCCACCTGGCTCTTCCTCCCAAGTGCTGGGATTAAAGGAGTGCACCACCACCGCCTGGCTAATCTCTCTGTTACTTTTAGTGAGTTTTGTTAATGTTTTTCCATCTTACTGATTTTCTCAAAAAAAAAAACCAACTCTTTGTTTCATTGATTCTTGAGTTTGATTATTTCTTGCCATCTACTCCTCTTGAGTATTATATCTTCTTTTTATTGTAGGGCTTTCAGAGATGCCATTAAATTACTAATATTAGACCTCTCCATTTTTTATGTAGGTACTTAGTGCAATGAACTTGCCTCTTAAACCACCTTCATTGTGTCTCGATAATTTAGGCATGTTGTGTATTCATTTTCATTCAAATCTAGAAATTTTCAATTATATTTAATTTGGCTTGGCTCATTTATTATTCAGTAGTGAGTAGATCACATCCATGACTTTTATGCTTTTTGTTGTTCTTGCTATGAAGCTTTAATCTCTGGTGGTCAGTTAAAGGGCAAGATGTTATTACAATTTTCTTGGACCTGTTGGGACTTGCTTTGTGTTCAGGTGTTTGATCCGTTCTTGAAAAAGTTCCATGGTATTCTGAGAAAAAGGTTTGTCCTTTCATATCTAGGTGAAATGCTCTGTAATTATACGTTCAGTTTATTTAGTTTATAATGTCAGTTTATTTCTACCATTTCTGTGTTTGTTTTTGTCTGAATGCCTGATAGCACAGCACAAAGAAATCTGAAGTCAAATATTCTTGCTCTCAAAGGAAGAAATCCACAAACTGAACCACCTATTTTCATCTCTTCTGAAGTAAAGCTTTTATTTTTGTTTTAGTGACATTGGAGATTATGCCACAGCACTTTACGTAACTGTGAGAAGTCTACCACTCACTAACACATCTAAATGTCAATTTTAGGAGATAATGTCCCACTGTGTGTCCCACATTGGTCTTGAACTCACTATGTAGTAGAGGCTGCCATCTGTCAACTGGGTGCTAGAATGACATTCTTGTAGAACCAATCACAGCATTGTAACATCAGCTTCATGAAAAAGCGAAAGAATCTTTGGTCTTGCCTGTGCATGTCTCACTCTCTGCCATCAACTTCCTCTACTCTTCCATGGGTCAAACATGCTCTCTTCCATTACTGCAATAATGTAAATACATCACATTTCTTCTAGTCTTTCTCTGCTATACATCTATGTTGTATAGGTAGTTCTCTTCTATTGTCATAGTCTTCCCATGGCCATCATTGAATATTTACTTACATAAAAGTCAAGTTAATCTTTCATTGTCTTATCTGATCTACTTTTTCACAGACTAATTTGTGTATAGCTGTTTATCAGCCAATGCTTACTAAGTTAAAGGAATGAACAAATGTACATTTTGAATGTTTGTTGACTATTATTTGCTGACTGTGTTTCATAGACATTTATCAGATTCTCACTACATGAATTTCATATATATTTCAATTAATACTTCATCTATCATTTCATGAGTTATGGCAATGTATATAAAATGTCTGCTCTTGGTACATTTATATAAATCTGAAAAATATGCTTTCCATATTGCTATTGGATGCATAGCACAATCTAGTAGAATATCCTATGCATGTGGCAGTTAATAATTAGCTTGAATGATGAATGATGAATACATAATGAAAGAAAAGAATAAAAGAAGGAATAAGAATAGATGCCCACTCATTCCTCAGATATTTTATTTTAAAGGAAAAGAACATGAGATATGGTAGGAGGAAGAAACATGAATTTTTTAATGTTCTTGGTTATTTCCTTTAAATTTGTTTGTTTGTTTGTTTTCAATGGGAGAGGGACTCACTAGAAGATGATGTATTGAAAATAAAATAAAAGGACTCTTAACTGATGGATCAAATTTACCAAGATGCAAAAGAGACATTCAAGTGCCTAGATGAGTCTCTGGCTCCCTTCAGGCATATGTAGGGCTTCAAAAGAAGAAATGTGAAGTAAATTTTTACAGGTGCTATTTCTTTATTTCTTTCTTTTTTTTAACATTTACATCCCCCACCCTGACACATAAAGCATAGTTGTCTTATGGTAATAAACGATTTTGGTGGAACTCTACTTAAGAAAGATATTAGGGAAAGACTTGAGATACTCTCCTTAGACCAGTAGATGTCAACTTGTAGGTCTTGAAACCTTTGGGGGTCAAATGATTCTTTCATGGGAGTTACCTAAGATGATGGGAAAACACAAATATTTACATTATGATTCATAACTGTAGCAAACTTATGGTTGTGAAGTGTCAATAAAAATCATTTTATGGCTGGGGGTCAGCACAACTTTAAATAACAGTGGTAAAGGTTAGAAGCATTAGGAAGGTTGAGAAACCACTGCCTTAGACCAAATGAATGCAAAATTTGGTTAATAGAAAAAGAATGGAATCTTTAATTTAAGAGTTCATCTCAAAATTACAAGCAAACTATTGTACAGTTTTCCCTGTGAAACCTTCCTTCTTTAATTTTTCTATGGGCTAATATTTTCTGCACATCTATACAAATAAAGAATTATAAAATATAGCTACCTTTATATTATTTTTAATTACAAAGATGAAATATTATTAATATTGCTACATAATTACAGTAAAATTTATACATATTTTTTAAATAATTAATGAAGAAGCAATGTAAAGTATACCTAAGTGACTAATGTATAAGGCTTCATACAAAACTAAAATCTGTTCTTTCAAATAAAAACACTTTATAACTTGCTACAAAGTATTAATAAATTACATGTTAATTAATAGATAGTATTATTTATTAAGATAAAGAGAATATGGAAATATTAGAAAACTGACAAAGAGGTTATATTGCCTAAGGACTGTATATTTTTCCATAACTCGTGTGAGATAACATAGTCCAAACTTGACTCTGTTCTCTTAATTTAACTTTGCAATGGGACTTTTAGAATGAAAACAATATGACTAAATCATGTTATTGAAGATAGAAGTACTTAAAGGCTAGATTTGGAAACTCAAAGACTAGTGATGCATGAACTATAAAATATGTTTAGCAATGATATTCATCAATGCATCTTAGTGAACTGGTGCTACATATGAAAAGCATTTGCTGCTCAATATGTTTATTTTATTGTTAATAGTTTTATAATATTAGGAGGAAATGATCCTAAACTGAATCATTTTATGTTCCTTCCATCAGGTTTCAATTTTTTGTAACTTGTGTTTTATGTCTAGGGGCTCAAATCTGGTGGGGGTATTTTGTGCCTACTCCACAGTGATAATTATTCCCCTCACAAAGTGTGGCGTTTTTATCAAGAACTTTGCAGAAGGCTCAGTGCTACAGTTCCTTCATTAAAACTGTTAAGTGGAATTGCCAACGCTTACTTTATTGACAAATGTTGCAAAGCTCCAGTTTTTCAGTTCTGAAAATTTGTAACCATGAAAAGTCATTACCTGCTCAGATTTTAAAATATGTGCAAGTACATTGGAATAATTGCTCTTCAAAAATACTCTTCTAGGGATCTTGTATGTTATAGAACATAATGTGTCAAGGAATAAAATGTTTTAAGATTATATAAATAAATAAAATTCAAATCAGTGAACAAATTGCATATATATATATAAAGATTGAATAGAAAAATATCATATATTTGAAATGTTGGAAAAGATGCATTTATTTACTATATATATTATAGTTGACAAAATAACACATATATGTATATCATATACATATATTTACACATATATAAGATAATATGACCCAGATATTGCATTTCAACTCTATATAACTATGATATTTACTATTGAGAAACATCAATGAGAAAAATAGCATTATTATCTAAATTAGGAATAGCTATCCATGATGAGTATTGTGGTACATGTTCGTATTTGGGTTCTTATAAAAATAAGGAACAACTGAGAAACAAACCAGAAAACATTTTATTAGCTCCTAGAAGAAAGGACTAAAGAATAATTTTAAATACTGAATTTAATTTCTGGAAAACACTCTTATCAAGAATAGATTAATTAATATAATATTCATGGAAGAATGTCAGTGTTTAACTATAGGATTAAAGGCTTGATTACACAGAAATTTTGTAATCACAGAAGGTAAAACTGAGTGGAATAGTTTAAATAAAGGACACAAAAATGGAAAATTAAATCATATTAAAAGGCTGTTTACAGAATTTTTTATTAAAATGAACTGGACAATAAAAATAGCAAAGGAAAACATTCAAGATACTTGATAAAGTATTTCACCATATTAATGTTGCACGAATTGCAGGTCAGAACAGATGATGCTGGTGCAGAAACAGCACATGTCAAGGAATTGTGGGACTGAAAATGTGAAAATATCCCCGTTCCTCGAATGTGGTCTGAAGAAATGGTCTTGGAACTATTTAAGACTGACAGCTACTCCTCTCCTAAGATACTGTGAAGCAGCCACCTGCTATGAGTATTTCACTTCTTTCTCACATGCATCCCTCAGCTAAAGAAATAGCAACCTTGTAGGAGAAAATCATCCTTCATGATAAGCAATTGTGTCCTGTGAACATCTATAATGACAACTGTTGAGGAAATTTCAATGTGCTGTTTCTCTTGGATTGTTGCTATCTTCAATTGTTCTTATTTTCTACTTCCAGATATTTCTGAGCTTCTCTAAAAGGAAGATTCAAGGACATAATTCATATTTAACAGAGCAGAAAAAGTTTGTATATTTTTAGGTCCATGGCTAGAAACAGTTTAATTCCTTTAATTAACTTACTTTTATTTAATGACCCCTGATTGGTATCCTGCTATGCCCAATGTACATAATTCTTGTAAGTTTTAAGCCATGTATTTTTAGAAAAATACATGTTAATTGCCTTAATTATTGTTCAATTCACAGAGAAAAGAGGAAGAATTACTAATTAGAGTCATTTATTTAGGCAGACTGAATAAAGAAACATGAAATTGGAGTTAAGAAACTTGAATTTAATTTAAACCAATATGTAATCAAGTGTTTCATCTTCGTTGAGGTCATTAACTTCTCTAGGTTTCCTTGAAAGGCATAATGATATAGGGATTAGTAATGTGGAGATCAAGACAGAACATGTATATATACACTCTATCTACAAGGAACTAATCACATGCATTGAGGGAAGTTTCCTAGTTTTTTTTTAATTTAAAATCCTACATGTAAAGTTGGTGTAAGAATTATAGTACTAGCCTCATAGGACTTGTGATAAGGGCCAGGATACATAATTAAATAATAATCGTATTATTTTATAGATTAATATGAAAAAGTACTGGATTTTCTAAGCCATATCATTCTTCAGTGTCTCTTTCTATGAGTACTAGCTCAGTGCTTACTGGTTTTACTTATATGACAATAACAAAACTGTCTGAGTACTCTCTTTGGGATGTGGTATTCTAAGTGCCAGTACATCAGAGGAGAAGGCACCAGTAACATTCCTCCATCTGCAAGCCACTCTAGACTTTGGCTATCATCTCATATCAGAGACTAGGTCAATGGTGAAATAGTTGTGACTGATATTTATTCTGCCTTATCCATGATCCAGGCTGAGAACTTTTAAATGACTGAGAATGGCTAAGAACATGTCCTGACATTGTTAGCACATTATGTCTTCCTATGCAAAGCAGCATCCCTGCTGTGGGATAATGCTACTGTAAACTGTAAAGATTTGTCACTTGAATTGGTTTAATAAAATGTTGATTGTCCAGTAGCCAGGCAGCAAGTATAGGTGGGCTGAAAAGCCTAGGAGAATTCTGGAAAGAGGAAAGGCAGAGTCAGGAGCCTCCCGCCAGACACAGAGGAAGCAAGATGAGAATGCTGCACTGAGAAAAGATACCAAGACACATGGCTAAACATAGATAAGAATTATGGGTTAATTTAAGTGTTAGAGCTAGTTAGTAATAAGCCTGGGCTACTGACTGAGCATTTATAAGTCAGTTATTTGTGAAACAGCTGTCAGGTGTTTGGGAACAGACAGGTGAATGAGAATCTTCCACCTATACATGCCATCATTCCTTCTTTCCTTCCTTCCTTCCTTCCTTCCTTCCTTCCTTCCTTCCTTCCTTCATTCATTCCTTTCTTTCTCCTTATTTCCTATTTGAGACAAGGTATTATGTAGCCCAGGTTGGCTTCAAAGTAGTTATGGAAGCCTGACTTGTCTTGAATTGCTGATTCTATTTTCTCTAAGTGCTGAGATTATAGATGTGCACCACCACAGCTTGGCTTTTGGAATCCCATATAATTAAGATTACAGGGTGTGTGTATGTAGAAGTAACTGTCTTATTCAATAAGAAACACAGAACCAGTGCAAAGATGAAAGCCCAAGAGGTCAGAGCTAAAAGCCTTACCCTTCACTCTGTAGCTACCCTCTTCAGCCAAGAGAACTATTTCCTGTGTGTTTGTCTTTATAAAGACTTTCTGTTCTGCCTTCTCATTGGTTGTAAACCCAACCACATGACCGACTTGTCACTGCCTGTCTATACAGACCTCCAGGTTTTCTATGGTTGGTACTGAGATTAAAGGCATGTGTCTCCATGCTGGCTGAATCCTTGAACACACAGAGATCCACCCAGCTCTGCCTCCCAAGAGCTGGGATTAAAGGCGTGCACCATCACCCAGCTTCTGTGATGGTTTGCTATTAGCTCTGACCCCCAGGCAACTTTATTTATTAACATACAAATAAAATCACATTTCAGTACAAATAAAATATCACCATATGTGTACTAGAATCTCAAAAGGGCAACACAGTTGCAAAATCTCAAAGGGCAGATGGAAGAGTAGAGGCTGAAGGAATTTCATCTTTTTAAAAAAGTATTTTGTTATTTCTAGTTTGGGTTGGTCGTCCCTGCATATTTCCCCATTATGATCCTGCTGCACTTGCTCATAGAATCCCTCTTCTCTCTCTTTGACTGGACTCCTGGACCTCAGTCTAGTGATGGGCTGTGGGTTTCTGCATCTGCTTCCATCAGTCATTGGAGAAAAGTTCTGTGATGACAGTTAGGGTATTCACCAGTCTGATCTCTGGGGCAAGCCTGTTCAGTTCAGGCACCCTCTCCACTATTAGTAGTAGCCCAGGCTGGGGTCATCTTTGGGGATTCCTGACAACTTGCCTAGGGTCTTGGACTTGCCTCTACTGAATGTGCCTCCACATAGGAGGCCTTGCCTTCTTGTGGGAGGGAGTGAGGGATGAGTTGGGAGGGGAGACTGAGGGGGGGCTGGAGGAGGGAAGAGGTGGATCTTTGATTGGTGTGTAAAATGAATTAAAACATTTTCTTAATAAAAAATGAATAAGAAAAAAAGTATTTTTGTTTATGAGTGTTTTGCCTGCATATGTGAATGTTTGCCACCATCATGTTTGAAGCCCATGGAGATCAGGAAAGAGCAGTAGCCCTCTAGAACTTCTGTCTGGGGGGTGATGAGACAATATTTAAGTGTTTGGATCAGAACCTGGGAACTCTTCAAAAACAAATTAGAGTTCTAGTATTCTTAACTGCTGTGACATATCCCTGGCATCCTGGCATCTTATTCTAAGCTGATTTGTCTCTTGCATGTCTAGAAACTGGATGAGAATGGCTACAGGATGCACATAGTTCAACACTACCAATAAAGAACTTATGCATCATGCCAAGCCCACAGACGTGACTTCGACTTTCCACATCATGATGGCTACTTTTTCTGTAGAGAGTAAGAGTGTTTGAAAGTAAGGTAGACTTGATTTATCATATAATATACTTCTTGGTCTACATCTTAGATCAGAAATGCCAAAGGAAAACATCTATTCAAGGAGGTAGACATAGAACACATACTCTACATTGTAATGGTTAGGAGAAATTTGTTTCAATGTTTTAAAAGGGACATGAATTTGGTGCAAAATATGCTCATCCACTTGTATTGTTCCAAGGTTCAAGAGTTTATACACAGCTGCTTCTTCAATTAATACTCAACTTTTGAAAATTCAAATCTGTAAAATATTCTATCTCCAGTTTTGGCATTAAATTCTTCAATATGTTTAAAAATACATATTAAAATACATATCAATAACTTCACATATTAGCTCATCCTCTAGAATTGCCTTTCTTTAAAGAAAAAAGTAATACCATAATCTTTAAAAAATAAAATAAATGATATATTTTAGAATGATATTTAATTATATATACATATATAATGAAAAATTAATAATTATATGTGTGTGTATTTACCATGTGCATTCAGTGTCTGTTGGAGTAAGAAAAAGGTGTCAAAACCCCTGAAACTGGAGGTTTTAAGAAATATTAGCCTCCCTGTGTTTGCTAGTGACTTATTCTGCCTTTCACTAAAAGCAGTAAACACTCTTTAATATATAATCTCTGAGCTATCTCTCCAGCACACATAATGGCAATCCTTACATTTATTATGTCTTCCATAGTCAGGTACTCAACAAATCTTTTTCTGTTTAATTCTTTCATATACTCTTTCTTTTCTTTCTTACTTTTTTTGTTTGGTTTTGGTTTTTGGTTTTCGAGGCAGGGTTTCTTTGTATGTAGTTCTGGATGTCCTGAAATTCACTTTGTAGACCAGGCTGGCCTTGAACTCAGAGATTTCCCTGTGTCTTGCATCTGCCTAATGAGTGCTGGGAATAAAGGCTAGTGCCATCACCGTCCATTTTTTTCTTCTATTTATCCATATTTAGTACATTTGCATACTTACATTCATATTATTTAGCTAAATATATTATTTCTTTCTATATAATATAATATTTCTTAATATATTATATCTTTCTAATTAATTAGAATTTAATCACTAACATTCAATTGACATACTAGACTTATTATGGTATATATAAATTATTGATTTAAAAACTTTGATTATTTCAGTTTACAGAATAAATTTAAAATTCCTTTTTTCACCATGCTTTTGTTGAAAACTTAGTGTCTAACCTTGTAAGTTCTATTATTAATATATGATGGAAATGATTATATGAATGGGCATTTGGGGACAGATTCAGCCACAGAATGAGAGAAAATACAAGCAATAGCCTGAGGCTCCTGCAGAATCAAATTTACTCCTGTTGATGTTTTAAGACTGCATCAACACTGACCTTGAGTTGAAAGAGAAGCCACTCTCAGAGCAAGAAAATCAAGGCTAGATGGAGCTCAGCTGACAGCAACTTTAAAATCTGCTCAGTTAACCTTTTCCAGATTAAAGTCCTACATTTTCTACTTCAGCTAAGTTTGGCTGTACACTGTGCTGCGACCACCAAACCCACAGCAAGCTTTTCCCTTTCATTGTAACCTATGTGAATTCTCTCGTTTGTTGTTTTCATTTTATTAAGCCAAGCCAAATGTTTCCACCTTTCTTTATGCCTGAAAGCCATTGTGTTCAGTGCTGTGGAGCCGATCCAGGGCCTTGCCCATGGTAAACAAGCCAGCTGCAGCTGATCAACACTCCTTTTTTCACCAGAAATTCTTCAGACTTGGAAGAGATCTCTACAACATCGTTTGTTTCTTTGTTTATTTCCAGAAATATTTAATTGGTAATGAGTTTACTTTTATTAACAAGAATATATACCTACTTAGTTAAGAAGTACAATCATTCACATGAAAGAAAGTACAAATTTAAGTAAATTCCCACCATGCACTTTTCATCCTTTTTCTCGAACTAACATTCTTCTACTCTTTTCTCTTCCTGTGAGAGCAACGAGATGGAAGTATTTATGCACACATATAGAGAGACAAGAAAGGCTTAAAATGCATAGTGCTACATATGTTGGTATAGATTCAATATTCTATAAAGCCATCCAAAACAAATTATGAATAAATAAATCAATATATATGGTGGCAATCAGATACTATTATAAAACATTGTGTTAAGGAAGCAGTCAAAATGAAGGAAGGAAGATAAAAAATTGTCCAGACACCCAACATTTTAAAAGGGGACTATGTAAAAACACAGAAATCTTGATTTTACTAAAATGTCCCAATTTTAAACTCCATGAGGAAATTTACACATTTATAAACAATTAACTCACAACAGTAATATCTTTAATAATTTCTGTTGTCTAATTTATCACTAAGCCCTGATTGAGACTCTCAATACATAATGACCAAAGGGTGTACTGTAGGACACCTGGTGACAGATTTTGTTTTCCAAACACTAATGATGAATTTTCTTTTGAAAGAAATTTATCCTGACCATCTGCTTTAGTGGGTGTCTGCCATGGTTCTCCATCCTACCCACTTCTCCCTTTGCAGTTGGTAAGTAGTTGGGCAGTTGCAGAAGGATACTGAAAGTATGCTTACCTGGTTTTCCTCAAAAACTGTCACATGCTTAGTTAAAAAATAAGAATGTGCCAGGCGGTGGTAGAGCACGCCTTTAATCCCAGCACTCGGGAAGCAGAGCCCTGCGGATCTCTGTGAGTTCGAAGCCAGCCTGGACTACCAAGTGAGTCACAGGAAAGGTGCAAAGCTACACAGAGTAACCCGAGAAACCCTGTCTCGAAAAACCAAAAAACCAAAAAAAAAAAAAATGCAAAAGAACTGCTTTTATTGTTTCTGTCATTTATAATTTTTCTGAAAGTTTAGAAAACAGGTCAAAACAAAATATTATTTAAAAATTATTTATCACCTTTCCATTGTTTTTGATTAAAACTAAATTGGGTATGATACATGGACACACACTTAAATATACAGACTTTTATATATTATTTTTCTGCCATCATAATTTTATGTTCAATGCTGCCTAGAGTGTATGTTTTTTTAAACTTTACTGGACTATGATAATATTACGAACTATTTGCTAATAATAGTAGCAAGACAATGGAACCAAAGTCGATGTACATGGACAGATGACTATAGACTGAAAATATGTGCATATAAAAATGGAATATCATTAAGCAATGAAAAATGAAAACATGAACCTTTTTAGAGAAATGTGGGGACTTGAAATGTGTAATGTTAATCAAGGTTACTGAAACTAAAAAACAAAACAGGATGTTCTCTAAAAAGCATGTCATAGACTGTAATGTACATGTAGATATTTGCAAGCATCAGTGTAACATTAGAAAGGCACCCAGAAAGTTGAGTGTTAGGTGAAGAGAAAGAGAGAGATACAGAAACAAGGAAATTTGCATGCTGAAAGAGGATCCAAAGGAAACTGGGTTTTATTTTATTTCGTTTCTTATTTGTTACAGATTGTTTTTTGGAGGGGATATGCACCGAAAAATTTATTGCTTGCCCTCCGCAAACTTAGCATAAAACCCTACTGCTGAAGACAACACTTACATACCTCATTTACACGGAGAAGTTGAGATGATGCCTAATTAGAAACTTGATTCTTATTGACTAATGTTCATGGTTCTGGAAGGTATCTTGCATGCTAGCTGAGGAGAAAGGTAGCTACTAACTCAGTTTCAAATACTTCAATCTACTCTGATGAATCTGTCTACATAATATGCTAGTGCAATATTGTGAAGTATCTAACCACTCTCTGATTTGATTTATGGCCCACTCCACTAGATCAAACCCATGCCTCACACTGCCTGGGAGACTAAGAATCTGAGGATAGTAAGGCATGGGCCTAGAGGAAAACCTAATACTCATGTTCTGCTAAAGGATCATAAGAGTAAAATAGGGGCTGGAGAGATGGCTCAGAGGTTAAGAGCACTGACTGCTCTTCCAGAGGTTCTGAGTTCAATTCCCAGCAACTTTTTAGCTGGGCAGTGGTGGCGCATGCCTTTAATCCCAGCACTCGGGAGGCAGAGCCAGGTGGATCTCTGTGAGTTCGAGACCAGCCTGGGCTACCAAGTGAGCTCCAGGAAAGGCGCAAAGCTACGTAGAGAAACCCTGTCTCAAAAACCAAAAAAAAAAAAAAAAAAAAAAAAAAAAAAAGAGTAAAATGACCTCTAACATTCTACTATTCCCATATTTCCTGTCTTTCTCAGCTAACATAATAGAAGCTTCCTGTTGCAGGAGATTAGAATAACACAGAGATCTACAACTAGATAATATGTAAGAGAATCCTGGAACACATAGTCTTAAATGGCTTAAATGGGATGTCTTCACCAAAGCCCTCTCCTCAGGACTCAGGGAACTCTGTGAACAAGGAAGCAGAATGTAAGAGACAATGGGGATAGAAAATACAGAGAGAAGATAAGACCGTAGAGACAGGACAGACACACGTATGAACTCACAGCAACCATGGTGGCATTCATGGGTCCTGCACAGGTCCCAGCACTGAGTGGAGGAAGTGGACATGATCTCCTTTCCTTAACCAAGATGCTATGTCTAAACAACAACAGCTTGCAAAGGGAAACTCAGTTTTCTCCAGTGAAGTCTCAATGGGTATATAAGTTGCATTTCATGATAGAACCCATGGCCACCAGTAGATAGCCATCACAGAATGAACTCAATAGTTAGTGTCTTTGTAGAGTTTCTGTCACAAATTGCATTATTTTTATTTTTTTACATTACATTTTAAGATTTTTGTGTTTTACTGATACATGTTTTTTGCTTTTTGCTGTTTTATTTTAATTTATTTTTAAAATTTTGGTTTGTTTGCTTTTCTTATTAGATTTTTTTTAAGCAAGAGAGAAAGAAAGCCTGAATTTGGTGAGGAGTATCTGGGAGGAGATGTGGAAAGAAATTCCATGATAAAGATATATTGGGCAAGATTTCAATTAAAATATGTAGTTGAAGCCAGGCAGTGGTGGCACACACCTTTAATACCAGCACTTGGGAGGCAGAGGCAGATAGATCTCTGTGAGTTCGAGGCCAGCCTTGTCTACAGAGCAAGATCCAGAATAGGCTCCAAAGCTACACAGAGAAACCCTGTCTTGAAAACAAACAAACAAACAAAAAAATTGTACTTAAAAATGATAGTGCAAAACCATAAAAGTAAAGCCCAATGTGTAACAGGAATCTTAAAAGTTCTTATTAATAAAATCAAACCTGAGGCCAGTTATTGGGATGAATACTAGAAGAGCAGAGAGACAGAACAAGTCACAGCAACCTCACCTGACCAACTTCTCAGCTGATTTTGTTTCCTCAGACTGGAAGATTCTGTGTTCTTATCCAAATGGCTCTCAGCTGAACTGTGCTCCAAAGCCTCAAAGCTTAACCAGCCAAATGCTGCTAGTTTCTAGTCTATACCACTCTGCTTTCTACCACCACTACCTGGGATTAAAGGCTCGCTTTCTGGGATTAAAGGCATGTGTCACCACCATGCCTGGCCGTTTCCAATGTGGCCTTGAACTCACAGAGATCCAGAGGGATTTCTGCCTCTGGAGTGCTAGGATTAAAGTGTGAGTGCCACCATTTTCTAGCCTTTGTATCTAGTGGGTGTTCTGTTTCTGACCCCAGATAAGTTTATTAGGGTATACAATATTTTGGGGAACACAATACCACCACACCTATGATTTCAGAAAAGCCTTTTTAATTATATGTAAGTTCACTGAGATGTATATAATTTGGGACTAGGCAAGAGACATATAATTTGGGACTAGGCAAATGTTATGAGTAGTTACCTGGTTAAACTTATCTGGCTATGTGCTGTTTTTATTTGGGAATTTATTACAACAGACAATTCTTTAATGAAAATAATTTTTAATATTCATTTGAATGAAGTAGTACAATTAGTGCCTTAAATAAAAGACATAATGAGAAAAGTAATTTAAGAATAAGGTCATTACTATGCTAAACTGTATCATAAAATGACTTCTATCTAGGAAAGAATATTCCAGGATTCACAGAATCCAGCACATCCCAGAATACCTCCTTTACTTAAACACAGATGCCTGATAAAGGAATGATGTTAAGCATTTTTTACTTTTGCCATTAAAAATGAACCTTTTCTCTAACAACACTGTCAACACTCTGGCAAACATCACTGACATCCTAGCTTACATAAAAGAACTGGTGGTAGCACTGTACATACCATATCATGTTGAAATTATGAAATATGTAATTATGTTTTTCCTTGGTCAATTACTACTCTCTTACTCATGGAATTAATGTTTTTTTTCATGTTAATTTTCTTGGCAACTTGCATCATTTAAGGGGAAGTAAAATTTGTTAATGATAAATGAACGTTATTCTTCCCTAATGAATCCATTTTCAACTCATACCAAGTAACTGCACAATTCAACATGAAATATATTGTTAGTTATATTACTAATTGATATGAAATTTGTTTTTATAAAATAATAGATTGTTACTTAAAAAATAGAGTTCTCTTATCAGTCTGTCCTATCCAATTTATTTTCCCTTAGACTGCAAAGTGTTAATTACATAATACATTTAGATGATTCATGATAATGTTTTCGAAAGGAAAAGTGAAAACCAATTCAAACCTTCTCACAATTGTTTTCCCCAGTTGCTTCTGTAAGTCTGTGCCTCCTTATTTTGTGCTGATTTTCTCTTTGCAAAGATCTCCTTTAGGCTACCTTTGCAGCAGGCTTTATGGATCACTAATTCTGCTGATTGTTTCTTTCTTGCCAAGGTCATTAGTGAGACCCCAACATCCCACTCTCCAATTCTCACATAGATTTTCACATATTGTATAAACTAGGCTCCCATTAGTTTTGTACTTCCTAGAATTGTTAGATACATGGACTGGTAAATAACAGTTTATTGATTTTTAAATATCATTTCCTATATCACTGATTATTTTAACTACCTTTTTATTAAAATTAGTAATGAATAATATTTATTGATTGATTATTTTCTTTCTGCTATTAATATTTTACTTTGCTTATTGTGTTCATTTCATATAAGAATCCAAAGGAGAGGGACTATTTTTCCATTTAATTAAGCTAAAACATCAATATGGACATTATCCAATGTTAGTGGTTAAAAGATCAGAAGGGAAGTTCAGCAGAAAGCTGAATCATCACTTTGCTTGACTTTTTGTTTTGTTTTATTGTTGATGTTTTTGCTTGTTTGTTTTTCAAGACAGGGTTTTTCTCTGTAGCCCTTGCTGTCCTGGAACTCACATTGTAGATCAAGCTGACCTCAAACTCAGAGATCCACCTGACTGCCTCCTGAATTCTGGAATTAAAATCTGTGCTATCAATGCCTGGCACTTTGCTTAACATTTCTATGTTATTTCTTCTCCAAAAGTCTTCTAGCTCTTTATCATTAAATATTGTCAATAAATGTATCTAAGAATGTACCTCAGTATAGTTAAAATAAAAACAGAGATGCAATTTCTTTAAAAAATTATCACTGAATTCAAATATATGTAGATGTGAAAATAGCAAATGAGAGAAACAAATTAAAAAAACAAAACCAATAATTAATCAATACATCAATAATCTCTATAAGTTTGTTCCACTAGCTCTTATAACTTAATTTTACCTCTTTCTCTTCCTCTACGTTTTGCCTCTCAGCCTTTTACCTTTCTTTCCTTCTGTATGACCTACTCTCCCTCTTTTCTATTCTGGCAGGCTGGCAGGTGCCTGGCTGGCTGTCTCTGGTCATCTCCCTCTCTTTCTCCTTTATTCTTTTTTCTCATTCCCCTCTCTCCATCCAGCCGAAATTCTCCCTCCTAATTTTTCTCTTTGTCAACCAGCCCTACCTATCCCTCTACTACCTAGCTATTGGAATTTTAGCTTTTTATTAGACCAGTCAGGTACCTTAAGCAGGCAAGATAAAACAGCAGCACATATCTACATAATTAAACAAATTAGTATAGAAAAATGTAATGCACATTTATATAGTTAAAGTAATATTCTGCAATATAAACAAATTTAATATATCTTTACATAGTTAAAGTAATATTCCACAGCTTTCTCCCTTTTTGTCTAAATAAAAAGAAAGATTTTAACTTTAACACATTATATATATATATATATATATATATATATATATATATATATATCAGCCATCAAGTAGGAATTGTATTTACAATAACCAATCCATTTGTATTTGGTAAGTTCAGATAAAATATCTATTATCTATCCTATCTTTGTTAGTTCAAAGCTCTATTTACCTTCTATCATAACTAAGGAAAACTGTATTTATCTAGTCTTCAACACCAACAAAGACCCCAGAACGATATAATAGTCCCTAAGTGGACAGGAAGGACAATGAAAGCCACTTGCAAAGCTACAGAAACAACAGAGACATGTGGCTGCTTGCACAGTCACCCAAAGTTCCTCTGCAACATTGGGGTTTCCATCTTTGGCCTACAGGCCTAGGATATCTGGCATACTTTTATATGAAGCAGGAATTCTAAAGGACTGTTCCGACTTGTGTATCAAATTTCAGCAGTCTCTTTGAGTTCTGCAGAATATCTAGGAGAGTTTTCTATGAAGCAGGAGTTTTGAAGGATTGTCCCACCTTGTTTTGACAAAGTTTGGCAGTTACTTTCTTTTGTGTCCTGTATGTCCAATATGGAGAGTATACCGTCAGCAGTTGAGGTAAAGACAGTTTTTTTTTTTTTATTTTTTTTTATTTTTATTTTTTTTTTTACCCAAACCGCTAGTCTGTCACAATGAAATGAACTCCATATAGAGTTTCTTCAATGCCCATAATTCTTTTATGAAATAGATTGATGCTTCCAGAAGCAGGCATGGTTCACTGTCATGGAAAACCTTTGTTTATTAAACATCTTAAATGCCATATTCTGTAGGTCTCTGAAGCATTTGGAGACCACCTTTCTTTCTAAAATATGTCTGTATTTAACCTTGAAAACATGCCTAACATAACTACAGGTTTGATTATTGTGGATGACTGTTAACATGTATTTCTAAATTATGCTTTACTTTTTAGATGAGTTGCATAAGTATAATACCCCAAACAAGAGTAGAAACATACTTTTATTATAACAAAAATAACTTTAAATTTGTATCAATATACCAAAATCCATACAAATGTAAAATATTTGAGGTTAATAGTTGTCTTTTTATCCCATATTCCTGTATCTCCCCTAATTGATGACAAACATCTATAACTCACTGAATAACCAAACACCTCCTACCCCAACTTTTGGGAATGTTTGTGTTGTGTTCTCCAGACTGCTTCCTGTTGTCTGAGGATGATGATATCTTTATGGGACCCTGAGAAAATTGTGATGATCAAGTCCTGAGAAAGCTAATTGTAACATTTGTTGTCTAGTCTCAGAACTGCTCCCATGCAGAGTGATCAGGATATACAACACTTGTAGATTTTCTGGTTTATTTCTTTATGTACTATAGCCAAGATATTAAGGAGGTCTGCCCCAATCAAGCCTGATCTCTATTAACTTTGAAGGAATCTACAGCCTTTTGTTTACTGTGGAAACAAAAGTATAACCTCTTCCACAATGCAATACATTTAAGACTTTCATTTTAAGGTTAATGTATCACTAAAGTATCTATGTTAGTTTAATTCATCAGTTTCCTTTACAATTCAATGTCTCTCAGCAGCTGCCATTCACTCACCAGCATTCAAAAATTCAAAATAAACACAACACCATATGGATCTAGACTCCCTGTGTATTTCCCATCTTTATGTCATTTTCCCTTTACATTCCTTTACTCTCTCTTTAAAGACTTTACTATTATTTTTCAACTTGTTATTTTTTCCTATGACTATGTATAACCATATGGACATGTGTTTACTGTATGTCTCTAGCCTTTTCTGACCATGTGAGCCAAACCTTAAATTGGTAACTGGCTTATCACTGGCACCTGGCTCTGTCCCACTCTGATCTGTGAGAGTCAAGCTTTATACACTGTGAGCCTGGCCACTAGCTGTAATTCTACTAGTAACTGCATCTAACCAGGAGCTGTATTCAACTACCTCAGTTCCAGGAACCTTTTACTATGCACTGTGGCAGGCATTTTTACTTAGGTTGATGTTTCTATTTAATGTACCAGATATTCATGTGTGCTATACATCAGAACCTTTGAAAGGATCCATATCTATTTTTTTCAGCTTTCTCATATCCTATGTGGAAACAAAACCGTACATTGGAACATCAAATACAGCAGGCTTGCTTGTGGGCAACTAAAGAGCTCACAAATAAAGACACAGAGACTTATTATTAGTTATGAATGCTGAACCTTAGCTTTTGCTTGTCCAACTAGCTATTATATCTTAATTTACACTGTTTCCTTCATCTACATTTTGTCTCAGGGCCTTTTTTCTTTCTTTCTTTCTTTCTTTCTTTCTTTCTTTCTTTCTTTCTTTCTTTCTTTCTTTCTTTCTTTCTTTCTCTCTTTCTTTCTTCCTTCCTTCCTTCCTTCCTTCCTTCCTTCCTTCCTTCCTTTCTTTCTTTCTTTCTTTCTTTCTTTCTGTATCTCTTTCTGCTTCTTGAGTCTAGCTGACTGGCGCCAAGAATCTTCCTCTCTTTCTCTCTAATTCTTTTCTCTCATTCTCCCTATTTCTGCCCAGCCTAGATTCCTCCTCTTAATTATTCTGCCAGCCAGGCCTGTCTATCCCTCTCTTGCTCAGCTATTGGCAAGTCAACTTTTTATTAGACACATCAGGTGCCTTAGACAGGCAAGTTGACTCACCAACACATCTTTACATAATTAAACAAATGCAGCATAAATGAATTTAATACACCTTTGCATCATTAAATTAATATCCTGCAATTTAAACAAATGTAATATGTCTTTATGTAGTTAAAGTATATATTCCATTGTAATATTGAATATTTATTTTTAGTTTTTTGAGTATTGTCCATACCGATTTGCAGAACAGCTAGCCCAATTTCCATTCCCACCAACAGCAAATGGAGGCTCTTCTTTCTCCACATCTCACTAGTATTTGCTGTCAGTTGTTTTGTAGATTTGGCCATTCTAGCTTTGATTAGATGAAATCTCATATTGTTTTTATATGCACTTTGCTAGCTACAGTGGAAGAATAGTTTTTAAGGTATTTATTTCTCAGCCATCTTTATTTCTTCTATTGACAACTAGGTCATTATTTGTTGGGTCACGTGTTTCCTTGTTTCTTTGTATCCTTGGTTATTAATCCTCTATCAGATGTGTAGATGGCAAAGATTCTCTCACACTCTTTGATTTTTTTCTTCACTGGATGGACTCTTTGTTTATATGTAGAGTAGCTTTATAGTTGTATGTTGTTCCAGGTGTTGATTTTTGGCTTTTATTCCTTGGCAAACAGAGTACTCTTTGAAAGCCCTTATGTCCTTGCCTAAAAAAATAAATAGTAACAGAAAGATTGCTCCAAACTCATTCTATGAAATCACAACTAATCTAATACCCAAAAAAGAAAAACAGATAAAGACGCACAAAATAAAAAAGAAAAGAAAACTGCATACTGATAACTGATTAATGTAGATAGAAAAATCTTTAACATAATACTTACAAACTGAATTAAAATACATATCATTATGATTATTCACTAAAATCAAGTCACCATTTCCACAGAAATTTAGGGTGGATTCAACGTACAGAGTTCAATAAATATAATACTCCATATAAATGGATTTAGAAACAAAAATTGCATAATATTCTCAATAGATTCGAAAAAAGTCTTTGACAAAATCTAATGCTTTCCTGATGACAATATTAGACAGAATAGAACCAGAGAGACTAAATTTCAACATAGTAAAGGCTATATACTACAATTCTACAACCAATATTATCCTAAATGGGGAAAAGCTGTGTTATCTCAATAAAACCAGGTATAATACAGGACTTCCTACAATCCCTACTTATCCTTATAGGGCAATAAGAACTAACTGGAGCAATGGGACAATAAAGGGAAATTAAAGGAACATAAATAGGAAAAGAAGAACTCAAAATATCACTATTTGCAGAAGATATGTTATTACATTCAAAAATGTGATCAGAAAACTTCTGGAAGTGATTAACATTTTGTGGAGTATAAAATCAGCTTCTAAAAACTTGTAGTCTTCATACATCAGCAGAAATTGCACTGAAAGAAATCATGGGCAAGTTTCCATTTACAACAGCAACAAAGACAATAAAATATACTGAAATAAACCTAAACAAGGAGGTAAGAGACCTCTACTGTAGAGAGCCAGACTAATCTAAGAATTTCTTTGAAGTCCTAATGAAATGATAAAGATAATTTTACTATTCTGCCCTTGTACAGGAACAGATGTGGCAAGGTCAGTCTGACACTAAAGCCAGTACAGAGTGGAGTCAAGGTTGTGACATCTGAGGATCCAACACTTCCTCTTGGTCTGTGATTGTTTTTCCCAAGGAAACTGTGTCTGGGGTATCCTGTGCTCTCTTTGCCAACATGGTCTCATTTTGTACTTTGCTGACCTTTGTCATTTTTCCACTTGTGAATAGTATAGAAAGTACTGTCTTTCTAAACTTATTCGATATAGGTCATCAGCTTATGCAAGACCGCGCGGTGCCAACCATTGCTGTTGTCTCTTATTTTTTGTATTTTTTGCTTCTCATCCCCACTATTTCACTCAATACCTCACCATTCAGAGCCCTTATCCCTGGTGGTTTGTGTCACTCTAAAATGGACACTTCAAACTTCTAAAGAGAATGAAAGACACTAGAAAATGGAAATGAAAAGATATCCTGTGTTCTTGAATTGATAGAATTAATATTATGAAAATGTCCACCCTACCAATAGCAATTTAATTTATAGATTTAATACAATTCCAAGCACAATACCCTTCTTCACAAAAATAGCCAAAAAAATACTAAAATTCATATGGAACAGAAAAGACAATTTAGTCAATAAAATCTTGAGTAAAAAAGAATTCTATTGGTTTTGCTGTTCTAGACTTCAAGATATGTTAAAACAAAGCAATAATGTTAATAGGTACTGGAATATACCAGGACACCAATGGAATAAAATAGAAATATATACTAATAGAATTTGGTATACATTTGTATACCCATGAAATAAAAGAGAAGCCCCAAACACAAGTACTCACAGCTACAACCATTTAAAATTTGACAAAGAGGCAAAAGACATCCAGCAGAGAACTAATGTCTACATGTAAAACACTAAAATTACACCCACACCTATCACCCTGGACAAAATTGGATCCATATGGACCAAAGTCCTTAATTTTGAAATCTAAAACAATAAAACTCTTAGAAGAAAACATGGGCAGCATTCTCCAAACTATTTTTAAAGAT
Source organism: Peromyscus leucopus (assembly GCF_004664715.2). Lineage (NCBI taxonomy): Eukaryota > Metazoa > Chordata > Mammalia > Rodentia > Cricetidae > Peromyscus > Peromyscus leucopus. The sequence goes on from NC_051070.1 coordinate 29,467,707, forward strand.
ATTATCATTTTTCTTATACTCTAAGCTTTCCTCTCAATGTTAATAAGGAAATAAAAAAATAATATTTAGATTCAAATTGAGTAATCATTTGAAATAAATGTCACAAGAAAAAAAAATTCCCTGTGAGAATGAATGCCATCATAGACAAGGTGGATCTTAAACCAGGACATTGAAAATAGGAATGTTTTAGGTGAGTATGTCAAAACAGGCAATATTTTATCATTTTGTGCCATATACATGATAGAAAGAACACATAATTTCACAGATGATTACACATAGAATGAAAAATATTTATCTCACCAAAGGAACAGTAGAGAACCCTATAGCTATTCACCACAATGATGATGTTGAGTGAACATCTTACATAAACTCATATAGATGAGGAAAATTGTATGACAGGTATTGTTTGTTCTGATCAAATTCTAAGTGTGCTGAGTGGTGAGGGTCAGGTCATAGAAGACTGCATTCTTTTAGCACATCGTGTTTCTTTTTGAATTTATCTTATTGATACCAGACAGGAAAAATCATGAGACTGTATCTCTCATAATATCTGGTAAGATCATTGAAATCAGTGCTACAAAAAAAATTGTTAGTGCTTTTGAAAGATCCTGGTTCATGTTTCATTATAATTTATGATGTAATGTGATGCTATTTCAACCTCACCAAGATAGTCCAGCAAGTTTTGTACTCTTAATATAAATCATTATGTGTTTATATGCATGTTGGTTCTCAAGACCCCAATTTTTCTGTCACTCTGCATTCTCAAATCATTAGGGCAATTATTGTCCCAATTCCTCATTGACTTTTTCTCTTTTAAATACTTATTATGATAAAGAGCAGCAGATTTGAGGGTATCAAAGGGATTAGAAGGAAGAGGAGCAAGAAGAATACTGTAATTAAATTTTAATTAAATGAAAATTATTTTATTGTCAAAATATTAATTTCCCTATAGTTTTGAACACTCAACACCCAAATGGTCTATCTATTTGAGAATATTGTGAAAGAAGTTTGTCCATTCAGATGGTTCTTGATGGTTCTATCATAGTTTTGCCTGAGTTGTTGAACAGTGAAATGTCCTGTATTCAGGGTTTGGCTACTAACAGCAGACCATTATGTAATGAGTGAATGTACCCTATGTCCTGGATGCCAAGATGGACCTATTTTCTATGAAATTGCTTCAGTTAGATACTTTTTTCTCCATAGTAGTAAGATTATCAAGTATATCAAGAAGAATGTTTTCAAATTGAAAAATATTTGTTCTTCTTTCAAGTTTGTGAGCTTTAAATTTAACTTATAATTGGTTTTGAATGCTATTTAGTACAATGTAACTGTATAAATATTGAAATATCAAAAAATAATAAAAAAAGACAAAAACCTTTTAATAAACGAAGAGCTTAGTGTCAAAAAACAACATTTGTCTATGTTGGGATTTTATTGTATATGATCATTTTAAGGAACTACTGTATCAATAAACTAAGAAAGTGGGGGAAATATGTTTGCTAGCATATTGCATACTAAACCCTGTACATGAAAATCATATACACATATGGATATTAATAGAAAGATACATAAAATCACCACTGTTGATTTTGTGTGATTTCCCATTGTTTCTTCATATGTTTTGATTTTGTGGCACACATTTAAAAGTTCAAAGGAAGTTTAATTATAGCTCCACTGCACACCTGCTATACAAATGTAAATAAATACTTTTGACCTTCAATTTTCTTATCTAAGAACACACTGTACAACACTCTCGTGAGAATCATGTAAGAAAAATAGCATATGCAATTTCATTGGTTATATGATGGGAAGTGAATAAGTTTTGTGAGAAGTAATTCATTTCAACATCATGGAGACCCTTACACATATACATAAATATACACTCGTGTGTGTGTGTGTGTGTGTGTGTGTGTGTGTGATTAATTTTCTATCATATAATTCAATGCTGAAAATGTATTAGTCTCAGTTAATCCCTCATACATCAAACTTCAGTAGAAAGGTATTTATTAAGTGTGATTTTCAATCATGGTTTGTATGCATAAAATTTTGCAAATACTCTTATCATACCTTCATGTCTATATCATTGAATGTGTAAACTAAAGAATTTTTATTTTTGTGATATTGCACTAGCATCAATGTATCATGCAGAATCACAATATTTTCTCCAAAAATGTGCTCGTAATTCCACTTACCTTTTGAAAAATCTACCAAGTTAGCTGTTTCTATCCCAATAAAAAGGTACATAAATATAATAACTTAAAGGAAACACTATTTTATTTTTACATCAACATCTGTTCCATATCACACTTTGTTTGTATTAACTGAGGCAAACAGTACATGGCTAAAATGTGCATTTTTTCATGATTCTTAATGTATCTTCACCTAAATCACTCACTGATTTTACTCAAAATGTAATCTGTTAGGACCTATATATTATATACAATTATATAGTTTCTTCACTTACTAAAATGACTTTAAATAAAACTGACAATATTTATAAAGCAGAATTACCCTGTTCTAGATATTTTTGAGTTCTATGTCAATCATTATGTTAGGTATGTGTTTTAATTTTTGTAAAAACAAATCTTTACATTATACTTTGCAGATGATTTGCTTTGTCTTGAATTTTATAGAATGGGGTTTTATTAATGATAATAGCTGGAGGAATATATTCCATAAGTACATGTAGCAAAGGTGACAAATGTACAATTTGAAGCATTTGATGTCAGTAAAAGATTACTCATCTAGTATAAAAATTTCATGTTTGACTATACACACATAAGGATAGAAAGACATGCAACTTGTTTTAAAATGATTTTACATTTCATATAATTACTTAAATAGAGAAAACATTTTGATTTATTTATACAATATGTTGTAAACAACTAGTCCTTTTGTTCTTAAGACTTTTTAGTTTATTTGTATAAGAGAATTCATGAGCAGACAATGACTTACAAAATTCAGTGTAGTCCAGTATAACAAAACGAAAAAAATTCTACAAAGTCTTAAGCTATTTCCTAAAAGATGTTCAAGAGTAGCCTAATATCCAGAAGCTTCCTTTGGGTCTTGTCTCACCAATTTATTTTCTTTTCATAGTGAACTCAGACATATTGAGAAACAAACGGATTTGAACTATAACCTATTCTTTCTTCCCTGTACTCTGAAAGTATGAAAGAAATAAAAAGAGGAATATGCAATGTCATGTCCCGGTCTGGCTCTTATTTGCAGTCATCCAGAGGAAATCAGCTAATGTTATGCTCACCACATTCCTTAGAATCAAAATGATATTATAAAGCCCTTACACTCCATCTTACAGAGCTAAAGCAAATCCAGCTTACATATCTCAAACCAGTTCCTCCCAAACTTTAAAGGACAGGTAGTTATAGTGTTTGTCCAATTAGCTAATATCTAGAAATTGTTATTGAGCCAAACCCATGGAAAGGATGTTGCACATTGTATTTACAATGGTGCAGGAAAATGTGATTAGAGATAAGAGAAGGAAGCTTTCTACTTGATAGTCTCAACTTTCTCTGCTCTACTTGTCTCCTCTCAACTCCTTGTTCCTAACTTTTCTGCTATTCTTTTCTTCACTAAAAATCGTGTAAAATAGAACATTTCAAATGCTTCCCCAACACATGCACTCTCTCTCTCTCTCTCTCTCTCTCTCTCTCTCTCTCTCTCTCTCTCTCTCTCTCTCTCTCACACACACACACACACACACACACTCCCCAAATCTCTTTCTCTTTCAATGATGTGTGTCCCTGTGTGTGCAATTTTATATCTATGATAGTATTATTCCTGTGGAGCTGTTCTTAAATAAAATCAGAAAGAGGTTAGTTATTACGTCTGAGACATGCCTTTGTTGCACCACTGGACATATCCTTGCTACCTGGCTATCTTTTAACATAAAAAATGCAATGATAATTAAGATCATTGATATCTTTCCCTCTCCTGCCCCTGCATAGCACCTTCCCAAACTATGAAAACTACCCAAGAGAGAGAGAGAGAGGTTCACACAGAAGGTGTGTGTGTGTGTGGGGGGGGGGTGTTACTGTTATTTTGAGATTTATTTCTTTATGTCTAGCATTCTATATGTATCTTGAACAATAAGTTTTTACCCTTTAGTCATGGTGGGCAACAAAGAGAAGAGGCCATAAGTTCTGCTGATTTCTGTGTTTTCTATGAACTTTAACTAATAGAGAATTTGGCCATGCTTGGAATTGATGTTTTTATTTAAGTATCCATATCCTTTAGGGAGTATTGTAGCTGAGGTTTTGCTGTGTCCTGCCTGGCCCACATTCGGGACAAATATTTCCCAATCATGTCTCCCAAGTAAACACACAGAGGCTTATATTAATTAAAACTGCTTGGCTATTAGCTCAGGCTTCCTACTGACTAGCTCCTACACTTAAATTCAGCCCATTTCTGTTAATCTATATGTTGCAATGTGTTCTGTGGCTTTACCTGTGTGCCATTATATGCTACTCCCTGGACGGTGGGCTGGCATTTCCTGACTCAGCCTTCCTCTTCCCCAAATTCTCCTCGTCTGCTTATCCCCCCCTATACTTCCTGCCTGGTTACTGGTCAAACAGCATTTTGTTTATCAACACACATTTACAGCATACAGAATGACATTCCACAGCAGAGTATCACTGTTTACTCATAAAAATATATCTGTTTATACTACTTTACTGTCTTTTCATGATATCCCAGAATTCTAGAATTTTCTATTCATATTTTTCTACATCTATCATTGACCTTTATAATCTAATTAAAGTCCTCTACCTCATTTTCAAAACCTGTTACTCTTTAATTCCACAGAGTCTATTTTACTAATGTGGCTTCCCATTAAGAATTTTAGTTGACTTAACAAGGTTTTGTGTTTCCAGCAGCATTTCAGTTTAGGTTTCCTTCATCAGTTCAGTGTTTTGTTGAATATTACTTTCAGATCTTACATCAACTTCTTTATTTCATTCACCTCCTTGTTTTTGTTCTCTTGAAAATTTTTATGTCTTTTTAGAGTTATTTAAAAAATAGCTGAAGTTCTTTTCATTTCTTTGTCTGGAGGTTCTTCCAATTGATTTTCATTAAGGATCATTACTATGGCATATGTAATATTTGGAGCAGTCATTATATCTTTACTTTTTGCTGTAGTTTCTGCACTAGGAGTTATAAAACTGTAGTTAGTTTGTTGGTGGAATAGTCCCATGTTTATTTTATATTCAAGTTGCCTTTATTTCTTTAGAGGAAATGTTTATAATGTACCAAAGAGATAATGACTCATAATAGGGTTGAAATGTTATGTCCTCTTTTAGTCTGTTATGAAGGCTACAGAAAAATCATGCTTCTTTTTCCTTTGTCAGTTGATGTTTGGTAGCTGAGTCTTCCTAGGTAAATTACTTTGAGCAAATTTCTTCTTGCTTAACAGATTGATCTTGTAGCACCAAATTTTTCTGAATGGTCCATGACTTTCTTCTGGCTGAGTTCTACTGGGTCCCAGAGGGATATGGAGAGTCCAGAAGGAGGCTTTGGAACCCCAGAGGCAGCTACAGGGATATGGAGTGACCAGAATCCAGAAGATATGAGGGCTTTGTTCGGTGCCTCTTACACTGGACCACATAGACAACTGTCAAACCTTTGGTAGTAGTTGGCTGGGCTCTCCTGATATGTGTTTAACTGCAGTTATCAAATGTTCACCTGTAGTGATGTAAAACATCAAAAATATATCTGTTAATTCATCTGACTTTGAAAAATGAAAGGGTCATCAATGGAAGAGCTGGTTTCATCTAGTTCATAAAATATAGTGAAGATACAGAGATTTTGTAGACTTAAAATCATTCATCTTCAAGAATTCTAAGGAAATAAAGAGAGAATTATACATAGTAGGTTTTATGCATTTGTATGCATAGTCTCCCCTATATTAAAACTCCAAATAAGAGAGAATCCGTAGATAAAATACATAGCATTATCATGGAAATAGAGTCTGAAGTCTACATTCAGCCAAATGTGACTATAAATTGCTTTGGTAACATCACAAAAAGATTTAATCTTAAGCCACATAAGATCATTCATATAGAAAAATAATAATTTGAAGGCATGTATTACAGTCTGTCTCATTTATATAGTAACATATCTTTTTCTATTTTCGTTATTATTCTCAGAAAGTTGTAGAGAAAGCTAAAATGAAGAAAGGTTCATTTCAAGGCAATGTGTATATATTATTTTATTTAATGGATTTAAATACAAACACATTTATTGGAGACTTTACATGGTTTCTAGGTTGCAGAAAGAGGAAAATATTGGGTTATGAAACAGTGAAAAATAAAAAGGCTGAAAAAATTACTGAACGGATGACATAATTTTACTTCCTGTGGTAAAAGGAGAACAAATGAAGCAGATGATTGTAACATCACTGACAACTGTTTCCAGGAAGCAGAACTAGAGCAGAATCAAGAAACCAATCACACTGAGATATTAATTTCCATGGACCAGTGATTTCCAGGGATCTTCCTCATTCCCCTTGGAATGTAGGTGGTTCTTGTGTCATGTAATAGCTTTACTTCTATTTTATGCTGATGATGAGAGGGACTGATCACTTTTCTGTTTAGATCATTTTTGTTTGCAGTGGTGGAGATTGTTCTTAAACAGTCTAAACCTATGGATTGTGTTCTAGCTGATGAAGTCCTGGATGTAAGCCTGAGCCTGATGTTGTAAAATTACTGAGCTTTTGGAGTATCAAGGGAAGGAACAAAGTTGTTTTACATAAACATGATGTGGATAATCTGTGGGTAGGGTTTAAAAGCTTTAAGAGTGGGTGTACTTGTTCATGACTAATTTTCCACTGCTAGGTGAGCAGTGTGCTGCTTTATCTTCAATTGGGGCCAGTTTATGCTTCTGTGACAAATTGAATACTGCAGTTCCGAGGCTGTGTGACTTTCAAGGCTCGATCATAAAATGCCTGTAGTTTTCATTTTATTTGCTATAAAGACCAGCTGTGCTACCTCCCAACTTTGTAGAGGCAGTTATGCTGGACAGGCTGTTTTTCTCTGTGAACATCAGATCCAGCTGAATCAACCTTTTCATGCAGTTCGCCACAGCAAAATACCAATACACAACAGTGGAAAAGTTTTATTGGAATTATATCCTTCAGCATTAACACTGATACCCTGAAGCCATTTAAGTGATCTCTAGCTACCCCAAAACAAAAGATGTAATATGGAGATACATGAGCCCCAGTTTTTTTTATCACCTTATTTTCTGCATTTTCCTTACAGACTCTGCCATATTTTGATGGGAATATTTGAGCCAATTATTTCAGTAGTTGTACTTTTTTGTTTTTATTACACCTTGGCATATTAAGTGTCAGGAATGCCCATATTACTGTTTCAGAAGCACTATCTGATAAAATTTCCTCATTGTAACATTAATATATCTTATGAAAACTAGTCTAAGAGCTTCATGTTAATAAAGCAAAATTTTTAGATCCTGCTTATAAATAATTATCCAGTACCATTTTTTCAATGTTTCTGTCTTAATCTCACAAGCATATATTTTTGACAGAGAAAAGAAAAATGCAAGTTTCTCATGTTGTACATGATTTCTGGTAAACAAAACAAAACAGATCTGTAGACGAATCTTAAAAAAAAAGTCTTTTTAATAAAAACTCGGTGCCATGTATTGGAGTGAAAGCTTAAAGACCAGAGAAACAGAACAAGCCACAGCCAACCTCATCTCATCAACTCAGCCAATCCTGTTTTCTCAGAAGGGAAGCCTCTGAGTCCCCCTCGAATGGATCTCAGCTGAACTGTTGCTAAAAGCCTCAAAGTTTAAAAAGCTAAAGTTCCTGGTCCTCACACCTTATATACCTTTCTGCTTCCTGCTATCACTTCCTGGGATTAAAGGTGTGTGTCACCATGCCTGGCTGTTTCCTGTGTGGCCTTGAACTCACAGAGACCCAAATGGATCTCTGCCTCTGGAAGGCTAGTATTAAAGGCATGTGCTACCACTGCTTAACCTCTATGTTTAATAAAGTGTCTGCTCCATTCTCTGACCGCAGATAAGTTTATTGGGGTGCATAATATACCAACCACACATATCATCATTTTGCTTGTGCTACCAATTTATTTTCAACTGATCTTACCATTGACTCTATGGTAAGAGCCTGCTGATGCTACATGGAGTAATATTAGAGAAAGGAAAATTCATGGCATTACATGCTTTTATCTGAAATATATGATATAAAATTAATGCCATGTAAAATATTAAATTGTTGAAAAACTTTTCAAATGATAATAATGGAAGAGTCAGGACAATGTCAAAAAAAAGATAAGAAAAGTTCTGCAAAATATGTTTTTCTTTTTGGAACATTAAATCACTAACTGCTCAAGCATGTTAGGTGTCTAGTGTTCTAGATTCTTCTCATAAAAGTGTAGAATATTTTCTTAAGCAAAGGCAAGGAGTTCTATAATATCACAAGAAAGTCTTGTATTTTTGAGAGTGATACTTAGACTTTTTGTCAATTTTGTTTTAATCATGAAATACTTAATATTTCAATGGTTATATTTCTGAACTGTTTTAAAGATTTTATTCTACAATATTAAATGCTTGATAACCTATAGGACAGATGTAATCTTCTGTGTTGCTGGATAGCTTCTCTCTAGGTTCCACCAAGCCCCACAGTCCCACAATTCAAGAATAAAATAATCATTCAGACGCTTATATTACTTATAAACTGTATGGCCGTGGCAGGCTTCTTGTTAACTGTTCTTATATCTTAAATTAACCCATTTCTATAAATCTATACCTTGCCATATGGCTCGTGGCTTACTGGTGTCTTTACATGTTGCCTGTCCTGGCAGTGGCTGCAGTATCTCCCCCTCCTTCTTCCTGTTTCCCCAATTCTCCTCTCTCCTTGTCCTGGCTATACTTCCTGCCTGGTCACTGGCCATCAGTGTTTTATTTATATAGAGCGATATCCACAGCACTTCCCCTTTTCTTCTTTTTTTAAAAAGGAAGGTTTTAACTTTAACATGGTAAAATTATGTATAACAAAACAATTATCGAGCAAGAATTACAGTTACAATATTAAGAAGATGTTCTATCTTATATTTGTGAGTTTAAGGTTTTATATCTAACTTATCTTTTATCATAACTGAGTTTTTAACCACATCAAAGACCTCAGAAGGATATACTATTACCTCAGAAATGGGAGAAGGATGTATGTAAATTTTGGGAGTCTTGCAGAGTAGACAGAGACAGCTGACAGCCTAGACAGTCACCTAATGTTCCTTTGTAAAGTTGGGGCATCTGTCTTTAGCTCACAGGCCTAGAGTCTCTCCATCATTTTTTTTCAGTGTCCTGTAGAATGTCTGACAGTTTTCTCTGCAAAGCAGGAGCCTGAAGGACCATTTTGTCAAGTAAAGTTCAGTGGTCATCCTTCCATGGGTCTTGCATGTCCAGTCGATCAAGCAGTCCAGGCAAGAACAGTTACTTGCCCAAATGGCTATCTTTGCCAAGGTGAAGATAAACTCCATATGGAGTGTCCTCGATGCCCATCTTCTTCTCCAAAGTAAATCCAGTGCTGTCAGGAGCAGACATGTCTCACTGTCCAGAATGTCTAAATTTTTAAAACATTTTAAATGCCATATTCTGTAGGTCTTTGAAGTGTTTAAAGACTACCTATCTATCTGAAATATATCTATATATACCTAGAAGACTTAACTAACATGGCTATGAATATGATTATCATAGATGACTAATTATTAATCTATTTCTTAATTATCCTTCACAATTTCAAATAAGTTACATAAACATAATACCTCAAACAAGAATAGAAATATATATGCAGTATAACAAAACTAACTTAAAGTTTGTATCAATAAACTAAAATTTATACCAATGTAAAACATTTTAAACAAGTTGTTCTTTAAAAGTAGGTTCATTAATCTACCCTTTTATCTTATCATCTCTATATCCTACATATCTATATCATATCCCCTTTTCTGTTTTAGAAAGAGATCACATTTATAATCAACCTGTTTTAAATAAAAATATTGGTTTTTATCTGTCCCACACCAGAGGGTTCTTCTGATTTGTAACACAAGAATCTCTTAACATTTTTTTTTAAAGCAATATGTCTGGGTTTAGAGGGGGAGTAAGCCAATTCCACCTCTAAAGCCAGCTTAGTTTATTTGGGAATTTGGGCATAGCATCTCTTACTACTTCCTGCTGGAGGGGGTTGTTGTATCTTATGGGGATGCAAAAAAATTTTACGTTCATGGGGTAGTCCGTGAGGCTGTATTGTGTGAGCCAGTTGCCTTGAAACCATTCTGGATGTTAGATTATCTGGGCCATGGTGTCATTGGAGACCTTTCAGGGGGTCTTGGCTGGTGAAACCTGATGTATCTTAATCTGGAACAAATCCATAGCCTCTGGTTTTCTGTGGAAACAAAAGCAGAACTTCTTTTCCAAAGCAACATATCCTTACATCCAAATTTTGAAGGCAAGGTACCTTTAAAATATATATATTGGTTTAATTCAACATCTTTTTGATCTTTTCTTTTTTTTACAGGGTTTCTCTGTGTAGCTTTGTGCCTTTCCTGGAACTTACTTGGTAGCCCAGGCTGGCCTCTAACTCAGAGATCTGCCTGGCTCTACCTCCCGGGTGCTGGGATTAAAGGCGTGCACCACCACTGCCCAGCTCTCAATCAAATGTTTTTTTGCAGTTAAAAATCCCAAAGACAACACAATCCAGATTCTCTGTAATATTCATCTTTACATGGCTTTTTTATATTAATTTATCATTTTTTTGTCTCTTTCAAGCCTACGTATATTTTACACACATTGTAAACTATTCCATCTGAATCAGTCTTATTGTGAGCCTATCGCTTTAAACTGCAGCATTCTAAGACTGAAACAGTGTTGTGACTGCTGGCTCTGTCCACTTCAGCTTCCCAACATGGTCGTGGTATGTTTTCTGCCAGTTTTGTGAGCCATCAAGTCTCAGAAATAGTGACTCTACGCTTTTATCAAAGCAGCATGTAGCCCAGAAACCTCTTTTTATTTTTAATACTAGTAAAGACTAAATCTACCACACAGCATAATGTGCCACTGGCAGACACCTCATTCCCGCCATACTGCCAGTCAAACACACAGGCCAGGAACCCACCAGTATTCAAACCTGCATTTTGCAACATCTAGCTGCCCATATGAGACATGAAGCAGGAACCTGGTTTTGGCTCTGTTTAGAATTGGTTATTAAATATTCTCAGGTTTAAGGTGGAAACTTGAGTCATTGGGTGCCATTTGTTGCTGGATAGATTCTCTCAAGATTCCACCAAACCCCACAGTCCCACAATCCAAGTATAAAATAATCATTCAGACGCTTATATTACTTATAAACTGTATGGCCATGGCAGGCTTCTTGCTAACTGTTCTTATATCTTAAATTAACCCATTTCTATAAATCTATACCTTGCCACATGGCTGGTGGCTTACTGGTGTCTTTACAGGTTGCTTGTCCTGGCAGTGGCTGCAGTGTCTCCCCCTCCTACTTCCTGTTTCCCCAATTCTCCTTTCTCCTTGTCCCGCCTATACTTCCTGCCTGGTCACTGGCCATCAGTGTTTTATTTATTTCGAGCGATATCCACAGCACTTCTGGTTTACTTTTTGTTTATTAGATTTAATTTATTTATTACGTGTGTGTGTGTGTACGTGTGTGTGTGTTTTAATGCCATTGTGTGCTCATAGAGATGAGAGGACAATCTGTAGAATAGGTTTCCTCCTTCCACAATTTGCTACATGCAATTAAACTATGTTTCTCACATTTCAAGGCAGGATTTATTTATTTATTTATTTATTTATTTATTTATTTATTTATTCAGGTTTTTTGAGACAGAGTTTCTCTGTGTAGCTTTGGCACCTTTCCTGGAATTCACTCTGTAGCCCAGGCTGGCCTCGAACTCACAGAGATCCACCTGCCTCTGCCTCCAGAGTGCTGGGAATAATGGCATGTACCACCACCACCCGGCAGGATCTTTTTATTAATGAGCCAACTAATAGACCAATTTCTGGATAATTATTTTTTGACTATAATTTTTTTCTCACAATTTTGTTTGAGATTATAATTTAATTACAATTTTTCTCCCATATCCTCTTTCCAATCTTTCCCACCAACTCCTGTCCATTCTCCTTCAAATGCATGACCTATTCTTTCATCAACTTTATTGCTTGTGTGTATCTTTGTCTCTATTGGTCTGTCTCTGTGTTTTTGCTGGAGGGCTTCTCTCCAGGCTCTACCAAGCCCCGCAGACCCACAATCCACTTATAAAATAATCACTCAGACGCTTATATTACTTACAAACTGTATGGCTGTGGCAGGCCTTTTGCTAACTGTTCTTATATCTTAAATTAACCCATTTCTATAAATCTATACCTTGCCTCGTGGCTGGTGGCTTACCGGCGTCTTTACATGCTGCTTCTCCTCGAGGTGGCTGCAGTGTCTCTCCTCCTTCTTCCTGTTTCCCCAATTCTCCTCTCTCTTTGTCCCGCCTATACTTCCTGCCTGGTCACTGGCCATCAGTGTTTTATTTATATAGAATGATATCCACAGCACTGTGTCTGTGTGTGTCTGTGTCTGTCACAAACACCCTTAAAGGACAAGATCAGATCCCAGTAATATTGAAAAGCAGAGAAACGAGATTTATTCAACATGACCACTCAGGAAATCAGTATTCAGGCTCCTGATAAGATGTCATAAGTTTGAAAACAAGGCAAAAGTTAATAACAACTAAGAAGTCCTGGTTTTCAGGCTCCTAATAAGATGTCATAAGTTTGAAAACAAAGCAAAAGTTAAGCACAACTAAGAAGTTCTGTTGAAAGTATTGTCAAGCCCATCATTGATTCTTTAGTTTCTATTGCAAAGTGGTCAAAACATATTCAGAAACATCTGAAAACTCTATGGAGACACATCACTCCTCCTCAGGCGATTACCAAACTGTAGTTTTCTTCTCCCAACATAAGATTCATCAGAAAGTTCCAACAATATGGAGATCTGGTTTTCAATAGTACAATAGTTAAAAGAGTAAGTACGAATACTTCTCTTCAGAAGCTCTTCCTTCGTGTCAGGACTATCTGAGACTTACCTTGAAAATAACCAGTGCCACAAAAAAATGATGGTTTTGATACCGAAATGAATAAGTGAACTGAGCACCAATACTCTTTTATCTCTGCTTTTGTATTATAAAAGCTTAGTGATATACTTCCTTGTGATTTTGCCATCATCAAACCCCCATGATGGGCTGTATGTACCCTCATACACATTGTTGCAACAATAAGAAAATTACCTGAACAGAAAATTGATAGAATGAAGTGGGGCTGTAGCATGATAAACATGACTATGTGGTTTTTCAGAGGAAGGTGGAAGAATTTTGCATTATAGGCTAAAGGAACCCAAGACAGATCTAAGCAGAGCTTATCAGACCAATCTACTGAGAGTTGGGAAGATAGATGTGCTTAGAGAAATGAACACAGTGGAGATCTAACTCGAGATCTCAGAGCGTAACAGACACTCTACTGAAAACTGAGTAGAAACCAGCCTTTATGTAGTTTACCAAAGATCTTTGCTCTATGTTTTTTAAACTCTTGAAAACTTGAGTTAGGCTGCAAAAAGTAATAGGTTAATTTATTTGATGGTAAAAAATTTCAGGAGAGCATTTAGGCACATTAACTGTCCATTTTCTTTATGAGAGTCTATAGAAAGAGAGCACAGGTGAAAGAAAAATTTTACAAAACAGTGTCTAATTTGTAAGAAAAAGAGTGTGACTAGGTACAAAGGTAAAGACAGAGATCGTGCATAGTTAGCTTCGGCTGTCAACACGCCACAAACCTTGAATCTCATGGGAAGAGGAAACCTGAGTAATTGCCTACATCAGATTGGCCTGTGGCATATCTTGGGGGATTTTCTTAATTGGTAAATTATGTAAGAGGTCCAAGGCCATTTTGGGAAATATTTCTAAGCTTTAGGGATGAACTGTTCAGGAAAAGAAGTTGAAGACGCACCTGAGAGTAAGTCTTTTATCTGCTTTGCTCAATGTTTCCATCCTATGTTCCTGAGTGAATTCTGCCCTGAGTTCCCTCAATAACAGGCTGTAAGGTTTTACTAACCTGTAAGATGAGTAAAAACCACTTTCTTCAAGGTACTTTTGGCAACAGCAACAGATAAGCAAACTAGAACAGGAATGTTTCCAGGATGTAGGAAAGTGGGGTACTTCTTGAATGGACCTGCCCATGTTGGACTATTTTAGAAGATTGTGGAAGTGTTTGGAACTTGGGATGAATGTGCTCAGAGCTTATTGCACTGTTGCTTCTGGAGCTTGGCAATAAGAATGTTGAGAGAAATATAGACTATGGAGACTGATTTTCTTCAAACTGAAACAAATACTCTATCAGGGATATCTAGGTGATAGTTTGAACTATGATTTCTTGACAAATTAATCTAAAGCATCAGCTGGGATTATAACAAAGGACAAGAACCACTGAAGTTAAAAAAAAAATTCTTCCCTGGGACAATGGATTGGCAAGTTAGGGTTGATAAATAAGCAATGACTAATAAACAGCCAGCATGATTGATGAGGAAACTTCTGGGAAATATTCTTGGTGGCTAATTTTATGTCACCTTGACACAGTCTGTATTCATCTAAGAAAAAAGGAAGCTCGATTAGAGAAAAGTCTCTAGATGTTGTTGTAAACACTTAAGCCTATAGTGCATTTTCTTAATTAGTGATTGATGGGGCAGAGTCCAACCCATTGTGAGTGGGACATCACTAGGCTTGTGATCTTGGGTCTTATAAGAAAGCAGGCTGAGCAAGCCATAGAGAACAAGCTAGTAAGCAGCACTCCTCCAGTTCCTCTGCCTCAGATCCTTCCTTCGGGTCCTTTCTCTGTTTAAATTATTGTCATTATTTATTTCAGTGATGAATAGTGATATGGAAGCATAAGCCAAATAAATTATTTCCTCCTCGGTTTGTATTTTCTCATGGTGTTTATCACAGAGAGAGAGTAACCATAATGCAGACAATGCTCATCCAAGATCAGCACAAACAGTTGTGCCAGTGGGGGAGGGTAGACTGGATGTCAAAGTGGAAAACAAGTTGGTAGCATGTAAGAGCTTCCCATGTGGTACTGGTTTTGAAGGCACCTGAAACTTAGGACCGTGAAAAGCCACAAGAGGCCATTGGTAAAATGGTTTATTTGTAGAGGACACGTTGGCATACTTTGTACACAAGGACGGTCACATGACTGTCGAAAACAATAGTATGGGTGGCTTGGAGCTGGCATGAGCCTACCAAAGAACTTTTGTGTTCTGCATAGGGGATAGTGGGATAAGTGTGGAAACCCAGCCTTTACAGTCAAGAATACATTGGGTAAAGCCCCAGACAACAGATACTGAACTTTATAGGATGTTTGACTTTTGTTTTGCCTTGATATGAATGAAACTATGCCCGATTCTTCCCTTTGGGACTAACAGAGCATATAACTTATTTTGGAATTTACATGATCCCACAGTTCAGAGATTTTGGTTTTCTAAAAAGAATATAGACTTTCAAATTATTGGAATCTTTAAAAAGATGATGGGACTTTTAAGATTTGGACTGTGTTTTATATTGTGATATTAACATGAGATCTCTGGAACAAGAAACAAAAAAAGTATGTAGGGCTTAAGATGAATGTGTCCTTGCATAAAATTTGGCAAGGGGTGGAATATTATAGTGAGTTATAACTACCAATTTGAACCAAAACTAGAGTGAGCTAGGAAGAGTCATTGTCAATTTGGGAATTTACTCCATGATATTAGTGAATGGCATGACTATGAGGCATTTTCAAAAATGGTAATTGTTATAAGAAGATGCATCCAGCTGTGTAGGAAGGGTAGCTGAACATGAGACTTGAAGCAAGGTGGTAAGCAACCACAATGGTTGATGTTTATTCAAGCTTTTGAATTGGCTTCCTGCTTCAGTTATCTTCAATGATGCACTGAACAGTGGAAGTTTAAAGAAACTGATATTTACTCAAGATGTATTTGAACACGGTGTTTACCATGGCAACAGAATCAAAACAATAACAGATAGTATAGAGAAGTTATTCTAATTGTTGTTAACACCACTGATAAAATTAGTCTTGTGAATGAGAGAAATATCAAAAGTTTTCAGAAAATAAGACCCCACGAATTGACATTTATAAATTGTGAAAAGGCCAAATAATTTGAATTAAGACATTCTAAACCGAAAATGCTGTTGCAGGTGTTCCTGCTTAAAGCAACTGCCTGAGTTAAGGTGATGTTTTCTCAGGGTCAGTGTAGCAGGTACAAAGAGGATATTGCAATTGCAGTTCAGTGCTGCCAGACTACTAGCAATTAGCAGAACTTGAGATTTTCTTCTATATTATTGGATTTGCAGGCATTAAATATACACAAATGAGGTACCATAGTGACTTCTACCAAAGCTCAATAAAGGCACCAGCATCCAGGAAATGTGTGGAAGGTGTGGATTATCTGTAAGAAAACCAATAGATACTACTGAATGATGCTGGGACGGTCAAGCAAAAATGAAATGAATACCAGTGGATGTTAGAGATGCTTGGGCTATGGGAGTGCTTAATCTTGCCTTTATGCCCCAATTTCTTGCTTCTGAGGTTGAAATTATTACTCTGTATCACTGCATACTGGAATCGTATAGTTTATCTTTAATTAGTTTCCAGGGACTCACAGGTAAGCGTCGATGCTGCATTGTAGAAGACATTTTGTTCTCCTGACTTTTGAACTGTGTTGGGGATATTAATGGCTACTGAGAACTTTAGAAATGAAATAAATGTTCTCCTTGTTCTAAGACGAACATGAGATTTTAGAGGGGGATGTGTGAAATGTTATTTGAAGCAATGCATTTGGGAAAGAAGGTGATGTTAATTAACCTTTAGATATTGTAGTGGTTAATCTTCACTGTCAATTTTATTGGATTTAGAATTACAACGAAAACACTTCTCTGAATATACATGGAAGGGTATTACCAGAAAGGTTTCACTGAAGAAGGAAGACTCTACCCCATTGTGAGTGTCACTACTAATATGTTGGGCCTTGAATGAAATAAAAATGAGAAAGCAAGTTATATGCCATCATTATTTTACCTGTTCTTCCAGATTGGTAAAGAATATGATCCTCTGTGTCCTGCTCCTGTTACCATGAATGCTTAACTACAATGGGTTATACTTGGAACTGGGAGCTAAAGTAGACTCTTCCTTATTAAATTTCTGTTGCCAATTTTTTTTTGTCAAAGCAGCAATAAAATCAACTAACCCAAAATACAAGGTATTCATATAGATTTATAGTCCAGTCTTGCATCACTAGGGTTCAATAGACAGAAAGCTAAAAAATTATGGATTAAAACTACACTGGTTAAGTCTACGGTAAGTACAGATAAATGCTTTCTTGAGATTCAATCGTTATTATTATCTTATTTACTAGAAAGAATACACCAATGATTTGTCAAATATGATATATAAAACATAAAAACTATCCAGGAATGGAAGAAAATGAAGTATAATTTTGGTGTTGAATTTAAAGGATCATCACTGCCCACTAAGGTGAGACTAAATAACAGGTTAATGAAAACACCTAAACAAGACTTTATACTATTACATATTAAACTCAGGAAACATTGGTAAAAACGGTTCTGAAATAACTAAAAACTAGATGATAAGACAAAGGGCTGTGAAATATCATCTTGACTGTATCTTGCCTAGTCATTGTAGTCCCAAACTCACAATGACTATGCATCCTTGTGCTGGGGTTTACAGAAGAATGAACTTATCTACACTCATGTCAAGATTGAGCATGGAATAAAGAAGCTCTCTCTCTCATTTCTGGATTTTTACTGGTAGAACGAGGGAAACAGAATCCAATGGCTTTAAGTTGTATACCCTCTGATGACCCCATGATACTCCAATAATTAATCCCCATCCTATAGTCTCACAGATGACCCTGGTTTAAATAAATGGGTCACAAAACAAAAATGTACATTATGAATCTAGGTATGTAGGCAAATACTGGCATGGACGTCGGCATGGTTGATAAGGTCAAGAGAGGCCTCCATTCACACTCAGATGGAGGATGCGATACAAAGATGAAAGTGACTCTTTGAATTCTGTAGCAATTATACATGGAACAATTATGAATCCTGGTCAGAGTTTTTTGCCAAAAGTGTCTCTATGTACTCTACACAGTATTTTGGTATTTAGAGCCCCAGAGTTACTGCCACCCTCAATATATGGTGTAGTCAGTTAAATGATGACAGAATATGAAAAGTAAAAACATCAAAGTGGAACACACATTTATGTTGTCTCCCATTGGCTGATCTCCATGATCTGCCCATTCCAGGGGATCAAGATAATTAGCAAAGAATTTAAAGAAGGAGATATTTTAGATGTTATTCTTTCAGTTCCTTAAGCAAGACAAACACTTTCTGTAGCTTCTTTGTTTTAAATTGTTCATTTTCCCAAAATGTTCACACTTTGCCTGTGTGTATCTGCTGTTCTGCTATAGCACACTGCTGTCCTTTTAGGAGACTACATTATCTGTTTCTCAACTAACCTCAACAGTAGCAGACACTTGAGTTGATTTAATAAGTAGAATAGAAAAAAAAATTTTACTTTGCCAGTTCCAAGGAACTTTGATCATTAATCGATCTCGTACCTTTCCAAATTTTCGAAGGCTGACTTGAGATGTGTGCTTTAAGATGCATATGCTGTTCTACTTGAAGCTCTCTTACATTTGAAAGAACTTGTGTAGGTTCCCTGATAGAAATCTCTATCTGAGCTCCAGGGTTAATTCATAAGTTATTGTTCTTTCTTGTTCACCCTTTCTGCCGTCTTCTGACTGTAATGAAAGAGGAACCTAAATAGGAGTCACTTTGCTAAGTTCAGAAAGTACAGGGAAATGTGAAGGATAATATCAATATATTTTCTCACACTTGAACACTTCAGGATAGATGAATGCAGCAGAAATTGATTGCTAGAACTGTTACAAAACTGGCTTA
The DNA here is from genome assembly GCF_004664715.2 of Peromyscus leucopus. NCBI lineage: Eukaryota > Metazoa > Chordata > Mammalia > Rodentia > Cricetidae > Peromyscus > Peromyscus leucopus. The sequence continues at coordinate 29,486,792 of NC_051070.1, forward strand.
TACCCAATGAGGTTAATATTAAAACTGGACAATAGCAGGATAAAAAAAGACTACAGAATCAACTAAATAGGGTTCTAATTGGCTGACAGAGACTGAAACTGCAGGCATAAGTTTCCCATCCTCACTGCACAGGCCCAATTAACTACTCTGAGGCTTATATTAATCATAAATGCTCATCTGATGGCTCAGGCTTGTTACTACCTAACTCTTACATTTAAATAAATCCATATTTCCTATATATCTATGCTTTACCACATGGCTCATGGATTGTTACCTAATTTTCTATGCATCTTGCTTCCTTGTTGGCTGGCTGGTATCTCCTCTGAGTCTGACCTTCTTCCCAGCTTTCTCAGTTTGGCTCTCCCATCTAACCTTATTCTGTTCAGCACTGGCCAGTCAGCTTATTTATTAAACCAATCACAGTGACAAACATTCACAATGTACAAAGGGATTATTACATAGCATTTTCATTTTTTTTCTAATTAAAAAGGAAGGTTTGAACTTTAACATATTTAAACTATATATGACAAAAACAGTTATCAAGAGTGACAGCTACAACATCTAGACTATTTGTATTTGGCAAAATTAGAGGAAACATTTTATTATCTATTTTATCTTTGTGAGTCTAAAGTTTTATACTTAATTTACCTTCTATCATTGCTAAGGAAAACTATAACTATAACTATCTAGTTTTCTACTCCATCAAAGATTCCAGAGAATGAAATGTTACCTAATGACAGGGACTTTAGGCTGCCTGGACAGTCACCCAAAGTGCCTCTGAAACATTGGGTCATACAGCTCTGGCCTATAGGCCTAGCATATCTGACAGACTTTTCTGTGAAGCATGGAATTTTGAAGGACTATCTTACTTTGTCTTGGCAAAGTTCAGTAATCGCCTTTCTTACTTCCTACTGGTCCAGTTTCAACAGTATCTGTCAACAATTGAGGAAAGTATGATTTCTTTGCCTAAATGGCTAGCCTTTGCCATGAAGAAACCAAACTCTATATGGAGTTTCTTCAATGCCCATCTTCTCTGAAGTAGATTGGTACTGCTAGGAGCAGACATGTCCCACTGTCATGAAAACATTCAGGTTATTATACATATTAAATGCCGTATTTTGTAGGTCTTTCCAATGTTTGAAAACCACCATATTTCTATCTAAATATATCTGTGTATGACCTTGAAAACATATCTAACATGACTATAGGTTTAACTCTTATAGATTACTACTAACCTATATTTCTTAATTGTACAATACATTTCTAAATGAGCTGTATAAGCACAATACCTTAAATAAGAGTAGAAATATACATAAAATATAACACAATTAACTTTAAATTTGCATCAATAAACCAAATCTACTCCAATGTAAACTATTTAAAATTAATAGTAGTGAGGTTTTTGTATTAAAGTAGATTCAATAATATACTATTTTATCTCATCATATCTACATTATATCCCCCCTTTCTCCTTTAGAAAGAGATTTTGGAATTTAACTTCTTCATTTTGCTTCTTTCCTGACCATGACCAATAAGAACTTGTGACCAATCTCCCTTAAATGATAATAAACATTCATAACCAATTTTTGGGGAATGTAAGCATAGTTGTCTAGACTAATTCCTGTTGATTTGATTCCTGTCTAGCCTCAATCTAATCAGCTATTGGCTAGCCAGCTTGATAATTAAACCAGTCACAGCAACAAACCTATACAATGTACAAAGGAATGATCCCACAGCATGAAACAGCAAGCACGGAGCCTGCATGGGTCTTCACTATGTTCCCTGCTCATATGTTGTGGTTGTTTAGCTTGCTGTTTTTATGTGACTCCTAATAGTACTGGTGTCTCTGACTCTTACGACTTCTCTTTGGACACCTTTTCTCCTACTGTATTGCCTCATCTAACCCTAATCTGATGGTTGTGTCTAGTCATATTGTAACTTGTTATACCATGTTTGGTTGATATCCCTGGGAGGCCTGCTCTTTTCTTAAGGGTAACAGAGGAGAAGGTGATCTGGGAAAGAGGGGAGGTAATATGAGTGGGGGACAGACTGATAGGAGTGGAGGGATCAGAAACTGTACTTCCTTTCTCCCCCAGATGCACTCCCCTTTTGTTTCCTCTTCAGAAAAGAGCAGGCCTCCAAAAGAGGATGGACAAACAGCAAAAACAAGATACAAGATAAGAAATGAAACCTCATATTGAGGGTGGAAAAGGCAAGCCAATAGGAAGAAAAGAGTCTTAAGAGCAGACAGAAGAGTCGGAGACACACCCACTCACACTGTTAGGAGTCCTACAAAAACACTAATGTGGTAGTATTGTGTTCCCAAAAATATTGTACACCCTATAAATTTATTTGGGATCAGAGACAGAACAGCCAGTAGATACAAAGGTTAGAAAATGGTGGCACTCACACCTTTAATCCTAGCATTCCAGAGGCAGAAATCCCTCTGGAACTCTGTGAGTTCAAGGCCACATTGGAAACAGCCAGGCATGGTGACACATGCCTTTAATTCCAAGAAGTGAGCTTTTAATCCCAGGGAGTGATGGCAAAAAACAGAAAGATATATAAGGCGTGAAGGCAGAAACTAGAAGCATTTGGCTGGTTAAGATTTTAGGCTTTGAGCAGCACAGCTCAGCTGAGATTCATTCTAGATGAGGACTGAGAAGCTTCCAGTCTAAGGAAACAGGATCACCTGAGGAACTGGCGAGGTGAGGTAGCTGTGGTTTGTTCTGCTTCTCTGATCTCCCAGCATTCACCCCAATAACTGGCTTCAGGTTTGATCTTATTAATAAGAACTTTTTAAGATTCCTGCTACACACTAAGCTAACAGCCATAACATAAGCAGAGGACTTGATACAGAACCACACAGGCCCCATATTTGCCCTTTCAGCTTCTGTGAACTCATGTGAGTCCTGCTTAGTTGATTTAGTGGGGCATGTTCTCTAGGTGTCCCTCTGACTCTCACACTTCCACATAATCCTCCCCAACTTCCACATCATCCCTTGAATTTCAAGGGAAGCGACCAGATGGAGACATCCGATTTAGACTCTCTCTGGTTGGAATCTTCATCTTTATGTTCTAGTCTCTATGACAAGAGGTCTCCTACAGGCTATGAAAAGAGAAAGGTAGACACCAACCTAGCCACAAAACCTTCCATCTACAATTTGTCTAGCCTGAAAAGATGTGCTAGAGCAATGGTGGCTAAGAACTTGTGGGAATAGCCAATGAATTCCTAATTTAACTTGAGGTCCACTCTACAAAAGGGAATCCATGCCCGACACTGCTTGGATGCCAAGAACAGGAGACTGGACAGCCAAGAGATGTAAAGTAGAACCAAGCACAACTGATTAAAGAAATCAATAAAATGATTATTAATGATATTCTGCTATATTCACAAATTTCTTCCTTGTCCAGTTGCCATCAGAGGCTTCCTCCAGCATCAGATGAGAGCTGATAAGAGAACCACAACCAGATATCAAGGATTGTCTTTCAAATAGCAGTCCCAGGATTATGTTTAGAAACTGCTATATTGTTTTACAGGTCAAAAATGGAGAAAGAAAAATTGGCTCCAGATCATAACTGGGCTTAGCATATTGAATTGGGATGGCTATATATTTAGAAAAGGTATTTTTTGAATGTAGAGTTAATGTTGGAATAAATTAAAATTGAGAAAAATGGTGATGAGTTTAATGTGTTTTGTGGGGTGAATATGAATTTTAGAGGACAGAGATCAGTGTATATTAGGATGATTAATTCTCTCTCTCTCTCTCTCTCTCTCTCTCTCTCTCTCTCTCTCTCTCTCCAAAAAAAGAGTATCTTCCTGGAATCATAGAATGTAACTTTACTTTGAAATAGAGATTGGAAAATGCAATTTGTTAAGATGAGGTCATAATGGATTAGAGTAGTCCTGAAATCCAATTATTGGTGCCCTTGTAAGAATAGTTAAGAACACAGAAATAAGTATACAAGAACATGGCATAAAGACAGAGGCAGATATTGGATGAAAGCCACCAGCCTAAGAACTCCAAAGATTTTCCATGGTCATCAAAAGTTAAAAATATCAAAGCAATAGTTATTACTTAGAGTTTTACAGACAGAGCATGGTCTTAAGGATCTAGAGCCTGGGACTTTATAAGACTATTTTTGGGGCCAGAGAGATGGTTTTTAGTGCTCCAGGAGAGGAACAAGGTCTACTTTCAAGTATCTACAATAGTCTGCACATAACCACAGTTCTAAGGTACTCAGTGTCTTATTTTTGCCTCTACAGGTACTTAAATACATATAATGTTTATATATACATTCAGTGCCATACACTATAATAAAATAAAAAAGTTAAAGAGAACATTATAAAAATTGAGACAATGTATCATTCTGTTTCTATTATTTTCAATAGAAGAAAAATGGATGATAACACAAAGTAATAAAAATAGATTATTGTTTCCATAGAAGTTTAAGGTACTTCATTACAGAGAAATGGACAGACCAGTGATGCTTTGTACCTTTTAGGAGAAGTAGAGTCATATCTCAGAAGTCATACTGAATTTTCTTTTTCAGGCACAATTTCTCTTCCATTGACTGTGTGCATATTCTGTTTTTCCACTCAACCCTGAAAATAAGGCAACATGGGTTTCTGTATCCACAGAGTCTACTCATAGCAAACCTATATAGTATTATATTTTTATCACTATGACAAAATCCATAACAGAAACAATTTAAGGTAGGAAAGGTTTATTTTGCTTCACCCTTTCAGAGGAAGTCATGTATCATGTCAAGGGACATATGACAATGTGGTCAATTTGTAATGGTAAGAGTTGTTTTCTCAGTGTGTGGAGTGTGAGACAAGCCAGAATAGCTCAGTCTCTGTGGCCCAGTCTTTGACAACCTGCCATGGTTCCTAATGGCTTCACAACTTTCCAAAACTCTGCCAACAGCTGAAGTCCAATCATTCAAAATATGACTATATGGGGTATATTTCACAATCAAATCCTTAAGCCTGAAATTGTGAATTAGAAACCAAAGAAAACAATGAAGAAAAAAATCTAATAGACCTCAATTTTTTATATAAAATGTAAGTAAAAGTCAGTCTCATACGCCATTTAAAATATTGTTCTCTCTCAATTTAAACGAATATAAACAAGTTATATTACCTAGATTTAAGAAATATTTTCAGATAATTTTAAGACACTGCACTAGAAAAGTCACTTACAATGTATCTGTAGTAAACAAAAGACCAATTTATGAATTAGAACAATTCCATCTTCGAACTCCTTTACTCCTATAATCAGCTTTCATCTTACGTTCTCCTCTTCTGCATAGCCCACAAGATCAGCTGTTGTGGTTCTGCTTCAAATCACACATCTGCAGGCTTGCTCCAATTTTCATGAACACAGCTGGCCTCATCCTTGCTCAGCTGTTTGCAGCTTCAGGCTTGAGGGATAGGGGCTGTCTGGAATGTTTCTTGAATCGTGCAAGGGCACAAGCACAAAAGCACTACTATCTGAGAATTCAGATGGATTTCATGCTGAGGCTTTTATTTTGGTGGCCAAAAGAAGTTGTATGCCTTAGACAAGTTTTGGTGTCTGAAAGGCACAGTGGCTCTCCAGTCAAATGCAAATGCTGCAGGAATATGTCTTAGAATTCTGACAGGGAATGACTGATGGCCATAAGTTCCAGCTTAACTTAGTGATTTTAGTGAGATCCAGCCCACCAAGGAGACTTGAAAAAACCTCTAGTTAGGAATCTAAGTTGTCAAACATTTGTTTTTCATATTACTATTATTTTCAAATAATTATTATAATGTTATAGGCATGGTAATTATTGATGCCTTTCAAGAAATTACTCAGAACCAGAGAGATGACCTAACTGCCCAGCTGAAATAACTGTGCTAGACATTCAGAGATATAGTTTGTCTTGTTCTGTAATTGTTTTATGCCTCATCATACTAGCACATTTACAATCTCATTTTCTATAATCCATGGTCCAGATAATTTTACAGTACACTTCATAGTACAAAAATGTTGAGCAGGGCTTGAAAATAACTGAATATTTACAGATGATTATACCAGACAAAAATGCTCTAGTTAGAATTTTTTACATTCTACTATGAAAAGTTTCCCATCAATATATCATTCAAATGTTATAGCTAACTCTGAAAATGGTGCAGCTGATTTTAATAAGTTGTTATAAGACAAAAAATGCTAAAAGTATTTGGTCTCTCCCTCCATATACTTCTTCCTTTTCTTCTTCCCCCACCTTCTTTTTAAGGTTTATGTTTTTCCTACTGTGTAACATGTTAACAATGAGAATATTATAACTTTGAATGTTCTGATTATTTTATGTATTTCAATATTCCTTTATTTTTGACTTTTTTTTTTTTTTTTTTGAGACAGGGTTTTTCTGTGTAGCTTTGCGCCTTTCCTGGGACTCACTTGGTAGCCTAGGCTGGCCTCGAACTCACAGAGATCCACCTGGCTCTTCCTCCCTAGTGCTGGGATTAAAGGCGTGCGCCACCACCGCCCAGCCTATTTTTGACTTTTAATACCTAAACGGCTTTACTGACTATGAATAATACATGAAAAATAAAAAAAAAAATCACAATAACTGCCATGAATGTCACGTTCAGAAGGGACACAATCTTTTTAGATGGTTCTTCACTACTCTCCACAATTGCATAAATTAGTTCAGAAAACCAGTCCTTTATTTCTGTAATTGTCCTGGCTTCTTTTATCAATACATGGAATCCTGGAATTATTTGAATGAGAACCAAAAGCAAAGACACTAGGCAGGAGGTTATTGAGGTTAATGATCAAAGTACAACATAATATTTTATGTATATTTTTATTTTTTACATAAGTAGCACCATTGCTATCAACAAAGTAAACACAATTACTTTTTGAAATTGAGTTTGATTTTCTTCTAGCTTAATTTAGGTCATCAGCGTCTTATGTGATAATAGCTCTACCTTACACACATGCCTGCAGTCATTACTTTAATCTTTGTGTTCATAAAAATGGACACTCTGTTCTGTTTATTACCCGGATTATGTTAAACTATCTTTTAAAATACATTTGTAATATTTCATCAGAAATGCTAATTTATTTATTAATACAACACTAACAGTTCAATATATTTTTATGTTGTTACTTGTAAAACACCTTTCCTGGAGTAGGGTTTCACACACACACACACACACACACACACACACACACAAAATATAAGAATAGCCAACAAATGCCTGACTTTTAAAATATAGCCTGACAGACCACTTCTAGAAAAATTATAGTATTTATATTCATGATGGAAGGTAGAAAGATATAAAGAGTAACTACTGATGTTAACAGGACTTAATTTTATCTAAGTTATCATTTATCTTAAATTTTGTTTCACTTTTTTCTGTTTTATTATACTATAGTTTTTATTACTTTTTGGCCTGTTGATTTAGATCAAGGGAAATTATATGTTTTCCACATTGCTGAAAATGTGTGTGTATGTGTATGTGTATGTGTGTGTTTGTGTGTGTGTGTGTGTGTGTGTGTGCGCACATGCACAAGCCTGTGTGTGTGTATGTGTTGTGGGTTTTACTTTCTTGAGTTTTAGAAATTTAATGTGTGTATTAGAGCTATGGCTAAAAGTTATGTTACACAATACAGTTTTTAAAATTACTAAAGACTAGATATTTTAAATTTCATCATGTAAATTATGTATATAAGTGTTGATAGCTACATCAATCAGGTGCATATAATACTTTATAATTTTTATTGAATTTGAAAATCACACTATTGTCCATGAATATATGCTGGCTCTGATGTCAATTATAAGAGGTGAAATATAAAATAAAAGATTTAGCTGTTTGGAGAAGATATATCTCATTTATTCTCATAAAGGAACCCCCATCAGGGGGTAATAATGTCTGTTTGAATTAGACCTTATAGTATCCATTCATGCTTTTGTCATTTGAAGATTAGGTTACTGCAATCTCCCACTGGCTGCTCACCCCAGAGGTAGCTGCATGATTTCCTGATGGAGTGAAGTAAGGCTCTCAAATTCCCCTTGAAAAGGACATTAGTCTAAACATAGTTTCATGATCCTTTTATTATTTTTATCGAAACTTCAGATTAAACAGTTTATTGATTTTGAAAAAAAGTCTTTAAAACTTTTTAATGGCATTGGCTTGCTAAAAATTTGATGTCTTTTTCTTTAGGTTTTTTTTTTTTTTTTTTTTTTAACACACGGTAAAGCTATCATTCTGTCCAGTTCAAGGATAACTTACACTTGTAAGATGTTAAAGCTTATAGAGTTGATATTCAAACATAGAATTCAACCTGTTTGGAACAGGTAAGGCCCCATATCCGGACTGGGCAGACCAGGTCCCTATTCGCTAGGCACCGGGGGTACATCTTGTGCCCATCTCCAAAGCCACTGGAGCCACTTCACCTGCCCCCTCGCCAAGAAAACAGCCCCCCGAGACACTAGTGAAAACTGGAGTCACAAGTCCAACCTGCACTGATTGGGAACAGAAAATAGCCCCCCTGTGAAACCAGTGAAAACCGGAGACATAAGCACACCCTGCTGTCGAAGAATTTGTAAACAGTCTTATTAAATAAGAAACACAGAGACAAATACAGAGGTAATAGCCAAAGAGATCAGAGCAATAGCCACAACTAGGTTTAGCTAGTACTTCCATAGAGAGAGCTTCTTGCAGTCTACCCTGTCTTTTTATTGCCTTTCTGTTCCACTTTCTCATTGGCTCTAAGCCCAGCTACATGACTTCCTTGTCACTGCCTGTCTATACAGACCTCCAGGTCTCTATGGTTGGTACTGGGATTAAAGGCCCATGTCACCATGCTTGCCTATGTGCATGATCACACAGAGTTCCTGCCTGCCATTTTATCAGATTAAAGGTGTGGGCTACCACTGCCTGACTTCTGTTTGTGGCTATTTGACCTCTGATCTCCAGGCAACTTTATTTGTTAACATACAAATAAAATATCACATTTCAACACAAATAAAATATCACCACACCCTGCACTGATTGGGAACAGCAGAGATTAGACCAAGAGCCCGGATTAGACCAAGAGCTCCCTTTAGAAGACAAATATCAACTGGACCAAAAGAGGCTACCTCAGACACAAGCATCACTTGCATGGAGTGGAGGAAGAGTTGAGTAGATGCCAGTGCAAAAATACAGTCAACAACATAAAGACCAATATGGTACCATCAGAACCTAATGGTGCTACATCAACAGGAACTGAACATCCCAAAGCAGAAGAACCAGAAGAAATAGACCTTAAAAATGACCTGAAGAAGATAATAGAAACTTTAAAGAGAAAATGAAAATTACCCTTAAAGAATTTGAAGAAAAGATTTAAAAAAATGGGAAGAAATCAATAAATCCCTTAAAGAAAGCCAAGAAAAAGCAATTAAACAGGTGACTGAAACAGTCCAAGATTCGATAACTGAAATAGAGGCAATAAAGAAGACACAAACTGATGGAAAGCTGGAAATGGAAAATCTGTGTAAACCAACAGGAACTACAGATGCAAGCACAACAAACAGAATGCAAGAGATAGAAGAAAGAATCAAACAGGGAATTCCATCAATGAATGTGTTCTATATATGCAAAGTATGTTAATCTTTTATAAATAAGGATAATAATTCAAAGATGGCATGTAAACGTAATTACTAATAATTAACAGTGCAATAATTAACATAACATTATAGGTTGTTTGATTAGATGGTAGAATACTAGTTTCTTGAAAGGTATGGCATGTTTAATTTTTAAGTGTTAGATTTAATACGAACATAAACATTATGTATATGACTCCCATTTGGTAAATGATATATTTATGTGAACTCCTCTTAAAAAGTAATTGATGCTGAATAGTGTATCATTCTGTATTTACAAATGAATAATAGCATGCACTTATGTTAAAGTTAGTGCAAATGACATGAATAAAAACAAGACAATAATACCCTGTGGGTTTACAAGCACACATTCTCTGAGAGACACCAGTGGATTTATAGGAACAATATTGCAAAGTTCCCTGTGTGATCAGAGATGGATCATAAACTCTGGGTTTTGTCTCCCTGTGCCCACATAACAAGACTGGCTTCCTATGTTTGTCTGTCATCCAAACTTTCAGACAGGTAGACAAAGGAGTATAAGTGGAACCTACTAGTTTCCAAACTTGTCAAAAACCAAAACAAAAAAACAAACAAAAAAAACCTGTGAGCCCCAGTTATAGGGAATCATAATGATTCCTTAAAAGAAAACACAGATGCTGATAGCAAACGACACCTGGTATCTCCTTCCAGCCTCCACCTGTACAGGTAGAGACACAGGGCTGCATATAATCACACAGACACAAACCTATCAATAACTTGGATTGCTTTTTGTTCATGGTTATTAGAATAATTATTGCCCCCACCTAATATAGAGAAAAATAGGCATCCATCAGAATGTTTCACAGAAGCATAAGTCTGTTCTCCTATGCTAAAAATCACTTCAATTCACCTGTTGCTTTAATTTCCTAGTTTAAATAATATCCAGAAAATCACTTTTATTAGTCTGTATTTAAAAGATATATACCATGTCCAACTCTTGTGTTTATTCAGATAATATAATTGTTGTTTTCATATATTTCTTTATGCAATGATATTACAAATATATGTTACTTTTTATTTTACTTGAAAACATTTTAAATCCCAGCACTCAAGCTGTATTGCATACCCCAAAGTTTTCAGTACAGGGTAGCAAAGAGTCTTCTTCAAGATATTAACAAAAGGCTATAAATATTGTTTTCATTTTTTAGAAAATAAATTTGAAATGCATTCAGTTCTCTGTCCATTTATCATGCATTAAAAAGACAACAAACAGATATTCAATTTCAAAAGTATAGTTTCAAAAAAAAAAGTGCATTCACCATCTCTGTAGTTTTGAAAGGTTTCTGTAAAAATTTTCTTTTAGCCCTCAGAGCTTTGATTTCAACCAGAGCACATGAAAACTTCTTTGGCTACCTTGAGAATACCATTTGCTAGTATGCCTCTGAATTGGGGGTAAGGGTTCTGCATAATTTATACACAGAAGCTCAAGAATGCGTTGCAATATAAATCTTATTTAGCAGCACTAATGAGATATTGACCGCTTCCTCCATTCTCCACAGTGTCTTCATTTTGTACGCTGCAGAGGTGATAATACTAGCAATTGGAGATTTTTCTCCTTGACAAGATAGGACAATGCAAATCCTCTTACAAGGAAAAATATGAATTGAGTGACCATGTCAACCAAATATTTACATGGCAAAGGATATTACTGATGCACAATTTGAGAATGCATTATATGTTAATGAAAAACAATTCTTTCCAATAAATTTCTAGTACATTCAATTACATGGAATGTCAATTGAAATTAACAAATTACTATAATGAAAAAAATAATTCTCAGTAGCTTAATAATTTGTTATCTAATATTCATTATTTCATATCAGTAATTTTTAGTGAATATCAAGTTCTTCTTGAAGGCAAAATACTCATACATATACTTTAAATAAATTATATTTATTGGTAAACAATGAATATCCAATACAATTATTTTTGTTTATATATCAAAGTATCAGTATTTTAAGGACAAATATATCTGTGTCTGAGATAGGTCCATTATTTCTTATATTCTATGTTAAATTTTTGTAATTTTTGTTACATCTATTTTAAGAGTTGATATTCTCAAATCATTAAACATAGTGGGAAAATACAAATGCAGTTCAGTAGTAAAGTGTTTTCATAACATTCTTGAAGACCTGAGCTCAGTCCTCATCATCAATGAATAAAAGCCTGAATGTATTTCACTGTCTCCCCTCACTTATGTCTATGTTATCTGTCCATGAAGACATTCACTGACAAAACTTGCTTGATCACAAGAACATAAAACCCTCATGTTGAGACAGGATAAAAAGTCAGACAGTATCAGAACCTACAATCTTCAGTTCTTACCAACACGACCTCCTAAATGTAAGCTGGAAACATGTTCACAACAATGAACTTGTTGGATAAGGAAATATTCTCAGCTCTACACAAAATATTATAAGCAATGAGAAAGGCTGCATGTTGAAGAGGTGGTCTTTCTCAGGGAACAGCACAGCAATTGGTTGTCCAGTGCCAAATGGTCACTCCAGAAAATATATATACAAGTAACATATAGACAGAACAGGTTATATTTAAGTGTGTGTGTGTGTGTGTGTGTGTGTGTGTGTGTGTGTGTGTGTGTGTTTTGTGTGTGTGTGCACTTGCATACATGTGTGTGTTTAGGAATAGATACTTAAATTTATATAAAAAACACATATAAATATGTATATTTACATATGCATGCATGAATACAATAACAATTAGAGAATAAAAGAGACCATAGATTTGAAGGAGAGCAGGGAGAAGTATGCAGGAGCTTTTGGAGAGAGACATGATAAGCAAGAAATATTATAATTTTGTTATAATCTAAAAAAAAAAAGAGGAAGGAAACACTAATAGCATACAAGAATAGAAAAAAATCACTCTCCATGGGGAGTAGTTTACAAGTGAGAGACAAGAACTTCAACACACCTGATGAAGTCAAGGAAAATTGCCAATACAGGTAGGAGTATACTGATTAAAACAAATAATTAAAATTCAAATAAACCCATTGCTTAAGGCAAAAAAAAAATACACCCTTTGTTTTCTCTTGACTTACAGTCCTTTGTCAACCCAAAAACCTAGACAATGCTCCTCCAAAACACTTAACACTTGATTGTACAAAAAGAAGAGAGAGAAATAAGTGAAAGAGGTTATATTTTAAAGTTATGTTTGAAACTTCAAACATGGTTGTAAATGATTTCATTTCTGAATAATATGATTTCAAAACCCACATGCCTTTACTTTTAAAACCTAGTTGATATATTGCACACAATTTATATATTTTTTCCATTCAAATGAATGACCTACACATTGTAGTCCCTATATTTAGGCTTTATATGTTTCTTTGGAGGAAGAAAGGTTCTAGGTTCTATGACCTGCCTTGGTTAAAAGAAAGTCTGGTTTATCTAGAAAATTTCAGATGAGCATATGAATGAGATAGGACATTATGAGCATGTGAAAGAGAATTTGGTTTTGAGCCTACTTCTAAGGTCATCTCATGTCTTTTTGTTCTTTGTTCCCAGCATGCCAAACTTCTACATTTGAAGTTATTGATTGCTGACTCCCATGAGACATTTATATTCATTGCAATAAGTTAAGTACTTTATGGACAGACGTGATTAGATTTTTCTTTTTTTTCTATATTATTCCTTTACAACTAAACCACAATTCTAAAATAATTTAGTGCAAGATCACTACACAATTATTCCACTTGAACATTTTTCAAATTGTTTATCAAACATAAGCTTTATAAGACCAAATAGTATAACTATTTCCTAAAAATTCATTTTTTTCATGTAGCAGCTATGCAACACTTCTCTGTAATGTGGGAAGCGAGATTATTTTATTTCCATCAGTATTGTATGAAACAAAACCCAACTTTAGTGAAGAATCATGAGTTGGAAGATACAGTTCAGTTAGTAGGAATCCTTGTCTAGCATTCATGAAGTTCTTGGTTTAATAATCAGGACAATATTAAATTGGTCATGCTAATTCATACTTGTAATCCCAGTTCTCAGGGGATGGAAAGAGATCTTTAACTACATGGTAAACTCAAAGCTAATGTATGATACAGGGAGCTGTGTTAAGAAATAAACAGAGAGAGATTATATGACAAATATACAACATAATGAGAGATATGCAAATTAAATGTAGAATGACCTAAAAGCTTAAGTACTAATGAAATAAAGATGTAGAGCACCTTCACTTGACACTTGACTTCTCTTTACTATATAATCTAAATTTGATATTGTGCTAGAGGATTTTGAATCTGAAATAAAGAGGGCAGGGAGAAATCAATTATTGTATAGTTGAGTAAATTTATTCTTTGACAACTTTGTAAACATATAGTTTCAGTTATTTTCTATTGAGAAGATTTTTTTTTCTATTTATAAGTTGCTAAGGCAACTTTTAAAACATAGTATTCCAGAAGGTAGCAGAGCACATGAATATCATGGCACAGACTATGGCATCAAACAGTAAGGCATAGTGCTGGAGCAGCATCTGAGTGCTCACATGTTGAGACAACAATCACTAGGCTGAGCAAAAGAAAGAGAGAAGGGGAAGAAGGGAGAAAAGGGGGAGGGAGGGGGGAAAGGAAGAGGCAGGGAGGGAGAGAAAGAAGGAGGTAGGTAGGGAATAAGAGAGAGAATAGGGAATGTTATCATGGACTTTTGAAGTTTCAAAGACCATCCCGAATACTACAACTCTTCCCACTTCCTAATGCTTTCCAAAAATGTACTAGGAATAAGCATTCAGGTATGATATTATATATAATCTTACCTTCCTCCCAAACCTTTCATCATACCACTCCCTCCATAATTGCCCTCTTAACTTCACACCATATTTTTAGTGTTGTAATTCACTGACATCTTAAAATATTTTCATTATTCATTAATTACTTGAACATTTCATTCACTGTATTCTGAAGATTTCCATCTACCTCCAAATCTTTTTTTCATATCTATCACTGTTGCATACTCACCTAACTTCATGTCCTAAATTCTTAAAACCAATTGAAGCCAACTAATGTTGTCTATATATTCCTAGATATGTGTCTACACACGGGAGTGTGTTAGACCTCCCAGCATCCAAATGGGTAACTAAATATTACTCTCCCACTCCCAGCAGCTGTGAATTATTTACAAAGTTCATCAGCTAGGGATGGGGCTTTATAACCATTTTCTTTCTTTCTTTTTTTTTTTAGTTTTTCTTTTTTTTATTAAGAAATTTTCTACTCACTCCACATACTATCCACAGAGCCCCCTCCTCCCACCCCTCAGCCCTCTTTTCCAAGCCAACCTGCATCCCCACATCCCCCAAACTGAGGTTTCCTATGGAGAGTCAGCACAGCCCAGCACACTGAGCCTAGGCAGGTCCAAGCCCCTTCCCACTGCACCAAGGCCGTGCAAGGTGTCACAACACAGGCACCCCGTTCCAGAAGCCTGCCAATAGACCAGGGACAGATCCCAATCCCCCTGCCTGGGTGCACTCCAAACAGTTCGAGCCAAACAACCCTCTTCTATATCCAGAGGGCTTAGTCCAGTCCCATGGGGGCTCCTCAGCCACCAGTCCACAGTTCATGGGCTTCCACTAGTGTGGCCAGTCATCTCTGCACGTCCTTCCATCATGATCTCGACGTCCCTCGCCTGCAGTATCTCTCCTCTCTCTCATCAACTGGATTCCCGGAGCTCAGCCTGGTGCCTGGCCATGGATCTCTGTATCTGCCTCCATCAGTCACTGGACAAAGGCTCTATGATGACAGCTCAGTTATTTGTTAAGCTGGTCACCAGAGTAGACTGGTCCAGACACCCTCTGGACCACTGCCAGCAGACCAAGATGGTGTCAACCTTGTGGTTGATTCCTGAGAGCCTCCCCAGCACCCTGTCTCTTCCTATTCCTATGATATCCTCATCTATCTTGATATCTTCCTCCCTGCCCTCCCATTCTGTCCCTGTTCCAGTTTGACCCTCCCATTTCCCTATGTTCTCATCCCCAACTCTTCACCCTATGCCACCCCCCACACACACACCCAGTCCACTCATGTAGATCTCATCCACTTTTCCTTCACAGAGCCAACCATGTGTCTCTCTTAGGGTCTTTCCCTGTTATCTAGCCTCTCTGGAGTTGTGGGTTGCAGTCAGGCCATCCCTTCCCTCACATTTAGTATCCACTTATAAGTGAGTACATGCTATGTTTGTCCTTCTGAGTCTGGGTTACCTCATTCAAGATGATATTTTCTAGTTCTATCTATTTGCCTGCAAATTTCATGGTATCATTGTTTTTTACTGTTGAGTGGTACTCCATTGTTCATATGTGCCAAATTTTCGACAGCCTACAGAATGGGAAAAGATCTTCACCAACCCCACATCTGACAGAGGGCTGATATCCAAAATATATAAAGAACTCAAAAAGCTAGACAGCAAAATACTGAACAACCCAATTAAAAAAAGGGCTACAGAGGTTAACAGAGAATTCTCAACAGAAGAATCGCAAATGGCTGAAAGGCATTTAAGGAACTGCTCAACATCCTTAGTCATCATGGAAATGCAAATCAAAACAACTCTGAGATACCATCTTACACCTGTCAGAATGGCTAAGATCAAAAATACTGAAGACAGCTTATGTTGGAGAGGATGTGGAAGAAGGGGAACACTCCTCCACTGTTGGTGGGAATGCAAACTTGTACAGCCACTCTGGAAATCAGTATGGCAGTTTCTCAGAAAATTGGAAATAAGTCTTCCTCAAGACCCAGTTATACCACTCTTGGGCATATACCCAAGGAATGCTCAATCTTACCACAAGGACACATGCTCAACTATGTTCATATCAGCATTAGTTATAATAACAAGAACCTGGAAACAACCTAGATATCCCTCAACTGAAGAATGGATAAAGAAAATATGGCACATATATAAAGAAAATATACCCATTTTCATGCTAGGATTTTTTCTGTTTTGATCACTCAATCATCTTTAGAGAAATTTCTCTTTGTAGTACAAAGCCATTAATGAAGACAACAAAAACCAGTTAATGTGTAGATAATTGGTGACTCTGAGCAGAGCTTTGCAGCAAATGAGAAATCTATATCATATTCTCTACTTATTAGCACCAGAGGAAGTAACTAACTACAAGAGCAAAGTGTTTCAGGATGATAGTAGAACCACTGAGTTTTCACAGTAGTTTAGAAAACATATAAAACAATCACTTTCTTTCTAAAAATAATTTAATATTTATATATAACTTTCCCTGTCCAATTCTTCCCTTCAGCCCCTCCAAGACACCCAAATTCAAACCTCTCTCATGTCTCTCACCTCCCTCAAATTGATACCCTCTTTTTCCTTGATTATTAGTGTTACACACATATATGTTTGTGTTGAATGTATGCATATACACAAATTAAGGTTTAATATATTTTAGACATATGTATGTTTTCCTTCATACATGTTTGTGTACAACACACATTCCTGTTGCCCAATGAACCAGAAAAAAAGTTTCAGATCCAATGTTACTTGAACTAATAATGGTTTTAAGTCATAAGTGGGTGCTGCCAACTGAACCTGGTTCCTCTGGAAGAGCACTGGATTCTTTTTATTGTTAAGACATCTTTCCAGCCCTGTGACCCACACACTGATATAAGCAAAAACCATCTGTCTAGTCATGAATTTTTAAATACACATTGAATTCGAATGGGCTAACATTTGGCAAACAAATGAAGGAGGTAACTATCACTACTGCAGAATCCATTAGTGACTAGAAGTTTATCAGACAGGGTTAGGACCCTGGGAGTCCATACCTGTGCAGACCACCATTATTACTGTAAGTTCATGTTTATAGTGGCTGCATTGTAGCCAGATAATAAGGTTTTTTTGTTTTGTTTTGTTTTGTTTTTGTTTTTTTTTTTTTTTTGTTTTTCGAGACAGGGTTTCTCTGTGTAGCTTTGTGTCTTTTCCTGGAACTCACTTGGTAGCCCAGGCTGGCCTCGAACTCACAGAGATCCACCTGGCTCTGCCTCCCGAGTGCTGGGATTAAAGGCATGCGCCACCACCGCCCAGCAATAATAAGTTTTTCTTAGCCTTTTCCTAATGTTTATGTCATTATATTAACTTTTTGTTACAGAATTTTTTTTATTCATTTTTACATACCAACCATAGATCCCCCTCTCTTCCCTCCTCTTTCTCCTCCAGACTTCTCTCCAACCCATTCCCTCCTCCAACAAGGCATGGTCTCCCATGGGGAGGCAGCAAAGTCTGCTACATTCAGTAGAGGCAGGTCTAAGACCCTCCTCCCTGCATCAAGGCTGTGAAAGGTGTCCCACCAAAGGTAGTGGGTTCCAAAAAGTCAGTTCATGCACCAGGGATAGATCCTGATCCTACTGCCGGGAGGTCCCTTAAGCAGATCAACTACACATCTATCTTCTTATACAGAGGGCCTAGACCAGACCCATGGAGGCTCCGCAGTTGTTGGCCTAAAGTTCATGAGTTCCAACTACTTTGCTTTGGTTGTCTCTGCAGGCTTCTCCATCATGATACAATGCCCCGTGCTCATAGAATCCCCCTTCTCTCTCTTTGATTGCACTCCTGGAGCTCAGCCTGGTGCTTGGCTGTGGATTCTTCATCTGTTTCCATCTGTTACTGGATGAAGGCTCTATGATGACAGTTAGGGTAATCACTGTTATGATTACTGGGGTAAGCCAGTTTAGGCTCTCTGCTATTGCTAGTAGTCTAGTCTAAGCTGGTGTCATCCTTGTGGATTCTGGGAACTTCCATAGCACCTAATTTCGCCCTATTCCCAAGAAGTCTCTCTCTATCATGGTATCTCTTTCATTGTTCTCCCACTCCATCCCAGTTCCAGCTCGACAGCTTAGTTTTGGCATAAAATCCAACATGTGGACCAATGGAATTGAATTAAAGACTCTGGTATTAATCCACATGCCTGTGAACACCTGGTTTTTGACAAAGAAGCCAAAACTGTACAATGGAAAAAAGAAAGCATCTTCAACAAATGGTGCTGGCATAACTGGACATCAACAAGTAGAAGATGGCAAATAGATCCAGATCTATCACCATGCATAAAACTCAAGTCCGAGTGGACCACAGACCTCAACATAAAACCAGTTACACTGAGTTTGATAGAAGAGAAAGTAGGAAGTAGTCTCAAAGGCATTGGCATAGGAGACCACTTACTAAATATAACACCAGTAGCACAGACACTGAGAGCAACAATTAATAAATGGGACCTCCTGGAACTAAGAAGATTCTGTAAGGCAAGGGACATCGTAAATAAGACAAAATAACAGCCTACAAAATGGGAAAAGATCTTCACCAATCCCACATCTGACAGAGGGCTGGTCTGTAAAATATATGATGAATTAAAAAACTAGACAGCAAATTACTGAACAATTCAATTAAAAAATGGGCTACAGAACTAAACAGAGAATTTGCAACCAAAGAATCACAAACAGCCAAAAGACATTTAAGGTATGTCTCACCTCCCTTAGTCATCAGGGAAAATAAAATCAAAAAGACATTGGGTGATCCCTGTGTCTTTCTTGGGGTCCTGTTTTACAGGTAGCCTCACTGGTGATGTGAGTATCAGTCCAGTCATCCTTGTTCCACATCTAGTATCCTCCTATGAGTGAGTACATACCATATTTGTCTTTCTGAGTCTGGGTTACATCACTCAGGATGATTTTTTCTAGATCCATCCATTTGCCTGCAAACCTCATGATGTCATTGTTTTTCTCTGCTGAGTAGTATTCCATTGTATATATGTGCCACAATTTATTTATCCATTCTTCAGTTGAAGAGCATCTAGGTTGTTTCCAGGTTTTGGCTATTACAAACAATGCTGATATAAACTTAGCTGAGCAAGTGCTCTTCTGGTATGATTGAACATTTCTTGGGTATATGCCCAAGAGTGGTATAGCTGGATCTTGGGGGAGATTGATTCCCAATTTTCTAAGAAAGCACCATATTGATTTCCAAAGTGGTTGTACAAGCTTGCATTCCCACGGACAAATGGATGAGATCTACATGAACAGCCTGGACATGAGTGAGAGCAATGAACGGCGAGGATCGAGGGAAAGAGAGCAGGAGATCCCACCTGGATCAAGAACAGAGAAGGAGAACAAGGAATAGGAGACCATGGTAAACGAAGACCACATGAGAAAAGGAAGAAAGAAAGTGCTAAAGAGGCCCACAGAAATCCACAAAGATACCCCCACAAAAGACTGCTGGCAATGGCCAAGAGACAGCCGGGACTGACCTACTCTGGTGATGGGATGGCCAAACACCCTAATAGTTGTGCCAGAAACCTCATCCAAGGACTGAGGAATCTGGATGCAGACATCCACAGCTAGGCCCCCGGGTGGTGCGCTGGGAGTCTAATTAGCAAGAAAGAGGAGGGTTTATATGAGCGAGAATTGTTGAAACCAAGGTTGGATAAAGAACAGGGACAAATAGCCAAACGAATGGAAACACATGAACTATGAACCAAAGGCTGAGGGGCCCCCAACTGGATCAGGCCCTCTGAACAGGTGAGACAGTTGGTTGGCTTGATCTGTTTGGGAAGCATCTAGGCAGTGGTACCAGGTCCTGGGCTCGCTGCATAAGATAGCTGTTTGAAACCTGGGACTTAAACAGGGATGCTTGGCTCAGTCTGGAAGGAGGAGACTGGACCTGCCTGCACTGAGTCTATCAGGTTGATCTCAGTCCTGGGGGTGGCCTTAATCTGGAGGTGGTGGGAATGGGGTGGTGGGCTGGGGGCAAGGGGAGGGGGCCAGGAAGTGGGAGAATAAGGGAATCTGTGGTTGTTATGTAGAACTGAATAGTATTGTAAAATAAAATAAAATAAAATAGAAAGATTAACTCAAAAAAAAATCAAAAATACTCCAAGATTCCATCTTATACCTGTCAGAATGGCTAAGATCAAAAGCACTGCAGACAGCTTATGTTGGAGAGGATGCAGAGCAAGGGGAACACTCCTCCACTGTTGATGGGAGTGCAAACTTATACAGCCACTTTGGAAATCAGTGTGGTGGTTTCTCAGAAAATTGGGAATCAATCTGCTGCAAGACCCAGCCATACCACTTTTGCACATACACCGATGGAATGCTCAATCATACCACAAGGACACTTGCTCAACTATGTTCATAGCAGCATTACTTGTAATAGCCAGAACCTGGAAACAAACTACATGCCCCTCAACTTAAAAATGGATAAAAAAAATATGATACATATACAAATGGAGTACTAGTCAGCAGTAAAAAAAAATCAATGGCATCATGAAATTTTCAGGAAAGTGGATGGAACTAGAAAATATCATCCACTCAGAAGGACAATGATGGTATATACTCACTCATAAGTAGATACAAGATATAAAGCAAAGAATAGTCTTATTATTTTGACTCTCACTTCTGAAATGCTTATGAGACTTAGAAGGATTGGCATAGAAAGAATGGCCTGTTTATGGTTAAAGACTCAAGTTGCATTTGGTCTAAGCATATTAAGTAGTCATGACTCTGAATTTATCACCTTTCACTGCAAAGATATTTCAGTGATTAAGAATAAGAGGAGCTAAGGCTCAAGGAAAATTGCACAAGAATGGGGAATTTTAAGTGTCAAAGGACCAGGAAATCTGCTTCAATTTATTGTTTACATATGTTCCAGGGAGCTATGCCCATGAAATCTTAACCTATGGTCATGTATATTTCCAGTTTGCAGCATAATGTGAATTGAGAAAATTTCACAAGTTTTCACCACAAAACAAAGAACCATGGGCAATTGATAATTGTTAAGAGAAGGAGACTCAATCTTTTCCAAGATCAAATTTACCTTGAAAAGTTATCCAATCCCTATGGTCAGCCTTAAATACATATAAATAGGAGCAACACTAATTGCACTCAGCGCGAGATATATATATATATATATATATACATGTATGTGTATTTATCTACCATTTAAATAAAGAAAAAGAGGCCATGAATTTGACATGGTGTTAGAAAAATATGAGAGGATTTGAAGGAAGAAGAACATGGGAAAGAAATTAGGCCAATGGAATACTCCCATATTAAATTATCAAAAAGAATAAATATTAAAAATAAAAATAGAAGAAAGTATTTTTTACATGAGTATGAATACAGTTATTTATGCTACAGTTCTAAAAACCATGGATTTAGCTAAACAGCAGTAGTGAGTTACTGCCTAGATCTATTACCTCCCAGCCATGGCTTTTGACCAAGATTACAGTATTTGGTGTAATTCTTTCTCATGGAGTGGGTTCCCCCTCCAATTGGAAACCAGTTGGTTACCCCAGTGATAGCTGTTTAAGTATTGTTCTAGTGAGCACCTTTTGCCTGGCAAGTTGGCAGTGTAGTTCACAGAATTCACAGTTGGGAAAATACTAAACATGTTAGTATTGTTTCCCTTAACATGCTACATAGTACTTTCTGACAGTGTAAAAGTTGGCCAACTTGAGGAAGCTTATTTCAGTACAAGTTTGACT
Organism: Peromyscus leucopus; assembly: GCF_004664715.2. Taxonomy (NCBI): domain Eukaryota; kingdom Metazoa; phylum Chordata; class Mammalia; order Rodentia; family Cricetidae; genus Peromyscus; species Peromyscus leucopus. The sequence continues at coordinate 29,508,956 of NC_051070.1, forward strand.
TTTCTATATCTTGCAACCAACGTATATGGTATTTTCAGAAATAAAATTTTATCACCTAATTATTGTAGGCAACCACTGTGAATGGCAATGGCCTGTTTTGTTGGGGTAGGGCTCTGATTCTTACCTGATTTTGTTTGTTGAACAATGGATTCTTGGAGAGACATCATGCTTTCACGTAGGTTATCTTTATGCTAACTATTTGTTCCAACCGATATTTTTAATTGGTTTGCAATGTAGTACAGTCATTCAAAAGTATGTCCGGAAAAAAATGTAATCTAATCTAATTTAACAATAGCCTAATTCCAGTAAACTGCAGAGAACGTTCAAAACCCTGTTAATATTTCCCCGGGCCTTTTGCCTTACTCCTGTACTGTACAGACCTCTCACTTGTGCACTGCATAGATCTGTACTGTAAGGAAAGTGAAGATAAGAACATTTTTCCAGGTTGCTTCCTCTGTTTTCTCCATTCTCTTTAGCATAAATACTCAATTATATAAGTTGTCATATTTGAATACATCATAATCCAACTCATGAAACAATCTAATTCCAGAAAGAAAGTTTTAATTTGTGTAAAAAATAACAGTTGAGTGGGCCAACACAAAGACTATTAAATTATCAGCTTGTACAAACAGTATTGTGTTCCTACTGGAACTTGGATATTAGGAGAAATCTGCTGATGATAAAGATACCTGAGCACCTGGCCATACCAAACCATCAGTGTTGGTAACAGTACTTGAAGTAGGATACAACAAGCACCACAGTTTAAGAAAGGTGGAAAAAGCAATAGTTTCAATGTTCATTTAAATAATGAAAGTATTAATATCTGGAAATTTTTTAAACAATTTTTAAAAATTTATTTAAAATTTAAAAATTTAGTTGTCTATATAGGCATAGAAATGTTTTAACATTAACAACATAGCACAGAATCTGATAAATAGAATCTTGGGCAATGCTTCATTAGAAAAAAACTGTGAATCCCATCCTTTTTATACTATGAGATGGAGAAAATATCTTCCTGGCTCTGCACTTTAGATCTTCCCTCACTAAAGTGAGCATGCAATGTGATATTCATATGAGCATGCCTCTGTAATTTTGAGTCAAATCACAAAGAAATGAAGAAAGATAGGGCTACCTCTATGTTATTCATGCTAGAATATTTCCAGATATTAATATTTTCATTATTAAAGAGCAGTGCCAGTTTCTGAGTTACATTCTTGTATTCAATAAGCTAGGTCTACCAAGTTATAAGAATATATATTATTTATAGAATTCAACAAAGCCCTTTAATTTACAGAGGAAAACTGTAGGCTATAAACATTTTTTACTTCAGTTATCCCTGCTTTATAAAACCACCCTCTACAAAGATGAAGAAGACATTTAGATTACAGGGTCAAGGCCAAAGCCTTTGGATTTGCATGTAAAGCTCATCATTTCTTATCCTTAGCTTCTTCCATGAAACTTCTTTTCTACCACACACTTTTCCATCATGACACAGGTTTGTTCTGCTGGCTTGCTTGAAATCTTAAGGTCCTTTATCACCTATGACCATTTTGAATGAACTGTCAACCTACAAATCTCTTTCTGCTCTCCTGTGACTTACATCCCTGTAATATTTCAAAAGAGGACAGATTGTCCACTGTCTATTACATAGGGTCTCCCTATGAATTATGTGTAGCAAAATATTTTTGTAGCAATTAAAATACGGATACTGCCATGGGAAATGCATAAAATTCTTTCAAATATGAAAATATAAGAATATCAAGTATATATCATTGATCTTAAATAATTGAAAAACATTTTCAAATATATAAACAGCTTTCCTTCTTGGTAAAAAATTGGGATTAAATATAGGCAAATTCATATAAATATCCTGCTTGTCGAAATCAGTATTGTACAGATAGTGCTCTGTGGGATGTTACAAGTATTAACATTAAGGACTGGGGAGACAGATAAGTCAGGAAGTTATTGTCTTGCAAGCATGAAGACAGGGGTCCAATCCCTAGAACTGTTGTAAAAGAGACTGGCAAGGTGATATCTGCACGTGAGGGAAGGTGAGACTGACTGATCAGTGGGTTCCCTGGTCCAATTCATCTACTTTACCAGGTTAGGTCAATAAGAGACCTTATGCCATACAAATGAGTGCTAATGCCTAAAGCACAATACCTTTGGATAGTCTCTGATCCTCTGTCTGTCTGTCTATGTATCTATAAATATCTAATTATCATCTATTTATCTATCTATCATCTATCTATAGCATATATATATATATATATATATATATATATATATATATATATATATAATATGTACACCTATATACACAAAAATGGTACTAGCATTTATTTTTTCAGAGTTATATATACTTATTAAAACTTTATCCAGCATATATATCTTTTAATTCTTTATGTTATACTTCTAGAGTATAAGGAATAAAAAATAAATATTAAATTCCACATTGCCACTACCTCATCTTGGCCATTTACGACCTGATCATGATGAAACACATGTCTTCACAAATCCTATGTCCTCACAAATACACCAGTACTTAAAGTTCTATTAGTGTTTTCATTACAACATTTGGCTAAGAATTTTACTTTTGTTTAAAATACCATTGTTTAAAAACTTGATAGAAATTGATTAGTTTATGTCTTGGTACTTAGATATACTTAATGTTGAACTGAATCTGAAAGTTAATATTGAATAAAAAATCATGAGACAGTTCAGGAAACAAAAAGGGTTTGAGAAAATACTGTTATATTAACAGAACCAGTGAAAAGCTACTGTAGGAGAGAAGAATCCAGCAACAGTGTTTCCACTTTTTTTCTTAGGGCCAAAATATTATACAGTGGTAGAAAATTACTAGGGAGCTAGCTAGTCTTGCCATCACACCTTTTTTTAAAAATTGTTATTTGTAAGCTGCCTCAAGAATGAAGTCATTTGGAGCTAACCATTATCCAAAATCTATTTACAAGTTAAGAGCTCTCAGAGCCTCCAGCTACAGAATCATGTCAGTATAATAGATGGTGTGCATTGCCTCTGGAAAGATGAAGGTTACTTACCTATAAGCCTGCTTTTCTGAGGATGTATCATTGCATATCAACCATTAGAAAGTCATGCACTTCCCCAAAGCAGTTAACTTCATGATTGGTTTCTGATTACAATGTTTACATGGGGATACTGATTGATTCTCAGTGTTTCTTCTCTTGCCCCCACCCTTAAGATGTCTACAGATAATATCCATATATGAGGTAATGTTTGCTGTTACTTTGTTGCAGCACGGGAAGTATGACTGTTTTCTTCCAAATGCCAACTCTGTGTAACTCCTTAGGCAAAAGGCCTAAACTATGTTCCAATAGGGAAAGAACCAATTCTGCTGTATGCATTAAGAAGAAATGCATGCCAGACTCCTAAGACATTCCCACAGTATGTGAGATGCAAATGTGTCTTAAAGAAAGCACAATGACAGCCCCATATTCACAGCAACATTTTGTCAAGCTTGGAATGTCGTTGTGGTATGTGTAGTGACCAGAGAATGATTTATGCTATTTTAGACATGATCACAATTCTTCTAAGAATAGTGCCAACCTTTTGTTTTTTCAAGTGAAAGTCTATATCCTTTTGTCAAGGGGATTATAAGATGCTACTAGTGATTGATATTTTTCAGATAGATCTAAAAGAGGTAGCAGTGATGTCACTCACTTTTAATGCCAGTATTTAAAAGGCAGAGGCAGGCAGATCTCTGTGAGTGCAAAGTCAGCCTGGTCTACAGAGTGAGTTCCAGGATAGCCAGGGCTACACAAAGAATCTCTATCTCAAAAAACAAAACAAAGACAGCAACCATGAGATAGCATAAATTACTGGAATTTCTTTTGACCAACTACAGAAATTCAGCTGTGTTCATGTGTCTTCACTCTACCTAAAGAAGGCCCATATATTTTCCTAAGCATTGTTTTAGTAATCTGATCACAATAAAAAAAACCATTATTTCCACACAAATCCCTTGAATTTGCCTTGTTATTTCATACACTGAATATGTATTTAACACACATAATATATTCTTTAAAACATGCATTATATAATGGCTACATGAAGCTAATAATATCTACCATTCTTTGTAGTTCTACAATAAGGATGGACATGAAGTACTTCATGCTACTTTAAACAAAATATACATACAGAAAAAATATAAGAAAATTGCTTGATTGCAGTTGTATATGAAGTCTTAAAAAGAAAATAGAGTTTAGAATATTGGATACTCAAAACTAGAATAGAAAAAAAGTCGAACTGGGGGAAAAGATGTTGGTTAGAAGTTATACAATTTCAATTCAAAGGGATGAATACTCTCCAAATAGTTATTTGATTTATAGAGATATTAATTAAAAAAATAATTGCTAAGAGAACAAATATTATTTATTCATACTTTAGTTTCAGAATGAGACTACATATGCCAAGGCTAATAAAATCACTAACAGCTTTATGGGGCTTCATTTATCAGACCACTTTATTTTGCAAAATGGCAACAGGTAGTCATCCAGAAAGTGCAAGTGGGATGGTAAATAAAGAACGCCAATGTAGTGCGGAGTAGAAATAAGGGCTATATGAGTGCTGATGTGAAAAGGCGTGCACAGGGGATCAGAGTGGACTGGCTGTTTGCGGAGATCTTATAAACAAAGGAAAAATATTTGTAATAGATGATTATAAGAATAAAAGTTACCCTCTTTGCACTCATCAGTACTGGTTAGGAACTGTGAGATTAACACAATCTTTGAGATGCAACAATCTTCATTCACCAGAAAGACATCTTTAACATCAGCTTCTCGAACATAACTAATAAAAACTCGGTCGTGTTTCATGTCCTATTGGCAATAAAGATGACATTTCTCTTTTCTTTGTTCAAAGGTTATCTTGTTTCTCATATTTTTAGCTGCTGAAAAGCAATATAATTCTAGTCCAAAAGGAATATGTGTTTAGTGCTTTGTTGGAAACTAATTAAAAAGTGTTACCTTATTCTTAAGAATATGATTTCTGTATCTAAATGAAGAAAATTAGTATGTACTGTTTTAATAACAAATAGCAGTATTTTAAACATCATTGCAACCTGAGGAAAGGTTTGAAATACTGATTCTCATATAGGTCCAGAAGAAAATTTGGGGTTGGGGATTTAACTCAGTGGTAGAGCACTTGCCAAGCAAACACAAGGACTAGGATTCGGTCCTCAGCTCCGGAAAATAAAATTAAAAAAAAAAAAAAGAAAATTAGTTCTACTGGGTGATTTTCATGTTTGAGATTATAAGACTGAAAAAAATATCCATAAACCATCAGGCTCTAATTTTACTCCTCTGTCATATATATATATATATTGTGTGTGTATGTGTGTGTGTGTGTGCATGTGTGTATACTACAAAATTGTAGCCACAATTCACTAAGGTTCACATTAGCCTGTGGTAAACAAAATCATAGTAATTTCTGAAATAAATAATTATTGCTGGGCTATTAACACAGAATTTAAAAATGTTTTATTTCGTAAGAGAAAGTAATGAACAAAACATATGTACAGTGTCCTGGTGGACCACACAGGTTACAGAAGATAAAAAGAAGTCAAATAATAAAAATCATTTCATAATTAGCAAATGTGGTAAGGTGGCAGATGTTGTATGGAACAATTATAGGGCATTATTAAAAGATTTTCCAATAGAGTTCATCTATTTGAGAATTTTCAGTAAAGTTGTTTGAGACAAACATGAAACAAAATTGCAAAAGTTCATATTTACATTTTTATTAAGTTTTAGCACATTTCAAATTTGAAATTGTTCATTTACAAAGGACATACTTATTGAATATTCAATTATACAAGATATATTTCTGTATTGTGGAGATGCAGGAATGAATTATGTGACACAGTTCTTATTGCATTTAAGCCTGTTGTCTAGAAAAGAGAAACTAGATTGATGGTTTCAGAATGCATGGCTTAGAAATGAAATTTTCTTTCTGCAAAGATAATGTTTGTGAGCCTACAATAAATCAGTTGTTTACCATCCTTAAGTGCTTGACACTTTGATCCTAGTTAAATGTATTTACTATTAACGAGCTAGATATGTTTCAACAGGCTTGGAGAATACTTGAAATGGGCCTTTCCCTCGTAATCACCAGATTCCAAAACTTGGAACTTAAAATGCAGAACATAATGATCAAAAGAGTGGGTTCTGAGTCACATCTGCCGGTAAGGATGTGGCATTCTAAACCACCAGGAAGGTCTTAATGTCAGTATTTAGAACAGAATTAGTAGTAAATAACAAAGATCTGTAAGTAAGGGTTGATCCAAAAGGGCTATTAACTATCTGGCAGGGAAAAAAAAATAGGGAAAGCTGTCTTAGAGATCAGAAAAATTGCGTAGAAACTGTTGGAAGATGTAGACTGTCACAGTTGTCTCTTTTACTATTGTCCATTCTCTTTCACTCTGTATATACTCTGCACATAACGGACTACTTGGGGATTGTTCACTCTTCTCCTTTGAAAACGCCCCACTTAACTTGGTAATAAAGCCTGAATATCTTCTTATCTGCGCTGTCATGCCTGTAAATTCGTTCATAATGTGATTTGAACTAGGGAACTTGACTAAGGTCAGAGAGACATCCTAGTACCCTTAAAATTCACCGTTCGTTTTGTTCACTACATATTTGTGAGGTGTAACTGTGCCCAAACTAGATCCATAGACCTCCAAAAGCAGTGAGAAAAGATATGTTGATTACATTTCCTCTTCAGATATCAGTACTTGCAGATATAGTGAAATGTTTTAAAGCCATATTGATACTAATAAAAAAGTATGCATAGAGGAGGGGACTGGACCGCCTGGACTGAGTCTACCAGGTTGATCTCAGTCCTCGGGGGAGGCTTTGCCCTGGAGGAGGTAGGAATGGGGGGTGGGCTAGGGGGAAGGGAAGGGGGCAGGAGGGGGGACAACAAGAGAATCCGTTGCTGATATGTAGAACTGAATGGTATTGTAAAATAAAATAGAAGGAAAAAAAGTATGCATAGAAAAGTTCTCAATCACATAAGATTAACACAAAAAATTAATCAGAATAAATGCAATATACAAACTATTGCTGTAGTCACACTACAAACAAAATAAAAAGACCATCTATCCTGGTAAAATTTTTATAACCAAAATTCTACAAGTATGTCCTTTATTTTTTTTCTTTTTTTCTATTAAGAAAATTTTTTTCATTCATTTTACACACCTATCAAAGATCCTCCTCTTCCCTCCTTCCCTCCTGCCCCCCAGCCTCATCCTTCTAACCCAACTCTGCTCCCACCCACAAGAAGGCAAGGCCTCCCATGTGGAGGCATATCTAGTAGAGGCAAGTCTAAGCCCTTTCCCCTGCCTCAAGACTGTACTAGGTGTCCCATCATTGGTAGTGGGCTGCAGAAAGCCCTCTCATGCACTAGAGATGGATTCTGAACATGCCAGGGGGCCTCCCAACAGATCAAGCTACACAACTGTCTCACCATGCAGAGAGTCTAGTCCAGTCCCATGCAGGCTTCACAGCCATTGATGCAAATTTCATGAGTTCCCTCCAGTTTGGTTTGGTCTTCCGTGAATGTTTCCCCATCATGATTCTGATGCACTTGATCATAGAATCCCTCTTCTCTCTCTTGAACTGGACCCCTGGAGCTCTGTCTGGTGATTGGATATGGATCACTGCATCTGCTTCTAGCAGTCATTGGAAAAAAGCACTGTGATGACAGTTAGGATATTCACTGGTCTGATCTCTGGGGCAAGCCAGTTCAGTTCAGGCACCCTCTCCGCTATTGCTAGTAGTCCAGGCTAGGGTCATCCTTAGGGATTTCTGGCAACTTCTCTAGCATGGGGTTTCTCTCTATCCACATGATATCTCTCTATATATCTCTTTCATTGCTTTGTCCTCCCTGTTCCATCTCAACCATTCCCCCCTTGTGTTCTCATCCCCTATACCCTACCCTCCATTGTTCACCCCTCATCCCCAGTTTACTCATGGAGACCTCATCTATTTCTTCTTCCCATGATAGTCCATGAGTCTCTCTTTGGGTCTTCCCTGTTAGTTAGCTTCTCTGGATTTGTGGGTTGTTGCCTGGTTACCCTTTGCTTTATATCTAGTGTCCACTTATACATGAGTACATATCATGTTTGTTTTTCTGAGTCTGGGTTACCTCATTCAGGATGATATTTTCTAGTTCCATCCATTTGCCTGCAAATTTCATGATGTCATTTTTTTTCTGCTGAATAGTACTCCATTGTGTATAGGTACCACATTTTCATAATCCATTCTTCAGTTGAGGGGCATGTAGGTTGTTTCTAAGTTCTGGCTATTACAAATAATGCTGCTATGAACATAGTTGAGCATGTATCATTGTGGTATAATTGAGCATTCCTTGGGTATATGCTCAAGAGTGGTATAGCTGGGTCTTGAGGTAGATGGATTCCCAATTTTCTGAGAAACCTGCCATACCGATTTCCAAAGTGGCTGTACCAGTTTGCACTCTCACCAACAGTGGAGGAGTGTTCCCCTTGCTCCACATTCTCTCCAACATAAGCTGTCTGCAGTGCTTTTGATCTTAGCCATTCTGACAGGTATAAGATGGAATCTCAGAGTCATTTTGATTTGCATCTTCCTGATAATTAAGGATGCTGAGCAATTCCTTAAATGTCTTTCTGTCATTTGAAATTCTTCCTTTGAGAATTCTGTTTGGATCTCTGGCCAAATTTTTAATTGGATAGTTTGTTATTTTGATGTCTAGTTTCTTGCATTCTTTATATATTTTGGAGATCAGCGCTCTGTCAGATGTGGGGTTGGTAAAAATCTCTTCCCATTCTGTAGGTTGTCATTTTTTTCTTATTTACCGTGTCCTTTGTCTTACAGAAGCGTCTAAGTTTCAGGAGGTCCCATTTATTAATTGTTACTCTCAGTGTCTCAGCTACTGGTGTTATATTAACATAGTAAAAAAGTTTAAAAAATAGTAAAAAATCACTTAGTAAAAAAAAAGCAATCTACAGATTCAATGCATTCCCCATCAAAGTCCCAACACAATTTTTCAGACCTGGAAAGAACAATACTCATCTTCATTTGGAAAAACAAAAAACCCAGGATAGCCAAAAGAATCCTGTACAATAAAACAACCTCTGGAGGCATCACCATCCCTGACATCAAGCTCTACTATAGAGCGATAGTAGTAAGAACAGCTTGATATTGGCATAAAATCCAACATGTGGACTAATAGAATCAAATTGAAGACCCTGACATCAACCCACACACCTATGAACACCTGATTTTTTACAAAGAAGCCAAAACTGTACAACAGAAAAAAGAAAGCATCTTCAACAAATGGTGCTGGCATAACTGGACATCAAAATGTAGATGATGGCAAATAGGTCCATATTTGCCACCATGCACAAAACTAAAGTTCAAGTGGATCAAAGACCTCAATATAAAACCAGTTACACTGACCCTGATAGAAGAGAATGTAGGAAATAGTCTTGAATGCATTGGCACAGGAGACCGTTTCCTAAATATAAATGTCTCCTTTATTTAAACATGAAAGAATGGTATCATTTTGTTTATTTTCTACATTCTTACTCTTATTGCTGAGGTCAGAAATTTTGCCTCCATTATATTTATAACATCTATATCAAGCATAGGTTTGAAATATGGTTTGAGTATGATTGTATTTAGTGTGAGAAAAGGACAGGTAGAATGACCAGGACAGGAAAAGAAGAAAGATTAAAAAGGGAAATAATTTACCAACAATTAAACAATCTCCTCATCATTTATCAAATGAAGACAAGACAAAGTTCTATGGATTCTTTAGTAGAAAAATTTTATCAGAAAGTGCCATGTTAAGAAGAAAGTAAAGATGATTTCAAAAATTAATGTCAAAATGTTGTTATAAAACCCTGGATAGCAATATAAGCTTGTATGACTATAAGTCATTCTTTATAATGGCTACTTGGCTCTAGATAATGCTCTTACATTTCTTAAATGACTATTACAAGTTTCTTATGGTTTTCTTTTTTTAAGTATAAAGTAGAATTATTTATTTTCTGTACTTATTTAAATAATCAGAATATTATCAATATTGCTATCATGTTTATCAACAATAATAATAAGTTTATAGGAGATAAGCCTTCTTATATTAAGAATTTCATAGAGAATATCAAGTTTCAATTATGGCAGACTTTCCTCAACTTTAATTTTTAAATCTATAAGATTACATTAACTTATGTTTGACAAAATTACATTGAATACACACTACTTATATGCTTCAAAAATCATCATAGTAACATTGAATTAGACAAGCTTTTATTTGTTGAAGGCAAGTTAAATCTCTAAGCAGTCAACCTTATTCAGAACCAAAAGTATATTTGAGAAATAAAACTATTCATGGGTTTAAAATAATGGATTTAGAAATTATGCATGACATGAAACATAAAATTACTTGATTTTCTCACAGTTTCCATGTGTATGAAGAATTTTTTTAAAATTATTTTTGGTTTATACCTGGTTTGTTGGTAACTTATCATAGTCAAATAATGTATCCTATTACTACTAAAGTAATGCCAAGAAATTGTTATTAACAAAATTAACACTAGCAGTCTAAGACTATATTTGCCCTGAATTGCTCTTGGAATCCTATTATATTTTAACATTCTAAAACCAGACCTATTCTGCCCAAGGAAGCTAATTAAAGAGTATCTAGACACCACATATACACAGAAGAGAACTGAATAATACATGAAGATTGACTGAAGTCAATTTCTTTATATTTTTATCTTTATTCATTAGGGGATTCTACAAAGAGCAGGAGGTAGAAATGGAGAAATAAATCCTATAAACCTTGCAGTCATTTGTGGTGAAGCATTAGAAGCTTTAAAACTGCACATAGGAAGGACATCTGGGCTGTAAAGTAAGCATCCAGAAAGCCATGCAATTTGCTATTCTCACATATCTGTGTCCTGAAGGTTCTCTTCATTCATTATTGCTTGTTTATCATGTCCTAATTGTCTTATATATTTATTGCATCTGACATTAGAAATGACTCGTACTAGTACAGATGGTGTTATGTTTATGTTTCTTTTAATGTCTCATACTTATCTACACATTCAAGAAATATTATGATATCCTGAGCATATGCCAAAGCTTAGAGACACAGAGAATAGAAAAAATTAATAATCTGTGCCCTCATTATTAACTTTTGATAATTTTTATGGAATGGACAGTGAACATAATATGTAAGACATATAGTATTTTACTGAGTAATAATGTTAAGTATAAGTTTAAGGAGAACAGGAGGATGAAAAGCATTAAAGTTTGAATAATTTGTAATTGCTGCTCATAAATAAAATGGGGAGGTAAAGCACAATATTTCCCCCATTACATTAGATTTAATTATTTACTTATAATTGTAATTACTAAATTCAATATGCAGCTTCATTCTGATGGGGAACCTTTAAAACTAATGATTTTTATTAACATGACCACCACCAACAAAGTAACAAGACACACACACCATAAACACAAACAGGTTAACAAATAATGAAATACAAAGTATATACTTTCTTCTTCCTGAATTTAGAGAAGTTAACTTCATCTATGAACAAATAAGATACAGTATTCAGAGGCCTGGCGGTGGTGGCGCACACCTTTAATCCCGGCACTTGGAAGGCAGAGGCAGGCGGATCTTTGTGAGTTCGAGGCCAGCCTGGTCTATGGAGCGAGATCCAGGAAAGGCGCAAAGCTACACAGAGAAACCCTGTCTCGAAAAACAAAAACAAAACAAAAAAAAAAAAAAAAAAAAAAAAAAAAAAAAACCACAGAAAAACAAAAACAAAAAGCAAAGATACAGTATTCAGGAAATGTTAGTGTTATTCTCTGAGCAAATCACAACTTCTTTAATTATTGGTTCCTGAGTATAAGTAATCTATGATTCTTTATAATACCTTCATGGATGAGCTTTTACTCTGAGGTTGAAGATGGCATATTTAATTATTTATTTGCGTGATCAAACACAGAAAAATGAGAATAATGTTAATTTTTTCTATTTTAAGACATCCGATGCCAGTAACAAATTACAAAACTGATCTTTCAAAACATTCTCACAATGAGTAATCTTACGTTTGGCATTATTATATCAACTCAATATGCTTTTAAAATTCTCAGTCCTAAGCTGTGTTCCTATATAACACCCCAACCATCATGGCTTAGGGATCTATGCAGAAGAAATGATGAAAAGATTGTAGGGGCTAGAGGTGGTGAATGACATAAAGGAAAGAGTGTCTTCTATATACAACTAGTCAGACACATATAAACTCAGAATAACTATGCCAACATGCACACTATCTGTATAAACTCAAGCCACACAAAATTCCAACATGAAGAAAGGTAAGTAGACACAGAATCCCATCCGTAGTCAGATGTAGTGGAGGACACCTTTAATAACAGCCTTCGGGACTATGATCACTGGGTCTCTGTTAGTTTAAGTTTAAGACTAGCCTGGTCTACATAGCAAATTTTAGGCCAACCAGGGCTATATAGTGAGACCCAGTATCAAATAAACAAAAATACAAAAATAAAGAAATCCTACTCATATCAAAGGAGTTATCTGCATTTGATTTCTCCTGAATAAAGCTCCTATCATTGCCCTCGAACATTATGTAATTAAAACTCTTCAAACTGGGTAGAGGTAAAATTAATGTACTACATGCAACAATACAGAGACACATATCTTCATTTAATGAACTGGAAATATATAAGTGGCTAATTTTTCCAAGATTGTGTTAAAAATTTAAGTATCAGCTTTATTTACATTTGCATTGAGATAATAATATAGGCTTTATCTGCTGACTATAGATGTTTGGCACTATTTCTGTAGAGACATGAACAAATGTCTACTCACACTAGACAGGGACTGTCACAGACCAAAAATCAAATACCATCAAAGCCCTACTTGGTAGACTGGTCAATTTTATAGGCTTTATTTATCTGAATATGACTGACTATCTCCGTACAGGAGCAGAAATGACTCAAAGACAGCTAGCTATGTAACCAAATTCCATCCCAGCATGGATGAGAACCCGGAAGAGCTGGAAACCAGGAGCACACTGCACAGACTAAAGGTAGTTTAACAGGTGAGAGAACGTCTTTTTCCTCCTTCTAAGCTGCTCAACTAAATCTCTGTTACTTCCAGGATGTTAAATTGACTAAATGTGTTCTTCACCAATTCCTACAGCTTACAAATATTTGAGGAATGAGGGGTCTAGTAAACCATGTTTGTTTCAGGGAATTTCAGAAGTTTTTGAGATCTTCAATTACTATGGAGCATCCGTGCAGAATTCTAATCTTCAACTCCATGCATGGTCATGACATTCACTGTCTTAGTTCTTCTTTTTACATTCTGTGTTTCAAGGAGCTTCCTTCCATGATGAGTGGTTTTATCTCAGAGGATACTGCAACACAGCACTGACTGGAATGAATAACAGGTCTTTCCTGAAAAAAAAAATTATTTCCAAAATACGAGGTATTTTCCTAAGCTTTGTGGAAATTAAAAAGCAAAACTAAACAAAGAAAATAAACTGTTTGTAATCTCAGGCTTTACTAATATGTTGTATATGAACAATCCATTGTTGTCTAGACAAACAGCAAGAAGTTTAAAATATGCAAAGTGAAACAATCAGTGAATCTTACTAGATCGTTATAGATGAGCTGAATGAGATTTCAGGTGTACAGGTGGAAGAGATTGAACTAAGAATAGCATGCATTGGAATTGCTGGGATTTCTAATAAACTTTTAGTTAATCAGCCTTTAATGGCTAAACTTATGTAGTTTTTAATCTTGTAAGTCTTTCTTATAATTTGAATATGTAATTTAGAAGTATGTATTTTTTAAAAAAAATAGATGTTTTATATTTCTTTAATGTGTAGATTTAAAATGATTGCTTCTTTGCTTATAACTGTAGTGTGATTCTCTTGATAATTTATCAGAACATGAGCCTAATGATTTTTGCCTTCAAAGTGGAAAATCAGTTCATTATAATATATTCTACATCCTGCTCCTCCTGCACCAATCTTAAATAGGAGCATAAATCATGCTTCACCTTGTTTGTGTCCTAAGAACCGGATTACTTTTGTTACCCTTGACTTAAATAAGTAGTGCCCAACAAAAGAGCAAGCTTTTGCGTTTTTAACATTAAAGCTTAGAAACAAAGCTACCATTGTCTTTAGTGTTTAAATAACCTTAATATTTTACAAATTTAGAATGTATTGCCTAGCAATTAACATGAAAATAATTATATATTGATACCATAGAAGCACTAACAATTTGGTGTAATCCATTAAGAGACAGTTTTGATGCATTCATCATTAATTAGACAGTTATTTCAATAATGAAGCCAATAATAAAATTGTTTGGCTGTATTATATCTACCTTGCATAACACTGACTGGAAAAAAATCTTAAAGTTTAAAGATAAAAGTTAGATGGTGAATGAAAAGATAGAATTTTAACAAAACAAAGAATTTGTGTAAGATGAAATGTTTCGATGACTTTTTGACAAAGATGCTAAAGCCGAGGAATAAAATATTTCCAAAGAAAGACTCTGAGTCTATGGAGTATGACATATTTTGTTGTAATTTATTTTATTAATTTAATTAATTCCAACAGCATATACTTAGTATATTCTTGGAGTATAATTTGCACTAGCAGTATTTTACTAAATATACATTGTGTCAGTATTACATATATTTGTTTTTCTTATGAACCTATTAATTTGTTAAATACATGATAAATACATGGGAAGGATTTATAAATTACCTAAAACAGTAATTCCTTGATGGAAAGTGAACTCCAAGTGAACAATACTGCAGCATAGTGTAGAAGGTAAGTGCTTTGGTTAGAGTCTGAGTGCTGTCCCTTCCCAATCACATAACCCAGGTGTTTCCACCAGTTCTGTTGTTTCTTTTGAACACATGGGTATGAAAATGACTATAGTTCTTAAGGTTTTTGTATAGATAAAGGGGATGCAGTGTAATCGTGCAATTGTTGCTGACACACAGTAAAACCTTATTGATACTAATAATATAAGTACAAATCATACTTTAAATATTTTCTACTTTTGAGTCTGAAAATTCTGTAACTATAAACGTTATTTTAATTTAATTATGTGAAACACATGTACATGCTGCTGCTTTTTAAATGGTGTTTTATGGTGTAGTATACACAATATTTATGATTTAAATAAGTTTAGGGATACTGTTCTATGGCATTAATTATATTCAGGACTTTGGGTAACTTTTAGGACCACTGACCTCCAGACATTTTTTATCTTCTCCAACAGAAATTTCAGATACATTAAACAATAACTACCAGCTCTTCAATTTGATACACTCTAGCAAATAGTATTTTAGTTCATTTTGCAATGAATCTCATTATTTGGGGTACTGCTCCCTATTGGGACTTAGTCTTTCTGAAAACTTCTCTAATTAACAAGACTGCTATTTTGTCTAGTTTACTTTAAAAAATGATTTAGGTTTAGCTTTAAAGGCATAAATAGAACTAAACATTCCTTCCACAAGGCACTTATTTTTGTGATTCTAATTTCATTCAGTGACTACTTGTTTGCCTAAATATCCTAAGTATTATTATTGAGTTCTTATTTAGTTACATAGAGTAGTAACTAAGTGTAATAGCTAGAGTGTTAGGAAATAATATACTCAGTAATATGCATAGATTTATCTATTTGGGAATATTTACAATATTACTGAGGCCCGACAAATACCATACACATAACTGACAGGTGAAACCAATAAAGGCAAACTACTAAAATGAAATCAATTGCTTATTGGTTCCTCATATCTATTATTTATATATATATATATATATATATATATATACATATATATAATCTAATTCTTAGAAACTATGACATAAAATATTAGAAATATGTAGCATGAATCTTAATCTTAAAAGTTCTTATTAATAAAATCAAACCTGGGCCAGGTATTGGGGTGAAGCTGGAAGATCAGAGAGACAGAACAAGCCACAGCTAAACTCACCTGGCCAACTTCTCAGCTGGTCTTGTTTCCTCAGACTGGAAGCCTCTGTGTCCTCATATCCGAATGGCTCTCGGCTGAACTGTGCTGCTACAAGCCTGAAAGTTTAACCAGCCAAATGCTTAACCAAGCCAAATGCTTCTAGTTTCTGGTCCTCACGCCTTATATACCTTTCTGCTTTCTACCACCACTCCCTGGGATTAAAGGCTCACTTTCTGGGATTAAAGGCATGATGAGTCACCATGCCTGTCTGTATCCTTGAACACATGGATTTATGCCTCTGGAATGCTAGGATTAAAGGCGTGTGCTACCACTGCTTATCCTTTATGTTTAATATTGTGGCTGCTCTGTCTCTAACCCCAGATAAGTTTATTAGCATGCACAATATTTGGGGGAATACAATACCACAGACATAGGGGAAAACAATGATTTATTTTTAATTTGTATCAGTCCATTATTAATAATATATATATAATAATTTGCTATAATATTTCATGTCGAAACTGTGACATAAAATATTAGATATAGGGGAAAACAATGGTTTATTTTTTATTTTGTATGTAGGTTTTACAATAATATCATACTTCTAATAATGAGAATTACTAAGATAGGGATTTTTCTAAGGTGTTAGATTTTAGATCAAACATCTTACAGACAAGGTATAAGATAACCTTTAGAATGAAGGCCAAGGATGCCAGATACATGGACTTCTTGTCTTACCCAATTTTAGTGTAGTCATTGGGAGAGCAGGAGCTGTGACTAACAGTAAATTTCCCAAGTCAGGGACAAGTGGTCTAGTTCCCATCCAGAACAGCACTTTATTGCAAGTTTGCTGCTAGGCAACACAATGGATAAATGGAAGTGTGTTGCTAAGCAGCATGCCTTGTCTATCAATGCTGAAAGTGTGTTTGTTAGTGCAACAAGAACACAGCCCACCATCAACTTCTCACACAGCCTTTATATATATATAAGTAGAATATATGTAAATATGTAATCTTAATATAATTTTAAGAATGAAATTGCGATATTAGATGATATAGAAATGCTTACTATAGACTAGATATTGGCAATACTGTATAGTCAACAGGTTCACTTTTATTTGACAAGTGGCTTCATTATATGTAACATTTACATATGAAAGTTTCTGAAAGTACAATATGTAAACATGAACAATTTCCTTCAATAGGCTCAGTTTTCAGAATAGATTCAATCATAAATTGAAGTCATTTTCATAACAAACTTTGTATTGATTTTCTCCCATTGAAGTATCCATACTCATGCAAGAACATTCACAGTCATTGATGCTTTCTTTTTTTTCATTTTTCTTTATTAAGAAATATTCAACTCACTCCACATGCTATCCACAAACCCCCCTCCTCCCTCCTCCCACCCCCAGCCCTCTTTCCCAAGCCACCCTGTAACCCCACATCCCCCAAATCGAGGTCTCCCATGGGAAGTAAGCAGAGCCCAGCACACTGAGCCTAGGCAGGTCCAAGCCCCTTCCCGCTGCACCAAGACTGTGAAAGGTGTCACACCACAGGCACTGGATACCAGAAGCCTGCCCATAGACCAGGGACAGATCCCGATCCCCATGCCTTGGTGCCCCTGAAACAGTTTGAGCCAAACAACCCTCTTCCATATCTAGAGGGCCTAGTCCAGTCCCATGGGGGCTCCACAGCCACCAGTCCGCAGTTCATGGGCTTCCACTAGTGTGGCCAGTCATCTCTGCACATCCTCCCATCATGATCTCGATGTCCCTCGCCTGCAGTATCTCTCCTCTCTCTCATCAACTGGATTCCCGGAGCTCAGCCTGGTGCCTGGCCATGGATCTCTGTATCTGTCTCCATCTGTCACTGGACAAAAGCTCTATGATGACAGCTAGGATATTTGCTAGGCTGGTCACCAGAGTAGACCAGTCCAGGCACCCTCTGGACCACTGCCAGCAGACCAAGGTAGGGTTAACCTTGTGGATTCCTCAGAGCCTCCCCAGCAACCTGCCTCTTCCTATTCCCATGATGTCCTCATCTATCATGGTATCTTCCGTCCTGCGCTCCGAGCACTGGATGCTAACTTTCTAAGTAACTTGTAAGTTCCCGGTATGTTACTTCTATGTTATTATAGTATGTTTTCCCAGTGTCTAGAATGACTTCTCTTTTTCCTTTACACTGCTTAACTTGTAGTCAGCTGCTTTTGTTCCTAAAGCCACCAGTAATTTCAATGTGTGGTTGCTTATGATATACTGATTATAACCTCATTTATTTTGCATTACTCTATTTTGGAGCTTTGAGTAGTTCAATGAGTGCTTCTTTTCCTGTACTGTGAATTTGAGAAGGGGATTCATTGTTCCCTTTTGCCAAAGTTTTTCCAGTGTTTATTATAATCTTCATGCTTTTAATACTCATTAGGAATTAAACAAATTAAACTCATGACTAATTAAACAAATGCAAACAACACAATTTTCCTTAAAAATGGTATTATCAATATTTGCACTGAGAGTTTAAAATGCTATTAGCCAGAAAAGAATTAATGCATTTCAATGGTCTATTTCTTCTATAATTTACCCATGATAGAACACATGACAAAAAATGCAAAACCATGTGAAAGTTTCAATAGATAATTATATTAATTCTGACAACAAAATAGATGTTTATATCTAAGCTAACAAAATTTTTTAATAATGATATATTTATTAGCTATTTTTCTATAAAAAACAGAATTATAAGGCTTACAGATCTTGATGAAGTGTTTAGTCAGAAGGATATAAAATCTATTTACATAGTTTTGATTTGTAAAATAAAAATGTTTTGGATATATATGATATATATGTATATATAATCCAAATTTTATTGTTTTTACATTTATTTTTATTTTTATTTCTTATTCTTTTGCATTGTAATGAACTGTGGTAAGTTGTAAAGTAAAAATTAGAAACATGAAAGACAAAACTATGATTGAAAGTATTGATATTTGTGGTCAAGGAATATCTGCAAGTCAGAATAAAAATATCAGTTCAGAATGCCCGATCTCTCCTTATAAAATATGTATCATTCAGACAGATATTCCTTACCCATTAAAGAACAGGCTTTCACCCTGATCAAAATCTAAACTTGAACCAACAAAAGCAGTGAATCTGAAAACACATCACTATCTGAATGATTTCCATTCATCCCATGGCTTCTTGACCAGTGCCCAGCAATTGTGCTAAGGGCAGGCAGGCTGCAAACTCTTATCAGCGTGCTACTCAAATGACCATAGACAGATTTTTGCTGAACTTTTTATGTGATTATCCTTCCTTGTTAGAACTCATTTGTTTTAAACTTTTACAGCAGCATTATTCATTATAGCCAGAACTTGGAAAAAAACCTAGATACCCCTCAACTGAAGAATGGATAAAGAAAATGTGGTACATATACACAATAGAGTACTACTCAGCAGAGAAAAACAATATCATGAAATTTTCAGGCAAATGGATGGAACTAGAAAATATCATCTCGAGTGAGGTAACCCAGACTCAGAAGGACAAACATGGTATGTACTCACTCATAAGTGGATACTAGATGTAAAGCAAAGGATAACCAGACTGCAACCCACAGCTCCAGGGAAACGAGCTAGCAGGGAGGACTCTAGGAAGGACATATGAATCGCTCAGCGAAGGAGAAATGGATGAGATCTACATGAGCAAACTGGAGGTGAGCAGGGTAATGGAGGGCAAGAAATGGGGAATGAGAACATAGGGAAATAGGAGGTTTGAGTTAGAACAGGAACAGAGTGAAAGAGCAAGGAATGAGATACCATAACAAAGGAAGACATCATAGGAATAGGAAGAAACAGAGTGTTAGGGAAGTTCCCAGGAATCTACAAGGATGACTCCACCATAGACTACTGGCAATAGTTGAGAGGGTGCCTGAACTGGCCTACTATGATGATCAGATGGCTGAATACCCTGTTGTCATAGAGCCTTCACCCAGTGACTGATGGAAGCAGATGCAGAGATCCACAGCAGGCGCCAGAGCTCCAGGAGTTCAATGGATGAGAGAGAGGAGGGATTGTATGAACAAGGGACATCAAGACCATGATTGGAAAAAGCACAGAGACAACTAGCCAAACTAGTGGAAACACATGAACTGTGGACCAATAGCTGAGGAGCCCCCATGGTACTGGACTATGTCCTCTGGATAAGCGGGACAGTTTTTTAGCTTAAACTGTTTATGGGGCCCCCAGGCAGTAGTATCGGGACCAGTCCCTAGTGCATGAGCCAGCTTTTTTGGAACCTAGTGCCTATGGTCAGACATTTTGCATAGCCTTGGTGCAGGGAGGAGGGCCTTGGACCTGCCTCAACTGAATGTACCAGGCTCTGCTGACTGCCTTGGAAGAAGTGGGAATGTGGGGTAGGCTGGGAGGTAAGGCTGAGGGGAGGGAAGAGGGAGGACAGGGGAATCTGTGGTTGGTATGTAAAATGAATAAATATCTCTTAATAATAATAATAATGATGATGATAATAAATAAACTTTTATTGATTCTTTCCAAAACAGCAGGATCTACATGCCACAGGCCAAAAACAGGATATTCAAGAGAAGTCTCAGTGAGAACCCATTATCGCTTGTGTAGCACAAACTAGAGGCCTTGAACCAGACCAATGACTCATGGCAATGAACCCTTGCATGTACAGATGAATGGACTAAGCATAAATTGTGTAACTCAACAGGCCACACTATAGCTTCCACAAGACTCTCCTCTCTTTTTTGTTTATTTTTGTTTTGTTTTGTTTGTTACTTTCTGTTCCTGTGTTGCTTTATTGTTTTAGTTTTTTCTTTTAAATTTGGGTTTTGTTTGGCGGGGGGTAGGAGTTGCAAGGGCAGAGGGCAGATACAGATGTGAGTGAACTGGGAGATAATGGGATTGGGATACATGATGTGAAATCCCATTCCATAGAAGAGGGAAAGACAAAGCCCTCCCTGCTTCACACCTTTCTCCCTACAGTAGGTTAAAAAGCTGTGTAGGGCGGGGGGGTGGGGGGGGGGGGTGGGGGTTCACAAGAGTGAGAGAACTAGCCCTGACCCTCAACAACTGCAGTACACAGGGGAGCAGGCCCTGCCCTGCAACCCATTTGGGGAGCCACACTAGAGCTGACACTGTTATCAGAGGCGGGGTTTTGGTGTGCCGGCCTTAAGGACTTGAGAGCAGGAGCACTGATACTCTGCCCCTTTCATATGCCCCATACAGCAATCAGAAGAGAGGACCATTCACATCACCGAGTAAAACAGGAGAGCTGGCCCTGGTGGTGTGAGTGTCAGTGACAAACATCTGAGGACCTGAGGGCTGGAGAACTGTCCCTGCTCCTTGCTGTAGGATGCTTTGGTTGAGCTAGGCTAGGCAGGGCTGGAGAACCGCCCTGGGAGAAAGGATGAGGGAAGCTGACCTTCTGACCAACCCAGCTACCACCCAGGCCAGAACCAGGACTATGAGTGGTCCCACCCCAATATCCACCCTATCTATTAACTGTTGGAGCATATGAAGGAGATGAATCTACAGAACTCATTTTTCCTTCACATCAATTGACAAATACTTTCTATCAATTTACATAAGATTCCATCTATCACATTTTTTTAATATGTCAATTTTTTTTCCTTGGGTCTGATATTTTCTGGAATGTATAAATCAAAAGAAATAAAATAAAGAAAATAACCCCATCTTACATAGTGTAAGCAATAAAGAAATAAAAATATTTTAAAGAACTTATGGAAACAAAATCAAAGAATTTTCAACAAAGAAATAATTTTTTCAAATTAATTAATGATTTGAAATATAATCTATGTACATCTTGCAAAATTCCAAAGGTTATGCACAGAAATTGTAAGATATATCAATTTCACACATTCTTCTTTATTATGTACACAGAAGAGGGCACCAGATCTTATTACAGATGGTTGTGAGCCACCATGTGGGTGTTGGGAATTGAACTCAGGACCTCTGGAAGAGCAGTCAGTGCTCTTAACCGCTGAGCCATCTCTTCAGCACACACATTCTTCTTGATAATTTAAAATATTAAGCAAATCTAACTGGCATTATCATCCTACTAAATCTAGTAACAATTTAATTGAGATTAATTTTTGTTTTGTAGGAAATCAAATCTGCAATTCTCCATTCGGTGACATGTAACACAATTTCCATCATTGTATATTAGATTATATGTTTCACTTCCTAAGAATTCTACAGTCAAATATAGATTTGAAAATAGAAATTAAAAGGTCCAGAAATTAAATCTTAATGAATCATAAGAAAATCTCTGAAGTAGAAAAATGATTGATATCATTTCTCTTTAATCAGATGTTATTTCAGTCAGACATACCCTAGTTAATATATATATAACATATATACATACACACACATATATATGTACACCTATACGTATTATCTACATACATACACACACACACACACATATATATATATATATATATATATATATATATATATATATATATATAATACGTATAGGTGTACATGCCTTAATCTGTTGTCTCTGCTTTAATGGAACTCAAACTACAAAAATAATTTTTAAGAGCAGATTAGCCTTTGCCAACAAAATAATTTAGAACATAATATTTAAAGCAGAAAATGTTATGATATTTTTGTTAAAAAATTCTTCCTTGTGAGAATTGTACAAGTTTTTAATATTCATGATTCCCTTGCCCATAAACCTTGCAAAATTAATAGTGAGATTTTAGAGAAGAAATCAGTGTATTGAAATAAAGTGATTTTAAGTAAACATATACACCTACATCTGACAAAGTTTAAAAATCTATTTTAACCCACAGTATAAAGTACCTTGACATACAACTATAACTAAAGAAAAATTTCTTAGGTAGCATTTGCAAAAGTAAAAAATGAAGATTGTGCTTAATGTCTTATTCATATTAACCTCACAGCATTACTTCATGATGTTATTTCTTTTCTTTTGAATAATACTTTTGAGAAAAAGACAAAAGTTCAAAAGCTACATATGCAAAGTTTGAGCTTACTAATGAAATGAATAGCTTCAAGACTTCAGGATCAAGGTAAAATATCTTTACAGATGAGACAAATAAGTTATATTACTATTTCATGTATATTCACTGAGAATCAAAAAATAATATTGAAAGTAAATATAAAAGACTATCTATTTACATTATATTATCTTCAAATTAAATTTGTGATGTGAAAAATACATTAAACATTAATAAGCTGTTTTAAATGAAACAGTCACAAATAACTACCTGAAAACTTCTGTTTTAAATTTATTAAGTGGATTGAAATATGCAATGATAATTTTTACATATATATTCATATATATGGTTTAAATTAGATCAATTGACAAATACTATATAATGGCTATTCAGCTAAAATGTTTAAAGTATAGACTTCATATTTTCACTTGATTATGGCAAAAATATAGACTTTCACATAAGAAGAAAACAGAAAACTGGGAGTGAGAATGGAGATTGATGAAGGTTTGTAGTTACAGCCTCTCAAATCCCCAGAGTACTAGGAGCACAACCTAATGGCCCACTTTGGTGGGAATTTAGAGGTCAAATACCAGAACAATTGCAGCCATGTTCTAGACATAGGCTAGATACTTAATGCTTGTGCTTTAGGATTTTTTTTATTTCATTCAATACTTTCTTGTTATAGCCCATTTTATCTGATTTGAACGAAAATGTCTATTCTGTATCACATTTTTTTTTTTTTTTTTTTTTTTTTGTATTTAAAGGATTAGTCACAAAGTCGAGAGTTTGCTTTGAATCTCAGAACAGGTTTTGGACTAATACTTTCAGTTAGTGTTCACACTGTTAAGACTATAAACTATATAGACTTTTGAAATTGGAGTAAATGTATGTTGCATTATGACTCTTTAGGAACCATGGATAGTATGTTCTTGTTTATTCCTTTGACATTTTTTAATTTAACTTACTCATCATATTTGAAAGACAATGCAGCTGGGTAAGAGGAGCATAGCACATATTATTATTTGCAGACTCAGGCCTCTGAAAGTTATACTAACATTTGGCCCCATCATGGTTGCTTTCTCTACTAAAATATGAGGAGTCCACTACCAAACACATAACCATGACTCCCTGATAAACACTTTTACCATGATTTCCCTACAATTTGTCTCTGAAATGATTAGAAAATATAAAGTCTTCTTCCATTAATTTATGTCATGTTTTAGACATACAGGTAGGAAAACAAACAATAATTCCGGAATGTATTTTCTTGGCTTGGATGGAGGCAAGATATTATATATTATGTGCTTTCCATATGGCATGAACTGTGGTATTCCTCCTAATGAGTAAATTATTCAAGCTGAAATAATTAACATTTCTTATACTGTTTGTAAAATGGTTTCTTTAAAAACAATGTGAATAAATAAAAGTCATTGGCCTGGAACTATCTAACCTGTCAAGTGTAATATTCTACTATATTCTAACATTATCACTAATTTTATACAGGATTTTCAAATTGTATTTCTTCAACAAATTTTGGATACCTTCTTATTTAATTAAAGCAAAGGAAAGGAATCTGCATAAAGCATGTTAAAAAAATTAAACAAACAAACAAAAAAAACATGCTTTCTTGTTTGGAAAGTCTCTGCTCTTAATTAATGCCACAGGATGGGCATTGTAAGACAAATCAGTGCAGTTTCTGAGATGAACTGTAGGCTGTCTATCCATGAAGGAAAAAAAATCTATATATTTGCCTTTTCTTTACCTTAGCCATCTAGCATTTGGCCATTTCATTGCCCATTAACTCTGCAAGTAGGCAGCTCACAAGAAGTAAAATAAATATCGGACAAGAAGTTCCAAATCTCTGACAGTTTGGGTAGAAAGTAAAATAGAATCAAGAGAAATGAATTAGGTCAAGGTAAATAATTCAGTCAGGAAATTGGAGTTTGGACTCATATTTCCACTTACAATTAGAGGCAATGTACCCTTAAATCATATGCATGAATATTTTAGCTACATGGATTTTCCACTTAATTAGGAAATAAAGATTATTTTACTGTAAATCATTATTTAATATAGACACCATTATTTCCAGGGTAGATATTTAAATGTTGGAACTTCACTACCAGTATGAACATGAATACTAACCTTGACAAGTATTCAGTGCTTACATTA
This sequence comes from Peromyscus leucopus, assembly GCF_004664715.2. NCBI lineage: Eukaryota > Metazoa > Chordata > Mammalia > Rodentia > Cricetidae > Peromyscus > Peromyscus leucopus. Next base: position 29,534,191 of record NC_051070.1, read on the forward strand.
CCTGTTTTATAAATATATCTGTTTAAATTATTTCTATATTATATACACAACTCTACCAATTTAGAAAAATCAAAGAAATATTTATTTAAATTTTGAGAAAGTCACTTGATAGAGTTTCACTAATAGTTCCAAAAAATCTATTTTAAAATAATTTAATTTTGATACTTCTACAATATTCCTTATTGATGACTACATCTGCAATTATGGTAATTAAGTCATGTGAAAAGAACATAAATGGATAGTTCTTTAGAACTTTGTTCACATTTCGAAGTGACCAAGTTTACCAAAGAACCATTTCCATTATAATTCACTGAGTATATATGTACAAGATATAACCTTATGTCTTTTATGAAAATTATTGTGGCATGATTATTATTATGAAATGTTTTTGTGTGTGGCAAGAAAATTATAGCATAGCCAAGGGCATTGTTGCTTTTCTAATTTCTTATTATTAGTTACACAGAAAATAAGTGTAGATGTATAAGGTAGTATGTGAAAATAGGCTAAATTTCAACTGCTTCTAATTTACAAAATACTGTGCAATTTCAAAATATATGACTTTTACACTTCAGGAAGAAAACTTCTTTCTGTAATAGATGGAGACCACTATAGAAAGTCACAACCAAACAATATGCAGAGTTGTATAGCCCAGTCTCAATGAATGCATACACACACACACACACACACACACACACACACACACACACACACACACACCACTCCCCTCAGCTAAGGCTCAGGGAACAATATAGTAGATGGAGTGGAAAGTTTGTAAGAGTTAAAGGATTGTGTGTGAATATGTATGGCTGTGATTGGTTTCATAAAGAAGCTAAATGCCAATGGCTGAACAGGATAACAGGTGGGAGAGCCAAACTGAGAATGCTGGGAGGAAGAAGAGGAGAGATGAAGAGTAGCCAGTAGACAGAGAGAAGCACAATGGGCATCTTCATCTCTCCTTTTCCTTTGTTAACAGTGTATCCAGAACCTATTCCAAGAAATATCCTGATCCAGCCTTGAATATTTCAAACATTTCGTGAAGAGGCCTTCAGTCAATGAATATATCTTGGTCACATGTCCTAACATTCATAAAAGTATGGCAAGCCTAGAGAGAGAGGGGTGGGGGTAATCCTGACTCAATGCTAGTGGCAAAACTATGTATGGCTCTTTTAAGAGGCCCTGTTACTGAACATTTAAATGAAGTTCATGAGCTGTGGGTGGCACACTGCTCAGTAGCAGTGTGGACCTAAAAACTCTCCAGAGTTGGGATAGTAAACATAGCTTTTGCCAGCGGGTACCTCTGCCATGAACCTAGGCTCCCAGGGAACCAATGGGACAGAGCCAGCTGTCAAAGCAGAGGCAGGCATCCTTACCACACAAGTGAATTAGCATCCTAAAGGCTTGTGTGATCAGAAAAAAAGATTCCAGATATGCAATAAAGACAGATTTAGAGGGGAAAAATCCTCTGAATTGGTTATAATTTGTTCACAAATATAAATAGGCTTGGGAGAGAAAAGAAAATGAGTATATTATAGTCTTAGATTAAAAAAATATAGTTTTAAAATAATAATAAAGTCCTTTAAAAAGCAATAGAATTAGAGAAAAAAGCCATGTAAAGACAGAAAATACACAGAGAGTCTGGATCCTGTATGGTTTTTGTTGTCTTTAAATATTTTGGGTGATAAGAGATACAGAATTATAAAAGCTGCTAGATTAAACAAACCTACATATTTTAAAAATATCTTGACTTCAAAATTTAATTCAAGGATATGTTGCATTGGGGGAGGTTATACTTTTATTTCCACAAGAAATGAGAAGCTGTGGATTCATTCCAGGTTAAAGGTGATCAAGTTTGATTGGAGAAGATCCCTGAAATGTGGCTACAGACATATACAAATAAACCTAGAAAAATGACAAAACATGTAACATATTTTACCTGCTCAAACATAAAAAAAAAATTCACTGACTTGTGCACACCACTTATCGCATACTTATAATGTATGTTACCTTTAAAAGGTTATATATTTTCAGAACAAGAAGACCAAACACAAATAAAAATGGATACCCTAGATGATCCAACAACTCAGAGTTCCTTTGTTATGATTTACTCGAAATTCTATATCCAGAACAGCTTCAAGGCTGCTAACTGAGATGGTCTAGTCTCAACAGAATACTCCCACCAAGCCCTCACAAGTGTCCTGATTTTTTCAAGGTTTCCCCAAAGATTACCAGCACTCCAAACAAAAGGAATTGGTCTAAAAGATGAGTTATGGTTATTTATTATTACTTAATGGAGGTTGGTTACAAGTTGATGAACAAAAAAGTTAAATTCAAAGATCTCTTTCTAATGAAAAAAGAGGGATATGATAAAGAAATGATGAGAATAAAGAGTAGATTATGGAATGGACTTTAATCCAAATAACAACTATTAATCTCAACATATTTTGCATATGTATGGATTTTTATATATTGATGCAAATTCAAATTAATTTCATTATTCTCTATGTATATTTCTATTCTTGTTTTGGTTATTATGTTTATGTAGCTCATTTTAAAAAGTAATGTATAATTTAGAAATAGAGATTAGTAGTCATCTGTAATAATCTAACTTATAGTCATATTAACTATGTTTTCAAGGTCATAAAAAGATATATTTAGATAGGTAGATGATCTTCAAATACTTGAAAGACCTGCAGAATATAAAATTTAATATGTTTAATAACCTAAGGCTTTTAATGAAAGTAAGTCATGTCTGCTTCTGACAGCATCAATCTACTTCTGAGAATATGATGAGCACTGAAGAAACTTTGCATGATGTTTGTTTTCTTTATGGCAAAAGCTAGCCATTTGGGTAAGCAATCTGCCCTTGGCTCAGTTACTGACAGTAGTCCAAACTAGGCCAGCAGAACACAAAAATGGGTGATTGTCAAACTTTGCCAAGATTTTAAGGTAGGACAGTCCTTAAAATTCCCTGCTTCTCTAAAGTGTCTTTCAGATATATCAGGCCTGTATGCCAAAGTTAGATGTTCCAGCATTACAGAAGAACCTAGTGTTACTGGACAGGTAGCCAGATGTTCCTGTTGTTAGATAACATTTCACCCTTGTAAAGTCTTTGATGGAGTTAAAGACTAGATAGTCATAGTTAAAATTTTCCTTAGTTATGATGAAAGATAACTTAGGTATAAAACTTTAGAGTTACAAAGAGGTAATAGACTGTAGAATATTTTCTCCAATTTTGCCAAATACAAGTGGACTAAATATTGTAACTGTAATTTTTCCTTGATAACTGTTTTAGTTGTATATTATCTAACTATGTTAAAGTTAAAATCCTTCTTTTTTAGTTAGACAAAATGGGGGAAATGTGGAATATTCCTTTACATCATTATTGGTTTAATGAAGAAGTTGGCTGACCAGTAGCTGAACATGATAAAGTTAGGAAGAAGAGCCAAACATGAAAATACTGGGAAGAAGAGGGGCCGAGATGGGGAGTCATCAACAGAGAGAAGTAAGATGGGCATGCATGCTGAGAAAAGTTAACAAGTCACATGGCAAATCATAAGTAAGAAATATGGGTTAACTTAATTGTAACAGTTAGCTTGTAACAGTTTGAGTTATTGACTGAACATTTACAATCAATTTTAAGACTCTGAGTGCTTATTCAAGAGCAGCTGCCAACACAGAAAACTCGGCCTACAGTGGATCAGGGACATTGTTTCTCCTTGTAACATAAGAAACAGCACACATGAAGTATCACAATCATGACCACTCAAGCTTGAGTTGAGGAAGGAAGACAAAAATAATAATGGCAAACTACACAGTGATAAGTCCATGAGGCATCAACCCTACACAATGAACTACAGGCAACAGAGTAAAGCTGTTAGCAGAAGATGTGGTCCAAAATAGTGAAGAGCACAGTGTGCCAAGTTGTTACTCCTAAAATCATACATAGGAATAACATTACATGGACTCAAAAGGTTGTATTTGTATGAAGTATATGTATATACAAATACATGTATGTATGCAGTAGCAATTGATGTAAAAGAGAATTAATTTGAGAGATAGCAGCTAGGGCTATATGAGAAGGCTTGCAAAGAGGAAAGGGAAAGGAGAAATGTGGTAATCTCCCTGGCAGTGGGACCAAGACTCATCCTGGGTGCATGAAATAGCTTTTGGAACACATTCCCTAGGGTGGGATACCTTGCTCAGCCTTGACAGAGAGGGAAGGGGCTTGGTGGTGCCTCACCTCAGTATGCCCAACTTTGTTGATTACCCTCTCTGTGGAATGGATGGGGGTGAGAGGGAAGGAGGTGAAGGGGGGGGAGAAGAGGAGGGAGGGAAACTGGGATTGGTATGTAAAATTAAAAAAATACTTTTTCAACAAAAAAAGCAAAAAAAAAAAATTCTCAAGAAAGAACTGAAATATTTTTAGTCAAACTGTTTTATGTATTTTCTTTTTAAATTTTCTAAAAAATATATAATCCTTGGCTATGTAAATAGAGAAAGGAAAAAAGGGAAATAACTTTCTATAGTAGCTTAGAAAACATAAACTTGAAAACAATTGCATGTGTACTATTAGCAGTTTTCAAATTACATAGCATATAAATTTGTATGCATTAAGAACATTTCCTTCAACTCTTTAAAGAAACTATCTTTTTCAATGAATACAGCTATCTATGGATTCATTTATAATTTCTAATGTAAACAACTTCACCATATCCAGAATGAATGGTGCTTCCTTATAATTTAGATTCATTCTTATCCTATATCCAAAGTCCCAGTTATTTTCCAGGTACAATGTCAGAAACCATCCAATTTTTCTAGATGCTCTTAATTAACCACTATCGGTAAGTTGAAGGACTCTTGAGAGTTACCCTAGTTGCAGCCTAACACTTCTGCCCATTATGATTTCATGGATATTTGCAGAGGAATGATGATATCTGTGTCAAAGACAAAGAAGTAGCCAGTGATAGCTCATATCAGGTTTCCAATATCGCTAAGCTCATTGGGGAATCAAAGCTGAAAGTAATGAACACATGCACCCTCAGTGGAGTGTGTTAAAAGAGGAAAACTCAATTTTTGAAAGACCCTGCTTTCCCCCACCTAACAATAGTTCTTTCAGAATTTCGTACATGTTTGGATCATATGCACTGTCTTTCCTCAAGTACTTAGAGGTCTTTCTTACTTCCTGCTCACCCAATTATTTGTGCTTTTCATTATTTTTAATTCATCGAAACAAATTTGTGTTGGCTAAATATTCTTGAATTTATGGTCTTCACTGGGGAATATTTAACTTAACAGAAATTAAACTCTTGGAGCAAACTGTCTCTCCTTGTACCAGAAACTAATAATTACCAATAGCTCTTTGTCTAGGGCTGAGATTCAGTGTCAGAGAAGCTTCATCCCTGGTTAGCTTTCATGGCGCCTGAGATGCTACATACTGTAGTAGAAGAGAAAAGCACTCATGAATCACATGCAATTGTGAACCCTGTGAACTACAAGAATGTCTTAATCATTTAGAAAATGAGAAAGAATCCTATCTTTATCTGATAGTAGATATGTCATTTCCAAATGTTTCATTCTTAAGTACTCAAATCTTAAATTTCCCATTCACAACTAATCAATTACTCATTCCTAGTTGTCTCCAACTTCTAAAGGACTTTTGAATTAATAATTGCTTTTGATTGTTGCTATCACCATCCTAAGTCAGATCACCTCATACTATTTCACTGGGATTATGAAAAAGATTCTTATCAATCTCTTTTTATATTTTTTCTTTAAAAATAATTCCTATGAATTCATGAGTCTTAGTTGTGTAAAGGATGAAGGTAAACAAGAACAGAATATTTCAAGAATCGCTTAGAAAAAGAAACATAAAAACAATTGCCTGCTTCTGCAAATCCTCACACATTGAGTATAAAATCTAAATCAGTGTGACATTATATTAATCTCAATCTTGATTCTATTAAATTTTTTCTCCAGAATCTCATTAAAAAGGATAATTCAAGAATCTTACCTATGTTTATATTTTATATTCCCTTTATTTACTAACAAATAGTTCAGCAGTGGAACGTCTCTTGCTTCCTATTACAAATTGCTAAACTAAAATACACTCAATTTCCATATTTTATTTCTAAGGCCTTAGATATCTTTTAACTTATTAATAGTACTCAGTTGAATTCAGCCTGATGACTAAAATTTACAAGACATTTTTTTCTTCTAGCCTTACACTTAAATCTTTTCTGTCAAGACTATATCAAGATGTAAATCTACATTGGTTGCAATTTTCACATGCTCCTACTTCAGATACCTAATTCAGAACAGGGTGTTTCTACTTTGCTTTGCTTATTCATTTTCTTCAGTAATGGAATGTTTGTTGTATTTTTCACTTTTTATTAGGGAATAATTATAATTAGGTACAAGTTAAGAAAGATTGTATCAGTCACCCCCCCATCTTTCAAAATCATATATTTTATATAGTTTTTGAGTCATTGTTACTCATAATTTATTGATAAACTTTTATGCTTCTCTACATCTTCACTACTTTTATCATCAATAGACTATTTTTAAGTACATTCCATACATAATTATATTTCAATATAGCCACTTTAATGTTTACAGTCAGTTCCAGTTAAAATCACAGTTTAAGAAGTTGCTCTTAACATTAAATTACCAAATCCTGAGGCTTTATTTCTGTTGGAAGGATTAAGTTGCTATGTGCCTTTGCTCACAACAATTTTGTCAAAAGCTTAAAGCATAATATTGTTTTATATGTGTTCATTTTAGATATATATTATTCTTTCTTACTGTTGATTTACTAAAAGAATAAATACCTTAGAGAACAATAACTTGGGCCTTATGGTTTCTGTGTAACAGGTTTTGTTTTGTTGTTTTGTTTTTCCACAAGGCATATTGCAACTTTTTGTCCCTTAGGAACAGGAGATGAGGAAAATATTCCCTTTGATGATGCATCTAAGCAACAAAATTATCGGCTAGTAAATACAAGTGTCAAATGTAATAGTTAGAAGAACATTAAAAAGAACATCTTTATTCTTGGTGGGGCATCTAAAACAAGAAGGCAAAATGGCACCTTGTAGCATGATCCTAATTAGTCTTATCAATAAAAACCAGGTGTCAGATATCATGGTAAAAGCTGATCAGAGAAGCAGAGGAACAGCCACCAGTGACTTCTTAACGCTCTGAATCCTCCAACCAAAAGGGCCAAGATCCTTTCTCTGCCCTACCTTATCACTTCCTGTCTCCTGTCTATACAGACCTCCAGAACTCTATGGTTAAGTAGTGGCTAGCTCTGCCCTCTGATCTCCAGGCAACCTTTATTTGTGAGAACACAAAGAATATATTATACAACACCACCTGGTTTGATAATAGCTAAAACTATAAGGATTGGATGACTTTAGGCTTTTTTTTTTTTAGCCACATTGGCATGCCTGTAAATGACCAAAAAATGTTGAAAATATTAGTATGGTCAAAATTACAGTTCGTAGTTCATGAATATAGGAGCAGTGCAGTCAGCTAGCCTCATAAGACTGCAGATGCCCTGTTCTGGGCAGTATGCATAGAAAAAACCTGCTAGCTACTTGCTGCTGAGTCCACTTGGAGTCTGTCACTGCACCTTGTGATTGGTGATGCACAACCATCAGAATGTTGGGGGCCAATGAGGAAGAGACAACACAGCTTAGAGTCTTCAGCTGCCAATGGGAAATCAGGAGGAGGTACATAGGTTCTCCCTATATCTGCAATAATTGCTTCTCATCTGACTCCAGGTGACTGTGTCATTGACACCACACCTTCTCACGCCATCCCCCAAAAGGTTTTCACATAGGGGGACCTGTAACACATTAATACATTTTAAAAATCAGACCTTTAAAAAGATTAATAATATGTTTTCAATCATCAGAGACTATGTGTTTTGTTCCATTTCCACAGCAAAAACAACTGTCCAAGGTTCAGAGTATAAGGGATTTCAGAATGCTCAGTTCTAAGAGGGAAATTTAAAGCACAGACACTTCACCCAATGCTCAGGTATCATTCCAGAAGATGACACTGAAAGAGTTTAAGAGCAAAAAGATATGGTGGATGAATACAAGGAAATAGTGTCTTCTGCATAAGGTAGGGCACCTTACCCAATTTGCAATAACATGCATAAAATCTGGGCAAACTCATTAGATGAAATCACAGCATCAAGAGAGAAGGTGGGTACCCAACTCATCCCAAACTGTGGAGGTATTGGCAACAGGTAGATACATGTTGAGGGTATCCTCCGTTAAGTCATCTTCTCTCCGGTAGAGGACCACATATTCAAGATTATTAGAACAGCATAAATTGGTCATGGAAGGCAACCAAAAAAAAAAAAAATAGGGCACACAGTTGGTTGAGTAGGGAAGAGAAGAGGGGTGGTTCCTGAAAGAGTTGAGGGTTATGAGCAAAACATGTATAAATCTCTCAAAGAACTAACAAAAAGTAATTAATACAATTACCATGTAATATTAATGTAGGATGTAGAGAAAATAATTTATAGAATGTAAATGTCATTCATGGGTTCACAAGTATCATAGGGGGTATGAAGAAATACACAAGTTTTTGTTTGATTTTTCTTTCTTAGGAGGTATGAAGAAATACACAAGTCTTTGTTTGATTTTTCTTTCTTAGGATAGTGCCTAACATGCACAATCAATCCTTATTAGGGAACTTTTGTGGCTTCACATACTTACTAAAGATTTGTCTGCCATGGATATCATTTGTCACATGTTTCAAGTCAGTTATGGGTAATATACCTGCTAAGAGCAACTGATATCTCATATACCAGATATACATTTCCTTCTGAGGTCAACTCTACTTCTTGATTATGATCTTATACTGTAAACAAGTACTGCTTGCATGATCTACTTTGTGCCATGTCATTTATATTTTTGTGTTTGCTCATTGTGGTTCTGTTCTGTTCTGCTCTTTTTCTCTGTTCAGTTTGCAACTGTGCATTTTTATCCTACACATAACACTATTTATCACTTTTTACTATTATTCACAAATAATACTCAATTTTTATTTAGTATTCCAAACATGCAGGGAATCTATGATGTTCTTCAGAGAGAAAGTTCCATTCTTAGATAATATTCCTTCTGGCATGAGTTGTAGTGCTATTGCTAGTGTTCTAATGTTACAGAAACAACCATACATATTAAACAAGATGTTTTAAATAGGAACACAGATAAAGGAAGATTAGACATTAATTAGCTTATGGCAATGTCATAACCTGAGGCTCATAGAAATCTTATTGTGATTTGGTGTTTGTTAATTTTGAGTTTTTATTGGCTTTATAAAACATGACTAATATAAATGAGAAGAATTGACCATAATTAGTTTCCTACAAATAGTTTATAATCAACAATGAATAAAAGAAAACTGAGGATGAAGTTGCTAAAGACTAGCCTCTGAAATTGGATAACAAGATGTATAACCAGCTTATGGTTTTCTTTAACGGAAAAGGAAAGAATCAAAAAGTATGTTTATGCAATTAGTGGATGAGGAATATGTTCAAGATATAATTATGGATAAATCAGAATAATTTTAAAAGCTAGCAAAATCATTAGAAATGAATAACATAATTTAGTAGGGATACTTATTCTATCACTTAATATTTACTTATATAAAGTACTACAGATAAAGAAATATCTAAGTTTTTTCTTTTTGAAGAGATACTTGAAAATTTAATAACTGAAAAGACATGATGAGGAACATGCATTTAAATTTCATTCCAGAACTTTCAGTAAAATTAAAATTAGAATAACAAAGGGTATATATTGCAACTGTGGCTTATATTTACAGGACTAGCTGTATGCCCAGAGGAACTGACAGTGTTCATAGCAAATGAACATTAATTAACTCTCTTTTCTATCAGGATATATGTGGTTTAATGTTAGTAATTCACTATTCTGTTATTTTTTTAATTTTCTCATATGTGTCTACAGTACTAAACTCTACATCAAACACTTCAACTCATTAAAATTGGCAAGTTTATCATACATGTAATCAATATCACTTTGCAAAAATGCTGATATATAAACTTGTGTGTGGGGGGGGGCATGCACACACACACTTAATATACCTTCTGTGTTTTTAAATCAATATTTTCATATCAATATGTATTTTAACTTACAAACAGTGTAAGTTGTAAAAGTAAGACATTAAAAACATTTAATAATATTTTTGTATTCTAATCCCATTTCAGCTGAATACTTAAGCTGGGAGTTAGTCATTCAGAATTATGTATGCTCTTTTGCCATCTATATTGCATTTAGACATTTTATTCTATAATGATGTTCATAGTTGAGAATTTGATTGGGTGACAACTTGTAAAATGGAAAGTACTGTTTGCACTAGTAGTCAAAATCTTTTAAGTTATTTCAAATGTTAATGATCACAAAGTCTTTGATATTACATTTTATTACACTATCAATATAATTCATGTTTTGCTTCAAAGTTAGTCCAACCCTGAAAATATTCCACTTGCCCTCCCACTCCCAGGCCTCCTGTTGGACTATTTTAAACTTCTAAGTCCCTTTAACAAAGTTAAAACTTTAAAGCAGTCTGACCGGCTCTGAGGTCATGCTGAGAGTAGAGAAGGAATACATCACTTGCTTTAAAATTCAGCCTGTTGAGGAGCATGCTTGGGGATGTTTAAAAGAAACCTCAGCTTCACTATTCTCAGACTAACACCATTTTTCATTTCAGAGCAGTCCAGTCATTTCATGAAAGACAGGAATCCTTTGGTGCACTTTGGGCATGCTCTCTCAACAGCTGGAGCACTTATGCCTTTGAACTACAGATTATCTCTACCTCCAGAGAGCTTGAGTAACTCTTGTCATGAAATCTCCCTTCAGAAAATGAGATTTCTTAAAGAATCATGGTCAGAACTAAAACACAGAGCAATATTCATGAAATAGTGGTATAAGTATTATTAAGAAATGTTTCAAAATTCAATTTTATTCTCGATGAAGGCATGTTAAAATATCATAACGCTTCCTCATAAAGTGAATTAGTCGCTCTCTCTATATTTTATAATTTATATATGTTTATTTTTCCTTTTGTGTTTTTCAGAACAAACTTTCAACCTAGGGCCTCACACCTGCTGATGTCACTCATGTTAGACAAGCATTGCTCTATTGAGTTGCATCCCCGGTCTTCTCTACAATTCTTATTTTGACAAAGAATCTCCCTAAGTTGCAGATGCTGTCTTCCTTGAACCAGGGCTTGAACTTCCTTTCCTGCAGCTTCAGCATGCTTAGTAGCAGGGAGAATGATTTGTATCTAGGTTGGTTTTAAAGATGATCCTTTGATATAGACTCAGAAATTGTAATTCGTAATATGTGTGATAAATATGTTATATATATTCAAGTTTGAAAAAAAATTTGAAACTTCAGGAAATGAAATATATATTTAATTGAAATTGGACTTTTTCTTACAATACATACTGACGACAATTTGCCCTCCCTCTATCAGTCCCATCTCCTCCCAGCTCCCTTCTCTCTCAGATCCATTCCCCACCATTTCCCTTCAGAAAAGAGCAGGCCTGGAACAGACAACAACCATACATGACAAAACAAAATACAACAAGTCCAAACAAAAGCCCTATATCTATATTGGACAAAGCAACCCCATAGGAGGAAAAGAGCACCAAGAGCAGGTAAAGAGTCAGAGGCATACCTGCAACCACTGTTAGGAGTCCCATGAAAACACCAAGCTAGCAGCCATACCATATATGTAGAGGACTTGCTGCAGGCCCATGCAAGCCCCATGCCTACCACTTCTGCTTCTGCGAGCCCACATGAGTCCTGCTTAGTTGATCCTGTGCACCATGTTTTCCTGGTTTCCTCCATCTCCTCTGACTCCTACATTCTTTTCTTCCATTCTTGCACAAGGTTCCCTAGCTCCAAGGTAAGGGACCTAATGGATGCATCCAATTTAGACTGCACATAATGTTTGGTTGTGGGTCTCTGCACCTGCTCCCATCTGCTTTGGAAGGAAGCCTCTTTGATGGTAACCAGACAAGGCATCAATCTATGAGTATAACAGAAAATCATTAGGAATCATTTCACTGATTTTTTTTTTGGCCAATTGTGTTTGGGTCTACCCTAGATCTCTGGGCTATCAAGTCTCTTCTGGTTAGTGCCCATTTAGGCAGTGTAGGGCATGAGCCTCCTGTTACACCAAACATCGTTTGGTCATTCCACAAGCTCTAAGCAACCATTGTCCCAGCACATCTTGCAGGCAGGACAGAATGTAGGTCAAGAGTTTTGTGACTGAGTTGGTCCCCAGGTTTCTCTTTTGGTAGCCTTCTGAGAACCTTCCCACACCAAAAAGACATACCTTATTCAGTGGCAAAAAGAGTTTACATTTGTAAACGATTTCAAAATATTGTAATAATTCTAACATTCTATATTTCAGGAAAATGTCTTATAAAACTGATGACACAGGACTGAGGTTGTACTCATCCTGAAGTGTTTGAGAAAGAAATCAAGTAGAAGAGGTTCTATTTGAAAGCTCACGCTAATTAATGCAGTTTCACCAAAAGCGCATTCACTTCAGTACTGTTGTTGTTTTGTGACTGTAGAACATGTGCATGATGATGATAGAAACGATCCCATGTCATTCATTTATGGAAAGTGTGAAATGCCACATAAACTTGAACATTTTATCATGGGAGCTTCAGCAAATCAATAATGTAAAATTTATTAGCATCAATATCTTACTCTGAGAAGAAAAAGCAAAACTATGGTTCCCTCAGTTAAATGATCATCCTATATATGCTGGATGATCATTCTCATTTACTTAGTAACCTAGAAATATTTTTGTTTAGATTTGTAACTTTTTAAATACAGTATAATGTATTTCCACTAACAGTTAATGTATTAGGATTAATTAAAATTCTCATATCAAATACTTTTACATGTATTACCTTGATATATCAATAGAGAACATATTAATTGGATATAAGCTATATTTCTCATACTTTGCATAGAAATTTTAATATAAAATATGCTTCAACAAATTTGGGTAAATATTCTATTTTTTCTGTTATATTATATAATTCTGTAATATACTATAATACATAACTGTAATATATATCACATTATATAAAATATTACACATGTATTATTAATCTATTCATGTATTAAGTCACAGGAATACTAAAAACGTATATAATTTATGCATTTTATGAATTTTGCATGTATATAAGTAGCAAGGATTTATTTATTAGAAATAGAACTATTTCAGAAACACTGGTCTGATGATTTATGTGACAGAAATAATTTAGAGCATAGAGATTAAAAAGCCAAAAATTATACATATTATTTTAATAATAATCAAATTTGTAAAAAGTGTTCTATTATGTTAATCATTCTTTTATCAATTTAATGAGGCTATAAAATACACTAATCAAATGATTACAATGGAACTATTACGTTGATAGAAAAAATGTGTTAGTAAAAAGAAAAAAGAAAACAAGTAGGAACACACACAAACAAGGACAGGTTTGTATTAGTTTTTCCAGTTATTTACAAAATACATAAATTTTAAGGTCACAAAATAAAAGAATAAATGAGTTCACAATGTATAGAGTTAAACACAACATGAGTTCAATTGATCTTGTCAGAAGTCAGAAAGTGACCTTGGAGCAACTGAAACACCTCTTTGTGTCTAGACAGAATAGCAGCTCTCAAAATGCTAAGAGACATTTACAATAGAGACACAATAGAGACAGTTACAATAGAGACATTTGGCAAATATAAGCTGTAGTTACTACCTACCTCCATTGCATGCATGTCATCTAATAGAGCTTTTTATATCTAGATATTGCTGAATGGATTCCAAAATCAGTTTTAGCTATTAAAATAACCATACCTTCATGTTATCATTAGAATACATGTAATAAAATCTCAAGAGCCATGCTTTTAGAATAATTGCAAATACTAATATTAACATGCTTATCCAGATGATAATATTTCTTTTTTTTTTCAGTGTTTCAATCATCAAAACACCTAAAAGTCACTGAGAGTTCTTTTTGTAATGTGCTCTTAAAAAAAATAATATGCTTATTCCACAATTTTCTTTTAGAATAAGCCTTTGTTTTGAGGATCATATACATGATAACAGTGAATATATTGCTTCCCTTAGGAAGAGTAAAGGAACAGGTGATGGGTAAGGCAAAGTACAAGAAACAGACACACTGATGTTTTATTTTCCTTTTGAAAAAAATTACAATTTCTGCATGTACAATTTTCTACAATTAAGGAAGCACAGCATCTCCAATGTGTTTCCAAGAAATAAATTTAATGATGGTTTCTAATTTTATAGAGTTATAGTACGGAACGTTTGTGTTTATTCCCGTAGTGGAAAGGAAGAAAGAAAAAAAAATTTCTAAATTTTGAATAACTACAGACCTGACAATATGTCATGTTGATTTCCCAAGCCAGTCCTGTTTTTTGTGTTATGATTCACGTAATGAAAAATCTCAAAGGTTCATCTATTGTTACTACTTAACTGATTTTGAGACTGAGGACTTGTTTTAGTGGCCGTGTTGATGATTCAGTCTTGTCGATGACACTTAATGGGTGTAGACTCTGACATTTCTAGGAGACATAAGCTGACTTAAAATTACTGTTTCTTTGACTCTTACAGTTTTTGCATGCTCTCATCTGCAGTAACCCTTGAGCCTTTGATGCTAGAATTGTCTTATACATGTAGAAGTTAGGACTGGACTCCAAAATTATGTATGTTGATCTATTGTGGCTTTCTTTACTGGTCCCTATCTGTTGCAAAGAGAAATTTCTTTGAAGAGGGGTGAGAATTACTAGACTTATCTGTGGGTATAAAGATAGATATTTAGAATACAGTTAGGTATAAATATGGGAGAAGGAGGATGGAGAGTAAAATAAAACCTCCAGTTCGGTTTATTCTAAGCAAGAATCTACATTTTTTTTCTTTTTAGAAAGGAAGTAGAAGTTGAAATCCCATCATCAGGAGCTTCTCTACAGAAATCCTAACTAGGTTTTTGCTTTTTGTTGCAAAACCTGGGCATTCACACCTTTGTTATTTGCATGCTACTCTGGTAAATCAGCATAAATTTTTAAATTAACTCTTATTTGTATTTTTCTTTTATGGCTACAAGCCTATTATTCAATAATGTGTTTTCTAAATGATAAAATCAACTGGGATCGTGTAATCATAATGGAAAAGTTATCCTTTTCCATTGATCTGATTATTTTTTCTTCAACATAATAGTTTGTTTTGTTTTTGTTGTTGTTTGCTTTTTTGTCTTTTTTTATTTTAATAAAAATTATCCTTTCTCAAATGTGGCCTTATTTAATTGCTGAATGATGTTTGTTCTTAAGAATGCTGACATATTTTTATTATTTCACAATCCTGCAGTTTGAGGTGTCATTCTTAAGAATATGATTTTGTACTATCAGAACCACAGGGTAAAATGCATGCAGTGGAGAAGCTTGTCCAAATGTGAAATCATTAGAATTTCTGGATCATCATGCTTACTATATCCACCTGCTCTGAATGACTGATATTATGAATGTACTTTATTAATCAAATAGTTATAATTGCATGCATTTTTTCAAGTGAGATTATGTGGAAGAGGTAATACACTATCCAGATCAATCCTAATTTGGACAAGTTGTTTCATCTTGCTTAAAATAATCAAAGCCATCCATATCCTCATGTTTATTATTTTTAGTGAGAATTATACTTCCTCAAAATACTAATTATACTGATTCAGAGACAGAGTCCTTTAATGCTCTGCAAACCACAGGACAATCGATAGAAAACCACGCTGAGTGTCTCCCTGGCTATTCGCCAGTCCCAGAGAGGGAAGAAAAGTAAGTGATGTGAAGTAGTATCAGCTTCCTCTGCTCAGAAACATGAGAAGCTCTCCTTAAGCCTTCACTGGAAAAGACTCAGACATCTCATGATCTAACTTTGTAATGGATCTTCTCCTGAGACCTTGGCGAAATTTACCAACAAACATTTGAGAGAAGAGATTTAATGATAAATAAAAAAGTTAGACTAGAAATACAATGATTTTTGATATGAGTAATGGAACTTCAATAAGTAATGTAATTGTGAACAATTTTAATGCAAGATAACTCCAAGAATATAATTTTGTGTAAGGGAATTTGGACATTACACAAGTTGAATAGAAATTGCGTGTATTTCTTGAGAAGTCAGTGAGCAATGCTGAGAATATCAGACATGCTTTTCACTGCACAGTTGTTCACCAACAGCAACCATGGGCAAGATGAATAAGCGAGTTCTGTGTTCTGACTAAGGGTTATGTGACTTCTCTGACCCAGAGAAGAGAGCAGCTTACACAGGCCAGGAATAAAAGTTGATTCCATCTTTATATTGACTTAAAGATTTTCCCAACATCTTTGAAGGAGAAGAGTTATCTCATTTTATTTAGTAAAGCTGATAGCTAACTCATCACATCTTTAGGTTTAAGAAGCACAAAGAAAACAGCTTTATTTCCTTTTACAATTCAAGTGTGTTAATATAGTTCTTTCTTTGTGTGTATATGTGTTGTGTATATGTGTGTACATGTTGCTTGTATGTGATGTGTTATTACTCATTTCTGACTATGAACATACTTGTAGAGTATAAAAGTTCATCCAAGCTTTTCACCTTAGTTTTTTTTGTTGTTGTTGTTTGTTTGTTTGTTTGTTTGTTTTTGGTTTTTCGAGACAGGGTTTCTCTGTGTAGCTTTGTGCCTTTCCTGGAGCTCACTTGGTAGCCCAGGCTGGCCTCGAACTCACAGAGATCCCCCTGGCTCTGCCTCCCGAGTGCTGGGATTAAAGGCGTGCACCACCAACACCCGGCTCACCTTAGTTTTTAATTAAAGTTTATCATGGAACTTAGAGTTCAGTGATTTAACTTGATTAGCAAGAAATCTGCAGGGAACCTTGTAGATGTAACCAACCATCTTATTAAATAAGAAACACAGAGCCAATACAGAGATGAAAGCCAAGAGATCAGAGCAATAGCTCAGAGCTAAAAACCTTACTCTTAACTATCGCAGTGGTCCTACCTCTCTGAAAAGAGACCTATTCCTGTGACTGTCTTTTTTTATAGAGTTTCTGTTCTGCCTTGTCATTGGTTATAAACCCAACCACATGACCTCCTAGTCACTGCCTGTATATACAGAACTCCAGGACTTCTATGGTTGGTATTGAGATTAAAGGCATGTGTCTCCAATGCTGGCTATATCTTTGAACACACAGAGATCTACCTAGATCTGCCTACCAAGTGCTGGGATTAAAGGCATACACCACCACTGCCCAGTTTTTGCTAGGTCTTGCTAATAGCTCTGACCCCCGGGCAACTTTATTTATTAACATACAAATAAAATCACATTTCAGTACAAATAAACTATCACCATAGTGCCGTGTGTGTGTGTGTGTGTGTGTGTGTGTGTGTGTGTGTGTGTGTGTGTGTGTGTACGTTTCCTCTCAGCACTGGGATTATGGTGTATGCTGCTGCATCCACTTTTTATTGCTGTGTAAGCATCCAAATTCTGATGCTCATTCTTGCACAGGAAGCATATTGTGGCTGATTTCATCTGCCCAAACTGAAATTTTCTACATTTTGAAGTTATTCACATTATATTGTTAAAAATTTCTGCTACAGAGGAAAGAGGAATGGCTTAAAGGTCAAAAGCACTGGCTACTCTTTCAGAGGACCTGGGTTCACTTCCCAGCACACATATTGCAGCTTACAACTGTCTTTAACTCAGTTTCAGGGGATGTGACACCCTCACACAGACATAAATGCAAGCAAAACACCAATACACATAAAAATAAACAAATTTTTAAGAAAAAAATTCTGCTACAAATATTTTTATTGATACATGGATTATATTACTCTTATCTGCTAATTTGAAAATAAAATATAAGGAAGGAACAAAAGAAGCCAAGATGAAAGTAAAAGTAAAATTCTTTGAGGAGTTCCAGAAGATTTCACCTGAAACTCCCTCTTGAAGCCAACAACAGTCAAGTTTTTATTATTTACTGGCAAACTATTTTATCTTATGGAACACAGTAGTAGAAAAAAGATCATATGGAAACATACTATGATGTTTACTATTTAAATATCATTGCAGAATTTTGCAGAATGTGTACATGTAATATAAACAATAAAATAATACCTCCATTTTAAACCTTCATTTTAGTATTTTGTTACCACATACTCTGTTTCAAACTTTGAACAAGAACCCTAATTAAATGATTACAAACCTACTCAAAGAACTGAATTTCTTTATAAGTTATTGGATACATTAAAATAAATCTAAGTAATTGGGTAAAGAGTTATCATGACTACAACAAAATAAGAGTATGAAAAACCATTTTTACTGAAATAGCTTCTGAAACAGCAATACTTCAGAGTTTCCCTAGTACTGCACAAAATCTGTTACTTTCTCTGCACTGTTTTCTATTTTTATGTATTGTTACCAAGACCTTAAGGATTTGTTTTCCTATGTCTGGAGTAATTCACTGCTAGCATCCTTGAGTTTATAGTTATACTTTATTTTACTAATCAGATTTATCAATTTGATTAATATGACAGGAAAATTCCACATAGCAATACTGACCTTTCTGTGGAAGGTAATTTTGGTTGTCACTTTCCCAAATTTTCTCTACCTAAACTTTAACATATAATTATAATATTTCTATTGAAAAATTAAAAATAAATGCTGAACAAATATATTTATAATGTATTATATATTTTTCAATAAATAAAGAATACACGAATCTTAGTCATAATATCTTAAATTATTTATTTATTCATATATAAATGTGTGTGTGTTTTTTAAGTACAGATTTCTGAGGATGCCAAAATGGGTGCTGGAACCCCTGGACCTGGAGTTGCAGTTGGTCGTGAGCCACCAGATGTGGATACTGTGGAATGAACTCTGGTGTTCTGCAAGAGCAGTTTTTGCTATTAATTGCTGACGTGTCTCTCCATCCCCAAGCTACATACATTTTATGAACAGTCTCATCTCAATTCCTAGTAGTGTTTTTCAAAAACAATGATTGCCATTTGAGGACAGTTTTCTCCTTCAGGAAGTTTTTGACAGTTTCTGGGGATATTTTTCTTTCCACAACAGAGAAGGAAGGACTTGTGAGCATTTTGACATAGAGGTCATATTGCTGAAATTATTAAGGCCACTCCACATAGTTAAAAGGGATGTTTATTTTGTGGGGTAACTCACAAATGAAGGCATAGGATGCAGGGTCTGTGGAAGACGTAGCATATTCCAGCGGTGTTCTCTGGAGAACTCTGTTCAGTCTACTTCTAGCATCCAGGGACCAAGAACCAAGAGAGCCCACACATCCGGATCTTGGGTCTTCAGGGCCCTCTCTTGGTCCTGTATGGTAGGCATGATAGTTACCAAAGCCTCAATGGGGGTTGGAACTTCCAGACCAAAGCTGGAATGGCTACCCACTATTTCTTACCCTTTTGTCTAAATAAGAAGGTTCTAACTTAATCAAAGATTATATACAAAGGAATGGTTATCAAATATTGTTCAGGAGTAATGAAGGATAATGACCTAGATAAGATGGAACTACAATCAATGAGAACAATATCAAGCAAGAAAAACATAATAAAATCCAGAGAAGTCTAGAGCATGGGTAAATGGCATTTTACAAAGATTATTCCAAAAGGTGTCTTATCCTAAAGAACCTGAGTCTAATACTTAATATGTTCTATCTAAGATTATATATATATATATGTATGTATGTGTATATATATATATATATATATATATATATATATAATTGTAACTGTAATTGCTAGTCTTAAATCTCATCAGAAAGGACAGCTTTGCATTCCTACTGTCAGCAGTCGAGGCAAGGGCAGTTCTTTGGCCATTAGGCCATTTTGTGCCAAGAAGACAAACTTCCAAATGGAAATGTCCTAGAAGCCCAACATTCTCTCAGGATCAACTTGGTGCTGCCAGGAGCAATTGTGTCTCATGTCAACAGAATTCTAAGTTATTTAAATGCCATATTCTCTAGGTCGATGAAGGGTTTGAAGATTACCTGTCCATCTGACCTATGTATCTGTAAATCTGGATAACCTAACTAATGTAACTATAGAGACTAGATACCTATAATTTCCTCAGTTATTATAAAAGATGGGCTAGATATAAAACCTTAGATTCATAAATATAAGATAGATAGGATATCTTCTTCAATATTATAACTGTAATTCTTGCTTGATAATTGTTTTGTTATATGTAATTTTACTATGTTAAATTTAAAACCTTCCTTTTTGAAAAAGAAGAAAAGGGGAAGTGCTGTGGATATTGCTCTGTATAAATAAACACTAATTGGCCAGTGGCCAGACAGGAAGTATAGGCAGGACTAACAGAGAGGAGAACTGGGGGAACAGGAAGGAGAGATGGGGACACTGACTGCAGCCACCGCCAGGACAAGAAAGATGTAAGGTACCAGTAAGCCATGAGCCACTTGGCAAAGTATAGATTAACAGGAATGGACTAAATATAAGAGTAAGAGCTAGACAATGATAGGCCTGAGCTAATGGCCAAGCAGTTAAAATAATGTAAGCATCTGTGTGTTTATTTTATAAGTGGGCTAAGGGACTGCTGGGGCTTGGCGGGACCTGGAGAGAAAACTCCAACTACAAGGACAGACGTATTGCTTATAATCTAGAAAAAGGCCCTAAGATGGACACTATTTTCCAAATAAGCACTTAGAAAGAAATTGACACCAAGTATGACACTCAAGAACTCTTGGTGCACATCAGCATTTACAAGACTTTATTAGCTATGAAAATAGTATGACACTATGAAAACTTACACTGAAATTTTAATAAATCTGAGAACAGTGTACAAATTGTGAATCTCTGGGTAATGTTGAATCTCATGACAATTGAATTCATACATTTGAGTCTCTCAGCAATATCTGAGCCCGCTGGAATTTCAACTTGATCTTGAACCTCAAACCTGAACCTCATCCCTGTCAAATAACTTCCTTTTTGTTAAATGTGTTGACAACCTTGTGTGTGTGTGTGTGTGTGTGTGTGTGTGTGTGTGTGTGTGTAAAATGCATTATGATTACCCTCACCACTCCTCTTCACTCAACACCCTCCCACATTGTCTTTTCTACGAAGAATGTCTTTTGTGTATGTTTGTGTGTGCATATGTGACCAACTTAAGCACAACCATCTGTTGGACTTTGGGTTGGAAACTCTCCATTGAAGCCATATGAGCTCACAAGTGTGTACACATCTGAAAACACCACCTATATCCCAGAATATTTCTATTGCCAATATTCAGAAGGGAGGAGAACTGTCTTATGCCCACAGAGTAATTCTTTCATATACAGAACTAGTGCAGGTAAAAGCAACAGCCCTGGGTTTAAGAATGTAATTGCTATGTTATGTCTGGATGGCATTTTGCAGCCCTTCCTTATATCTTCCAGCTAGTAATTCATTCTGTCCCTCCTTGTGCAATGTCCCCTGAGTTTTCAAAGGGGCACTGCAAATGTCTTGTTTAGGGCTGTGCTCTTAGCCATCACAAATTCTCAGCATTTTAGGCAGGCATAAGCCTCTACATTCACGGCAAACAGAGGCTTTTCTGATTAAGAGTGAGGGTAGCATTTGCCTATTGGCATAAATGCTAGTATTACAAGCAGTTTGACTCTGAAAATTTAGGTAAATAACCATACCAAGTTCCTTCTAGGGCCTATGACCTACCCAGGCATAGGATTGGGATGAAGATTACAATACCAGATATAGATTCTGTTCTGTGGAGTTTGCCTCATCAAATTCAAAAGCACTTGCTCACTTCCATAGCAGTCAGGACATTCTTGCACTAGTAGGCATGGAAATATCTTATTTGGTAAGTTGGTCCTGGAGTTCATAGGACTCACGGCTGTGTATGGCTGTTGATGCCTCTTTTTCCCAAGAAGCCCATCATCACCTTGTGGAACAGTGAAAGAAAGCCATCGAGAAGGATGTTTCTAGCTTAGTTACTGCTTAACTTACGTATATCTTGCAAGCTGGGTGAGTAGTTTCTTTAGCAATATTTTATCACTTATTGGGGGGGGGGTCAATGAAGATGAATAGTGAAATTCTATAGTATTTGGAGAGCTAATTTGGTCTCTCTGAGGAACAGGCCATATGGAGGTCTCCTATACCTGGGTCTGGTATTTGACTTAGTGATCTACTATTTGTAGTAGCAACAATATCTATCCATAAGGGCACCTCCTTTAAGTTCTTTTGATTATATATTTTAATCATGTTACAATATAGTAGGTACATATGGCTTGTAAGTTAATCCTTTATTAGGGATAACTCTCCCCTCTCTGATCCCCAATATTTTCTATCCCTTCACTCCACTTCCTCCTCACTTAAATCTCTCCATACCTAGTATTAACACATGGCTTTAATTGTACTTCTGTTCTATTTTCCTTCTAAGCCTTCTATGGGATGTAACATAGGAAGAGATTGAGATTGCAAAAAATCCCACCAGTCTAATGACCTAAAAACACAAGAAAAGCCTCATGTCAAGGGTTCCATCACTTCCTTCTAATCTCTGAATCATTACTTCAACTCTTATTCATTTAAGGGACATTTAGCATCCAACCACAATATGCCTTGATGTCTTCCTTAGTCATTTTATATTTTCAAATGAAATGTGCACTGTTACAGTTTTTTTTTTTCTCTAATAATCAGTGGAATTGAGGGGGAAAAAAAGTAACACTGCTGATTCCCACCGGGTTGCTTTTGCCCTTGCTTCTGTCATGTTTCTTCCTGAGGCTGTGTATAGAGGGATCAATTACAGGGGGAAAAAAATGGAATGACGGTATAAGTCTTCTGTGGCTTGATTATATCTGAAGTTTCTTAGTTAAGCCAGTGAGACACTCCCTACAGACATGGTTCACTGTGTCCTAAGCATCACTGAAAGAAAGAGGGAAATTAAGAGAAAATGAAGGAGCTCTGTTGCTTGTGTTTAATACAGGACTCTGTATCTCCACAAACAGTAGATATTGGACCATATTTAAATCCTTTACACCTGCACCTTTCTTCTTGAAAGGATTTGACTAAATTAAAACCATATACCAAGAAATCTCTAATTCATTGTACAGTGCTGATCTCATTTGTAATGCTGAAGGATGATACACATTGTGATGGGACCAAACTTATTCACAGTTAACTGGTTGAAATCTTTTTTTTAGTTCTAGTTCATTGTAAAAATAAATAAAAATAATAAATACAAAATTTTCCTAGCAATTTCTAATATTCAAATATTGCTTATTTTAGCTTTACCCTGATTTCAGAGTATTTTAATAATTTTAAGGAAACATTTGTCAAGAAATAGAGAAATAAAACAGCAGTTAAGAGTACCTGCTTCCTTTGCAGAGAACCCAGGTTTGCTTCCTATCATGCATGTTGAATTTCTCAAAACCATCAGTAACTCAAGCACCATGGTATTAGACACACTCTCTCTTTTTTTTTTTACTTATTTTTTTATTTATTTTACAATACTATTCAGTTCTACATAATAGCCACAGATTCCTTTGTTCTCTCCCTTCCTGCCCCCCTCCCCTTCCCCCCAGCCCACCCATTCCTACCGCCTCCAGATCAAGGTCTCCCCCGAGGACTGGAATCGACCTGATAGACTCAGTCCAGGCAGGTCCAGTCCCCTCCTCCCAGATAGAGCCAAGCATCCCTGAATAACTCCCAGGTTCAAAGGCTGAGGGGCCCCCAACTGGATCAGGCCCTCTGAATAGGTGAGACAGTTGATTGGCTTGATCTGTTTGGGAGGCATCTTGGCAGTGGTACCAGGCCCTGGGCTTGTTGCATGAGTTAGCTGTTTGACACACTCTCTTTTTTAGCCTCCCTGAGTACCATGCATGAACATGGTACACATACATATATGCAGGCCAATATTCACAACATTAAAAAAAAAATAAATGAACCTTTAAAGCTTGTTGTGTTATGACATATCAATGAGGCTTAATAAAAGTTATTCATAAGGGGCAGAACGATGACTTAGCAGTTAAGAACACAGGATGAAAATCCTTCTAGGAGGCTGGGGTTAGATACCCAGCACTTATAGGGTAGCTAACAACTTTCCAATCTCTTTAACTGCAGTCCTAGGTGATCTTACACTTTCTTCTGGCCTCAAGGTGCACTTAATGCTTGTAGTACACATGTATATGCACAAAAATCATACACAAAAAATAATAAAATAGAAAAAATATTCCATAAATACTTTATTTTAAATATGGAAACATTTTAGTATTTAGTATTTCTTTCTTTTTCCAAAAAAGAAAGAAAAATAAATGATCCATACACAAATGTACATAGATATTAATACAGAAAAACATAAAAAATAAAACAATGAAATCCATATAATCTGAATATTTTTAATTGTTCACATCTTAAAGATTTCAGTAAAGTGAACTGACTTTGAACTTACCAAAAAGCATATTTACAAAACAAGAAATTATAATTACTGAGTTATTTCCATTAGAACAGGAATGATTTTTAAAAATTCTGGTTGTTAGATGTAGCATGAATCTTAAAAGTACTTATTAATAAAATCAAACCTGAGGTGAGTTATTGGGGTCCATGCTGGGAGATCAGAGAGACAGAGCAAGCCACAGCTCTCTCACCTCGCCCCATCCTCAGCTGGTCTTGTCTCCTCAGACTGGAAGCTTCTGTGTCCTCATCCCGAATGAATCTCAGCTGAACTGTGTTGCTCCATAGCCTGAATGCTTAACCAGCCAAATGCTTAACCAGCCAAATACTTAACCAGCCAAATGCCGCTAGTTTCTGGTCCTCACGCCTTATATATCTTCCTGTTTTCTACCACCACTCCCTGGGATTAAAGGCTGGCTTTCTGGGATTAAAGGCGTGTCACCATGCTTGGCTATTTCCAATGTGGCCTTGAACTCACAGAGATCCAGAGGGATTTCTATCTCTGGAATGCTAGGATTAAAGGTGTGAGTGCCACCATTTTCTAGCCTTTGTATCTAGTGGCTGTCTGTTCTCTGACCCCAGATAAATTTATTAGAATACACAATACCACCACAGTTAGATATTATATTTGTAGAGAGATGATTTGTTATGGCTTATTCTTCACCACAGCAGCTTCTCAATTCAGACAATTGCTAATGGGTATTACAATTCTGGTATGAGACTCAAAGAATCAAGTAACATGAAGATTGAATTGTGCCAATTTATTAGACAGTGAAAGGATAAAAGATATTTTAAGGGCTTATGGATGATTGAGGTTAGTCAAATAGTATAAGCATATTAATGCCATGAGTCTTCCATAACAAAAAGATTTGATCTATAATACTGCATTTGATACCACCTAGGATATGAAATTTACAGAAAAAATTGCATCTGAAACTTCCAAATGTAATTGACTTCTTTGACTGAGCCTCAAATGAACTTGGAATCTTTATCTTGCTGAGTATTTTGTTCAATTTCTTCACTTCTATGCTCTAAAATTTAATACTTTAAAATATATTAGACGGTCTTTAAGGCTCAATCAAAGAATCTGTTTTGTAACAAATAAGATGACATTCTGAAGAATTCACATAAGAAGTTTAGTAACTTATCTACAAAAAATATAGTCTTTTATTTTTGGAATTTGGAAATAAAAATTGTGTTTTATTTTTCCAAGCTCCTCATGTTTGAAACAAAATAATTGACCAGTAGAGATCAATTCAATCTAACAAAAAATGAATAACTATAAAAACCTGTCATATATAATTCACATAAGCTAATTATGAAACTACATGATAATATTTTAATGGAATAAATTGGTTAGTGCACTTAAAATATATAAAAGTAATTTCTAGTGCACTTATAATTTTGTTTGTTAAAACACAGTGATAAAAATGAATTTTTGAATTTTTAATCATATTTAAAGAATTTTTTATTAGTTTTTGCTCCCATTTATATTTGATGTGTTGCAGGATGGGAAAACATGTGAATATCAGCTTGTCCTAGGAACTGAACAGAGGCTCACAGGGTACTTTTGAAATACTGTATTTATTTAAGTTCCTCGTTATTGTTTCAATGATTGGACCCACATACTGATACTGTGCTCTTTACTGTGGTTTAAAACAAAACAGAATGAAACACGATGCTCTCTCATTCAATGTACCCTAAAAGTATCAGTACAGACCCAGAATCCTGTAAACAACACTAATAAAACTTACTAGTTTCAAAAATAAGACTAAAAAATTTTAAGAATATTAATTGGAAAAAAAGAAAGGAAATAATAAGACAAGGAGGGGGAGAAGAAAATATGATCAAAATATACTTTGAACATATGTTAAAATATAATATTAAATTAGATTATTATATATAATTAACTTGTCCTAATAAATAATTACAAATTGGCTACTTAGTGTCTCTCTTCTTTATACTGCTAGTGGAGTGAGTTCAGCACCATGTATGTTTCATTCCCTGAACATTCATATTTATATTTTGAGAGTATAGAGTTTATTTTTCAGACAAAGTAAGACTAAAGCATACTGAATGAAGGAATGAATATATAAAACATTAAAACCTCCAAATAATGGAGGTTGTTTTGAATTAATACCTTGGTAAAATCTGAATCAAATCTGTCTATTCCATAAATCTAGCAAGGGAACACAAATATAAAATTTACCATAAATATGACAATCGAGCATGCATGTATTTTATATTCTATAAAAATCATGAGGATAATTCTCAGTGTTCCAAGTAGAGTCACAATCATGCATCCTTACACATCCTGTGAAGTCAAACACACAGTGTGCTGAACCTCGATATGAATTACAGAATAGCATTACACCCTAAAATTTAAAGACTATCAATATTGGGGCTAATGAGTAAAAAGCATAGTCCAAAAATTATATGAGAACATATTCATATATCTAATATACTCTACAATAATCCCCTAAACATTATGAACATAATTAAAATACTAAGGTCCTGGTAGATCAAAAAATATTCAGTAAATATTAAATTTATGCATTAAAAACCTACAAAGGCAAGATCCCATGATATAACTCTAGACTGCTGAAGAATAAAAAGCAAAGTAAAATTAACCAAAAAGAAAAATCACCATACTCAACATTCTAAGGATTACAGGGGACACACAGAAGGCTTTCTATGTAGCACAGACTCATGCCGGGTGCACCTTAGCTTGGAATTGTCAGAAGTTCTCAATTCTGATGCCATCCCTTGATGCAAAATATCACTTCGTGGGGAAAAAAAAAAAAAACATGAACTCACATTACATCTGCATTATTTCACGGATGCTGCCTGACCACAAATTGCTTCTAAATCATTCAGTATTATGGAATTACTCTTTATTGTAGCACATACTTTACTAAAGCACATAAAAGAATATCACATATTCTTCCTCCAATTAAGAAATTCTGTTTTAGGCAACAAAGCATCTTCGATATTAAACAGAAAGTCTTTGTTTCACCAAAAGGCAAGCTGCTATTTTTATTTAGTTGGAACTAGTTTATATTCTGAATATTCTTACTAACTCACATAGCCCAACATTAGCAAAGATTTCCAATATAGAAAAAAATTATATAAAAATATAGTTTCTTTTTTTTAAACTTAGTTACAACCATATTTATTTATTTATTTTTCTTTTTTTTTTTTACAATACTATTCAGTTCTACATAATAGCCACAGATTCCCTTGTTTTCTCCCTTCCTGCCCCCTCCCCTTCCCCCAGCCCACCCCCCATTCCCACCTCCTCCAGATCAAGGTCTCCCCTGAGGACTGGGATCGACCTGATAAACTCAGTCCAGGCAGGTCCAGTTGTTAGTTATTTAGCTGCGTTGTGTTCTTACCCTGCAAGGAAATGTCACGAAACACGACAGAATCCGCTTATAAGAGTTTATTAGAAATACAGGGATAGAGAGTGCGCAGGCCTGTGGGAGAGACACGTGCGTGGAGAAGAGGAAGAGGAGAGAAGAGAAGGCCGGGAATATGGCGCTCCGCTTTAAAAACCGGCTGGGGGCGTGGCCAGGTCACGCATGTGCGTAGATCACATGGTCACGTTGCACGCTTACGTAGCCATGTAACGTCACGGATTCTGGTCACGCGAGATGCCTTGGCCGGAACTTGCTAGGCGGAGGTGTCCGGCCTGACCGGAATTGGCTAGGCGGAAGTGTCCGCCTGGTAAATGCGACTGTTGGGGGCGGGGGAGGCGTGTTGTGAACCCTTCACCAGTCCCCTCCTACCAGATTGAGCCAAGCATCCCAGACATCCACGGCTAGGCCCCGGGTAGAGCGCTGGGAGTCTAATTAGTCAGAAAGAGGAGGGTTTATATGAGCGAGAATTGTTGAAACCAAGGTTGGATAAAGCACAGGGACAAATAACCAAACGAATGGAAACACATGAACTATGAACCAAAGGCTGATGGGCCCCCAACTGGATCAGACCCTCTGAATAGGTGAGACAGTCGATTGGCTTGATCTGTTTGGGAGGCATCTAGGCAGTGGTACCAGGTCCTGGACTCGTTGCATCAGTTAGCTGTTTGAAACCTGGGACTTATGCAGGGACGCTTGGCTCAAAAATATAGTTTCTTATGATATATGTTAAAACAATTATTTTCCTATTAGTCATTAACCATGAACGTGGTGGTGACTAGGGTATCCAGGTGTTTTCTTTTTTTTTTTTTTTTTTTTTTTTTTTGGATGTCGAATGCCGTTTATTGAAAGAGGGAAGAAACCTTAAATACGTACAGGCTTACAGCACAAATGGAGGAACCCCCGGAGGGCAGAAGTTCGCTGTCAATGGTCCACATTCCAGACCCAATGTTCTATATTCTTGCATCTAAGTAGTTAACGCCCAAAATGCAGGATACACAACAAGGAACTTCCCTTAAGCATTCAGAAGGGTGGATACCGGTAGGGAATCTGAATAGGGAGGACATCTGATCAAGGTCAAGCAAGCAAGGCCGCAGCCACTCCCAGTCGGGGGCCAGGGCTCATGGCGCCCACAGGTCCCCCCTTTTTATTAAATGAGCTTCTGACTTAGGTTGCGTGGGACCAGCAGACCACCTTACCCGTCATAGAGACACTTGCCTCCAGGTGTTTTCTTAATACACCTCATATTCATATGAAAAGACATAGGAGATCAAATAATGTAATTTTAGTCTCTAATTGTAGAAACAGATAATTTGACACAAATACTTACATCTGTTCTTTTTTGCCTTTTTTTAAAGATTTTCTATTATTAGCATAAAATAGTTTTATGTTTTACACATTTATTTTAGTATATACTTGGCATATGCAGAAGTTGCTTCAAAGACACCTTAGGATATCCACAGGTAATCAAATATCTTATTTAAAATAACACAATTATTGAACATTACCAATGCACATTCTCTAAATTACTTACAATTTCAATTGCAATGTAAAACCTACCTATATAATCATTGTTAATTTGTTAATTGCTCTAAAACTTATGAAAATGCATAAGTTATATATAAATAGTTGTTTTAATTAAACATGAATGTTAGAAGAAACATAAATTAGTTCCCAAACTTTCTTTGGTTGAAAGTTCTTTCAATTGAGTAATAATAATGAAGGTAATCCTTTGTAACATGAATCTTTTTTTTTTAACATTTCTTTTTTTTTTTTATTATTTTACAACACCATTCAGTTCCACATAATAGCCACAGATTCCCCTGTTCTCCCCCTCTCGCCCCCCTCCCCTTCCCCCAGCCCACCCCCCATTCCCACTTCCTCCAGATCAAGGTCTCCCCCAAGGACCGGGATCGACCTGATAGACTCAGCCCAGGCAGGTCCAGTCCCCCCCCTCCCAGACCGAGACTGCTGGCAATGGTCGAGAGACGGCAGGAACTGACCTATTCTGGTGATGGGATGGCCAAACACCCTGATAGTTGTGCCATAAACCCCATCCAAGGACTGAGGAATCTGGATGCAGACATCCACGGCTGGGCCCCTGGTGGAGCGCTGGGAGTCTAATTAGTGAGAAAGAGGAGGGTTTATATGAGCAAGAATTGTTGAAGCCAAGGTTGGATAAAGCACAGGGACAAATAACCAAATGAATGGAAGCACGTGAACTATGAACCAAAGGCTGATGGGCCCCCAACTGGATCAGGCCCTCTGAATGGGTGAGACAGTCATTTGGCTTGATCTGTTTGGGAGACAGCTGTGCGGTGGTACCGGGTCCTGGGCTCGTTGCATGAGTCGGCTGTTTGTAACATGAATCTTAAAGGGTCTTATTAATAAAAAACTTAGAACCAGATATTGGGGTGATCAGAAAAACAGAACAAGCCACAGCTAACCTCACCTTGCCAGTTCCTCAGCTGATCTTGTTTCCTCAGACTGAAAGCCTTTGAGTTTTCATCTGAATGGATCTCAGCTGAACTGTGCTGCTCAAAAGCCTAAAAGCTTAACCAGCTCTAGTTCCTTGTCCTCACACTTTAAATACCTGTCTGCTTTCTGCCATTACTTCCTGGGATTAAAGGCTCTTGTTACCACCTGGCTGTTTTCAGTGTGGCTTTGAACTCACAGAGATCCAGATGAATCTCTGCCTCCTGAATGCTAGGATTAAAGGGGTGTGCTACCACAGCCTAAATTTAGGTTTAATATAATGGCTATTTTGTGCTCTGACCCCCAGATAAGTTTATTGGGGCACACAATATATAAACCACGAACATTCACTTATAAATGTTAGTTTAAATTTTATTTTTTAGCAATCCTGGGCCAATTTTTAATATAGAATTGTATTTAGTATATGAAATTTATAATGCAATGTTTATAGATTATTTTAATAGTGTCTAGTGATAAATGTGTCATTCACCAACTCTGTGTTTTATTAAATATGTGATTACCATGCATTTCTATAATAAGTTTTATAATTGTCCATGAAAAATACATTATTTTTCTAGCTTTGTTGAATTTCATCTTGATAAGTAAAAATTTTTATCACATAACTAAATAATTTTATAAAGATATAAGAATTTCCATGACTCTCCTTCAATAAAAAATTTTAAAGCAATTTGCTTGCCTTCTTAAAAATAATAAGTGGCACCAATATTTGATGGCATTGGCTGTGCATTTCTAAACATTGATATCTTGCCCTCAATGTGAACTACACAAAAGAATAATTTCAGTGCCGTTTGCAATGTTTTCACGAGGAACATATATAAATTGAAACTGTGTAAATACACATCCTAAGAAACACACACTGTGAATCTTTGATGATTATACACAATTTTGTATTTTATAAAATAAAATAAGTCAATTTCTAATAATTTTGTTTCAGTAGTTTTGGTTATTTGACTGCTGTAAAAAAAAAAAAGTTTATTGCCAGCAGTCTATTGTGGGGGAATCTTTGTGGATTTCTGCGGGCCTCTCTAGCACTTTGCTTCTTCCTATTCTCATGTGGTCTTCATTTACCATGGTCTCCTATTCCTTGTTCTCCCTCTCTGTTCTTGATCCAGCTGGGATCTCCCGCTCCTCCAAGCTCTCTTTCCCTCAACCCGTGCCCTTCATTAACCCCACTCATGTCCAGGCTGTTTATGTACATCTTATCCTTTTCTCTGTCATTGGGCGATCCCCGTGTCTTTCTTGGGGTTCTGTTTTCCAGGTAGCCTCCCTGGTGATGTGAGTAGCAGTCTAGTCATCCTTGTTCCACATCTAGTATACTCCTATGAGTGAGAGTATACCATGTTTGTCTTTCTGAGTCTGGGTTACCTCACTCAAGATGGTTTTGTCTAGATCCATCCATTTGCCTGCATGGCTACGCCCCGGGTGGAGCTTGGGTGATAGGATGGCCAAACACCCTAACTGTCATGCTAGAAATCTCATCCAATGACTGAGGGAACCGGATGCAGAGATCCACGGGCAGGCCCCAGGTGGAGCTCCAGGAGTCCAATTGGCTAGAAAGTGGAGGGTTTGTATGAGTGAGAATTGTTGAGACCAAGGTTGGATAAAGCACAGGGACAAATAGCCAAATGAATGGAAACACATGAACTATGAACCAATGGCTGAGGTGCCTCCAACTGGATCAGGCCCTCTGACTGAGTGAGACAGTTGATTGGCTTGATCTGTTTGGGATGCATCCAGGCAGTGGGACTGGGTCCTATGCTCAGTGCATGAGTTGGCTGTTTGAAACCTGGGGCTTATGCAGGGTCACTTGGCTCAGCCTGGGAGGAGGGGACTGGACCTGCCTGGACTGAGTCTACCAGGTTGATCTCAGTCCTCAGGGGGAGGCTTTGCCCTGGAGGATGTGGGTATGGGGGGTGGGCTGGGGGAAAAAGGAGGGTGCAGGAGGGGGGAGAACAAGTGTATCCATGGCTAATATGTAGAACTGAATTGTATTGTAAAATATAATAAAATAAAAAGTTTATTGATTTGGGTAAAGCCAGAAAAAAATGCATTTGATTTTGTGAGTAATATTAGGGAAGTTGAGTCACCACTGCAGTGCATGTGTAAACCATAGGATTACACCAATGCTTAGAAATCGAGTCTCTTGTACAATGAAAGAACAGGAGGCAACACTCTCACTCTTGTGACAAACACAGCTTACTCTGTCTCCTTAAATTGTTAAGTAACAGCAAATGTGTTAAATATATTCCTTTACCCCATATTTCTCCCTTCTTAAAGGTGTTAATTCATTCATCTACATGTAATCAGAAGACCCCTGTAAATCCAAAATCTCATGCTCAGTTGAAGGAAAGATGTTTGAAACCTAAATATTCTAGAAAATCCTTTCAAAGGGCAAACATAGTTATAAAATGATCCCTTTACAACCAGTTTTAATTTCAGTGTTTTCCCAATACACTCACATGGCACTTCAACTTATAAAGACAGAAACTGTTGGAAAATGCCAGAGCAGTGCATGATAAATATTCTTATAAAATAAACTTTGTTGTACACATATTTCTACACTGTAGTTCTTCTTCTGTTTTCTGTTTGTTTATGTTTTTTTTTAGAAAGTAACTAAGAAGCAGTTGAAGGTGGGAGTGTACCACACTTCTTCAGTGTTTTCTAACTCACACGAAATGATTCTCCCATTTCCCTTGTTTGTATTTAATTTATTCTTCTGTCATATGCTACATCGTAATATGAGTTTCCCTTCCACTCCTCCCTCCCCACCTCCTCCTTCAGATCCACTGTTTCCTTCTTGAAAGAGCAGGCTTTTCAGGGATATCAACTGAATATGGCATAAAAAGACACAAAAGAAAAAAAAACAAACAAAC
Source organism: Peromyscus leucopus (assembly GCF_004664715.2). Taxonomy (NCBI): domain Eukaryota; kingdom Metazoa; phylum Chordata; class Mammalia; order Rodentia; family Cricetidae; genus Peromyscus; species Peromyscus leucopus. The sequence goes on from NC_051070.1 coordinate 29,567,504, forward strand.
AAAAAACTAGGCAAAACCCTCATATCGAGACTGGACTAGACAACCCAGTAGGAGGAAAAGGGTCCCACAAGTAGGCAAAAGAGTCAGAGATAGATCCCTCTACCACTGTTTGTAGCCCCATAAGAAGACCAAGCTAAAAAACCAAAACTATATGCAGAGGACCTAGCACAGACCCATATAGACTCCTTGATTGTTGCTTACGTCTCGGTGAAACACTATGGGCCCTGCTTTATTGACTCTTTGGGCCCTTTACTGTGTCTTCGAGCCCTGTGACTCCTAAAATTGTTCCTCTCTCTCTTCAGCAGGGTTTCCTGAGCTCTGCCTAATGTCTGACTGTGGGTCTCTGAATATTCTTCCATCTGTTGCCAGGTGAAGCTTCCCTGATGATGATGATTGGACAAGGTACCACAATCTATGAGTATAACAGAATATCATTAGGAATTATTTCATTGATTTTTTTTTTCATTCTATCCTAGAACTCTGTACTACCCAGCCTTAGTTCCCGGTAGTCAAGGCAGTGTCTCACATGTGCTCCCTTTCATGGTTTGGATCTCTAGTTAGACCAGTCACTGGAGAGCCACACATGCGAGGTCTCTTCCACCATTGCCCCACCATGCTGCAACCCACAAACCCAGAGAGACTAAGTAACAGGGAGAACTCTAGGGCAGATGCATGGATCTCCCTGGGAAGGAGGACTAGAATATATTTTTCAGGAGAACTGAGGGCAGGTGGGGATGAGAACAGGAGGGATCAGGTGTGGAGGGAGGGATGGAGAGAGAGAGTATGGAGAGAGATGACCAGAACTAGGGGACATTTGGAGGGTTATGTGGCAACCTTGTGCAGTGGGAAATCCCTGGAATCTGAGGATGACCCTAGTGAGGACTCCTTGCAACAGGGCATAGGGAGCCTGAACCAGCTATCTTCTGTAACCAGGCAAGTGTTCCAGTGGTGGGGCTGTGACACCAACCCAGTCACAAAACTTTTTACCTGCAATTTTTCTGCCTAAAAGTTGTGATTCAAGGTTTTCAAACCCTTTGTTTATAACTGTAAGGTTTACAGAGTAGTAAGGAAAACATTCAGGGTGCTGTCAGGTTGGAAAACACTGGAGACCACTGATGTGTTATCTGAAACTGGAAGGTTAATTTGTTTTTAAACTGTTCACCGAGTTTGCCTGTGTCATCTCTGAAACCAGATTTGAAGGCCTTATAGTGTATTACTGAGCAGTAAAGTTGGAGCCCTGTGCTAACCTTTACTTTCATAATTTAACAATTCCTGTAAAATATTTTGTCACCTGTAAAATTAGCCATTGAGCCTTTTATTAAATTATTGACCTTGTGCACCCAATTAAACTGTAAATAAAGCTGTGAGACATCAACAGGCTGCTGACTACATTTAAGAGGCGATGGTCAGTTACCCAACAGTTAGCAAAGGCAAAACAGATTCTTTCTGAACACCATTAGTTAAGCAGTCAGCTTGCCTAAACAACTTGATGTGAAAAAATAGATCTCAGTACAAATTAAAAATATATTGCTCTCTTCTGATTTGTGCCTTCAGAGCTGATATAAACTTTTGAGTACAAAATTTGACAATCCAGTGTGGTTGGAAACTTGTAGATAGAATGGTACAAACATTACCTGAAGATTTAGAAACTGTGAAACCTTTTTTTTTTTTTTTTTTTTTTTTTTTTTGTAAAAGTAGCTTTGTTGTTAAGGGAGCAAACTGGAAATACAGGCTAATGCAGTAGTTTATGTGTTGAGTAATGTGAGTATCTCAGTAAAATCTTTTTTATTATTATTTTATTTTATTTTACTTTATAATACTATTCAGTTCTACATAACAGCTACAGATTCCCTTGTTCTCCCCCTTCCTGCCCCCCTCCCTTCCCCCAGCCCACCCCCCCATTCCCATTCCCACCTCCTCCAGATCAAGGCCACCCCCGAGGACTGAAATCGACCTAGTAGACTCAGTCCAGGCAGATCCAGTCCCCTCCTCCCAGATTGAGCCAAGCATCCCTGCATAAGTCCCAGGTTTCAAACTGCTAACTCATGCAATGAGCCCAGGACCTGGTACCACTGCCTAGATGCCTCCCAAACAGATCAAGCCAAACAACTGTCTCACCTCTTCAGAGGGCCTGATCCAGTTGGGGGCCCCTCAGTCTTTGGTTCATAGTTCATGTGTTTCCATTCGTTTGGCTATTTGTCCCTGTGCTTTATCCAACCTTGGTTTCAACAATTCTTGCTCATATAAACCCTCCTCTTTCTCGTTAATTAGACTCTCGGCGATCCACCTGGGGCCTAGCCGTGGATCTCTGCATCCAGATTCCTCAGTCCTTGGATGGGGTTTCTGGCACAACAATTAGGGTGTTTGGCCATCCCATCACCAGATTAGGTCAGTCCAGGCTGTCTCTCAGCCATTGCCAGCAGTCTTTTGTCGGGGTATCTTTGTGGATTTCTGTGGGCCTCTTTAGCAGTTTGTTTCTTCCTTTTCTCGTGTGGTCTTCGTTTACCATGGTCTCCTATTCCTTGTTCTCCCTCTCTGTTCTTGATCCAGCTGGGATCTCCTGCTCTCTTTCCCTCGACCTTTGCCCTTCATTGTTCCCACTCAAGTCCAGGTTGTTTATGTAGATCTCAGGCATTTCTTCATCATTGGGTGATCTTTGTGTCTTTCTTGGGGTCCTGTTTTCCAGGTAGCCTCACTGGTGTTGTGAGTAGCAGTCCAATCATCCTTGTTCCACATCTAGCATCTTCCTATGAGTGAGTACATACCATATTTGTCTTTCTGAGTCTGGGTTACCTCACTCAGGATGATTTTTTCTAGATCCATCCATTTGCCTGCAAACCTCATGATGCCATTGTTTTTCTCTGCTGAGTAGTCTTCCATTGTGTATATGTGCCACAATTTATTTATCCATTCTTCAGTTGAAGGGGATCTCTAAAAAGAGAATTCTCAACAGAGGAAACTCAAATGGCTAAAAGGCATTTAAGGAATTGCTCAACATCCCTAATCATCAGGGAAATGCAAATCAAAACAACTCTGAGGTACCACTTTACGCCTGTTAGAATGGCTAAGATCAAAAACACTGAAGACAACTTATGCTGGAGAGGATGTGGAACTAGGGGAACTCTCCTCCACTGCTGGTGGGAACACAAGCTTGTACAACCACTTTGGAAATCAATATGGCACTTTCTTAGAAAATTGGGAATCAATCTCCCACAAGATCCAGCTATACTACTCCTGGGCATATACCCAAGAAATGCTCAATCATACCACAAGAGCACTTGCTCAGCTATGTTCATATCAACATTGTTTGTAATAGCCGAAACCTGGAAACATTCGTTTATTTCAATAGCAGTACTTCTATGGCATTTTAGCACTGTTTTCATTAACTATAATTAAAAGTATGTGTATATATATATATATATATATATATATATATATATATAATGAATAATGAAACAGAATAAATGGATATATTTTGCAATATTTTACATCTTTGTGGTTTTCCCCTTGTTGGTCAATGTCAAGGTATATGTCAAAATCAACTCTATTACTCTTTTTGATTCATACTGACTATATCCAATGCCCACTACACCATTAAAAACTATGTCTTATGTCTGTAGAAGGCAAATGTATACATATAAATGTATATAGATTAAACAATGTTGTGTCTTGGAGTTAGAAATTATAAGTTAATAATAAAAAGACACATCTTATTAACAATTATACAGAATTAAAAGTATCCAATGTAATTTTGTTAATTTTCTCATTGTTTATTTCTAAAGTGTTTCCAGAGAAGCTGAAACAAAGGGTAACTGAAATATAATGTGTTAGAATATTCCATATGTCATACATGGCCTTTCTTTTTTTTACCTTGAGATTTGCCTGACTTTGCCAGTCAGATTGAAAGAAGAAAAGACATAAAACATGAGCAGATGGTTTTGTTGGTACTGTCTCACAAAAGACCCTGACCTAACCATTTAATAAATTAATTTTCTATAAATATTGATAATAAATTTCATTCCAGCTGACTACTTTTCAACTACTGTTTTTACTCTGTAATTCATCACAAGCCAAGTCTTTCTCTATGGATATTCTATAATTGTGCCTCACCCCATTCCTTTGGCAATATTTAAAATGGTTTTGACTAACTTTTCCACAACATTGTCTCCATCTTTTCCTAGATAAAATCTTCTATTTTCTTCATTTAATTGCAATAAAAATGAGGAGTATTTGAACAGCAACACTTCATGTAGTTGAACTTTTCAAAAGCATGTACAAAGCTGTTTTCTCATCTTCTGAAGCAGAGAAGAGGCAAGTGATGCTTCCCAACAACCAAGCTTATGGCCTCTTGGCTTGCATATTGTTTATGGCTGTTTTTCTTCTATAAAGACAAAAGTGAACAACTGTGTCTGAAATCATGCCACTTACAAAACCTACTTCCTAAGTAGTAGTTTGCAGGGAATTATTGCTGAACTCTGCTCTAGATACTTGGATTTGCAGATACAGTTCAGATAACTCTACTCTGAAAACATCCAGAGAATCACTGATTCTTCCCTTCAGAGTTAGAATGTTGTATGCTTCTCTTCAGAGTTATGTCATATTAAGTCCCCTACTTATCACTGGTGTATAAACATTTGCAGTAGGATCTGGAATATTTTTTTTAGACCTGGGCAGATTGTTCTGAGATCCTATATTCAGTCAGTTTTTGCCTTTGTAGAAATCAAGATTGATGCCACATCATCAACTTAAAAATGTATTTACAAAGCTATTGTTTCTCACTTTGGTTCTTTAAATCAAGTTCAACTAAAAATTTAGTAGAATTATTTTCATGCTGCTATTTTTCACAGTTCTTTAAAAACAATTTTCAAGTACTATGAACTCATTTCAGCTGAGACTAAGGGATGGCTTTCTTAGTGAATTTTCAAGAACAAAAGATTGATTCCCAATTTTCTGAGAAACTGCCATACTGATTTCCAAAGTGACTGTATAAGTTTGCACTCCACTAACAGTGGAGGTGTGTTCCCCTTGCTCCACATCCTCTCCAACATAAGCTGTCTTCAGTACTTTTGATCTTAGCCATTCTGACAGGTGTAAGATGGTATCTCAGAGTCATTTTGATTGGCATTTCCCTGACGACTAAGGATGTTGAGCAATTCCTTAAATGTCTTTTGCCCATTTGAGTTTCTTCTGTTGGGAATTCTTTGTTTTCATGTGCAGCCCATTTTTTTAATTGGATTGTTTGGTATTTTGATGTCTAGTTTCTAAGAGTTCTTCATATATTTTAGAGATCAGCTCTCTGTCAGATGTGGAGTTGGTGAAGATATTTTCCCATTATGCAGGCTGTCATTTTGTCTTATTGACCATGTTATTTTCTTTAAAGAAGCTTCCCAGTTTCAGAAGGTGCCATTTATTAATTGTTGCTCTCAGTATTTATGCTGCTGGTGTTATATTTAGGAATAGTCTTCTGTGCCAATGCATTCAAGACTACTTCCTAATTTGTCTTCTTTCAGGTTCATTGTAACTAGTTTTAAATTGAGGTTTTTGATTACATGGGCTTAAGTTTTGTGCATGGAAATAATAATGAGGACCCAAAGAGGAACACATAGATCGTCCTGGGAAGGGGAAATAGATGAGGTCTCCATGAGTAAACTGGGGATGAGGTGTGGGCAGTGGAGGATAGGGGATGGAGGTTGAGGACATAATGGAGTGGGATGGTGGAGCTGGAACAGGAGAGCAATGAAAGAGATACCAATGATAGATTGAGACCTCATGGGGATAGGGAGAAACCAAGTGCTAGGGAAGTTCCCAGAAATCCCCAAGGATAACCCTAGCTTAGACTACTAGCAATAGTGTAGAGGGTTCCTTAACTGACTTACCCTAGTAATCAGATTGGTGAATACTCTGTCATCATAGAGCCTTTCTCCAGTAACTGATGGAAACCGATGCAGAGATTCACAGCCAAACACCAGGCCGAGCTTCAGGAGTCCAGTCTAAGAGAGAGAAGAGGGATTCTATGGGCAAGTGCATCAGGATCATGATGGGGAAACCTACAGAGACAACCAAACCATGTGGAATTCATGAAATTTAGACAAACACCTGTGGAGCCTCCATGGGACCAGACTAAGCCCTCTGCATAAGCAAGACAGTTGTGTAGCTTGATCTGCTTAAGGGGCCCTCTCGCAGTGGGATCAGAATCCATCTCTTGTGCATAAGCTGGCTTTTTGGAGCCCAATACCTGTGACAGAACACCTCCTGCAGCCTTGAGGCAGGGGGAGCGGCTTGGACCTATGTCTACTAAATGTACCAGGCTCTGCTGACTCCCCATGAAAGGCCTTATCTTCTAATTGGAGGGAATGGGGGAGTTGGGAGAGAGGCTGGAGGGGTGGGAGGAGGGGGATCTTTGATTGGTATGTAAAATGAATAAAAATAATTTCTTAATAAAAAGAAAAGAAAAAAGAAGAGTGATAGTATAACATTGCCCAATTTATATCCTTTTAAATTTTGTGTGTCATGTTTAAGGAATAAACTGTTATTTCAAGGTCTTTTCAATTTTGAGAATATGTCAAATAACCCAGCAACATAATATAAATTCTAACCATGATTATACACTCTGGAGCTGTAGCATGAGTCTTAAAAGATCTTATTAATAAAAACAAACTTGGAGCCAGGTATTGAGGTGAACGCTGAAAGATCAGAGAAACAGAACAAGTCACATCCAACTTTATCTTGCCCTTTCCTGAGCTGATATTGTTTCCTCAAACTGGAAGCCTCTGAGTCCTTATCCAAATGGATCTCAGCTGAATTGCTGCTAAAAGCTAAAAGCCTAAAATGTCTCTAGTACCTGGTCCTCATGCCTTATATACCTTTCTGCTTTCTGCCATCACTCCCTGGGATTAAAAGCATGTGTCAGCATGCCAGGCTGTTTCCAGTGTGGCTTTGAACATACAGAGATCCAGACAGATCTCTCCCTCCTGAAAGCTAGGATTAAAGGTGTGTGTACCACCAGTTCTGGCCTCTAAGTCTATCTAGTGATTGCTCTGTTCTCTGACTCCAGATATGTTTATTAGTGTGCACAATATATTGGGGATATAAAATCACCACATTGAGCCTATATTAATATCATATTCTAGATCTTCCATAGTGATGGAGCCTAGATATTGATATTTGACATCAGAACACAATTATTTCTCATTTCTAGAAAGGGTTCTGTCTATTCTGGGTACAGAGTTCAATCTGCTTGTTGTTCAAAGCCAATCCTGTTATTATTTCTACATGAGAAGTATGTGAAACAGCACTTTATAAATATGTGTAAGCTATTTCTCCATGTATTCTATTATGCACACAATTTAAGCATTAAGTTTGAGATAAATATTAAATATCTTGGTTATGGCATCATAGCAGGACTGGATAATCCAACTTGTAACAATTAGATGGTTACTTTGTGTTATGAACTGAATGTATGCCTCCTGGAAATTCACAAATTAAAATGTACACCTCCAAATGACAGAATTGGGGGGTAAGTCATTTTTAAATATATAGTCCATTAGGCTGGAGCCCTTGTGAATGAGCTCCAGGACTTTAAATCGGATCCCAGGGACCTGATGCTCTCTTTTTTCCCCCAATGGTGACAACCATCAGATTGAACTCTGTACTCAGAATAGACAGAAGCCTTTCTAGAAATGAGAAATAATTGTGTTCCGGTGTCAAATATCAACATCTAGCCTCCATCACTATGAAAGATACATGTATCTTGCTTACAAGTCACTCAGGTTACAGATCTTTATTAGTGCAGTCTAACTAAGACATGCATATTCACTGCAAGACTTTCTTGGGACATCATTTTTCTTATTCCACATAGACAAGATACTATGTCATGAAATTAAATAAATGCCTACCTTTGCATAAGGAGCACACATAGAATCCCATAGGATCTGATTGTACACCTGAGAATTTGCTGTTAGAAAGAGAAAATCCCATTTAAGAAAAATAGCATTTTCTTTCTTCATTTCTTCTGTTTAGTCACTCTTCGACATTTACCCTGATGTTTTGAAGGTCACTTTAGGTGTTTTCTACATGTAAGTCACTGAATAGGTCTTAACAAGTCTTCTTCTGAAAAGTTTTTCATAGCTACAAGATACAATTCTACTATGAGAATAAATATGACTTACTCTCACCTAAATGAATAGAAAAGTACATGTAACTTCATGCCACATAATGATTGCGATTGAATAAACATGTCAACCATTACAAAATATCTATACACAAAACCAGAATATATATATATATATATATATATATATATATATATGTATATGTATATATATAGCTTTTGAAATATCTTAAAGCATTTGCTGGAAGTAGATCTCAATTTTGTTATTTTACCATTTCATGTACCATATCACAATTCATGACAATATAAACAATTTGGTACATTTCAGAATTTATTTTAAACAATTGTATATAGTTCACGGAAAAAGCTCAGGTGGTAATGTGCTTGTCATTTCACAAGGCGTGAAATTGATCCATAGTACTCATGGTTTTAAAATAGCTAGGCATGGTTGTGCACATTATAATCTCATTTATGAATAGGTAGGGAGTTGTAAGGCCCTAGGTATAACTGGCCAGTGAGCTTAGCTATCCAGGCAAGTGAGAGATCATGTCTCTAAAAAGAAGATGAGGGATCCTGAGGAATGCCATTGCTATCCAAGTAAATGCCCCCCCCCACACACACACACACCATCAAATCAAATCAAATCACAGTTTTTGTAAACTTAAATGACATGAGTTTGGAACTTTGAAAAGTTAACTTTGCATTTTCATATGTGTCTGACCTTTTTCATGCTTATCAGCAATAAATTGGTTTTCAGCAATCTCTTGATTACTTACCAATCTCTATATCTAGTGACTAAAACAGAGGGAGCAATCAATATCTTATCCCAATATAGCAGACAATGGAATTAAATTTTATCTAGTATAAAATGTGAAAAAGTAAATATATTTGAGCTGAGGTAAAGTGTGAACTATTTTACTCCCAGGTAGCATCTCTCCTTTTATATGATTTCTATGTTGCTAAATTGCCTTGAATGGTTTGTAGACCAAGTGGGGCAAACATACATGCTTATACTTCAAATCATACTTATGTCCACAAAATTGCTTAAGGTCAGCAGTAACTCGATGCTTTTAATAGCAACTTCATTCTGCAAAAAGAGGAATATTATAAAAAGCATCAGAAACCTATATCCCAATTTTGAGGTTTCCTATTGATGTATTAAGATTTATTTGAAAGATTCTTTCACTACCACTTGAACATTCCTTTGAAAGTGGGACAGGAATTGCATATTTAAATTACAAAATGAAAATACATAGATGCATCATTTTACAGGTGAAAATTTCCACATTTGATCTTATTTTTCATTATTTAGTTAACATTTTAAAATTTGAGTATTATGATTTGACCAAAGTCAGAAACCCTTTCTGACTCGGGAGCCTGAATTTCATGCTTCCTGGTTCCTGAAAAGATAACAATAAAAAGCAGCAAAGCCAAAGTTGCCCTGCTGAGATTTGTGTGGGTAGTATCACTCTCTCCACATTCTCTTCATTAGCATCTCCCTTCTATAGTTTCTTTAAACACAATCACTTAGTTTGCCAAAAATATCCAATCGATGCAGTCGAGTCTATCTGTGGGATTTCTGGCAATTGGCATTTTATGATAAGCATGCAAATACAGAGTGATAGACTTAGTGTTGGCAACATTCAGGATTTGTCTCCTACAAAGGAACATTGCTTTTGCTCAGAAAACCCTGAAAAAATTTTGAGCAAATATGAAAGAAATTAGTTACCATATGTGACACTTCAAAAAGATGCATCCTAAAGGTTGTTTCCCCTATCTTTCTGAACAAAACTCTATCATAAGCAAATTGGTAGACTATAGATCCAGAAAATAGTTTTGAATATCTAGAAACAATTTACAAACATTTCCTTGTATACAAAACTTCAAAAACTACATATGTAAATTTTTTAAATGCAAGAGAACGTAGCACTCATATATGCGCAAAAATTTCTTTGTACTTTTATATAATTATGTTTGCACATATAAATGCTACTGATTTACTTAGCAAGCTATATCCTTCCTTCCTTCTTATTCCTTCCTTTTTTGTTTTTCTCTCTCATTCACTCTTCACTTCTTGCTTTCTCCCTTTATCTTCCAGTGTCATTTTTGGGGGAAAAAAAGGATGTGGTATCATTACTTAAAATGAAGATAAATTTCTGGTTGCCAAAAATAACTTTTCATCATTTCTTTCCCTCAGATACCACACCACTGACAGTGACAAGATAAAATAAAATGGAAATGTGGAAAGTGCTTTTTTTGAAAGCTGCTCAAGTTGTATTCAAATATTTTATGAATGTTAAATAAAATATAAAGAATTAATTTTGGACTAGTGTCGGACACCGATCAGAGCCTTGCTTAGAGGAAATTACTTTAGCTACATTACTAACTTCAACTGGAATAAAAACAGCATTTTCATGCCTTTCATGACTCTCTTCTGTCACCTCTTCCCTTCATTACCACATTCTCAGTTTGTGCTTTGAAAGTACAGATTTCTAAAATAGATAAGTGTATGAGACAGTAACATTACTGTATCTACTTTTTAGGAAAGTGATAATATACCAGAAATGTGGAAATGCAGAGCTACAAGACTTTAACCTTTTTAAAGAGAAGGGATTTTTCTTGTAAGTCACTGCTTCTACCTTCCAATTTCCTTTGATACGTTAGACTAATAGTGAAAACCTCCAAAACCTTCTAACCTAGAACATATGATATTTGAGAAGAAATGAAGCAGAATATACAATTGAACTCAGAATAGATTAAAATTTTGAAGAAATCATTCCTTTTGTGAATCTATGCTTTCTTTGTAAGAAAACTGATGTTCTGACAAGCTTTAAAGAATCAGTTTCCACAAAACTTCCAATTACATTTGATAAGACATGCAATGCACATGAACAAACTTGTAGCAGGATTCTTAAAAGTTCTTATTAATAAAATCAAACCTGTGGCCAGTTATTGGGGTGAACTGCTGGATGGTCAGAGGGACAGAACAAGGCACAGCTAACCTCACCTAGCTATATCCTCAGCTGGTCTTGTTTCCTCTGTCTGGAGGCCTCTGAGTCCTCATCCAGAATGGGTCTCAGCTGAACTGCTGCTAGAAGCCTGAAAGCTTAACCAGGTCAAATGCCTCTAGTTTCTGGTCCTCATGCCTTATATACCTTTCTGCTTACTACCATTACTAACTGGGATTAAAGGCTCACTTTCTGGGATTAAAGGTGTGAGTCACCATGCTTGGCTGTATCCTTGAACTCATGGAGTTCTGCCTCTGGAATGCTAGGATTAAAGGCGTGTGCTACAACTGCCTATCCTCTATGTTTAATATTGTGGCTATTCTGTCTCTGACCCCAGATAAGTTTATTAGGGTGCACAATACCTTGGGGAACACAATACCACCACAAAAACTCTAAGAAAAAAAGATGGAATCTAATAATATCCAAAGAAAAACAAAAGTCATTGATGATGCACACACTTTTTTATATATATATATAGAAAGAAGTTTCTGAAACAAATAAGCCCAGCACAAACACTTACAAATGTCATTTTTGGGACTGATATTGTTGTCAAATGTTTCTATTCATCATCCCTATCTTACTAATGTAAAGAATAAGCTGAATTAAAGCACAGTTTTCTTCCTTTTCAATTGTAAGAGAATATAGGATGTATAAAAAGCAAACAAACCCCATAATAATTCGAAGAAGCAAAAATTATACACATAATTGCTATATCCCCCCAATTAAGTTATTTATATGTTTCTTTTCCTGAATTGTTTTCAAGGCATCAGAGTGAAACTACTAGGAGTAGAAGTATTCTCTTCCTCCCCTAAACTTCATTATCCTGGTTTATAAAGTCACTTTACGTAGTATCAGTTTTGTTCAGCTATGTATCCCACAGTATAAACTACATGACAAAGCATTTCTGTGAACTCTGTGATCTTGTCTGGCTTCTTTTGGGGTGCATATCTACAGAAAGTAGAGTTAACTCCTTTTTCTGAGATTCTTGTTAGATAATACTTTAAAATAGCTATGGAATGCCATACTGCTAACTCAGTTTACTGACTGCAAACCAAAGCCAAGATTTTCGTCATCTTGAATGAAGCTATCAAGAGCATAATGTGTATGTGTGAACTTCATGTTCCTTTGTTTTTAATCATATGGTTACCATAGCATAGATAGTCTAATATAAAAAATGGGCAGATGCTATCTCTTTCTGAGTTCCTTCAGATGTCTGTTTTGTGTTGAGTATTCTCTGAATTTCTGTTTTCTGTTTAGTATTCTCTAAATTTTCATGATTGAAGTCCCATTTCCATTTGACAAATTCTAAGGAGGCTTTTACAGTCTAGATAGCTCTCTGTAAATAAAAAGAAAGTCAGTGGAAGTCATATTGTGCTTTCTTCTTATTGAGGATTTTAAAATGCAATATGGAGTAATAGACTAAGAGAATGGACACAGATCAGGAAGTTCCTAAGGCTGAGGAATGTCCCCCTTCTATATCACCTAGAACAATACTTACCTTCCTATCACCATTGGCCAGCCAGGAAGCATATGTCAGGCCATGATCATTAGCTATCACTTATTTAAACTACTAATTTGAAATATGCTGGTCTCCCACTCCCCTGTGCATGAGAAAAGAGGTTACTTTACATCACCTCAAAGAATAGTACCTTAAACCATTATGATGCTTTGGGGAAAAAGAGAAAAGAAATCAGTCTCTAGAATGTGTGCACTTCTCACCTTAGTATGTTCATTTCCAATTAAGATGAGAGGGAGATTAATGTATACTTTGAAATGGTGGTAACAGAAATAACTGGGGAAGAAGTATTGGTGAAATTATTAAGGCCACTCCATGTAGTTAAAAGGGAGGTTTATTTTGTGGGGCAACTTACAAGTGAAGGGATAGGTTACAGGGTCTGGGAAAGGTGTAGCACAGTTGGGCAGTGTTCTCTGGAAAACTCTGCTTGGTGTACCTCCAGCGTCCAGGGTCCAGGAACCAAGAGAGCCCACGCATCCAGATCTCAGATCTTCAGCGTCCTCTCTCAACCCCGCCTTATAGGTGCAACAATTACTGAAGCATCAGTGGGGGTCGGAACTTCCAGGTCAAAGCTGGAATGGCTACCTATTACATCTCCCCCTTTTGTCTAAATAAGAAGGTTCTAACTTAATACAAGACTATATACAAAGGAATGGTTATCAAATATTGTCCAGGAGTAATGAGGGATAATGACCTAGATAAAATGGAACTACAATCAATGCAAATAATATCAAGCAAGAAACACATACTAAAATCCAGAGTAGTCTAGAGCATGGGTAAATGGCATGTTACAAAGATCATTCCAAAAGGTGTCCTATTCTAAAGAGCCTGAATCTAATACTTAATATGTTCTAACTAAGATAATATATACTGAGTTGTAACTATAACTGTTAGTCTTCAATTTCATCAAAGACCTGAGAAGGAATATAATGGAACTTGAGAAATGGAAGATGGATGTAAGCAACTTTCAGGAATAATGCACAAGTAGACAGCTGGCAGCCTGGACAGTCACCTAGCCTGGCTAACTCAGTCAGGAGAGCATGAGACTCTTAATCTCAGGGTCATGGGTTCATGCCCCATGTTGGGTGCCAGATATTGGTGAAATTATTAAGGCTACTCCATGTAGTTAAAAGAGAGGTTTGTTTTGTGGGGTAACTTACAAATGAAGGGATAGTTTACAGGGTCTGGGAAAGGTGTAGCATAGTTGGGCGGTACTCTCTGGAAAACTCTGCTTGGTCTACCTCCAGCATCCAGGGTCCAGGAACCAAGAGAGCCCATGCATTGGGATCTCGGGTCTTCAGCATCCACTCTCAGCCCTGAGTTGTAGGCATGACAGTTACCTAAGCCTTAATGGGGGTTGGAACTTCCAGGTCAAAGCTGGAATGGCTACCCACTACAAAGAAGTAAAACTCATATGCATGTGGACTGTAGATATGGATTGGTATAAACATGCTTACAAAATAGATACTGAGAGAGTCCTGATGGATTATATCAACTACTGCCTTCTTGTCTCTGGAATGTCACTCTGGATATTAGTGAGAGATATGACAAAGAATATATAACTTTCCATCAATCATTTCCATCACTTACAGATGTGGATGGAAGTGTCCAAGATTCCTTTTGAAGACCCCACTGGTAAGGACCTAAATTCTTTGGAAGAAAGTCTTAATCAATTCTTTGCTCATACATGCCATGAAAACCACTTGTGAGGATGATTTAAACAGTCTCTGAAGGGAGAAAAAAAGGTCCAAAAACTCCCTCAAGTTCAACTTTTCTTTTACCTGGAAAATGACGCCCAAAGTCACTAAGTGTTACAGACATATACAAATATATTGTGTGTACAGCTTCAAAAGAGGCTGATCATCTCAAGACTAGCCCAGGTATATCTCAAATTGGACACTTGTTAAAGGCAAATACCTGCCACACCATGCTTAATCATGAGTGCAGACTATCTTGTATGAATGACTTTATAAACTTTAAGGAAATCAGAGAGTGATACTTTAAGATCAAGTGATCAGCCCCTTACAGCTCTCTAAACTGGAAGAAATTATCTTCTGCTTTTTTTCAGTCCCTATTAGACTCAGCAAATAGGACTTCTTTGGAGAATGCTATGAAGGCTAAAAGGAGGACTTGGGCTTTGAGTTCAGACAATTGTTACTAGGCTCCACAGCATGTTTCCTAACCAGTGTAGACTGCTGTGTTATGATTTATAAATAAATGTATGGCTTTGTATATAGATTTTATTTATAAATCATCATGTGCTATTTCAGCTCTGAGAAGCCTATAGTTACAGAGGACCCTCGCATGGCAGGGGACTCTAATGAATCTAAACTACGTATTTATTTATTTATTTATTTATTTATTTATTTATTTATTTATTTATTTATTTATTTATTGTTTAGCCATGGCTGTTCCGGAACTTGCTTTGTAGACCAGACAGGCCTTGAACTCAGAGACCCCTGCTGCCTCTGCTTCCCAAATACTGGCATCAAAGGGATGTGCCAAGACCACCCAGCTAGTGCATGCATTTTG
This sequence comes from Peromyscus leucopus, assembly GCF_004664715.2. NCBI lineage: Eukaryota > Metazoa > Chordata > Mammalia > Rodentia > Cricetidae > Peromyscus > Peromyscus leucopus. The sequence goes on from NC_051070.1 coordinate 29,582,670, forward strand.
AAAGCCAGAAAAGAAGCACACAAAAAGCCATAAATGCTTACATGTTATTATGCCTTAAAGACAAAAATTTCCTTCTCTACCCATCTTGAGTGCCTGTCATTTTCTTCCAATTGCCTGAGAGAAACAGTTGGATATTCTACTCCTGTAAAGGCATATCAGCTGTCAACAAGTTCAGCTGTGATGATTATTTATTAAGAAGCAAAGGCTGATGTCACAAAGATGGCAGTCACTTATGTGGTATCCTTATTAGTTTTTTTTTTTTGTTTTTTTTTTTTTTTTTCCAACTTAATACAAGCTAGAGTTATCTGGTATGGAGGAATCTCAAACAAGAAAATGCATCCATGAGTTTGTCTGGAGACAAGACTATTGGGGATTTCCCTGATCAATGATTGAGGTGGTAGTGCTCAGTCCATTAGGGGCAGTGCCACCCTTTTCATAGGTATCCTGTGATGTAGAAGAAAACAGAGCGAGCAAGCCACAAGGAACAAGTTAGTATGTGTCCCTTCAGGGCCTCTGCTTTAGTTCTTACCTCCATAATCCTCCCTTGAACTTCTATACCGACTTTATTCATGATAGCCTTTTTTGTTTGTTTGTTTGTTTGTTTGTTTCGAGACAGGGTTTCTCTGTGTAGCTTTGTGCCTTTTCTGGAAATCTCTCTGTAGCCCAGGGTGGCCTTGAACTCACAGAGATCCGCCTGGCTCTGCCTCCTAAGTGCTGGGATTAAAGGCATGTGCCACCACTGCCCCACTTCTTGATAGACTTTTGAGTATAAGCTGAAATACACCCTTTCCTCTCCAGTCTGTTTTTTATCATGATGCTTTATCACAACAATAGGAAAAAAATGAAGAATCAAGTATTAAAGTAATATCAAAATGAAAATATTTTAGTAAGGAAGGATTTCTATGTCTGTATTAAAATGGTTGGATGTTCCAGAATTAAGAAGAAAAATGAAAAAAAAAAATGAGCAAATTATAATGATCTGAATACATTCATTAAGTTGTATAAAAATAAGACTTTAAGAAGATGCTTGTATCAAAATTTATGAGGTCAAAGCTTTATATACTGATGTGCCATGTCTTTGTACAACGTGGGTCATGGAAGCCAGAATAGGGCAAGTGAGAGAAGGAACAAAGGACATGGACACACAGACACACACACAAAAAAAAACAAAACAAAACTGGGATTGGATTGGTTGGGATCTCATTTGAAAAATCCAAGAATTCTCTGAATATCAAATGTTTATAGTACAAGGAGGCAAGGCCTGTGGTACATAGTTGAGTCAAGGATCCAGAATTTATGTTATACTGTTAAATCAAGGAATCAGGTTTAGCAAATCTTGGTAGAAACTGATTCTGTAGGGTATGGTCAATCTTTAGGCTATAAATATCCTGGGGAAAAGCTATGGTGGATATTTTCTGCAGACTATGAACATTCACTCACAGAACAAATGAAGGTTTTGCATTACTCTGAACCTCATCCAGAGAGAAGGCTTTGCCAACTTCCCATAAGTCTGAGATTTCAGGCTTTGTCATAACGAGCTCATGTCAACAACATGCACCCAATCAAAATCTTATATACTGAAGGATTTCTCTGCTCCCAACACTGACATTAACCTCTATTTAACTCAATGGAATTCTCATTAGTTATTAATCTACTCTCTGTTACATTTGTAAGTATTTATATGAAAATATATGCCAATCAAGGTTTATGTAAATATTTTTTTTTTATTTCTTCTCAAATTTTATCAAAATATTACATAGTAGTTAATAGTATCAGACTGGTGCAGCTGACCTTCTGGGTGGTTACATAACCACACAGGGAGTCCTGTATTATTGTAGAAAGAGGAATAAAAATTTAAAATTATTTTCTTCTTGCCCTCAATGGCCAAGCAAATCATAGGAAACTTAAAAACATTGCTCAATATGTCCTGCATTCCTGGCAAACATCACCAGTCCTCTTGTTTAAAGAGAACATGGAGGTCTCACTGGGCAGAATATAAGAAATATTTAGTTTAAAAAGGACAGAGTCAAACAGATCGAAAAAATACCCCATTCTCTAATAAAAAAAAAAATGAAGCAGGAGCTTTGATTTGTGCACACCTAGGTGGATGATTTGGTGGGGGGGAAGAAATAGGAAAGGAATAAGATGGTTTGGATGAATATTTCCCCATATGGTCCTATATTTATATACTTTATCCTAGTTGGTGGAACTGTTTGAAAAGAATTGGGGGTGTGCTCTGTTTAGAAGTGTGTCATCAAGGGTGGGTTTTGAAGTTTCAAAAAGACTTGCTATCTCAAAATTATGTATCTGTCACTGCCTTCTACTGGCATAATAAATTTTAAGCTCCCTGAGGTTATTGTCTTCATGCATTTGCTTGACCATCATGGGCTATAAACGTATGCTAAATTAAAAGTTTTCTTTTCTTAGTTGTCTTAGTCAGAACATTTTTTTCATGGCAGTAGAAAAATTAAATCAGAGGCTTCATTCAAACCCAAATATCTTCTAAGGACCAAATTCTCAACTGGCTTTGACATTAAAGCAAAAGAATGGGTTAACTTTTGGCTACCTGCTTGATCATAAGCACATGTCAGAAATATATAACCAAAGATTAAAATGATAGGTACATTTCTTTAACAGTCAAAGGGCTTGCAGTCCTCTAATATCCGAGTTAGCCATAGCAAAAGTTGTTTAGATAACTACTGTTATCTAAACTCATTATCACTAATGATTTTTCTATTCTTGATAAGGAAAATCCTGCCCAGACATCATGACATTGGTTCAACTAACCACTTCACTGCCTAACTTTAGCTGAGGGAAAAAAAGCCCATTTTCTAAAATAGCTAGGCCAAGTATAAAAGTATGTTTTACACATTGTGAGCCACACTTTCTCTCTGCAACATTACTTATCATAGCTGTAACCTATCCAGCACTCTAATCCCCATGTTTCCTGACTAAAGGGAGGCTCATATTTATCCTGTTTTCAAACTCTTGCCTGGAGAAATTATTTAGGACACCCACATGATTTTCATGGGGCATCTTTGGGATGACTTCCAGGACCTACTGGGTTTGCTTGTCTCCCTAAGATTCTCAATTGAATGATATATCTGACTGTGTGCCTTCAAAACAACATGAAAATCCAGATTTAACTGAGGTTTGGCCCATAGTTTTAATCCTAACCAGAAACTAAGTCTTGCACATTTTCAGGATCAACTATCATATGAAGGCACTACCAATAAGACAAATTACAACTGATTTTCTTTCAAAATGTCTAGTCGTTCTTTCACTGCATGTGTCTGGTGCAGTGAGCAGTTGATTGTTTAGATACACTTTAATCTGTCAAAACAAGACAAAACCCCCAACTTTTATAAATATAGATATAGAGAAGAGTAGTTCTAACATTTTCAACCTATGGGTGTTAGTCCGTCTAGTTGCATGATTACATTTAAGTTTATTAAACAAGAAAAATTAACCATGATGTCAAGAAATTCTGCTGAATAACATAAATATACTTGTCCCATTGATCATATGCAGAGAATTTTCTTATCTCTGTACCTAGCTATGTGTGTGCTTCTTCACTTTTAATAAACGTTTGAACATTTCCTGTCTACCACATCTAAATGTTTTCCTAACTTTTTATTCTTTAATTGGCAGAGAAAATGAACATAAGCAATACCCTTAGAGAAAAACTATTCCCATAGTTTCCCCTCAAATTTTATACTTATGAAATTTTGTTATAAACAGAAGGTTCCATAGAAGTTTTTAACATTTTCCTCTATATGATCTATTGGAAGCAGTTAATCTTGTATTTCACTGTGTTTTTTGTGATGTTTGCTTTCTGAAATGATTCAGTTGGTAAGAATTTTAACATTAAAGCATTTGTTTTAATAGTAGGTCAAGATACTACACAAAGAAGAGCAATTTTGTCTAATTTTGGTTTTACCCACATAGCCAGTAAATTGTACCTAGCTACTGGACTCATAACAAGGAATAGTGTTGAATACATAAACATTATTAAGTAAAAAGACCTTAGTACCATCATAGCTGACAGGTGATTTGTGTCTATTATAAAGCACAAATTTAATCTGAAAAAATATATAAGAAAAAAGACTACTTACATGTATTACATATTATATATAATACATATTAACATGGATTAAACTTTGCAGCAAACTGATATTGTATTATCTGCATCTTGCTTTTTGAGACTTCTAGAGAATGCGTGACAGGTAGTGTTTTGTTTTAAATGTGAAATGTCCCCCATAGGTTTACATATTTGAACACTTGACCTCCAGCTTGCCATGTTGTTTTGGAATGCTGTGAAACCATTAGGATGTGGGGCTTTGCTAGAGGAAGTTAAGTCTCTAGGGTTGGGCCATGAGGTTTTATGGCCTGGCCCTCTTCCTATTAACACTTCTGGATGGTCATTCCATTTGCACAGCCATCTTACTACTCCTCCGGCCGATCATTTGCCACCATGATTAACAGTACCTTCAGAAACTGAAAGCTAAAATAAACTCTTCCCAACTTAAGTTGCCTATGGCATAGTATTTTTACACAGCAAAATGAAAAGGAAACAGGATACTGAATCATCTACATGATGCTGAAATTCCTCAGGACACTAAGCATTTTCTATTGCAGATCTCCACTGAGAATGTGCTTCTAATGATAACATGACTCTGTTTCCTAAATTAACCATTGTAATTCTCCAGGCCATAGGCAGAAAGTTTGACCCTGCACTGAAATTGCCTTTTTATAGCATTCTATAAATGTCTTTACTATTTTTATGTTCATCTTCAATTACAAGTCTTGAAAGAATAATCCAAGAGCTTTTAGGAAACCAAAATAGAAAAATTAGTATGTATTCATCATAGAAATATATAGTTTTTAAAAATAGTTTATTTCTCTTTTTCCAAACATTGCATTTTATTGATTATTTGGGAGTTCCATATCATGCACTCCGGTCACACTCACTTCCAAGTACTCCCAGGTCTTTCCTCCAACCCTCTGATCTCTTCACCACAAAAAACAATCTAATTTGTGTTTCCCATACACCCATTATATCATAGTCAAACTCCCAATGGCTAGACCCTTTAAGAAAATTGAGTCCTTCCCCACCTGCATGCCAGCCAGAAGCCATCAGTTGAGGAGAACTACACTTCAGCATCCTTATCACAATTTTTAAGAGTTCTCACCAGTGGCTTTCAGTCTGGTGAAATGTCCTTTTGGGGATGGTGGTAGGGACATTCACACAAGGCTCCTATTTCCCTCTTTCTCTACTTTATTTGTGGTCATTGATACAATGCAAAAATATCTTCCTTGCCCTTTACAGTCAGTTGGAGCATGGACCATGGGCTTCCATATGGTTTCTTGTGACAGCACAGACAACACATGGTCTCCAATGTCAGCAGCTGCCACAGACCTCAGCATGGTCTCTGGTGTCAGTACAGACCACCAGCATGAACAGGGCCCTCTGCCACATCACAGACCAGGAACAACATTATAAACCTCTGTAGCAGCACAGGCCAGGCGCATCAACATAGCCTCTTGGGAAACCCAGGTCACTGACACTTATATGATCCCCAGCAGTAGCCTGGCCAATGGACATCAATGTGGCTGCAGGCCACAGACACACACATGGTCTTCAGTGGTAACATGGGCCACAGACATAAACACACCAACCCCTCCCTGCAGCAAGACCTCAGACCCCAACATGGCCTTTGTCAGCAGCACAGGCCACTCACATTAATTATGTGTGCAAGCATACATTTGAGTGTAGGTTTCTTTGCATGAGTGAATTACCTCTGGAGGCAAGAAGAAGACATCAGATCCACTGAATCTGTGATTATCAGGTAGCAGTTTTGAGCTACCCAAAGTATGTACTGAGAACTGAACTCGGATCCTCTGGAGGAGGAGTACATGCTCTTAACTTCTAAGATCTCCCTCCAGACCCATAGTGTAATTTTACACAAGTCATTTGAAACATGTACCATACCAGTTTGAAAGAGGGCAGTCTATATTTAGCATCAAACTCCTATTTTTTTTTTTTTGGATTAGCCAGTCACAATATCATAAAGTACCTGCCAGAATCATAAAAGACCAGAAACATTTTATTTTATTTGTTAACATTAGAGGAATGATAGTATTTGGGTCTTCAAAATCATTCCTCATAAAAGTTTAGTTTGAGGCTTATATATTTTATTTTAAACTTTCCTTAATATTGAGCATGGTTTGAATGGAGGTATTTCCTGAATAAGAAGCTAGGGTTTGCACTAGTTACTATAAAGTCAGGCAGGCCAAATGGGTATACTTTTTTCACCAGAGATATAGACCGCAAAATTTTAGACTGGGAATGAGGCACTATTTTTGCCAGTTTTAAATCAGTAGTCCTTCATCAAGCAAAAGCACAATCCGTCATGGAAATAGGAAAGCAATGACCAAGACATACTTAAAATTCATTGCAGGGAATCTTTCTTGAAACTCATTTCAGTGAATTCAAAAGGGCCAAGGCAGAGCCTCTTGTGCATATTCCAGTTTTACTGGTTTACTTTGGACTACAGTGCTGACAAATTACACAGAAAACAGAGAACCATCAGCAATTTTAGTAAATCCTTCAACTTCAATATAAATTGAGTGCAATGTCCCTATGATGTCCTTTGTAGTTAAAAAACAGTGAAACATTATTGAAATTGGATGTATGTAGGAGGAGGGAATGGATTAGACAGTAAGTGGACAATCAGTAAGGACCAGGGATGATTTTCAGGTAATTTAAAGGATGCATCCTTTTAGTCTTTTTTATTATTATTATTTTTTAAAGTGTGCTATGAGTCACTGACATTACATAAGACCTTCTCTGCATTTATTTAAAAAGTGCTTTTCAGATATTTAATGGATCTGAATCTTAATTGAAGTTCTCATCTTTTATAATTACCTAAAACCTTTCCATTTTTTTTTAAAGTAATACTTCTTTAGTGCAGAGTCCTAATTTTAGAATGACTACATACCCTGAAACTATCAGGGGATAAAGAGTTTTAAACTTACTAAATGTCTAATTCAGAACTGGAAATATCAAAAAGTATTATTGTTTCTAAAGCCTTGAGGCATCATATATTCCAAGCAGTATCTTGCATCACAGTTAACATCGTCCACAGTGGTACAGGTCCAGGGAATGAACTGTATTGTGCCTCATGGGCCAATTGCATCTCCACTGAGAGATCATACACTTCAATTGTGATTTGACAAACTCCCTTTTGATATATTTTGAAAATTTCCTGTTATTGTCTAGTTCATTTTATTAAAACTTTAATATGAAGAAATTAAAAAGAAAAATATCATGTACTTTAATGACCACTTCCAGTGTCTATACCAACAACACTCCAGAGCATGCCCAATGCTCAAAAGTGGTTGGCCAATACAAAACAAATTTCCTGTTTTCTTTTGTTTTTGTTTAGTTTTTCCTTTTTGCTTTGTATATGTGTATCTGTGATATTTTGTTTCATTTTGATTTTTTTAAAGTTCTGATTTATAGGAAATGCAGTTATTATTCATATAACAAAACTGAGGAAAATTATGTAAAAAAAATTATTTTTCTTTAAAGTAATTTTAAATACTCCAAGAATGCAAGTCTTGGGAAATGTGGCTTTTCAGGCCAGACTTGAAAGATGATTACATATAAATGAAGACAAATCTTTTCTTTTCTTTTTTTTTTTTTTAGAAATTTTCTACTCACCCTACCTCCTTCCTTCTTCCACCCCCACAACCAGCCCTCCTTCTGAAGCCACCCCCCCATTTCTACATCCTCCAAATCAAGGTCTCCCATGGGGAGTCAGCAGACAGAGCCCAGCACACCGAGCTGAGATTGTCATTTTGATTTTTTTTTTTTTTGTCTTATTAGTCTGTAGCTGAAAGTTTTACTGGTTCTGCCTAACTCCCACAGCCTCATGGTCCCGCAGCCCCTCAAAACCAAATGAACACACAGAGGCTTATTTTAATTATGAATTCTATGGCCTACTGGCTCAGGCTTCTCACTAGCTAGATCTTACATTTTAAATTAATCCATTTCTATAAATCTATACTTTATCACATGGCTCATGGCTTACCAGTGTCTTTATATCTTGCTTCTCATGGTGGTGGCTGACAGTTTCTTCTCCATTTTGCCTTTCTCCTTCTTCCTCTCTCTAGTTAGAGTGTTCTGCCTAACCTCATTCTGCCTCACCATTGGCCAAACTGATTTATTTATTAACCAATCAGAGTAATGTATATTCACAGCATACAGAATGATATATGTGTTTGTGTTTGTGTGTATGTGTGTGTGTGTGTGTGTCATCATTAGTCTCTTACTTGCTTGTTCTGATTTCCATTTTTTTTTTTTGAAATTTTGTGTTTTTGTAAGAAGAAAGAGAGTATAAAGTTGAATATAGTAGAGAGTATGAAGGTTCTGGGAGGACTTGTGGAAGAGCAAAATTATAATCAAAATATATTGTATGAAAATCATTTTAAGTAAAAATATATTCAAATTACATTTCTTTTCTTTCTTTTTTTTTTTTTTTTTTTTTTTTCGAGACAGGGTTTCTCTGTGTAGCTTTGCGCCTTTCCTGGGACTCACTTGGTAGCCCAGGCTGGCCTCGAACTCACAGAGATCCGCCTGCCTCTGCCTCCCGAGTGCTGGGATTAAAGGCGTGCGCCACCAACGCCCGGCTACATTTCTTAATGATCTTATATTTACTTAGAAGAGGCATTCTGAAGCTGTGGGTGCCTAGCTAGAATTCACAGTTTCACTAACAAATACATATTTAGCCTTCCTTTTCTTTGTGACAGATTATACTATATCCAAATATCCGTATTTTCAAATACACACAGACACACCTAGTATACATAGATACTGTGGGTTTTTTTTTTTTAATTTGAAAGAACTCCAGGTTGAGTCCTTAGTTCTATTGAAGAGTGCCTCCTTATATCTATTATTTATTTATCTACATTATTTTTTCCTCGTTCAAATTCTTAATGAGCCTGAAAAATTACATAATACTCTCCATAAAATATTGGCCTTAGGAACCAATTCAAAGACAAGTGTGTTGTATCTCTGCTTATCTCCTCATCTGTCAATTTGTTCATGAACTTATTGCCAATGTGTACTACATAGTGAAACTTTATCTCAAAGCTAATATCTTCAAGAGAAAGAGAAAAAAGGGAGAGAGAAAAAAATCAGAAAAATGAAGACAGACCTGCAAACAAACAGACAAACCAAGACAAAGACAGAGAGACTGAACTACAAAATGGGAGTTGGAGAAAAAGCCACAACAAAAAGGTAGGTAAAATATAGAAAGAAATCAGAAAGTGAATGAAGTCAACCATCTTTCAAAGGGAGCAATTAATAGAAAAGAGATTAGTTTTAGTACATTCCCTGTTTTAAAAATAATGCCTATAAATTTGCTGGAAATTCATTGAAATCATGACTCGAAGCATTAATATTTTCTTCAGTCAAGGCTTGTTGAAATTATGACCAGAGAATAATAAGAGTGTTGTTTTGCACAAACTGAAGAGCAAAGTTGCCCCTGTTTAAATTTGATTAGCAGCATATTATTTTCTAGACAAAATGAAAGGCTACTGGAAAGAAGAAACTTACTGATGCCATTTTAATCCTATTAGCTCCTGATCTTCAGCAGTGAAGAACTGTAGATTTACTTCTAACTGACATACTTAAATTCCTTCTGCAAGTAAACTTCTTTCATGTGTTCATTTTTGAGTTACAGGTCAAGCAAACCTTAACTTAGTATTAAGAATCAAATAGAGGCATTAAAATCCAGAGAGTAAAGTACTAGGTTTCAGAAATAGGCATAGAATGGATCGTGGAAGGATTGGTTACATCTTTTGTTTTATCAATATGAAATGCAACAAGTGAAATAAATACTTTTAACTCTAGGAAACAACACAGTTACAACATTGAACTTATTGATATGTTTGATCAAAATTTTCACTATAAATTTTTAAAAAAAGTAAATATGACAATGGCAAAATGTAACCGTTAACTTTTCTGCTGGCCAAACACATACAGGGTTGCTGGATACATGAAGAGATTCTTTTAATAATTACTGACTTTTAGGGAAATATTTTCATGTTATCTCCTTGCAATCTTTAAGAAGGGAAGGGTAAGGGTGCACATTTAGGAGATATTAAAATCATGGGGCAAAAATAATTACTTGGTTTCATATTTTGTAAGATCATTGGCAGTTTCATGTTTTGTAACATGTTTTGATTATTGTCATATATTCACAAATGCTCTCAAGGCAACTGCATTTTCCTATCCACTCAACTTTGTGTCTTCTTTTTTTCTAAACCCTGTAAAAGCAATATAGACTGCATAAATTATTCTTTTTTGAGACAGGGTTTCTCAGTGTAATTTGGTGCCTGTCCTGGATCTCACTCTGTAGACTAGGCTGACCTTGGACTCACAGAGATCAACTTGGCTCTGACTCCCAAGTGCTTGGATTAATGGTGTGTGCCACCACCACCTGGTTAATATTCTTGATTGTCTACTCTTCTACTGCAGAGATGTTAACTTACCAGGAACTAGACTCTTAGAGAAAATTTACTCTTCCTGTCCTGATCGCTACCAATTGCCAATTGCTTCATAGCATTGGATGGGATGGTGTGTCCAGCTCCCATTTACATGCTAAAATTTGTCTGGATTTAGTAAACACAGTCCTTGTACATGCTATATTAATGTATGTGAGTGTTTAAGTTCAGCTTCCCTACAAGGTATATAAGAGTATTTTTCCCTGTAATTATCCACCATATCTGCAGAACCTTTCCAACAATGATACCTGAGTCTGGTGTGTGTGTGTGTGTGTGTGTGTGTGTGTGTGTGTGTGTGTGTGTGTGTGTGTAAGCATTCTGCAATCTCATCTGAATCTTGGCCAGTTGTGAATCACAGTGTTAATCACTATCTAGTGCAAACAAACTTTCTTGGATGATGATTGAGAGATATGTTGATCTACAAGTAATAGATTAAGTCATTAGAAGTCAGTTAAATACTGTACCAATTAAGCAGCATAATAGTAATAGGTTCTCCCTTAGAGCATATGACCTGTCTCCCAGACTTTACTATCCTGTTGATTGTACCAGGTATTAGTTTCATCTTGTGGAGAGTGATTTAAATTCAATCAAAAAGTAATTGTTGTTCCAGTGCTATTTATGCCACAATTGCACCAGGGAACATGTCTTTCCAGGCCAAGAATCATAGCTCACAAAGTTCATAGCTAGATAAAACTGATGATTGATTTTCTTCTTCAAATAGCATATATAACACCTTCCAGCACCATGAAATCTATCTAGTAATAATGAAGATCCCATATTCATACTAACTTTACCATCATGTTCTGTGACTCATATCTAGGTATGTGCAGCATTAGAGTATTATTGTAATGTTCTGGAAAATACTCAAAAGCAATGTAATGTTTCAGAGTCTATAAGAGTTCACTGCCCAATGATTCCAAAATAAGTAACACTTCGTATCACTTGTCTGTTTATTTATTGGCCTCTGATGTGTAGTAGATCCATTTTTGTATTTTTCAGGGTAACACATATATGGAAGCTTCTAAAGTAGTAGATTTTCATATCTTTGTAGAAATGTCATTAGTGTATTTTGTTGTTGTTGTTTTGTCTTTTTAAGGCTTCTTAACATGTCTTTAAAGTGCATGTTTATTCACAACATAGAGACACTTTTGTCAGCACTGTTTGCAGATGGACAACATTCCTAGAAAGAGCATGGATTGTGGCCTCTCATGGGACAGAAAGAGCTACCTTAGCTTACCTTCCTTCAGGAACTGTGCAGAAAACTGTCATTCCTAACTCTAAGAGGATATAAAAATGCAGGGAGAGGCATTATAGCTGGGTTTTGTTTGTTTGTTTTGCTGAAAAGTGTCTTTGTTGGAGAGGGGAGTTTTGTGACCATTGAGGAGGGTGCCTTCTGATAAGGTAATTAATGTCTGGTATTCTGAAGTGACTTGGAATATAATTATTAGAGGACTATACACAGATGATTTGGTTACAGAGTGGAAGTGAGAGATTTTTCTGCAAAGTCCATCAGCAGGAGAGACAGAATGGGAAATTGAGGGAAAGGGGACATAGACTTGATTCAGAGTGACAGTGACTAGTCCCATTGCAGGGGATTTTGCTCCAAAGTAAGCTAGCAGAAGTAGCAGGAAGCTACAGAGCATCAACAGAAGTGAACAGAAGAAAATGGAGAACTGTTACAAGGAATTCGGTCTGGGCTGAGGTGAAAGCTGTGAAGGTCCCCTTTAGCCAGATTTTCTCCACCACATCTAAAAGGTTTGTTGTTGTTGTTTCTTTGTTTGGTTTGTTTTGTCTGATTTATCAGGAACTTATGGAGCTGTTTCAGGGTGAAAGCTATTGGGAGAGCATGCTTGGAATATTTTTTAAATGTATTTGGGGTAATTTCAGTAATTAATACATTGAAAAAGGACAGGGTAAAAACGTAGGTAACATTTTTAAAAATTAGGACTATTAACTTTAATGGCCATATCTAGTATTTGAAAATATAACTAATACATAATGTTGTTAGCATCAAATTGTTATATCTATATTTCGGTATTATACAGTATCAGGCAGCATGAAAAGACATTTCTCATAATGTCTTTAGTGATATTTATCTCTCTCCTAACTCCCTTTTCTGACTTATGCTTTGTTCTCCAATGCCATAAGCTAAAAATAGAGCTACTTCATGATCAATTCAAACTACTCTGGGATATATCCAAAAACAACACATACTACTCTGGAGATACCCGCTGATTTACTCACAGTAGCTAGGAAACAGAAACAACTGAAATTTCTGTTAATTGGTGGATGGATAATTAAAACGCAGCTTATTTACACAATTGAATATTATTCAGCTTTTAAAAATAAAACTTGGTGGTGAGCAAATGGAGCAGGAGACAGTCTTTATGACTAAAGCAACCCAGACACAGAAAGGCAAATATCATTTGTTTTCTATTTTTTACTTCATTTTTGTCACTATATTTTATGTGTAAGGTGAACTGATTAAATCTCTTGTTTATTGGAGGCTCCATACATCCCAAATTATCAATTTGTTTATCTTGACTAACTTATAAAACCTTCTTAATGAATAAGTATCCATGGGGTGACCCATATTTTTTCCTATTGCCTGATTGATGTGGTAAGTTTTCCCCCTAAGATTCAATATCAACCCACCAAACATTAATTCTGCACCATATTTTTAATGACATTTTCAAGGCAATAGAGTGAATGTGTCCTCATAATAAGCCATGACATTCTCTGTATATCCTCTAATTTGTTTTAAAGGACACCTGAATACATTCCTCTATTTCTTGTTTTCAAAATTAAAATGCATGGTTATATACATACTTCTGATTTTTATATTATCAAAATAATTCTGGCTTCTTGTTTAATTTAATAATTCTTGGTTAGCTAAGATATGAATCAAACCCAAAGAGTATTTGAATAAATTACTCTTTGTCCTTTTCCTTTGACCTACATCTCTGCAATGTCTCATGTACTGATATATTCTCCTCACTGTTACACAGGTGACATTTCTGATTTCCAAGAGATCAATGTGTCACAAGAGATTTGATGGTGAATGAAAAGTAGCTATCTACAGCAAGCATCTAAAACAATTTCTCAACTGTATGATGCCATACCATCATTCTTTTTATAGAACACCAAGTTCTACTGACTATTATGTAATTATATAGACTAATGGAAATATTTTCTCAAAAGCTAAATTAACAAAAAATTAAAGACTTTATATTACAAAATCTGTAAATTTTGTACATGTGAACAGAATTTGTATGAATGATAAAAATGCATAAAGAAACCTAGATTTAAGTTTTATTTGCTTGTTGGATAGATTGTGATTTTAAATATGTATGATGGCATTTTGTTCATACATCTATTATAAACAATGACTTCACATAACATACATTTCCTTTTTAAATGTTAATGACTGAATATTTAAATAAAATTTAAATTAACATGTCATAGCAACACATTCTCATTATTTGTGCACAAGACTCTTCTTGTAAAATGATTCAGAAAATTCTAGATAATACGAGAAGTCAGAAATTTGCAAGAAATGCCTCATTTTTCTGTTGTTTGCTTCATGCTTATAATCCCATGGCTTTTAAGACTGAAAGTGATAAATTACTCTCAGCCCATGACAGCTTTTTGATATGTCCTCTTGTACATGAGAAACTGAGTTGAGACCACCTGAACTCATTTCTCTTGGGACTTTTGAACAACTATAAAAAATGGTTTTGTTTTGGACTTTATAGGGCTCAGAAATGAAAATGCCATTATGTCAAGGACAACACATCAATCTAATTTGTTACCTAGGTCTGCAATCTCATCTTTCCACACTTGAAGCTGTTTCTCAATATGCAAGATATTATCAGTCTCACTGCATATTTCACTAATATTCTCCAAGTGGTGAACTCATATTCATGCTCAGTTTTAAACATAGCAGAATTTTTATTTTAATTATTAATACTTGTGTATACATGTTTGTATATGTGTGTGTGTGTGTGTGTGTGTGTGTGTGTGTGTGTGTGTGCGTGCGCATGTGTATAATGACAGAGGATTGAAATAGTGGTTTCTATAAGGTGAGAGTCCAGTAATACACTTAAGGGAAGGCAGAAGCATAGATGTAAACAAGAATGTCTATTATGTTCATTATGTTCTGCTTTAAAACACTAAATGTTTTTACTGTGTATTAGTTTTGTTCAGAAGAGAAGCAAACATACTTTTCTTCTTATTTTCATGTCTTTGTGATAAGACATACACATGATATGATTACGTTAACAGATACAAGTCTAAAGCACATTATTGTTACCACAATTTCTCTCCTTGATTGGATGTCTATTTTCTCAACAAGAACTATGCTTACTGGGAATACCTATTGCTTTTAACATTTTGTACAAAATTATATGATATGTGTATTTTTGTGCATGTGCATGTGTGTAAACTGTAAAGTTATGATTATGATCTTCATATAAAGATTAATCAGCCTAGAAAACCTCAGGAACTTTGATCTCTAATGTAATGTTTATCTAGAGTCACCATCATTGGAATTACTGAACTGGTCATGCTAAACTAAAGGATAAAGTATTTTCAGAATTACCAAAGTATGCACAGTCAAATGCAAGGGCAATCCACAATCTCACTCATTTACCCTTTACTTAATATATTTTTTGAATCCTTCCAACTAAATCTAGGTCCTCACACACACTAGACAAGCTCTCCATAATGTACTGTACTCATAGACATATATCCAATGCATTTTATAGCCCAGGCTGAGCCTAAACTTGCAAGACTACTTCCTCAGCGTCTCATGATTTCCTAAAAAGACAAGGAACTGATCCCCAATATTTAAGAATCTTTATTGTAATAATTTTAGAGTAAGTTATCTTCTATAACTTTAATTTCTCTGGGACTTAAGAGAAACAGAAATCACCTTCCACAGCACATCTCAGAATTGAGTTATGGTTCCTCCAAGTTGCAACCTCTTTCATACATATACTACATGTGAAGGTCTGTGGAATCAGAGATCCCTCTTTTCCTTTGTATTTGCTCTTGCTATACTACCATTGGTTGTAACCAAATAGAAGTCAAAAGGGACAGAGAACAGCATTACGTGAACTGTGGTACACAGTGTTGTAGATGAATTTTTAAACAGTCTTATTAAATAAGAAACACAGAGCCAAATACAGAGGTACAAGCCATAGAGGTCAGAGCAATGGCCACCAACTAACCTTAGCTTACCACCTCTTCCTGTCTAATCTGTGCCTTTCATTGCCTTCCTGTTCTGCCTTCTCATTGGCTCTAAGCCCAGCTATATCACATCCTCATTACTGCCTGTTTATACGACCTTCAGGTCTCTATGATTGGTACTGGAATTAAAGGTGTGCGTCATCACCCTTGACTGTGTCCTTGAACACACAGAGACTCTGCCTGCCATGTGATTGGATTAAGGGCATGTGCTACCACCGCCTGACTTCTGTTTATGGCTGACTATGACTTCTGAATTCTAGGCAAACTTTATTTATTAACATACAAATAAAATATCACAATTCAGCACAAATAAAATATCACCACACAGTGGTAGGCAACCTGTGTTGTACACAATCTGCCCTGCCTTAGATCAGGAAGAAAGAAATTTATGTGTTACTACAGAAATAATAATGACCATCACATTGGTACTGTTCTTTAAAGCTGACTCAAATTTACTTCAAATAAATCAAGTCAATTAAATTGTCAGGAATAAGAATTCAGAGTCTGTGTCTTACAAACAACACCAAGGTGAACTTAGACATTTTAATCACTGGAAATTTGAACTGTTTCTTGCATATAAAGTACATATTTACATATTTTTGTTCAAGAGCCCATATTTAAACATGTAAAATTTACATATGTTTCTATAAGAGACCAGTCTCAAGGGATAAAGCTACAAAACTTTCTCTCATACCTAAGTGTCAGAGAATGTTGCAGAAGAGGGGCAAAGTGATTATAAGATAGAGAATATGGAAATTTGTGTGAGACTGTGTTTCCTAGTAATGACAGAAACTACCTTCATGAACTCTCAATTACATGTTGCCTTAACATGCACTGATCATATACAAAAACAGTAAATATGTCAAAGCTAAAGTCAGTGAGGCTTAATGACAGGGATCTTAAACCAATCAGTTTCCTATATACTCAAAGAATTTCACCCATCCTAGAAAAAAATTCTCATACTTATGATAATTCTTTGAATAACAGAGATTAACTTAAATATTACAATTTGCGTGAGGATAATATCAGTTTTAGTACAACTATTGACATACTACACAGTCTGAATTTATTCTAGTAAAAAAATCTTGCTTGTAAATTGAGTATAAATTTTAATAAAGCACTAATATCAATTGTGGTCTCCTATGATAACAATTTTCAAAAACAAATTTTTGACTTTCATGAAAATTTATGAAAAAAATTGTGTTAGTGATTTTATTTTATGACCAAGGAGATGTTAACAATGGTACAAAGAGCATTTTAAAAATTAAGTAATTTGAGAAAGAAATACAAGGTTAAGGTCGAAAACTTGCATTATTGGGAAACTCCTCAATGTCCAACAAGGACATGAACCACAATCCTTGTTGTTATTAGTCTCAATACAAGAAAAATACTTCCATCTCCAGTGACCAGTAATTACAAGTTAACCTCTGTCACTACAGAGTTATAAAACAGACAATAACACATCAATTTCAACACTGTACTGTCAGAACACCCAATATCACCTCTTGCCTTTTTCTCCGTTTAGAATAATTTTTCTAACGCTAATAGTCACCTCTATCATAAATCTTAAGTCAAGAGCTCTTACAAAAATATTTAGGAGCAAAGGCACTTCATCATTATGGAAACACGAAGTTAAAACCCAACTTCGTGTGATTTATTTAGAGATACAATACATGGAGAAAATTATATTCAACTCTAATAACATGAAAAATGCCAGTGAAGATCACACAGAGGAAAGGAAGATGCAAGGGCATTTTTTTAAAAATAATTTTTAACTCCCTGTGACTGTTAAAAAGACCTTGAAGGACATCGAGGTAGAATTGGGAATAGCACTGAAATTTACAGAGTAAAGTATAAAAGACGAAATTGCCCTGAAGAGTTTACAAATACAGATAACAGATTCGGCAAATACCATGAATCTAATCATAATACCTAACAAATTAGACATGAAGAATTTCCACGAATTTGGTGACGCTCAAAAGCATAACCAATCAGCGTGGTCAGATGGATGTAACTGAAAGAAGTACTGAAGAGCGCAGAATTTGAAACAATGACTTCCAGGAGTGTAAAATTTGATTAGAATTTTTTTTCTGAAGACAATGTCATGAAAGAAATTATCAGTAATATATCTTAGATTGCTTGGCATTGCACTGATAAATATCTGACTAAAATCTAACTTAGCAGAGAAAGAGTTATATCAGCTTAAAGCTATAATCCTTGTGAAGGGAAGCCAGAGAAGGAACTCTGGGTAGGAACCTGGAAAGTAGAATTCATGGGGAGGACAATAGGGATCACTGCCTACCATCTTGCTGTCTTCTTTATTTTTGGGTTTTGTTGTTGTTGTTTTTTATTTTTTTTCTTTAGATGTATAGATTTTGTTGTTGTTGTTTGTTTTTGAAATTACATTTTAAATACACTTTTCCCTTCCATTCCCTCACTATAAATTCTCCCATATACATATCCCTGCTCTCTTTTTAATTCATGCCCAATTTTTTACAACATGTTACTGCATACATATATGCATATATATTACTAAATATAACCTGTTGAGTTTATATACTTTTAATTGTGTGCACAATTTCAGGGCTGACCCTTTGGCACTGGACAACCATTTTCCTATGAGGACTCCACCATACACAAACAAGTACAGGAAGACCCTGTTTTCTTATATACCCAGAAAAGCTGCCCAGGGGTGGAACAGCTCACATTGAACTGGGCCTTTTCACATCAACTATCAGTCATAAAAAATTCCCATAGACTTAGATTTACCTACAGGAATCTGATGGAGACATTTTTTTCAACTGAGGTTCCTCTTCCTAGATAATTGTAACGTGTGCTAAATTAAAACAAACAAACAAACAAAAAAAACAGCTATCACATGACACCATCTATTTGTTGCTGGTTAATTTCTCTGCAGGTCCCACCAAGCCTTCGAAGTCCCAAGGCCTACTTATAAAATAATCACTCAGATGCTCATATTACTTAAAATTGCTTGGCCATTAGCTCAGGTTAACTATTGACTAGCTTTTACATCTTAAATTAACCCATTTCTATAAATCTAAACCTTGCCATGTGTCTTGTGGCTTACAGGTATCTTACATGTTTCTTTTCATGGTGGCAGCTGGCTCTGTCTCCTGATTCAGCCTTCCTGTTCCCACAATTGTCCCCTCTCTCTGTCCCACCTACACCATACTTTCTGCCTGGCTACTGGCAACATTTTATTTATCAATCAATCAGAGCAACACATTCAGAGCTTAGAGAATATCCCACAGCAATCTATTCACAAATATTTGGTGCTGATTCCATACCAGATATTAGTTAGCAAATAGAAATAGAATGAGAGCAAGACAGATGCATTTCTTGCTTTAAAATGGCCATATTGATATATGTGTCAATCATACACTGATGTTTCTATTAGATGTAGCTTTTTCTTAAAGTATTTAGGTGCATAAAAACAATGTCACCAGAAACTAGCTAATTAAACAACATTGTGTTTTCAGTCATTAAAGAAATGACAGATATAATCTTATTGGTGTCTTGAAAGTGGGAAGGCAACTGGATATTTTTAAACATGAAGTTTCAGATAAAAAAATTTAAGATGCTATATCTACTACTTGGAGAGACTGTTTTCCAGGACGCTTGAGTTATTTCAATTCCTGAGTACGAACCTGTAGCAGGTGGCTCATAACCACCTGGAACTCCAGTTCTAGGAAATTCAAAAATATCTTCTGGATCTGCAGGCACCTATACTCATGTGAACACACATACACTTAAAAAAATCATTTTTTACAAAGATTGTTTAGTTTTGTAAGTCATAAACAGAATACAACAATAAATAACAAATATAATAGTAGCAATCATAGGGTTAATCTAGGTTCATTATTGTTGTTATTATTGTGGGAGACTTCTGGGTACTACAATGTATTTGTGGAAATCAGAGGATAATTTTACACTACTGGTTCATTTATTCTGTATTTATGTGGGTTCCTAGGATCTAATTCAGATTATCAAACTTGCACAACAAATACTTAACCCACTGAGTATCTCTATGGATCTCAGGTTTACATCTTATAATCAGTTAAAGTTATGTTATTTGACAGTAGTGGTTTTATGTGTTGGTGTGTGTGTGTGTGTGTGTGTGGGTGTGTGTGTGTGTGTGTGTGTGTGTGTCTGTGTATGTGTGTCTGTGTGTACGTGCATTTATTTTATTCAGGTCATGTTGCTTATAGGATAAATGGAATACCCTTGCATGCCCCCAGAAGGGATAGAACAATACAAAACAGAATGGATTGATCCAGCTTTGGCTATTGAGTTGATTGTGAGAATCCTACCAAATGTAACTATTAACCAGAAAAGACAAAACTGTCTCTCACTTTTCTTGACACTGTAACTGCACAGGCTGCCAACTGGGGACACTGTTGTGTGTGTAGGCGTGCCTACTCAAAAAAAGTTCCTTTGCTGCTTGCAAAACTGCTTAGGTGTCTGGCATTAGAGATATAATAAAAGAGGTAATGGATACCCATGGGAGAGTTGGCAGGACAAAAGTTGAAAGAGGCATGGAACAAACTAATACTTATTATAACCATTCGCAGAAACTTAGGAGGTAAAGACTGGTTGTAAAACTGTGCATAGAAACTACTGAGACTGTATAAATGAAGATGGCTCAAGCCATTTGGGGTCACTTCTTAGAATAACTGGTGGTCACAATCTCTTCTTGGCTCCCACGCCACACATCCATTCCTAGTAATCGAATTGTCTGGAGCAAGGCCTCCAGGAATAATTGCAGCTCTTGAGCCAGTGTATCTTAGACCTTATGCCATTCAGAATCCCCATGCATCATGTTCAGTGACTGGATCTCGATCTCTGATTTCTCTTCCCAACCACCTCTTTTTGTTGTTGTTGTTGTTGTTTTTTTTTTGTTGTTGTTGTTTGTTTGTTTTTTTGAGACAGGGTTTCTCTGTGTAGCTTTGCGCCTTTCCTGGAACTCACTTGGTAGCCCAGGCTGGCCTCGAACTCACAGAGATCCTCCTGGCTCTGCCTCCTGAGTGCTGGGATTAAAGGCGTGTGCCACCACCGCCCGGCCCCAACCACCTCTTCTTCATAGGATGTCATCTTCCTAGGCTTCTGACATTCCACTGTCCTTAGTGTCTGTTGACTCTCTAGGACTCTTTATTTTCAATTATTCATTCACTCATTTATTTATTTCTTTCTTTCTTTCTTTCTTTATTTATTTATTTTTGAGACAGGGTCTCTTTGTGTAGATCTGGCTGTCCTGGACCTGTCCTGGACCTTACTGTGTAGACCAGGCTGGCTTTGAATTCACAGAGCTCTGCCTGCCTCTGCCTCCCAAATTCTGGGATCAAAAACATGCACCACCACCACCACCTTGCTTCTCTGGGATTCTTAACTGTTGCCCCATGATGATGTCACCTACTCTGGTGCCATTGTCTTGGCTATTTCTCTGTTTGCTGTCTCTTCAATTGTACTTTCTTTTTTTATATAATTGGATTTAATATTACATATCAATCACTGACTCCCTTCTCCTCCCTCCTCCCCCCCACTTTCCCCCCAGCCCATACCCCATTTCCATCTCCTCCAGGTCAAGGACTCCCCTGGGGATTCAGCTCAACCTGGTAGATTTAGTCCAGGCAGGTCCAGTCCTCTCCTCCCAGGCTGAGCCAAGTGTCCCTGCATAAGCCCTAGGCTCCTAGGCTCCAAACAGCCAGCTCATGCACTGAGGACAGGTCCTGGTCCCACTGCCTGGGGGCATCCCACACAGTTCAAGTTAATCAACTGTCTCATTTATCCAGAGGGCCGGATCCAGTTGGGGGATCCTCAGCTATTGGTTCATAGTTCATGTGTTTCCATTAGTTTGGCTATTTGTCCCTGTGATTTTTCCAATCTTGGTCTCAACAATTCTCGCTCATACAAACCCTCCTCTTTCTTGCCTGTTGGACTCCTGGAGCTCCACCTGGGGTCTGGCCATGGATCTCTGCATCTGCTTCCATCAGTCACTGCTTGAGATTTCAAATGACAGTTAGGGTTTTTGGCCATCCTATCACAGGAGTAGTTCAGTTCGGGCTTTCTCTCGACCATTGCCAGTAGTCTATTGTGGGGGTGTAGATGTAACCAATCGTCTTATTAAAATAAGAAACACAAAGCCAATGTAAAAGAGAAAGCCGAGAGGTCAGAGCTCAGAGCTAAAGATCTTACCTCCTGCAGTGCTCCTAGCTTCCCCGAGAGAGAGCTTCTTCCTGTTTGTCTGTCTTTAAATAGTCTTTCAGTTCTGCCTTCTCATTGGTTGTAAACCCAACCACATGACTGCCTTGTCACTGCCTGTAAGTACCGCCCTCCAGGTCTTTTTTTTTTTTTTTTTGGTTTTTCCAGACAGGGTTTCTCTGCGTAGCTTTGCGCCTTTCCTGGAGCTCACTTGGTAGCCCAGGCTGGTCTCGAACTCACAGAGATCCGCCTGGCTCTGCCTCCCGAGTGCTGGGATTAAAGGCATGCGCCACCACCGCCCGGCCCTCCAGGTCTTAAAGGCATATGTCTCCAATACTGGCTGTTTCCCTGAACACACAGAAATCTACCTAGCTCTTCTAACCACCACGCTCTTGCTATGGCTTTGACCCCAGGGCAACTTTATTTATTAACATACAATTAAAATCACATTTCAGTACAAATAAAATATCACCATATGGGGGTATCTTTATGGATTTCTGGGGACTTCTCTAGCACTTTGCTTCTTCCTATTCCTGGTCTCTTTTGCCTTTTTCTCCCTTTCTGTTCTTGATCCAGCTGGGATCTCTCGCTCCCCTAAGGTCTCTTTCCCTGAACCTTGCCCTTCATTACCCCCCCCCCCACACACACACTTCCAGTTTGCTCATGTAGATCTCTTCCATTTCTCTGTCATTGGGCAATCCCTGTGTCTTTCTTAGGGTCCTGTTTTCTAGGTAGCCTCCTTGGAGTCATGAGTAGCAGTCTAGTCATCCTTTGTTTTACATCTAGTATCCTCCTATGAGTGAGTACATACCATGTTTGTCTTTCTGAGTCTGGGTTACCTCACTCAGGATGATTTTTTCTAGATCCATCCATTTGCCTGCAAACCTCATGATGTCATTGTTTTTCTCTGCTGAGTAGTACTCCATTGTGTATAGGTACCATATTGTACTGTACTTTCTTAATATCAGTGAGCTGCTGATCAAGTTATCTTAAGCTTTTTCCACTTGCGACCCCTTTTCATACCAAACATTTAATGTGAACTAGTCGGATAACTATACAAAATTAGTATATAGATCAAACATTGATTTATACACTCATCAGGAATTTCATTTTTTAAATCATTCTTTTGTATACATATAATTTTTCACTTATTAAAATTGAAAACAAATTTGAATACTAAAGAAATATTAGATATTGGCAGAATATTTGATATTGTAGGATCCAGAGTATTTTTAATTTTTTTCTGAGTTGATTAATATTTTTAAAGTTATCTATGTTGAGAATGCCATTTCACATAGCAAAATACCATAGGACAAAGTAATAGAAGTGTTTTTGGAACCATTTGAGAAATGTTTGTAACTTGTCCTATAATCTCAACTAAAAATTAATAATTTTTAGAAAACTCAAACAGTTCAATAATCAAATATTTAAACACACATGGACCAAACATATTTTAGTTTGGCATGTCAATATAGTAAATGTATATTTACATACTAATGACTGGTGATAGGAAACTTCTAAATTATTTTTTCCTATTCTAAACCATGATTTTCCAAGAGAAAAATCAACAATTCATAATATACAGTAGTGTAGAATCTGACCCAGGATAACTCAGGCTGCATTCATTTACATTACAGGTATGGTCACATGTAGATTGTAAAGCATCATGTTTTGTGTCCAAAACCAAGAATGTGGTAGAGCTGCATAGTACAGCATGGGTAAGCATTGATGAAATTACCTTGTATTTATAACACACTGGATTTTGAATTAATTTCAGTCATTATGTATTCAAAAACAATCACTACTGCAAATTTTTGTGAATCTATCTACCATAAATCCATATGGCTTAATGACCGACAAGTATAAATGGTGGCAATGAATCAAAACACAAATTACAAGTGGGCAAGGAGACAAGTACAGGTTATTTGCCAGGGTCAGCTAAAGAAAGTGTTTGGAGGCTGGATCACTGTCTCTAAGCCCCTATTCACTATGTTCATGTGAGCATTCACAATAGCATGTGCGCACGCGCGCGCGCACGCGCGCGCGCGCGCACACACACACACACACACAAGAGAGAGAGAGAGAGAGAGAGAGAGAGAGAGAGAGAGAGAGAGAGAGAGAGAATAAAAACCAAAGCAGGAGAGGAGCATGTTGGGAAGAAGTCAGCTCTCAAGAAGACTGGTAGATGAGAAAAGGAAATGATGTAAATCACCACAATTTATTATATATGTATGAAATGGCAAATGATCAAAAACTAAAATAAGAGAGTTGCCAATATCCAATTGCATTTCTCTTTAGAGATGATGAAAAGTCAGTATAATAGTTTATGTAGCCAAAAAGGAATTGTCACAAGGGTTCCTGTCACAGTAATAGCAGATCTTCATAAAAATAGAGCATTGGCTTACATTAAAGAAGGGCTGTCTGAAGGGCCAACACAGGAATTGGCCCACATTGAGAGAATTTAAAAGGGAGGCAATTTGAAGAAAAAAGACATTGTGTATTACCTACCATACCATACCAATCAGAACATAAGGCAAAAAATTTAATTACTACAACAAAACTGTACTTAGCGATATGTAGCTTGCCAAGGTTGATATTTAATAATCCAGTAGGTTTTATTCATGAGTTAAGGAGGTGTACTTTATTAGAAAAAAATCTAGGGTGCAGTAGTCATGGAGAGAAAGCAGGTAATTCACATTTACTTTTTAAAAATATATCCAACAGTGGGAGTGGGTTGATTTTATTTGAGGCTCCTTCTTAGCCAGACAAAAATGAAGTCAATTAAATACACCCCAAGTGTTATTCTCCAGGGTATGATAATTATATAAAGCATTCAGCAGGTGCCATATAAAATTACTCAACAAATGTTAGATATTATCATTGAAGCACAGCGCCTACACTGAATAGCTATTTAAATAATGGCACATATTAAAATATGTATTTATTTATCATTTAAAAATATTATAATCTATAGCCAGTGCTATGTAACACCAAAACACATTTGGTATAAAAGCTCATGCTACTGCTAAAGTATTATAATTATTATATTTTGTATTTATGAAAAAACATCTATGATATTTTATTCTAATTTTTGCAGCTTCTTATTTTGTAGGTTTAAGAATTTAATCATAGAGAATTAAAAAATTAGCAGGGCCCTATAGGCCATTAAATAAGCATTAAAATTAAATGTCTGCAATTTCCAGATTTCTTAGTTCCTTGTGGAGCTAGCATTTCATTAGGTCTATTGTGGCTTTTTAAAAAATTAGTTGCCATGGCACCATAAGCTTCCAAATGCTTTAGAGTTTTAACACCTCCTACCTTACAGCCATAAATCAACCTCAGCAATGACTTTGCTGCCTTTCAATATTAAGTATTCATATAACTATGATTTTTACATACTTTCTTTGGAAATAAAACCTCCTGTTACAAGATAGATATATTGACATTTTATTTCTTTATTGATTAGGTGGTATTTTTCAAGACAGGGTTTCTTTGTATAGCCCTGGATGTCCTGAAACTCACTCTGCAGACCAAGTTGGCCTTAAACTAATGGAGATCCACCTTCTTGGCCTCCCAAATGCTAGTATTAAAGGAACATGCTACCATCACCCAGCTCATATTGACAATTTAATGATACACTGATGTATTTGAAATTGATGTATGTTGTATTACGGGGAAGAAAAGTGGGAGGAGTTAGGGTAAATATGATTAATATACAGTGCCCAAAATTCTCAAAGAATTAATAAAAACAGAAATGTATTATTCAGTATAATTTTTAATTTAGCATTTTAGAAATTTAATTATTCAAATTTATATTTCCGAAAGTTTCATTCTGTGTAATATATTTTACTAATTCTACAAAGTGACTGAAGTAGTCCTTCTAAAAATACATCAATGGTAAAATTATTTTTAAAATATCAAATATTAATCCTACAATTACATTTAAATATTTTAAATATCATACTTTGAAGACTATTTATCTTCCATAAAAAATAAACTATGACTAACCTGATTCAAAAAAATTCTATGTAATTCTTAAGATTTTTTTTGTTTTTTGGTTTTTTGAGACAGGGTTTCTCTGTGTAGCTTTGGTGCCTGTACTGGATCTTGCTCTGTAGACCAGGCTGGCCTCAAATTCAGAGGTCCATCTGCCTCTGCCTCCCTAGTGCTGTGATTAAAGTCGTGTGCCGCCACTGCCTGGCTTTAAGGTATTTTTTGTTTAAATGTTAATAATTTTAACTATAAATTTATTAGGTATCATATAATGATTTAGTACTATTACTAGTTATGCAACAAGTAAGTCAGAGTAACTAACATTTTCACTTCAGCATCTTTGAAATTTTGATTCAAACATTTTTGTGCATACTATGAACCTCAGTAGAACATTTATATATATATATATATATATATATATATATATATATATATATATATATACTGATATGTACTGACTCTGTCGGTTATCTTTGTTTGAAGACTAAAAGTTGCTACTATCTTTAGTAATTCATAAAATATATAAAATGTGGAGAATTATTAGCCAATGATGACTCCAGAAAGTAAAGACAATATTGTTGCTATCTAGCTGTACTATGTATCTTCTCATTTTACCCTTCCCACATCCATCCTATTCTTTTTTTTTTTTTTTTTTTTAATTGGTTTTTCGAGACAGGGTTTCCCTGTGTAGCTTTGTGCCTTTCCTGGAACTCACTCTGTAGACCAGGCTGGCCTCGAACTCACAGAGATCTGCCTGCCTCTGCCTCCCTCCCAAGTGCTGGGATTAAAGGTGTGCGCCACCACCGCCTGGCCATCCTATTCTTTAAAATTATGCACATGTCTCATTATTTTGACAAAAATCTAACAGAATCCAATTTAGGGCATGGAAACAATATTTTGGCTCACATAATCAGGGAAATTCCAATTCCTATCATATTAGGGAAGGAATGGCTATAGGAACAGATCAGACCATAACATAGACAGAACACTTCCAAAGTATGTTCTCATCTGTCCAGAAAGCAGACAGCTAAATGAGACCTGAAGGCCGCTATACCTTTTCAAGTCCAACCCTCAATGGCATAGGACCACTGGGGAAGCCACATATCTCCAGTTGCCAACAACTCCAAAAGCTCGGAGCCATTTGCCTAGCCTGAGCCTTTGGAGGATGTTCAAGATTATACCATCCAAACTATCATGCATTCTGGTTTCACTTTTCTTTGTTTTGTTAGTGGTGGTGTTGATGATGTTGTTTGTTTCTTTATTTGTTTTTGTTTTCTTTTTGTCTTTTCTTGTTTGGGAGAGGTAATGTCCACAAATTTTAATGAATAGTCCATATTTTTGTGTATTTGTTATAATCAACATTATTATGTGCCGGGCGGTGGTGGCGCACGCCTTTAATCCCAGCACTCGGGAGGCAGAGCCAGGCGGATCTCTGTGAGTTCCAGGCCAGCCTGGGCTACCAAGTGAGTTCCAGGAAAGGCACAAAGCTACACAGAGAAACCCTGTCTCGAAAAACCAAAAAAAAAAAAAAAAAAAAAAAAAAAAAAACATTATTATGTGCGCTAGTTCTCTAACTTTTATAGTCAACAATAAGAAACTATTGTTTAATGACTTGATATCCTGTCACATGAATGTCACATCATTAACCCAGTGACAGGCAGCTAATTTCATTTTATAAATGCTATTAATAATCCTAAAATAAACATGGAAATGTCAATGATTTGATGTGCTGGTATCATTTCTTTTGTATATTTTGCCACTTTTGGAATGTTTGAATCAAATGACAGGTATAATTTAGTTCCTTTTAAAATTTTTAACTTATTGGTTTTGGTTAGTTTTATGAAGTATATTTTGATCATATTCCTTGCTTCCCCACCTTCTCCAAGATCCTTACTATTTCTCTTCCCTTCCAGCTTCATATTCTTTCTCTCTCTCAAAATAAACAAAAAAAACAAAACCCCGAAGTCAAAACAAACAAACAAGAAAGCTAATTATAAAAACCCCGCCAAAATAAGACAAAAATAGGGCCCCCAACTGGATCAGGCCCTCTGAATAGGTGAGGCAGTTGATTAGCTTGATCTGATTGGGAGGCATCTAGGCAGTGGTACTTGGTCTGTGCTCATTACATGAGTTGGCTGTTTGAAACCTGGGGCTTATGCAGGCTTATGCTTGGCTCAGTCTTGGAGGAGTGGACTGGACCTGCCTGGACTGAGTCTACCAGGTTGATCTCAGTCCTCAGGGGAGGCTTTTCCCTGGAGGAGGTGGGAATGGGGAGATGGGATGAGGGGAAGGGGAGGGTGGCGGGAGGGGACAGAACAAGGGAATCCGTGGCTGATACGTAGAACTGAATGGGATTGTAAAATAAAATAAAAGTAAAAAAAAAAAAAAGACAAAAATACACAAACAAAAATTGAGTCTTTTTGTGCTAGCCAACTATTGCTGGGCATGGGGCCTACACTAGATGGTGACTGAGTCACTTAGTGCTACTGTATCAGAGAACACTGATTTTCCCTTGCCCAGCATCTATTATGTTAATTGCCAAATGGGTTATGGGTTAAGGGTGAGACTTGTGCCAAATTGCCCTTCTCAGTACTTGGAATTTACCTTGTTTGATTCTGTGCATGTTTTCTTAAAACTTTACATTGTTTTTCATAATGTCTGTAACAATATTCATCACTAGAAAACAAAATATGAAAGTTCCTTTCTCATCTTGTTCATGATAATTTCTATGGTGTGATGGCTTGAAAAAAATGGCCTCCAAAATGAGTGGCATGATTTGGAGGTGTGGCCTTTTTGGAGTAAGTGTGGTCTCATTGGATGAATTGTATCATTGAGCAGGTAGTTTTGAGGTCTTATATATACTCAAAACACTGCACAGTGTCTCAGACCACTTCATGGTCCCTCAAAACTCTTCTAGCACCATATCTGCCTGCATGCCACAATGTCCTACCATAATGATAATGAACTGAACCTTTGAACTCGAACTCGAACTCCTTTATAAGATTTGTTGTGGTCATGGTGTCTCCACACATCCATAGGCACCCTAAGACAGAATTTGGTACCAGGAGTGGGGTATTGCTGTGATAGGTCTGATCATGTTTTTATGTGAAGGAATATGGACCTTGGGACTGTGGATTAGAAAAGCAGTTAAATTTTATAAAGCTGTAAGTGCTCCTTAGTGGGCTATACTAGTAGGAGCATGGTAGACAGTGGTGCTGAATGTGATTTGATGAACTATAGGGAACTGGCTCAAGAGGTTTCAATGGCAAAGGGTATTAATTTGTGGCCTAGAGATAATTCTTTTGATATTTTGGTGAAGAGTATTAGAATAATTCCTTTGGCAGAGGATATCTCAAAACAGCCTAGTATAAACTCTGTTGTGTGGTTATTATTCATAACTCTAATGAAGATTTATAATGAAAAGGAACAATCTGAACAACACAAATTACAAAATGTACATTTTTAGGATAAAAGAAGTACCAAAAAGTGGAATGGAACTAACTCCTGTGTTCAAGAGATAAGCAGATTAAAAAGTTGAATAAAGGGAGTGCTGAATTCAGGACAAGATCCCATTTAGGTAAGTTTCCAAGGAGTACAAGGCAATTAAAGAAAAGATTAGAGCTGGGTGTGTTGGTGCATGGCTTTATTCCCAGGCCTGGGAATGCAGAGGCTGGTGGAGCTCTGATTTTGAAGCCAGTATGGTCAACAGAGCAAATTCCAGAATAGTCAAGTTTAGGCAATGAAGAAAATCATTAAAAACAGAAATATGGTGAAGATGTAATTGAAAGAGTGGTCACGTTCTAGTCCCAGCAAGCAACAGAATTTGGCATCTTTAGCAAGGTGGTTCTGGTTTTTAAGTCATTGAGTCTCTTTAAAAGTGCAGGGAAAATTGTGGGAATACCATTCAAATTGGAGTAGTCATCATATTCACTTTCTGCTATTGACCCTTTGCAGATTAGATTAGCTTTGTCAGGAGCAAGACAGCAAGCTAATGATTTCTTCAGTGAAATTAATCTGAAAAGTAAACCTGCAATAAATAAATTTATTCTGTTAAAGGCTCAAACTTATGATTGTCAAATGATATCTGATTAAGAAAAGTCATGTATATGACATTTACTGATTTGTATTTCTTTTACTAATTGTCTAGTAGAGTGATTAGCAATGAGGAATAATTTTTCTCTGAGTAATGGGTATTTGGCAGCAATGTATATATTCATATTTTAGATTGTTGGTGTAGGAGTTATTTGAGTAGTTATGGTTCTTGCCACCAAGCCTGGTGATGTGAGTTTGATTCCTGAGATACACAGGATGGAAGAGAGAAAGAATTTTCAGACTGTTTAATAGTAGAAGGGAGATCAAACTCTTTCAAGTTGTCTTCTGGCCCACACAAACCACACACACACACACACACACACACACACACACACATACACACACACTCACGAGAGAGAGAGAGAGAGAGAGAGAGAGACAGAGAGACAGAGACAGAGACAAAGAGAGACAGAGATTGACACATAGTTCAAATTAAAATAATGATTAAAATATAAAGAGTGGATATACTATAGACCAGGAAAAAAACTAATCCAATCTTCCCATCACATTGACATATTACAAAGGCTATACACACCCCAACAGCAAATTTTCTTGTTCAAAAGTTATTATTAATATCTTCAATGAACAGGCTTGAAAAGTTAATATCTTATTTTCATCTTGTTATGAAACGATGATTGAAACTGACATAGGGAAGACTATCCTCAATAGATCGTATCTGAACCCTACCATATGAATTCTAGTGGACTGAAATAAAGAGTGATCTTATCATCTACCAGTTCTGTCAAAGTTCTTTTCATCTTTTGTCTTAGATTTGTACATTACTATTATAATGTACCAACTCAACTTGGGTTGTCCCTTTGCCATACAATGGTGTCATCAAGGTTCTGCTTTCCCTCAAACTTTGCTCATTTCTTTTGTTTGATATTTTATTTTTCTGTTACTGAGATTACAGTTTATACTAGTTTTTTATCAATATTTAAATAAAACATTCTTAGTTCTTCCAAAGTAAATTAATAATTATATCTAGGGCTGTAATTTTAATATAAATTAAATTTTATGTCTATATATGTGTGTGTGAGAGAGATAGTATATGTCCATGTGTGTACACTGCTAATGAAGGCTAGAAAAATACCTCAGATGTCTTAGAGCTCATGTCCCAGGAGTATATTGGTGACCTGACCTGGTTTCTAGAAACTTTACTCTGCTCCTCTGAATTAGAGTGATCCAGGAAGAATAACAAGTATGCTTAATCTTTGGATCTTTTATTATAACTTCATTATATTTATTCATTGACAATTTCATACTTGTTCATAATGTAGTATACTTATTCTCACCCATAACCCTTTCTTATATGTCTTCAACCCCATCAAACCATTTTCTTTCCTACAAAATACCTTTCTTCTGTTCATGTCTGTATTTCTGTTGGTTTGCTCTTGTTTTGTGATGCACTGAATTTGCTGGAGCTATCAATGTGCCCCTGAGTTTTCAAGTATCCACTAAAGCTTGGTGGGCTTACATATGTATATACAACTGAAGACATTTATTGCCCTTCCCCTAGAATCCACCAGTTATTAAAAGTTCAGAAGATAGAGGAATGACCCAGGTCCTAGCTCCCTAAATGAGACCACAACTTTTAAACACAGCCACTATGACATTTTTATTACAGAACCTTCAGTTTTTAAATATAATGTTTTCTTTTTTATTTCACATTTTATTTTGTTAAATTATCACATAGGGTGTAGAGATCCTAGGGGAATTTTCAACCAAAGTATGTGTCCTAGATAGTGACAGGTGTCAATTTGACACAGCCTAGGATCATCTGAAGGGGACCTCTATCACTGCCTAGGGGACCAGCCTCCAGCAACACAGGGCCCAAAGGGAATCCACCTAGTTAGTGAGTGTTATGACATCTTTTGGGAAGGGGTTAGAAAAAAGACACTCACACACTCTCTTGATGATTTCCTTCAGACATTTCCTTTATTTTTCTTTTGAATTCTGATTCTGTATTCCATATCCTCTTCTTTATCTTTGTCCCAAAGTGTCCCCTTTGTTCCTCTTGATGTCTTCCTCCTAATTCTCTCATTTTTGATGTTTTCCTTCTAATGCTCTCATTCTTGATGTCTTGTTCCTCCTAACTTTCTCATTCTTGACATTTTCCTTCTAACTCTCTCATTCTTGATGTGTTCCTTCAAACTCATTGTAACCCCATCTTAATTCTTTCCCTTACAGCTTACAACCTCAGCAAAACCATTCAGGCAATGTAAAAATTACAATATGGTTGCATTCTGTTTTTTAATTTGTAGTTAGCGTTTTTTTGATTCTGCTTGGCCCATGGTCAGGACAAATTTCTCTCACCCACCAGTCCTATAGCCATTTAGACCCAACTGAGTAAACACACAGAGACTTATATTGCTTACAAACTGTATGGCCGCAGCAGGCTTCTTGCTATCTAGTTCTTATATCTTAAATTAACCCATATCTATTAGTCTCTAAGTTGGCACGTGGCATGTGGCTTACCAGTACCTTACATCTCACTTTTCATGGTGGCAGCTAGCAGCGTCTCCCTGCCTCAGCCTTCCACTTTCCAGAATTCTCTTTTCTCCTTGTTCCGCCTATACTGCCGGCCTGGCTACTGGCCAATCCGTGTTTTATTTATTAACCAATCAGAGCAACATATTTAATATACAGAACATCCCACAGCAGCATCAACTGAATGATACAATGAATATAAGTAAAAAAAAAAAAAGCTTGTTTTCTGTATCCCTTACGCATTTTATATAATATAGGTGAAAAACAATTTATCCCAAGAACCAATGTACATTCACACTGAAGTGACTTGTTATATATTAACATAGTGTAAGCAAGTAAGATAATTACTTATTTTACTGGCAGGCTGCATTTTGTAGTTACAAAGAAAGAACCAATCACTTTATTACTTATCTTGAAAGGTAATCTTATAAAGAATCTTAAAGGAATCACAAACATAAACTTTTATATATAAAAAGAATCAGTCATCTCTTTTTAAAATCTTTAGGGTACATACCCAGTCATCAATAGCTTTTTTTGTTTTGTTTTGTTTTATTTCAGGAAATTGAGGGAAAACAGTTATGATTAATTACCACATTTGGTCATCAACCAATCCTAGCAAGAATGGCACTTCAGCTAATGATAATTGGGCTGTATTTTTGGTTTGTTTTGTTTTCTTGTTTCCTGACCTTGGAAATTCCTCACTTAACTATGTGCTTTTCTAAAATTTTATATTGTCTTTTAGGATTTTTACCTCAAAGCTATTTAATAAAAACAACTTAGTCTAACTTTTAGTCATTTTCAAAGATTTGTTTCAGCTGTGAACACATATCTCAACCTCAATGCTAAAAGAATTTAACCTAGCTGGGCTACTGGGACTGTATTGTTTTTCTTAATCATTAACCTAAGCCACAATCTATATGGCTCCTCAATAGAAACTCAGGTGTTCTCGCTCTTTATATAAGCTTACTTGTCTATATTTTTAATCAGCAAAACTCTATTTAAACTAATATTATTATTATCAATTAGACAGTACAGCTTGGGAAAAAAATCTTCATAATAAACCACAGGTAAAAATGTCCAGTAGAATGGGATATTTCCATGAGGTAGACACACTATATTGTAAGCAGTGGGGATCTCCTCACACCCATTCACACCATGCCATATACCAGAGAAAGATTGCAAAATGAAGATGTGAGGGGACAGCAGAAACATAAAGCATTCCAGGGTCCGTGGTCTCAAGGACTTGCCTATCCAAGATTCACCCATCAGTGATTCTCCTCCTGATGGGTTGATAACTTGAAATCAAATATCATCTGTTGTTCCTCTGACATGGCCACTGGCAGGTCTCGACTGAAAGACTGTCCAGATCATATTGTACTATGTCCATATTTATGAGAGATTATTTTGATTGATGATTGATGTGGAAGCGCCAGCCCACTGTGAGTGGTTTTTAGACAGGAGCACTTAGCCTATTGAAGAAGATAGTGAAAAAGCCACTAAGTCAAAAAGTATCATTTCTCCTTCAATTCTTTTCTAAGTGCTGAGTTGAGTTCTGACCCTGACTTTCATTGGTGCTGGGCTATAACCTGAAAAATAAAATAAACCCATTCTTCCTCTAAGTTGATTTTGGTTAAAGCAGTTTATCACATGAAGAGAAAAGCAAACTTGAGCTGTTTATTTTAGTGATTCTTCTGCCATATATATATATTATATATATATCATATATATATATATATATTCTTCACACACACACACACACACACACACACACACACATATATATATATATATATTCTTCCATATATGTGTGTGTGTGTGTGTGTGTATTTTTCCATTTCCCCAAGTCTTTCCAGATCCTCTCCTCTTCCCTTCTCACCCAACTTTAAGTTCTCAAAAAACAAATTAAAGCCAATAAGCCCCTCAAAACCTAGAAAACAAAGTAAAACAACACACAAAAAAAGAAAGAAGAACAAACAAAAAACAAGAAAAAAAACCCACCAAATTTTAACCAAATAAAACATACAAATGTCAGGCTCTGTGAGTTCATATGAGCTTTGATTTAAAGGACATGGTTTTCTTGGTATCCTTCATCCCCTTTGGTTCTTACACTCTTTCCCCCTAACTATCATTTGGAATCACTGAACTCTAGGGGAGGCTTGATGGAAACATCACATTTACAGCTGAGTGTTTCAAGCTACCTCACTCTCTGCATAATGTCCAACTGTGTGTCTATATATTTGTTCCCATCTCCTGAAGGAGAAAGTTTCTCTGCTGATTGCTGAACAAGGCACTGATCTATTAGTATAGGTGTTT
The DNA here is from genome assembly GCF_004664715.2 of Peromyscus leucopus. Classification (NCBI taxonomy): domain Eukaryota; kingdom Metazoa; phylum Chordata; class Mammalia; order Rodentia; family Cricetidae; genus Peromyscus; species Peromyscus leucopus. Next base: position 29,617,599 of record NC_051070.1, read on the forward strand.
AATGCATTTACCTTAATTATTCTAGTATTATTAAAAACTCAGGAGTTAGAAATTGAGATTAAAAACAACTAGCCATCTCTTGTGAACAATGAAGCTTCCAGTACTAGGATTGAGTAACTTTGAATTGAATTATTGACCCAAAGGTCCCCACAGGAATCCTTAAACAACCCAGGCTGTTACCAAGACTCTAGGTTGCTGTTTTACAAAGTGACAGAAAGGCCCTATTGCCAAAGGTAACCCGTACAACTCATCGTGGACACATAGGACACATACACTGAAGACACACAGCTTGAACATGAAGAAATCAAGCTAGTACCTTCTGTCTTACTTAGTGTTTCTATTGCTGTAAAGAGACACCATAATCGTGGCAATTCTTACAAAGGAAAACATTTCATTGTGATGGCTTGCTTACAGTTTGGAGGTTCAGTCCATTATCATCATGGTGTTGAGCAAAGAATGCCTGCAGGCAGAAATGGAGCAGGCTACATCTTGATCAGAAGGCAATAGGAAGTGGACTGGACACTAGGTAATATCTTGGGCATATCTGAGACTTCAAAGCCTGCCTCCACAGTGACACATTTCCTCCAACATGACCAAACCGACTCCACAAGGCCACATCTACACCTCCTAATAGTGCCATTCCCTTTGGGGGCAATTTTCTTTCATGTCAAGACATCCATACAGGGCCTTCACATGAAAACTGCAGTTCCTTTGTTATAGCAAGTTATTTCGCACCTCATTAAGAGAGAAATGTAGACCCCCACCCTTTCTTCCCCTTAATACCTGATGTTTCTAATGCAAGCCCCCATCTCCCCTCCCAGTAAATATAATCAGCTTCTTTTTTAACATTTTCTTTGAGATAACATTCTGCCATTATAACTTTATTTGCTTATTAAAATATTATTTACCTCATCTTCTATCTTTTTGAACATTTTTATAGTACCACTCTGAAATGTGGTTAACTCCAAGTCATCTCTGTCCATTTTGTTGGCTGATATTGTTTCTGATTTCTTTCTTCCCTTTACCTCCTGTACTTTTATTTCTTGATGTGATTCACTCTATTTTTTGAATATGTATATATAGTTGTGTAGATGTAACCAACAGTCTTATTAAATAAGAAACACAGAACCAATGCAAAGAAGAAAGCCAAGAAGTCAGAGCTAAGAGCTAAAACCTTACTCTTCCTCCTGCTGTGGTCCTACCTCTCCGAACCATAGCTACATCCTGTGTGTCTGTCTTTTTATAGTGTTTCTGTTCTGCCTTCTCATTGGTTGTAAGCCCAACCACATGACTGCCTCATCATGGCCTGTCTGTATAGACCTCCAGGTTTTCTATGATTGGTATTGAGATTAAAGGCATGTGTATCCAATACTGGCTGTATCCTCAAACACACAGAGACTTACCTAGCTCTACCTACCAATTGCTGGGATTACAAGCATATGCCACCACTGCCCTGCTTTCCTATGGCTTGCTAATAGCACTGACCCCCAGGCAACTTTATTTATTAACATACAAATAACATTTTAATACAAATAAAAATCACCATATAGTTGGCTACCTATTACAGCATTTCTGGTACTGATTACACTTATTTAAAAGCTTAGTGATAAATGTTTAACTATTTATTCAGAAAGTGGGCTTGATTGCTTTAGAGAATAAAACTTTCTTTGAAGTCTAAAGCATTTGGTGCTCATCAGAGATTGAACTTGTTGCTGTTCAGTTGACCAACAATGACTGTATTTTATACAGCACACATTGACCTTAGTTTTCTCTGATTTCTCTATTGAAGCATTATTTTGTTAGATTCCCACATAGATAATATAATCCATTAACTGCCAACCAATTTGTTTAATTTAGCACAATTCATTTACTTTACAATCTGACACAATTAAAATTGTGCTTTTCTACAAAGATAATTTTGAAATTGATCTTTGAATATTTCCTAACCACTAGAGAAAACTCCAACCCCTGCTCTCTTTATTTTTCTCTTTATGAATTAACTGGGTTAACATATGATTTTTTTCACAGAGCTATGCCTTTACTCCTATATGTTTTGCACAAAATTCCCCATTATTTTGACTTCACCATAGTCCTTCAACTTTTTAACACACCGCTTCAAGTAAAATTAATATCTTTCATTACTTTTTCTGAGGTTTTTATTTTTGTATCATTTATTTCATTCAAAATATTTTAGCCAAAGTTCCTAAACCAAGGAGAGAGAAGATGTCCACTTTCTTATAATGGCATTGTTGTTTTGTGATTTCAGTGCTCAGTAGGGGAGTAATAAAGGATCCTATAAGTCTGTGTTGCCATATACCATTCTTATGATGGAAACTGGAGCTCCATTACTGGTGAACCTTAGTGCCTTATGCAGAAATCCTGCACTACTGGGAGCATTTGTGGAGTAGGATGCGCCTATACTTTTCATCTACACCTTTCTAGAACATAGCCATTACAAGAGGGAGCTGAAATAGGTAAGAAATATTTGATGCCTGAATTTCACAATAAGGCAATATTTCACTTGACTTAAACAGTCAAGTAAAAAGAGCCGGGTCGTGGTGGCACATGCCTTTAATCCCAGCATGTGGGAGGCAGAGGCAGGCGGATCTCTGTGAGTTCGAGGCCAACCTGGTCTACAAAGAGAGTTTCAGGAAAGGTGCAAAGCTACACAGAGAAACCCTGTCTCGAGAAAAAAAAAAAAAAAGTCAAGTAAAAGCATTCTCATCCTAGTGGCCAAATCCACCTGGAATTCACCTTCTTATATGTACACATAAGAAATGTGAAGCGGTTATGGCTCAATTGCACAGAATCCTACTGCTATTTACTACTTTCTGTATATTTCCTTTGCTAAATACTTATTTCTCTTAAAAATCTTTTAAGTGGTTGATTTGTCTTTGAATTTTATAATAATTTCTCAGTTGTTACACTGTGGGTGAGATCCACATAGTATGCTTAATATTGAAATTGCAGTGTTTGTTCTAGGATATTTTATGTTGTGATGTAGATAGTCTAAAATTGAACTGAGTTTAATATTACAACTTTATAATAAGAAATTGATATGTAAATAATTATATTCTTTAGAATTGAAATGTCAAACCAGACCTTATGGGTTATTCAAATCCATCTTTATGAAATCATTCCTTAATGCACATGCCTTTAGAAAGAATTTTAGCTCTTGACTTTCTTACTCATTTTGAATAGCATCTATTAGTTCATATGTTATATACATAGATATGTGTGGGGACAGAAATGTATATTATGCTAAGGAACATTAGTGATAGAGCCTATGATTGCTTCAAATTGATAAAGTTATTATTAAGTTATTGTTATGAAGAGACACCAAGAGCACAGCTTATTAAGGAAAATATTTAATGGAGGCTGGCTTGACGTTCAAATATTTAGTCCATTATCATCAAGGTAGGAAACAAGGCAGCATGCATGCAGACATGGTAGTGAAGAGGTAGCTAAGAGTTCTACATCTTGATCCGTGGGCAACAGGAAGAGACTGCCAGACTCAGCATGGCTTGAGCTTATTTAAGACTCCAGAACATGCCTCCTCATTGCGACACTTCTTCTAACAAGGCATCACCTATTTCAACAAGGCCATACCTCCTAATAGTGCTACTCGGCATGGGCCATACATTCAAACTCGTGTCTAGGATGGCCGTACCCATTGAAACCAGCACAGTTGGTTATATACAAAAAAAGATGAATTTAACATTTCACTTTTTAAATCATTTCATATAAAACTTTTAAAGTCTTTTAAAGGTGCCTGCCCTAGTAGCACTCTGATTCTAAAGTTAAAATTTATAATTAACTATTAAATGAACAGATTTTGTACAGTGTGCCTGGAAATCTTTTCATCATTGATGATAACTCATAGCTTACTCTGAGATTGTTTGTCATCCCTTGAAATATAAGAGTTTTTAAACAAATTTTCAAGTAATTTGACTTTAAGATTATACAGAGACTTCAATTTCCATAAACCCAGTATCCCACAATGAAAACAGTTTATGTAACCATATGGCACTGTCAGTATGACAAGAATCAATTTAATTCAGGTTTGAGCTCCAAACTCTCAGTTTGAAGAGTTTTTAATTAGAGAAAGGATAATGTCCTTGTGATACCTTTTTTGGGTGTGTAATTGTTTCAGATGAAGCTTAGCACTTTTCTTACAATAAGATGGAACAATGAACAATATCAAGTCTTGAACATTCATCAGTATTTTCAATGGATAATGGTTGTCCTGCAACAATTGGATTGAACGAGTCAGTAACAAGAGATACAAGAGAATGTATCGATTTCTAAGTCAATTACTCAGATGTTCTATTTTATTCAGCAACAAATATGCTCCAAAATACATTAAACAAGGTTATTTGAATGATGAGTATTACTTTACTGACATATATCACACTTCTATATAATCTAAGGTGATATTTAAAGTTAAGGGATAATATTCTTTAGATTTTAACTCTTTTTCATTTTTTTTGAAAAAATCACTAAAAAGTCTATTTTGGATAATTATATTTGAATTATAATCATAAATCAGATTATATCACAGACAGAAAACCCATATAACATTTTTCATTATGGGTAGCTCTTGATTTTTAGATGAAGCAATTGAGGCCCTGATAGTTATATTAATTTCTTATGCTCATTAGACTGCTGAATGATAGGCTGGAAATTTGAATATGATTCTGCTATTCCTCTTCCTGTAGTGTCAGTGAATGGAAGTGTTAGACAGCCCAGTAGAAGTAAGTGTGTGAAGCAGGTGAACTGAGAAAACTTTTCTTTTTTGCTTTTGGAAGAAATTTTAATGGTGTATTAATCTCAAGATTCAAGATCAATATTTAATACAATCTTTTTAAAAGTACAAATCAATAAATATTCATGCAGACAATACCAACATTTTCAATAAGTAACATCTTATTTCTAATTACTCCCTTTGCCCAAGGATAGTGTACATTTCTATGATAGTGGATATTCAAATTTTCAGCGTGTACTCAAGATTTCCTTACTTGACCTCTAATTCTGACACATACTGAAATTAAAGATATGACTATACATCTATAAACCTAAGTTTTCTCATCTATGAAATATTAATATTAGTTCCTCATTGAAATGCTGTGTAATGGGCTTGCTTACAGACACAAAGCCCTTGGCAAAATGGCAATAGATAAACACTCAATATATAACATGCAATTATAGTTTTGTCTCATATTTATATACACTGTTAAATATAATATTTGTGAGATAGATATATGAATGCAGACATACATTCAACCATAAAGATGTAGTAAGAAAAAACATGACTATCAAACAATGAAACAGTATGTATTCTGTCTATAGTGCTTTCTACAGAATTGTAGTAACCTCTCAAAACGTGAAAAGTGGAAGATATGTGTATTAGACTTAGGTTGGAATCTCTTAGGGATATAAAGCAGCTAAAATTATTTGAGATGCTGGGGATTTGGGATATGTCTTTGAATTTGTGGACCAGAAAGATGCAAGATTACGAATAAGAATATTGTTATGTATAACCCCAGAGGTAAACCTTTCAGCTCTTTTACATGTCCTCAAGAAATTGTTATTTTTGAGAGCATATGAATTAGATATTCAACATTTTAATTATTGTTGTAATATATTGTGAAGGAATATTGTGTGCTTTATATTTTAATCTCCATTTGTTTTTATACACACATGCACATGTGTAATGTTCACACAGGGATATAAGAACTATATGTCTGGTTGATAATAACAAAGTATGCATGCAAATTCTATAGGCAAATTCATTCCTCTGCTTGCTAATTTGGAAAACTGAGTATCCATCTATAACATCTAATCCAAGAATGCCTACCTTTGAAAGATAGTTTAGATATTTCAGGCATTAACCCATACATGTGCATTTTTTAGTGAGCTAGTATGTTTTAGAAAACAAAGCTCAAGAGAAATTTTACTCTTGTATCAGTAGAAACACATTTAATCAAAACACCTAGGGGTTTGGGGTTTTTTTTGTTGTTGTTTTGTTTTGTTTTGTTTTGTTTTTTAAATGCTGCCAGCTGTCTCCCGGAAATAGCAGGAAGGGACAGGCTGGGAAGATAAACTATGATGATGCTTAAGACCCAGGTGACCAAGTTTCACTCCTTGGAAAAGCCTGTTTTCAACAAGATAGAACTACTGAATTATAGAAGGAAGAAGTTCAAATACATTCCTACTAAGACAATTTAAACTTTGGCCCCAATAATTTTTAAATTTAAAAATGGCTTATTATTTTTATTATTACATCTTATTGAAAGTATAATATAAGGAAATAAGGAAAGAATATAAATTGGATTAAAAGTTTAACTTTCTTGAGTTTGTTTTTAAAATCATAATACCAGTGTGATTTTTTCTTTGTTTAGGGGTTGGTTTTTTTTGTTTGTTTGTTTTATTTAGTTTGTTACTGCTGTTCACTGTCAGTGCCCTAAAGGCATGACAAAAGGTACCAAGGATTTTACATTGCTATACAGTAGAGTTGCAATTTATATCTTATACACAATGGGTAAACACAGATACCTGAAGGTACAAAAGTATTGAACATGTCCCAATTGCGATACAAAAGTAATATATATATATATATATATATATATATATATATATATATTCCAATATAACCTTAAAATCCACAAGTATAATACCCTTGTAAGCCTAACTTTCATGTTCATATTATGCTGATAAGTGATATATTCACAACAGGAATAGCATGAATTTAAGAAATCTAGAAGCAAAACTTTTAATTTTTTAAATATGTTTATTTAGATGCAGCAGTGATCACCTCTCTCTTGCATTCTCTCTCTCTCTCTCTCTCTCTCTCTCTCTCTCTCTCTCGGTGGAATTGCTTTATAATTGTTTAAAGGAATGTTTTTTTAAAAGGAACTGACAGCATGATGTTCAGAGACATATCCTATGGCTTGGAAATAGGATTCACTCTGTAATTTTAGTAATAAGACATAGGTTTTTAATTGTTATTTAAAAAGTGTTTTCTGTGCAATCTATTTTAATCATGTTCTCTACCTTCTCCTAATTCATATGGATCCTCCCCACCTCTATGCTCTCCCAATTTCATGGTCTCTCTCTCTTTCTCCCTCTGAGTGTGTGTATGTGTGTCCATGCCCACGTCCACCTAAAACAAACAAACAAAATAAAACCAAATCAACCAAACAAAAAAAAAAAAAAAAAAGCTGTCCCATGTGGCACATACCTTTAATCTCAGCAGTTGGAAGCCAGGGGCAGAGTGATCTTTGTGAGTTCAAGTCCAGCCTGGTCTACAGAACTAGTACAACCAAGGCTACACATAGAACCTTGTCTTGAAAAAAACAAAACCAAACATAAACAAAACAACGCAAAAAAAAAAAAGAAATCAACAACAAAAGACCCATAAAGCAGACAAAGAAAAAAATCAAAGTTGAAAGTAAAAAAGAAAAAGAGAGAGAGAGAGAGAGAGAGAGAGAGAGAGAGAGAGAGAAAGAAAGAAAGAAAGAAAGAAAGAAAGAAAGAAAGAAAGAAAGAAAGAAAGAAAGAAAGAAAGAAAGAAGAAAACCTAGAAGCTGAAAAATAACAAAACAGAGAAATAACATGAAGTCCTTTTGTGTTGGTCAACTAATCCTGGCCATGTAGTATGGCCTAGAGTGTGGTTAATATATTCAGAGACATTCTGTTGTAGAAAACTAATTTTCTCATTCCCAGAAGGTATCATTCACAAATAAAATTCTTGATTAGGAGTAGGATTTTTGTCCATTTCTCAGTGTTAAGATTTTTGTCCTGTTTGAGCTTATGCAAATCTTGTGTGTGTAATTGCACTATCTATGACTTCATATGTGCATCAATACTTTTGTGTCTGGATGATACCTATTCCATGGTTTGATCTCTAACCTCTGGTTTTTATAAACTTTCTGTCTCCTCTACCTCAGAGAGCTCGCCCCATTTAGGACTAAGGGGTTTTTTGTTGTTGTTGTTTTTGGTTTTTGTTGTTGTTGTTGTTTTTGGTATTTTGAGACAGAGTTTCTCTGTGTAGTTTTGGAGCCTATCCCGGAACTTACTCTGTAGACCAGGCTGGCCTCAAATTCACAGAGGATCCACTTGCCTCTGCCTCCCGAGTGCTGGGATTAAAGGCATGTGCACCAGGCCTGGCTAGGACTAAGTTTTGCCAATTCCCTCACTCTGGACAGTAATCAGTTGTGGATCTCTATATTAATTGTCACCCCCTTGGAGGTAAATATTCTCTAGTCGGCACTGAGTGATGCTGTGTTATAGGGATATATATATATATATATATATATATATATATATATATATATATGAAATATATCAGTATTTCATTAAGAGTAATTTTATTTCTATATTCCTTTAGATGAATAAAGGAACTTTATTCCCTTAAAGTTTGAATCAATCTAGACACAGATTCTTTGCCACATTATCAGGGGCAGGCATGGGTTCCATCTCATGGAATGGGCTTTAAGTCCAACCAGAAAGTGATTGCTTACCCCAATAATATTTGTGCTATGATTTTACCAGCATATCTTGCAAGCAGGTCTCTGTTGTAAGGCTTTCCAGATAGGTAAAATGTATCATTTCTTTTCTCCTCTGGAATCATGCAAAGTACTTCTTAGTACCAAGAATGTTAGTTTATAAGGGTGAAACTTCTTGTTGTGAACCAGCTTGATTTATTCATAGTCAATGAAATAAGTAAGTTGTATCTTCAGCATCAGGGCCTTAACATCAGGATGATGGCCTTTGCAATAGCCTCTGGTATTTGGGGGAGTCTAAGGGACCCCTTTGGCCAATAACTCAGGAAGATGTAACTGATTCTTGGCACTGGATGTTTTACTTGATGTTGTAAGGTAACTATTTGTAGGATTGTCTCCTCCATTGTGTAGTGACTTAATTTAAACTCCTTCATACGTATATATTTTAGGAGTCTTCTACAGTTGTAGGTTCATTTATGGCTTTTGTAAGTGTCAATAATGTTAATTTCCCATCTTCATATACCTTCCTACAGCCTGTCCTCCCACTCATCTATGCATTTACTCCTCCTATTCCAATTTCTACTTTCTCTCTTTATAACATTATACTCTGTTATCACTTCCTTGGAAAATCCCTCTTCCGTACCCTAGTCCCTCACTAGATACTTAATATCTATAGGCATTCAGAATGAAACACACATATCTAAAGTTTAAAAACTAACTTCCATGTATAAAAGAAATGGAAAACATGCAGCATTTGTATTTCAGTGTTTGGGTTAACTCATCCTCAGTGACTCATTCTAGCTCCACTTATTTACCTGTAAATTTTATAATTTCAGTTTGCTTAATAGCAGGATAAAATTCTGTTGTACAAATAGGGCACATTTTCATTATCCATTTATCAGTTGAGGGCATGTAGACTGTTTACAGTTTCTGGCTATTATGTTTAAATAGCAATGAACATCACTAAGTGTGTAACCATTTAGTAAGATATAGTAATTTTTAGGTATATGATTAAGAACTGCTAGATATTTTTGTAACTTCATTTGCAAGTATTTCATTGAGATTTTTGTATCTATGTTCATAAAGGATATTGTTCCACAACTTTTTTTTTGGTTAGTCTTTATATGATTTGGTAACAAGGCTACAATCTATGTTCCTTCCATTTCTATTTTGTGGACCAAAATAGTACTCAGGAGTACTGAGTGTCATTTCTTGTTTGGTTAAATTTGAGGAGTACTGAGTGCCATTTATTAATTTATTTATCTATTTATCTATCTATTTATTTATTTATTTTTGGGGGGGCAAATTTGAGGAGTACTGGTTTCATTTCTTGTTTGGTTAAATTTGAGGAGTACTAAGTGCCATTTCTTTTTTTTGGGTAAATTTGAGAAGTACTGGTATCATTTCTTTGGTTGTTTGGTTGAATTTGATGCTTAATCCCATTGGCCCTCTGCTTCTTACTTTGATTTTAGTTTAGTGAAACTTTTAATAACTGCCTATTTCATCAGCGGTTGGATTTTTTTTTCATTCTGTTTTTTTTTTTCATTTCATGATCTGTTAACTTTGTTATGTTGCAACTGTCAAGAAATTCATTCATTTATTTTAGATTTTCCAGTTTGATGGAATACAGAAAGGTAAAGTACACCCTTCGGAGTCACTAAATTTCCTCAATGTCTTCTGATGTCTTCATTTAATTTCAAATTTGTTTGAATTGTATTTTTCTCTTTGTCTTTTGGTTAACTGAGCTAAATATGTGTCCATCTTGTTGATTTTTCTCAAAGAACAAATTCTTCATTTCATTAATTTTTTCATATTGTTTATATTAATAAATTTCAGTGTTGAGGTTTATTATTTACTCTCATATACTCTGGTTTTTGTATAATTTCTTATCATTTTCTAGATCTCTCAAGCATGTCATTAATGTATCAACAGGAGGTTTCTCCATTCTTTTCCTTTTCTAATGTATGCAAATAATGCTATCCACTTTGCTCCTATAATTGCCTCAACTGTACCACATTGTTTCAGAAATGTTATTTTTTTATTCATTAAACTAAAAAATTAATATCCTTCTTGATCTGCTTTGACCCACTTTTTATCTAATAATGAGCCGTTCAGTTTCTATGAGTTTGTCTAATTTCTGTCATTTCTATATTTGTTGATACCCAGCTTTAATCCATGGTGGTCAGATAGGATTTGGAGTGCTAATTCCATTTTATTTTGATTGTTAAGACTTACTTTGAGTCCAAATATGTGGTCAAATTTGTCGAAAGTTCTATGGGTTTCTGAGTAGTTAATTTTTTCTTTAGTGTTTGGCTAGAATGTTCCATAGATATCATTTAGGTACATTTGATTTATGCCACTACTTAACTTCAGCATTTATATTTATGTTTTCTCTGGTTGACCTGTCTATGGGTGAGATTGGGGTACTGAAATCACTTACCATCACTGTCCTAAGGTCAGTATGTGCATTTTAATGTGGTAGTGATTCTTCTATATGCTTGAGTGTCCTTACTTTTGATGTATAAATGTTTAGAATTATCCTATTAGCAGATTTTTTCTGTAATAAGTATGTAGTGTCCTTCTCTATCTACTGAATAGTTTTGTTTTGAACCCTTTTTGTTGGATATTATAATTCCTACAAGTGAATGTTTTTTGGCTTCATCTTGGAATACCTCTTTCCTTACTTTTACCTGAGGTAATGTCTTTCCTTGGTGATGAGCTTTTTTTCTTGGATGCAGCACAATGATGAACCCTCTTTTCTATCCTTATCCATTATTCTACGTCTTTGTCTTCAACATGACTGAACATTAATGGGGTTGTTAAATTTTTCTTGATTGCTTTTTTTTTTTAGATATGTCTCTGTTGCTAAAATTCCTCTCCTGGAGGAGACTAAGCAATGTCTACTACTCATCTCAAGGTCTCAATGAAAACCAAGACATGCTTCTGCCAAGGTTCACTCTGGGGAACCAATGAATTTATTGGGCTTCCTCACAGAGCCTAGATGAGGAGTTACTTATAGGGATTTGGGCACTCCTCCCCTGAACCAGCTGCTGCTAGAAAGCCTTACACAACTCTTCTGAGGGATTCTCCATAGCTACATAAATGGAGCACCTGCTTTAGTCATCACTGCCTTTTTTATACTGGAGTCTGTCCCTTAGGCTACACATAGAATTGTCACATGAAAGGGGAAAACTGAATATTACAGTGCCTTAATCTGAAATCCATATGGGAGGGTGTAAACTGTAAAGATACCATGTGAGATTATCTTTTCTAGAAGGGGCGTGGAATGGAAGAGCTAAACTTCAAGATAGAGGTTGTTTGGCTCAGAGACAGTCACTCAGGACAGTCTTTGATACACAATATCTCCAGTATTCAGTCCTATGTAATATTAAATATGATATAAGTATGGAATTATATACATGGGTGGTGTAAATTTTTGGTGTCAGTCCAAATATACATTCGTCCAAGCTTATCAAGAGTTGATAGTGAAGACTTTCTTGAAGGTTCAAAAACAATAAACCAATACTTCTGAAAGAGGCATTATATGTGTTTCAGTCTCTCTAAGATTGTACACTAGTCAACTTTCTATTGCTGTCAGAAAGTATTTTATACATTTATTTTGGGGGAAGAAAGATTTATTTTGGTGCACTATTGGATTCCACTCAGGATCCCTTACAACTGGGACTATATGAGATAGAACATTATGCTAGCTAGCACTTTGCAAGGCACAGAGCTTATCATCTCATCTCATGGCTCCTGGAGGCATGTACTGAGACAGAAGAAGCCAGGGAAAAACAGAATCCTTTGAAGATGTGTCCTAATAACGTTTTTCCTCCAAGTAGGGCACAAACAAATTACCAAATGAGCTAATCCATTCGTGAGGTTCAATCTTCATGATAAAATGATTTGCAAGACTTCCTACCTCTGATCAGGGGTACTGGTGCAGAGATTACAAAATGTTTAACATATATGCTTTTGGAGAGATTTTTAAGAAATACTAAATGATGGGGAAATGTACAGAGACAACCAAACCAAACTTGTGGGAACTCATGAACTGTGGATCAATAGCTGTGGAGCCTCCATGGGACTGGACTAGGCCCTCTGCATAAGCAAGCCAGTTATGTAGCATGATCTGCTTAATGGGGCCTCTGGCAGTGGGATCAGGATCCATCCCTAGGGCATGAGCAGGCTTTTTGGAGCCCAGTGCCTATGGTGAGACACTTTTCATAGCCTTGGTCCAGGGGGAGGGGCTTGGACCTGCCTCTACTGAATGTACCAGGCTCTGCTCACCTCCCATGGGAGGCCTTGCCTTGAAGGAGGTGGGAATGGGGCGTGGGATGGGGAGAAAAGGCTGGGGGTGGAAGGAGGGAAGAGAGGGGCTCTGTAGTTGGTATGTAAAATGCATAGAAAATTTCTTAATAAAAAAGAAAAGAAAAAATATTAAAATAGATTAAATAAAACTCAATCAATCATTTGAATAAGTGTCTCTAGTGTCCCTAGTCTCAATATATGAAATAGCACCACATTAGCAGCCAGGCAGTTGAGAAACATGGATGCTTGACAAATTCTTGGTAGTCATTTTGTTTAATGTTATAGTTTGATAAATCAAAATTGAAGAACATAAGGCTAAAGTAACAATAGTTAAGGATAACCTAGCCAAATTGAGAAAGAGGGAGAACAAGGAAAGAGACAGCATGATAAATGAAGACCCCATGGGAATAGGAAGAAGCAAAGTGCTAGAGAGGTCCCCATAAATCCACAAAGATACCTCCACAATAGACTACTGGCAACAGTCAAGAGAAAGCCTGAACTGACCTACTCTGGTGATCAGATGACCAAACACCCTAACTGTCTTGCTAGAATTCTCATCGAATGACTGATGGAAGCAGATGCAGAGATCCATGGCCAGGCCCCAGGTGGAGCTCCAGGAGTCCAATCAGCAAGAAAGAGGAGGGATTGTATGAGTGAGAATTGTTGAGACCATGATTAGAAAAAGCACAGGGACAAATAGCCAAACTAGTGGAAACACATGAACTATGAACCAATAACTAAGGAGCCCCCAACTGGATTAGGCCCTCGGGATAAATGAGGCAGGTGATTAACTTGAAATGTTTGGGAGGCCCCCCAGGCAATGGGACTAGAACCTGTCCTTAGTGCATGAGCTGGCTGTTTGGAACCTGGGGCCTATGCAGGGATACTTTGCTCAGCTTGGGCAAAGGGAGGAGGGGACTGGACCTGCCTAGACTGAATCTACCAGGTTGAGCTGAATCCCCATGGGAATCCTTGTCCTGGAGGAGATAGGAATGGGGGTGAACTGGGGAGAGAGCGGGGGGGAAGGGGGCTGGAGGAGGGAGGACAGGGTAATCCGTGGCTGATATGTAAAATTAAATTAAATTATAAAATAAATTTTAAAAAATGTTACAAAGTCAATACAGAATCCTTGCTTACTAAAATATGTTAATGTCATGTCTTTCTTGGGAGTATGCAGTTTCCTGAATTCTTGGCTTAGTCATTTCAGCATTGTGTAAAATATCTGAAAATTTGTTAAAAATTATATAGCAACCTTTTTCGAGGGAAGGTGATTATCATAATCCAAAATGTCTCTCATTGTATCAGTACTAGTTACATAAATTTAGATTGGTCCAGAGACATCAAATTATTGAAATTATTAAAAATTTTAGCTTTTCAAATCATTTCCCTGCTGATCAATTTCAGGTCTATCATTTTAGAAGGAGAGCAACTTATATTGTACCCTAGTTAAGCAAATTGGTTTAAAGGCCAGTTTTATCATTCAGAACAATCTTACTTTTATCATAAAAACTGCACAACTCCTTAAACATGAGACAGAAGGACAGGGGACATATTCAGAATATAGGATAAGATAAATGTGTCTATTGACTAGTCATCCTAGTGTTTGCTAGAATTAAAATCAGTAAGCTTATACTTCACTTCAGTGGCAAATGACATTTAAGATAACCAAGGTGAAATTCTGATGAAAAAGGGGAAGAATTTTGATTGACAAGCTCATGGTTTTCCTTAAAGTGCCTGTCTCCTAAGAACTTTATGCCAGATGGAATGCTGCTGGAGAATGTAGACTATCATTTACAATTCTATTGTTACTAAAATTTTAAGTTGATATTCTACACTTTTATTCCAAAATTATCCTAATAGAAAAACCACAAAGAATGATATGTTGAAGAATGACTATGTATTATTCCTTCAGACTGAGCATAATAGATCAGTTTTAAATGAAAAAGACAATTAATAGACTACATTTTGACACATTTTATTCAAAATTGAATGTTTCCACATATCTGCATTTTTAATGGCTTTTCTAAGGAAGAAATGTCTCACTTGAAGGTCAAAATAAAAGATAAGAGAAACTCAGGCTCATTAACATCTCGAACATTTCTAGTGCCGATTTAATTAAAGATCATGGAATAAATTGTGTGGTGTTCTTGAAAAATCTACTTTTACAAAACCCCGTTTGCATTTTTATCTCTCCTTATTACCTGAAAATTTAATTCACTGTGTGTTAAATTTTCATAAGGTAAAGGATGTTGAATACACAAATGAGCAAATGATATAAAATATGAAAAGCTGAATTTGTAAGACACATATAGATAGATGAGGAAGATAGATGATAGATTGTTAGAGAAATTTAATATTTTATACCAAGAAACAGGCCAAGAAGTAGAAAAATTAAATTTGAATGCTTATCCAAAAGTATAGAGTTTGATAATATACTGATTAAGCTAATTAACCAGAATAAAAGCTTTATCTTTGAATCACAATGAAGTTTTTGGAAATCAATATCTGAAAAGGAATTAGTCACTTCATTTTTCATATCATATAAGCAAATGTAATAAAGCAGTATTCATGTCTCTCTTGTTAGCAATCTTAATGATTCACTCATTAGATGGGATATACTTGCCATTTGACAGAAAGACTAATACAGAAGCACACATGGAACTTTACATAGATTTTGTTTATGGGAAATGTTCCTTCATATTTTTCTATGGGATATGAGTTTCCTCATGCTTTTCTTTCCTTTCCTTTCCTTTCCTTTCCTTTCCTTTCCTTTTCTTTTCTTTTCTTTTCTTTGGGATATCATGAAGAGAGTAATGTGGAAAAGACACACAGAAATAGAACACCAAACTCAGTGTAATGTTTTCAAACATGCCTCACTTTCTAGATAACTAAGAACAAGGAGATGATTGCCCAGTGCATTCAGGTAACTAGGAAATGTATCTCT
The DNA here is from genome assembly GCF_004664715.2 of Peromyscus leucopus. Classification (NCBI taxonomy): domain Eukaryota; kingdom Metazoa; phylum Chordata; class Mammalia; order Rodentia; family Cricetidae; genus Peromyscus; species Peromyscus leucopus. Next base: position 29,633,358 of record NC_051070.1, read on the forward strand.
TCCTCTTGAATTATAACTTCAAAGTGATTGTACTGCATTTTACCTTCAAATATAGCCCATATATTCTGAAGAGCACAGCATAGTCATCATGCATTATGGCAATGCCCTACAAAGTCAACTTATACTTTCAAAAAGAAAAAAATAAGAAAGAAAACAACATAATCATACGTGGAATTCACAAAGGCTTGAGGACATGAAGAATCCTCCCATAGAGACAAAGCAATTACAGCTTATCTAAACATTTGTTGTAAACACTTTTGATAAGAAACTTATTTTGGCATGTTGTGATTCTTAGAAACCTAATATTTTTTATTCTTTTTTTTTAATTAAGAAGTTTTTTTATTCATTCTACTTACCAATCACAGATCCCCCTCTTCCCTCCTCCAGCCAATTAGGCCCCTCCAGTCTCCCCCCAGCCCATTCCCTATTCCTTCCTACAAGAAGGTAAGGCCTTCCATGGGAAGTCATCAGAGCCTGATACATTCAGTAGAATGGGGACAGGGAGAAACTGGGTGCTAAGGAAGTTCCCAGGAATCCACAAAGATGACCCCAGTTTAGACTACTAAGCAATAGTGGAGAGGATGCCCAAACTGGCCTAATTTTTTTTATTGCATTTGCACTTAAGGGTCTTATTAACCAATCTATGCCCATGTTTTTCTAGGGACAAGAGACACTGAGCCCCCAAAAGAAAGATTATGAGAATGAAAGTAGTTAGAATAAATATGAAAGTAAAATTTTGTTTGGAAATGTTTGACACTAAAGTTTATTTCTATCTTTTCCCAACACTGCAAGGTAGAGAAAAATCACCCTTTTTAATTTTTCAGATAATAAAGAACTCATGGAAATTTGCACACAACTACAATAGGAGGCCTCAGAAGCGATCAAAACCTGGCTCCTGTTCATTTGTTTGCTTGTTTTTGAAACTGATATTCAAGGGTTCTAGGCTCGCCTAAATTCACTACTTAGACAATGATGACGTTAAACTCCCGATTCCCTTCTATACACCTCCTGAGGTATTGGGATTACAGGAACTCACCACCAGGATTGGTTTCATGAATTGTTGAAAACTGAATTCAAAGCTTCAGGTGGGCAAAAATTTGCTAACTGGACTATGTCCCTAATCCAAGTCTGGCTGTTTTATTCTCGTTATGGCAGAAAGTGTAATTGCTTTGGAAAACAGATCGATGGATTTGTCTCATTCTGAATGCTTTGCCTTTATGCTAGCTGGTTGTGTCATAGTGTCTCTTTAAAAAACTCAAATAAATTTGACTTCATTGTCATTTTCTAAGTGAGTTATAGAATACCCAGAGTAGACAAAAGAGAAACAGAACAGTCAGCCGCTAGTTCTTTTTTTGTTCTTTTTTTCCTTTTATTTTATTTTACAATACCATTCAGATCTACATATCAGCCACAGATTCCCTTGTTCTTGCCCCTCGTGCCCCCCTCCCCTTCCCCCCAGCCAACCCCCCATTACCACCTCCTCCAGAGCAAAGCCTCCCCTGAGGACTGAGATCGACCTGGTAGACTCAGTCCAGGCAGATCCAGTCCCCCCTCCCAGGTTGAGCCAAGCATCCCTGCATAAGCCAACTCAGGCAATGAGCACAAGACCTGGTACCACTGCCTGGATGCCTCCCAAACAGATCAATTAGGAAATGGACTATAGAACTAAACAGAGAATTCTCAACAGAGGAAACCCAAATGGCTGAAAGACATTTAAGGAATTTCTCAACATCCCTAATCATCAGGGAAATGCAAATCAAAACAACTCTGACATACCACCTTAAGCCTGTCAGAATGGCTAAGATCAAAAACACTGAAGACAGTTTATGCTGGAGAGGATGTGGAACGAGGGGAACTCTCCTCCACTGCTGGTGGGAATGCAAGCTTGTACAACCACTTTGGAAATCAATATGGTGCTTTCTTAGAAAATTGGGAATCAATCTCACCCAAGATCCAGCTATACCACTCTTGGGCATATACCCAAGGAATGCTCAATCATACCACAAGAGCACTTGCTCAGCTATATTCATATCAGCATTGTTTGTAATAGCCAAAACCCGAGATGCCCTTCATCTGAAGAATGGATAAATAACTGTGGCACATATACACAATGGAATACTATTCAGCACAGCCGCTAGTTCTTACCTCTACAAAATGCTCATACACAAGTCTTTCATTAGTCATTGAAATGGCAATTAAAGAAAAATATTACATATGTATATTTAATGTAGAACAAATTCAACACATAAAAGCAGTTTATCCTATTTTGGACATCTTATATACATTAATAGATAAATAATATTCTCATGGTAATAAGTTAATAAACTATAAGAAGTAGTATTTTCTTTGCTTTTGCTCTTCCAAAATCAAGGAAGTTTTGATGGAAATATCTTGAATATTATGTCTTTTTAGGAAAAAGGAGGGAGGCAGTACTTGATGTTCACTTATGGTGTCAAATGATTGACACATGTAGAGAAACATTCAGGTGTCATACATAATTTCAGATGGTAACCCATGACTTCTTTCTGCTTAAATACCACCATCAAAAGTAAAATGGCTAGAGCAAACTCAGTACTACCATATTAAATTAAATAAAACAACTTAGACTATTGACAGATAGTTGAAAATACACTACTTATCATATCAAAACCACAGGGAATCAGACCCAGGCCTTTTGGGTTATAGCAAAGTTTAATAACCATAACAGATAATTATCCCAATATACTACAGTCAGCTTATTTAGATTTCTCATTTGTTTTAAGTCACTGTTGATGAAAGAGTAAAGTGAACCTTAAATATCAATCCAGGAAATGAATCATATTTTATCAGGAATATGAAATTCATGAGCTTCATGTCTGTATAAAAAATAAACATATAATAATAAATTTTAAGTAATTGCTAACATAATATATGTCAACATGACCATGTTCAAGCATATAATAACCACAAATATTGTTCATAAAATAAATAAAGAATAGAAAACTACAACTAATCCATGATCAATGTGGAAATAAATAACAATTTTATAAGAACAGTCAAATGAGACTTTTTGTATTTAAAAAAATTTTGAATAATTATAGCAGTATAAAAGATAAGAAATCAAAATATATTAGTTCAATATAAACATCTCATATTTATATTAAAGTAAGTTTTATGAAAAGTTTATAAATAAAAATTGAAATTGTCTTCAATTGTCTACTGAATATAAGTTTTATTCTACATATCTTAAAGTACAGATTATTACTGAAAACAATACCTGTATATCAATGTTTTGAATAAATAAACATATGTTAGTGAAATGGGAAAATATCTTTCCATATGCAAATAGCAGTGTGAAATCATAATTTCTTCTGGTATGTTGTGAAAGAATAGGGCAATATGTACCTGCACTATGGCACATGTAAAACATACACACTCACAACTGGGGGTAAGAAGAGAGAGAAGAATGCCAATAATTTTTTTGTGTGCTTAAAACTGTGTAACTTAGTTTCCAAAATATTATATTGGAAAAAATATGAAGTCTATTTTAAAAATAAATATAAAGTCTACTTTCTTTCTTGTAATTTTTGTTATTTAAACTGAAAACACTTAATGGCTATAATCAGAAAAATTTTAATAATGTCCAATGATTTTACAATGGATATTTGAGCATATTAATCAGGTGTATATGCTCAACAATCCTCTCCTCCTGCTTCAGGACTACAGATATATACAGTGTAATGATTTGCATACTGAATATATTTTATTGTTTTTCAGTAAAATCCAGACATACATTCATCCATGCACATACTACACACACAGAGAGAGAAAATACATTCTACCAATTTTACTATCAAGAAAGCTAGACATACAGCATTGTGTAGTTTTTTTTTCCCCTTATATTGATGAGAGCACAAAATATCAAACTGAGAACACAAACATTATTTTTTGGCTGCAAACTTTTCTAGGCTCAATAGTAAAGCTAGATTGATGACTGTTTATAATAGCAATAATCCCTGCAAAATCTGTCATTAGCACAGTTAACAACTAATTTGTTCAAGTGTTAACTGCCCTTGGCTTTGCCTCAAGCTGTTAGCAAACTGGTCATTAACTGCTGGTTACAATTGATTTCTTGGGGCCCTATTTAACAGAAATTTGATTTCAATTCGACACCCACGGAGGCTAATTTCGATTCAGTAAATAAGTAAGTCTCTTTCCTTAATATTTGCCTTGGTACAATGTTGTCTAAAAATATTTCAAAATATCAGTGTACAGGTGAAGAATATCTGATTCATAAAGATAACTATACCATTAATTGATTTTTCAACCTAGGTGCTAAGACTCTCATATGTTACAAGAAGAAACCATTGAAGAAAGAAATGTCTGCAGTTAAATGTGTTTATAAGCTATGTGTTTACAATAACATTAAGTTGAATAAAATGATAGTATAAAGTGGATAGTATTATATGGTCAGTTAAGTGGAAAATGAATGTGTAATAATAACCAAGTGTGAAAAAATCTTTTGATACTAAAAGTGAACTCAACAATCACCAACATAAAACCTGTGATGCAATTCCAAATAAAGCCCAACATTCATCTGGTGGAAATGATGACTTAGTTTAAGATTTGATATTTTTAATCATTCAAACAATATTTGATGACCATGACTATGATAGCTAATATTCATTATCAATTTGACTGGATTCACAATCACCATAGAAAAATGCCTTTTTGTATGTCTATGAGACTATTTCCAGAAATATTTGACTGAAGACAGCGGATATATAAGTAGCCCCATCTAACTGACTACAGTTGATGGCTGAAGAAAAATGAAAAAATATTCGAGCATCAACACTCCTCTCTCCCTGCTTCCTGACTACAGATGCAATGTAACCATACCATCCCCTGCCATGATGACTGCGCCCTTAAAAACTGTAAGCCCAAAGACCTCTTTCCTCCTTTGCTTTGCTTTGCATCAGGAATTAGGTCAGTGTGAACACTGAGTGATGGAAGGGTGGATGCACCAACCTAGTCATGATTTTATAAAATATTGTTGACAAATTTGTGGCAGGTTTAGTTTCTAGTGGGGACAATAAAAAAAACACATAGCTTTCATGTAACTAACATTAGAAAACATGAAAATGAGAAAATAATATCAGCAAGCAAATAAAGTAATTCTGCTGGAATTTGTGTTTATACAATTAACAAGTTGGGGTGGCTTCTGTTAGAAATAGCTTCAGTAGCTGTGAGAAGTCAGAGAATTCACCCATCTGTTATCACAGGGATCTGTACTAGGTCCTCTGAGTAAAGATAGATTTCAGGTTAGTGTTTTGTGGGACTCCTGATCTTGTGAAAGAGTGAGTATCTGATTCTAGTGCCTTCTCTGATTATGCATTTATTTTTGCTAATTTTGAATTTATTTTCCATATTTCCATAACTTTAATTTTTTATTGAAAATAGTTTATTTTCATATGACCTTCTGATTACAGTTTCCTTGTGGTGATATTGTGTTCCCCAATATATTGTGCACCATAATAAACTTATCTGGGGTCAGAACAGAACAGCCACTAGACAGACATAAAAGCCAGAAAATGGTGGCACTCATGCCTTTAATCCATCTGGATCTCTGTGAGTTCAAAGCCACACTGGAAAAAGCCAGGTGTGGTTACAAGAGCCATTAATCCCAAGAAGTGATGCCAGAAAGCAGAAAGATATTTAAGGTGTGAGGACCAGGAACTAGAGCTGGTTAAACTTTTCGACTTTTGAGCATCAGTTCAGCTGAGACCCATTCGGATGAGGACACAGAGGCTTCCAGTTTGAGGAAACAGGATCAGCTGAGGAACTGGCAAGGTAAGGAAGCTGTGGCTTCTTCTGCTTTTCTCATCTTCCAGCTTTAACCCAATATCTGGCTCCGGGTTTGATTTAATTAATAAGACCTTCTAAGATTCGTTCTACATTTCCTCTTCCCCAACTCCCTCCAGATTCTCACCATCTCTCAATCTCACAGAAAGTCTAGATTCTTCTCCCCTCTTTTGAAAATAAATAAGAATCCGGGCAGGGTGGTGTTGAGTCACGCCTTTAATCCCAGTACTTGGGAGCCAGAAGCAGACAGATCTCTGTGAGTTCGAGGCCAGCCTGGGCTACATAGTGAGTTACAGGAAAGGCACCAAAGCTACATAGAGAAACACTGTCTCAAAAAACAAAACAAAACAAAAAAAATGAACAACAAAAAAGAAAACAAACAAGAAGTTAATAATAATGGTAATAAAAATAATAGTAATAATAAATAATAAAAAAGGGATATTATAAAAGAAAATAAACCAGAATAAGACAAAACAAACATTAAAAAGAGCCAAAGAAAAAGCATATGTCTATCTATTCTATTTCCCTTTCCCAAAAGATCTGTCTGTTACCTCTGTACCCTTACTTTATACCTATCCATTGTGGTTCTATATAGATTGATTATCATTACCTTCAGAGCTAATATCCACATATAAGCATATATATATTCATATGATATTCATTTCCAAATAATAATTAATTTGATTTAAGGCCGACTCCACAAAATGTAACCCATACATGGTATTGCTTTGGTAACCAATAACCTGAGAGTAGATAGCCCAGGGACTAGGGGAAAAACAAATGATACTGGATTTAAAAAAAAAAATGTAGTGATAAAATGACTACTAATGATATTCTATATTTATAGATCAGTGTCTTGTTCAACCATCATCAGAGAAACTTCCTCTTGCAGCAGATGGGAACAAATAAAGAAATAAAGAGTTGGACATTATGCATAGAATGAGAAAATTGGATCATTCACCACTAAATGGGATATCTCCATCAAATCTCTCACCTCAGAGCTCAGGGAATCCCATGGAAGAGGAGGATGAAAGAGGGTAAATAAAGGTCATGGGGAATGGAAGACACTAAGAAAACCAGGCACTATAAAACCACATGCACATTGCTCACATGAACTCACAAAGACTAAAGCTGAATGCATAGGACCTACGTAGGTTTGTTTTTTTTTTTTTTTGGCTTTTGGCTTTTGGTTTTTCAAGACAGGGTTTCTCTTTGTAGCTTTGTGCCTTTCCTGAATCTCGCTCTGTAGAACAGGCTGGCCTCAAACTCACAAAGATCCGCCTGCCTCTGCCTCCCAGAGTGCTGGGATTAAAGGTATGTGCCACCACGGCCCGCCTACGCAGGTCTTTATCAGGCCCTCTGGACATAGGTTATGGATTGCACTTTCATGTTTTATAGAACTCCTGAGGATGAGTGTGTCTGTAACTCCTGTCCTTCTCTTGCTCTCTTTGCTTTCTGTAGGTTTTCCTTTCCCACTTCAATGTGATAGTTTTTTTATTCTTATCATATTTTATTTGTTATATTAAAAAAATGAATGAATGAACTGATTAATGAAAAACCTTAGCCACTAGGGTATAGGTTAGCAACTGAACTGTCACTTATACCTGTTTATAAAGGGAAATCAATTTTCCCCAATAGAGTGGCATTGGGTATATCAACCACTCAAGGACAGTCATTACATTTAGGAGTGATTTATCAATATATAATTAGACCCCGCAATTTTTGTTTCCTGTGTGATTTTACTTGTTACAGTTTGATTTTTTTTCTTTTTGGGCATGTTTTCTTGCTTTTTCTTTGGGGGTTATTATATTGCCTTTTTGTTTCTTTTCTGAGGAAAAACTTAAAGGTTAGTGGGTCAAAGAGAATCTGAGGGATTTAAGAGAGAAAAAGATATAATCAAACTATATTTCAATTTGAAAGTTATTTTTAGTAATGAAAAATACAATAATAATTTAAAAAACAAAAATCACATGAAACACATATAGGTGCAAAGACACACACACACACACACACACACACACACACACACACACACACACACTGGAAAGGGGCCCTAATTTGAGAGAGAACATAGAGGGATATGTAGAAGGTGAAGAGAGAAAAGGAAAGGAGGAAGTGATATAATTATATTATAATCTCAAAATAGCAAGAATTTAAAAATCAGGAGAGAGAGAGAGAGAGAGAGAGAGATCTACCAGCATGTGGCTCTGCCTCCACTTCCCAAGTACCGGGATTAAAAGTATCTGCCTTTCCAGGCTGACTTTAATTTCTTTAATTTAATTCATTAAAATACTTTGTATACTAATATATGTGACCTACAAATTACCACATGACAAGAGAGACAAAGCCACAGGTAGGTATCTCTTGTCACCAAATTTAACTATCAGTGCCAGGAAGTGAAATTGTAGACCAAAAGAGTCTCATGAAAACTGCAAAACAGCACAGAGCTTTGAAAAATCTATTGGTTGCTCACCACAAACTGATTAAAATGACCTATTGGTGAAGGAAACACCTACATATCTCACTGAATATACAAAAGTCTGGCTTATGCCTACCTAAAGTTCATGGTAATGGAAGTTACTCTGCACACTCCCAGAACAGAAAGCTAAACAGCAAACTGCCTACAAAACCTGAGTTCGTCAATGATGACTTACCTACAAGGTATTGCTGGTGCAATAGTAACACAAAAGTCATGGAGTAAACAACCACTATCTGATTGGAATTAAGGATCAATTCATAAGATGAAACACATGCTCAACACTGTTGGGTGGCCAAGAACCTGAGACTAGATAGGAGGGGGGCTAGAGGAAAACAAAATACAAATGTTCTGCTAAAGAAAAATAAACTTGGCTGAAAGACATTTAAAGAAATGCTCAACATCCTTAATCATCAGAGAAAGGCAAATCAAAACGACTCTGACATACCACCTTACACCTGTCAGAATGGCTACGACCAAAAACACCAATGACAGTCAATGTTGGAGAGGATGTGGAGCAAAGGGAACACTCCTCCATTGTTGGTGGGAATGTAAGCTTGTACAACCACTGTGGAAATCAGTATGGCAGTTTCTCAGAAAATTAGGAATCGAACTACCTCAAGACCCAACCATCCCACTCTTGGGCATATACCCAAGGAATGTTGATTCATACCATAAAGATACATGCTCAGTTATGTTCATAGCAGCACTATTTGTAATAGCTAGAACCTGGAAACAACATAGATGCCTGTCAACGGAAGAATGGATGAAAAAATGTGGTACATAGAGAAAAACAATGAAAGTATGAAATTTGCAGGCAAATGGATGGAACTAGAAAAACTCATCCTGAGTGAGGTAACCCAAACCCAGAAAGACAGTCATGGTATGTACTCACTCATAAGTGGATTCTAGATATAAAATAAATAACAATCAGACCACAACCCATAGAAGCATGGAGGCTATATATATATATAGCATGGAGGTCCCTAGGACAACTGTGGCTTATAATAAATTTCGGTTTTACTAAAAAAAAAAAAGCTCTTTCTCAAAAACCTGCATGATTTATTAATCTTTATTAAGTAACTAATAAATCAATACTTTATTATTTATTATTATATTATAATTTATTATTAATGAATTAATACTTTAATGATTATATTATAATTTGTTATTAATAAATTAATACTTTATTAAGTAATGATGGCTAGTTTTCCCCCACATGATAGCATACAGCTACCTCACTCTGGAACTCAGCTTTTAAAACAACCTAGATGCCCCTCAACTGAAGAATGGATAAAGAAAATGTGGTACATATGCACAATGGAGTACTACCCAGCAGAGAAAAACAATAACACATGAAGTTTGTAGGCAAATGGATGGAACTAGAAAATATCATCCTGAGTGAGGTAACCCAGACTCAGAGAGACAAACTTGGTATGTACTCACTCATATGTGGCTACAAGATGTAAAGCAAAGGATAACCAGACTGCAACTCACAACTCCAGGGAGGCTAGCTAGTAAGGAGGACCCTAGGAAAGACACAGGGATCACCCAGCAATGGAGAAATGGATGAGATCTACAGGAGCAAACTGTGTGTGTGTGTGGGGGGGCGTGTAATGGAGGGCAAGGGTCAGGGGGAAAGAGAGTTTAGGGGAGTGGGAGGTTCAGGCTGAATCAGGAACCGAGTGGGAGAACAAGGAAAGAGATACCATGATAAATGACGGCACCATGGGAATAGGGATAAGCAGAGTGCTAGGGAGGTTCCCAGGAATCCACAAAGATACCTCCACCATAGTCTACTGGCAATGGTCTAGAGGGTGCCTGAGCTGACCTACTATAGTGATTGGATGGCTGAATACCCTGACTGTCATGATAGAACCCTCATTCAGAGATGGAAGCAGATGCCTAGATCCACAGCCTTCTCCCAGGCAGAGCACCAGGAGTCCAATCGATGAGAGAGAAGAGGGATTGTATGAGCAAGAGATATCGAGACCATGATTGGAAAAAGCACCAAGACAACTAGCCAAACTAGTGGAAACACATGAACTGTGGACCAATAGCTGAGGAACCCCCATGGTACTGGACTAGGTCCTCTGGATAAGTGAGACAGTTGATTAGCTTGAACTGTTTAGGGAGCCCCCAGGCAATGGGACTCCATGAGCTGTCTTTTTGGAACCTAGTGCCTATGGTGAGACACTTTGCTCAGCCTTGGTGCAGGGAAGAGGGGCTTGGACTTGCCTCAACTGAATGTACCAGGCTCTGCTGACTCCCCAGGGGAGACCTTGCCTTGGAGGATGGGATGGGGGATGGATTCGCGGGTAAGGCTGGGGGACAGGAGGAGGGAGGTCAGGGGAATCTGAGGTTGATATGAAAAATGAATAGAAGATCTCTTAATAAAAAAATTTTAAAAAAGAAAGAAAAATAAACTGTAAAAGACTCCTAGTGACATTCTGTTAGACTTGCAGATTAATGACTTTGCAATCAGAATCACAGAAACTTCTTCCAACATTAGATAGGAAAAAGTACAGAGACCTACAAGTAGACAAAACAGTGATATAATTTGGAACACTCAGTCCTAAATGGGATGTTGTGTCCTATTCTGGAATATAAGTTTTTCATTTATATTATCTCTTATTTATTATTATTGTTAATCTTTGTGGATGCCTGTTTGTTTTCTAATAAAAGAAAGAAAGGAAAGTCATGGATTTGGGTGGTAGGGAAGTTGGGAGGGGGCGATTAGTTGAAGAAAAACCTTAATGGGAATTGTTTTAGTTAGGATTTCTGCTGCTGTGAGGAGACACTCTAACCATGACAAACTTTATAAAGGAAGACATTTAATTGGGGCTACCTACCATACACTTCAGAATTTTGTTTATTATCATTGTGGTGGGTGGCATGGAGGCACACATGTTGCCCGAGAATGAGCTGAGTGTTGTAAGTATTGATCCTCAGGCAACAGAAAGTGAACTATCACACTAGGCATGGCTTGAGCATATAGGAGACATGAAAGCCCACTTCCACAGTGACATATTTCCTTCAACAAGACCACACCCAAGGCAACAAAAGCCACAACCCTAATAAGTGCCTCTCTTTATAGGGACAGTTTTCTTTCAAACCACCGTAAGACTTCATTGTGTGTATATGTGTGTGTGTGTGTGTGTGTGTGTGTGTGTGTGTGTGGGTATGTATGTATGTATATATATGTATGTATATATATATAATATTTTCAATTAACAAAAGTCTATTCATCATCTATAATTCCAATTTCCTAATCCTAATCATATGAAAGAGAGATGAAAACATATACATTTAAATAATTGCTGGTAACGAACAGTGCACTTCTTTCATTTACCCAATTGTTTCTACACCTTGTATACAATCTCCATTTTTTCCAGCCACTTTTTTCATCATTAGTTTCTTTTGAAAAAAAAATATATTTTGATTATTTATTTCATTTTTCTGTATATTAAAATATATTTCCTTAGTATTAATTTAATATCGCCTCTACTAACAACAAATTACTAAGATGAATGTCAGCATAGTGTATTTTAAATAAACATTTTTTCACAGTGTATTTTTTTTTTTTTTTTTGTTTTTTCGAGACAGGGTTTCTCTGTGTAGCTTTACGCCTTTCCTGGAACTCACTTGGTAGCCCAGGCTGGCCTCGAACTCACAGAGATCCGCCTGGCTCTGCCTCCCGAGTGCTGGGATTAAAGGCGTGTGCCACCACCGCCCGGCCCCACAGTGTATTCTTATTACAGGTTTCCTTCTCCCAACTCGTCCTAGATCCTTCCCACAATCTTCCCACTCATATTCCACACTCCTTTTTCTCACTAGAAATAAAAAGGCATTCAAAATAATGACAATAATAAGATAAAAATGGTTTAGAAGTATCAAGTATTCTGCTCCTTTTTTTCTCCATTCATTTTTCATGCTTTTATTATCATGGGTTCCATCTTTATACATTGTGTTATTTTTATATAGATTTATAATTCCCTCCTTATACATTTCCCATTTAAATCACATAAAATATGAAAGAGGAGTTAAAAACAGTAAATATAATGATATTGGTATTCATATTTGCCTATGTGTCACCTCTGTCAATATGCTCTATTTAATGGTTTGCATTTGCTGTCTATTATTCTGTCATTTCAGTGTGAAGTACTCCCCTAGGTATTGGTTATAAAGCATTTAAGCTACTTTTAATTCCCCTTACATTGCATTTACAAGGAAATGTCATAATTTATCCATCATATTTAGAGAATATTTTTGTGAGATACTGAGTAGGTGCTGTCTGCCTTGTCTTGCTTTTCTCTTGGTACTAAATATGACATTCCATACTTCCAGCTTCAGTCATTTATGTTTAGAGATTAGATTTTAATTTTATTAAAAATTCTTTTTTTCATGAGAAGTGTTTTCTCTTTTAATGCTTAATTTTTAATGTTTTTCTTTGAATTCTGATAATCTGACCACAACGTTCAGTGATTTTATCCACTTTGGTTAAAATATATTCTGTTAAATAGCTTTGATCTTTTTGGCATGTCAGATTATACACACAACTCAGAAAAAAAAAATTGGCCATTTTCACTAACCCTTTTTTTGCTATTTTATAACTTTTTTTTTTGCTGCATATTGTGGATAACTTGTTGTGCCCCTTCTTGGAGATGTGGTGTGATGTAAGTTCTAATGGACTTGGGTAGCAACTCTCCTGATATCTGTAACATCACACTCTTTCTCTCTGGTCACCCTTTCCAGATGACTGGTCACTCTGTTAATATGGCTGCACTTACCATTTGCACCTTTCCTTGGCAGACTTCTCATTACACAAGCGCCTCCAACTTTCAGGGGTTGAAACTATACTTTTATCTTATTTCTGAGACTTGTATACATCATTCTCCCTGAAGCTGTCTGAGAAATCTTAATGTTGCCACTAAATATGTTTCTATCAAAGCTTTCATTTGATGTCCTTATGAAAGCTGTCATGCTGTCATAATTCTTGCATTTTTTATGACTACAGAATAATCATCACATTAGCAACACAAAAAGCCCCTGCCCACTCAGACAGCAGCTAGATCTTTTTGCATCACACCTAGGGTATACTATGAGGACTAGATGGCTATTTGCTGAAACACATGTCCATTGTGAATCTATTCAGCAAGGCACCATGGATCTCCTTTCTTCTTGAAGCATACTATTTCAGTCCAGTTAAAATCATCACACCATTGAGCCTGTCCTGAGTGGGATCTTGAAAGTCTTGTGTTTCTATCAAGCCATCATTCAAAGTTCCATAATTCAGATTAGCTGACTTGGTTTTAATGATCCTAATCTCTTCAACTGGCACAATTTAGTTGGCCCCAACTTAAAAGGTAGTCCTTCTGAGAACAAATCACAGTTTATAAAATCTTCAACTGTAATTTTTGCTTTCAATTCTTGCTGTAAAACCCACTAAAGGCACTAAGAAATAAGCACACACAATCAAGGGCTACTTTGAAATGTATTCCATTTAATTAGCATATCATCTTTAAATTAGATTCCTACAAAGTATTGCAAAATGGCCTTAGTAGAGATAGATTTAGCATATAACAAGAATGTCCTCTGAGCCACTTCCCAATAGACTTGTGGCTGAGTGTTTTGTCTAGTATCTACAATTCTAGTAACATGATGAACATCTGGGCTATAACCAGAGTAGTTGATGAAATGCTGATTATTGCAAATCAGTCTTCTGTAGCCTAAATATTTCCAAATTCCTTCTACAAAGTTATTCCAACCATATATGAAAGCATATTATCAAGAAAAACAACACACACACACACACACACACACACACACACACACACACACACACAAAGTCCTCATAATAGCTGTATGTGGTCTTATTTTGTAATTGTAACACAACAGACAAACAAATGAGAAGCAGAGAGAAGAGGAAGGGCATGGAGAGATTGATGGTTTAAGAGATTTCAGTCTCCATCCTAGAGGGAAAAAGGAATGGTTAAATAGAACAATTCATGTCACACTGGACAAGAAGGAGGTGTAACATACAGTGTTCATGTTTGCTCCTTTACCTCTTTTATTCCATCAGCCTAAAAGATGATGACAGGCTCATTCAGTGCACACCATTCCCTGGATAAACCACAATATATGCACATGTTCTTTACAATCATCTGATCAATTTTTAATACCCAGATATTCTTGGATCTGTGGTCTTCCACTGGAGTGTGGTCCATTATTCAAGGCACAAATCTTAGATAAAATTGTACCTCCCTTTCCTAGCAGGTAACAATTACCACTTGTTAATGACTCAGGGTGGAACTATGTATACAACTTCTCTCCATGATGGAATTTAGTCTGGCTTGGGCTTCCACAGGTTTTGCTCCTGCTGTCTTGGCAGCTGTTAATTCATAAACACAGCTTCCCTGTCATGTCCAGAGGATACTTCCTTATAGTGACTCACTGTCTCTGGCTCATAATTGTTCTTTTCCCTCTTCTGCAATGATCTCTGAACCTTTGCAATTGGGTACAGTTGCATATATATATATATATATATATATATATATATATATATATATATATATATGCTTCTTAGGGATAACACTTTGTAGTTTCTTGTTTTCTGAACATTGACAGGTTGGGAGCCTGTATGTTAATCCCTGTAGCATGAATCTTAAAGGGTCATATTAATAAAAACAATCCTGGAGTCAGATATTGGGGTGAATGCTGGAAGATCAGAGAAGCAGAAGAATCCACTGCCACCTCGCCTTGCCAATTCCTCAACTGATCCTCTTTCCTCACCCAAATGAATCTCAGCTGAACTCTGCTGCTCAAAAGCCTAAAAGCTTAACCAACTCTAGTTCCTTGTCCTCACACCTTAAATACCTTTCTGCTTTCTGCCATCACTTCCTAGGATTAAAGTCTAGCTGTTTCCAGTGTGGCCTTGAACTCACAAAGATCCAGGCAGATCTCTGCCTCTGGAATGCTAGGGTTAAAGGTGTGTGTGCCACCACTTCCTGGCCTCCATATCTAGTGGCTGTTCTGTTCTCTGACTCCAGATAAGTTTACTAGGGTGCACAATATTTTGGGGAACACAATATCATCACAAATCCCCATCTGCAAATGTAAGCTTGTCAGACAAGGATTGAGAAGTGCATTGATCTTTGGGTAAAATGACAACATTAGGATTTGTGTTAATAGTGTGTTACTTTAGCAGGATAATAACAGGAGGCTCCTTCTGAGGGCCTATGTCCTGTTTGACCATAAGTTCTTGACCTGATATTGAATTCATCTTATATGGTGGGATTAAATGTAACCGTAAATTAATTATCCATTTCTAGATGTTTTAAGCTAATCAATAATTTCATATGCCTCATATTCTAATTAGTGAACAATCCCCTTGGGTTTTATAATGTAATACTGAATCCAATCATTTTGTTTTTATTAAATTTTAAGTTTTTGCTTCATTTATCTAACTTTCATTGCAAATTTTCTATCAGATAAGTTCTTAAAAAGAAAAACCATAATTCATTTGAAATTTTCTTTTCTAAAGTTTCCTTTGTTCTACTGATTTTCCATAAGTTGCTTTAATTTCTTAAATGGTTTTCTACATTTGTTTCTGTTGTTATACTGTATGTAGAAAAATTAATTTAGAGAAATAATTGAGAAAAGATACAGCTATTCATCACATACTGTGTTTCTCTACCGTTATGAAATTACTTCTTTGTCAAAATCAGACCTTCGGGGCCTCAGTCTATTTTGACAGAGTTCATTATGCTATGCTCCTCTTACAGCACGTAGAAACAAGTCCATCTCCTCTTTTTTCTTGGATGTCTGGTAAAGGCTCCACTACACCTCCTGGTTTTCAGCTGCAACCTTCAGATTATGGAATGTCTGTGGAAGCAAGAGTTTCCATTGATGGCTTTTCTTTCTCAATTCTGTGTCATTCTAAAATACTTATTGATAATTATTTATATTTCAACTTTTTGTGACTTCATTTTTTCCAAGAAAATGAATGTGAGTTATGTTCAGTAACCCAGTTATTCTGATCTAGAAGAGATGACAGTATTTGTCTTCTATCAAAGCGTTTATTTTCCCAATATTTAACCAGGACATGAATCTAAGAGTTTGGAAACAATGATACATACCCATGTATTGTTTATAACAGTAAAGTCATTAAGTAAATGACCCATTTGTTTCAATGTGATGCACTTTGTGTATATGTATGTATACCTGTGTATATATGTATATATGTACACTTGTACATGTATGTGACTGTGTGTGTGTATATATGTGTATGTGTGTATGTGTATGTGTCTGTCTTATTCTGAGTACATTCTTGTAATTTAGTTCTTCAATTTGAAGTCAAATCAATATTGATCTCAATATTTTCAGAAGCCTGATTTTGTCTTATAGTTCTTAACACTTTGAAAGCAAATTAAAATTACCAGAAATTTATGTGTTAACTTAAGAAGATATCATGAGTAATCAACTAAATTAAAGGGAAAATTTTGAAAAATATATTAAATATTACATGTTAAAGTTAAAAACTTTCTTTTTTTATTAGAAAGTAAAGGGGAAGTGCTCTGGGATGCCTTTCTGTACATTGTAAATATGTGTTGTTCTGATTGGTTGATAAATAAAGCACTGATTGGACAGTAACCAGATAGGAAGTATAAGCAGGGCAAACAGACCAGGAGAATTCTAGGAAGAGAAAGGCTGAATCAGGAGTCATCAGTTAGACACAGAGCAAGCAAAATGACAAGGCAGAACTGAGAAAAGGTACCAAGTCACATGGCTAAACATAAATAAGAATAATGGGTTAATGTAGGTGTAAGAGCTAGTCAGTAATAAGCCTGAGCTAAAAGCTGAGCAGTTATAATTAATATAAGCCTCTGTGTTTACTTGGGGGATGCAAGTGGGAAAGATTTGTCATGACCTCTGGCCAGGACTCAGGAAAACTTCCAACTACAATTACAAGAAATATCCTATTCAGTTAAATTTGGAATGTGGAAGAAAACAATACAGCATATGTCTCTCAGTCATCATGACTTTTTGCTTTTAAATATTTCTGAATGTATAAAGGATCTTGACTCAATTTCATAATAACGTGTCTCTGAGAAGCTTTCAAATCATTGCCTTCCCATTTTCAGGATCATCCCCCTTTCTGATAAACCAATGGAGTTACAGAAGCTACACATCTCAAATTGTGCCACTTGTGGGCTTCTAAATGCAGAAGCATCCAAGTGCCAAATGTGAGAGGGTCCTAACACTTAGACTTTCTGTCCTTGAAGTCAGAGATAAGTTCTGGATCTTAACTTCAAAACAGTGCACACTACATTATTTTTATGAGCATATATATAAAACATTTTATATTATACAATTCATATCCTTTTGAAAAGGAAAGTGATATAACTTAGTTTTCTTTTGCCTTGGGCAATATGCCACTGTTTGATTTATCTTTTGTACTTGTCTTTCTTTTAACAATATGAACTTTTTCCTCAGACAAGTGCAATGCTGTGTTTGACCCCACAGGGAAATGAATTTCTTTTTAAGGAATGTGTACAAAGTACTTAATAAGTCATGTCATTCCATGATTTACTGTATATTATACTTTCAGTGACTACAGTTAACTTTCTCGGTCTCTAGATGCCAACATTTTAATGAAAACAAGACATTTTCAACAAAATGTCAGAAACAAAGTGATCAAAGTGCTCTGGGAGCCGTTTGGCAACTGTGTGAGCTTTGAATTTCCTATTCGCTTTCCAAAACATTCACTTAAAAAGCGTTTATTGAAGCTGAACTGCCTTTATCAGCCTGATCAGAGCTCCATAAAGAGCATGCATGATTCAACTGCCTTTCCAAGCTTTAAAAAATATAACTTTGATATATGCCTCGCAAGTGCAGCACAATAGTTTTCATGCTCACGTTTGTTAAGATTTAGTGCCGCCATTAAAGAACAGAAGGGCTCTTTGGTGGCAATCCTCAGACATACCAAATATCCCAAAGCAAAACCTTCTACAAATCAGAGATTAAGACACTGACAAAAATTTCCACTTGATTGCAGTTTTCTCCTTTAAACCTTATATCAGGAGTGACTATCTTTTCGATCAAATCTTTCAGAGAGGTGAATAGATATCGCCCCCCAGAAGAAAATATCAACTGAGAGATAAAAAGTGACATTTTATGTGCCTTGTCCAAG
Organism: Peromyscus leucopus; assembly: GCF_004664715.2. Lineage (NCBI taxonomy): Eukaryota > Metazoa > Chordata > Mammalia > Rodentia > Cricetidae > Peromyscus > Peromyscus leucopus. Next base: position 29,651,867 of record NC_051070.1, read on the forward strand.
AGTCAGTCGATTTATTTAAAAGACAGTGTGTGAGTCTGACCTATACATGCAGTTAGTGGCATGTCTCTTGTCAAGTATTGATCACTTGAGTCTTTACTGTTTGCCTACTGGAATGTAGCTAATAATCTCTTTTTATTTAGTTTGTGGCTTTGAATTCTTATCATGGCTTTGCTGATTTCTCAGGGACCTATTAGATCTTGCTTTTGCTGTGCAAATGGCTATGGAAATTAAGCTTGCTGAGGCACTTTTCCTGTGCAAACACTCTTTGTTTTCCATCAGTTCATGTGTCAAGTGGTTTGCATGCAGAACAGGGTAACTTTGGAAGCAGCTGGGCGCCATCAATCTTCATGACTTTGCTGTATACACTATTTCACCTCTACCTGGTTCAGTGGGTGATTGTAAAGGATGGCTGAGCAATCAAGCTGTTCCTTGTGACTGACATAGGCAATTCTATCTAACTCACCTCAGAACTGCCGGGTCAATGCTGGGCACTAAGAAAATTGGACACTAGGTGATGTGGCAAAATGTCCTTCACATTTTAACACGCTGCTCGTTTATTTTTGGATTCACACTTGTATTTTTCAACTTGATCCACAAGACTAAAAAAAAAGTTTGTTTTTCTTTTGTTGTACATTTAAACATATAATTTGTTAAAAGAATTTATAAGGTTACTATAATGCCTTTATTTCCTGAAAGACATTATTTGTCATGGAATCTAAGAGAGAAATTTTCTAAAATACATATATTTGTAGAAGCAATTATGCTTCCTTTGTTTATATTTTAAAATTGTCTACAATAAATACACATCATTCATTTTTCAAGATATTAGTTAGTATAGCTTGATAAAATAAAACAATATGTAGTATGTTACAAGGAATGTTTTATTTCATAAAATATTATTAGTATAAGTATCTATGTTCAGATGTGTTTCAACGTGTATTTGTGTATTAGTACAGGTGTAGAAAGATACATTAAATAGTTGGATGTAGAAATCTAGATATATAAAATACTTGTTGTTCTAACATAAATATACTTAATAAATTGATTCAAAGTATTCAGAAGCTTACAATACAATATGGCATGTATATCAATCCCATTTCATAGTTTAAAAGAAGCAAAACAGTAGCTTCATGTTTCATTTTGTCTATATATAATAGGTCCACATTTTCACTTTATTTTCTTTTGAAATGATAACAAAATCAAATGGTTTCATTTTTAAAAAGATTTACTTTATTTTAAATTATGTACCTACATGTGCATAATTGTGAAGGTAGATTCTCATGAAGAATAGAAGAGGTTTTTGACCTCCTGGACCTAGAGGTACAGAAAATTGTATGCCACCAGACTGGGAACCCATTGGTGAAATTATTAAGGCAAATCATGTAGTTAAAAGGGAGGTTTATTTTGTGGGGTAACTCAAAAATGAAGGGATAGGTATCAGGGTCTGGGGAAGATGTAGTGCAGTGCAGCAGTGTTCTCTGGAGAACTCTGCTCAGTTTACCTCCAGCGTCTAGGGTCCAGGAACCAAGTGAGCCAGCCCATCAGGCTCTCCGGTCTTGAGGGTCCTCTTTCAGCCCTGGCTTGTAGGCGTGACAGTTACCTAAGCCTCAATAGGGGTTGGAACTTCCAGTCCAAAGCTGGAATGACTACGTATTACATCTCCCCGTTTTGTCTAAATAAGAAGGTTCTAACTTAATACAAGACTATATACAAAGGAATGGTTATCAAATATTGTCCAGGAGTAATGAGAGATAATGACCTAGATAAGATCGAACTACAATCAATGCGAATAATATCAAGCAAGAAACACATACTAAAATCCAGAGAAATCTAGAGCGTTGGTAAATGGCGTGTTACAAAGATCCTTTCAAAAAGTGTCCTATCCTAAAGAACCTGAATCTGATACTTAATATGTTCTATCTAAGATATTATATATACTAAGTTGTAACTATAACTGCTAGTGTTCATTCCAGAGCAGTATGTGGCCTCATTCACTAATCCATCTCTCCAATTCCTCAAGATAATTTTTTAAAGATCTCTAATAATTAAGAAAACAGGAAAACAGTGCAGTCATGCTTTTATTTGTGAATCATTCATGCCTCTCATTTTTATTTTTTTATCCAAAACTAGGACCATATTATGCTTATGCAATAGTGAGAATAATGAGGGAAGGAACTAAGTTTCAGCTACACATGTACATGTCATAATCAACTGTAAAAATGAAAAAATAACTCTTACAAAATTAGTAAACAGTATTTACTACTGTGAATGTTATAATACCAGAGTTTAGAAATAAATATATGCTGAAAACTTTGGGAATACCTCCCAAAAGTATGATATATGAATTCTGAAAAGGTAAACAAAGTCAGGATAGAGTAAAGTGTGTGTGTGTGTGTGTGTGTGTGTGTACATGCACGGTCTTGTTTGTAGAACCACTAAATATATATATATATATATATATATATATATATATATATATATATATATATATATAATCCTTGGTGATAAACTACAAACAAAAGTTACTAATTAGAATATAAAAATTGTGTTTAGTCTACAATACCAGAAAACAGAACAATGTGTGAGGGATTGAGTTCTGAGGGGTTCTGTTAAGAAGTAATTTATTGATTTAGGTGCATTGACCTGGAATAGTGTTTCACAACTTGGAAAATGCATCATTACACAGGGTAATCCTACTGGGTAAAAACATAGAAGAATTGAGGCCTAATCAAATGATATTATGTCAGGGTTTCTTTCCAAACAGTGAAAGAGGTAATTAAAATACTAAGAAACTGTTCTGGGTAGAAAGGCTGTTTTATGTGATTAGATGACTATGCTGCAATGTAAAATCTAGATAGTCCACCACTTGTCATGTATTTTTGAGAACGTGGTAGAGAGAGGAATTTCATCATCCAATTGGTCTATGGGAGTTTGTCCTGTATGTTATACCTGCCAATGGAAGAGGACATTGTGACCTGAGTTTTCTGAGACCAATTAGGCTAAGAGGACACAGGAACAATGGGACAATGGTACCCCTGTACTGGCAGATAAAAATAGACATAATTTTTGTGAAATGTGACATAGTCAATGAGTAACTACAGAAGCTCATTTCACAGTTTAACATTGCCTCCCATAATGATAGAATATTGTATCTCAAAAAAAAAAAAAGGAAAAGAAGGAAGGAAGAGATAACAAAAGAAAATGAACACCACACAAGGATCAGCCCATTCTTGTACTCAGTTTAATTAAAAGATTAGTGACTCCACAGGAGAGCTATGAAACCAGTGTGTCTCTCTTAGTTCTTCAGACATAAAGTACATTCAGAGTCCTTAAGGTAATACTAGGAAGTATCCTGTTCTGCACCTATAACTCATTTATCTGTGTAGCAGAGAAGGGGAATACTTAAGTATTGTTGATAACTGTAATCATCTAATAATAACTGAGACTCTGGAGAATAATAACTGCCCTTTGGTTAAGTTAAAATAATATACAAATAAGAAATTGAATATTGCTCAAATTAAACTATTTCTGTGAATTCTGTATTGTACTCAGAGGCTGTGTTTCCAGTTCATGAATCCATAATTAGAACAAACATAAATGGTAATTGGCACAAGACCTCTGGGTTATGTGGTAAGAACATATAATAGCTCTAGTACCTGATCTCAGCCCCCAACTATCTTCCAATAAAAAATAAAACAATTATAAATGTCTTATTACCACTTTTCAGAGATATACAAGAAGTGGTAGAGTTTTGGTCACATCCACATTTAACTCTCTAGAGAAAGTGTGAAGAATGACAGTAGATTAGTGCAGATAGAAACCAAAATACTGTCCTCAGTTCCTTCCACCAGCCAGGCAGAGGGACTTTCCTACAGCATATTAACACAACCTTTGGTTGCTACTACGTCATCATTCATTTTGAAATATGTTTTGTTGGCTTTTATTTCCTTTTCAGTTGAGTGGATAAGGAAACATTCCCACTTCTATGTAATATGCAACTCTGTCCTACACTTCAACACATGGGTGAGGCTGCCCTCTTGCCATTTGTATTGAGTTCAAAGAATTTCACATTCCTTCCTTGTCTACTGTAGAATATTATTTTAAGATGTGTTACATTTATTCATGGTGTGGAACATTTGTTTAATTGTAGGCAGAAGTTTCTCTCTCACCTGCCTGTTCCCAAATACCCGGCAGCTGCTTCCCAAACAATTGACTTGGAGGTTTAATATGATTTATTAATACTCTCTGGTAGCTCAGGCTTATTACTAACTAGCTCTTACACTTAAATTAACTCATAATTCTTATCTATGTTTAGCCACGTGGCTTGGTATCTTTTCTAAGTTCGACATTCTCATCTTGTTTCCTGTGTGTCTGGTTGGTGATCCCTTGACTCTGTCCTTCCTCTTCCCACAATTTTCCTAGTATAGTTACCCTGCCTATATTTCTGACCTGACTACTGGCCAATCAGTATTTTATTAAACCAATTCAAGTGGCCAGTCTATACAGTGTACAAGATCATTATCTCAAATTATTTCCTTTTTTATTGTCTAATTAAAAAGGAAGGTTTTTTCTGTTTTTCATTTTTTTAAGAATTTTTTTTATTCATTTTACATACCAATCAAAGATCCCTCTTCCCTCCTCTCAAAAAGGAAGGTTTTTAATCTTATTATGTAAAATAAAAACAGTTATTAAGTAAGAATTACAGTAACAATATCCAATCCATTTGCATTTGGTAAAGTTAGAGAAAATAATTATCTATCTTATCTTGGTGAGTCTAAAGTTTTGTATCTAATTTATATTTTACTTTAACTAAAGAAAAATATAACTAGTCTTCAACTAGTCTAGTTGAAGACTAGGCTCAGTGTGCCAGGCTTTGCTGACTCCCCATGGTACACATTGATTTGGGGGATGTGGGGTGGCTTTGGAGAGAGGGCTGGGAGATGAGAGGAGGAGGAGGTGGATCTGTGGGTGGTATGTGGAGTGAGTAGAAAATTTCTTAATAAAGAAAAATGGGGGGGGAGTGGAATGAAGAGAGTAGTTCATATTTGAACTAGCCTAGTTCAAATATGTCTAGTCTTCAACTCCATCAAAGACTCCAGAAGGATGTAATGTTACCTAATGACAGGAACATCAGGCTGCCTGGACAGTCACCCAGAGTTCCTCTGCAATGTTGGGGCATCCATCTTCAGCCTACAGGCCTAGCATGTCTGAAAGACTTATCTGTGAAGCAGGATTTTTGGAGGACTCTCCTACCTTGTCTTGGCAAATGTCTGTAGCAACTTTCTTTTCTGTCCTGCTTATCCAATTTGTACAGCCTACTCTCAGCAGGCAAGGCAAGAGTAGTTTCTTTGCCCACATGGCCAGCTTTTGCCATAAAGAAAACAAATTCCATATGGAGTTTCTTCAATGCCCATCATCCTCTTTTTAGTAATTGGTGGTGCCAGGAGCAGACCTGTCTCACTGTCCGCAAATGTCTAAGTTTTCGAAACATTTCAAATGCCATATACTATAGGTCTTGGGAGTGTTAGAAGACTGCCTATCTGTAATATATCTCTGTATGACCTTGGAAACACAGCTAACATGACTACAAATTTGCTATTAGAGATGAGTACTAATATATATATTTAAATATATATTACATTTTCAAATGAGCTGAATGAATATAAAATGCTAAACAAGAGTAAAGCTATTCATAAAGTATAAAAAATTAACATTAAATTTGTATCAATAGATCCAAGCTTTTCTTTAGTTCCTTTTCACAAGTTGGAAACTTTACTGGGTAGGAATTCGTCCTGAGCTCACCACTCCCTTCATTCCACTACCCCCCCCCATTTTTCTTTATTAAGAAATTTTCTACTCACTCCACATACCACCCACAGATCCACCTCCTCCTCCTCTCATCTCCCAGCCCTCTCTCCCAAGCCACCCCACATGCCCACATCCCCCAAATCAATGTGTCCCATGGGGAGTCAGCAAAGCCTGGCACACTGAGTCTAGGCAGGTCCAAGTCCCTTCCCACTGCACCAAGGCTACCCAAGGCGCCACACCACAGGAACTCAAATCCCAAAAGCCTGCCCCTGCACCAGGGATGGACCCTAATCCTCCTACCTGGGCGCTCCCCAAACAGTTTGAGCCAAACATCTGTCTTCCGTATCCAAAGGGTCTAATGAAATCTTTTTTATATAAGATAATGTTTTCGAAAGCAAAGTACAATAATGGCTATAAACATTCTTTCCCTTTAGATAATTGTGAAAATTACCACACAATTTTGAAAAAGAAAGTGACTTGTTCTTTGTAAGAAATTATCCAATAGACTAAAAAATATGCCATCCTGTTCTCTCATAAATTTACAGCATTAGCAGAAAATATAATGTAGTTGCAGAATTATTTCATAGGGTGCTGAGGGGCACCTGACAGGTGAGCACTAGAGAGAGAGAGAGAGAGAGAGAGAGAGAGAGAGAGAGAGAGAGAGAGAGAGAGAGAGAGAGAGAGAGAGCTAACTTGAAACATCTAGGTGTCCGGATTAGAACCATTACTCCTAAGGCCAGGAATTATCTTTACTTCCATAGCAAAATAGTGAGGGTAGGTGCCTTTTTGATCCTCTTCTACTCAGATCTCTTTTTCCGCAAAGACGTGAACTGAGTATTCTCTTAAAATTGAGATGCTGTTATGATCCTAATGTTTTCCAAATAAGCAGAGTTATCACATTAATAGACAATCCCCATCGTGTGTGTGTGTGTGTGTATGTGTGTGTGTGTGTGTGAGAGAGAGAGAGAGAGACAGAGAGACAGAGAGACAGAGACAGAGAGGAGGGAGAGAGAGACAGGGGAGGGAGAGTAGAAGGGAAAGAGAAAAGGAAAGAAAGAGGAGGGGGAAGAAAGATAGGAGGGAGGGAGAGAGGGAGGAGGAGGGAATGAAGGAAGAGGGAGGGAAAAAGGGAGGGAGGGAGAGAGAGAGAGAGAGAGAGAGAGAGAGAGAGAGAGAGAGAGAGAGAGAGAGAGAGAGAGAGCGCATGCACACAAGACTTAATGTTTTGGAACATTAACTTCTTCATTTTGAAATTTCAATCCTACCGCAGTATTTCCTGATGGGGCCTCTGTGAAATGATCAGATTTAAATAAAATCATTATAAAAAATTTTATCAATAAGCTAAAATACATACCAATGTAAAATATGTAAGATTAATAGTTGTGGTTTTTTATTAAATTAGATTTAATAATCTATCTTTTCCCCCATCATTTCTCTATTATTTAATGATACAAAGATATGTTGTATTCTTTCATGTTATACTTGTTTAACTCTGTGAAGCTGTGTTACTGTGTCTGTCTAAAATAGCTGATGCTCTGACAAAGAGCTGAATGGCCAAAACCATGGCAGGAGAAAGGGTAGGTAGGGCTGTCAGGCAGAGAAAATTTACAGAAGGAGAAATATGGAAGGTGAAATGAAATATGGAAAAAGAAAGAGTGAGAGAAAAGGAGAGGAGGATGCTATCGGCCAGTCACCCAGCCACATAGCCAGCCACGGAGGAAGATTAAAAGTAAGATATACAAAAGTAAGAAAAGGAAAAAGCCCAGAGGAAAAGGTAGATGGGATAATTTAAAATTAAAAACCTGGCAAGAAACAAGCCAAGTTAACACCAGACATTTATAACTAAGAATAAGATTCTGTGAGTGATTTATTTGGCAGCTGGGTGATGATCCCCCCAAAAGAGCAAAAACAATCAATATTTGTCCATCAGACAATCAAATAGAGTCGCTTTATATTATGTGCTGTTATCTCAAAACTGGAGAGACATAGGAGAAGATCAAATTTTAGAGGCCAGCCTGAGCTACCCAATAATTCTCAGGGATACCTGGTCAATAAGAGAACATATCTATGTGGGAAAAATAATATAACAGACTACCTAATGGGAAACACAGTGCGCTGTTACTCTTCTGTGGAATGTTACCCCTGCTGTGATATGCCTATAAACCTAGCAGTCTGGAGAGAACCAATAGGGTAAAAAAATGAATCCATTGCAGACATGAGTTAAGTTGCCTTTCAAAGAAAATTTTCCAGTATTTTATATTCCACATCACAAAGGAGCTGTGTCTAAGACACAGATTGATTCCCTGAAGCCACTGTTTCACATCTGATGAAACTGCTCCACTCCACACAGTGAGCATTGAAAGTCACTGTCAGTTCGTGTCACAGGCTGAGCAGAGAAGCACTTAGACATCTTTCCTGTTCAGGGTGTGACAGGAGGATGAATATTCAATGAGACTAATTGTATGTAAATATGGGAAGCATTTGAAATATCAGTCTTGTAAAGAAGACTGAGGTAAGACTCCTGTTTACAGTAAGCATTTGGCTTGTTTTTTAGAAAAACACGAATAAGAATTATAGGCCATTGAATGAGCTTTAAGAGCAACATTCAGGGATTACTATGGATAAACAGGGGTACAGAACAAAAGTACAAGAGAACTCATAGTAGATGTAAGTGGTTTGATTAGAAAATTGCAACAGTATAAAGACAGACAAATGAAGGTGAGGTGTGAAAACTATTTATTTTATTTAATAGTTATTTATAGGGCTTTTAATGATATTTAGGCCACGAAGTTCAACATGTCAAAAAATTAAATAGAATAGGCTCCATTCAATAACTTCCTTTTCATAGATGCAAAACAGTCTCTGGCTTTTGTCACCTACCAAGCATATCCTGGCTTTCAGTGGTGTGTTTACAGCATGTCTACTATGGCTGTACCTGTTAACAAAGCAGGTGGTGCTATCTGCTTATTTATGAGGGCTACAATAAGAAAAAAATTGAATTTATTGAAGGACAGAGATAAATATTTTGTTCTGAAAAGTAACTTGCTATCTATTTTTTTTAAAAAAACTGTGCTTAGGGGAGCAGAGAAAAGAAAAGGTGAAATCTGTGAAATGTCAAGAATAATTAAGAAAAACGATAGTGTTAAATACAAACAAAGAAAATACATCTATCCTCCTATGGTCTTTTCTTCCCATTTTCTCCCTTAGTGGTAAATGTCATTTCTAATTATTTAAAGAGCCATATAATTTTTAGGTAATTTTATGTGCATCCTTGATAAAATTAAAGTATAAATACATTCCTATGCATTATTTTATCGAGGAAATTAAAAATTCACTCTCTTTGTAATAAGGGAATGAAAATTCATTTAAAAATAGCCAAACAAACAACAATACAAGCAAATTACATCAGCTTTCCAAAAAGAATGACTGAATTCATCTTTCGAAATTTTTATCCTTAAAGTCCTATTTGATTATTTTAGAGTTCAGATACAATTTATCATTATATACATGCATTTGCCAACTCTGACAACATGAGTTCAATCCCTGGTACCTACCTGATAGATGGAGATAACTGCGCTTCCCTAGTTTTACTCTGCCTGCTGTACATGTGACAAAATGAACATACACACACACACACACACACACACACACACACACACACACACACTTTCGCATACACACACAGTCACACACACACTCTCTCTCTCTCTCTCACACACACACACACACACACTCTCACACACACAAACACACACACTAACACAACAAACTAAACTAATTTCAAACCCATTTTGAACTTAAAATTTTCTCTAATAAAGCATTAAATGTAAAATAATTAACAGATGACAAAAGAACAAAATAGCTCTTTTAAGTAATACCTATAAATAGTAACACGGCTTAAAATAAAACTGCTCAGAAAATAAGTTTTATAATCTATGTGATCAAAGATGTATGATTTAAAAGGAAGTAGCATATTAATTTTAAATTATAGATCCTTTGATTTTTCTTGTTTGTTTTTGTTTTTTGAGACAGGGTTTCTCTGTGTAGCTTGCCTCGAACTCACAAAGATCTGCCTGCCTCTGCCTCCCAAGTGCTGGGATTAAAGGCGTGCTCCACTACCGCCCAGCTCAGATCATTTGAAAAATGATTACTAAAAATGTAAATTTTATAGGAGAAAAGATGTAAAACCCCAATTAATTTGAGAGAATATAGAGACAGTAAATGATATGAAATTGAATTACCTATTATATTTAATATTATATTATATATAATATATAATAATTTTATATTAATTATTGATCTTCACTTACTAAAAATTTGTTGTGAGAATATATAGATCCAAAGTGATGACGACACATCCTATCATGTTTTTGTGAATATGTCTAAAACATGTACCATGGTATACTGTGAAATCTGTGCTTAAGTGCATTAAAATTTCCCAAGTTTTGCAGCTATAATTCATCTATGAACATCCACATAACATATTTAGAATGATAGAGGAGTCATGTAAAATAACTAAAATACTTACTTTTTTAAAAATAAATTTTATTGTGCATAACTGAAATTTACAGAATAATTATGAGCGACTTGCTGATAGGGAAAAGTTTACCACAAAGAATCTCAACATCATATCTATCATCTTTTGGAACAACAACATAAAAATCTCTTAATAAGAATTTTTAAGACTTGAAATAGAAATATGGAGAATGAAAAAGGCAACCATGAGTATTTCTGGCAAAGAAAAAATAAAAGGAATGTCAGGTACATGTTCAGAGTGGCAGAAAGTGTATGCAGTATGTTGAACTGAAAAACCAAAAGAAAAAATAAAAGCATTGTGGGATGGAATTAGTAAAGAGGTAGAAAGTGAAAACTTTGAAAGTTTTCCATCCTATACAGTAACTAGATTGAATGTATATGTATGTACTTAAAAGGCATCAAATACTTTTCAAATTGTTTAAAAAATTTTTAAAGCAAAGTGGTACACAAATTACAAGTGTAGAGATACAGTGTAGATGAGAAATGTATTTATAGTTAATCTACTGTGGAAAAATATAAACATTTCTTGTATTTATCCAGAAATTTGGATTAAAAAAATAAAAGAAAAACCCCAATAATTATTTCTTTTATATGATGATGTTAAGGGATACTACCTGACTAGAGAAAATGGTATGAATAACATTTAATCTTTATGATTACAGTTTTGTGTGTCCTGCTTTGCCTGTATCTCTGGCTTTCTGTTGCTACCAATGCAGTTATTCGTCACTATTCAGTGTCTCAAGTTGCCAAGTTACTTGGTTTATCATTTGATAGCTTTAGTTCTATATTTATGTGTCTATTTATGTTCTACTTTTTTGTAGCATTGAAATCACGGATAAATGTATAAGTGCAAGACACATAGGAAAACTAGTATAATGAGAGCAAATTTACACTTTTAACCCAGATTTGAAGGTTTTCTTCTCTGGGTGTTTAACTAAGGAGTTTAAAAACATAAAACTTGCCTGGCGGTGGTGGCGCACGCCTTTAATCCCAGCACTCGGGAGGCAGAGCCAGGTGGATCTCTGTGAGTTCGAGTCCAGCCTGGGCTACCAAGTGAGTCCCAGGAAAGGCGCAAAGCTACACAGAGAAACCCTGTCTTGAAAAAAACAAAAAAAAAAAACAAACAAAAAAAACAACAAAAAAAAAACACATAAAACTTGTGATCTTGTTAGTTTTGATCAGAACATAAACAAGTCTGCTTTTCTCATATACCGACTGGGTGTTCTTTTCTATCAAGTTGAATATTTGAATATGAGACCTTGTGACAGATAGACACTTTGATCTTAATAGTAGACAAATTTTTAAAAATTTCTGACATCTCTATATTTTCATGAATAACAATTTTTAAATACTTTATCCATTGAATTACATATAATATATACATAGAGAGAAATAGAACAAAATACATGTATAAAAATGACAAAGATACAGTTCTTATAGGTATTTTATTACGATGACTCTGATTAAAACAAAATACTTAATTAAAAAGATCCTCTCTATTTTTAGTATATTTAGTGGTAGGACTGGGTTGCATTCGACTGAGCTGTTGGCTAAGAGTGTTCCGTGGGAATCTCCAAACAACCCAGGTGGTTCCTAAGACAAAAGATTGTTCTCCACAATCTGACAGCAGGGTCCCATTGCTGAGGACAGCACTCACACAACTCATTGGACAGGAAGAAGTTGAGCTGGTACATGTATGGAGACTTCATGGTGATGTTTTAGTCCCAGAGGCACTTTGCATGCTACGTAAAGAGAAATGAGAAATCTGGACACGAAACCAGCCACAAAAAACCTGCAAACTATGCTAGGACAACGGTGGCACCAAACTTATGGGACTAGCCAACCAATGCCTAATTCGGCTTAAGGTCCACAAGAAAGACCAATACCTGCCTGATACTGCTTGCATAACCAACAGCCAAAAACTAGATAGCCCAGAGACCTAGGGTAAAGCTAAACATTATTAGTCTAAAAATTATCAGTATTGGAACTCCTCTACATATAGATCAGTGCCTTATACAGTCCCCATCACAGAGGCTTCCTCCAGCAGCAGGTGGGAAGAGATACAGAGACCCATAGGCAGACATTATGTAAAAAGAGAGAGAGTCTAAATGAGAGGTATCCATCAAATCCCTCCCTTCATAGCTCAGCTCATCCTATGAAGGAGGAGAGGGAAAGATTTTGAGGCAGAGGGAATGGAGGATGCCAGGAGGACAAGGGCCTCTGAATCAATTAAACAAGTTGTATATGAGCTCACAGGGACTGAAGCAGCGAGCAAGAGGTCTACATGAGGTTTCATCAGATCCTCTGCATATATTTTATATCTATTAGCTTAGTATTTTTATTAAGAATTTTTTATTCATTTCACATTCCAGTCACAGATACCCCTCTTTCCCTCCCCCTGTCTAGCCTTTGCCCCCAACCCACACCCCATTGCCTTCTCTGAAAGGCCTGCCATGGGGAGTCAGCAGAGCCTTACATTCAGTAGTGGCAGGCCCAAGCCCCTCCCCCTGCATCAAGGTTGCACAAGGTGTCTCACCATAGGTAATTAGCTTAGTATCTGTATGGGACTCCTGATTGTGATAACAAGAGGGTCTCTGACTCTTGTGCCTACTCTTGGGACTCTTTACCTCCTATTGAGTTGCCAAGTCCAACTTTAATAAGATGTTATTATCCTAGTATATTTTATTTTGTCATGTTTAATTGTTATCTCTTAGATGCCTGTTCTTTTCTAATGAGGGACAGAAAGGAGAGGATCTGGAAGGGAGGGGAGATGGAGAAGGACTGTGAGGAGCAGAGAGAGGGGAAACTAAAATCAAGAAATATTATATGATAAAGCATCTATTTAATAAAAGGAAAAATAGAAAAGAAACTGATGTGAGGTAGTTATAGTGTCTAATATAAATTAATATATATTTGATACTCAGAATCTCAGTACAATATGCATGAATATTCAATTTTTAGATTTTGCTAACATCACTAGAAATATAAAACTTTCCAAAGAAAAGTAACTAAGTTCCTTGTGTTGATATTTTAGATGAAAAATGTTGAAAAAGAAAATATTCATTTGTTCATCAGAATTCTTGATTCTGCAGCTATTTTTCATGAGGCTCAGAGGATGGAAACCTGGAGTAACTATTTAGCCTATCATGTGTGTTCCAGTATGTGTACTTCGAGGCTGAAGACTTCACAGTTGAATAGGAAATGAGGTATGTATCAACACAGTATAATTCCTTGGGAGAACCATGGTTTGGATTACGTGTAATATTTTATGTAAATATACAAATAATGTATTTTCAAGAAATCATAGGAATAATACAAAACAAGTCTCATTTACTGGTACCTTTGTCTTCATAACTTAGTCTACATATCCCCATCTTGCTCCAATCTCACCCAGTAAACCCAACCTTTATTAAAACCCACCACATATTATCAATACCAGATATTTTTAAAAATATACATTTATATGCCCAACAATCCAATTAAAAAATGGGCTATAGAACTAAACAGAGAATTCTCAACAGAGGAAGTTCAAATGGCTGAAAGACATTTAAGGAATTGCTCAACATCCCTAATCATCAGGGAAATGCAAATCAAAACAACTCTGAGGTACCACGTTATGTCTGTCAGAATGGCTAAGATCAAAAACACTGAAAACACCTTATGCTGGAGAGCATGTGGAACTAGGGGAACTCTCCTCCACTGCTGGTGGGAATGCAAGCTTATACAACCACTTTGGAAATCAATATGGCGCTTTCTTAGAAAATTGGGAATCAATCTCCCCCAAGACCCAGCTATACCACTCTTGGGCATATACCCAAGGAATGCTCAATCATACCACAAGGGTGCATGCTCAGCTATGTTCATAGCAGCATTATTTGTAATAGCCAGAACCTGGAAACAACCTAGATGCTCTTCAAATGAAGAATGGATAAATAAAATGTGGTACATATACATAATGGAGTACTACTCAGCAGAGAAAAACAATGACATCATGAAGTTTGCAGGCAAATGGGAGAGCACTTTCTGATCCCCACCAGCTGCAACACTTGGAAGAGTAGGCCCTGAACCTTGCTAGGGTAACACAACAGATCCAACACAGTTAACCGAAGTGTGGATGAGCCACCCCTAAAATCGTAAGCAGGGGACAGCACCTATGAACCTATAATTTTTGACAAAGAAGTCAAAACTGTACAATGGAAAAAAGAAAGCATCTTCAACAAATGGTGCTGGCATAACTGGATATCAACGTGTAGAAGGCTGCAAATAGATCCACATCTGTCACCATGCACAAAACTTAAGTCCAAGTGGTTCAAAGACCTCAACATAAATCCAGCTACTCTGAACATGATAGAAGAGAAAGTAGGAAGTATTCTTGACGCATTGGCATCAGAGATCACTTCCTAAAATTATTACTGTTTTTTAAATGAGATATTATGCACTTATGATTCTAAATATTATTTGTATAGTAGCATGTTAGATATTAAATCAATCATAATTTTAATCAAATCCTGTGTTTGATTGGTATGCCATCTACAAACTTCCTCACCTTGCAGCAAATCCCATGCATGCATTTACTCTAGCTTCTTCACATTCTTTTATTGATAAGCATTGACATTGCCTCATACTATTTCATATAACTGGAGTCACAGTGTGTATGCACACAACAATTTTACTCTTATGATCATTAGATTTTCACTCTTAAAAGATTATAACTCTGAAATATGTTGCTTGAAAATAGATTAGATGACTGGTTTTATTCTCCTTATTTTTCTCATTAAACACAACTCAAACGGCTGGTCATTCATTGCATATAAATCATCTAAGAGAATAAATGTAATACAATGTATAGATGGTCTTAATATGGAAAAGTATTGCTCCTATTAATTATTGCAGAATAGACTTTTGACAAAATCCAACATCTCTTCCTGATAAAATCCCTGTAAAAGTAGCACACAGAGCACACAGATCTCAACATAAAAGAGGCTGTGTAAAACAAAACTATAGTCAATACCATGTTAAATGGAGAATAACTTGCTGTATTTCCATAAAATCAGGAACAAAACTGGGCTGCCCATTATCTCTACTCCTATTTTTGTGGTGCCACATTCAGGTAAGAAATACAATCCCCCAGTTGTTTAACAGAGAGTGAGCTCAATATGATGTTTTTCTTCTTCTCTCTGTGTCATCCATCTGCCTCTGTTTCATCTGCCCCTGCCAAAGAGCTTTACTCAATCTTTATTGAATAGCACATAAAATGTGGTGTGGGTAAGGAATGAGGAATCTTTTGTCTTAATCACTGTTTTACTAGCATTTACAAAGGAAAAAGTTATTTCACTGACCCACATAGCAATCAACTGTAAAGGAACGTTATTAACCTATATTCTCATGTTGCTGCCAACATTTATTGTGGCTTGTGGCTATTTGTTTCCTCAAAGTTAATTTCAAACTGTTATCTTCTTTAACAAATGATTGTAATAACACACACACACACACACACACACACACACACACACTATTCTAATCAGGAACATGGAAGAGTCCATAATGTAAGGTTAAAACCATGTGTTTCCAATTCCTTGTAAAAGATGGATGCATGAGAAACCTGAGTCTTATTAACTTGATTACACTTCTCTTAATAAGTTAAACACTGAGTACACAGCAGGGAAGCAAATTGAACACACAGTTTTACATGGTATCAAAGTGTATTTTTCACTTTGTTATAAGGTTGAGCCAAAGATCAACTTTTGACTCAAGGAGGTATTTTCAGAAAATTTATTCTACAACAGCATCCAAAGTACTAGCTCGAGTAGGAAGACAAGAGAAAGTCTTAAGCAATACAACCATAAATAAAAGTTAAACAACCCCTGTTTGGTGATGATGTGAATATATATTTGAATGATTCTAAATATTCACCCAGAAAACTACCAGAACTGATTAACATTTTCAGCTAAGAGGTAGAGTATAAATCTGACCTACAAAAGTAGTTTATTTTTTCTATGTACCAGTTATCATACTCAGCACCATAAAAGGAAACTCATAGATGTACCCTCTCTGGATACGAAACATCTAATACCAAAATTTTTAATTTACAGCATCAAATAAATATATAATAGCATTCCATTCTTCTTCAAATTTTCATCCCACTGACCAGAACACTTAATAACCACTCATTTATTTAATAACTAGGAAAAATTTTTCTAGTCATTACATGTAGTACTTTATTGAGTCTCAAAACTCTAAATATTAACAGATTTTTTTAATATTTAGTTATAAAGGGTTGTTGGTTTTTTTTTGCCTTGTTTTGGTGTGAAAGACAACACTTTTATTACTTAAAATTTGAATCTCCACTTCTGTGAAACAACAGGAAACCAAAACTTTATTATTCAAGTTTCCAGTTCTAAATTTTTAAAGAATGTCAATAGTGCCACCCCAAAACAAACATGTCCTGGGAAGATAACTTGAAGTTACAAATAAATAGCTACCCAGATATTACTAATTCAAAATATATAACTGATATATGGACACTTTTATTGAACCAATATTCAAAAGAAGGGCGAAAGATGACAGCAGAAAGACTCAGGGCTGCTCTCTGAAACAGCCTGAGCATCAGACAACTTCTCTCTGTATTATTTGTCAGTGCAATTTCCTTTCTGAGGAGACATCAGATAATGCTGGAGGTCACGGTGACACAGGCAGGTTTCAGGCCCTGGAATGTGTTTGCAAGCTCCACACATTTTTGTATGGGCACTATTATTTTTCTTTGTTAAAATAATTCATGCATTTTTTTCATAGAATTTATTCCAATTTTGGTTTCTCCTTCCAAACTTCTCCCAGATCCTCTGGATTTCCCCACCCACCCAAATCTATACCTTTTCTTTCTCTTTGTCACAAGAATGCAGATATCTAATAATAATAATAATAACTAATAAAATAAAAGCAAAACAAATCAGAATAGGGCAAAATAAACAGAAGAAAACGTGTCAAGGATAGTACAAATACACAAGTAGATGAGAAATACATATTCACACACACAAAGAATTCAACTTTTTTTTTTTTAAAAAAAAAAGAAAAATTGACAAAGCATTATGGAACAAAGCATCTACAAAAATAACATTGACTCCATTTTCTGTTAGCCGTGAGCTATTGGGAAGGAACCTGTCCTTGAGGGTGGTTTCTGTATTCCACGAGACTCTACTGGTGAAGCTTAATTGTTCATTTGAAAGTGGTTATCAAATGGAGAGAGGTTCTGGGTTAGGGATGAGGACTTGGATGCACTTCCTCTCTGGGCACCGGGACCCCTCCAGGCCCGGAACTCTGCAGGCCCCGTCCATGGTCCATGGTGCCATCGGCTCTGTGAGTTCTTGTGTCCACTGGTCCTGCTGTGTTTGGAACGTTTTGTATGCCCTCCTTTCCCTCGGGCTCTTGCAATGTTTCTGTCTCCTCTTCCATGGGATTTCCTGAGCACTGAGTGCAGGGGTTTGATGAAGCCATCCCATTTAGAACCGAATGTTCCAGTCTCTCATTCTGCACACGTGTTGTATTGCTGTGGGTTTCTGTACTTGTTCCTGTCTACTGCAGGGAAGAGCTTCTCTGGTGATGGCTAAGCAAGTTATCTATGAGTAGAGCAGAATGTCAATAATAATCATTTTACTAATACAATAGTGTTTGGTTTAACCATTCGCCTCTGGCCTAGCTAGTCTGAGATTTCTGCCCACTCAGGCAATTTCAGAACAGGTTCCATCTCATGGAATGGGCCTTAATTGAATTACATATTTGGTTGTTTAGTCCCTCAGACTTTGTGTCCACTATTGCACAGTGCACCCTTAAGCCGGTCACCATTTTAAATCTCAGAGTTTGTAGCTGGGTAGGTTTTACCTTTCTTCCTTGGTAGTGTGCAGAGTACCTTCCTGCATCATGAACACGAGTCAATAGGGATGAAAGCTCTTTATAGGCACCAGCTAGACTTGTCCATGTTCAGTGAGTTTTCTATGTGTTGTCCTCAGCAACAGAGCCTCACCATTAGTTTGTGGAGAGTACTAGCCTTAGCAATAGCTTGGATTGTTTGAGTTTCCGATGGAGAACCATTACCCAACAACTCAATTTGATGTATCCCATCCCCAGAGTTGAAGCTTCATTTGGTGATTAAAGATATCCAGTTGCTGCACCATCTCCCTCTTTACTTGTTGATTCTGTTTAGATCACCTCAATATATGTATGTATTCTTTGAATTACAGCTAGTATCCACTTATGAGTGCCTAGGGTGTGACACCTTGCACAGACTTGGTACAGGGGGAGGGAGGGCCTTGGATCTGCCTCAGCTGAGTGTGCCAGGCTCTGCTGACTCCCCATGGGAGACCTTGACTTGGTAAATGTGGGGATGGGGGTGGGTTGGGGGGGAAGGCTAGGAGGGGTGAAGAGGGAAGACGGAGAGATCATTTATGTTTCCTCTTTTGAAATCAAGTTTGGATTTCATTATGTATTTTAGATATTATCACTTTTTGGTGTAATTGGTAAAATCATTTTCTCATCCTCTGTCTTGCCTCTTTGTCTGAATGATGGTATCATTTCCCATAGAGAAGTTTCTCAGTTTCATGAGGTCCCATTTATTAATTCTTAGTGCCTGTGCTATCAGTGTTATGACTTTTCTTGTGCCAATGAGTTCCAAGGTGTTCTGCACATTTTTCTTTTAACTTCAGTGTATCTGGCCTCATGTTGAGGTCTTTGATCCTTTTGGAATTGAGTTGGTGCATGGTAATAAGTATTCATCTATTTGTATTCTACTTCTTGCAGCTATCCAGTTATACCAGTACCTTCTATTGAAGATACTGTCTTTTTCCCCAATGTTTCTGTGTGGCTTCTTTACCAAAATGAAGTTTTTATTGCTGTAGGGACTTATATCTTGGTCTTCAATCTGATTCCATTGATTAATGTTTCTATTTTCCTGAGAATACCACAGTATTTTTGTTACTATTGCTTTGTAGTACAGTGTGTGTTTGTGAAGGGTGATACCTCCAGCAGTTCTAGTATTATTGAGGATTGTTTGACATCTTGGTTTTCTTCTGCTTCCATATGCAGCTCTATATTATCCTATCAATTTCTATGAATATTTCTATTGGGATTTGCAATGAATTTGTAGATTACTCTTGTCTGAAAGGCTATTTTTGCTATATCAATCCTACCAATCCATGAGAATGGGATATCTTTCTGTCTTCATATATGTCTTTCAAATTCTTTCTTAAATTTCTTAAACTTTTTTTTATCACACAAAGCTTTTACTTGCTTGGTTAGGGTTACTCCAAGATATTTTTGAGGGTATTTTGGAAGGTACAATAAACTTTACTTCTTTTTAACTCCATTTATCATTTGTATATAGCAGGCTGCTGATTTTTGTGTATTAAGTTTGTATTTATTCACTGTGCTGAAAGTTTATCAGCTGTAGAGTTTTCTAGGAGAACTTTTAGGATCACTTACATATATAATTGTATCATATACAAATAAAAATATACACTGTCTTCTTCTCTTACCTTTCTTTTTGTATCCCCTTGACATACTTAAGTTGTCTTATTATTCAAGCTAAGACTTCAAGTCCTGTATTAAGTATAAAGAGAGTAGAAAACTTATCTAGTTCCTGATTTTAGTGGAAAATTTTACTTAGGTTACTATTGACTGTTGGCTTGCTATAAGTTCACTTTTTGCTTTGAATTACGTCCCTTGTGCCCTTAATCTCTCAAGTACTTTTATCATGAAGTGGCATTGGATTTTTTCCAAGGACTTTTCTACATCTAATGAGAGATCATATATTTTTTTGTCTTTCAGTCTGTTTATGATGGATTATGTTTATTTATTTACATATATTGATCCATCTTTGTATGACTGTGATGAAGCATACTTGATCTTTGTGGATACATCTGTTTGATGTATCTTGGATTCAAATGAGTATTTTTGTATCTATGTTCATAAGGGAAATGGTTCTGTAATTCACTTTCTTTATTGGGTCTTTATGTGGCTTAGTTATCAGGGTAATAGGAACCTCATAAAGAGAAATGGGAAATGTTTCTTCTGTTTCTGTTTTGTGGAATAATATGAGGATTATTGTGCTGTGGATATTGTTCTATATAAATAAAACACTGATGGCCAGTGACCAGGCAGGAAGTAGGTTGCCAGGCAGGAAGTAGGTGGGACAAGGAGAGAGGAGAATTCTGGGAAGCAGAAGGCTGAGGAGAGAGACACTGCAGCCACCGCCAGGACAAGCAGCATGTGAAGACGCCGGTAAGCCACCAGCCACGTGGCAAGGTATAGATTTATAAAAATGGGTTAATTTAAGATAAAAGAACAGTTACAAGAAGCCTGCCATGGCCATACAGTTTATAAGTGATATAAGCGTCTGAGTGATTATTTTATAAGTGGATTGTGGGACTGCGGGGCTTGGGGAACCTGGAGAGAAGCCCTCCAGCAACAATATTGGGTCTGATTTTTCTTTGAAATTGTGGTATAATTCTATGCTAAAACATCTGGATCTGGGTACGTTTTGGTTGGTAGATTTTAATTATTGCTTTTATCTCTATTGCAGTTGTAGTCTGTTTAATTTGCCCATCTTCTCCTGATTAAATTTTAGTAGGTGGTATATATCAAGAAAATTATCCATTCTTTTTAGATTTATCAATTTGGTAGATTATATTTTTTAAATATTTCTTCAGTGTCTATTGTTTTGTTCCATTATTTATCTAATTTTCTTAATTTAGATTTTTCCTTTACCTTTTAGTTAATGCATTTAAAAATTTGTCAAGTTTATTGACTTTTTCAAAGAACTAACTCTTTCATTGATACTTTCTGGTTTTTTCTTATTATTTCTATGTAATTGAATTTGATTATATCTTGACATCTATTCCTTTTGGGGGCCATTTCATCTCTTTGTTGTAGAAATTTCTAGTATTCTAATAAGTTACTAATAGGTGATCTCTCCCTTCTTTATGTTGCCTATGAACTTGCTTTTTAAAACTACTTTCATTGTGTACCATAAGTTTGGGTATCTTCTGTTCTTTTTTTATTTTTACTCAATTTTAAAACATTTTAATATCATTCTCAATTTCTGTTTTGACCCATTCTTCATTCATAGTGAGTTTTTCAGTTTCCATGAGTTCATAAGCTTCCTGTCTTATTTTTGATATACAGCTTTAGTCTTTGGTGGTCAGATGCTTGGTTTTATTTCTGTTTTCTTGTTTCTGTTGAGGCTTGCTTTGTGTCCAAGTATTGGACACAATTTTTGACATAGTTCCACGAGCTTCTGAAAAGAAAGTACATTCTTTTGTATTTGGGTGAAATGTTCTGTACATATATTTTAGGACAATTTTTTTTTATGACAACCTGTATCTCTACCATTTCTCTGTTAAGTCTTAGGTGGATGACCTGTGTATTACTGACAGTTGGGTATTAAAGTAACCTACCATCAGTGTGTGAGCATCACTATGGGATTTTAGCTGCAGTAGTGTTTTGGTTTTTTGTGTGTGAACTTTAGGTGAAGCTTTTATGGATTCCCATTATTTTGTTGTGGTAGTTTGTATTACTCTTAATTTTACAAGTCTGATGTGTGTGTTTGTGTGTGTGTGTGTGTGTGTGTGTGTGTGTGTGTGTGTGTATGTGTGTGTGTGTGTGTGTGTGTGTGTGTGTGTGTGTTTTCTTCAGAGTGGTTAACAACTTCTGGTTGATATTTTCATTCTAATACCTTCTGGAATGCATATTTGTAGACAGATGCTGCTTAAAATTGATTCTGTCTTGGAAAGTCTTTCTTCATCTATGGGATTGAAAGTTTTGCTTGATATGATAGTCATGTCTGTCATTTGTGGTCGCTTATAATTTGTAGAACAGAACATCTGTCTAGCCCCTTTATCTCTTAGAGTCTCCACTGAAAATTGAGATATTATTCCTATGGGTCTGTACTTATGTGTTACTTGCTCTTTTCCCTTGGAACTTTTAATATTCTTTCTTTGTTATGTATGTGTAGTGTTTTGATTCTTACGTGATGTGGGGAATTTCCTTTCTGGTTCAGTATATTTGATGCTCTGTGGGCTTCTTGTACCTTGATAGAGACCTCCTTTTTAGGTTCGGATAAGTTTATTGTATAATTTTTTTTGAAAATATTTTCTGTGTAATTGATCTGTGTTTCTTCTTCTTCCTCTTTCCTATTAATCATAGATTTAGTTCTTTCGTAGTATCCCAGATTTTATGACTGTTCAACTATGGGTACTGTGGGTTCTGGGTTAAAAGATTTCTATTTATTGATTGCTAACACAAAGGAATTGGGATGGGCTAAAAGAGCAGCTGGAGCGCTCAGAGGTTCTATGCAAAGTGGAAAAGGCAGATCTGCCAGGAAGATCCTGGCAGTCCCCAGGAAATACAGGAAGAGGTGGAATTCAGGCTCCAGGGGGTTATTTGTTGCTACAGGGCACAGGATGAGACTGGGGAAATGGAAATGAAAGACTAGAAAGAGATTCAAAGTGTCTTAGGTGGCCTGTATGATTCCCTGGCCTGCATAGCCAATGGGTTTCCAGGGAAGGAGTCCCTCATGTGTTAGTGGAAGAGACAGAGGAATGAGATGAGGGAGGAATGCTGTAGGAGAAGTTCTGGGGGTGTCCTCTGCAAATGGGGCAGAGAGGATGGAGATGCTGCAGCAGGTGGTTTGTGATGGATCTGGGCAACTGGAAGTGGAGGACAGAAAGGAGAGTAAAGGTCACCAATCTAATGACCTGGCTGGCATGGCCAACAGGTTACCAGGGAAGATTGCCTCCTGAGTTGGCAGGTTAAACAAAGGTACTTTTGACTTAAGTTGTATAGTTTATATATGTTTTAAGTGTTTATGACACAATACTTCTTCATTTTATCTTAAGACAATTTAATTTGAAGGTTAAAGATAAATTATCATATTACATGGCAACAATATATTTGTTGTAGATAATATGTTTACTTCACATGGGGAATATTTTTATTAATTAAATAAGTTTCAATAATAAAATCTTTTAAGTTTTAAAATTTATTTTTATGATGTGTGTAAGATTATTTTGTTTCTATATCTGTGTAACACCTTTATGTCTGGAGCCTATATTCAAAAGAAGGCTTCCCATGATACCAGAGTCACAAATGATTGCACGGTGCCATTTGGGTACTGGGAGCTAAACATGGATCCTCTGCATTAGTGTTTATTGCTCTTAGGTATTGAATAATATCTACAGCCCCAATGTTGAGAGTACATTTTCATCAGAAAGTCTTAAAGATTTTTCCTTTAACATTTAGACAAGAGTATACATATTAATTATTTGGGTAGAAATTGTGAACTCTTTGTTGAGATGCATTTTTATTACCATATAGAGATATGGAGATCTGGCATTTCATTTCAAGAAAGTTTGTTATGTCTTTGTCAAATTTTGTTGACATCTTAGGTAAGTGTCAGTATTTATTAATTTTTTAAATGTACTCTCAACATTCACAGAAAATCATTTGTGAGTAAATACTCTCCTTACTTCTTGTATATGTGTCAGTCAGTATTGGTTAATTTTATAAGTGTACTCTGAATAGTCAAAGAAAATCATTTCTGATTAAACACACACCCTTCTCCTGTCACTCTTTTCTTTATTAGTTTACAGTTTTGTAAACTTAATAACCAACAAAATTATGGTAAATCTTCTATGGGCTTTTTAATAAGTTAATTATTCAGTAATGATTATTTAGTCTGGTGATACAACATAATGACTCTTTAAAATTATAAAACATAAAAAAAATCTATTTAACTATTTGTACCGAGTTCTGAAGAACATTAAATTATAATCCTTAAGAACAATTGCACCTTATACTCAATTCTTGAAATATTAATATTTAAAATTCTTAGAGTAGGCAAAAATCTCCAATTGCTATTGTATTCTGCTTCATAACTTTTTATGTGTACTGCGTCTTCTATAGTCTAATGTCCACAAAATTGATATGCTCTATCACAGTGTAGTGCAATTCCCTTGACATTGTAATGTTGTTTACTTTAAATTTTCATCAGATATTGTCATTCATTTTTACATTTACAAAGATTTATTATTTTCTCAGTCATATGTCATAGCACCACATTAAACTCAAAGAATGGTATAATAAAATCAATTAAACATGCTTTTTTTTTCTTCTGAAATTATTGAGTCTAACCAACTTATCTAGAAGTGTGGTATTTAGTATGAATAGTTTCATTGTGGGGAGATAGCATCCAGATGCTCTAAAACATTGTTTATATTGTTTTATATATTCTTTGACTCTAACTTCACTGTTGCTTATATAATTAACTTATATGCATCTACTACATTCAGACCACAAATTATCAAATTTTCACTCAATATTTTCTCAAAAAACTTAAAATATTTTTATACAGCTCCTCTACATTGCAGAAATGTGTTCACTTTTTTCTAATGAAAAAGTTTCATTAATTATGCTCATAATGAAATTTACTCAATGGCATAGATTAGCACTTACTCACAGAGGGAATTCACTGCATTCACTAACTAATGTAGTAAAATAAAAGTACTCACTACTACATATTTTAAAAAGCAATTGTCATTAATTAGACTGTTAGAATTGTAGAATTAACATATAGATTTTAATTAAAAGAATACATATATATATATATATATATATACAGTATAAGGTTTTGTGAAGTGTACATACAGGTGTACATTTTCTGACAAAATACAATTGGAACATTTCACCTGAGGCTTCTTCAGTAATTCTCAGAAGATTGTCAGATTGGCAGGGATTTGGAATATCTCAGGAGGACCGAGAGCTATTGCAATAACCAAGACTGTTCTCTGGCTTTGAATATACCACAAGCAAAGTCTATGCACTGATTACAAGTGTTTCAATTTTAATACTTGCTTCATGCTTCTTAAATATCACCTGTCTTTAGAATTAAAAGGATCTCAAGAAGTCATTTGGGTTTTTAAATAATTCTGAAAGAATAAAAGTTTTCTTCGAAAGGTTAAAAGAACCCATAATTCTTCAAATAGAGAAAACATAGATGATCTCTTTTGGTAATTGTGAAAGGTCATGTTTTAATCTAGTGTCTCAAACTGATAACAGGGAACAGCCGGTATCTTGGAGCTGAAGGTCAAAACAATACCCTGCACTCAAAGTATGGTACTATAAAATAAATTAAACATTATATTTTTCTTCTGAATTTACTGGGTTTAAGCAACTTACTTAAAGTGTCATATTGAATGTGAATAATTTTAGTGAGATTAGCAGCTGAATCTTTCAAATCATTTACAGTGAGGACAATAAATAAAAATAAGGATTATAATAGAATCTAACTCGTCTTACTTGTTTATATTTCATTTAGTTTTCATGGAATAAAATAGTTTCAATGCATTTGTTATTTAAGCAATATTTTTGTAACTGGAGTCATGAGCAAGATATTCAACTCCAGGAATTAAAGTGGGTCTGGTTGAGCTTCTTGCACTAAAGAAAGCAATGGAAGCAATTAAAAAAAATAAATAAAACAAGAGGAAAGCAATGTGAACAGGAGACCATTGTGAGAATAAGAAAAAATAGGTATTTAAATCTACTTTTGATGTGCTGGTATGAGCTTTACATTTAAATAGAGAAAGGACTGATGGGAAGAGCAAGATATTCATAATTACGGAGTGTTGGTTTAACCCTGACATGGGGTCTGCCTGATCAGTGTTCCAGTTCTGCACAACGAACGTACTGATTATTGTCTGATAGAACAATCCCATTCCCATGAAACAGTTGTTCCTGCTATGTAGGGGAGGAATGTGTTCTCATTATGCAGGTATCTTCCTGAGTTTACCCTGTTATGTAATCACAGGAGAATTCAGGTTCAGAACAATGACTGGAAGTTTAGAAATATGTTTTAAAGGTTCTTTACTAGAATATTATATCATGCCTCAGTAACTATTATATTTGTGCCTTTAGCTTTGGAAGGGAATGAGATAGGCTGCATAAAAAAATATTTGATTGATGGTATGGACTGAATCCAGCATTAATTCAGACCAAAATTCATAATCTAAAGACAAAGGGGATGTATATCAGTAGAAAGCAATGAGAGGAGGAAAATGTGCTGTTTATAGTTAATCTTTAGAATCAAGTGAAAAGTCAAGTTGGTAATGATAAGCAAAATGAAGTTTCCAAGGGACCATTCTACTTTACCTGTTTTTTTATTTTTAAAAATTATGTTTTTACATTTTTCCTTTATCTAAAATATCATTGCAATATAAAGCATTTAATTGTTATGGTAAAAACTATCCAAAATCCATACCAAACATTCCCTAATTTCCTATATCATAGCATCCATGTTATATACTAAGATATATGTGAAAGTTAGAAGCTACGTTAAAATTATATGTTGTTTCAAACAAAGTTCAGTATTGCTTACCATTCATGAAAATATTATGGCTAATAATAATTTGGTAGCTATTCCCTAGGGTCATTGGTGATTTGTTATACCCACAGCAGAAGGAATCAATAGTTTCAGTGGCCTATAATTCTTTTTTATAATACAACTGTGAGACCAAGAGTTTTATGACAACCTTTAAAGGTGTCAAACTGGGTCTAAAATATTGTTAACATTTATAGTATGTATTTGGAATAGATAAAAATTAACACTTCCTCCTTCTCCTTACCTGAATTTCCTGTTTGTGTGCTTTTCCCTAAATGATTTTCTCCTTGACTTGCTTCAGAGACACAGAAAATTCCATGTATATACCTGTCAACTAAATGCAGAACGGTTTGAGTGGAGTATTAAATTAAATATAGGCAGAAAAGACATATTGATATTATATTCTACCAACTTTAATAGGGCAAAAGGAGAGGACAAAACAAACAAAATAAAATTATTTATTTCATAAAGCCTTTTAGGTCTAATACAAGCAAACAGAAAAATAACAAAAAAAAAGCTCTTTAAAAAACTAGAGTAGAGCAGACTGATTTCACTATGCTAGCAGGTATCACTTGCAAACAGCTTCTGGGTTAGAGACGGGTCTTGGTGTCCTCTTTCTCCTCTCAGTGCTGAAGTTTCATCTCTTTTAAATTTGGGTAGGTCTTGTACTTGCTGTCTCAGTCTCTGTGAGTTCCTATTGTATCTGGAAGACAATGTGTCCCTGGATTTATCTACCTTCTATGGCTCTTACCATCTTTCTGCCTCCTCTTCCTCCTAATCAAAAGTTATTTGCAATTGATATCTTGAAGGAAATGGACAATTAGTTTTCTCCATTGGAGTGTCTGTGAATATATGAGTTTCTTTAAATGGAACCCTAGACACTAACTTATTAATGCTTTGTTTGCCTAACAACAAAAAAAATCAATATTTAGTAAAAAAATCCTGATACAGTTTGAAGCACAAAAATGTTTAATATATATGTATAAGTAAATAATAAGTGGACATTATATTTGAATGATCAATATATATGTATTTATATATTTTAAATGATCAAATGTAAATATATTTTACATATTTGCTGTTGTATCTAGTATTATTTTATTGACACTGAATAACCTAAAAAGAAAAGAAAGTTGACTGTGCCTATGTTTTTATATTTCTCCTCAGTTATTCTAGTCTAATATAAGTAAAAGAAAAAAAAAACAAAAAACAAAAAACACTGGCTACCCCTAAGGGTATCTCTAAGTTCTCTATCTAGAACAGTTTATAGTCACTGAAAATTCCAATACGAATTTGTAGTTCAATATATATGCTTCTGCATCTTCCCACTCATTCCCAAACCAACACTAAATCCAGTGAAAAACACATTTAAATGCATCTGTGATAGTCTATGCAAATGTAAATCAAGACCATTGCATTTTTTAACATATTTATGATATTCAGGACATAACTTCCTTTCAATACAGTATAACTTTTAAAGGCCTATGATAGAACTCATAGACTATATTACCATATTCCCTACAGCAGTATCCACAAAGAAAAAAAATTGTGTAAGTTATTTCAACTAAGCAGCAGAAACATCCTTTTCCAAACAATGTCAGTGCTAATCCTGATACAGATTCTCTATAAAACTAATGTGAAATGTTTTAGTAATATGTAGTTTTCAGCTTAAACATTGTTACTTCATAAATATTGAAACGTGTATTTTCTTTCTGTATGTCTTTTCTGTTAATTTTATTATAAAATGATTTGGAAGAAAGATTTTTTTGGGGGGAAGTTGTGAGTAACTTTATACTCACCTATTTGATTTTATTCTATTTTGTTCTTTTTTGAGGCAGCTCACTACCCATAGCCTAGGATTGCCTTGAACTCACCATAATTATCTTACCTCAAACTTTATAATGCTGGAACAACAGATAACAACAAAATAAAGGCTTCTAGTGACCTTTTGATACAAAAAGTATATGAATGCATATCAGAAGTGCTATTGTTTTCAAAATTTGTTTGCTGATAAATGGAGATATAGATTGTATTGGAGTTATTAATTCTTAGAACAATTTCTTCTCATCTATAACAACTACTTCAAATAACATTCTGCAGGATACCAAAATTTAAATATTATTTAATTTCCTTGATGCTATGACAAAATACTTGAAGAAAAGCATCTTAAAGATTGAATGGTATAGTTTAACTCACATTTTGAGTACACGATCAGCAGGGAATTCATGGGAATGGGAGCATGAGACAACTGTTTACATTGAGTTAGGAAGGAGAAATAGACAGATCCTGGTGCTCAGTTTGCATTCTGCTTTTATTCAGTGCAGGATTCCAGTTTCTGGAACAGTGATGTTCACATACAGTGTACATCTTTCCACTATAAATATCCTGCTCTAGAAAATCCCCAAAAGCATTTACAGATGCTCATCTGTTAGTTCCTTCTAGATCCTACTAACCAGCAATCACTGTTAACCGTTACAGTGTGTTTTTAATAATTCAAACACCCGTTACATGAGATTAACATGTAAGTGATTTCAAATGTCCTAACATAGTCAATAAGTTGTCATGTACTAGAGAGTAGAGGTTTTTTTTAAAGGTATACATATGAAAGTGCTCTCAGTGAGCACAACATGAACAAAACTGAGACCATTTCTAACCTTGTCATGGTTAATTTGGCCTCAAAAACAAAATACATACCTGAACAAAATTTTAAAATTATTCTTGCATTCAAAAACTTTTGCAGTAAAATGTACATGTAGTTAGTGATACCAATAGGTAAGATGAGTAAGATTTCAGATGTGATACAGAATGAGTACTGGGAGATGTCTTTCTGTATCCTGTGAATATGTGTTGTTTTTATTGGTTAATAAATGGACTGCTTTGGCCTATGACAAGGCATCTTATAGGCAGGCAGGCAATCCAGGACAGAGAAAGAAAAAAGAGAGGCACAGGCAGAGTCAGGAGTCACCAGCCAAACACAGAGGGAGCAAGATGACAAGACATAACTGAGAAAAGGAATCAAGCCACATGGATATATATATAAGAATTTTGGGTTAATTTAATTGTAAGAGCTAGTCAGTAATAAACCTGAGCTAATGGCTAAGCAGTTATAATTAATATAAGCTTCTGAATGATTATTTTATAAGTGGGACTGCAGGGACCTGGTAGGACCAGAGAAACATTCTGACTATAAATGAGACACATGCTGAGTTAATAAAGATGTCATGGAGGAGCAGTCTCTCATATATATTGGTTGTTTGAAAATGGTCACACATTTGTTTCTCCATTCCTCATTTTATCCACTAAAACTAGAATAAAATTCTCCTTTCATATAGTTCTTGTGAAGATCAAAGTGGTTTGTAGTTTTTAGACAATTAGACAATAGCAGATATATAATATATGTTATGTAAGCATTTATATACAAAATTTAAAAAGTCATTGTTTGATAATGAATTATGTGATCAAACGCACACTTCCCTAGCTAATTCTACTTTTATTTTTTAGTCATCAAAAATTTGTTCAAAAGCAAAACTACAAAGTTAATTAGCAGCTGCAAACAATTACAGTATCTGAGGGAAGATGAGGAGAGGAGGTCAAAGCTGTGACATGAAACCAAATCCACAAATGTATGTAAATGAGATATAAACAAACCAAAAATTTCAAGGGACTAAATATGTTATTCTTGTAGAAGATTTTGTTGGGTGAAGAAATTCAAACATTTGTAATAGCCAGATGAACAAGAAGACTTGGGGAAGAATACTTCAACTTAAATAACGTTAAAAGAGTGCCCTTCAAAATACTTAATTCAGGAGTAAAAGATCTTAAGAAACTAATCATAAAGTGAGCACATGAACACATTTCATGGTACCTGCCTAAACGTAGAATGCTTTGGTTTGATTTGATCTATATTTCCATTAATATAAATGTAGCCTATCACATAGCTAGGATTTTTTAATTGTATTTAATTATCTCATAGTCATATCTTATTACATTACTATTTCTGACAATGATTAATACAAGGATATCTAAGTAACTAGTCAAGAGCACAGTGCATTAATTCCATCTAATCTGGGCTAGGAGGTAGGCTTCAGCCTAGGTATTTCAAATGCAAGACTGCTTGAATTTCATATGGGCTGTATAGTCAATATTTTGATGAATTGGCCAAGCTATTAATCTTGCTATGGATACAGGTCAAAATGATTCAGAAACCAGAAGATGAATTATTAATTCATATCTGGTCATTTTACTTATTACACACAGTAAAATATTAAAAATGAGAGACATAAGATTGAATCCAGTCTTTCGGTAATGAGCTTGCTTCCCTATTGCTCTTATTCTTTTTTTTTTTACATCTTTTTATATTAAATGTTATCTTTATTTTCATCATGTTACTGTGTTTCATTTATTATTTAAAAATCATTACACAAAGTCTTATGTTTTGATTATAGAGTAATACAAAATTTTGTGTCAAAACACACAGACACACACACACAAACATTATAGATGCCAAATATATACCCTAAATATAAAATAATTGCTATTATGAAGCAATCCCTAACCAGCATGAAAAAATGCAAATATTTTATTTAAAATTTTTATTCCTCCTGAAATCTAATGAAAAATAAGCTGAGGAAAAGGTTATCTACTTGAAACACTAAGGTAACTTATTCCTTAAATCCAATTTATTGTGTCCTCATGCTGTCTAGATTTGAGTGTTTCCATTTATTTTACTTCAGGATTCTACATTTTCAGATTTTCTGTCTTTGCCCTTTGAACCAAAGAATGCAATGTTTTGGCTGTTTCTACATCATCAGCCAATATGAATCAATACAAATCTCAATTATCTAATTCAAAACAATGTTGAATAATACTCTGTAACACAAATATTAAAATGATCTTGTAATAAAAATCCTGGAGCCA
Source organism: Peromyscus leucopus (assembly GCF_004664715.2). Lineage (NCBI taxonomy): Eukaryota > Metazoa > Chordata > Mammalia > Rodentia > Cricetidae > Peromyscus > Peromyscus leucopus. Next base: position 29,683,548 of record NC_051070.1, read on the forward strand.
GATATTGGGGTAAATGCTGAAAGATCAGAGAGACAAAGGAACAAGTCACTGCCACACCTTACCTCTAGGACTCCTCAGCGTGAAAATGCCTTTAGTTCCTTATATAACTTTCTCTGCCCAGCCATCACTTCATTCTTAGTGCTGGGATTAAAGGTGTGTGACTCCCAAGTGTTGGGATTAAAGGTTTGTGCCACTACTGCCTGGCTCTGTTTCTATCCTAGACTGAATCAATCTCATGTAGTCTAGTGGCTTTGAACACATAGAGATCCACACAGATCTCTGCCTCCCACATGCTAGAATTAAAGGTGTGTGCCGCCACTGCCTGGCCTCTATGTTTAATCTAGTGGCTTGTTCTGTTATCTGATCTTTAGGCAAATTTTATTAGGGTACACAATATATTGCCACAATACACCATTGTAAAGATGGCCCAGAGACATAGGATAGAGAGGAAAAAAATCAATACAATAATTCCTATTGATCTTCTGCTGTACTCCTAGATTATCCTAGCCCAATCATCATCAGATTTCCTCCAGCAGCTGATGGAAACAGATGAAGAGAATCGCAACAAACCATTAGGCAGAGGGATCCCAAATTAGAGATCTCCACTGGATCCCTCCACATGAAGGCCAGGAAACCTCGTAAAAGAGGGGGAAGAAGAATTGTAGGAGCCAGAGATGTGTGGGAAACAAGGAGAACAAGGCCTACAGAATCTACTAAATGGGTTCATAGGGGCTCACAAAGACTGAAGCAGCAATTGCAGAGCCTACGTGGGTTTGCACTAGGTTTTCTGCATGTATAGTTATGGTTGTTAGCTTGGTGGGTTTTTTAAGATTTTTATTATTAAGAAATTTTATAATCATTTTACATATCAACCACAGATACCCCCCTCCTTCCTCTTCCTACTCCCAGTCTTCACCCCAACACCTCGCCCCCATTCCCACCTCTTCCAAGTCAAGGTCTCCCATCTGAAGTTAGCAGAGCGTGATATGTTCAGTTGAGGAAGGTCCAAGCCCCTCCACCCTGCACCAAGGCTGTGCAAGGTGTCACACCTTAGGCACTGGGCTCCAAAAAAAAGTCTGCTCATGCGTCAGGGACAGATCTTGATCCCCCTGCCTGCAGGCCGGAAAACAGTTTAAGCTAAACAACTGTCTCACATATCCAGAGAGCCCAGTCCAGTCCCATGGGGGCTCCACAGCTATTGATCCACAGTTCATGGGTTTCTACTAACTTGGTGTTTTTGTGGGACTCCTCACAGTGGGAATATGGGTGTCTCTTGACTCTTTTGCCTGTTCTTGGGATCATTTTCCTTGACTGACCAGCCTTTTTATGAGGGTTTGTGCTTAGTCTTATTGGATCTTGTTTTGCCATGTTTGGTTGGTATCCCTGGGAGGCCTGCTCTTTTCTGAATGGAAACAGAGGAGGAGTAGATGTAGGGAAGAGAGGAGGGGAAGGGGAACCTGGGAGGAGGGGAGGAAGGAGAAATGTCTATAGGGACATATAGAAAACAAATATATTTTTTAAAAATAATGTTGAACAAGAAAGCACTAAAACTCTGTGGCTTTGTCTTATACACATGAATCTGTCAACAGAACCACTCTTTTTATGATTTAGGACATTTTTGGTAGAACTTAGCTGCATCTATTTCTGCATTGGATGTCAATTGGCAGAGTCTTATGGCTATGCTTCAGAATGACCTAACCTAGGTACATGGGGCTTTCTTCTATAGGCTTTTTCTTTTCCTGTATGATTGTAGCTGAAACCTTGACACTTTTGTCAAGTTTTGCTCATAAATTTCCATTCTGTTTAATTTGATGCAGTCACCATCACAAGCTAAGGAGGATACCATAGTATATTTTTATGTTTAACATACTGCTTTCTTTAAAATCATGTATCTTTGAAGACAAACTTGTACAATTTTAAATGCATTCATAATATTATAAGTTTATAAATGATCAATATCATTTTAGAAAAAACTGAAATACAAAAATACATGAGAATAAATGAACATTTTCAAAGTTTCATTTCTATAAGAAAATGGTTTTTCTTGCAGTAGAAGGGAGCAAATGCAGAGATTCACAGCCAGAAAATGTATAGAGAGTTAGACACCTTGGGATACTGAGTCCTGAGTAGGACGTCCCCATGAATATCCTTCCCTCAGTACACAAGGAACTCTGTAGAAGAGGAAGCAGAAAGAGTGTAAAAGCCAGAGGGGATGGAGGACACCATGAAAACACGGCTCTCTAAATCAACATGAGTAAAGCTCATGGGAACAAATAGGGACTGAGGAAGCATGCACAGGACCTGCACAGGTCTGCACCAGATAGAGGCCAAGCACTAAAAGAAGTGGACATAAACCCCCATTCTTAGCCCAGAAGCTACCTCCAACTTATAACTGCTTGCAAAAGAAAATTAGTTTTCTTCAATGGGGACACACTGGGAATACAAAACACTCTTAAAAGCCTCCCCAGGCTCAGCAATAACATCTTTGGGACTTCTTTGTCTCATAATGTTTTGTCTGGATTTTATTTCTTTGCACGTTCTTGGCACATTTATTATGAACTAAGCTTTTGTCCCTTCATTGGATTCCTGTGTGTGTCTCTGCATCCATGTGCTTCTTTTGTATTTCTTTGCCTATTTTTCCTCTGATTGTTTTGTGCTGTTGTGACTTTTTTGTTTTATCTTCTTTTATTTTTGTCTTTAGGTGCCTGTTTATCTTCTAAAGAGAAACAAAAAACGGTGTGGATCTGAATGCAAGAGGAGGTGGCAGGGGGAGAAAAGTTAAGGAGGGAAAACCATAATCAGAACATATATAAAAAAATCTATTTTCACTAAAATGAAAATAGAAAAAAAAAGATGGTCCTGAGGCTTGGGGGGCAGCAGAGTTGGTAAAGTGTTGACCTAACAATTACAATGTCCTTAGTTCAATCCCTAGCTCCACATATACCATGATTCATAATCCCAACACTCAAGGGATAGAGGCAAGAAAATTCCAAGGTAATCTTCAGCTATGAGTTCAAAATCAGGCTGGAAGATAATGGTATGATAAATAATAAATATGTAATTTAATAAATGTATTTTTGATAAGAGAAACTAAGACTTCTTTCCTCATTAATATTTTGAAACATTATTTGAATCATAAAAAGAACATTTAAAATATTTGTTAAAATGTCCCTCATTTATTTTTAAATTTGCTGATGACTATTCACATAAGTGTTTAAAGAAGGTTCTACTTTTAAATTTGCACACTATTTTTCCATTCATATTTAATGTTTTTATTGCCAATTTTCATGGTGATGATTTTATATTAAGCATCCAAGCTCTAATATTTTAAAAGCCAGGATACCCTGAAACACCACTTTGCTATATGATATTTTAAAGCTGTATATTTGATATCTCTTATACTATTCCATGGTGTCTTGCATGACAGAAGTGAATATATTTAGAGAAATTAATGCTTGTTAACATTTATAAAAAAAGATAAAAATACTAGACCTTAAAGAGTAGTTCATTTAGGAATATACTTTCTATGTAACTATAAGGACTTCATTTTAATTCCCAGAATTGATGTTCAAAAATTTGGGGAAAAATACAAAACGGAGGAGGAGGACTAAAAACAAAAAAAACAGGAAGAATATTAGAAAATGTCATAAGGAATCATATTGCCAATAATTTACATAAAAGGAAAACCTATATGTGTGTGTACAGAAAGATATACATGAATAGTTTAATTAAGATTTCCTTATCTAGGCTTACAATGTTCCCTCCAAGAGCCAAAGGCCACCTCAGAAAAACTTCAACTCCAGGTGTGAGTTGTTTTGCAAGGTTGATTTGGAGAGTCCCCATACATACAGGCTATTGTTACTGCTATTGGTTGCCTCTCAGAAATCAAGGTAAGCCCTAATTATTGAGGACATGATGCACCTCAGACACACTGCTCAGTGACACTAAGCTGAACCTGTTATGAATGCCTCCTCCCTAAGGACTTACTTCCTTGATAGCAGAAGGCATAATTGAAGCCTCCAAAGGAAGGAAGAAACAAACAGTCCTACCTTGTTCTGATGCCTAAGAACCACATAACAACCAGCATGGCATGACCACTTTAAATGTACAGAGTCCCACACATGCCATAGTGTAACTGGAAGATCTCTTATTGTACTCAAGTCATTTAACAAAAGAGAAATCATGACTGCCACTGAAAACCTACCCAACTACCCAATGCTAGTGAAGTTGCGGATCTTGGAGAAAAACCTACAGCCACCAGTTTACTAAATCATCATAACCTCTAACTGCACTTTAAATATTTGTCCTCATCCTCACAGGCAAGTATATTCCTGTGAGTATGAGGACGTGTGTGTGTGTGTGTGTGTGTGTGTGTGTGTGTGTGTGTGTGTGTGTGTATGTGTGTGTGTGTGGAGAGAGAGAGAGAGAGAGAGAGAGAGAGAGAGAGAGAGAGAGAGAGAGAGGGAGATTATGGTAGTATATTTTCAGAAAATATATCTTGCCTTTGAAGAGACAGACTTTTGCCAAACATTAAATCCAAGTTAGTAACATGCCCTGAGAGCCTTTAAGACTAAATGCAGCTGGAGTTTTCTCCAGTCCTGCCTGGCCCACGGTCAGGACAAATCTCTCTCACCTGCTATTCCTGTAGCCACTTAGACCCAACCAAATAAGCACACAAAGACTTATATTGCTTACAAACTGTATGGCTGTAGCAGGCTTCTTGTTATCTAGTTCTTATATCTTAAATTAACCCATATCTATTAGTCTATAAGTTGCCATGTGGCTCGTGGCTTACCAGTACCTTACATCTTGCTTTTCATGGCGGCAGCTGGCAGCGTCTCTCTGCCTCAGCCTTCCACCTCCTATAATTCTCCTCTCTCCTTGTTTCACCTATACTTCCTGCCTGGCTACTGGCCAATAGGTGTTTTATTTATTAACCAATCAGAGCAACACATTTAACATACACAACATCACACAGCAACCAAATGTTTACTGAACTATTCTGCTGTGTACACAACATGTTGAGGTTGAATCTGCCCTTAAGAAAGTGCTATCACCAAACTTATTTGCCTTTGATTTCTTATGAAATCAGATTTTGCGCCTTAATGTACATGTATAAGTTTAATCTTAAATTATACTCTTCTACACTTTTAGGTCTGAAATCTCTGTCTCTGTCTCTCTGTCTCTCTGTCTCTCTGTCTCTCTCTGTCTCTCTCTCTCTCTGTCTCTCTCTGTGTGTGTGTGTGTGTGTGTGTGTGTGTGTGTGTGTGTGTGTGTGCTTAGACTTACTGTAACTTTATATGCTGTGCTTTGCTGATACCCATGGAAGGCCGGCTTTTTTTGAACAGTAACAGAGGAGTGGACTGAGGTGTGGAAGAGGAGAAGTGGGAGGAGGGGATGGGAGGAGATGTTGGAGTGAACTGCAGTTGGAATGCAAAATAAATAAATAAATAAATAAATAAATAAATAAATAAATAAATACAAATTTAATAAAAAGAGGTTAGCATCTTCAGTATATGATTTGCAATAAATATTGAGTCCACTTGTCAGTTTAATTTATGATGGTGTTTTTCCCATGAAGAACACAATGAGTAGTGTTCCTACAGTCTTTGTAGTGGATACATAATTTTGTGCTTAATTCTCTCTATGAGTCTAAAGTTGTTCCTTAAATATTCTGAATACAAAATATCACACAACTAACAAATAAAATGGGATTAGGCAATCAATTATAAACCAAACATAGAAATATTAAACAAATATAGAACAATTTATAGCTGAATAAATGATTTAACAGTATATCTGCTTCTACCTAGTGATCAGCTGGTCAAATAAATTAGTAATGTCTATTACATGCATGTTTGAAGTAAATTTAAATATGTAATTTTCCTATTGATTGTAAATACACTGATAAAATCTTTGGATTCATTGTATAAAATGTTTGGTTTTTCTTTCTCCCAAAACTCAAAGATACCAGCTTTTGAAAGATCAAACTCAACTTATTTACAGAATAAAATTTCAAACACTTTGGAAGTTCAGTGAATACTTTCAAGCATCTATAAATTTTTAATTTAGACAAAATTGAAGATATTCAAAAGTGAAAAATTATTTTTTTACTTAGCAGTTTGTATCAGTTTTGTTCAATGTTTCTTTGCTGGCTCTAATTATAGCTGAACCACTTCAGAGAACAATGAGAACTATCAAGAAATGTGTCTTTCCAGTAAATGAAGGGATTGTGCATGAAGCAGAGATCTAAGTAAGTTAGATATTTTGAATTCTCTTTAAATGAACACTTTTGGTCATCATTTCCCAGGTAGTAATGCAAACCCACATTTAAAAACATCAGTCTTGTTACTAATTTTTTTTCCACAGATGGCTTCAATCTCTAAATTAATGTAACAATACTTCAATCATCTTTTCCATCACTTATTTGCCTATACACTTTTTGAATAAGCCATTGTCTTTCTATTATAACACTGTGTGCCGTTGGAGTTTATGTGATGTTGGTTACTGATCACGTGCTGACAATTCTACAAGACAAGAGGACACATTTACAATAAACTCTGTGGAGCACTGTTAAAATATTCACATTCAGAACGCCTTGAAAATCTAACCAGTGGTGCTTAAAAAGGAAAGTTTTATATACTGCTTTTCCCTCCTGTAAATATTTCTGTTAATTACATGGAGTTTGAAAAAGCTTTACTTCATCCTGGCAGTTCCCCAGAGCTGGCAATTGTTGCTGTGTTTGATAATTGTGGCAGAATGCCAGTTACACTGCATGATGAATGAAAGATCTGCTACAACTGTCACAAGGCAACAAAAGTCACAAAAATATATTTAAGGGCCAGAGGCTTAAAAGTAAGCTCCATGATGAACAATGTAATCAGTGTTTTATCTCAAATTTTCTATAACAATGAGAAAATATGTTCTCATATGAAAAGCTAACAGGAATTATCACATTTCACTATTCAGTCCTTGCGAGAATTTTATAATCAGTATGTAGAAAAACAGATCACTGTAAAAAAAAAAGGGGGGGGTGATAGTTTTATTTATAGAATTAGTCAAATGAGAAAAGATTTCCTATTTTCTTGGAATCGCACAAAGCCATGCATGTAAGTAATGAACATTACACAGGTGGTTTAGTTTGTATTTCCTGTTAATTTTAAACATAATTCAAGTACGGTTGACAAAGGTACAGAGGCTTTTAAAACATAATCGAAAGATACATAAAGAACATAATAATTACCGCTAAACACAATGAAAACTACTGTATTTCTCATTATTTACCTGAATTTTCTTGCTAAGAGAAAATAATAAATTATACAATTCTGCTTTTATGTTACTGAAAATAAGAACTTCGACACTGTGTCAGCTCATGCTCAGAGATCTATAAATGTAGACATCCTGCTTAAGGTAGTATTTTGTTGCAGAAAGATATAACTTTTCCTGGCAGACTTCCCATTTTTTCACATAGTAAGTAGCACATGGGTACATTAATTTGTCATGGTGTCTTATGTATCTGTGAATGTATGTGAGTGCATACAAGTTATAATTTAAATTGGTAATGTAAAATTGCACTGAATGTTATTCATATCTGTAATTTTCACAATACTATATAAGAACTAAAGCAATCACTTTCTTTTATATGTAATATTTGTGTTTTACTGTTTTTCTTGTTCATTTTCTCTTTCTATGAAAAAGTACCCCCATAAAATCATCTTAGGGGAGAGCTTTGTTTTGGTTTAGACATCCAGAGAGATGTAGTCTATAGTGAGTGAGGACATGGCAATAATGAGGAAGACGTGGCCACAGGAACAGTATCTGAATGAGCACATATCATTACAATACAAGAAGCTGTGAATAGCAAAGGGTAATGTTCAAGTTTGGAGAAAAGAGTATGCAAGTTGAAATGTGTGTATAAAGATTCAGGTTTTTGTTGCTTTACCTGAACATTTCAAATGCATATATTTTCTTATATTATTGGTGTGCAATAGCACTTTTATAACTTTTAAAAGTATACACATATTTCATAATGTATACAAATAGCAATTCTGAAAGTTTTAATTGTACTTATGAACAAGGTACTGAAGTGATTCTATTTCAAATGTGTGATTTCGATGACAAGATATAACGTTGCCTATGTCCAGCAGTGGCAGAGCTGACAATGAAATTCTGATGTTCAGGCATCAGGAGATTCACCCCAGTTGCTGGACTGGTATGGCTCATCTGAAATTAGAGGTGATTTCTTTGATGTCTGCATCTCCACAGATGGTAAAGAGAAGGTTTAGAAATCCTTGTGATGCTCCCAGGTGTTTTTTACCCACTACTGGTGCTTAGAGACATGAATAATGTTTGCCCTGTGGGTTATCGTCTACACCAAGAAGCAGCTGCTGTTAAGAGAATGGCTGCTGAAGACTCTTCTTCCCTCATCCCATTTATCATTGAGTTTTGATTTTGTGTCCATGTGTACAATATATATTCAGGTATATGTGTGTTTGTGCAAACGTGGTCATACATATGGTGGTTAGTGAACATCTTGATTATCAAATCTTATCTAACACCTCCACACAAAAATATTAAAATGTTATTAAAATTGATATGCGCACCATTCCACTTACAACTATTTGTATTGTAATGAGCACTCAACATGTACTACTTTCCAGGGAAGAGTTAGTAAGATAAATAAAAGTTCACAAATTTTTAGACTAATTAGAATTTTTGCTAGAGACATAATTTAATTTTTACATCACACTTTCAATATTCATAATGTGTTTTCTTATAGGAATGTTTGTCACATTTTCAAGAAAACTGAAATTAACAAAACTTAACTGTTCTTCCACTGGTGTGTCATTTCTCTTCTTAAATGAAGTGTTACACTAATACGATACAGTGGTCTGGAGGAGATGCTAGGGTCACTTTGATTCAGCCTGTGAAAAATTGGGCCAAATATCAACCACAAATAGAAGAAAGAAAGAATAGCTAAAAAAAAATAGATGAACTTCTTGGAAATATTTTCATTTTCATTTTTAAGGAAGGAAAATATCAAACTGGAGTAAACATTGGGAAAGAAAGAAAATGAATAAGGTATCAGTTAATTATCTCTAGTTCTCCACTCCACCTTACATTTAGCTCTGGTTTGTCATCTTTTCCCTTCTGAAAGATCCTGTGCCTGGATGGAGACTACTGGACTGGATACTTCTGTAACTACTTGCATAACACCAAACATTTACATCTCTGATGACTAATCACAATGTTTCCAGAATATCTAGGATGGACCCCAAAGAGATTTGGATTCTTTGTAGCTGTGGAATGAGAAGGTCCTTCCTCCCACAAAAATGGACAGCCTGCTTAAGAGACATTGTGCAGACAGGACTGTAGAGAGTACATTTTTGTCCTGGCTAATAGGAAATCTTGCCAGCTTCTTGCAGCAAAAAGTACCCAGGAGTTAAAGCACAGCCACAGCTGTGGTTAGCTCTCATGCATTCATCACTGTCACTTGATAAATTAGGAGCTAGCCATCCATTTCTCTCACTCTACCTTGGCTTTGTTCCAGAATGCAGTAAGGTTTAGAATGCACAGATATGATAGTTCTTCCTTGTAGCCTATTGTTTAGAGAGCCATTATTTTGTTCTGTGTCACTTCACAAACTCGCATGCTTTTCAAAGAGGAAACTAGAATCTCATTGGTGTTTATGTCGGATAATGTGTATGCATGGGAAGAGGACACAGTACGGCCGGTTATTATTGCTCCTTACCAGATTTTTCTTTTTTTATATAATTTTTTATTTAAAATTTTTTCTTTCCTTTTCATACCAACCCCTGCCCCCCCCCCACACAAACACACCTACTCCCACCCCCTCCTCATAGAGGGTAAGGTCTTCCTTGTGTAGTCAATACAGGCTGTCATACCATGTTGGGGCCAGACCTAGCCCCTCCCTTCTGCATGAAGGCTGAGTAAGGCATTACAACATAGCGAATGGGATCTAAAAAGCCAGTTAGTGTACCCAGGATAAGTTCTGGTCCTATTGCCAGGGGACTTACAAACACATCAGCCCATGTGTAGCTGGAGGGCTTCTCTCCAGGTTCCCCAAGCCCCTTAGTCCCACAATCCACTTATAAAATAATCACTCAGATGCTTATATCACTTATAAACTGTATGGCCATGGCAGGCTTCCTGCTAACTGTTCTTTTATCTTAAATTAACCCATTTCTATAAATCTATACCTTGCCACGTGGCTGGTGGCTTCCCGGCGTCTTCACATGCTGTTTCTCCTGGCGGTGGCTGCAGTGTCTCCCCCTCAGCCTTCCGCTTCCCAGAATTCTCCTCTCTCCTTGTCCCACCTACCTCCTGCCTGGTCATTGGCCATCAGTGTTTTATTTACATAGAGTGATATCCACAGCACTTCCCCTTTCTTCTTTTTTAAAAAGGAAGGTTTTAACTTTAACATGGTAAAATTACATATAACAAAACAATTACCGAGCAAGAATTATAGTTACAATATTAAAGAAGATGTCCTATCTATCTTATATTTGTGAGTTTAAGGTTTTATAGCTAACTTATCTTTTATCATAACTGAGGAAAATACGACTATCTAGCCTTCAACCACATCAAAGACCTGAGAAGGAACATAATGGTACCTGAGAAATGGTAGACGGATGCAAGCAACTTCGGGAATCTTGCAAGAGTAGACCAAGACAGCTGGCAGCCTGGACAGTCACCTGATGTTTTTCAGCATTGTTGGTGCATTCAAATTGGCTACAGGCCTAGAGTATCTGACAGACCATTTTCAGAAGCAGGAATTCTGAGAGACCATCTTACCCTGTCTTGGCAGAGTACAGTGGTCGCTTTCCTTGTGTCCCGCTTGTCCAGAAAGGACAGCATTGCATTTGTACTGTCAGCCGTCAAGGCAAGGGCAGTTCTTTGCCCAGTAGGCCATTTTGTGCCAAAAAGACAAACTTCCAAATGGAAATGTCTTAGAAGCCCAACATTCTCTCGGGATCAATTGGTGCAGCCAGGAGCAATTGTGTCTCACGTCAACAGAATTCTAAGTTATTTAAATGCCATATTCTCTAGGTCTATGAAGTGTTTGAAGATTACCTATCTATCTGAAATATATCTATGTATACCTAGAAGACTTAACTAACATGGCTACAAATATGATTATCATAGATGACTGATTATTAATCTATTTTTAATCATCCATTACAATTTTAAATGAGTTAAACATAATACCTCAAACAAGAATAGAAATATATATATATACAGTATAACAAAATTAACTTCAAGTTTGTATTAATAAACTAAAATTTTTACCAATGTAAAACATTTTAAACATAAACTAAAATCTATACCAATGTAAAACATTTTAAACAAGTTGTTCTTTAAAAGTAGGTTCATTAATCTACCCTTTTATCTTATCATCTCCATATCCTCCTATATATCTATATTATATCCCCTTTTCTTTTTTTTTTTTTTAGAAAGAGATCACATTTATAATCAACCTGTTTTAAATAAAAATATTGGTTTTTCTCTGTCCCATACCAGAGGGCTCTTTTGATTTGGGACACAAGAATCTTTTAACCATTTTTTTTTTAAAGCAATATGTCTGGGTTTAGAGGGGGAGTGAGCCAATTCCACCTCTAAAGCCAGCTTGGTATATTTGGGAATTTGGGCGTAGCATCTCTTACTACTTCCTGCTGGAGGGGGGCGCTGTATCTTATGGGGATACAAAGAAAATTTTAGACCTATGGGGTAGTCCGTGAGGCTGTATTGTGTGAACCAGTTGCCTTGAAACCGGTCTGGATGTTGGATCATCTGGGCCATGGTGTCATCGGAGTCCTTTCAGGGGGTCTTGGCTGGTGAAACCTGATGTATCTTAATCTGGAACAAGTCCACAGCCTCTGGCTTTCTGTGGAGACAAAAGCAGAACTTCTTTTCCAAAGTAACATATCCTTATATCCAAATTTTGAAGTCAAGGTACTTTTAAAATATACATTTTGGCATAACTCAACAGCTTTTGTAATCAAATGTTTTTTTTCAGTTACGAATATCAAAGACAACATAATCCAGATTCTCTGTGTGGTAGCCATCGTTACGTGGCTTATTTTTTATATTACCTTGAGCCTTAAGCCTATTGATTTAAACTGTACCATTGTAAGCCTGAAACGGCGCTGTGGCTGCTGGCTCCGCCCATTTTAGCTTCCCAGCATGGCAGTGGTACGTTTTCTGCCAGCTCTGGGAGTCATCAAGTCTCAGAAATAGTGGGTCTAAGCTTTTATCAAAGCAGCATGTAGCCCAGAAACCTCTTTTTTTTTTTTTTTTTTTTAAATAGTAGTAAAGACTAAATCTACCACACAGCTTAATTTGCCGCTGGCAGATGCCTCATTTCCGCCATACTGCCGGTCAAACGCACCCGCCAGGAACCCGCCAGTGTTCAAACCTGCGTTTTGTGGCGTCTAGCTGCTCATATGAGACAAGAAGCAGGAACCTGGTTTTGGCTCTGTTTAGAATTGATTATTAAATATTCTCAGGTTTAAGGTGGAAACTCGAGCCGTTGGGCGCCATTTGTAGCTGGAGGGCTTCTCTCCAGGTTCCCCAAGCCCCTTAGTCCCACAATCCACTTATAAAATAATCACTCAGACGCTTATATCACTTATAAACTGTATGGCCATGGCAGGCTTCCTGCTAACTGTTCTTTTATCTTAAATTAACCCATTTCTATAAATCTATACCTTGCCACGTGGCTGGTGGCTTCCCGGCGTCTTCACATGCTGTTTCTCCTGGCGGTGGCTGCAGTGTCTCCCCCTCAGCCTTCCGCTTCCCAGAATTCTCCTCTCTCCTTGTCCCACCTACCTCCTGCCTGGTCATTGGCCATCAGTGTTTTATTTACATAGAGTGATATCCACAGCACCCATGCATCTTTCACCCACATTCAGAGGGCCTAGTTTGGTCCCATGCAGGCTCCCCAGCTGTCAGTCCAGAGCCCATGAGCTCCCACTAGTTTAGGTCAACTGTCTCTGTGGTTTTTCCCATCATGATTCTGACTCCCCTTGCTTTTATAATCCTTCCTTCCTCTCTTCAGCTGAAATATAGGATCTTGGCCAGTGCTTGGCTGTGAATCTCTGCATCAGCTTCCATCAGTTACTGGATGTAGGTTCTTTGATAACAATTGGGTAGACACCAATCTGAGTATGGGGGAATGGTAGTTCAAGCACCTTCTCCACCATTGCTATGGGTCTCAGCTGGAGACAATCTTGTGAGTTCCTGGGGTTTTCTGTAGCTGTAGATTTCTCCCCATCCCCTTACACTCTGTCAAGATACCTCTTTCATTGCTTTCCCTCCTTATCTCTTCCCCATGTACCCACCTCCCATACCTTCCCCTCCCATCCCCTCTATTACCCCCTCTCAGTTTACCCAGGAGATCTTAACCTTTTCCCCTTCTTGGAGCAATCCATGTGTGTCCCTCTTAGTGTCCTCCTCTTTACTTAGCTGCTTTGGGGGTTGTGAATTATAGCCTGGTTATTCTTTGATTTGAGTCTAACATTCACATATGAGTGTGTTCATATTATGTTTGTCTTTCTGTGTCCAGGTTACCTCACTCAGGATGATTTTTTCTAGTTTCATCCATTTGCCTACAAATTTCATGATGACATTTTTTTAACTTCTGCATAATACTCCATTGTGTAAATGTACCACATTTTCTTTATCCATTCTTTGGTTGAAGGGCATCTAGGTTGTTTCCAGGTTCTGGCTATTACAAATAATGCTGCTATAAACATGGTTAAGCAAATGTCCTTGTGGTATGGTTGAGAATCTTTTGAGTATATGCCCAGGAGTGATATTGCTGGGTCTTGCAGTAAGTTGATTCCCAATTTTCTGAGCTACTGCTATAGAGTGGCTGTACAAGATTGCATTCCTCCCAGCAGTGGAGGAGTGTTCCCCTTTCTCCACATCCTCTCCAACATAAGCTATCATCTGTATTTTTGGTCTTAGCCATTCTGACAGGCATAAGATAGTATCTCAAAGTTATTTTGATTTGCATTTCCCTGATGGCTAAGGATGTAGAACATTTCCTTAAATGATTTTGGGCCATTTGAAATTCTTCTGTTGAGAATTCTGTTTAGCTCTGTAGCACATTTTTTAAATGGATTATTTTATATGTTGCTGTCTAGTTTCTTGAGTTCTTTATATACTTTGGAGATCAGACCTCTATCAGATGTGGGGTTGGTAAAGATATTTTCTCATTCTGTAGGCTGCCTTTTTGTCTTATTGATGGTGTCGTTCACCTTCCAGAAGCTTCTCAGTTTCAAGAGGTCCCATTTATTAATTGTTGCTCACAATATCTGTGCTACTGGTGTTATATTTAGGAAGTAATCTTCTGTGCCAATGTGTTCAAGGATACTTCCCACTTTCTCTTCTATGAGATTCAGTGTAACTTGATTTATGTTGAGATCTTTGATTCATTTGGACTTGAGTTTTGTGCATGGCGATAGATATGGTTGTATTTGCATTTTTCTACATGTGCATATCCAGATATGCCAGAATCATTTGTTAAAGATGCTTTCTTATTTTTCTATTATATAATTTTGGCTTCTTTGTAAAAAATCAGATATTTGTAGGTGTGTGGATTAATGTCAGTGTCTTCAATTCAATTCCATTGATCAATATGTCTGTTTTTATGCTAATACCAAGTTGTTTTTATTCTCATAGCTCTATAGTAGAACTTGAAGTCAGGGGTGATGATGACTCTAGAAGTTCCTTTATTATATAGGATTGTTTTGGCTATCCTGGATCTTTTGTTTTTCCATATGAAGTTGAATATTGTTCTTTCAAGGTCTGTGAAGAATTGAATTGGGATTTTGATGGTGATTGCATTGAATCTGCATTTTGCTTTTGGAAAGATTGCGGTTTTTACTATGTTGATCCTACCTATCCATGAACATGGGAGATCTTTCGATTTTCTGATATTTTCTTCAAATTCTTTCTTCAAAGATTTGAAGTTTTTGTCATACAGGCCTTTCACTTGTTTGGTTAGAGTTACCTCAAGATATTTTATGTTATTTGTGGCTATTGTAAAGGATGATGTTTCTCTAATTTCTGTGTGGTGATATATTGTGTCCCCCCCCCCAATATATTGTGCAACCTAATAAACTTATCTGGGTCCAGAGGACAGAACAGCCACTAGATAGACATAGAGGCCAGAAAATGGTGGCACACACACCTTTAATACTAGCCTTCTGAAGGCAGAGATCCATCTGGATCTCTGTGAGTTCAAAGCCACACTGGAAACAGCCAGGCATGCTGACACATGCCTCTAATCCCAGGAAGGGATGGCAGAAAGGTATATAAGGCATGAAAACCAGGAACTAGAGTCTGTTAAACCTTTAGACTTTTGAACAGCAGTTAAGCTGAGGTCGATTCAGATAGGGACTCAGAGGCTTCTAGTCTGAGGGAAAAACACCAGCTGAAGAATTGGCAAGGTGGGGTTAGCTGTGGCCTGTTCTGTTTCTCTGATCTTTCAGCATTCACCCCGATACCTGGCTCCGGGTTTGTTTTTATTAATAAGACCTTCTAGCAATTTGTGTACAGGGGCCTCTGGCTCCTGTGGTTGTTCTTTCCAATTGGTCCAGAAGGGAACTTATAGCTCTGATGCCCACTGTTCCCAATTGTTACAGGGTGGGCATACAGCTCCAGTGGTCACTGGGGCCACAGGGGATGGTTGGCTTGGTGAGGGGGTGGAGAAGAAGTAGCTGCCCAGTCTCTGGAGCTGCACTGGCTCAGGGGGAAGGGCATGGCATGTGCCCCTGGGGATTAGAGGTTAGAGAACTGGTCTGCCCAGTCCAGAGATCAGGGCCTTACTTATTACCAAAATAGTATGTTCTTCCTTTTCAGTCACTAGTTATCTGTGGATTTGGTCATTAGTATTCAAGAGTTCTGGCCGGGCAAAGGTCAAGCACGCCTTTAATCCCAGCACTCCATCTACACAGAGAGATCCAGGACAGGCACCAAATAGAAATTTAAAGAAGCAGTCAGTTCATACAGTATGCACTCAATCTTTTGTGAAGCAGATATTAAATTCATGGGCAACTCAGAACAGAATTATTCTACAAGACTTGCAGGTATACTACACAATCCTACAGGACAAGAGTTTATAAAAAAAAAATCTAATCCCACTTTAAAGGATATACTTAATAAATATAAGTGGGTAATAAAGGCCCTCAGAGATTGATTTCACAGTCCTTTATTAACTCTAATTTTTAAAATGCTAATGAAAAATGGCTATAGAGAAACATTGGATAATAAAAAATACTGAATTAAATCAGCCTATATATTTTAAGGATGTGATGATATCAGAATGGAAATCAGGATATGTGTTATGTTGGCAAAGAGATTTTGGTTTTGTTTCCACAGGAAGTAAGGCTGTATCAAGAGTAGATTCAAACATGAGAGACCTCTCTCTTAGGGGACATGATAGTTCTTCAAACAGCTTAATCATTCAATCCAAACTACCTTATAGATTAACAAATTCCTTTCATTTTATCAGGTATAAAAGTTATTACTAGACTATAGTATTTTAATTTATTAATAGACTATAATATTTAATTTATTAATAGACTATAATATTTAATTTATTAATAGACTATAATATTTTTCTGTTACCAAAACAAAGTTAGAACCTGGCCCCTCCCTGCAAAAAATGAACTCCCCAAAGTTAGGTTTAGGGCAAGGTTTTTTGTTTTTTTAACATTCTAGCAAAATAAAACCATCCAACTAAGGAATCTGAAGACCACTGGACAAATGAGACATCTGAAAAAAAGGAGGAATCATGTTCTAAGAAAAGGACTAAACTTGGCCTCATGGTATAGCACATTTCCAACAGGATAAAATTTCATAAATCTTCCCAAATATTTTTGTTTTGTTGCTTTCTACAAACATAAAAGACAAATGTTGTTTTGGTTGTACCAATTCAATTAAAAATCAAGCCTGACCTTGGAGTTCGAGTGTGGTTCTTCCCCTCTTTAAATCCAAGCATGCCAGTTAAAGAAAAATCCAAAATCTCTATCTCAATCACAAGAGCCACCTGACATGGGCAGAAGAAAACCAAAATTAAGGGATATTATATTGTCACTAATCTCATAATACTTCCGTTTTATTTTTACTGTAAAACTTTTCTTATGGTATAAATATTATCCCTAATAATAAAATTAGTATATATATATATGGGGGGTATGTGTGTATGTGTATTTAAACTTTCTGTCATGATATTAACAACTATATAGAGTACTAACTAATTCTAGAAATAGGCTTCATCTAGCTTCCTGTATGTGATTTTTGGCTTGAGTCTGTAGCAGGTAACTAGGAATTAAGTTTATGTACCCCAGATATACTTAATAGATTGTGGTTCTTTAATGTCTCCAAGATCTGCTTCATATGACATTTAAATGTTTAAGTTTTCCGCAGTGACCCATGACCATTCCTAAGAGTAATCTTAGATGTCTCAAAAAAATGAAGTAGCCTTACAATGACAGTTCCACATGGATTGTGGTAATACCATTAAGCTAACAAACATCACCTAAAGTTCAGTTTTGAGCTACAAACTTCTCTGGAAACCTTCAAAGCTGCTAGCTGAGAGGGTCCAGCTTCACAGGGAGGACTTTGGATAAGCTCTGCTTTTTCCCATTACACAGAGTCTGAACAACAAATGTAACAACTAGTTTTCCCAGGACTTGACTGTAGTGGGTAGCCATTCCAGCTTGGATCTGGAAGTTCCAACCCCCATTGAGACTCTGGCAACTGTCATGCCTATGAGGCGGGACCAGGGGAGGCACCTGGAGACCTGAGACCTGGATGGGCGAGCGCTTTGTTCCGGGACCCTGAACGGTGGAGGTGGACCGAGCAGAGCTCCAGAGAACACCGCTGGATTGTGATACACCTTCCCCAGACCCTGCGACCTACCTCTCCTTTTTTTGTAAGTTGCCCACTAAATAAATTTTCCTTTTAACTAAGTGGAGTGGCTTTAATAATTACACCAATACTTGACCATCATCTCAATTTTCTCAGGGTCCCCTTAAAATGCTGAAACCTCCAGACAAAAGGAAGAAATTTTAAGAATATGACATCTAAATTCCCAAGATGTGGAGTGGATGGTTTTTGGTTGTTCAGTGGGTTACCGATATTTGTCATCATTTATGGAGGTTGGTTACAAATTGTTACTGGTCATAGTAATGGAAAGAACTAAGTAAGGGAAGCTAGTCAAGGACCTTTTTCTGAAAAGAAAAAGCAGGATATAGGAATGATAGGATAAAGGGGTGGATTATTGAAACTACTATGAACTAAAAAACAACTATTAATCTCAAATATTTTACATGGGTATGGATTTTTTTATATTGATACCCAATTTAAGGTTATCTTTGTTAGAAAATACTCTATATGTGTTTCAACACTTGTTTAAGATATTTTTGTAAGTTGGTAAAAATGTAAGGTTACTTTTGTTATAGTATGCACATGCATACACACACGTATACAGATATAAGTGTGTGCAGGCGTGTGTGTGTGTTTGTGTGTGTGTGTGTGTGTGTGTGTTTCTATTTTTTTAAGGTATTGTATGTATGCATCTAACTTAAAAATATAATGTATATTTCTGGCTCTTGTAAGTTATTATTACAAACTACTTATGATAATTAAGAGATACAGGTTAGCAGTTAAGTTATCTAGCAATCAAATTTGGGCCATGTTAGGTGTGTTTTCAAGGTCAAACAGAGATATCTTTTAGAAAGAGGGATGATCTTCAAAACTTGAGAGACCTACAGAATATGGCATTTAAAATGTTTTAATAACATAAGGCTATTCATGACAGTTAGATATGTCTGCTCCTGTTAGCACCAATTTACTTCAAAAAAAGATGATGGGCATTGAAGAACCTCCATATGAAGTTTGCTTTCACTGTGGTAAAGTTAGGCACTGGGCAAGAAACTGCCCTTGCCTCAATTGCTACTAGTATGCTTTCTAAATTAGACAAGTAGAACACAAAAGAAGGCAACTGCTGGCCAGGCAGTGGTGGTGATGCACGCCTTTAATCCCAGCACTCGGGAGCCAGAGGCAGGCAGATCTCTGTGAGTTTGAGGCCAGCCTAGTCTACAGAGTGAGTTTCAGGACAGCCAGAGCTACACAGAGAAAACCTGTCTCAAAAAACAAAAAACAAACAAATAAAAGAAGGTGATTGATGAACTTTGCCAAGAAAATGTAAAACAGTCCTTCAAAAAAAAATGGTTTAGTTACAAAAGTTTGGACTCACTAAGATAGAATAGATACTACAATAATTTTTTTGAATTTCCCAAATACAAATGGACTGAATATTGTAAATGTTATTCTTTCCTGATAATTGTTCTTATTCTACATAGTTCTACTATTATAGTTAAAACACTTACTTTTTATTTAGACAATACCTGATAATTATTCTTATTGTATATAGTTTTATTGTATTAGAATTAAAACCATTCCTTTTTATTTACACAAAAGGGGAAAATGTTGTGGGATATTTTCTTCATTCTCTGTCACTACAGAAACATCTTAATAAAGTTACACCTTGAATCAAAGTGTGGAGTCAGTGACTAGCAGACCAGAATTGATCATAGAGAAGCCAGCAATTTGGATAGAGAAGATGTACAAGAAGGGAGGGCTGAGGACTATAGTGTGAGCTTTCTTTTTTTCTGGGATGAGGGAAGAGAAGGGTCTCTTGCAGTATATCTGTCCAAAAAGCAAGGCCAGGTAGCTGCTAGTCATCCTCTTTGAGATTGCAGGTTTTCACCCTAGCCTTTGACTTCTGAGTCTTATTGATAAATAGAATGATAGAAACTTAATTTAAACCTACATATTGTGGCCCAGCAGAGCCAGGACATCAGGATTGGAAGCTCCACTGCTGTGGGATGTTCTGTATGTTAAATGTGTTGCTCCGGTTGGTTAATAAATAAAATATTGATTGGCCAGTAGCCAGGCAGGAAGTATAGGCAGGACAAGAAGAACGGAGAATTCTGGGAAGTGGAAGGCTGAGTCAGGGAGATGCTGCCAGCCGCCCCCATAGAAAGCGAGATGTGGCCATGAGCCACATGGCAACCTTTAGATTAATAGAAATGGGTTGATATAAGATATAAGAACAATTAGCAAGAAGCCTGCCACGGCCATACAGTTTATAAGAAATGTAAGTCTCTGTGTGTTTACTTGGTTGGGTCTGAGCAGCTGCGGGACTGGTGGGTGAGAGAAATTTGTCCTGTTTGTGGGCCAGGCAGGACAAGGAAAATTTCAGTTACACCCCACTAGTCAGCAGGTTGAGTAGCCTGTGGGGTGCTGACTTAGGGGCCATGGAACAGCAGATCATAATTAAAATATTTGATTCATGTGCAGCCACTAAACCAACAGAAAATACCACTTGTCCTCAATTCTTAAAAGTCCTACAGAATTCCTAAATATTAACACCAGTTTGGCACAAAGACTTCAAATTCTTAAGGCACTGGGAGAGATTTTATTCTTCTCTAGGTTAGTTTTTTTTTTTTTTCAAAAATGTAAAATCTTTAAATATATGTTATATTTATCTTTTAAATGATTTTCAAAGTTGTTGAGATAAGAACTCACTGTGCAGCCTAGGCTTACCTTGAATATATGACACTGCCTGCTTCAGTCACATGAGTTCTGGGACTACTAGTATAGGTCAGTATCCTGGGTTTAGGTTTAATCTTAAGACATTTCATGATTATTAGGATATGACAGTACTTATGTAAGGAAATTAACAAAAACAGATATGGCTGATTATAATTGTATTCTCAAAGATTAGAAGTTTTCAAAGAATATATGAAATGGTGTTATTTTTAGTTTAATATTACAGTTTCATTATTTTAATACAATTTTCACTTGACTCTCATACACTAAGTGATAACTCACTAATAAATGGGTATTATTAATGATTAATTTATTGGGGAAACCATGTATTTCTTGACCAAAGTCTATATAAGTAAACATATTTGTTTGGCAGTCCCAATCATTCAAAGACTTATCTTCCTTAAAGAAATTTACTGATGCCCAGGCGGTGGTGGCACATGCCTTTAATCCCAGTACTCAGGAGGTAGAGCCAGGTGGATCTCTGTGAGTTCAAGGCTAGCTTGGTCTACAGAGTGAAAGCGAGGATAGGCACCAAAACTACACAGAGAAATCCTGTCTTAAAAAAAAAAAAAAAGAAAAAAGAAAAAAGAAAAAAGAAAAAAGAAAAAAGAAATTCACTGACAATAGATATTATATAGCAAATGTTTTGATATGAAAAAAGAAGTGTGTCACCTAACTCAATATGCGCCATGATCTCAATTCTTTCATACAATTTTTTTTTGGCTCAGTTATGTTAGAACAAACATGTAAATTATTAAAAGTAAGGAAGAATAATCAAAAGAATGTTCTGTAATAATACAAGATTTTGAAATAGCTATGTAACAATCCATACCTGGGACTCAGGGGTTAAAATCTGGTTTAATATTTAATATGAGATATTATTAGCCAATTCAAATAAATTTAAGATCTAGTTAGATCTACAAGCTTAATATTTAAAAAAAAATATCCCTTGACCAGACATAAAACGCTGGGCTGCATTGGTGTACATCTGTAATCCTAGACTTCCTAGGAAGAAATGGGAGACAGACAGGAATATTGCCAGAAGACTCAGAGAGGTTAGGCTGGAGTATGAAGAGCAGCAGAAACAAGAGCCCTCTCCTTCCACAAGGTGGAAGACAAGGGTCTTCTGGAAGCTGTTCTCTACCCTCCACACATGGTGAGAAACATTCATACACACACACACACACACACACACACACACACACACACACACACACACACTGAGAGAAAGAAAGAGACAGACAGACAGACAAAAATTCAGAACAAAATAGAACTTTAAGAGAAAACTTCTCAGAGGTGGGAATGTTGAAAGCAAAACGTTTATATTTGTGTATGATCCCTTGAATTAACCTTCCTTTGTAATCAAAGTCCATCTGCTGCCAAAGACAACTCCAGAATCACCATTCTGCTATTTATTTTCATAGGGATTTGAAGAGAAAAAAAATCTTGCAAATTCTTTGGGAAGATTAAATAAGTACCATAAAGAGGTGATACTTCAGCATTCTAAGTGGATACAATTATGTTAATTATTCCTGTACTTCTTCATGTTCCCTGTAGTAGATAAGTATGCTGAGTCAAGGAACCATTAAACACACTTAATTTTTAAATATCCCTAGGCAAGTCCCTAAATGTGCAGATTCACACTTTATAAACATTCAGTCCATTGCATTCCTAGACATTTTCTTTGTCATTATAAATCTTAACAGAGTTTGAATGTTGTATTCTCTTTTACTGAAGTCCTCTCTCAATATTTTGGGATGCAATTAGTAAAAAAGTTAAAATTCATAATTACCTTTGTTACCTATGAAATTTACAAATCCACAGAAGCCATTGGCTTATTTTAAATAGTTATCAAAATAAAAAATAAATTGAACAAGCATTCATCTCAACTTAAAACAAACCCCCACAGTTGTGACATCCTCAAGTCCACTGTAAAGCAGCTTATCTATATTATGTAATTATGGCTAATGTTGTCATTTGAATTGTGCCGGCTTATTCCAAAAATATCACCACATTGCCTGATGAAAGAAAAGCACCAAGTAGGATGATACAGCACTAATCATCTAAGCCATTTCAAATAAGCCCACAGAACAGAATACACTGTCATGAAGAAAAGGCAGCGGGATTTTCACACATTTTCTTTCCTTTTATCCTCCTCCCATGAGAGCCATGATTCTTGCTTCCTAATAACAAATTCCTCTGCCTCCCTTGAATTTCTTTTCCTCTGTAACAGTCCAATGAGTCTTTATCTATTGCTCCAGACAGCCATCTTCTCAAATCACCTGGAGATGTGAATGATAACCCTATCACCCGTGAGACAGAAACATCAAAATTCTGCCCACCATTCACCAAGATAGCTTTTTCTTATCTGAAGCTATCCATCTATAATGTGTAAGGACAGAGCCTGCTCTCAGTAATGCAGCTGGTTATAGCAACTAAGAATAGCACAGGCTTCTGTCCAGATGATGTAGAGTAACTCACCTTCATCAAAATGAACTGTCCTGGGATGCTTGCAACCTGAAGGACAACTGGAACACCCTGTGTTAAGTGAATCACAGACAGATTGAGTCCAATCACTAAACACATTCTTGCCCAAATTTGTATGATTTGATATCAGTAAATAGTTTATTATTTTTATAATTGTGGTGTTTAACAATACAAGTAATTCTCCAGCTTCCATTATATAATCAAAATCACTAGCCACCATGGTATAAATTAGAGAACAAATGAAATATGTCTGAATGCAGTTGCAATCTAAATCATGTAAAGTCATGAATTCTGTATGACCTCATGCTATTTTTGGTCAGATGATATATTTTTCATATCTGATCTTTTTTATGTTGTATTAGGGGAGTTATCACGATATATGTTACAGAACGAATGAATAAAAATAGGCAGTGATAAGTCAGAGAATTGATACATTGGTGATAATTTGAATACTTGCTTAAGTTATATAATGTAAACTGAGCTTTTTTACCCCCCTCAGGAACTAGATAGGTAAAACATTGATATGTGCTGTGTTTTAATGAATGCAACAATTCATTGCTTTACCAATATAAAGTAATTCATTATTTTTAACTTAAATATTAAACATTGGAGGAGAAACAAATGTCTCAGCTGTTAAAGGTGCCTGATGACTGACGTCAATCTGGGGGAGTCACATAGTGAAAGGAGAGCACTGATCCCTATAATCCACACTCTGACTTCTATAGGCATGCTGTGGCACACATCTGAGCAAACCACACACACACACACACACACACACACACACACACACACACACACAAACAAAAAAATGCACACAAATGTAACATAAATTTTTAAATATATTAAGCATGATAGTCTGTAGCTAGAGTTTTCCTGCCTTGTCCACAGTCAGGACAAATCTCTGTCACCCGCCAGTCCCACAGCCACTCAGACCCAACCAAGTAAACACAGAGACCTATATTGTTTACAAACTGTATGGCCGTGGAAGGCTTCTTTCTAACTGTTCTTATAGCTTAAATTAATCCATTTCCAAAAATCTATACCTTGCCACGTGGCTGGTGGCTTACCGGCGTCTTCACATGCTGCTGGTCATGGTGGCAGCTGGCTGTGTCTCTCTCCTCAGCCTTCCGCTTCCCAGAATTCTCCTCTCTCCTTGTCCCACCTACTTCCTGCCTGGCCACTGGCCAATCAGTGTTTTATTTATTGACCAATCAGAGGAATTTGACATACAGACCATCCCACAGCACTTCCCCTTTTCTTTTTTTAAAAAGGTTTTAACTTTTCCACATCTCTAAAGCCAGCTTGGTATATTTGGGAATTTGGGTGTAGCTTCTCTTACTGCTTCCTGCTGGAGGGGGGCACTGTATCTATGGGGACACAAAGAAAATTTTAGGATCATGGAATAGTCCATGAGGCTGTATCGTCTGAGCCAGTTGCCTTGAAACGATTCTGGATGTTGGATCATCTGGGCCATGGTATCATCAGAGACCTTTCAGGTGGTCTTGGCTGGTCAAACCTGATGTATCTTAATCTGGAACAAATCCATAGCCTCTGGTTTTCTGTAGAAACAAAAGCAGAACCTCTTTTCCAAAGCAACATATCCTTATAGCCAAATTTTGAATTCAAGGTACCTTTAAAATACACATTTTGGCATAACTCAACAGCTTTTGTATTCAAATGTTTTTCTTCAGTTATGAATATCAAAGAGAACATAATCCAGATTCTCTGTGTGGTAGCCATCTTTATGTGGCTTATGTTTTATATTTCCTTGAGCCTATTGCTTTAAACTGCAGCCTTCTAAGCCTGAAAAGGCGTTGTGGCTGCTGGCTCCACCCACTTCAGCTTCCCAACATGGCGATGGTACATTTTCTGCCAGCTCTGGGAGTCATCAAGTCTCAGAAATAGTGGGTCTAAGCTTTTATCAAAGCAGTGTGTAGCCCAGAAATCTCTTTTTGTTTTGTACTAGCAAAGGCTAAATCCACCACACAGCTTAATGTGCCATTTGCAGAGGCCTCATTCCAGCCATACTGCAGGTCAAGCTCACATGCCAGGAACCTGCCAATAACTCAAACCGGCAGCTGCTGCTCATTTGAGAGAGACAATTAGGAAGCTGTTTTTAGCTCCGTTTTAGAATCTTTCTCAGGTTTTAGGTGGAAACTCTTGCCCTCTCGTTGGGCGCCATTTGTAGCTAGAGTTTTCCTGCCTTGTCCACAGTCAGGACAAATCTCTGTCACCTGCCAGTCCCACAGCCATTCAGACCCAACCAAGTAAACACAGAGACCTATATTGTTTACAAACCGTATGGCCATGGCAGGCTTCTTGCTAACTGTTCTTATAGCTTAAATTAATCCATTTCCATAAATCTATACCTTGCCACGTGGCTGGTGGCTTACCGGCGTCTTCACATGCTGCTGGTCATGGTGGCGGCTGGCTGTGTCTCTCTCCTCAGCCCTCCACTTCCCAGAATTCTCCTCTCTCCTTGTCCCACCTACTTCCTGCCTGGCCACTGGCCAATCAGTGTTTTATTTATTGACCAATCAGAGCAATTTGACATATAGACCATCCCACAGCAATAGTCTCCTATTCAGAGCAATTCTACATAGCTATATTTTATTTATTTCTATCATTGCCATTTTACTTTCTGGAGATTTCCTTCTCTGTGTATACAGGATCTCATCAGGTATTAAAAAGTCTGAGGTGAGCAAAATCACTTCATTTGAGGTCATTTTAAAGCCTAGGTCCCTAAGAATAAAAGGTAAGTGCAGCACACCACTCCTGTTGCAAGCTCTTTAAATCTTAATGATTTTGCTCCAGAAATGGACTTCGGCTTCACTTTCCTACTTCCATTTTCAAACTCACATTAATGGTTTGGGTGTTTGCAGTTAAAAGGAGCTGAATAACTCTTGATACATTATTGCCCCTCTCTTCTTCAAAAATAAGACTTGAGGTTTTGCATAATTTACATAGACTTCAGGTACTAGAAGTATTAAAAGAGTTTTATTAAAGGGATGTGTGGGTAGTGGAATGTGCGCCAGAGTGACATTTCCTAATTGTCTGTGGTCCATTTCAATAAACTGCAGGCTCACCTGCCAATCACAGGATAAAGGCCAGGCATAGAGCAATGTTGGAATTAATTATTAATATCAATTGGCTATTAGAGCTCTTTGGTTTCTTGCTGTGTGGCAAAGCATATCAGTGGGAGTGCCGGATAGTAGGCAATTTGCATTCATATGGCTCTTGGTTATAATAAATCTTAGAAAGTTCTAATTCTCACTTGACTTTCTACAACTTCCTTTTTTGGGGTCAGTCACATTGATGATATTGAGATGCCTTAATCATCCTGGATAGGTAACAGAATCTGAAACCTGAACAGATGGATAAAATAGGTCAAAGGTATGGACTGTGACTGTTGCTTACTCTTCTTTAACTGCAGAGAGTTTGTCCAGTGTTTCAGGTGACACACATCTGACTTTTGTTTAGCTATGTACTTATTAAACAAATCATTTTATTATATTCATTAATATACATCAAGTATTCATGTTAATGTATTTACCTGTGCCTTTTTTGCCGTGCATGCATATCTGGTGCTGTACTGTTCCCCTATCCTTATTATTATCTCTTTCTCTCCCCTGAAAAAAATTAAAGTTTGTGTTGCTCTTCCTATGAAAAATCAAACACTGTGACTAAATTTTTTTTTCTTAAAGATCTGCCTGCCTCAATTTGCAAACTTACAAATAAAAAGTACACCGAACTTTTTGGTAACAAAAATAACAAAAGCTCGACAACAAAAATAAGATATAATTTTATAATTTTCACATTATCTTTTACCCTCTGAATGTTCCAAAATGATCCAAATTTTAACAATCAGTAAATAAATAACATTTTTTTTATTTTTTTATTAATTTTTTTTCATTTTATACATCAAGAGATCTCCTTCTTACCTCCTCCTGCTCCCAGCCTTACCCCCCAACTGATACCCCATTCCCCCCTACAAGAAAGCAGGGCCTCCCAGGGGGAGGTACATCCAGTAGAGTCAAGTCCAAGCCCTTCCCCCTGCCTCAAGGCTGCATCAGGTGTCCCATCATAGTGGGCTCCAAAATCTTGCTCATGCACCAGGGATGGATTATCAAAGTCAGTACTATATAGATACTGTGAGTAGCCTTTGCACATACTTCAACAGTTTCTTAATAGTGTTTGTTTCTTGTCTAAATTTCCCCTTCTCTGCTTTTTATCCTACAACCACAGCAAGTACTAAATTCAATAAAAATACTATGCAAATTTGAAGCCATATATCTATATAACTATATATGTACTTATATACATATAACTACACACACACATATATATACTACATATAGCTCTATAAAAATACTGCATATATATGTAATATATATATATATATATATATAATTTGTATATATAGAAGCAAAAACTCCTCAGAATATCTTATTAAGCATAAAGAAATCATTAGCTAAATTATGAAAAATTGTAATAAATACATGTGCCAATAGTAGTCCCAAGAAATAGTTAGCATTAGCTAGGCTAATATTTATAGGAAAGCCTCTCATTTATTAGCAAACTGGTGTTAGTGATCCTTTCATCAGTGTAAGAATTTCTACCAGGATTCTTCCTGTAAACAAAGAAATATTTGGTTTGCATCTCAGTTTTGTAGAGTTCAGCTTATCATTAGTTGGGCTCAATGCACTTGGGCCTGAGCAATGTGGTATATCCTACTGAGAGTGTGTTTCAAAGGGATACCTCCCAGCTCTGGCCAGTAAGCAAAAAGAGAGATGAAATTGCTGGGGTTCCATTATACTTTCAAGGGCCAAGGGCATTCCTCCAATGAATTGAAGGCCTCCTACAATGCCTAATGCCTTAACTCTTCAAGGCTCTACTAATTCCCCGTCAGTAACAATGAAGATGACATGGCTTTTATCCTTGGGGTTTGGGGGTGAAGGGCATTTAAGATCTAAACTATAATATAACCTAATAAAGGAATGTGTTTAGCAAGATAAAATAAACTAGCAGTTGAGATGGCTTCCAGAGAAGTTTTTTTTTTTTTTTTTTTTTTTTTTTTTTTTTTTTTTTTTTGGTGTGTGTTCATATTTTTTTAAGGAATTCTAAAAATGTATTAGTGGCAAGACCTGAGAATACCTGTTCTCCTCCTCATCATGTATTGCCCTCTCCTTCAGGGAAAACCTTTACCTTATTTATGTCTAGTATTATAAGACATTTCACATTTAGATATTAAACTATTTCTTTTTTTCTTAGTACTCTTCAGGAAAGTAAGAAAATGTTTTCAAAAACACATGCCCCTTGGGAGCATAATTTCCTGTTCTGGGTCTTCTTGTCTCATTTAAACAAAGCAGAAGGACATTATCTCCTTGGCGGAGATCTGGAAGCCGGATTTCATTTTCAGCTCTAATGGTCTCATCTGAATACTCATCCCAGGAGTGCAAGCTGACAGAGACCCCCTGCTGTGAATCATGCTGCTTAATGCCAAGTTGATGGGTAACAAAGTTATCATAATCCATAATTTAATTATAGATGTTGGTCTCTGTTCTGAGGGAGGCACTGAGAATCTACCTCCATTTACACTTCTGGGATACTTCACAAATGATTTGGGCAGATCTTTGATACAGGGTCAGGGAGGGAGAAACTTTACAAAACTACATTCAATCTTAATAGAAAGACACAGCTCACATTTGAATTCAATTTATTTGTGAGTTGTCATGTACATAGTTTTTATGGTAAGTATAAATTTTAATAAGGATTCATATAGATGCCACAGATACTGGGCTGGATTTTGCATCTCTTTTGGATGTAAAAATTGTTTCTTTCCATTTACTACTGTACATTTTCAAAACAAAAACAAACAAAAAAGTTTCCTACAAGTTAGTGGAAAATGCATAATTGGAAATTGCTTTTCTTTTTCTCAAATAAGAATGGCCTCATGTAAATTTCATGTCGGTCGATGAATACACAGATACTGTTCAGTTTCTGGGCATAGTGCCCACTTTCTTTAACATTTTGAATTGGTAGTCAGTTCTAGCTCCTCTCCTGATGAAGTTTATCCTGCAAGAAAATATACTAAGATGTCAGAAGTACACTTGTAGTCTTTACTGGCATGTATGATCCATGTGACTGAGACATTCATTAAAACTGTCAATATCTCCTAATTCCCTTGGTTAGAGCAATTGAATCTCTCTCAGAGGTATTTGATGATAAAACAAAATAATGATTAACAAGTAGACCTACCAACCTGTCTTAATCAGTGTTCTATTACTATGAAGAGACACCTTGACTACAGCAGCTCTTAAAAAGGAAAGCCTTTAATTGGGGTTTGCTTACAGTTTCAGGTGTTTAGTCCATTATCAACATGGTAGGAGCATGGTGCCATGCATGCAGACATTGTGATAGAAAGAAGCTGGAAGTTCTATATCTGAATCTGAAGGCAGCAGGAAAGAGAGAGAGAGAGAAACAGAGAGACAGAGAGACAGAGACAGAGAGACAGAGACACACAGAGAGAGACAGAGAAAAAGAATACCGCAGGACCTGTTTTGAGCCTCAGAGCCTTCCCCAAGTGGGATACTTCTTCCAACAAGGCCACACCTCCTAATGCTTCCACTCCCTGTTGACCATGCATTCAAATCTATGAGCTTAGGTGGGAACTTCTTATTCAAACCACCACACAACCTCTCATAGTTCAGTAAGAATGATAAGAAAGATCTGTATTAGGATGAAACATTGGGAAGGTTTTTGTGTGGCGGACATGTCTCTGTTTGCACCTGTGAGTACATCTACAGAGAATGATGACAGATTCACATTTGTTATAGGATTAAACATATAAGGAAATGTTTTGTAGTACTGATTTTTCTAGTATTATGTTTTAAACTCAATAGATTGAATGTATTATAAATTCCCAGGCAACTGTAATCATATTTAAGAAAGAAACCAAATTAATTGAGGATAGGGAGGGACTATAAAAAATATAGTTTTATTTTCAATATTTCAAAGAATCTAATAAATTATGTTATTGTATAAAAGAATGAGAATATTTGGTACTCTTATATTTCAAATTTGAATACAGGCTCACAATATTCAGGAAAGTTGGATGTGTATGTATTTTAGTTTACGTCAATAAAAAGTAATCTAAAAGTGTACATGTTGGGCTGAAGATACAGCTCAGCTGGCAGAGTGTTGGACTAGCATACATGGAAGTCTATGTTTAATACTGATTATTCCAAAAACTGGGTGTTGTAAAAGACACGAATCATAATGCAATGACATTTGTAGCTATGTACAACATTTAAGTTTAGGTCATGATACATGGCACTCATGACAAAAGAAAGCACACACACACACACACACACACACACACACACACATACACACATACAACTCTGCAGCTA
This sequence comes from Peromyscus leucopus, assembly GCF_004664715.2. Lineage (NCBI taxonomy): Eukaryota > Metazoa > Chordata > Mammalia > Rodentia > Cricetidae > Peromyscus > Peromyscus leucopus. The sequence goes on from NC_051070.1 coordinate 29,714,096, forward strand.
ATACAATTATGATACAGAGAAATATTTGGAGAAACATGTTCTGTATTCCTCATACAAGTATTTTTATGGAAAGAGCATAGACATACAATAGTATTAAATGTATGAAAGAAAATTGATATATTAAGAGGGGTCCTGGCAAAAAGTTTGAAATAGATGGGTATTTGAATAGTCTACATTCAGGAATAGTTTACATTCAATTCAGGAGTGAACTCTGAAATCTTGTTAAAATTTTGTATGCTGTGAGGAAATTCTTCTCTCTTTTCCTGTAAAATCACACTCAAGTATGTCCATAAACTCAGTTCTTTTGTGTAATCAAAAGTAATGCAAAGTTATTTTCATTTCATACCCAATATTTTGTCTTCAGCCACTGAGACAAATTGAGAGAGTTTTGTGATAGGATCATTTAGGATGATCAATTCTACATCTAAATTTTGTGGTATTTTGTTTATATTTGGATTTGTACAAGGGGAATTACAGATATTCAACTACTTTCTCTATAGATTTATATCGAGTTTTTGTAAAGTTAGAAAGTTGAAAATCCCTGACTACAAACTATCTTCTTGTGTTTCCACAACTGATCAGCTCTGAGCTAGGAATAAAGAATATGCCAGCCTCCGTTCTGTCTCTGGGACTGCACCAGCATAGATACATACAAAGCCAGCAAAACAACTCCATGAGGTCCTGCCCCGCAAGCTAAGCTTGAAAGCCAAGAATCCTAGGTGCATCAGAAATTCAAATTCCATCCTGGCTGTGCTCTGCAACATAAGCAAGAGACAAAAAATTGTGTTCCCCTTCTTTTCTCATTTTTAGAATATTGTAGAATTCTTTGTTCAGTGAAAGTTAGCAGAATCACAAATCTTAATATTAGGAAGTCTGGGAACAGTAGACTTAACTATTTCTGTTTATATGTTTAAAGAAACCTGCTGTGGGATGTCTTTCTGTATGCTGTGAATATGTGTTGCTCCGATAGTTTGATAAATAAAGCTGCATTGGCCTATGGCAAGACAGTTTAGAGGCAGGCAGGAAATCCAAGCAGATATATGGAGAGAAAAAAGGAGGAGAGAGAGAGAGAGAGAGAGAGAGAGAGAGAGAGAGAGAGAGAGAGAGAGAGAGAGAGAGATGCCAGTCACTACCTAAGGAGCAGTGAGATGCCAGCAGACTGGTAACGCCACAGCCACATGGCAGCTTACAGATTAATAAACATGGGTTAATTTATAAGAGCTATCTAGTAAGAAGCCTGCTATAAGCCATACAATTGGTAATTAATATTAAGCCTGTGAATGATTATTTTATAAGTGGCTGAGGGACTGCAGGGCTGGGTGGGACCTGAGAAAACCTATGGCTACAAAAACCACTTGGACGGCATTGGGATGCAGTTAATTAGGATGTAGGTTCAGAGTTTCTGCAGCATCACTAGCTTGGGTCTTATGATGTGTGTAATAGGTCCATGTTGAATGCAGCCTTTCCTTAGATTGCCAGTTCATAATGGCCTTTAGTTCTTCACAGGTGCACATGCTGTCAAGGATTTCCCTTTCTTCAGAGTTGACACACTAAATATGTTTTAAATTTATATGTTACATTATTATTCCATGTTCAATAGATATACTTTATACATACACACATAAATATTAATTTTTCTCCATATTAAATATATATTGTGATATTTTCATAGACCGAGGGCATAAAGAACAACATTTCCTGTTTTATTTTCAAGGCAAAATACTTTTCTTACAAATATTTATCAATTATCATAATGCTATCAAGAGTTTTTGGACAGCAATCTGTTAAATTCTCAATTTATTGTTTTATTCTTTTTATATTTCTGGAAATATATTAGTAATTATGAATATTAGTATGCTCTACAATATATTTAATTTTAAGTTTTACTTTAATATCTTTAGCTTTGCTTGATTTATTTTCATAATTAAAGGTGAAACTTCATAAGGTTTCAAGAAACTCTTTTCAGATCTTGTTTATTTTTGTTTAATATGTTTTTTTTTTCTAAATAAAGTTTTAAGAAATTTCATAAATATGTGTTGGTCATATTCAGGTCTCCTAACTGTTCATAGATGCACACCATTTTTAAACTTATTAAAATTAGTCCCCTTTTTAAATGTATCAAATCCAAATGGTACTGCCAGTGCACACTTGGACATATGACCGTGTCCCACCTAGTTGAGATCACACCCTTAAATAAAACTGAATCTTCCTTTCCCAGAAGTTACCAAATGCCAGTAACTCCACAGTCAGAAGTGAGATATCATGCCCACCTCTCTTCTCCATGCTTAGAATTGTTTGCATGAGCTTGTGCATTTCTTGTGTATCAATCATGTCTTACCTGTTGTGCCCTCTTGTGTTGGAAAAATGCTTTTCGTTTTGTCATCTACTACTTTGGGGTCTGACAATCTTTCTGCCTTTCCTGAGATAATCCCTAAGCCAAGGGAGGGAGCCACAGGATACATGTTCCATCAGGCACTGAGTCTCTTATTCATTTCATTTTGACCAGTTCTAGCTATTAATCACTTCCCGCCACCAGACATTTCTTTGATGAGGTTTGGAAGATTTATCAGTCTATGCATATAAGGCATTAGGTGCCAGTTTATTACTGTCCATATTAGTAGGCTTTTCACATAGGGCCTAAGACCCTCCCTGTCATAGGTTTTAGCCTCATAACTCTGACTGTTGTACCTTTCGTCTTCTGAAACGGGCCTTAAATTAAACCAGAAAGTGTTTGGTTACTCCTACTAACATGCTTATCACTATTGCATCAATGTGTATATATTTCTAAACCAGTCATTATTGTCATTTGCAGGGTTCACAACTGGGAAGAACTGATGGTTACTCCATATATACCTGTGGTAGATTACATGGCACCTTCCAACACAAACTGCTGAAACAGCATTAGCATAATTTATCCACATTCTTTGAATATGTGCTTGGGCAAGAGAGTCTTACAGTCAAGTCCTTGAGGATATCTGAAAAAGAAAACAATAGCTTGTCACATTTGGTACATTATGGGACTTCTTTGCCAACAACTCTAAAGTAAGTAAACAATTTTTGATGCCGGCTTTTAATTTTGTAACCTGTATGTTATTGGAGGGGCATTTTATACCAACTATGGATTAATTCTATATAAATTCTTCCATATATATATATACATATATATGTATGTATGTATATATATATGAACTTATACAGTAATAGACTTCCATATAACTTTCTCAAAAGGCCTTTAGTGTCAAGTTATTCTTCCTCACATTCTTTTTCTACCTTGTTATCCTCCACCACATTTAATCCTTGCTGTTCCATGATTCTCCTTTCCCCATTTTTATCATTGCATCAATCTTCCGTCATGCCTCAAAAGCTCCCTATCATGATCTCTGACGTATCTGCCATCCATGCTCATAGCTGCTCCATTCACAAGCATCAGGAATTAGAAATAACATGGGCATCTATAAATTAATTAACAGATAATGAGAATGTGTACATTTATATAAGGAAATGTTATTCAACACTCAAGACAAATAATTTTATGAAATTCATAGGCAAAAAATGAAATGGGAAAAATGATCCTATGACACAAACCAGACACACAGTAACAAATATCTCATGTCCCTCTCATATATGGATGGTAGTTTTGATGCTTTAGTCATGACTACTTCATGATTTAATTATTTATCTTCAGTATATGTTGTTATCAAAAACATTGATTTCTATATTTACTGTTATCAGTCTTCCATCATTTAATGCATTTTCTCATTATTTGATTTCAGTTCTCTTCAAAATTTTGAAATTTCATTGCTAAATCTCTTCATTATTTATAATTTTCTTTAAATTTTTCATGGCTTTTTAAAGATTTTTTTATTAATACTGCATTAATACATTTCAAAACAAATGCTTAAACTTCATTAAGATTAAAGTCATTATATAAACATTCAAATTTATTGATGTAGAAAATTTTAATATATTTAAAATTGTCATACATTTATCCTCTATTTAGAGATGTGTTTTTACTTTGTCTTGCATGAATGATCCATGTTGTAATTTCTTCACTACTTGAGTATGCTGATACAGTGTTTACTCACAACATGTGTTATCTAAGAAGCATTTAAATTTTCTGTTAATTTGAACAGTTCAGGACTGTTGAGTATAGTAGCAATATCAATAATCTCAGGAGTTTGGAGTTAACATCTGAAGGCCACTAAATCAAAGTCAACATGAAATACATAGAAAGTCCCTGTGTTAAAACATAACATAAAATAAAATAAAAAGAGTAATACAACACCAACAACAACAAAGTTCAAGACTTCATGGAGATGGTATCACACACCTACCTTTACATGTTCTCTGCATTAATCTTTTTTAAAGAAGGTTAGAGTTGTCTGAAGTAGACTGTCTCTTTGAGGAATACTGTTCAAGTATCACTTGGTTTCAAAATTTAGAGTTTAGCTCTACATAAAAGCAATCCCTGCACATTTCCAATTAGGAACTTTGTAAGAATATTCATACTACTCATGTATATTTAGATTGGTAGTCACTGTTTCATTCCACTTGACAAGGGCAATTTAGAAATATTTCTTATCATCTATATTCAAATCTACACATTGCTTCTCTTGATCATGGAGTTTTTTTCTATCATTATTACTCAACTAAATTAATGAAACTGCTCTAAAGTATTCTGATAGAAAATGAAATAATTGTGAAACATCATTTCTCTACCACACTCACTAAAGCAGCACATAATAGTTGTTTCTCATTGTTCAGCAGAAACAGACTTCATCTATCTCAACCAGATTTACTGTCTTCACACCTTTCTGTTCCTCTTGGCTTACTTTCCATGGCAATGTATTATGGTCTTATGAAACACAAGAAGGTGAGAAACAAGAGCTGTGCATTCACTTGAATTGAAATTTCTGGAGATGCTACTCAAAATTTATGAATTAAAAGCTATTCATAATATTTAACCTTAAGGCAAATCAAGTGAAGTGATACGAAACTAAAGTCTCTATTTTTGAATTATAAAGGTTTTGAAAAATCAACACTCAGTCGGTAGAGCATGAGACTCTTAATCTCAGGGTCGTGGGTTCGAGCCCCACGTTGGGTGCCAAGAGAGGAGATGTGGTGGTATTGTGTTCCCCAAAATATTGTGTACCTTAATAAACTTATCTGGGGTCAGAGAACAGAAAAGCCACTAGTTAGGCAGTGATAGCACACGCCTTTAATCCTAGCACTCCAGAGGCAGAAATCCATCTGGGATCTCTGTGAGTTCAAGGCCACATTGGAAACAGCCAGGTATGGTGACTCACATTCCTTTAATCCCAGGAAGCAAGCCTTTATTCCTAGGGAGTGATGGTAGAAAGCAGAAAGGTATATAAGGCTTGAGGACCAGAAACTAGAGGCATTTGGCTGGTTAAGCATTTGGCTGGTTAAGCATGTGGCTGATTAAGCACATAACTGGCCTCGGGTTTGATTTTATTAATAAGTACTTTTAAGATTCCTGCTACACACTCACTAAAGCAGCACATAATAGTTGTTTCTCATTGTTCAGCAGAAACAGACTTCATCTATCTCAACCAGATTTACTGTCTTCACACCTTTCTGTTCCTCTTGGCTTACTTTCCATGGCAATGTATTATGGTCTTATGAAACACAAGAAGGTGAGAAACAAGAGCTGTGCATTCACTTGAATTGAAATTTCTGGAGATGCTACTCAAAATTTATGAATTAAAAGCTATTCATAATATTTAACCTTAAGGCAAATCAAGTGAAGTGATACGAAACTAAAGTCTCTATTTTTGAATTATAAAGGTTTTGAAAAATCAACACAACTGTATTTTTTTCAAAAACATCACACTTGTTACTTTCATTTGTAACACTTCATTGTTTATATAGAAGACCACTTTCCATTTCCAAGTGATATCAAAATTAATTGAGAAGGGAACATAAATTAGGAAATAGGAAAAGCTGCTTTTATGTAACTTAAAAACAAAAAACACTAGTTAAATGTAGAAGCTTTTTACTACATCAGATGAGAACAAATACAGAGTAACACTGTCAGACATTATGCAGAGTGAGACCTTGGGACGTTCATCCCCAAATGGGATGTCTCCATCTCTTTAGACAGGAAGACAGAAAGAGTGAAAGAGCCAGAGGGAATGGAGGACACCAAGGAAACAAGGCCCTCTAAATCAACATAACAAAGCTTATAGGAACTCATAGAGACTGAAGCACCACGCACAGGGCTTGAAAATGTCTGCAACAAACACAGTGTTGGAAGGAGAAGTGGACACAAGTCCTCATCCTTTACCCAGAAACTGTCTGTAACTGATAACAACTTGTAAATGAAAATTTAATTTTCTCCAAGTGAGTCTCATTGGGAAAATAAGTACTCCAAGGGTAGTCTATGTTCTCAGAGGTAGATGGCCAACAGAAAATATACTCAATGGGATGTTGAAGTCTCATAAGGCCATGTCTGCGCTTTTTAAAAATTAATTAATTTTTTCGCTGTTTTGTTTTTAACCTTACAGGTTCTTTGCATATATATTATGATTTCCAGTGCTGTTTCTATGAGATTTCTTAGAGCGTGAATGAATGGGTCTGTGCTTGTATATGTGATTCTTGTGTATTTTCTTGGGCTCTTTCTTTTGTTTGTTTTTGCCCTATTCTGATGTACTAGTTTCTGTTTTATTTTATTTATTGTATTATTGTAGAGGGCACAATGCCCTTGTGCTCACAAACAGGCACTAGGGAAACCAGGAATGTTAAGCATGCAAGGTTATCTTTTCAAAGGAAAGGGTGTGTATTCCTTTTATCCAGGAAGAAGACTGGGGGTGGATACAGGTTAATAACATGAACCTTCGATATATGTAGGACCATGCCTCAACCAAATTTCCCAGAATGTTTATTTCTCCATCCCTAGACCTTTCACGTTAGCTTTGTTTTTCAGTCAATAGAACCCATTCTTAGGGGAGATGTCACTTGTATATTATAGCCTGGTGACCTCTATGGCCAGAGACCACATCAGATCCTATGTTCTTAAACTATGGAACCCATCTTCATGGTAGATGTTACATGTGCTTTAGAAAGAGTTATGGTGGAGTTATGCCTTAAACTTTATTGTGCACATGAGATTGAGATAATTGTTACCAGGAATTTTTTTTTCCAAACCTGTACTTCACTTAAACGTATCTAAAATAAACTAGCCTGGTGTCAGAATTGAGAACTTTGAACCAGCACTGGCTAACTAAATTGTGCTATACCAAGTTTTCTTCCTGCCTCTAGTGGCTTGTTTCTATACTGGCAGTATAGCTTACTTGGATTCCCCACAGTGCAATATATTATTATTATTTTAAATGAGCCTGTTTGTTTTCTAATGAGAGAAAGAAAATGGGTGAACCAGGATGGGATGGGAGGAGACAAAAATGAGAGGAGTAAAGGATGGGGAAACAGAAGGTAGCCAGGTTATTTTCTAAGAGAAAAAAAAATCTATTTTCAATAAAAAAAAAAAAGAAACAAACAAAAGAGAATGTAAACATCAACACTTAGATATTTTTGTTAATTTTTTTATTCCATCTGTAACAAAGGAACACAGAATGGATGCCTGTGGCAGAAATTTATTCTACATCAGTGTTACCATCTGGAAAATTGAGGACAAAGGATTTGAGGGTGGCTTTCTTCTGAGGGATCTCTTTCTAACTGCTGGATGTTGAGGTCTTCCTGTGTCTTCATGTGGTTGTCCTTCTGTGTTGAAGTATCCCCTATTTTAAATAATGTTATTGAAGTATGAGTAATAAAAAAAAAACACTCAATTGTAATGTGACTAACTAGATGAGTCTAGATATACATATATCCATTGTCACAAACACAGTAATAATCATATCTCTCCCTTCCAAAAAATAAAACTAGAATGTTTTTGAATTTATAATTTTTGGTCTCAGGATAAAAAAGAATAAAAATATAGCATACACAAAAATATGTAATGTTTCTATGGCTGTGTATGTGTGTTCACATCTGTGTCAAAAATAGTTACTCACTGGTTAATAATAAAAAAAAAAACTAGAGGTGCCACTAAATGTTAGCAGTATCTGAGACCCATCCTCATGTTTTGCACTTTGTGTGTTAATTATCTGGCTTTTTCTTCTAATATTTCTAGAATCTGCATGAAAATCTTGAAATTTAGGAAGTCCATAAGGTAAAAAAAATAAATTAACTACTCACTTTAATATTCTATAATTACAGTTATTCAAAACACTTCATTGCATTATTCTATTGCCTTTTATTTTATAGGAGTATTTTCAGGCTCATAATTCCAGAATTAATAGAACAATATTCCTGAAAATGCTCTTGAGAAACTAATGAATGAGTTCATGTATTTTATTAGAAATAGGAGGTATTTTTTTATTGAAAATGTTCTCCTTATAAAAGACAGTTGGAACACTTTGTGATTTAAGACTAAAATTTACATCTATTTTATTACACACATACTAAGGAAGTGTTCAATATTTGAAGTATATTTGATCTATAATGAAATTATTATTCACTCACACCATTTAGAAATAGTTTTGAATCTCTAGAAGTGTGTGGTTTCTAACCTATTTTGAAGGCTAATATTCACCTACAGTATATTAGCTTGTCAAGATTTTAAACAAAGAGGCTAAGTTTGTTATATGAGCCACTTCACAAAATTTAGTGATTTATTGGAATCTAGGGATCAGACATGCTGAAGTCTAAAATACATTTAATATTTTCTGGTACATATTAATTTAATTAATTTAGAATATATGTCAGGAATGTACTTATTTTATTAAACAAATATAAATATTAATCTCACCATATTACTTCAAAATAAATATTTATGGTCTACAAATAGTAGTATGTAGACAAAAACAATTAAGAAAATAATTATCTGCCATAAATAATAAAGTCAATTTAAAACTAAATGATAACAAACCGTTCAGTAAAAATATTTTCTTTTTATAGATTTACCCTTAAGGAATAATTTTGTCATATATAGCATAAATAGTATCAAGTTATTATATCAAAATAATACAGCATAAATATTAGCATAGTTTATTCTTATACATGCCCATTTATTTTTGTATCTTACCATAGTTATAATTTAATGAGATGGTAATCATCATTTTATCAAATCAAAAGCAAAGGTAAGTAGGGACGTGTATGAGAGAATCAAATCAGTTTGTGATAGTATAAAAGAGAAAACAGAGAAAGTGTCAATCTATTTTGTTTTGTACTTTGTAGCAGTAGAATGAAAAATTTGGAAGATCAGAAATGCTTTGATGTAAGTTGTCAGGTTTTCATGGTGAGGAAACATGTAAACAGAATTAGAAACATACATGGTATGTTAGCAGAAGGGCAGGCATCTGTGAAGAATTCAGGAAAAGAAGACACATGGAGACTGGATGCTAACTTCAGTGAAGTTATGTGAGAAAAATATCGCATCACTGTTGAACAGTGATTTTGAGATATTAGCTCTAAATTTCCCCATGAAGAGAAGGTTAAATTAACTTCTTTGGAGAAATAAGGACACAACACAGATACAATTACTTAGAAAGATTGCTAGTAGCTACTATTTAGGAGAGAACAAAAATAAGAGGAATGTCTTTTCAATAATTGGTGAAACATTCTAGGTTAGATTAAAATTAGGATATTGGAAAAAAACAGATGAGTGAGATCTAGAATGGCAAACTATATCCAAATGAAAAGAATGGATACAAATAGTTAATTCCATAACAAGTTCCCATATAGTGTACTTTTTTATATTACCATAATTAGGTTTAAAATGTGTTAATTTAGGGTGCTTGAGATGGCTCAGCAGGTAAAGACATATACTACCAAGCAAGATGACCTGAGTTCATTCCCCGTCACCCACATGGTAGGAAAAAAAATACTTTTGTTAGTTGCCTTATGACATCTGCATGCCATGAAACTATGCAACAACACAGAATACTCCCCACCTAACCCCCATGCCCACCCCACAGAGAGAGATAGAGACAGATAGAGAGAGATAGAGAGAGGGGGGGTAAATAAAATTTGCGAAAAAATATTTGTTTTGTTTTGAACAATTTTAGTTATATTTTTCTTATTTACCTCCAACATGATCAGGGATCTATTTCTACATAATATAAATCCTTAAATGTCTACAGAAAATTTGGCTAAAAATGTGTGTGCATGTGAAAATATTACATATTCCTTAAGAATCTGAGCCAGATGATGGTGGCACACGCCTTTAATCTCAGCACTCAGGAGGCAGAGCCAGGCTGATCTCTGTGAGTTCGAGGCCAGCCTGGTCTACAGAGTCAGTTCCAGGAAAGGTGCAAAGCTACACAGAGAACCCCTGTCTCGGAAAAAAAAATTACAAAGGAAATTGATGTATTGTTCAATGTATGATAATTGGAAATGTTGGTTAAAAAAATGTTGGTAAAAAAGTTGCTATTCAACTTTTCTGTTTTGAATACTTGTATATCTTTGGGTGTTCAATAAGTTCTTTTCCTGGGAGAAATACTGAAAATTTCTGTTTAGAGATATGTTTTTCCCCTAATTTTATCTGCGGCTATTTGTACTTACTCTAGTATGAGAGTAGGAAGGGTCAAAGGTACACATGCAGATGTATCTGTTACTCTCTTTCCATCTTTATATTTGTAATTGGTCTGGGTATATATATCAAGATTTCTATATAATGAGACTACCACTTTTCAAAAAAATGATATAGGCTTAAATCTCCACTATAAGTTTAGAATAGTATGTCTTTCATGACATATCCAGTGCCTATCAACATGTGTCTATAATAAACATTATTGAAATAATACAAATGCAGTTGTTTACTCAATACTTCTTGATGAGACCGATTTTGCCACTTTTTTTCTATGTTTACATTATGCTGAGTTAAGAACATACCTAGTTCTTTATATGTGCATCTATACATTTGGACACACATATATATGTGCACATAAAGATAATCCAAATTTTGTTGAAGGACATGAATATTCTATTTTCTCACTTCTTGCTTCAAATCTTGCTTTATTCATCAAATTAATTTGAGAATGAAAAAGTGGATATTTTTTTTCCTATAGTCACAAAATATCCTTTTAGTTTTACTGTGTAATAGGCTTATATACAAAACATATCCAACCTACAACTTGCAGAATTAATTCACAAAAATTAGTCCTTAATACATTAAATGAAAGTACTGACTCTCTCTTTCATTCCAGGGGTATAGTAAAGTAGAAAAACCTTTTCTTTTAGGGGACTGTTGATTTAAAGAGATATTCCAATACACCTCATCAGAACTCCCAAATTAAAAAGAATATACCAAAATTAATATTTTCTGAACACAGAAACTTGAGGATACATAGCTTCATTTTAGTGATTTTTCTAAAGCAAATTAAGTTATATTTTTTGAGCATTTTGAACTTATTTTTACAAGTTATGAATAGGAAGAATACATAACAGTCCATTAAACTAAATAGCATGGTAAATTGTATTTGAGATATAGGGAAGAGTTTCTATTAAATATTTTGACAGATGAATTTAAAACTAAAAATATCTTAATTAATGAGATAGAAAAACTATGTGACACACTGTGAACGTTCTTTGCATTTTGTGTGATACTGAGTCTTAAGCATAACTTAAGAAACACCCGATGTGGTGTTTAGAAGCAACACGAGCATGCATCATTTATATTTTGATTACATTCTAAGTGCAGACAAGGTGCTGTGATCATGAATAATTCACACATCCAAAAGAATGGGCTTTTTCCATTCCATTTTAGAGTTTTGTTTTTCAGACAGGATGTCTTAACAATGTAAAACACATGTCACTGCTGGAATATGATTAGAAATACAGTGTGATCTGACAGTTAACAATTATTCCCTGCTGTATAATTCTTTCAGGCTATATAAATGATATGAAAATATGTGCAGCAGCTCAAAGTATAAGTTATAGACACTGAAATAGTAGAAATATGGGTAATTTCTTTGCTTTATGACATAGAATTTGGCCAAAATACAAGAGCATGGTATTTTAGCCAGTTAAAGCAATAGACACTGACAAAGAAATAGAAAATTGGTTGTTTTCCATTTTCTTAAGCACAAGACCTGAATAACAAAGTGTATATTTTATGAATGACATTAATTTATTGTGTATTTTCTTGATTCCTCTTGTTTATATCTCTCTGTCTTTTAATTGCTTTAATAAAGACAGTAAGCAATGTTCATAACATCAAGCTAGACTCTCTGATTCATACCTGTAATTGTAGCTGAATGGAAAGCAGAAACAGGGGGAATTCTCAAATATGAAGGCATCCAGAATTACAAAGTGAGATAGAGGCCAGTATGGGCTGAAGTTTAAGAAAATGTACCAAAATTAAGTATAATAATGAAACAAATATATGTAAGTACAGCTATGAATGTAAATCCAAAACAAAAATTAAATATAAAAAAACTGTATTTTTAACCATAGAACACAGACCCAAATTTGTTACTTAAATATTTTATGGTACAATTCATCAGTGATTAATTTCAGTTCAAATATTTAGGTATTTAAACCTACAAAATTACTGCACCAAAAGAAGCTGTGACTTGTGAACATCAATTTAATGTAGTCTTCATTAAGACTTAATGTTCTGGATTGTCAGCATAATGCCCAGTTCCAGAATGAGTGAACTAACAGTGAAGACTATTTATACCCATGTTTATGTGAGTCATTTTCCTGTGGATATGCATCTTCCTTTATGTTGTGCAAATGACACACATACTGTGTAGAAGTTATGTAATAGCATATGTTATTTTTGTCATTTAATCAATGTAATTTTCCAAGCATGTTTATGAGTAACTTATTATTTGCTAGACATTGTTCCTGATAGATTATCTGACAATTGGGAAATGAGTTGTTAAATCCATATAATGTAAAGTGTGCACTGTTTCTATTTAGTTCTGTTCTGCCAGTTCAACCACTTCCTTGGAGACATTCTTTGTTATTAATATACCACATATTTTTGTGAATAGTGTATAAACGTAAGTAATAGGAATTAATTTTAATTGCTTAATAAAATTATTTTATGCTTTTTATATTACTTTTTTATGCTTCCTAATGTGCTTTAGAGATGAAGCTGCTTGTTTCTACTCAACTTCACTGAAATCTGTGAAATTATTCTGTGAAAAGTTAATTATAACTTACTTATTTCTCACTAATAATTGTACGTTGAACCTGATGTTGAGGTGAGATAACTTAAAATCTTATGAATATAAGACTATAGTAGAAGGCTACAGTGTAAATTGCTACTAGTGAAAGATAGACTCATGTTTATATGTACTTGTTACCTGGTGTGTCCTTTACTGCTGTGGAAGGTTACAAATTTTTGTTTACACCATTAAAGTAGGAGTATGTGTATTAGTCAGTGATAGATCTAATGTACTCTGCAATTAGTCCATTTCAAAATACATTTTGGATGCCACAATATAGTTTTGACACTAGTCACTCACAGTTCTTGTTGACTGCCTTTAATTCCAAGAATTCACATAACACTATCAAGGTGTGATATAGTGATAAAGCAAGTCACAGAACCCATAAAAGCAATATATTTGGGATTAGAGTTTTATTATAAAGAACACTCACAGGCTAAAGGTTGAAAAGTCCATGATGCAGATCCTCTATGGTCTTTATCAAAGTATTAGGGTATAATCCTGTCCTAGCACATCAGTGTGTTCTCAAACCTGGAATCCATGCTGAGCGTTGCCTCCAGTTTATTTACTGGAGTTTTCCTAGTATATTGTGGGAACTCATTCATGACCTATTCCATCTCCTGTTTTTTCATTAACTCTGTATTGAAACCTTGTCCCACCTTAAAGTAAGGTAACTGGAGATCCAAAAACCTGCTTACATGGACAAATGCTCTGAAGTCTAGTTCTCACCTAAAACTATTTAGAAACCCATCTAGGTCCACCTCACTAGCCTAATTAATATGCTTTGTCAGTGAGGAAATAACAAACTTTAAAATAATTATGTAAAGGACACGTTTTTATAAAGGTCACATATATAAGAATGAGATACAAGTGACAATCTGATATTGTATATTAAGTTATTTTTTGTTATTGTTAAATATGTATATCTGTGTATTACAAAGCCATTTTAAACTTTGTTTCATTTTCTGATTCTAAAAGGAAGAAAAGCCTCTACACATGGAGATATTTTCGGGTGAGAAACAAAAGTAGAAAAAAAAAACCACCAACTTCTTAAATTATACATAATAAGTTGTTAGAATTGAACAAGAATTTTCCAGGATCATTCCAATATTCTTGTCTCATATGTTTAGATAATACTACTAATAATTAGCAATAGAAAAAAATCACATAATCTAGATGTTGGTAGCAAGATGTGGTGCCCCAGATCATTCTTTAACATGCTATTTCACTGATTATGTCAAGTCCATCATACACATGACACTGGAAGATAAATCGGTGGATTTGTGGTCCTACATCCTTTATCTCAAAATGAATCCCTCAGAGTCAGTCATAGAAAGTACAAATTTGTTTTTGGTAAAAAAAAAAAAATTAAAACTAAAGATATTGTGTGAATATATGTTCTGGATATGCAAACACAAAGTCAATTACCAAATGTAATGACTGAGGAATTATCCAGGTGACAATATTAATGCTGTTGGCAGGATCCTACTTGTCCCACTGAGGTATGCTTACCATATTAAAAAAAAAAAAAAAAAAAAAAAAAAAAAAAAAAAAAAAAAAACTTGAAGCAATGTACTTAAGCAACCAACAAATAAAATATTTTAAGGTGTAGAACCCAAATGACTTAAAAGGAGAATCACTGATCTCTTTCTTCCTTTCTATCTCTCTGAGTGTATGCTGTTACTCTTAATATTTCTACCTCTCTGTTCCTTTCCTTTTATGCAATATGACAGAGAAGGTGGTTATAGGTTATACAAAGAAATACAGAGGTTCCTCTTATCCACTTTTCAGTTATATGTTCCTGTGACTAAATCTGAAAGACTGAATATTCCATAATGTTGCTGTTTTGTTGTTTTGTTTTGTTTTGTTTTTTGAGACAGGGTTTCTCTGTGTAGCTTTGTGTCTTTCCGGGAACTTACTCTGTAGACCAGGCTGGCCTTGAACTCACAGAGATCTGCCTGGCTCTGCCTCCTGAGTTTTAATCCCCGGGATTAAAGGTGTGCACCAGCTGTTGCTGTTTTGTAGCTGGAAGTTTTCCTGTGTCCTGCCTGGTCTGCAGCCACTCAGACCCAAGTAAACACACAGAGGCTTATATTAGTTAAAACTGCTTGGCCATTAGCTCAGGCCAACGATTAACTATTACACTTAAACTCAGCCCATTTCTGTTAATCTATATGTTACCATGTGTTCCCGTGGCTTTACCTGTGTGCCATTACATGCTGCTCCCTGGACAGCAGGCTGGCATCTCCTGACTCAACCTTCCTCTTTCCAGAATTCTCCTTGTCTGCTTATCCTGCCTATACTTCCTGTCTAGCTATGGGCAAATCAGTATTTTATTAAACCAGTGTATGAAAGCATTATCCCACAGCAGTGTTTAAAATACCTTTGGTGGGAATATCCTGTGCTTGTTAACTCATGCTTGGCAAATATTAGGATCATAATGATGACTCTGTTTAAGCCTCAATGTACCTGTTACATCAGTGAACTCTACAGGATGAGAATTTTGAACACTTGTCTGTTTCTTACAGGTTATTAATTTGTCCTCCTAATACTAAGTAATATTTCTATTAGACTATTCTTATTCAATTGTCTAATCATGTTTTTCTGAATCGATGAGTAATGTACTGCGACAAAAGGAGTCCATATACCTCTAAATATCTGTGAACTGCTCTATCTTTCTCTATATATGCCAAAATAGTGAATATCCTTGGGAATATATTCTTCCACAGACTTTTAGTTCTGTACCTTAAGGAGATAATATTGTTTCAATATACCTACTGCTTTTCATTCTCATTATTGTTTTAACTAAACCTCAAAATTTTTGTGCCATGAGGATCATGTTCTGCCCCAGCACATACATTACACATATCAAAGCATTTCCAACTAAGAAAATTATTTTCTTTAACTTGTGGCAATATATCACTATTTATCTCAATCTACCTTTTTTTTACTCATGCTAAGCATAATATAAATCTGAATATTGCTGAGCAAAAATTTCCAACTTTAGACAAAGTACTAATTAATATCTTATGGTCCTTCTAAAATGAACTGTACCATCATGGCCATGAGTATGAGAATATGAAGGATTGCCTTCTGAAAACTGTGAGAAAATTACAAAAATTTATAAACTTATACTTATCTAGTACTAAAGAACAGGATGTAAAAAATAAAAATGACAGCATCAGGAAATTCAGGGCTTTATATTATTTTATATACCTTCTGTGTAGGAGCAAGTTCTCATAAATAAAGACTAAAATAATTTTTATGTTTCAGTCCAAAGAGTTGATTGTTAGGTTCACCAAATGAATAAATTACACAAAGATAATAAACAAAGAGCTAAAGAGGCCCACAGAAATCCACAAAGATACCCCCACAAAAGACTGCTGGCAATGGTCGAGAGACAGCCGGGACTGACCTACTCTGGTGATGGGATGGCCAAACACCCTAATAGTTGTGCCAGAAACCCCATCCAAGGACTGAGGAATCTGGATGCAGACATCCACGGCTAGGCCCCGGGTGGAGCGCTGGGAGTCTAATTAGTGAGAAAGAGGAGGGTTTATATGAGTGAGAATTGTTGAAACCAAGGTTGGATAAAGCAGAGGGACAAATAACCAAATGAATGGAAACACATGAACTATGAACCAAAGGCTGAGGGGCCCCCAACTGGATCAGGCCCTCTGAATAGGTGAGACAGTTGATTGGCTTGATCTGTTTGGGAGGCATCTAGGCAGTGGTACCAGGTCTTGGGCTCCTTGCATGAGTTAGCTGTTTGAAACCTGGGACTTATGCAGGGACGCTTGGCTCAATCTGGGAGGAGGGGACTGGACTGCCTGGACTGAGTCTATCAGGTCGAACCCATTCCTCGGGGGAGACCTTGATCTGGAGGAGGTGGGAATAGGGGGTGTGCTGGGGGGAAGGGGAGGGGGACAGTGTAGATGTAACTAACCGTCTTATTAAATAAGAAACACAGAAACAATGTAAAGGAGAAAGCCGAGAGGTCAGAGCTCAGAGCTAAAATCTCACCCTTCCTCCTGCTGTCCCAGCTTCGCGAAAAGAGACCTACTTCCTGTCTGTTCTTTTTTTTATAGTATGTTGTTCTGCCTTCTCATTGGTTGTAAACCCAAACACATGACTGCCTCGTCACTGTCTGAATGTACAGCCCCGTAGGTCTTAAAGGCATATGTCTCCAATGCTGGCTATATCCCTGAACACACAGATATCTATGGGATTAAAGGCGTGTGCCACCACCGCCACACTCTTGCTATGGCTCTAATAGCTCTGACCCCCGGAAAACTTTATTTATTAACATACAATCAAAATAATATTTCAGTACCATTAGATTACCACCACATTTCCCCTTTTCTATTTTAATAAAAAGAAAAAAAGCAAAAGGTTATAACTAACAAAAGAAAAACTATATACAAAAGTACAATAACTATATACAATATATACAAGTAATAAATACCTAAACAGGTATTTGACAAATCAGAGAAAATAATTCCATTATCTATCCTATTTTGGTAATTCCAAGATGTATCTAATGTACTTTCTATCCTAATTAATTTTCAACTATAACTAACTAATCTTCAACCATAACTAACTAATCTTCAACTATAACTAACTAATCTTCAACTCCCTCAGAGACCCAAGAAGGGAATAATATTAGCTAACAAAAATAAAAAACAGGAAGTGCATGCAAGCAACTTCCAAAAAATTTGTGAGTTGACAGAAACAGCCAGCTGCATGGGCAGTCACCTGAGGTTTCTCCGCAGTGTTGGGGCATCATCTTCAGCCTGTGGTGGTAATCTAATTGTACTGAAATATTATTTTGATTGTATGTTAATAAATAAAGTTGTCTGGGGGTCAGAGCTATTAGAGCCATAGCAAGAGTGTGGCGGTGGTGGCACACGCCTTTAATCCCATAAGATCTCTGTGTGTTCAGGGATACAGTCAGCATTGGAGACATATACCTTTAAGACCTAGGGGGCTGTACATTCAGACAGTGACGAGGCAGTCATGTGTTTGGGTTTACAACCAATGAGAAGGCAGAACAACATACTATAAAAAAACAAACCGACAGGAAGTAGGTCTCTTTTCGCGAAGCTGGGACAGCAGAAGGAAGGGTGAGATTTAGCTCTGAGCTCTGACCTCTCGACTTTCTCTTTTACATTGTTTCTGTGTTTCTTATTTAATAAGACGGTTGGTTACATCTACATCTGGCGCCCAACGTGACAAGAATCCATTAAAAACTGCTTGGCTTGGCGGCAGGTCCGCTTTCCCGCAAGGGCGGCAGGCGGCAGGCGGCCCGCGGCGGCGGCGGAGGTGGCACGCGGCGGCCGGCGGCGATTGGCTTCTTAGTCCGAGCCTGGGTCTAGTTCTGCTTGACCTCAGGCTGGACTATCGGTGAGCTGCTTGCTTAAATCCTGCTTGCTTAAAGCCAGTGCTACAAACAACTCAGAGTTGCCCTGACGAACAGGGCCCTGCCTGTAAAGCCAACGCACGTGGTCGGAGCTTAAGGAAGCCAGACCCAAGCCTTGATTCGGCACAAGAGGGAACACGTGGCTGCATTTAAACTTTAGCCAGCTACGCTTTCTTGCTCTCTCTCTCTCTCTCTCTCTCTCTCTCTCTCTCTCTCTCTCTTTCTCTTTGGATTTACACCTGGGACACTAGGTGGCTGTTTTGAAAATCCCCTCGGATTTCTACTGTTCTACGCAGATTTGGTAAGTCATAATATATCAGATATTTTAAAGGAAACTATCTAAAAGAGAATTTTTTTCCACGTTTAAAAAAAAATGGGTTTTATGTGTACATTGGAAGAAAATTGGTTTTTGT
The DNA here is from genome assembly GCF_004664715.2 of Peromyscus leucopus. Lineage (NCBI taxonomy): Eukaryota > Metazoa > Chordata > Mammalia > Rodentia > Cricetidae > Peromyscus > Peromyscus leucopus. The sequence goes on from NC_051070.1 coordinate 29,733,127, forward strand.
TCGAAATTTTAGGCAGTCTGGCAATGGAACAACTATATAATATTAGTATTGGTGGAATTATGCACCTTATCACTATAATAATCCACATTTTAATATTTAAAAAGATAGTCAATTTAAGTGCCAGGATAACAGCTTTAGAAGAACTTGCTAAACCTGTAAAAATTCAGACAGAAGAAATTAACAGTGAAGTTGTTTCAAGTCGGGATCATAAGGTTGCAGAAAGAAAGCCTGTTTTCACACAGTCACCCTTAATTTATCCTGTAACCGTACAGCAGATGCCTGATCAAATGGCTACACAAAATAATTGGGCTCCAATTGAAATGTTGGATTTAAAAAGGTTTAAGGAGGCAATAGTATCTTATGGCATGCATTCCCCATATGTAAAGCAAATGTTAAACTCTTGGTCAACATATAATAGGATAGTACCACAGGACTGGCGGGACCTCGCACAAGGTGTTCTGGAACCCAGCCAGAGACTTCAATTTCTGACTTGGTTTAAGGAGGAGGCTAAAAACATAGAAAAACAATGGAGGGATAAAGGAATACAAGTTTGCCAGGATCAGCTTATGGGCGAAGGCCAATATGCTTCAGCACAAACACAATGTTTATATGATGTCCAAACCCTAATTTTATGTTGAACGGCAGCCTTGAATGCATGGGACAAAGTTGAGGAACCAGGAAAAAAATCTGAGTCATTTACAAAGGTGAAGCAAGGCAGACTCATTTGTGATGTAGGATGTATACAAGGTCAACAGTTCAACATCACATTGGGTGAGAGCAGTCCACGTACCAGAAACACCTGAATTCCACTAGTGTCCTGTCATGATTCAGGATTTTAAATTCTGGAAATTGTTGACAGTTTTTAAATTCAGCTGTCCATTCTTCTTGGCTGTGTATATATGGCTTCATCTCAGCATCCCCTTCTTCTCCACATCCCTCTATTAAATGCCAGTCTACTTTTGAGAGGCATGAGCTTTCAGCTGCTGTTCCATTGTACAACAGAATCCATCAGCCCTCTGCCTGTTAAGCTGCCTTCGAAGAAAAGGGCACTGTACCTTTTCCGGATGCGAAGGCCACTTCATGGATGGGGCCATATTGTCCTGGCCTCAGAAAATGCCTTTTGATAAAGCCATAACCACACTTGTTTTGGCAAGAATCAGTAGTCCCTTGTTTCGTGTTCTGTCTGTCCATTTTGTCCTGTTGATTTGAGGATACTTTGTTGTCCAGTGGCTAACTTTTGCCAAAATGAAAGTTGACTCCATATGCAGTTTCTTCAATGTCCATATTTTCTCTGAAGTAGATTGGTACTGCCAGGAGCCGACATGACTCAAAAAAGAAAATTTTTCTAAGTTATTAAAACATTTTAAATGCCATATTCTGTAGATCTCTGAAGGGTTTGAAGATGACCTGTCTAAAACATCTCTGTTCAATTTTAAAACATATCTAATATGACTACAAGTTCTATTGTAATGTCTAACTACTAACTTTCATTTCTTTATATCCTAATAGTTGGTAATAATAACATTCAAGGATCAGAAATTTGCATTACATTGTTAAATGAATGGTATGAAAACAATTAGAAATAAACATATAGCATTTTCTAACAATATCAATTTCAAATTTGTATACAATATAAAACAATCCAATCCAATGTAAAGTATTTAAAATTAGTAATTGATTTTCTAACAATATCAATTTCAAATTTGTATACAATATAAAACAATCCAATCCAATGTAAAGTATTAGTAATTGTCTTTTTCTTTTCTTTCTTTCTTTTTTTTTTTAAACAAGAACCTTAAATCTAATCTCCTTTGCTTAGCCTTTTTCCTAACCCTTGACAATAACTTGTAACCAACCCCCCTAAACACTGAAAATTATCCCAGACCCAAAACCCATTAAAAAGATCAAAAAACTACCCGCCCCACACCACCTCTTTGGGAATGTGGGCGTCGTATTCTTAAAATTGCTTCCTGCTGGGTATGGGCGAAGTTTTCTTTATCCTGAAAGAAAAAATTTAGGTTAATTGTCAAATTCTAGGAGAGGTAACTATATCCTTCATTATCCAGTCTGTGTATAATGCCAAAATTCAGGGTTTATCTCAAGTCCTTATTCAAGTAGTCTTTGAGACTGGATCATCTCAGCTAGTCATCTCAAAATTGCTCTGAGCACCTTGTAGTTCAAAGCTGATCTGTGGATTATGTTTGTCAGCTTAATGATATTATTATTGTCCACGTGGAATTTTTGTTGTTGTGGGGCCCCATCTTCTTTCTGGAGACTTCAGTTAATGTTAGGCCTGGCCATGATTTCCTGCAGAAAACTGATAAGAGACTCGAACACAAAAACATATATATGCAGCTAGCCTTTTTTCTAGAATTAGTTAGTACTCTATATGACCATTCATATCTTAACAAAGTTTAAAATGTATATATATATATTAATCTTGTAAATTTTGATATAAAATTTATACTTTGAGAAAAGTTTAAAGAATCAGAATAGAATCAAAGAGTTGAGATTAGTAATAGACTAGTCCCTTAAATAATTTTGCTTTTGTCCTGTACCATAGCAGAAGATGGCTCTTATTCTGGCATGATACAGGGAGTTTGCATTTTCCTTTTAACAACATGCTTGATTTTAAAGAAGGAGAGAGCCATTCTCCAACTCCAAAGTCAGCTTTAAATTTTAATTGAACTGGGACTATTAGAAAACCAATAGTGTTAAATCTTTAGAGAAGAGCAGAAACAAACATTTAGGAAGACATAAAAAATTTTTAGATAATATATACCCATACACCGTTTCACTCTGTTTCTTGGGATAGATGATTTGTCCCTTTTCTTCAGTTGTCTCATTTGTCCAGTGTTCTTCAGATTCCTTAACCTTCATTCTCCTAAAAGACAAAAACAAAAACCTTTCCCCAAGACTAATTTTGGGGATGTTTCCTTTGGACAAGTTATTATCTGATTAAATGAAAAGGCATGTGTTATTGATACCAGTTAGTTTAAATTGGATGTTCATGCTGGTTGATGAACTATCACCTCCTCTAATTAAGAGGTCTCTCTTGTTCAAATCGAACCTTTATCAATTTTGATGGTATCCACAGCTTATCTTCTCCTGTAGAAACAAAAGCAAAACCTCGTCCCCAATGTAATACATACCCTGGTTTCCATTCTGAGGTCAGCACATCCTTAAAGTATATAGGCTGATTTAATTCTGTAGTTTTTTTCTATTATCCAATGTCTCTCTGCAGCTGTTGTTCCTTTCTCATTGGCATTCAGAAAATTCAAAGTTAGAAGAGTATTATGCAGTCTATTTCTGGGGGTTTTTGTTACCCATTTCTGTTTATTTAGCACATCCTTTAGAGTTCTGTTTGATCTTTCTATAACTGCTTGACCTGTAGGATTATGTGGTATGCCTGTAATATGCTTTATATTGTAATAAGCAAAAAACTGTTTCATTTTAACAGAGACATATGATGGAGCATTGTCAGTTTTGATTTGTGCAGGTATACCCATGATGGCCATAACTTCCAGCAAATGAGTGATTACAGAATCAGCTTTTTCAGAACTCAAAGCAGTTGCCCATTGAAATCCTGAATAAGTATCGATAGTGTGGTGTACATATTTCCATTTTCCAAATTCTGCAAAGTGAAACACGTCCATCTGCCAGATTTCATTTCTCTGAGTACCCTTTGGGTTACATCCTGCTGGTAATGGCGTTTGATTGTAGAAGGAACAAGTAGGACATTTCTTTACTATTTCTTTGGCTTGTTGCCAGGTTATTGAAAAATTCTTTTTTAAACCTTTACTATTGATGTGATGTTTTTTATGAAATTCTGAGGCCTCCAGCACATTTCCTATCAATAATTTATCAATCTCATCATTGTCTTGTGCTAGAGGGCCTGGCAGACCAGTATGGGATCGAATGTGAGTTATATATAAAGGATGATTCCTTTTCCTGATTGTACCTTGTAATTGAATAAATAGTGAAGTTAATTCTGAAGCATCAGGGATAAATTCTGCAGTCTCAATATGTAACACCACTCTTTCAGCATACTGAGAGTCAGTTACTATGTTGAGAGGTTCTGAAAAATCCATTAATACCAACAGAATAGCATACAATTCTGATTTTTGAACTGAATTATACGGACTTTGAACCACTTTACTTAAATTTTCTGATTTGTAACCTGCCTTTCCTTCTTTGTTGGCATCAGTATAAAATATACGAACTCCAGATACGGGTTTTTGCCGTACAATTCGAGGCAAGATCCAATCAGCTCTCTTTATAAGATCAACTCTATTGCTTTTGGGATATTTGCTGTTAATTTCTCCCAAAAAATTACTGCAAGCTCTTTGCCAAGGTTCACTTTCTGTCCATAATTTTTCAATGTCCTCCTTAGTTAATGGTACGACAATTTCTGCTGGGTCTATGCCTGCTAATTGACGAAGTCTCAGTTTTCCTTTGTAAATCAAGTCAGAGATTTTTTCCACATAAGTTTTTAATTTTTTATTTGGTTTATTTGGTAAAAATATCCATTCCAATATAATATCTTCCCTCTGCATTAATATTCCAGTAGGAGAACGCCTAGAAGGTAAAATAACCAAAATGCAATCCAGCTTTGGATCATACGATCCACGTGCCCTTCATGCACTTTCTTTTCTACCAAAGCTAATTCTTTCTCAGCTTCAGGTGATAATTCTCTTGGACTATTTAAGTCCTTGTCACCTTCTAAGGTTTTGAACAAATTAGTCAGTTCATCATTTTTTACCCTAACAATAGTTCGTAGATGAGAAATGTCTCCAAATAATCTTTGAAAGTCATTAAGAGTCTGTAGTCTATCTCTCCGAATTTGCACCTTTTGGGGTCTAATTTTTTGTAGCTCTATTTTATATCCTAAATAATTAATAGAATCTCCTCTTTGTATCTTTTCAGGAGCAATTTGTAATCCCCAGCAAGGCAAAATTTTCTTTACTTCTTCAAACATTATTTCTAAAGTATCTGCATTTGAGTCAGCTAGTAAAATATCATCCATATAATGATAAATTATAGATTTAGGAAATTTTTTACGTATCACTTCCAATGGCTGTTGTACAAAGTATTGGCACAGAGTTGGGCTATTCAACATTCCCTGTGGGAGGACCCTCCATTGAAATCTTTTAACTGGTTGAGAATTATTATAAGTAGGCACTGTAAAAGCAAATCTTTCTTTGTCTTTTTCTTGTAAGGGTATTGAAAAGAAACAGTCTCTTAAATCAATAACTATGAGAGGCCATCCTTTTGGTAACAGAGTAGGCAAAGGCATCCCAGATTGTAGAGAGCCCATTGGCTGAATTATTTTGTTAATTGCTCTAAGGTCTGTTACCATTCTCCATTTACCAGATTTCTTTTTAATAACAAATACAGGAGAATTCCAAGGGCTGGTTGATTCTTCAATATGCTGAGCATTTAACTGTTCTTCTACCAGCTCTTCTAAAGCCTGGAGTTTCTCTGTTGTTAAAGGCCATTGCTGGACCCATACAGGCTTGTCTGTTAACCATTTTAAAGGTAGAGCTGTTGGTGTCTTTGGAAGATCATCAGTTATTGTGCCCTGTTCTTGTATAATATGGATGGCTGGTGACCACTCATTAGAACAATATCTTCTAATATTTCTCTCAGTAACATGTGCTAGTTTATGATTTGTTTCTGAGATTGGAGGGATGTTAATCTGAGTATTCCATTGTTGCAACAAGTCTCGACCCCACAGGTTCATAGTTATGTTAGCCACATATGGTTTTAATTTTCCTCTCTGTCCTTCTGGACCTATACATTCGAGCCATCTTGCACTCTGTTTCACCTGAGATAGTGTCCCAATCCCTAACAGTTGAACGTTTACCTCCTGAAGAGGCCAAGTTGGATGCCAAAATTCTGGTGCAATTATGGTAACGTCCGCATCTGTGTCTACCAGACCAGACAACAAAACACCATTTATTTTTATCATTAATTTTGGTCTTTGTTCATTAATAAAAGTTTGCCAAAAAATTTTCTTTATGTTTTCTCCTGAATTTTCTATTCTCTCTGTTTCATCAACCTGACCAGCATGATTTATTCCAATAGGCATTTGGTTATTTAATCGCTCTCCAGAGCAGGCATTTCCTCTATGGCTGCAGGAAAGGTTTGAACTGGATTTGCACTGGGGGCCTGCGCGAGGCCCCTCTGGGAATTTCCCGAAGACTGAGGCAAAGGATTACCCTGTCTGTCCTTTGTTGATCTACATTCGTTGGTCCAGTGTTTTCCCTTACCACACCTTCTGCATACTCCAGAAGGAAGGGGCATTCTGTTGCCATTGTTCCTTGAATAAACATTGTTTCTGGGAATGACCTGTCTACAGTCCCTTTTAAAATGTCCTTGATTTCCACATCCAAAACATCTAACACTCCTCAAACCTTTTGAAATTACTTCTCCTACCCATGTATCATCATGCTCATCAGCTTCAACATTAATTGTTTCTCTAATCCAATCTTCCATAGGTGCAGATCTTGCCCTTAATGGCCTGATTATTCTTTTGCATGCTGCATTCGCATTCTCAAAGGCCAAAGATTCAATTATTGCCTTACCAGCTTCTGAATCCGAGACCATTCTCTTTACTGCTGAAGCCAGTCTTTGTAAAAAATCTGTAAAAGACTCTTTTGGGCCTTGCTTCAACTTTGTAAATGACTCAGATATTTTTCCTGGTTCCTCAACTCTGTCCCATGCATTCAAGGCTGCCGTTCAACATAAAATTAGGGTTTGGACATCATATAAACATTGTGTTTGTGCTGAAGCATATTGGCCTTCACCAGTAAGCTGATCCTGGCAAACTTGTATTCCTTTATCCCTCCATTGTTTTTCTATGTTTTTAGCCTCCTCCTTAAACCAAGTCAGAAATTGAAGTCTCTGGCTGGGTTCCAGAACACCTTGTGCAAGGTCCCGCCAGTCCTGTGGTACTATCCTATTATATGTTGACCAAGAGTTTAACATTTGCTTTACATATGGGGAATGCATGCCATAAGATACTATTGCCTCCTTAAACCTTTTTAAATCCAACATTTCAATTGGAGCCCAATTATTTTGTGTAGCCATTTGATCAGGCATCTGCTGTACGGTTACAAGATAAATTAAGGGTGACTTTGTGAAAACAGGCTTTCTTTCTGCAACCTTATGATCCCGACTTGAAACAACTTCACTGTTAATTTCTTCTGCCTGAATTTTTACAGGTTTAACAAGTTCTTCTAAAGCTGTTATCCTGGCACTTAAATTGACTATCTTTTTAAATATTAAAATGTGGATTAGTATAGTGATAAGGTGCATAATTCCACCAATACTAATATTATATAGTTTTTCCATTATCAGACTGCCTAAAATTTCAAACAAAAACCAATTTTCTTCCAATGTACACATAAAACCCATTTGTTTTTTAATGTGGAAAAAATTCTCTTTTAGATAGTTTCCTTTAAAACATCTGATATGTTATGACTTACCAAATCTGCGTAGAACAGTAGAAATCTGAGGGGATTTTCAAAGCAGCCACCTAGTGTCTCAGGTGTAAATTCAGAGAGAGAGAGAGAGAGAGAGAGAGAGAGAGAGAGAGAGAGAGGAAAGAGAGAACGCACAAGAAAGCGTAGCCGGCTAAAGCTTAAATGCAGCCACGTGTTCCCTCTTGTGCCGAGTCAAGGCTTGGGTCTGGCTTCCTTAAGCTCCGACCACGTGCGTTGGCTTTACAGGCAGGGCCCTGTTCGGCAGGGCAGGTCTGAGTTGTTTGTAGCACCGGCTTTAAGCAAGCTGCTCACAGACCTAGGCCCGGGCTAGAAGCTGCCACCCGGACTAGGAAGCTGGCAGCTCAGACTAGGAAACCGGCAGCTCGGAATAGGAAGCCTGCGGCTCGGACTAGGATGCAGGCAGCTCAGACTAGGAAGCCGGCCGCTTCCTGCCGCTTCCTCTGCCGCCTGCCGCCCTTGCGGGAAAGCGGACCTGCCGTCAAGCCAAGCGGTTTTTAATGGATTCTTGTCACGTTGGGCGCCAGATGTAGATGTAACTACCCGTCTTATTAAATAAGAAACACAGAAACAATGTAAAGGAGAAAGCCGAGAGGTCAGAGCTCAGAGCTAAAATCTCACCCTTCCTCCTGCTGTCCCAGCTTCGCGAAAAGAGACCTACTTCCTGTCTGTTCTTTTTTTTTTATAGTATGTTGTTCTGCCTTCTCATTGGTTGTAAACCCAAACACATGACTGCCTCGTCACTGTCTGAATGTACAGCCCCCTAGGTCTTAAAGGCATATGTCTCGAATGCTGGCTATATCCCTGAACACACAGATATCTATGGGATTAAAGGCGTGTGCCACCACCGCCACACTCTTGTTATGGCTCTAATAGCTCTGACCCCCGGAAAACTTTATTTATTAACATACAATCAAAATAATATTTCAGTACAATTAGATTACCACCACAGGACAGGAAGGGAGAGAACAAGGGAATCTGTGGCTATTATGTAGAACTGAATAGTATTGTAAAATAAAAAAAAAATAAAATATATAACTTGTCAAAAAAAAAAGAAGTTGGTAACAATGTGAAGAAAAGAAAGACAAATTTTAAAAAAGAGAAAATTCCAAAATACATGATTAAATATGCCCTTAATGGTATCATTAATATATTGTAGATTAAAATCACATAAGGGTAATTTAATGAAATGCTAATTGAAATTGAACATTATAATTGAAATAATAAGTTATAGTTAACATTTTTCGTTATTAACATGAAATGGTCTAATTAAAATTCTATTCTAATGATATTTGCAAAATTTTATTTACATGTACTGAGATAAAACATTGTTTTCACATTTTTTGTCTCTCTCTAAGTAAAATTGCAAAAATTCCTTTACATTGACAAAAATCAACTGTGCAAATCATTTTTCATATATATATAAATTATGAGATATATAATTTGGTCTAATTTAAGAAATAATAACCAATCATCAATTGTTGAATTTAGCAATTCTGCTTAAGTATAGAAAAGGACAAAGGTGGATTATATTAATTTTAAATTGTGTATATCTTAAGTTTTATACATTTTATACTAGTTAAAATCACAAAAGTTACTATTTTAGTATTTTTATGTGTGGGCTTTTAAGTACAAATATGAACTGCTCTGCTCTGTTTTCAATTAATAAAAGAATATATGCCTGACATTTTAACACATCCTATCCATACCTGTTGTTTCTATAAAGTTTTCCACAGAGCTTCAAAGCTACTGAAAACAGATTTAATTCTAAATTTCATTTCTTTTTGAAATGCATTATCCTTAAGCCATGCATCTTCATCACAGGTCATTGCTGCGATGAAATTAATCTGATAAAACACCTGTGTGACAGAGAAAATGATATATTAGTGTGATTCATCATTAATGAACATCATCAGCCCATGATCTATTAGTGTATTGCTCAAAGGATTGTGTCATTAGGAAACAGTCCATTCCCACTGTTAAATTATTGTGTCGAAGACAGTAGAGAAAGCCCAGAATAAGCAAGAGGCAGCAGGTGGACATGCCGATACAGAATCACATTTCCTGAAACTTTTATTATAATTTTTATTTTAAAGTGTCTGAGTTGCATCTTTGCTAATCAGTTTTGCTGCCCTACCACAAAATTAACTTTGTTCTGATTACTCGTCTACTATTAATTGCTTCTCCATCCCTTATAAATTATATCACTGTGAAGCTGACTTGCACATGCTGCATTGCCAATGAGGAGCAGAAACTGTTTTATTTGTGGATGAGATGCAGAAAAATTTGGAGTACTTACAAAGAAATAATCCCTTGAGGATGTCTCTTCAAGTACTTACTTAAGCATAAATGTGATACACAATAAAATTAATCATTTTAGATTTATAGTATGAAAGTATACTTAAAAGCCCTTGTTTGAGAAATTAAAACAGATAAATTAAAGTTTATTTTAAGTTAAATTGTTATTTGTGTACATTGTTTAAAGTTAAAATATAGATGAGCAAATATACAGGTATCTAAAGTGAAGAATTGTGATATAGTTTTTAATGTAGCTTTTATGAGTTTATTCTATTGGTTTAAAGTAATTGTAAATATAGTGATATTGTTTTAATCAGAGATTAAACATTGCTCCTCTTCCGAAAATATATGCTCAATAAGGTAAAGACTTCCAAGTCTTTCATTCCTCTTTCTTTCCCAAATACAAAACAGAAACCAGCAATATTTTAACTTGACACCCTCTATAATTAACCCACCTACCATAATAGAACCAAGAAAGACATTTTTATCCCTAAAAACATTTATGAGTTTCAGTATCTTCTGTGCACATGTGGTTTTAAATAATAATTTCAATTAAAAATTAAAAGTGCTGTGTTGATAGAACCAGTGATTTTCTTATTTATATTAGGAAGATGAATATTCTTCTGTTCTTTCCCTTGATTTCTACTGATTGAGAAATAACTACAGAAAAAATGAATTATATGTATATAAAACATATATGTATATATGTTATATATAACATATATATATATATGTTATATATATATGGAGAACAAAACTTGTATCAAGAAGATTCATGTTATAAGAAATTTGCCATATTGTCCTTGAGACTGTAATTTCAAACAGTTGAATACAGACATACTTCTCTACTTGTACATTAATTATAACTATCAACCCCTAAAATCATGACAGAGGCATTCCAAAGAAATACCTAAAACTCGAGGCCCTCTGAATATGGGAGGCAGCTATGTGGCTAGATGTGTTTGGGAAGCCCTGTCAGTGGGACCAGGACTTATCCCAGGTGCATGAAATGGCTTTTTGGAAAACATTTCCTAGGGTGGGATATCTTGCTCAGCCTTGACCCATTGGGGAGGGGTTTGGTCCTGCCTCAACTTAGTATGCCAAACTTTGTAGACTCCCAAGGGAGGCCTTACCCTCTCTGAGGAGTGGATGTGGGGTTGGATTGGGGAAGTTAGGGGGAATATGGGTAGGGAGGGGAACTGAATTGGTATGTAAAATGTAAAAAAAAAAAAAAAAAAAAAAAAAAAAAAAAAACTTTTTTTAAAAAAATAAATTTTTAAAAATTGGCATCTTTGGAATTTAAGAGAGAGTTCTAACTAGCAATATCACAAATCCTCATAGCCCAAAGCTGAATCCAACCTTGTTATTGTTTCTCCAGAAGAACATAGGCATTGAAGTTAACTAGAAAAGTGAATTCTTTCCAGAACAGAGGAGAACCACCAGTCAGAGGGTGGTGGCACATGCCTTTAATCCCAGCACTTGGGAGGCAGAGGCAGGCGGATCTCTGTGAGTTCGAGGCCAGCCTGGTCTACAGAGTGAGATCCAGGACAGGCACCAAAACTATATGGAGAAGCCCTGTCTAGAAAAACAACAACAAAAGGAGAACCACCATGCCACCAAACAGATAAGTATGTAAGATCATTAGATCATTATTCTTATGCATTAAAAACTAAGATTCCCTGATGTATTGATATTAATACCAAAGTATATCCACTAGCAAATGAACCACAACATTCTTTCTGGGCTCAGTGTGAATCAAAATTTTCTCCTCATCCTTTCCCAGGTGACTTGGTCTAGGCAGGAATGCTTCTACAGATAACCAGTCTAGACCATTAGCCCAGACTGAAAGCTGTTTTGCTTAAGAATTACAGGTAAAGTGAAAATTCTCATACACCCATGTTTCCGTTTCCCTAAAAGCAGCACTAATAAGAGCAGGAAGATATGATAGTATTGACCTACCCCAGATGGTAGCCTGTCCCTAAGAATCATATTCAGTTTTCAATCTAAAAAACCTGGACAACCAATCATTGGGCATTGTAGGGAGTCTCACTACAAGAAGACATTATATAAAGAAGATCTATCATTTACCAAGATTGGGAATGTTTTAACAAACCAAGGAACATTTATAAGTCAAGCCTGGAAAGATCCTAAGCATTTTTTAAAATTGAATATATTTATTTTTTAATTTTTCATGTTATTTGACCATTGCATTTTTCATCCACTAACTCCGCCCAGATACCCTTCAACACTCAATTTTATGTTATTTCTCTCTTTCTTAAAAAGTCAATATTAATCCCCCTCAAACACACACACACACACACACACACACACACACACACACACACACACACACACACACTGTGTTGGCTAAATGCTCCTGAGGATGTCTACATATTAATATGGTTGATGTAGCTAGTGTCACTCCACTGAGAAAAACTGATTTTCCCCATTACCGTCAGCTATCAGTTCCAAGTAGCTTATTGGTTAAAGATGGGAATTTGTACCCACTTCTTTTCTTTCTTGTGTGTGCTGTCCCAGTTTCTGAGCTCTAACACAGAGGCTCACAACTGGACCATCAGAGCACTCAGATTTAAATGGGATATCTTTACCATATCCATCCCCTTAACAATCAGGAATCTATTCTGAAGAAGAGACAGAATGACTGTAGGAGCCAGAGGCAGTGAAAACTAACCTCCCCCTACACACACAGACACACACACGACACACACACACACACACACACACACACACAGAGGCACACACAGACACACACAGAGGCACACACAGACACACACCTTATGGAGTATAACACACTCCATAAGGTATAACGTGTGTGTGTGTGTGTGTGTGTGTGTGTGTGTGTGTGTGAAGGGGTGAAAATGTTCTGATAACATCATAGAGACAAAGCTGACAAAATGAGGGAAAGCACCACCTGCTTGTGAAACTATGACCTGAAAAATCTATGTCCCAAATGGCAATCCTAAACACAGTGACTGCCTTCTGGAAGGATTCAAGTGGAACTTAGCGTCTTCACAGACAAAGACAAGGAACAGGAGGACAACTGGATCACTTGTGACACCAGGAACCTGAAGTGCTATACACTGGGTGAGAAAGGATTATCAATTAACATGCATGTTTTGATTTTGCTACTTCTTTGGATTATCTGATGCTGTAAAATGTCTCAGCAGTCAATCAATAAAAAAAGCAGAAAATGGCGGCAAAAAAATAGAAGATATAGGGACGAATGAAAATTAGAAAAAAAAATCCATTAACTGGAGTTTTAATTTTTTCGGGGTTGACAAAGAAGAAAATCAATAAATTTCATCAACAGACTTACTTAGTCTGAAGAACAAAAAGTGGACTGTAAACAAAATACAAAAGTTTTATTTTACTTTATTTTATTTTATAATTTCATTTAATTTTACATATCAGCCACGGATTCCCTTGTTCTCTCCCCACCTGCCCCCACCAGCCTTCCCCCCAGCTTACCCCCATTCCCATCTCCTCCATGGCAAAGACTCCCCTGGGAATTCAGCTCAACCTGGTAGATTCAGTCCAGGCAGGTTCAGTCCCCTCCTCCCAGGCTGAGCCAAGTGTCCCTGTATAAGCCCCAGGTTTCAAACAGCCAACTCATGCACTGAGGACAGGTCCTGGTCACACTGCCTGGATGGGTCCCAAACAGATCAAGCTAATCAACTGTCTCACTTATACAAAAGGCCTGATCCAGTTGGGGGCTCCTCAATTATTGGTTCACAGTTCATGTGTTTCCATTCATTTGGTTAATTGTCCCTGTGCTTTTTCCAATCTTGGTCTCAACTATTCTCCCTGATACAAATCTTCCTCTTTCTTGCTAATTGGACTCCTGGGGCCTGGCCATGGATATCTGCATCCGGTTCCCTCAGTCATTGGATGAGGTTTCTAGCACAACAATTAGGGTTTTTCGCCATTCTATCAACAGAGTAGGTCATTTCAGGCTGTCTCTCGACCATTGCCAGTAGTCTATTGTGGAGGTATCCTTGTGGATATCTGTGGACCTCTCTAGCGCCCTGCTTCTTCCTATACACAATGGAATATTACTCAGCAGAGAAAAATAATGACATCATGAGGTTTGTAGGCAAATGCATGGATCTGGAAAAAATCATCCTGAGTGAGGTAACCCAGACTCAGAAAGACAAACATGGTATGTACTCACTCTTCGGAGGATACTAGATGTAAAGCAGGGATGACTGGACTGCTACTCACAACTCTGGGGAGGCTACCTAGAGATCAGGACCCTGGGAAAGACACAGGGTTTGCCCAATGACAGAGAAATGGATGAGATCTTCATGGACAACCTGGACATGAGTGGGGATAATGAAGGGCGAGGGTCAAGGGAAAGAGAGCTTGGGGGAGCAGGAGATCCCAGCTGGATCAAGAACAGAGGGGAAGAACAAGGAATAAGAGACCGTGGTAAAATACAAAATTTTATAAATGGTGCAGTGGTTTGAGTGAGAAAGCTTCCTTAGCCTCATGTGTTTGAATATTTTGTCCCCAGCTGATGGAACTTTTGTTTCAATGAAACACTTGTTGGCTTAAGTGTTTCATTGAAAGAAGGCTTTGAGATTTCAGTAGCCCATGTATTTTCTAGTTAGCTCTCTTTGCTGTGCTTGTGGATCAAGATATATCTCCTCAGCTATGGCTTTAGTGCCGTGCCTGCTCTCTTGTTCTTTACCATGACAGTAAAAGAATCAAACCTGTGGGACTGTGAGCCTTTAAATTAAACATTTTCTTTTATAAGTTGCCTTGGTTAGGATGTTTTATAGTAATAGAAAAGTAACTAGACAAAATAGTGTCTAGAGAGAGTACAAAATGACTCAAATTTATTTAAAGTTATATAAACCAATGAATCACAGAACTAAAAATTCAAGAATCTGAATGAAACTCAAGGTTATGTATTTGTGCATAACCTCCATAAGGTATAACATAGTCAGCCTCTAAAGCTAAATGCCCAAGAGATAACCTGCACCAGGCGTTGAGACGAAGTATATGGGGGGAGGCTAAATGTAATTACCAACAGCAAATTTCTTATCTGAAACAGTGGAAGTTAGAAGATACGTTTTGAAATTACTAAAACCATATTAATAGCAACAACAATAACATGTCAGCTGAAAGCTTCAAGTTTGGTTAAAGTAACCTTCAGCTAAGGAGTGGAAGCTGAATACATCTGGATTGAATAATAATTAAAATAATGTACAGGTAATGGACTACCTTTGAAGAATAATTACAAATTATCTTCCAACAACTTTTGCCATTGGAGAAGACCCAGGTTTCGATCTTCAGCACCAATATAATGGCCAACAGCCACCCTTTAGTCATTTGAGGGTTTCTGATATCTTCCTTTGACCTCTAAGGACAATGGTATACAAGTGGTACACATCCATTCAAGTAGACAAAACACTCTTATGAATAAAGTAGATATAAAAGGATATTCTTTCTCTCTTTTTTAACAAGAAGGTATTTTTTTAATAAAATGGAAATGCTCAAAGGAAGATTTGCATCAAGACAGAACAAAATAAATTGCAAACACATGATATGTAAATCAAAGTTGTCATTAGTGTGACAATTATCTGAAAGAAATGATTTAAAAGAGTAAGACTGCATAATGGCACACACGTTTAGATCTCTCTCTTTGGAGGTATCTGTAGGCAAAGCTCTAGGATTTCTGGACCAGCCTCATCTGCATACTGAATCCTGAGACAATTGTGGCTGCATAGTAGAAACCTGTCGAAAAGAAAAGAAAAGAAAAGAAAAGAAAAGAAAAGAAAAGAAAAAGAGAGAAAAGAGTGAGGATTTAGCTGTCTGGTACTTTATATCTATAATCCCAGAACTTAGAAGGTCAAAATGGAGGTTCAAAAACATAATTTTTTCAGAAATCCTGCTCTACATTTGACCTTCTCTCCAAAACAACATGAGAAAACAAAAAAATAAATAAGTAAATAAATAGTAAAGGTTTATTCTGGCTTAGGCTTTAGAAGCTGCAGTCCATGATGTATTGTCTGAAATGCTGGAGGCCTGAAGTCTGGTTGGTCAGGCTCTGGAGCATGAGGTGAGACACAGCAGGCCATCACACAGAAGACAGAAAAGAAAGAGCATGAGAGAGGAACCGTTGTTTTGAGTGCTGGAGTTTTTCCATTGCATGTGGTCCAACAAAAATATCATGTTTGATTTTTAAATAAAACTGTAACATTATCAGCATCCTTGCTTTTGTACAGTCATACTTAATCGCTTTGAGTATTCCAAATTGATACTGAAATAAAGTTCAAATCATTTAATAGCCCAGGCTAAACAGAAAGGATGAAAACCCCTCTGAAGTATAGGGAGGTGTGTGTGTGTGTGTGTGTGTGTGTGTGTGTGTGTGTGTGTGTGTGTGTTCATCTTCAGGCAATACCTGCTTTGTTTTTGAGACAGGATTGATAATTGGTCAGGCTAGATGCCTAGAGAGAACAAGACCATCCCTGTTTCTACCTTTCCATTACTATTTTTAAAGGAAGGCACCACTATGCATGGCTTTTTTTTTTCATGTATCCCTGAGTGGGTCATCATTCATCCCAACTCTCAAAACACGCTTCATGTAGTAAATTTAGACTACATAGAGATTGATTTTCAATCAAAATCAATGAAAGTAATTGTACATAGATGTATAGTTTGTAAAAATTGGTACATTAAATCTGTATCTTTAAGATACAAGCAGAAATGACAAATGTGTGACTTCAGATTCTAAAAAGAAATGCCTTTTATTTTAAAATATTTACTATATTGAAAATTAAGACTAAGATACATTAAATGAACATATATCCATATCTCTGCTATGAAAATATAAAAGCTCTACAATAGACAGAAACTTATGCACATGATCTTCTAAGTGTAACTTTCAGTGGGATCATTTACATATATATCCTGGGTGGGTGCCAACAAGAAAAAGATCATTGGGACCAAAGCATAGACTTTTCCAAGTAGTGCAGATAGCAGAGAAAATATAAGCTGGAATCAGAACTTCATTCCTGAAAACTAGTTTGATTTCTGATACAAAAAGTTTTTTTTTTTTTTTTTTTTATTTAAAAAACCATTAACATAGTGGTTTCACTTTTAGAAATTGGAATGCTTCTTCTTAAAAGGAAATAATTAGGGATAGAGTCAAAATCCATTTGTAATTTAAAATAAAACACTGAAGAGTAGATGGATTCTTAATTAAATGATGGCAATATGTTGTATCTAGTAATCTTGTATCAAGTGAATTAAATACTATCAAATGTTAAGTAAAAAACTGAATTAAATCAGAACATTTGATGTCATAGTTTTACTTTACTCCACTCAAATTACAAGTCATCTGTGTGGTAGAATTATGAGGTTCATTTGTTTTCTTTAGACTCTGTAGAAATCATGAATAAATTTTATATGATTATTATATTAAAATAAGATGGTTAAATGAAATAGTCTCATACTCAAACAATATTCAGCTATCTGGGATGTGAGTTTATCAAAAAGCAATGATGTGACAGGTACTATGCAGAGGATTTTCATATATAGACATTTATAGGGACAGATATATAATTTGAGGTCTTGAGTATATTAATTCCATATATATTTGGGGAATATATATTATATAAAATTGAGTGTGATAATTACACAATTTATATAGTCAACCTTTTCCTACCTACTTCAATCTTACAAATTATTCTAAGGAAAAATATATTATCTGTGCCAGCCAGATTATTTATTAAACTTTGTCATGTGTGATTTCTAATCTTCCCAAAATAATAAAACATAAATAACTCTATTAGACCTCATAGACACAGAACTGAATTTCAGGAAGTTTTTAAGATTGCCCCAGTCCAGATGTCTCTAATTATCACCACTAACTGAATTAGGATTTTTCTAACTTTTTAACCAAAGTGATTATCAAATGTTTGTGGAGAAAACAAGAAAACTTAAGGGATAGACCTGAGGGACTATTGTGATGAAAAGGGTACAAAACAAGGATGAGGCTCTGTGGTGTCTAAGAGAAAATTCTTGCTTCATTTTGGCCTTTTATGAAAAGAGTAAAGACCAAAAAGACCAGAGCACCTTTTCTGAAAAATCACGATAATTTTCTCAATTTTACTATGTTTCTAGCTTTGATGGTTTGCCTAAAAATGTCCTCCATAGACTCATGTGTTTGAATACTTGATCCTTAATTGTTGGAACTGTGTGGGAAGAATCAGGAGGGGTGGCTATGTTGGAAGAGGTGTGTTACTAGAAGCAGATTTTAAGGTTTCAATAGACAAGTCAGACTGTTCTCAATATAGCCCCTCTCTCTGCCTCATGCTCGTACAAGACGTGATCTGTCAGCTGTACCTGCCCTAATACCTGTGTTCTGCAGTCATAAATTCAAACACTGGTAACATAGGACGAATTAAGTCCTCTTTTTATAAGTTGCCTTGGTCATGATGTTTTATCACAGTGATGGAATAGAAACTAAGATTCAAAATAATCGCCAGTTGCTCAGGGTTGTCAAGTCAAACTGCCTGTTGACAAATCCAGTTTCACATTACTATCTTATCATCTCTGAATATCATTTTCCTCCTTCAAATGATGGACATGTTGTAGATATGGAACAGTAAGGGAATGTGTCAAAAATGCCATTCTCATCAGGACAAAAACCTTCAAGCTTTGTCTACCTGCCTCTATCCCTCTTCATCACTTGCATCAACTCCTTTCTTGATTTCTTAATCACATTAACCCACTTAAATTATGGCTCTGAAAACTACTACTATATACAAAGAACTGTTTTGCTAGAATTCTGAAAGCCTTTCTTATATATACTGAGTGGTTATCTATAATATTTTTACTTTGTATTAACACCAGAATGGCACCTATACTCTCTTGGGCATATGCTAGTCAAAGAAAATTGATTTCTGTTCAGAATTCTTGTGAAAGTTCTTAAGCATTAGGACTTGCTAACCCAATAGAGAGTCAGGCAAAAGTCAAAGAAAAAAAAAAAAAAAAAAACGTTCTATAAAATGTATCATCTGGGGAAAGAAGTCACAATTTTATAAAAGTTTGTATCCTATCAGCTTTAAATAAGTTCATTCAAGTTTTGTTGTGAGGATAAGAATAAGGAGTGCATGAAAGGAAAGTGATATTGTGTCTATATGTAGGAAGTAGAGAATGTATAGAACATTTGGTCAGGTTCAAAATCTTGAATATGTCTATCAGAGAAAACTTTCTCTAATGAGTGTCTCTTTTCTAATGGTTTCCCAACCTTCCCACAGTGACAGCAGCTGGAAACCAAGTATTCAAATACATAAGCCTGTGGTGGACATTTTATATATAAATGGGAACCTCACAGCAGCGTAATGAGTGTATACCAGATTCAGTTGATTTAGTTCTTCCTTTTCAGGATTTCCATAAACTAAGCAACTAGAAGGCTCAGTGATTTATGAAGAGTCAAGATACTTTGTTGGGAAGGACATGCAGTGGGATGTTTTGTATGTCAATCAAATGTGTTGCTCTTATTGGTTAATAAATAAAACACTGATTGACCAGTAGCCAGGCTGTGGGACTGGTGAGTGAGAGAGATTTGTCCTGACTGTGGGCCAGGCCAGACCAGAAAAACTCCAGCTACAAGAACAGATATATTCAGACTCTCTTCCCAGATTAGAGCTTTCACTAACAAATGTACTGAAAAAAATAGCTGAATGAAATTTAAAGAGGCAAAGTTGCAGAATATGAATCAGTGACAACTAGTCACAAACAATAGATTCATCCAGTATTGGGACAATAATGTGAATGTGGGCCACTCATCTTAAACAAGTAAAAGTTTATGTAATTTATTACTGAAATGATTTTTTTCTGCTTAGACTGAAAAAAATGTACTTAAATAGATAAGAACTATTTTGGTAATGTATAAGATGTACTTAAATAGATAAGAACTATTTTGATAATGTATAAGGCAAAATAAATAAATAAATAAGAAGCAGAGCACATTTACAATGAAGGTCTTAAAAACTCTCTCCTTTAAGACTGAAGGATCAAATAGATAACCATCTCCCGGAGATAAAGTAGACTTTGCGCTATCTCAGCAGTAGAATAAATTTGAGGCCATCCAAAGCTCAATATTTAGTGATTTTCATTCTTCCAATCCACAAAATTGGCTTAATTCAAAGATCTTGTCTTTTCAAAATATGGTATTTTGTGTAATTCAGAAGAATCCTTCAAAAATAAGAGCATTTAAAGTAAGCTGTTCAGCTCTAAGATTGCACCAAACCCTGCAGCTTCAGTTGAAATAACTCTTACAAGAGAAGATAAAATAATGGTTCCATTTTCCTGTCTTTTAAAACCAGTAGTAATGGCCTGTAATTATAGAGCACCTCTCTTCCATGGAGCTTAATGTGTTTTGCTGATGTTGCCTCATTAATCCTTCCATGTTCCTTTTAAGGTAGGAATCATGGTCCTCATTATACAGATGGAGAACCTGAGGCACAGAGAAGTTAATTGGTTTGCCCAAGGTCACACAGCAAGTAAGTGACATGGCTGTGACTTCTGACTCATGGTCTAATGCCTTGCACACCAGGCCATTTGGCTTTTTCCCATTGGGAAGAAAGAATACATTCATTTTTATCAAAGTTCAACTCCAGACTGCAAAATTCCTTGGGGCAAAGTTACATACTGCAATTTCACACCACAGTGTTGGCACACTGTCAATTCACACAGAGGAGATCTTGTACTGAGCTGCAAGGTTACTAATAAAAATAGAGAAGAAAAGACTCAAAAAATCAGCTCTCTGTGATGCCTGTGTCTTTGCAGCTCACAACATGTACTTTCTTTCTTGAACAACCAACCAAGAGCATAAACATTTGTAATTGCCAGATATCAAATTGTTATACTCATTTATAAATGTTTTGCAAAACCTTCTAAAAGTGATAAAACAAAAGCCTTTACTAGGTGATAGTAAATATGTGCTATAGACATGCCTCATTTATCTATGTGAGTGTGTGTGTGTGTGTGTGTGTGTGTGTGTGTGTGTGTGTGTGTGTGTGTGTTATTGATTCATCTACAACACACAGCCTCCTCTATGTGGTCTTTGAAAAACATTCATAAATAAGCACTCTCATCCAAGTGATATAAACAACCAAGACATTAAAAAGTTGTCACTTCACAACAGCATCTAAGCACTCTGTGAAGTCACTCTCTAACAGGGACGATATATCAGTGACTGGAAAACCTGAAGGAAGGTATCCCAAACAGAAGGTCATCTGATTGCTTGATATCCTAATTTCCTAGCTAGGTGAACAGCACAGAATACCATGTCTTTTGGGAATAAAGATACAATAACATTATTCAACTATCCATTTATATACACCTTTTAGTGAAAAATGGGGGTAATTCAGAGAAGGCTTAAGTGTAGCTTTTTTCATTCCAAGATGATTGTCATTAATGATATTTTTCTCAGAAGCATAACCACAAAGGATAGAAAAAATTCTAAATGACATGAATGCTCTATAGATGTGACAATATATCAGAAAAAGTTAAGCACAACAAAAATCCTCTCAATGAAATAGCACCAGGGTTTAGATGATGTCATCTTGCAGGCAGTTAACATCCAATTGTACTTAGCTAAACCTTGAGACCAATCCAGCAAAGAGTGAAAGCCATTGACTGCTTGTAGAGTGGTGGCATTGTCCTGAAATATTTGTGCCTGTTATGTACAAATGTGAGGGTGTTGTAATTTGGATATGAAGAGTCTCCACAAAAGGATCACATGTCAAAAGCTTGTTTCTAACTGCAGTGGTGTTCAGAAATGTAGCTTTACAATGGTGATTGGATCAGAGAAGTCAAGAATTCATCAGTGGATTAAATCCACTGAGGGATTTATAATTTGATTTAGCTATTCAAAGGAGGAGTTTGATTTGAGACCCAATGCTATTGATTTTAAAAGTAGGAAAGCTGTCTAGAACCAGTGAAAATGTCAAGGATGTTCTTCCTAAATATTTACATAAAGCTAACATATGGAAGTAACCCTTAGATGTATATGCAAATTATTTGGAGATGCATTTGTGGTTGTTGAAATTAGGTTTTGAAGAAGATATTAGTTTGGAACACATATGATTACTGTAATGTCTTATAGAGGCATTCATGTACATTCAACATAGATTTTTAAGACATTCTCATCATTGCATTACATTTAGTGCTCAGAGAAAAATCTCAGACTTCATAGTAAACTACTTATAGTTATGGATCAGAAGATATGTCAGAGACAGACAATGTCTGTGGCAGTTTGAATGTAATGGCCTCCAATAAACTCAGATGGAGTGGCACTATTAGGAAGGAGGCTTTGTTGGAGAAGGTATGACCATTTTAGAGAAAGTGTGTCGCTGTGAAGGTAGTCTTTGAGGTCTCATATATGCTCAAGCCATGCTCAGAGTCTCAGACCACTTCCTGTTGCCTGAAAGTCATGATGTAGGACTTTCAGATACTTACTTCTCCAGCACCATGTCTGCTTCACATGCCACCATGTCACACCTTGATAATAATGGACTGAACCTCTGAACTGAACTGTGAGCCATCAAATTAAATGTTTTCCTTGATAAGAGTTGCCAAGGTCATGGAGTCTTTTCACAGAAATAGAAACCCTAACTAAGTGAGTTGGTGCCAGGGACTGTGGTATTATTGTGATAGGTATGATCATGCTTTTGTTTTAAGGAATATGTACCTTGGGACTGTGGAGTAGAAAATCAGTGTAATGCTTTATGTGCTGCTAAATGGACCATAGGACCTGGACCATGGAATACAGTGGTACTGAGTGTGAATTGAACTGTGAGTGCCTGGATCAAGGTTTTTTTTTTTTTTTTTTTTTTTTTTTTTTTTTTTTTTTTTTTTTCAGAGAAGAAGAACGTTAGTATGTGACCTAGAGACCAGTCTAGTACATATTCTGTCCTGTGGTTACTAGTGTTGATTTTAGTGAAGATTTATAATGAAAAGGAGCAAGGTGAGCAAGGAAAATTACAAAATGTAAAATTTTGGAGAAAAGGAACATCAGGATGTGGAATCAAGGTAAATCATGTGTTCAAGTAAATAATGGGAGTAAGAAATGGGATAAAGTGAGCAGTGACCTCAGAGCAAGATCCTAACCACCTAAGTTTCCAACTTGTGGAAAGAAACTAAAGAAAAGCTTAGAGCCAGGTGTCACGGTCACATGTTTAATCCCAGCACTCAGAAGACAGAGGCTTGTATATCTCTGAGTTTGAGGCCATCCTGATCTACAGAGCAAGTTCCAGGACAGCGAAGCATAGGGAGTGAAGGAAACTAACAAATGTAGAAAGCTGGTGATGACGTAATTGATTGAGAGGGCCATGTTCTAGCCTCAAAAAGCAACAGAAGTTAGCAGTTTTGGTCACATGATATTGGCTTTAGAGCCGAGGATAGAAGAAAAGCTTTATTGAATCTTCCTTGGAGACTAAGGAAAGCCACAAAGGAGGCCAGACATATGACAGAGGTGTCTGTGAATGGAGACCACAGATATTTACAATTTTTAGAAAAAATACTAATATTGTGATTAGTTAGGATTTCTATTGCTGTAAACAGACACCATGAGCACAAAAACTTTTATAACAAAAATATTTCATTGGGTAGCTTACAGTTTTAGAGGTTTAGTCCATTGTCATCAGGGCAGGGAATGGTGACATGCAGGCACAAATGGTGCTGGAAAAGGAGCTAAAAGTGAAGAAGCTAGATCTCAGTCTGTACGCAAATACCTGATATGGGTGCTATAAAAAATATTGTGGTCCCCCCGAAGAGAAGTAAGCAATCTTAACTGGTGAGCCTTCTCTACAGTCTCTCACATATACATTCTCAGAATACGCACATTCTACTCCTTCATTGCCGAATCAATAATCTCTTACTTTTTTATCCAAGTACATTTGTGTTTAATCTCAGTAATGTTTCAGTATTCTGAGAAACTGCATTTATACTTTTTTTAAATTCTTGAATCTCCTAGTCATATTATACTTTATATTGAATATAACAAATATGTCTATACAATATAATAACATAATATGCATCAGGTCTTTCCTTAGCATCTTTCTTATTAGAATTTGGCACAAACTGACACAGAAACTGATTCAGTTCTTTATTATTGCCTTCTTACAGTTTGTTCTATTCACATATTAAAAAAAATATTGTTGAACCCATCAAACACATCCAATGACTTTCTTCTGCATGTAAAATAAATCTTTAATTCCTTATTCAAGGAGAAATGTTCCATTATAGAGTAGTCAGAAGATTTCACTGGTCCTGCCTGGGCCCTGCAATCTGGATGAATCTCTCCCACCTGCGTCCCACAACCACTTGGTCTCAAATAAAGACACAGAGACATATATTATTTTCAAACTATATGGCCTAATGGTTCAGGATTCTGGCTAGCTTGCTCTTACATCTTGAATTACCCATTTCTATTAATCTATATGTCACCACGTGTTCCTTGGCTTTACTTGTGTGCCATTACAAACTGCTCCCTAGATGGCAGGATGGTGTCTCCTTCGCCTCTGCCTTTCTTCTTCTTGTCTCTCTCCTGGATTTCTCGCCTGTGTTAAGCTGCTTTACCATAGGCCAAACAGCTTTATTTATCAACCATTCAGAGCAAAACTTACTCATAGCATACAGAAATACATCCCACAGCAGTATAGTCTAGTCCTTTTATTGCTTCATAGTTCTCACTATCAAACTACTATAATGATGTATATTGACCTTCTTTAATAATCTAATCTTAGTCCTTTTTTGATTATTCTGATTTATTATTTCTTCAGACTGATGAATACATATATATGCAATATATATTATATACACTTACATATCACACACACACACACACACACACACATATATATGTGTGTGTGTGTGTGTGTGTGTGTGTGTGTGTGTGTGTGTGTTTGAGACAGAGTTTCTCTGTGTAGTTTTGATTCCTGTCCTGGATCTCGCTCTGTAGACCAGGCTGGCCTCAAACTCACAGAGATCCGCCTGGCTCTGCCTCCCGTGTGCTGGGATTAAAAGCCTGTGCCACCATGTAATTATATATTTGCACATGGTCCTAAAATATTCACATGACTTGCTATCCCCTTATCTTAGACATGGATCAAATATTACATCTTTGTATATGTCCTTTGTCATCCACACAAAATCAAATTTTTAGCCCACTATATTATTAGTCTCTTGTATTATCACTATCTTATAAACTTCCTTATATTCTAAATTATGCTTTTACTTGTATATAGGTCAGATTTATTTTTCTGGATTACTCCCTACTTTATATTTAGGTTCTTAACAGTTACACACTTTTAATAAATATTTGCTTAATGAAAACAATATTCTAGGGAATGAACAGAAGAAAGCAATTATATTCCATACCACTGAGACCAAACTTCTAAACTAGACATGGGCCACTAAAGTTTGTGGCCCATGTACAGAAAGGAACATGTTTTTATGCACTTCTTGATATCTGGCTACCACTCTGCTGATGACCACTTTCAGCAGCCACAGCTTCTTTCAAAGCCATGCACATTGTGAGGCTGCTACAAACATGTAAAGGTTAATGGTGTAATTGCCGCAAAGGAACGGGAGCTAAAAAAGCTCAGTATGAATTAGCTCATTATTTTTTCTATCATAGCTTCCTTGTGAAAGCCTCCAGAGTTTGCAAAGCTTCTGCAAATTCCTCCTCCTTATTGTGGGTCTGAGTGTCTGATGACACCGATGCCACACACTGCAAAGCAAGCATTGCATAACGTGCCACGTTTAGACAATTGTACATTTGCAAAGAATGGGGCGGCAAAGGGAGCTGGGGTTTCCTGTGAATGTAGTACATGGGTGATCCTAGTAACGAACTGAGAGCAAAATGCTGTTTGTGAAAAGCTTTCTGGCAATTGTAGTGTGTTTTAAATAAATAAACTATTTAAATATTAGCCATTCCTACGAACTTTCAAGTACTTTAGTGTACTGATGTCCTCCTCCTCACTCTATCCTAATCCACAGGAGTTTTGAACTGTTGAGAATATTTTTTTTAATGTAGCATGTTTTTTAGATATGGTTTGATAACATTATTTTCTGTCCTTTAAATGCAATCTTAGCCACGGCTCGTCTTCTCAATTTTATGTATTTTATGTATTCCTTATGAAGTCTCGTTAGAATAGCTTAATGACATAGAATGATAAAATGTGAGGTTGAAATGAGATACAGATTATGATGTCTGTAAATATACTTAAAGAATAATCTAGCAGCAGAAAATGTCTTTAAAGCTTGCCAATGCAATAGTGAAATAAACACATAGAGCACAATGTGAAATAACCTTATTTTTTAATTTCAGCTTGGACAAAAAGAAAGAAAGAAACTACATCAGCTATTTACAAAAAAAGGCACTTCATTCTGTCTTCAGTCTTGAGATGTATTCAGTGTGCACCAGGATGCTCTCCCAGGAGAGTGTTCAGGATTATTCATTCTTTGAATAATGGCTTGTATGTGGGCTTCACAGCAAAGCAGCAGGAGAGGGAAGAAAAACATTTTCATTTCCAAAGGAATGTTCAAAACTTCCCAGGGGACACTAAGAAAAGATTTTCTTGAACTGAGGGACACCTGACAGCCACTTACGTGGCTCTGTACATTCACAGTAAAACTACTCTCCCTCCTCCTCTTCCCCGAGATTTATGCATGAGAACAACTTGGTATTCAAATAATGTATAATCTCACTTAGAGAAGAGGGAATTCATTAATGGATAATGCAGCGACTGAGCCATACAATGTCAGCCACAGAAAAAGGAAGAACATTCCCTCATGGCATGATAAGGCTTCATTCAGTCTGATCTGAATTGAGAGACTTTTGAGACTCATTCCTACTTAGAGACACTCGTGCTGCTCAACAGGAGCTGCTGAAGAAATATCTTGATTAAAAAAAAGTGAGAAGAAAAGAAAACAAATATGTTTTGATCTGCATTAAATTCAGGGTGCTATTTTAAGCTATTCACTTCTCTGACATCTTCCCTTGCCAAAGGAAAGAAAGTCCAATTCCACATGAATCAAATGAATTGAACATGTAACCACAATGTACTTGAGTCAGCCTTGTAAGCAAAAACCTCCCCCAGCGTTTTCCATTCTTGCTCTTTGAAAGATTTAAACATGAGCCAAAAGTCATTAGTGTGTGATTCACTACACCCTATGCTAGGATCCTTAAGTGGTTAATTTTTTTTTTCTTTTTAGCATACAAACAACTGATATTAATTGAAAAGTCTACTTACATCTTCTTATGATTTTCAATATGTGGTAATAATATCCTAGTCACATAGATAAACAAAGACATCATCTGAAGAAGAATTTTTCAAAACTTTATGGTCAGAGTAATTGCTCAGAGGTAAAGTGCTAGCTGTACTTCCATGAAGACCTGAGTTCAAATTCTATCACCCACATAAAAGCTCCGTCAAAATGAGTAACTCCAGTGCTAGTGTGGCTGAGGCAAGCAGATCAAGGAGCTTGAGGGCCAGCCAGTCTAAACAGCTGGTGAGCACCACAATCAGTGCCACTCCTGTCTCCAAAAGGGGATGTAGACCGATTGAAACGCCTGATACCAACCTCTGACCTTCCAAGGTGCACACAGGACCACACTCTCTTGCAGACTCACACAAACTTGCACACACACATGGACACACCACTTACATAATAAATAAACAGCTAAAACTTAAAATCAGATATATTACTTTTCCACTTACAGATTTCTTTCCTAGATGAATGTAGATGAGAATTCTTTATATTCAGGGGTAGGGTGATGAAAATAAGATAGAAACTGCAAAGGCAGTTTAGGGCAGGACCCCAACACTAGCACTTCCATAAATATCGTTGGTTCCCTGGCCAAGAACAACAAGAAAGAATTCGACTTTCTTTATCTCCTCCTCCACTTGCAGCCTTTCCTGGAGGGTATATGTGAGGGAGAGCCCTATACCTCCATCCCAGACTTAAATAAACCCGTTCAGTGAACAGCTTCCCAATTGGATCTCTAGATTCTCTTGGTAAAATTGTACTGTAGATATTACCAAATTTTAGCTCATCCTCTAACTGACTGTACTGTTTGCTCTTCAAAGCTGGGGATGACACACCAATAGTTAAGGACCATCAAGGAAAACTATTTCCTTCTGCAGAAGAGGATGAAGTCTCTGGTCTAGGTAGAGACATAATATTCCAAGCTACCCAAAAATAAAAACAACCTAGTCTGGTTGGTCAACAACTTGGCCTAGAAACCACCACTTAGGCAGGCTGGATTAGCTCTAGAATGCTGGGCTCATTTTAAGCCAGGGCAAAGAATTTAGTGGAATCATTATCCCTTCAATGAGTAAATACAATTTCCTTCTCAGAATTCTTAAACCATAGGAAGCCCTGTGTGTCTCCATGAAATTTGTCTTTGCCTGTCCATTTTTTTTTTTTGAGTGCCAACTAAGGCATAACTGTTTCTTTTGTCTTTCCTTTCCATGCTAGCTAAAGCCTACTGTGCCTTTTCTGATACTTTGGGTTTGCTTATTCTTTCCCTTAAGCCCAACCCCCCACCATTTTTATGTTTTGTTAATCATGTGTCTGATGAATGGCATGGCTTCTTTTTGTTCTCCATGATACTCCTTCAGCAGCTGCCAAGTCTTAGAACTGTCCTGCCTTATTTTTTATTTTTTTTAATTTTATAATTAATTTAATTTTACATATCAGCTATGGATTCCCCTGTCCTCCCTCCTCCCAACCCCTCCTTGCCCTCCCCCTAATCCAGCCCTCATTCCCACCTCCTCCAAGGCAAGGACTCCCCTGGGTATTCAGCCTAGCCTGGTAGATTCAGCTGAGGCAGGTCCAGTTCCCTCCTCCCTTCACCTAGGCTGAGCAAAGTTTCCCAGCATAGGCCCTTGGTTCCAAAAAGCCAGCTCATGCACTAAGGACAGGTCCTGGTCCCACTGCCTGGGGGCCTCCTAAATAGATCTAGCTAATCAACTGTCTCACTTATCCAGAGGGTCTGATTCAGTTCCATGGAGGCTCCTCAGCTGTTGGTTCATAGTTTATGTGTTTCCACTAGTTTGGCTATTTGTCCTGTGCTTTTTACAATCATGGTCTCAATATCTCTTGCTTATATAATCCCTCCTCTCTCTCACTGATTGGACTCCTGGACTCTGCCTGGGGCTTGGCCATGGATATCTGCATCTGCTTTTATCAATCACGGGATGAGAGTTCTATCACGACAGTAAGGGTGTTCAGTCATCCAATCACCAGAGTAGGTCAGTTCGGGCTTTCCCTCGACCATTGCCAGCAGTCTATTGTGGAGGTATCTTTGTGGATTTCTGGGGACCTCTCTAGCACTTTGTTTCTTCCTATTCCCATGGGGTCTTCATTTATCCTGGTATCTCTTTCCTTGTTCTCTCTCTCTATTCTTGATCCAGCTGGGATCTCCCACTCCCCTAAGCTCTCTTTCCCCCCCGACCCTAGATCTTCATTACACCCCCTCACATCCAGTTTGCTCACGTAGATCTCATCCATTCCTCTGTTGTTGGGTGATCCCTGCGCCTTTCCTAGGGTCCTCTTTACTAGGTAGCCTCCCTGGAGTTGTGAGTAGCAGTCTGGTCATCCTTTGCTTTACAACTAGTATCCACCTATGAGTGGATATGTACCATGTTTGTCTTTATGAGTCAGGGTTACCTCACCCAGGATGACTTTTTCTAGATTTAAACTCTTAATAAAACTGTCCTCCTTGACTAAATCTTAGCTTTGCATAACTTCAGCTGATGATTACTAGTTAACATCATATATTGGTTTGATAATTATATATTCCCTTTTAGAATGTGACTAGTCAATTTCTGTAAACTGTCAAGGACTCATAAATCCATTCTGTAGCTTGTTCCTGGATGTTAACAGTGATTTTTTTTTCAACCCTCATAAGTGTGTTCTATGAGCTATGTTCTGCATTCCTGGGGAGAAATTCAGCATAAATAATGCAGACAAACAAATATTATGGGGATTTCAGGAAAGGATGGGCCAGACCGGGTTAGGATTCTAAGATAGTTCCTCCTATGCTAGAAGATTAGCATAAGAAGAAACAGAGAAGCTGCCAGGGAACCAGGAGAAAATGAACTATTCCACAGTGAGCTACCCAGCTCACTGGAGAAGCTGCAGAAGGGATAAAGGGCAAAGACTGCCTGGGGAGAAAATAACAGAGCCAAACAGAAGGAGAGATCATATTTGCCACTAATTAGGTCTTCAGGTAAAATAAGAAGAAGAATAAAAGAGCTCTCAATATATTAATTGGAGAGACAGTTTTTAATGGGGAAATGTGAGTTCAACTTTGGACTTGGTGAGGTTTTGTGACTTGTCAAACAAAATAACAGAGTGTGATTAAATAACAATGTGCTTTGGATATTTTTTATGTTTAACCTAAAAGTAAATATAACTGAAATTATGAAAATCAATATACCAACATAAAAATCTTCAAAGTTAATAGAGGAAATGCATTTCAAGTATATAGTAACTGCTTAGCCAGTGCCAGGGCTCTGGGCTCAATTCCTACCACACACAAACTAATGTTACCTAGCATTTAATTAAGAAAATAACATGATCCACCTTTAAGACAGAGTCATGGAAACTAGACATATATGAATCAAATAAAGGGGAATCAACTGAAAGTTGAGTTATATAGTGTGACTGAAAGAGAATCCAGAAAAGTGTATTTATTGCTTCTCACAAAGAAAATGCTTTAAGAATGATTATCAAGCACTGTGAACTGACAACTTGAAAAATTTTTAAAGATTAAAATAAATTTAAGACAGTAATGCTGAGTGGAAATAAATTAAGTCATTTGAAAGAATGATGTGATATTTTATCTTAAAGAGCTAAGACACAGCAGGCAAGGCAGCCTCTGAAGAAAGGCTTCAGAGAGATTAACCAGGAAAGCAGATTTACATGTTTTTTGCAGGAGCCATGTTCAGGACAAGTCTCAGTGATGCTGGAAGAAGAAAATGCCCAGCCTTCAACATGGTGACATGCAGTTTTGCAGGAGAATTAGTGGTGGATTTGCACCAGGTAGGTATGTTTTCTCTAGTGTCTCCACTTGAGCTTAGGCTAGACTAGAACTTTGAGTTTGGGATAAATAAGTCTTGAGAAAATGTAACAAGAGAAAGAAGATTTAAATTAAGACAGGAAAGGCGAGAGTAGCTGGGATATATGAATCTAGTTCAGAAATATTAGTTGGTTTGGGTGGAATTAACAGAAGGGACTAGACTGGAATGTTCTTGGAAATAAGTAAAAGAAAATGTTATATTAGGAGAATGGGAAGCACTTTTCAGAAAGTTAACTCTAAATAAAGTATAGAGAAAAGCAGTGGTGGGCTGCATGGAAGAGTTGGGGATATGTGTGAATGGTTAATCTACTTTAGTTCTTTTATTGAATTTATTTTTAGCTATTAATAGTGTTAATTACAAAAGTTAGTTGATTGATTTCTGTGATAAACTAAAACATGAAAATGATAAGATGAAGTAGTAAAGTCTTAGGAGAAAGAAAAATAAATAAAACCAGAAACAAAGGTAAAGCAACCAGACCGTAGAAGAACATATTTGGATAGCCTCCATTGTTGTGACAACATACTCCTAGCACGGCAATTTAAGGACCAGTCTGTCATTCCAGAGAAGGAACAGGAGCAGGAGTTTGAGGTAGCTGGTGACATTGCATTCAAAGTTACTAAACAAAGAGCAATGAATGCTGTGCTCTGCTCACTCCATCCTTGTTTGTGCTATCCAGC
Organism: Peromyscus leucopus; assembly: GCF_004664715.2. Classification (NCBI taxonomy): domain Eukaryota; kingdom Metazoa; phylum Chordata; class Mammalia; order Rodentia; family Cricetidae; genus Peromyscus; species Peromyscus leucopus. The sequence continues at coordinate 29,764,741 of NC_051070.1, forward strand.
ATCCTGTCCCAGAGAATCATGCCACAGGAAGTGGACAACATTTCCACCTAAACCTAACCAAATAATTCCCTACAGGTAAACCCAGAGTCCTAATTTTGGGAGGATTCTAGATTTCATCGAGTTGACCATCAATATTTACCATTACAACAAAAACAACAATAATTCTAAAGTTGTTGTCAAGTAAGTTAGCAAGAGGCCATTTACAAATTTCTCTCTTAAACCAAGTGGTAGTACCTCATGCCTTTAATCCCAGCACTCAGGAGGCAGAGGCAGGCAGATCTCGAGAGCCTGGTCTACACAGTGAGTTCTAGGACAGCCAGGGGTACAAAGAGAAACCTAATCTTAAAAATCAAAACACAACAAACAAACAAAAAATCACTTTTCTGTTTCTCTGTGGCAAAACTCAAGTTTTCTAACAGGAATGAGAGAATAATGTGCATGAAAACATGAAGAATAAAAATTAACAAAGAAAAAAGAGTAAAAATAATTGGAAAGAAGGAAAGCTCAGTAAACGTGAATAATATTTTACTCCACTGTGGACACGCACATTCAGGAATCACAGTGCACTCATCACCACGTTTTATGCTTCATGAGTCAACTACTGATAAAGTGGGTGACTGTATTCACATACATTTGGAGCTTTGTCCAGAAGCCATGTTACCTTATCTAATATGAACAGAAGCATCTCTCCAGGTCCCAAAGAATTGTGCTTTTTTTTTTAATCTGGTGATAAACACCTTATGATTAATACAAATTATCCAATGATAAATAATACTGAAATGGAAAGACTGAGAAGAAATGATGGAGGAAAAATACTGGATCAGTAGCCACTAAAGTTAAGACAATTTTAGGACGAAATGTTCTTTGGCATATATAAAGGAAAGCCAGAGAATTTGTTGAGCCTCTGCTTTATTTCACACATAATTTGTATTGACTCTAGATCAGGAGTTAACACACTGATGCTCATGGTTGAAATCTAGACTGCTTCTGTATACATACTGTGTTCCAATAAGACATCAGTGCTTATCCATTCACACATTTGCTGTGGTCACTTTTCTACTACAATGCTTAGATAGTCATAAAAGAATTATCTGACCCACAAAATCAATAACATTTAATATTTGGTAAATCAGGAAAATTATAGGTTTTCAATATGTATCTAGACTTAAGAAATGAGAATAAATTCACAATTATATCAGAGACATAATTAAAATTTCAGATCGTATTTCTTTTTTCCAAATTGAATGCTAGGCTCATTTCCAGATTCTAAATTGCTAATTGTAAACAAGAGAAGAGCAGTGTTGGCAATTAACAAGTTTATATTTTGTTGAAAAATAAAAATTTTATTCAATATAAAATATCAGCCATAAACCATGCTAAAGTGATAATTCAAATTTGATGCAAGGAATAAATGACTGGCTAGTCATAGCAGGGTGAGTCTCTAAGAGACCTGACCAGGATAGGAGATGAAAGCGAAGAAATTTCAGTATGCTGGTGCTCATTCCAGGCAGCCACCAGCTAGAACAAAGGCTTTAAAGCTAAAACAAACTTGGCAGATTCAAGAAACAGAAAGTAGGTCTGTTGCCTGGAATTAAAGGACAAGTGGGAGAGGGACTTTAGAAGAGTGTAGTCAGCTAGATTAAAGTCAACTCATGTAGCAATTTGTAAATCAGAAAAGCAGACTGAATTTTATTTCAATTAAAATGGAAGGTCACTGAATTATTTAAAAAGAGTAAGTGAAGTGGTCTGATTCCATTTGAAATAATTCACACTGGCTGCTGAGTAGAGATGCAGCAGGTTAGGTGGACCATAAGTTCCAGGAGCCAAGAGTAGACTCGGGGAGAAATATTGGTATTCCTGGAATCTCTAAGACCAGAATCGAATGTTCTGTGGACTCAGCATAAACTAATAGAAATGGAGAAATTTCAACTGAATCCAAGATTTTTATTTGTATTTTGGGATGCAGAAGCAAAATTTCTGATGGATTGATGTGAAGGTGGCTATGATAAACAAATGAATAATTTAGAATGATTTAATAAATTTGGGAGAAATTAAAACTTCTGTTTCTTAGAACAGCAAGACAAGAGAATTGTACTTTGTATCATTGTGGAAAATTCACCCAATTACTTTGCTACTTATATGCTACTCTAAAGCTTACAGTTACAGATAAATCTGTACACTTGCACTGAAAGGTATAGAAGAAGATGAGAAAATTGTAGATGTACACTAAGATTGAAAATGGGAACCAGAGATATAGTTCATCAGGTAACATTCTTGATGCTGCATAATACTCACAACCTGAGTTCCATTTCCAGAACCCATGATAGAAGGATAAGAATCAACTCTAGAATGTTGTCCTAAACTGCCACAGTACTTGCCCATCTGTCCTAATATAAACATCACACAAATACCCTCCTCAGTCTAGTTTATGTACAGACATACACACTAATAAATAGAATTTCAACATATTTAAAGAGGAAATGGCAAGATTCCCCGAATAATAAAAATAATATTTGAAGATCAAAAGAGAATTTCTGTTAAAAATTAGAGATCTGAACAAAAGGGCTATGTTCAAGTAAATGGAGAAATTATTGTTAAGAAAGTAAGGAAAATAAAGTTTTTGTTTAAAGGGTGGATATATCCAATGTTTATGTTAAGTTGATAGCTAAACAACAACAAAATTAATTCTTTGAATTTGGAAACACTGGGGCTTGGAGAGTTGGCTCAGTGTTTAAAAGCACTGCCATCCTCTTCCAAAAGAATGGGATTTGATTCCTGGTATCTAAATGGCAGCCCCAAACCATCTGAAAGCCCAGATCTAAGACTACTGATGCCCTCTTTTGACCTCCACAGGGACAGGTACAAGGATAATTCATAGGCTATGGGGGCAAACACCCAGAAACATAAAACTAAATTAAGAAAGAAACTGAGTTTGGAAAAACAACTCCTTGATGTTGCTGCTGAAGGGAGTAAAGGGTTACTAGAGCTGAAGAAAAAGTGTAACATAACAAAAGGGAATGTCTCCACAGTCAATGGTTTTTTTTTTTTTTTGAACTATTATGTTTAATTCTGGAACACAAAAGATTTAATAATGTGCAGAAGAGCAGTATAATGTAGCATGAAATAATAGAAATAATACTCATAATACAGGAAGTTGTAAAAGAGATTTCATTCACATGATAATAATCCAGTTAGGGAGCACCAAATTATGGATACTGGAGATTACTGAGGAGAATAATTCTTGGAAAGAACAAAGAATAAAAGAAAAAAGAAGGAAAGAATGAAGAAAAAGAGAGGAGAGGAGAGGAGAGAAGAGAAGAGAAGAGAAGGGAAGAGTGAAGGGTTCACAACGCGGTTCCATTTACGGGGCGGACACTTCCGTCCAGCCACTTCCGCATCAAAAGCGTCCCGTAGCTAGGATACCAGTGGGCCTGGATGTCTCCACCCAGCAAGTTCTGGGCCAAGGGGTCTCGCGTGATCAGAGTCCCATGACGTTGCATGGTGATGCAAGCGCGCAGCACCACCATGTGCTCTACGTACACACGTAGAGTAGTGACGTGACCTGGCCACGCCCCCAGCCGGTTTTAAAAGTCCGGCGCCATATTCCCCCTTCCCCTTCTCCACGCACGTGTCTCTCCCACAGGCCTGCACTTTCTATCCTTTGTTTCTAATAAACTCTATAAGCGGATTCTGTCGTGTTTCGTGACGTTCCTTGCAGGGTAAGAACACAACGCAGCCAGAAAACTAACAAAGAGAAGAGAAGGGAAGGGAAGAGAAGAAAAAAAGAAGCTGGGTGAGCTCCATAGCAGTAGAGTGGTGAAGGCCTAAAATGTATGTCTAAAGGATCTCACAATATGAAAAGATCACCTTTATTCTAAGCACTCAGGAGTCAGAGGCATACAGATCTCTGTGAGAACAACAAAGCAAATTCCAGGACACCTAGGGATGTTACACATAGAAACTCTGTCTCAAAAAAAGAAGAATGATAAACACACAACAAATAATTACAAATAATTATGTCTATGGATATATGCATTTTTGAAGGCATAAGATGATTCATGGCTAATCAGTATCTGTGTTCACTATCCTTAACAATATTATTAGTTGAGGTTAGGAGGTAGAATTGTCACTAGATGATGCCCCGACATTTAGTACAGTTCTTCCCATTTCAGTGTTGTTGTTTTTTGTATCACAGATGCTTTAATTTCAGCATTTACATTTCCTAATGGCAACAGTGTAAGTATATGTTTTTGGTTGATGTACCCACTGCTGATGTCACCAGTAAGCTACACAGTAGCAGGAACTTGATGTAAAATACAGGCTTTGTCTACTATATTAACAGTGTAGGAAAACTTCTGCTCTCTTCTGGATATCAGTTCCCTGATGTGTTGACATCTGGTAACAAAACTTTCCCCCTATTTTTTTTTTAATATAGTTTGTCCTTTTAAATAAAAGTATAGTCTTGCCAACCTCCCTGTATGAAATAATGTTCTGCTTGAAATATCTAGAATAACAACTCTTGTTTGGTTGTGGGAATCATGAGAATTATCCTAATGTATGAAGTCTCTGGCAGAGGACCAGGTATGATGCAATCTTATTTGGAAGGCTGATATGGAAAGATTGTGGGGAAAAAAATCTTACTAATACTTCACATAAGGCAGAGGAACAGAACTCCAAAATTTTACCCTCTCCACATTGTTCCTTCTACACTGCTTTATTCATGAAACCACTCCAGAAAATTGTCTCATTATTTTAGAATTCCAAAATGATATTTTAAATACATCCTATGGTATCAGTGAAAGCATGTTTTTTTCACACAAAATTTGAAGCCTGAAATCAACAGAAATCCATGCTAGATCATTTCATACTTTAAGAAATTTATTTCTTGAAATATGCTTAATTTGGTGCTTTTAATTACTATAATCTTGCTTCAAATCTAAGAATTTGTTTTGTGACCACACAGGCAGAAATCCTGAGTTTTATCATTATTTTTAAATGTGCAAAAAGAAATCTGAGGAAGTGATAATTTATGATTATGTATGATTATTGCTGGTGATATTCAAAGGTCATTCCTTATCACTATGTATATTACATAGTGGGTCTGATATACAAAGAATATAGTTAAAAGGATGAAACTCTCTTGCTCATAAAAATCTAGCCATGTGTCTTACTTAGGATTTCTATTGTTGTGAAGAAGCGTCATGACCACTATAACTCATAAAAGAGAATAATTTAATTGTAGTGATTTGCCTACAGTTCAGAAGTTTTTCCCATTATTGTCAAGGCAGGAAGTAAGGAAGCATACATATAGACATGGTGCTGCATAAGGAGCTGAGAGTTCTTACATTTTGACTCACAGGCAACAGGAGGTAGGCTGATCTCACTGGGCATTGTTTGAACATATATGAGACCTCAAAATCCAACTCCACAGTGATGCACTTCATCCAACAAGAGCACACCTACTCCAACAAGGATACACCTCCTAAAAGTACCACTCCCTTTGGAGGCCATTTTTTTTTCAAACCACTACATACATTTCACTTCCTGGCCCCCAGAGGCTTGTAATCATATCATAATGCAAAAATGCATTCAGTCCAAGTCAAAAGTCCGCTTAGTCTATAACAGTCTCAAACTTATTTCAAAGTCCAAAGCCCAAAGTCTCTTCTGAGAGTCATGCAATCTCTAACTGCAGTCCCCTGTAAAATCAAAGTCAAAAAGCAGATCACACACTCCCAACATAAAATGGCACAGGATATACGTTACCATTCCAACACATAGAGAAGGGAGCATAATGAGGAAATACTGAGCCAAAGCAAGACCAGAAAAGAGCTGGGAAAATTCTAAAATCTCCAAGTCAGATGTCAAAATGCTCTTCAGATTGTCAACTCCTTTCAGTTTTGTTGACCGCAAATACTTCTTTTACTTGGACTGTTTCCATTCTATGTTAGCACCTTTCATGGGCAGGTATCTCACAGCTCTGGCATCTACATCTTAGTATCTCTGAGACAATCCAGGCTTCAAGTTCACAGCTTCATACAATGGCATCTCTAGGCCTCCATTCAGGGACATCTCTGACACATGCTTGACCTCAATGACATTCCTTAGATGCAGAGGCAACTTCCATAGCCCCTTTCTTCTATCATTAACTCTAAAACAGAACCAAGTGGTGAAAGCCGCCAAATTTTGCTGCTTGTTGGGGCTGGAATATGGCCTCCTTGTTCAATTACATCTTCACTGACTTTCTATTTTCAATAGGTCCCATCACAGCCTAAGCTTGGCTGTCCCAGAATTTGCTCTGTAGACCAGGCTGGCCTCAGATTCAGAAATCTGCCAGCCTCTGCATTTCCAGTGCTTGGATTAAAGGTGTGCACTGCCACTTCAGGTTCTAAGGTTTTCTTTAGTTCTTTTTCACAAGTTGGAAAGTTATCTGGGTATTAACTTGCCACAAAGTCCTTATTCCATTAATTCCATTTCTTAATCTGTTTATCTCCTTGAACACAGGATTTAGCTCTATTCTATTTCTTGGTGCCCCCTTTCTCAATCTGTACATTTTGTATTTTTATTTACACATCATGCTCCTTTTCATTATGAATCTTCATCAGCATTACCACTAATAATCATATCACAGAGTCTTTACCAAACTCTTAAGATTTCCTCTGCAAATGGAATTAATCCAAAACTATGCACTTTAGCCTCAACTAGATTTTTAAGGAAAAGACACAAAGTAGCCACATTCTCCACCAAAATATCACAAGACCAGTTTCCAGGCCACAAACTACTTTTCTTCTCTGAAATCCCCTGGTCTAAGCACCATAGTTCAAATCACATTTCACTCAGCACTACTATCTGCCATGATCATACTAGTGTAGCAGGAATCTTTAAAGTTCTTATTAATAAAATCAAACCAGAGACCAGTTATTGGGGTCAATGCTGGTAGATCAGAGAGACAGAACAAGCCACAGCTATCTCACCTCGCCTGTTCCTCAGCTGGTCCTGTTTCCTCAGACTGGAGGTCTCTGAGTCCTCATCTGGAATGGGTCTCAGCTGAATTGCTGCTCAAAAGCCTGAAACTTAACCAGCCACATGCTTAACCAGCCAAAAGCTTCTAGTTTCTGGTCCTCACGCCTTATATATCTTTTTGCTTTCTACCACCACTCCCTGGGATTAAAGGCTGGCTTTCTGGGATTAAAGGCGTGTCACCATGCTTGGCTATTTCCAATGTGGCCTTGAACTCACAGAGATCCACAGGGATATCTATCTCTGGAATGCTAGGATTAAAGGTGTGAGTGCCACCATTTTCTAGCCTTTGTATCTAGTGGCTGTCTGTTCTCTGACCCCAGATAAATTTATTAGAGTACACAATATTTTGGGGAACACAAACCACCACATACTAGTATGACCCACTAAGTACACTTAAAGTGTTCTACTGCTTTCCCAATCCATATTCCTTCAAGCAAAAACATGATCAGGCCTATCCCAGCAATAGAGCTTCTATTCCTGAGAAGAGACATCAAGGCCACTGCAACTATTATAAAGGAGAATATTTTATTGTGGTGACTCACAGTTTAGAGTATTTGTCCATTATCATCAAGATGGCAGGGAAGGCAGCATGCAGGCAGAAATGATGTTGGAGGAGTGAAGAGTTCTTACATCTTGACTCTCAGGCAACAGGAAGTGGTCTGAAATCACTGGTTATTGTTTTAGCATATATGAGACCTCAAAGCAAGTTTCTACAATGGCACACTTCCCCCAACAAGATGACACCTACTCCAATGAGGCCACACCTCCTAATGATACCAATCCCTTTGGATCATTTTCTTTCAAACCACCACACCATGTAATTCAATTTTCATACTCTGAGAAAAAAGAGAGTATATATATATTTGTATATATAATATATTATATAAATATTATATATTTAGAATGTATCTATGATCCTGAGTCTTCATAACAGTCTTACTTGCATTATTTTAGTAATCACTATTCTTTCATATTTAACTGTTTCCATCCTATATTTTATACTGAAATAAGGGTATCTCTTTGCTTCATAGCAAAATAATTGTGTATGTTTTGTTTATGAAGTGTATTTCCATTTTTAACATGGGAACTATGGATGTAGAATGAAGAAAATAATCCAGTTCCATGTTTGTCCTAGAGATTTGATAATATATGCATAGTGCTGGATATAGTGAATGTGACATACTAACCACTTAGGAAAAACTAACTTTTTTAGAACTATTTTTTTCAGAACTAATTATCTGAGAATGTTCTACTTCTAGACAAAGTTATGAAGGAGCACATAATACAATAGATCAAACAAAAAGCTATTTTAAATAGCTTGTCTTATTGAGGTCTTATAGCTGGAAGATTTCCTGTGTCCTGGCCAAATCTCCCCCACTTGCATCCCCCTAGTAATCACACAGAGGCTTATATTAATTATAACTGCATGGCCATGGCTCAAGCTTTTTGCTAGGTAACGCTTATATCTTAAATTAGCCCATAATTATTAATCTATGTATCACCACATGTTCAGTGGCTTTACCTGAGTCCAATTACATGTTGTTCCTTGGGTACCTCACTGGCGTCTCGCCCCATCTTTTTCCTGTCTCTCTATTTGAATTTCTGCCTGCCTCTAAGCTGCCTTGCCATAGGTCAAACAACTTTATTTATCAACAAATCAGAGCAAAAAATATTTGCAGCATACAGAAAGACTTTTCCCCATTACATTCTCTGTAATAATTATTTAATAATAATAAGCCAAACATTGTGGTTTAATCCTAATATTTCAGGATTTAGAAGGCTGAAGTAGGAAAACCACAAAAGTTTTATTCTGGGCTGAACTATATTGTGAGTTCTAGACCCATCTAGGATACATAGGGATGCTCTGTTTCAAAATATTCAAATGAGAATCTAGATACAGAAAAAAATAGTCATATAAAAACCATAATTGTTGAAGAGAGATAATATTAAATGTCTTAAGAACCAAGGAACCATAAAGATCAAAGAGGTCAAGGAGAAGGAAAATTGTTGTCTTTGATTTTCCCAGTGTCCCACAGATAACTATATAGGGGTCAACACTCTGGTGGATAAGTTAAGGAAAAAGCTCCACACAAGAATATCAACCTTTTGTCTCCCTCTCTTCTCTTAGGTAAAACGCAACAACATGGAGGGAATAGTTTTTCTTCTAGATGCCAAAATATGAAAAGAAAAGAAAAGGAAAATGGACATCACTCTTTGTTGTTAGAAAAAAAAATACTAGAGTGTTGCTTGAGAATGCTCACCATGCATAAAGCTGTGATAGTACGTAGAGAATTCCACGTCAATTGCCATATACAACACTGTTAGAAAGATCAGCACTCTTCAGAAGGCTTCTATGAATCTTTCATGTGTTTTTAGTACTGTGAATCATTTTTAGGTGGTCTTAAACGCTGCATCTTGACAGTGCCTGGCATCCTAGAACATCTTCATCCTTTCCTCACAATTACTTCAGAAGAAATTGCTCATAAGTTTTCCATTACTAAGATTTTCTGACTGGAAGTCAAGTTTCTCACAATGACAATGTCAACATTTGTATGATCATCTATTTCTTAGTGTTTCATGTGTATTTTATTTCAACTTCATTCTCAGGGTTGGGAGCCCTTTTATTGACTAGCCACTTCACTCTTTAATAAATAATTTGCTAGTGGAAATCTGAAGAGAGATGCATTATTAGGATATAAGAGGGTGAAATGAGCCGGGCAGTGGGGGAGCATGCCTTTAATCCCAGCACTTAGGAGGCAGAACCAGGCGGATCTCTGTGATTTCGAGGCCAGCCTGGTCTTCAGAGCAAGATCCAGGAAGGGTGCAAAGCTACACAGAAAAACTCTATCTTGAAAAAAAAAAAAAAACCAAACAAACAAAAAAAAAAAGGTGAAATAAATGGGGCACTCTTTTTTCCTAAGTGGATGTACTAAATAGCAGTACACAATGGAAACAATCACTAAGAGATTTCAAAAGAATATGTGAAGTGAACTGGTACTTCATGCAAAACCCACCTTTAAAACCACAACTGAAATTTTAAGTATGTTGTTGGAGGAATGACATTGCTTAGCTAAATGTTGATGAATAGAAACCATATCTTTCTTAGATCACACCAACTGATGAATACCTGCACTGAGCATATGACAATTGTTTAGAAAATTCCAAATGCAGCCGGGCGGTGGTGGCGCACGCCTTTAATCCCAGCACTCGGGAGGCAGAGCCAGGCGGATCTCTGTGAGTTCGAGGCCAGCCTGGTCTCCAAAGCGAGTTCCAGGAAAGGCGCAAAGCTACACAGAGAAACCCTGTCTCGAAAAAACAAAAAAAAAAAAAAAAGAAAGAAAATTCCAAATGCATTTTTTGAATATAAGTAAGAATTACACAAGCCCTATTTAGAGTCAAAAAGCACCGGTAAATGTTCTATGAGATAAATGTTCATTATCTGTAGAATTCACTCAAATAAAAGTTGGCTTACAGAAATCAGAAATGTCTAGACAGTGGAAGGTGTTAATACTCTAACCACTGAAATCATCACTGGAAGTTTTCTAACACAAACTAGATAACCATCTTTTGCTCAGAGGAGTGTTATCCACAATTGAAAAATGAGGAAGGTCTTATAGCCAACTGAGCTTCAGTTCTCATCTAGCTACAAGATGCTATCACACCCCTGAAATAAATTTAATGGAACCACTCCTCAGTGACATCTTCTACTCAATTATCATCAGCAAGGATATGGAGAGTAGCTGTTTCTGAAAAGAATAGGTATCCAACAATATAAGCAGCATTAATTTTTTTGTGATCTCTGAATGACAATTATAATCAGATTAGTGGAATATGCAGAACTTTAATGAGCAAACTATCAAAATGCACAAAGTAGGTTATATTCTGATGAACACTATAATTGTGTATATACAAAGAAATTACATATGATTATATATTAATTTGGAAAACTGAAATAGGAGATACATGCACATAATATCGCTTATCTATTGAAGGCACAAAGATCTTGTAGAGCATAATACAAAACATGTTCTAACAAGTAATTGACCTAGTAATTTATTTATGATTTATAAGCTATACTTCTCTCATTAAATGATGTTATGTTATTTTCTATTTCTATGTGTCTTACAAAAGTCATGTATTACAAAATTCAGTACTGGTATTAATTAATGCAATATGCACTATGGTAAAGTTCTCATTTTGAAGAAGTCACATTAATTATATATTAAATGTTATATTATGAAATTTACTTTTAATTTATATACAAAACATTAAATATATCCAATTCAAAGGGACTATGTAATTGTTTCAACACATGCATGAATTGTATAATGTTTAATCCAGATTATACATATCTATTGTAGTAGAATATTATTTTAAGGTGTATTTTGATTATGTTGCATTTGTTTGACACTGTGAATCTCTGTTAGTATGCCTGTCTCAAACCCCCAATGGTCTAATAAAGAACTGAATGGCCCATAACAAGGCAGGAGAAAGGATAGGCATGGCTGGCAGGCATAGAGTATAAATAGAAGAAGAAATCTAGAAAGAGGGATTGAATATCTAGGAGCCAGAGAAGAAAGAAGAACTCAGGTGCCAGTCACCCAGTCACCCAGCTACACAGCAAGCCACAGAGTAAGAGTAAGATTTACAGAAGTAGTACAATGGGAAAAGTCCAGAGGAAATAAACAGACTGCATAATTTAAGATAAGGAAAGCTGGCAAGAAACTAAGACAAGCTAAGGCCGGGCATTCATAATTAATAATAAGCCTTTGTGTGTAATTTATTTGAGAGCTAGGTGGCAGGCCCCTTTAGAGAGTAAAAAATAAACAACAACAATCTGTCTCTTCAATTACTTATCACTTCCTTCCAGTGAAAACTGGAGGAGGTGGAAATGAGGGGTAGGTTGTGAGGTGAAGGCTGGAAGGTGCGAAGAGAGAAGAGAGGGGGATCTGTGGTTGGTATGTAAAATGAATAGAACATTTCTTAATAAAAAAAGAAAAATTTAAAATCCTTTTTTTATCTATTTAAAATATATATTGTATTATCATTCCATATCCAATCTGCTCTGCTTTTCTCTGCTTGTCAGGGACCAAACATGGACCATGGAAAAGTACTAGCTAGGCCAGAGAACAAGCCCCTGCCCTAAACCACATGCCCCCAAAGATAAAGAACAGGTCAGGCAGGTCAGGTAGCATAGCAACAGAACAATGGGCCCTGACCAGTGACCTTACCACCTAGCAGCCTCATGACTTGCAGTAGTCCTTCACCTGCCCATCCCCCTTCACCTGCACTTAGGGCATGTCCCTCCTTCCTGCCCCCTCCCTCCATATATAAGCCTTGCTGAGGAGAATAAAATTTGCAGCTTGATCAGAACATTTGTCTTGCTGTCTTCTCTCGTGTCTCCCCGTCCCTTTTGTTCTCTGCCACAGGTGGGTTGCCCCCGTTGACACTCCGCTGGCAGGGGCATCTGCTTTTCTAATGATAACTTCTGTCACTTTCACTAGTCCTCTTTCCTTTAGACTCACCTGAACAACAGCTTTTATGTTCACTTCTATAAAATCAACTTCTTTAGATTTGGTATGTAAGTGAGATCAGAAACACTAACCATTATTTTAACTTCTTGTATGTGACATGATTGCCATTTCCATCTCTGATGGTGTGAGAAAGAAAGAGAGAAAGAGTGAATCTCTCTCTTCCTCCCTCCCTCCCTCCTTCTCTCTCTCTCTCTCTCTCTCTCTCTCTCTCTCTCTCTCTCTCTCTTTCTTTGTATAGCTGGTTAGCTCTCCACTGGGCATATCTAATACTGTTTCAAATCCATTCCTCAGGAGATGAATGCTTAGGTTATTTCTGTTTCCTAGCAATTGTGAAGAGAATACTTTAAATGTACTTTGGAAAAAATACAGATTTGTTTTCAATGACAAATTCATTATTACTATTTCTTTCAAAGCGATGGAAAATTGCAGATTATTGTGTGGAAACATATGTCATGATTCCTAATAGACAAAATATTGAAAAATACAAGGTAAATATGAAATATGTAGCAATTATAATTTGCACTTTAGATTACAATTTTACTTATATTTGCTGCTGTTTTTCTTGTTGACCTAGTTAGTCTTTATAGATATAATAACTTTCTATAGTTGAAGTTCACCAGGAATTCCTGTTATAGCCCTGGCTAGGCTTGAGCTTTCAGCAGTCCTTCTGTCTCTATCCTGAAATGGACTTCACCCTCATGACACACAATGTCCATCTCTGTGATGTCATTGCTTTAGCTGGAAAAGCCCTTGAGCTGGTTAATGACATTCAAATGTATTTATTCCAGTGTTTACAAGTTGTACTGCTCACCCTGCTTTTTGCATAGACATTTCATGCCTCTTAGAGCTAATTTCGAGTCACTGATCCACTTCTATTAATTGCATAAAACAAAATATTTTAATTCTTTTAAAACATAAATGTAGTCAGATGAAAACCTTGTTTTTCAATTGTCTTGAGAAGAGCTCCTTGCACTGCAAACTTGGAACTCAAGTTTAATTCCCATTTACAAACAGTGTGCACTGATCTGAGTCTAGTACAGCACTCTTCGTGTCTCTTTACCACACACTTTCCTTGGTTCAGAGTAGGTAGCATAAGGTACAATTTTTTAAATAAAAATTAAAAAATTGGAATAGCTATGAAAAAGAGTTACTTTATTAGCTGAAATGTATATTGGGTTTGATATTAATGTCATCACACCTTGGTTTGAACATACATACTGAATACAACAAGTGCTTAATAAAGTAAGTAACATATAAGACTTGCACACTGTCAAATACTACAAAAAGAATAGAAGAGTACCACAAATAATAAAAAAAAACTATGTGAAAACTATGAAAATTAATATTGCAGCCACTGTTGTACTCTTGGGACTTCATAAGTAACTTCATAACTATTTTAATAATCACAACTTGTTAAAATTTAATTGATAAAATTATTAATGTAAAGAAATATAACCATACATTCTATCTATAACAGTTGATTAACTCTGTTCAGCTTCCTATCTAATATTTTGTAGGATTTATGTTGCTCTGAATATAATTCTGTAGCCAAATTAATTGCTTGTAGACATCAAATTCATTCAAAGAAATTTCAAAGTATTATCAAAAAATATTTTAAAGTAGTCTAGATTACAATTGCTCCAAGTAAGAATTTTCATATTCTTTAATTTTTTTCATATTTTTCAATTTCTTTAGAAATCTTTTAATTGTCTCCTTTGAAAAACAAATACATCAATGACAATATCTTTATCGGCTTCAGAAGATGAAATTTAAGTGCTAAAATGTTATTCATCATAGTTTATCTGATATGTTTATTGTGTGAGCAGCTTACCATGAGGCTGGTAACAGACTTAAAATGAACTCAAATTTCTTACTGAACTTGTAGCTATGGGTTGTTTTCTTCTATAATATTGCTTCTTTCCTGTTTTAGCCAACCCAGGTCCCCATTTCCCATCCCCACATCCTTTTTTAGAAACAAACAGAAATAATTGCTCTAAGCTCATGTTTCTGATTCTGTAAACATAGTTGCTCATGACCTTAGTCAGGATGCAGTAAATCTGCCAAGAAGAACAAGGTCAGAAATGACGTTGTACACATACATATGAATGTTCTTGAAAAAGCAAAATAACCAGCTAGGATCTCCCGCTCTCTTTCCCTCGACCCTCGCCCTTCATTGCTCCCACTCATGTCCAGGCTGTTCATGTAGATCTCATCCATTTCTCCGTGTCTTTCTTGGGGTCCCGTTTTCCAGGTAACCTCACTGGTGATGTGAGTAGCAGTCCAGTCATCCTTGTTCCACATCTAGCATCTTCCTATGAGTGAGTACACACCATATTTGTCTTTCTGAGTCTGGGTTACCTCACTCAGGATGATTTTTTCTAGATCCATCCATTTGCCTGCAAACCTCATGATGTCATTGTTTTTCTCTGCTGAGTAGTATTCCATTGTGTATATGTGCCACAATTTATTTATCCATTCTTCAGTTGAAGGGCATCTAGGTTGTTTCCAGGTTTTGGCTATTACAAACAATGCTGATATGAACATAGCTGAGCAAGTGCTCTTGTGGTATGATTGAGCATTTCTTGGGTATATGCCCAGGAGTGGTATAGCTGGATCTTGGGGGAGATTGATTCCCAATTTTCTAAGAAAGCGCCATATTGATTTGCAAAGTGGTTGTACAAGCTTGCATTCCCACCAGCGTTGGAGGAGAGTTCCCCTAGTTCCACATCCTCTCCAGCATAAAGTGTCTAGCTGGATCAAGAAAAGAGAGGGAGAACAAGGAATAGGAGACCATGGTAAATGAAGACCACATGAGAAAAGGAAGAAGCAAAGAGCTGAAGAGGCCCACAGAAATCTACAAAGATACCCCCATAAAGGACTGCTGGCAGTGGTCGAGAGACAGCCGGGACTGACCTACTCTGGTGATGGGATGGCCAAACACCCTAATGGTTGTGCCAGAAACCCCATCCAAGGACTGAGGAATCTGGATGCAGACATCCACGGCTAGGCCCCGGGTGGAGCGCTGGGAGTCTAATTAGTGAGAAAGAGGAGGGTTTATATGAGCAGGAATTGTTGAAACCAGGGTTGGATAAAGCACAGGGACAGATAACCAAATGAATGGAAACACATGAACTATGAACCAAAGGCTGAGGGGCCCCCAACTGGATCGGGCCCTCTGAATAGGTGAGACAGTTGATTGATTTGATCTGTTTGGGAGGCATCTAGGCAGTGGTACCAGGTCCTGGGCTCGTTGCATGAGTTAGCTGTTTGAAACCTGGGATTTATGCAGGGACGCTTGGCTCAATCTGGGAGGAGGGGACTGGACCTGCCTGGACTGAGTCTGTCGGATTGATCCCAGTCCTCGGGGGAGACCTTGATCTGGAGGAGGTGGGAGTGGGGGGTGTGCTGGGGGGGGGGGAAGGGGAAGGGGGTGGGGGGAGAGAGCAAGGGAATCTGTGGCTATTATGTGGAACTGAATAGTATTTTAAAATAAATAATAATAATAATAATAATAATAATAATAATAATAATAAAGAAAAGAAAAAGCAAAATAACAACAAAAAAGCAAACCAAACCAAAACAACAACACAATAACAAAAAACAAACAAAACCAGGAACCTCTGGACCAGAGCCCAGCTTCTCAGAGCATAAACTAAGGGTCCGCTGAGCTGACTGGATGAGTTTTCCAACTCTTCAAATGCATGCATGCTTTGTTTCTCAAAGGTCCTATTTCTGCAACATTCATTCCTACAATAACAACACAACAAAGCAAGTGACAGCTTACATGCTGAAAACTGTTACCCGTGAAACATCCCTGCTCTGGATACACTCTGGACAATTTATTATATGTGTGTTCTTGTGTGAGCCTATGCTACCCACATGGCTGAGGAGTTCAAAAGGTGTCTAATCCCATGGAGCGATCTAATCTCAATGCTGGAAAATCAACTTCTGTTCTCTCGACAGAACCGTTCTTAACCATTACCATGATTCCCCAGCTCCTGATGACTTACTCTTAAATGGTGTGATTTTGATAGTTATTTGACCTCCCATATTGAATATCTTGGATCTATATTTTAATCAAATTCTGCAGTGTATCTTATGTATAAATTATGGACGTAAGAATTCATATTTATTGCCTAGATTTCAAACACATTTTCTCATGGAACAGCAGTGTTGCAGGACACTGGGCAGAAAAAAAAAATCCTATATAAACCCTAAGGAAGGAAACTCGAAATTCAAAAGTTGCTTTCTATTTCCAAGACTTAAATAATTGGGCAAAAGAACTGAGAATTAAAGGAAACTAAAGGGAGAAATTTCACTAAAAATTTCCTACATTTTTCCTGTTCTTAATTATGTGTACTATTAAACTACCTGAGTTTGAGAAAAATTGCTTCAGTTCACTGTTCTGAATTACAAAAATACTTTTATGAATAAATGAGTTTAATTCGTAAAATTTAAATTAATTTTATATACTTCCCAAAAGTTTTTAAATCTTAATACTCTATTCTTCATAATGCAAGTTTTAATGAAATAAATTATGTATAAATTAATATAAGAAATTTACTGGCTTTGACTATTTCATTATGTAAGGTCCCCCCCCCAATAGTCTTATGCAATAGTATTTGTTAGATATATGATACACATCAAAATGAAAAAGGAATTTTTCATCTTCCTAGAATGTTATATTGGGGATAATTATCTCTGGATTCATTAGTTAAGATTGGTCACTACACAAAGATATGGCATGGAAGTATAGTGGTACCAAAGGACTTTCAAGAATAAAATTTACACACAAATTATTAACTTAGCATGCATTTGCAGTTTATAAATGGAAACTAAGGCTACATTATATATGTGAGTTCTGTGTGTGTGTGTAGATGTAAGCAACCGTTTTATTAAAATAAAAAACACAGAACAAATGTAAAAGAGAAAGCCGAGAGGTCAGAGCTCAGAGCTAAAATCTTACCTCCTGCAGTTCTCCTAGCTTCCCGATAAAGACCTATTTCCTGTGTGTATGTCTTTAAATAGTCTTTCTGTTCTGCCTTCTCATTGGTTATAAACCCAAACACATGACTGCCTCGTCACTGCCTGTAAGTACAGCCCTCTAGGTCTTAAAGGTATATGTCTTCAATGCTGGCTGTATCCCTGAACACACAGAGATCTATGGGATTAAAGGCGTGTGCCACCACCACCACGCTCTTGCTATGGCTCTAATAGCTCTGACCCCCAGGCAACTTTATTTATTAACATACAATTTCAGTACAAACAGAATACCACCATATGTGTGTCTGTGCTTTTTTGTGTCTGTGTTTCTATCAATGTGAGGTTATATGTGTGAGTGTGTTTGTGTGTGTATGTTTACAGTTGTGTGGTGTTGTTCCTATGTGTGATTTTGTGTGAGTGTTTTTGTGCCCATGTGTGGCATACATGTGTGTCTCTTTACATGTGTATCCAATGTATGTGCAGGTGTATGCCCTTGAGCATGTGCGTGTGTGGAGATCTGAAGTCAACATTAGCTGTCTTCCTCTGTTGCTTTCCACTTAATTTTATTTTTTACTCTTTGAGACAGGTCTTTCACTGAACCTGGATCTTTCTTAGTGGATAGGACTAGCTTCCCAGCAAGCCCCGTGTGTCCTCTTTTCTCTTGTCTCCATGCTGCTGAAATCACAGGTACATGGGATTTATTTGTTTATTTATTTGAAGATCTGAAATGAAGTCTTCATGCTTGCCTGTGAAGAAAATTGCAAACTCAGTTATGTGCCCAGCCTATTATTTTTATTCCAAACCTAATGCCTGATGGTGACCTTAACATTACTATCCTCATTATTAACTGCTGCAAAGTCTGAACTGGCTTGAAAACTATCAAATGATATTTGACAAATAATGTTCACCATAATGAAGAGTATATATTGGTAAAAATAAATTTGTGTCAATTCCAATGCTTGCTGACCTTGGCTCAAACACTGAATCCTGGAATCACTTCATGTTTCTCTGTGGGAGCCTGTTGTCAGGTTCCTCTTGTTTTTACCCAGCAGGTCCACACAGAGAGGATGATTAGGACCACGGGCATAAATGGAGGTGTCTGAGATGGTCTGCACTTGGCTTCCCTTGGGGGAAGGTCTTTTGCTCCACCCCTTGGCATTTCTATAAATACCGAGGCAGAGTTAGTCAGGGCTCCTCGGAATAGGTTCCAGGTCCCCTGGAGGCTATCCTTTATTTTCTATGTGTTCATCTCCACAATCTAAATCCTTCTATCTAGTATTTCCTGATGCTCACACTCAAGAAAACTCTGGGGAACTGTGGGGTTGGTGGGTAAACACCTCACATTTCTCACGACCTGGCAAGAGTACAGAGTGCATTTCTTTCTGTTGCAGGTATCCTACGTTTTCATACATCACACCCCTGGCTAACAGATAAGCACAAAAGGAAGTTTGAAAATGTGTGTTAATAAAAGTGATTAAAAATTTCTGAGGGAGATGGAGACCCTTCAAAGGAAATGGTGAAAAGCAGTATCTAGAGACAAAGGTTGATTTGGATGACAGAGTACTTCAGGCTCTGCAGAATGACTTAAGGAGTCATTTCAAACTTTATTTTATGATATAAGATACCCCATTAAAATCAATCTCTTTGAAACTGAAACAGCCCATCTAAAACATTATTCACATCCCACAATAAGTACAATTTAGGCACCAAGTTGTCTCCAATTATCAGTTTAGTGTATTTTTCTATTCAGGTTTCTTTGTGTATTCAATCACTTTTGCTTATTCTGAAAATTGGAGATTACAATATTTATAGTTTATTATGTTAAAAATAAAGAATTTTTTTTCAGGCTAGTAGTCATTTTAAGTTTTCTTTATAAGCAATAAGTTACGAAGAGAAGCACAATCAGCAGTAGCCTTTCTAGTTGAACAATGCTCTTAAGGAATGCATAAATAAATCACTTTGGACTACAAAAAGAAACATTTCCTTGATGTTTCTCTAATGCTTCAAAAGACAAATTTTTCTTTAGACTCATCATAATTATAAAAATTTTTAGATTCCAGACATATAAAAAAACTGATTATTTTTTGATGAGACAGAAGTTGCATAAACAAGGTAGGAAAGATCCAATTCAATGTCCACTTAAACAAGAGAAAAATGAAGCACAAATCTTTATTCTGTTCACTTTTCCTCAGAAGGAAAATAACACAGCAGAAAAGTTTAAATTTGAATTTCCATGTCTAATTTTGAATTTTATTTTTCTTCATTCAAGACCTACTATGACTCTTAAAATATTGAAATTAATTTTTTTATGAAGTAAGATGAAAGATATAAATTCAAATCATTATCAATGCCATTAATTATTTTTATTTCTTTTTTTTTTTTTTTTTTTTTTTTTTTTTTTTTTTTTTTGGTTTTTTCGAGACAGGGTTTCTCTGCGTAGCTTTGTGCCTTTCCTGGAGCTCACTTGGTAGCCCAGGCTGGCCTTGAACTCACAGAGATCCGCCTGGCTCTGCCTCCCGAGTGCTGGGATTAAAGGCGTGCGCCACCACCGCCCGGCTATTTTTATTTCTTTTAAGTTCCATTTATATGTCTTCATGGACCATATGGCTAAGGAATGAAAAGTTTCATTTGGTTGTTTTAAGATTTATTGATTTTATTTAAGTTTTCTTTTTTTTTACATTTTTTATGTGTATTCATGTGCAACTTGCATTTATGTATGCACACACTCACGGTGTCCATAGAGGGTATTGCATCCTCTTGAATTGGAATTAGAAATGGTTGTGAGCTGCCATGTGAGTAAAGGGAATGATGCATTGGACTTCCATCTGAACAGCAAGTGCTCTCAACTACTGAGCCATATCTCCAGCTCCACATATTTCGTTTTGTTTGTTTGTTTTTCAAGTAGATATTTTGTGTAGAACATTGTCTTTTTCCTTTGTTTGATCTGTTTTAAAGGATGGTGCGTAATGTACAGGTTTGGGGTTATTTTTAATTCTCAGTTCTCTCTGGTAGCTTAGCATGCAGCAGGTCCTGTTTTCACTTGCTACAAAGTACAAACATGAAATCTTCATCTTGATGTTTCAAAGGCCTCTCAGAACAAGTAGCTAACCTTCTCCTACCTGAATGCAGTAACTTTCAGTATGCATATTTGCTTACCAAATACTGACTGGACCCTCAGCTACTTGATGTCTATTTGTACTGAGTTAATTTAGATTTAACCCTACTTTGCTTAGGCAATTAATTACAATATACTCTCTAATGAGTATGTTGAATTTTATTTTTTTCTATCGTACTATATTTGATTCATTTGAAGTTTATTTAAGAAACAGCATGTAAATTAAAAAGAATGTAGTTGAGTTTTTAATTTGTTTTCTTTTGTTTTGTTGAAATAAAACATTGCTTTGTGGCTTTGGCTGGCCTGTGACTTTCTTTGTAGATCAGGATAGCCTTTAACTTCTGGTATACTTTCTATCTGTGACTCCTAGAGTTCTGGAAGTACAGGTGTGTGTGTGTGTGTGTGTGTGTGTGTGTGTGTGTGTGTGTGTGTGTGTGTCATGTGTATTTATGCTGATTTCACAACCCAGATAATAAAAATCTCTTTTTTAAACTTCTTTTGATAAAATTAGTTTATATTTTCTGTTTCCTAAAGCTGTGCATCTCACTTGTATAACATGGTATCATATGAAATATGCCACATATGATAGGGACGTACTATGTCAGTTTTCTGTAATATCATTTTCATCATTTTTCCCATTGTACAGATGAGACTTGGTTTTACAGAGATAATAGGTTGTGTACTGACTCTGACTCAGTTTTGTCTTGTGCACTGCCCTCTTTACTTGCTCTCTTCTGCTCTATAATTACCTGATTAAGCAAGATAACATTCCCTACTATTGTATCAGCTACTTTATGGCATAAGTCATTTGGAATTCATTACTTACAATTGTCAATAGACATAATACTGGACAAAAGTCTATGAATGTAAAGAGATTTTAAGTTGCCAATGATAACTCATAAATATAAAATACTTAATAATCTGAAGTTTGTCCATGTAAGTTTAATTTAATCTTATTAATTTACATACCTATAAAACAAAACTAATTTCATTTTCTTTTTTACGTGTTACATTATTCTAATGAGAATAAGAGAAAGTTATCAAACAGGGAGCTCAAATTTCCAAAATAAGCAATTCTATCTTGGCCAGAAGTCAGGAATATCCTTGGTACTCTTAACAGGTCTGGAAGGCCTGAAATAGAAGAAATGATATAGTCAGGGCATTGGCTATTATTCTTTCTTTTTGAACCCTGATTTCTTTATAAAGTAACCTAAAAATCAAATTTGCCTAGAAGCTATAATGATCAGATATGTCATGGATCCTCAGAGGTGTGCTCTAGAGTGTTCTACAACCTGAGTTCCATCATGGCATTAGAAAGGCACATCACCATCTCTTGAGGAATCTATAGTTGAGGTAGTTGGACTAATCAATCTACCTTTTCCTAGTTCATACCAGCACTTCAAAGACCATTTTAATCAGTATAATGCCTATTTAGACATAGACAAAAGACCCTCTGCAACAACCTCCCTTAGGGAACCCCCAAGTATATCTAGGAAACTTTGTTTAAATAATATTTTTTAGGCTTTACAGTTTCATATGCATTCATACCATATATATTGTGCATAACAGTTCATTATTGCCTTCCTCCCTCTTTCTCTAGTATCTCCCATGCCATATCTTGCTATTTTATGCTCTTGTTTTTAAAATTAGTCTCCTAAGTCCAATTAACAATGCCCATATTCACACATATATGTAGCCATCCACTGGAGCATGAGAAACCTACTTTTTCATTGCTTCAAAGGAGAGTGACTTTTCTATTCCCCCAAAGCCATCAATTGCCAGTAGTTTCTCTAATAGGGATAAGGCACTAAGGGATCCTCCTCTATCAATGCTGGAATTTTGACAAGCATGATTTTTTGCTGATCTTATGCAAGTAACTATACCTACTATAAGGTGATGCATGTAAGAGCTATATTGTAACCAGAAGTCATCATTTCATAGTTACTTTCCTCATCTTCTGGCCTATACATTCTTTCTATCCCCTTTTCTGTGAAGTTCCCTGAACCATGGATTGATGAGGCTGATACAGATGAAGTGTCCACAGATGAGCAATGGGAGTTATTTATACTGGTCATTTTGACTTGTTATGAATCTTCACATTCATAACTCCCCACTCAAAAGAAGCTTCTCTGGCAAAACTTAAGAGAAGCATGTGTCTATAAGTGTAAGTACAAGTATTTGGAATACAGTTTGACAGCATGTCCATTTATCAAAACAGCAATAGTGGTTTCCACTTAGGGCATATGACAACTACAGTCATAGGATATTGAACAGGATACCGTACTAGGCATGAAATGACCACCCTTGCATCAAGTCTGAAAGGGGTTGGTTCTCCCCAGAACTGCCATGCCACTATTGCATCACCAGGCATACATAACTAAGAGGGTAGTATTTTATCACATAGGGTCCAGTGCTGGGTATGATCATTTATCCCAGAAGCCAGTGTGCATTTTTTGCTACTGTGATAGCCCTTTAGCAGGCAGAAAGTTTCCTGGTCAATTCAAGGTTGATTTCTCCACATCATGTGTAAATAAATAGTGTAACTTTAGCAACAGGGTTTTACCATGTGGTTATGGTAGTCAATCAAGAACAACTAAACAGCCTTTGTATATTCAAAAGTCTCTGGGATCCCCTTGCTGAATAACTCAAAAGGAGTCATCCCATGCCTGGCAATATGATTTTTCATTAATAACCCACTGCTTTTGGTAGCAGCATTGTCAACCCATGAAGGGCAATTTTCACTAAAATATTTCTGCTTAAATAAATAAATGGATGCATAGATAGAACTATAGAAAAATAGATTGAACAATAGATAGAAAGACAGATTATAGATTGATAGATTGATTAATATAGATAGATGATAGATAGATAGATAGATAGATAGATAGATAGATAGATAGATAAATGATAGACAGATAGATAGCTTACATACAAACTAATGAGTTTCCATAATATTATTTTGCATGTACCCTTAATTTTTGGTTAACTCACTCTTATCCTCCCCCCTTACAGCACTCCTCTCTCCACTTAAACCTTCAGCCCTATGTGATTTTTCCCTTCTTCATTTCTACCTCCTGTGTCTTATTACCCTCTCTTGTAAATTATTTTTTATATACCCATGAGTCTTAATCTTTATAGAAACTCTCACTTGTGAGCTTTCCTTGTATAAAAAAACTCAGCTTGCTTTCTACCTATAATAAAAGACCTGTAATTCACAATTAAGTGTCTATGAAACTCATTCTTAAAGTTCATGGGGCAAAGAATCCAGAACACTGACTCAGGGGATACTTTGGTAAGGGCAAGCATATGGCCTCCTTGCTTCTGAATTAAGCCCACTGAAATGAGAAGGAATCTATTACATTCAAAGACCCTTGTTTACTATTAACTTATCCCTATTAGTAGAAAAGCTAAAGATCACACAAAAAAATCTATTGGAACTTATAAATGAATTCGCTAAATTTGCAGCAAACAAACAACATAATAAATTAGTAGCATTTTTACATAATTATGAGAATGAAAAATAATTAAAGGATTCATGTTTACCGTGCTAAAATAATTAAAATATGTTAGAATAAATTTTATTCAAGGAAGTGAACTGCTTGTAAAAACTACAACAAAAACTCTGATTTCTTATTATTTGATAGGCAAACAACACTTTAATAAGATGCTAGAATTGAGGCTTAGCATCTCACAAACTAATAAGAAGAAGCATCAATGAATTCAAAACAAAGATACAGGGAAAGGAATATGGCAAAGGAGAGGAGGATGAGGAAGAAGAGAAGCAGGAGGACAAAGAAAAAGAAAATTTATTATGAGCTAAACATGAATGACAATGGTCCAGTAATATGAACCCATGTTGCTCAGAATGACATACATGTTCTGTCATGAAAGTGTTTACATGGGCTTTGATAACCACACAATACAGAATGTCATAACCTAGTACATTTTACAAAATACATTAATGAGTTGTTTGGTGGGTGAGTTATAGCAAAATATGGCAGCCTTTTCTTTGTTCTTAAAATGTTATCTATCACATTCTTACCTTTAGGGTTTGTGGTGGTCCCATACCTAGGCTTAATCATGAATTTTTAGTGTTGTCACCCAGTAGTCACAAGAACATTAGATAGACATCAAATGATGGTGTGTGTGCACACACACTACAACTATCAAAACAGAAACAGTTTATTCTGCAACCAAACATGAGAGACAAGAACATAGAAACACATTTATTAAGCTTACCTAATTACCATGTTGCAACTTGTTGACAGTTTCATAAATGTTTTACCATAATAAAAAAGTTATGAATAAAGTCACTTTTCAGTATATTGGTGGAAATAGTAGGCAGGAACATGGGGAGATAGCTGTTATAAGCCTCAGACTATATCCGATAATTGTTTCTAGGTTCACAGAGAGATACACTGAGACTGATTTCAGGAGAAATATCACTTAGTAATGCTGGTCACTCCCAGAAGGAGAATTTGGGATAGGAGATCCAAAGGCAACTGGAGAACAAAGAGAATTTCTTAGCTTTATAGACTTTAGAAGTAAAAGGGCTTAGAGCAGAGTGGAGGGGTGGCTGAGTTTAGTAGATTAGTAAAGTTACTAGATAGGACACAATATTATAACTCCTAAACCTAGTTCTATTGTCCCATCCTACATTCAGGCTGCTACATGCAATAAGGTTCACAGTTTAGAAAGTTCTAGATAAGATATAAACCATAGCTACTCCTCTCCTTAGGGGCAGCATCTAAAATCATATTTTTGTTTCTACATTGCAAAGAAATTAAAATGATAGGAACAAGGATGCTAAGTCACATTTAGAGGTGAGAGAGGAATGGCTAAACCATGAATAATTTGACTCCCAAAATAAATATAAATTTTAGCACTTTATGAACAATATAGAATGTTTAAAAATAAATATAACCCCTGCCTAGGAAATTCACAAGCGATTAAAATTAAATATTTATTAAAGTGATTAAAGATCCTAAGATAACTTTGGTTATCAACCTGCATTATTCTTTCTCTCCTCAATCATATAATATTCTACTCAAGAGAAGTCAAACCATTTAAAGAATTTTAATACATGTGTTGGTTCCTTAGATGGCTTAAATTTCACAGACCTTGCATAAAAATTAGATTTTTATGAATGAAGAAACACAGTGGACATGCAAACAAAAAATATCTCTACTAAGAATCAAAGAATGTGATTTTTATGATTATGGATTGAAAAAAGGAATATTTTTAAAATATACATACTTCACTGACAGGAAAAATAAAAAATAAACAACATGGAATCACTGAAGAAATCTTGAGAATAAGATATCTGATTTCAAAATGCATATACAACAGAGCAATGGGAACAAAAACATAGAAATGTTTCATGCCCAAAAAGAAAAGAAGAAGAAAAAAAGAGAAGAACAATTTACAGAATTCAGAGTCCAAGGAAACATGTATAAACAATTTTGGATAATAATGTTGTGGATACCCACTAGGAAAAGATAATCTTCATGAAATTGTGCTAAGAGAACAAAGCATTTTCCATAAAAGCATAAAACAACCTACATTGTGAGGTCACAAGTATAAAAAAAAATCAATCCAAAGTCAATTGAAAAGTTAAGAATAAGCCTTGAAACACTGGTGTAGCTGGCCCCACCAGTCCCAGAGCCCACTTATAAAATAAACACACTGACTCTTATTTAAACTGCTCGGCCATTAGCTCAGGCCTACCATTGTCTAGTTCTTACTTGCTGTGGATATCGCTCTATATAAATAAAACACTGATGGCCAGTGACCAGACAGGAAGTATATGCAGGACAAGGAGAGAGGAGAATTGGGGAAACAGGAAGAAGGAGAGGGAGACACTGCCAGCCACTGCTAGGACAAGCAGCATGTAAAGATGCTGGTAAGCCACGAGCCACATGGCAAGGTATATAGATTTATAGAAATCGGTTAATTTAAGATATAGGAACAGTTAGCAAGAAGCCTGCTACAGCCATACAGTTTATAAGTAATATAAGTGTCTGAGTGATTATTTTATACATGGGTTGTGGGACTGCGGGGCTTGGTGGAACCTGGAGAGAAGCCCTCCAGCAACACTTACTCTCATACTAAGCCCAATTTTGTTAATCTATATCTCACCTTGTGCTCTATGGCTTTACCTGTTGCCTCTAATCATCCACAGCACTTACCCTTTTTCTTTTTCTTTTTTTTTTTTTTAAGGAAAGTTTTAACTTTAACAAAGTAAAATTACATATAACAAAACAATTATCAAGCAAGAATTACAGTTACAATATTAAAGAAGATATCTACCTTATATTTGTTAGTCTAAGGTTTTATATCTAACTTAACTTTTATCATAACTGAGGAAATTATAACTAGTCTTCAACTACATCAAAGAACTCAGAAGGTTATAATACTACCTAAGAAATGGGAGAAGGATGCAAGCAACTTTCAAGAGTCTTGAAGAGTAGACCGAGACAGTTGGCAGCCTGGACAATCATCCAAAGTTCTCTTGTAAAGTTGTGGCATCTGTCTTTAGCTCACAGGGCTAGAGTCTCTCCATCATTTCCCTCAGTGTCCTGTAGGATGTCTGGCAATTTCCTCTGTGAAGCAGGAACCTGAAGGACCATTTTGCCAAGCAAAGTTCAGTGGTTACCTTCTTATGAGTCCTGCATGTCCAGTTGATCAAGCAGTCCAGGCAAGAACAGTTTCTTGCCCAAATGGTTATTTTTGCCAAGGAGAAGATAAACTCCATATGGAATGTCTTTGATGTCCATCCTCCTCTCTGAAGTAAATCGGTGCTGCCAGGAGCAGACATGTCTCACTGTCCAAAAAGTCTAAATTTTTAAAACATTTTAAATGCCATATTCTGTAGGTCTTTGAAGTGTTTGAAGATTACCTACCTAAGTGAATTATATCTATGTATACCTAGAAAACTTAACTAATATGGCTACAAATAGAAGACTAATTATTAATCTCTATTTCATAATTATCCTTTACAATCTAAATGAGTTATATAACCTTAATACCTCAAATGAGAATAGAAATATATATATATATATAAATGTATATATACATATATATATAGCATAACAAAATTAAGTTTAAACTTGTATCAATATACAAAATATATACCAATGTAAAACATTTTAAACATAAACTAAAATCTATACCAATATGAAACATTTTAAACAAGTTGTTGCTCTTTAAAAGTAGGTTCATTAATCTACCCTTTCATCCTATCATCTCTATATCCTATATATCTATATCATGTCCCCTTTTCTTCTTTAGAAAGTGATTGCATTTATAATCAACCTGTTTTAAATAAAAATATTGTTTTTTTCTCTGTCCCACACCAGAGGGCTCTTCTGATTTGGGACACAAGAATCTCTTAACCTTTTCTTTTAGCAATATGCCTGGGTTTAGCGGAGTGAGGCCAGGCAGTGGTGGCACACGCCTTTAATCCCAGCACTTGGAAGGCAGAGGCAGGCGGATCTCTGTGAGTTTGAGGCCAGCCTGGTCTACAGAGTGAGTTCCAGGAAAGGTGCAAAGCTACACAGAAAAAAACCTGTCTAGGAAAAGAGAGAGAGAGAGAGAGAGAGAGAGAGAGAGAGAGAGAGAGAGAGAGAGAGAGAGAGAGAGAGATAGAGAAGGAGTGAGCCAATTCCATCTCCAAAGCCAGCTTGATATATTTGGGAATTTGGGCGTAGTTTCTCTTACCACTTCCTGCTGGAGGGGGGCGCTGTATCTTATGGGGACACAAAGAAAATTTAAGGATCATGGAGTAGTCCATGAGGCTGTATCATCTGAGCCAGTTGCCTTGAAATGATTCTGGATGTTGTTACATCTGGGCCATGGTGTCATTGGAGACCATACAGGGGGTCTTGGCTGGTGAAACCTGATGTATCTTAACCTGGAACAAATCCATAGCCTCTGGCTTTCTGTGGAAACAAAAGCAGATCCTCTTTTCCAAAGCATCATATCCTTATATCCAAATTTTGAAGTCAAGATATCTTTAAAATTGTTTAACTCAACAGCTTTTACAATTAAACGTTTTTCTGCAGTTATAAATCCCAAAGACAACACAATCGAGATTCTCTGTGTATAATCCATCTTTATGTGGCTTATTTTTTACACTACCTTTATTGTCTCTTTAAAGACTTTATTTTTAAAAACTATCAATTTGTTTATATTACTGCATATATTCCTTTTTTGTTGTCTCTTTCAAGCCTGTGTACAGTTTTACACGTCTCTTTCAAGCCTGTGTACAGCTTTACACACATTGTAAAGCATTTAGTCTTGTTCCATCTGAATCTGTCTTACTGTGAACCTATTGCTTTAAACTGCAGCATTTCTAAGACTGAAATGGCCGCTGTGGCTGCTGGTTCCGCCTACCTCAGCTTCCCAAAGTCATAGTGGAACAGTTAACTGGAGCCATGTGTACCATCAAGAATTAGGAACAGTTTTATCAAAGCAGCATGTAGCCCAGAAACTTTTTTTTCAACTAGCAAAAACTATATCCAATACACAGCATAGTGCACACCTTGGAAACACCTCTGTGTAACATAGCATAAGTCAAGCCCACACATACACATGTCAAGAACCTGCCATAGAGTAGCTCAAACACGCAGGCTGCAGCTAACTTGAGAGAGACAACTAGGAAGCTGTTTTTAGCCCTGTTTTAAATTGGTTATTAAATATTTTCATGTTTAAGGTGGAAACTTGAGCCGTTGTGTGCCATTTGTAACTGGAGAGTTTCTCTGCCACTCCCAGAGCCCACTTATAAAATAAACACATGGACTCATATTATTTAAACTGCTCAGCCATTAGCTCAGGCCTACCATTGTCTAGCTCTTATTCTTATACTAAGCCCAATTTTGTTAATCTATATGTTGCCACGTGTTCCATGGCTTTACCTGTTGCTTCTACATGATGCTCCCTGGGTGGCAGCTCCCCTCCCTGCCTTCCTGTTCTTTTCTTTTCTCCACTCTGTTAGTCCCGCCTATACTTCCTGCCTGGCTACTGGCCAATCAGTGTTTTATTTATCAAACAATCATCCACAGCACACTGGAGATAATAGAAGAAAGCAATTATACAGGACACTGGAATAGACTCGAATACAGACGTGTGTGTGTGTTATATATATGTGTGTGTGTGTGTGTGTGTGTGTGTGTGTGTGTGTGTGTATGTGAGGGTGTGGGAGACTTCAAAGTACAGGAAACAAAGTGCACAAATGTGAATTTTTAATGTAAAATACGTTACAAAAAACAATCAACAAAGTGTCAAACTACATAAAAAGGGGGCAATATGTTCAAACATACTTGAGAAATTCCAAGTTTTCCATTAGAGACAAACTAGCTGCATAGGAAATGGACATCAGACATTGCTTCAAGATTCAAGATTCACATGCAAATACCTATCACAAGAGAAGGCACATCAAAGCCACAATGATTATCACTTCATTCCAGTAAGCAGAGCTGTTTTCAAAAGTACAAAAAACCCACCAAGAATTCTGCAAAGTCAATACTGTTTTGATATTCACAGAAATCAATATGTGGAAGACACACACGAACTTCTATGTTTATTTCAGAACTATACAAATTTGTAAAGATTTCCAATCAATCTAAGCATTGACCAACACATGAAATGATAAGGGCAGAAGATGCACATGCCATGTAACACTCTTCTTCCTTAAAAAGGAATGGAAGTCCATTATTTGAAATAAAAAGTATACACTTAGGGTTCTGGATGTGAAACAAACTAAACAGGGCATGGATAAACAGGACTATGTGAACTCATAAATATCTATAATATAAAGGAATGTTGAAATTATTGAAATAGTAAGTGGAATGGTGTTCATCAATAGCTGAACATCATAAGGTAGTAGATATGATCAAAGTTTTTCAATGTAAACTAACAAGAGTAAAATAAAACACTCCAGTTCACATATTGTTTTTACTAGGCAAAATTGGAGTAAAGAAAAAGATATCAGGCCTGGAGAGATGGCTCAGAGGTTAAGAGCAGTGGCTGCTCTTTCAGAGGACCCAGGTTCAATCCCAAGCACCCACATGGTGGCTCACAACCATCTATAATGAGATCTGATGCTCTCTTCTGGTGTGCAGAAAGACACAGGTAGGTAGCACACTGTGTACATAATAAATAAATAATGTTTAAAAAAAGAAAAAAAATATCAGTTTTAATTTAAGCCTATTCATTCAAAGAGAGAGAAGTTATTGTGTGTAGTTTCTTCAAGAGACTTTGTTGATGTATCCTAGATGGTCCAAATAACAAAAGCACTCAAAAGTACCTTAGACAAACAGTGAGTTTGTTGGGACTCTTTACAGAAACATAGAGCATCATTGAGAAGACCACCCCAGCAAGTGATGAATCACAAAACTATGTCCTTATATCCCTACACATTAGTAGGCAACATTGTAAGCTTGAGAGTGTCCTCTCCTTGACAACTGTTACTGCATAGATAACCTTAGAGAGTGGCCCTGTGACTCTGCTAATTTACTGAGCTTCCTGAGATTTGGAAGATGCATGAACTTCTTTCTCTACCAGAAGGAAGTGTTCCATTGTTTGCAGTGGTTAGAGAAACAAACTGTTGAAAGGCAGAATTGATCCTTTGTGGCCGCCCAGTAGCACTGAGGGTAGATAACAGCACATTATGTGTTTTTAAAAAGTTAAGGTATACTTTGAAAGAAAATATGGATGGTGGTATAATATAGATGAGGGTATAAATACTTTCAATCCTATTTAAGCATTTCCTATGTCTTCATGTATATTATCATCATATAAAAGAACATTACTACCTATACTTCTTCTGTTTTAATTTCTGTATTAGTTAAAAACAAATGAGTTATTTACTTGTATTTCACTTTCATAACAAACTGTACGTTATGGATCATTTTGTTTAGTTGAATTTTTTAGTATTTCTCTAATTCAACCTTTAAAATCATATATTTTAAAATTTGGTGATATCATGCAATGATTTGTCAGGCACAGTTCCTACTAGCATCGAAAACTTGAAGGAGAGTATATCTGAGGGAAAATTAATGTTTTGGGACAAATGGATGTTTAATTAATAGCTGAAAAGAAGAAATAGAATTTCTAATTATCTTCTTGACTCACAATTCCTTTGTGAACATCCTGTCAAGAAGAAAACAAGCCTAGATTTAGGAAAGTAAAACTTTACTTGAAAGAATCGTTACAAGATTTAGAAAGACAATTGCAACTGTTGATGAAGGCATTTAAATACAGAGAACCCTCTTAAGCTTTTGTGTGGCCTTGAATAAGAGAGGCTTTACAATATCCAACATTCCTAATTTTTCTTTATGTCTCCTTTATTCTGTATTCTGTATTCAGTCCTTCACTAACTTAAGGGTGACAAGTTTTTAATAAGGACTTATGCCGACAAGAATTCAGTTTTCCATGTGATATTTTTTTTATCAGCTTTGGAGGGAGCCAGATAGGTAACAACACATAATAGTAAATGTATGTGAACTCAGTCACAAAATGCATAAATATTGCTTATGGTTTGTTATATGATTTAGATAGCTTTATACAGGATTAGATTTGGTACATAAAATATGATAGAAAATGAAACTAATTAAATGGTGGGTATGTGTTCAAAAACAAACTCTTATGTTAAATAGTAAGTGATGGTCCAGATAATTGATTGATCCAGGGTAATGTTCCAGATAGCCAAGACAATACGTTGCACTTTGAACCCTTATTGCTCACAATTGACCAAAGTAACCAAGCATGGCTTGCATTTCTTTTGGTAACATAAATCCCCTGCTTGAGCTATATTTTCCAATGAAATTCTAGATAGCAGTTGGATATAATTTTTCCATAATAGAAATAGCAAAACATCTTCCCTGTTAGGCCATAACAAACAATATTCATATCAAAATGAACCTAGTTAATGAAAAGTGTAGCTGCTTTTATGCACTTTTATTGCACTTTGATCATATTTTGGCATAATCAGCACTGAAGTAAATCCAGAATATGTCTCAATGGAAAGTGTTAAAGTAGAATAAAACATCACACAAATCCAGTTTCTCATACACAATTTTTAAAACGATGCTCAAAATTATACAGAACTATGCTGCTTAGGCACTTCTTTAATGAATCGAAGTGAAAGATAGTGCTGTCTTATAAACAAACAGGCACATAGAAACAGTAAAGTGGAAAGAAGATTCAGAGAATTGCATTATGCTAATCCCTAGAAACTAATTCTTGTGATGTAGTACAAGAACAGTCTATATCCTATTCACTTCAAATAAGAAAATATACTGCAGAGACTATTCCAAAGTTACTGTTACTTCAGAGTACATTCAGCAAATCAGGATAATATTCATGCATTTTTTTTTACCTTTTACTGAAAATAGGTTTTTTTCCTACCTACTATATCCTGATTACAGTTTCCCCTCCCTCTATTTCTCTCTGATACTCCCTAATGCCCCACTCATCCCGACCCACTCCCTTTCTGACTCTCATAGAAAACAAATAGGTTTCTAAAGGACAATAAGAAATAAAATATAATAAGATAAAATAAAAATTAACATATTGGAATTGGACAAAACATTCAAACAGAAGGAAAAAGCCTAAGTGAATGCAGGAGAATGAGAGATATACTAATTAACATAATCATAAATACTATAAAACTAAATGGAAGCCATAATACATACAAAGGGGACCTGGCACAAACCTGTACATGCCCTGTGCATGATGCCTTCATCTCTCAGAGTGTATATGAGCTTTGATTATTTTAATTCAGAGGGTCATACTTCCTTGGTGTCCTCCATCCCCTCTGGCTTTTACACTCTTCCTGTCTCCTTTTACACATGGTTCCCTGAGCTCTAAGGGGATGGATTTGATAGAGGCATCCTATTTAGGGCGGAGTATTCCAAGGTCTCTCACTCTCTGCATTATGTCTGGCTGTGGGCCTTTGTATTTTTCCTAATTGCTATAGGAGGAAGCTTCTCTGATGAGGACTGGCTGAGCAAGGCACTTATTTATGAGTAGAGGATTCAATTTAATCACTACATTCTTTTCTTTTTTTCTAAGGCTAGCATTGTTTCATTTTGACTTAGATCCCTGGGCTATCTAGTTGTGGGTTCCTGTTCAGCCAAGCAGTATCAGATATGAGTTCCACCTTGTGGAGTGGGTCTTAAGTGAATGCAGATATTGATTAGTTACCCCACAAGCTTTGTGTCACCATTACACTAGGCATACATTTTTCCTGCGAGTATTGAATGCGTAATCTTGCAAAATTAAATCAATATTCTAAAAGAGAAAAAAAATGTGACTTTAAAAATATAAATTTGAGGATTCATAATTTTAGCCTCATCTATATGATGGTATGCATGAATCTACTTTATTTTTGTATACCTTTAAATATAATGCTATGTACTATGTTAAATAGAAAATGAAACATAAACATAGCTAAAAAGTATTGTTGGTGTAATAGGGATGATATTATTAATTAACACAAACTGCCTGTGGAAAAAATTGTCTACTTTTAGATATATTATGATTATAAATGGTATAAATCAACATGATCACTTCACTGAAGTATACATACTATGAAATTATAATTATGATTTTCCTTCACACTTATGCAAAATATGACATTTATATTTTCTATAATTTTTATTGTCTCTCTGTATATTTATGTCACTCTACCCTACAAAAATATTCAAACTCACTAACTTAGTACAGAAAGCAACAGGTACAAACCAGATTATAAGCTTTTTAATGTGTTTAAATGGGCTATATGCTTCATTTGAAGAATTCTGCATAGTTATCATGTACAGAAAATATTGTAAAAAGACAGGTATCATCCTCTTATCAATTGACAGCAGGCTTTTTAATATTTCCTGAAGAAAAAAATACTTTAGAGTCTTATAAATTCCTAATCTTAAAAACTTTCTCTTAAGAGTCTAGCATCTTTTAATCATTTGAAGAGTATTTGGCAAACACAAATTCCTTTGCTCCTAACTTTTAGGATGTTATAAGATGTATTCTATGTTCTCAGTTGACTATTTTGCAGTATAAAATAAACAAGCATATCTCAGAGAATGAAATATCTATATTCAAATTAGGATTTTTCTGATCTGAAATTTGGAAACTAGAGTTTGCTCTAGATCATTATAATGTACTGATAGATTATTCATTACTGTACAATGGTAGATGCTTTCAAACAGGGTTTAAGTGTGATTTTCAAAAGGTTAGAAACAAAATGTTCATACACATATTAAATAAGCATTTGTCAAAGTTGACATTTGAATCATTATTTAGTGATGAAAGCAGTAGTGGGTTCAATAGTTCTACCAGTATTTGAGAATACATAAAACAAATAGAAAAACATTGCATTTGATAAATTACTAGGTTAAATGTCAAACTGGCTAATTTCCAATATGGCCTTAAGCCATAATATTTGGCATTATCATTTCTATTAGGTAGAAGAAAAGATTACAGTACTGCTAAACACAATTCTACAACCAAGCCAGTCTCTACAAGGATGAAATCCTGTCAGTTAGTAGCTCCATTACTGCAGAGTAAGAATTTTCAACAAATCCTTTTTCACACTATGAATATGCATTACTATCAATGGTTAATAAAATGCTGACAGGCCAGTAGCTAGGCAAGAAGTTACAGAAGTTACGTGGGAAAGCCAAACTGAGAATGATAGGAAGGAGGGCAGACTCAAGTAGTTGCCAGCCAGACACAGAGGAAGCAAGATGAGAATGCAATACTGAGAAAAGTTACCAAGCCACATGACTAGACACAGATGAGAATTATGGGCTACTGTAAGTGTAAGAGCTAGTTAGGAATAAGCCTGATCTACTGGCCAAGCATTTATAATTTATATTATACCTCCGGGTCAATTATTTGAGAAGGGGCTGCCAGGTATTTGGGAGTTGCTGGCAAGACAGAAACTTACATTTACAACATTTATAATTCTACCTATATCCAAGTTATGAATACTATTTCTTTGATAGCTTTCTCTTTTTTGATCACGTTATTCTTGCTCTCTCTCTCTCTCTCTCTCTCTCTCTCTCTCTCTCTCTCTCTCTCTCTCTCTCACACACACACACACACACACACACACACAAAAAAAAAAAAAAAAAAAAAAAAAAAAAAACTCCTTGCCTCTTATGTGGCAAATTAACAATCTGCACACTTGAGGCAATTGTGTTAGTCAACCCAACATGCTTTTTGGTATTTGTTCTATAAATCAGATTCAAGAAGTTTTGGTAACAGACAGTGTCAAATAATTCATCTCTGTTTCCAAAATCTCAAGAGAAATCACACATTGTTTTCCCACAACTCTATGATTTTCAAGTTTTGCAGCTGGGAAGTTAAAGCTTTGATGAAATTTTCATCAAATTCCAACTGTTGATTTTAGGCAAATTTCAGAAGAATGTGACTCTCAAGGTTTGTGTTTCCTTTTTAAAGTTTTCAACATTATGAATAGTGAATGTGCTGACAACTCTGTGGCTAAAATTCTATAATCTAAGTAACAGAGTCCTTTTCCAGGGAAGGCATTATAGAATTTATCTCCAAATGTTAAGTTAACACCTACCCCTTACTCTAAGCTTATTACATCTGACTAAATTGGATTATTCTTAAATGTCACAATACCAGTATGGCCTTGGATATTCATTTGTTCAATTATATCCTACTAAGGTAAATGACATATTTGCTGTGGGATGTTAATGTATGTCCTGTGGGAGCCCTTCTTGGGTTCCTTGTGGCGTTACCCAGCTTGTCTGCATAGAGGATGATTAGGACCATGGGCCTGAGTGCAGGTGTCTGAGATGGTCTGCACTTGGCTGTACTGGGGGATGGTCTGTATGTCAAGTTGCTCTGATTGGTCAATAAATAAAACCTGATTGGTTGTGGCTAGGCAGGAAGTATAGGCGGGACTAACAGAGAGGAGAAATAAAAGAACAGGAAGGCAGGAGTCACTGCCAGCCACTGCCAGGACAAGCAGCATGTGAAGATGCTGGTAAGCCACGAGCCACGTGGCAAGGTATAGATTTGTAGAAATGGGTTACTTTAAGATATAAGAACAGTTAACAAGAAGCCTGCCACGGCCATACAGTTTGTAAGCAATATAAGTCTCTGTGTTTACTTGGTTGGGTCTGAGTGACTGTGGGACTGGGGGGTGACAGAGGTTTGTCCTGACTGTGGGCAAGGCAGGAAAACTCCAGCTACACATATTTGTGTTATCTATCTAAATAATTTTTTATTGTCTAAGTGAGAAGACACAGCCAAGTTATTAATATACAGATCTCAAAAAGACAGGGAGAATAAGACATTGATTTAAAATGGTTTGGTCCAAATTATAAAATAATAATCTCCATAAACATAAAACAGACTTATAGAAGGAGTTGTAAGTAAAGATATAGAAAACCATGCTTGGCGTTACTTTCTCATATCAAACAACTGAAAGTCCAAAACAAAATTCTTCAAAAAGTTTGTTTAGAGTAAACAGGCATTAAGAACACAAATACAGCTGTTTCCTCTTGCTCCTGCAGTCAAATTCCATAATCTTTCCCTGCTCTGTGCAGTCACCCTTCCTGTCCTCTCTTCTCTCTGGAAATCCCTACACTCTTCTGGTGGAACCCAGCCTCCTCATTCTTCTTCTCTAGTGGTACCCACCATCCTCCTTCTCATGCTCTGCCCGGAAGTCCCCAACCTCCTCCTCCTCCCAGAGAATTCAGCCCATCTATTCCAATCCCAGCTAAATTTTGTCAAAACCAGAGGCTGTCACAGTTACAAATATTTTCCATGATTCTGGAAACTTTTCCAGAGTGCTACTATCAGGGGGAAGGCGGGTTCCCCTTGGATCTGGAGATAGCACTGCTTTTTTTAGCTTCTATAACTCAAGAAAATTTGGTCTGTGAAAAACTGCTGAAATCCCTAAGATCAACTTATTCTCTGCCCAAACTCCTGAGCTAGGTTTTCTTTCCAGAAAAGTTTTTGACTTCTTCTAAGTTAGTTTTCATCCTTGCTCATATATCTCCCCTTTTTCCAATAAAGTTCATCCCTAGAGTTGCACTTCACCTCAATTTCAAAGTGTCCCAGTCTTCAAAAACAATGTACAAACATTAGAATAAGTTGGCCAGGACTTCTTTACCATCAGCTGATTCTCCAAAGCATTTACACCAGAATCCATTGAAGAAAAAGTTTAGGGGATCTCATTTGATGAAACTCATTTTGAAGTAGAAATGCAGGTAGTAGGAGTATGTGTATCATGTATTATTTTTTAAAGGATCAAAAATATTCTGCAACAAGTAGCCCTTCCCCACAAGAAGGTAAGGATGATGTGGCCTGTGAAGATAGCTCGAGGAGTTTTGTGCTCTGAATATTACCTTTAGTCAATAAACTGAAGATGACTTTGTGGAAGATACACCAAAAATAGGGGATATGTTGAAACTTAGTGTAAATGTTCCACATTTTGCTTTAATAAAAATGGTGCTATGTCCCTAGTTTTAGTAAGAAAGAGAGTGTCTCCTGGACACGGTGTCACATTTATGGTTCTATAGTTTCATTGCACTAGGTTGGAGCAGGAAGAGTGTTTTCCAAATAACCAGTGAATATGGAGGAAGACCCCTTCATTTCCAGGAATATTCCTTGGGCTTTTGTGACATAAAAAAAACAAGTAAATGGTAAGAAGAAACAAAGGACTGTATCTACCAATGGCTTCAGATGAGTGAAGCCTGGGAATCAGCTGCAAAGCAGCTACTGATAATTCAGCACCAAAACAATACTTCTTTTTTCTTTCACAGAAATCTATATTACATTTCAGATTGAATCCAATGGAATAACATTTTATATCTTTCTACATAATATATAAAAAGTAATCAAATAGTAAAAGGTATCCATGATGACGGTTAATTAATTTTTCCCGATGTAGCTATCAGCCCCTTTAGACTAAAATTGATTAATCAAGTAAAAATAATAAAAAGTGCAATATTAAAGATTTTAAAGAAATAATTGATTTGTGAAAAATAAAAATAAATTTGGTTTCTCTGGCATTTCAATTTATTGCCCTCAGGGAATTAAACTTAGGCAGTGAGAATACAGTTGCACTCAGATGGTTCCTTTACTCGGAGGAAATGGATTTGGGAGTTCATGGATTGAAGACAGTATATTTTATGAGGTGAAGCAAAGACACAATCACAGGGCTTGTCAACTGTGCACATGTACCCGAAGCTTTCTTCTAAGTTGTCAGTATTTTGTGAATTTGTTCACAAACACTGGAAGCCCAGATGGAATGGAATATTTAGAGCTCATACAGGGGAAGGAAAGAGGATTTTACTCACACCTAGACAGGGACAACTCATTCTATCCATGACTTTTGGAAGAATATTCACCAGGAGGAACAATAAATCTGTAGTTTAATGACAGACTTACTCCAACCTTAAAAATTTTAATGTCTCTGTTTGAATAAGATCAATAACAAAAGTGACAGCTCATGCTGGCAAGGATTTGGAATAAAAGGAAAACTACTCCGTTGCTTGTGGGAGTGCAAACTTGTACAACCACTGTGGAAATCAGTCCAGTGGTTCCTCAGAAAACTGGGAATAGAATGACCTCAAGATCCAGCTATACCAGTCTTGGTCATATACCAAAGTATGTGCCATACTACCACAAAGACACTTGCTCAACCATATCCATAGTGGTGGTATTATTCACAGATAACAGAATCTGGAAATATACTAGATGTCCCTCAACAGAAGAATGGATGAAGAAAATGTGACAAATTTATACAATGGAATATAACTCAGTTGTTAAAAAAATGACATCATGAAATTTTCAGGCAAATGGATGGAAGCAGAAAAAGCCATCCTGAGTGAGGTAACCCAGACCCAGAAAGACATATATGGTGTATACTCACTTATAAGTGGATATTAGTTGTTAAGTAAATGGTAATCATGCTATAATTCACAGACCCAGAAAGGCTAAGTAAGGAACAAGAGGAGCTCTCAGAGGGATGCATGGGTCTCCTTGGGAAGTGGGTTGTTTGGGGGCTAGGAGAGAATAAGAGAGCAGGAGAAACAGAGGGACAAAATACTGGGGAAAACAACTAGAACTGGAGGATATTTGGGGAGGGCAATGTTGAAACCTAGTACAATAGAAATCTCCCAGGAATCTACAAGGATAACCCTAGCAAGTACTCCTAGTAATGTAGGATAAGGATCCTGAATCAGCCATTTTTTGTAACTAGGTCAGGCTTCCAGTGGTGGGACTGGGACACCAATCCAGCCACAAAAAAAAAAAAAAAAAAAAAAAAAAAAAAAATGAACCTACAATCTTTAATGCCTACAAGATGTGCTGGAGCAATGAAGGTGTAGAACTTGTGGCAGTGGCCAAGTAATGACTGGTCTAATTTGAGGTCCAAGCCACTAAAGGAAACCCATTTTCAACCATATCTGGATGACCACGACTCAGAGGCTAGATAGCCAAAAGACCTTCAATAGAGAAAAATAAAACAAAATAAAATGATTCCTAATGTTATCTGCCGTACCGGCAGCTGTTGGGAGAAGATGCAGAGACCCACAGCTAAACATTAAATAGAGAGAAAGCCCACAGTGGAGCTTTCCATTGGGTCCCTCCATCTGGAGCTCTGAGAATCCCGCAGAAGTGGAGGAAGAATTGTAGAAGAATCGACCCCATTCGGGTCAAGGACACCATGAGAACGTAGCCTACAGACTCAGTTCAGCAGGGCTTACTCACAGAGCCTGAAGCAGCCATCATGGAGCCTGTACTATGCTTCATATATGTTATTGTTGTTAGCTTTCTGTTTTTGTGGAACTCCTAACAGTGGCAATGGGGGGGGGGTGTCTCTGACTTTTTCACCTGCCCTTGGGATCTTTTTCCTCCTCCTAGGTTGTTACCTCCCCAAGCTTTGATATTAGGGTTGTGCCTAGTCTGTTTTGGATCCTGTCATGCTGTGTTTGGATGATATCCCTTGGAGATCTGATATTTTCTGGAGGAAAATGAAAGAAGAGCGTAACTGGGAGGAGAGAGGGGGGGGAGTGAAGGAAAGGTAAACTGTGGTCACAAGTAGATTATGAAAAAAGAATAAATAGACGAGAAAATAATGTTATCCCTCCTTCATATCACACATCAAGTGCCTGCTTGCTGCCAAGATATCACTTCCATTTGTTTTTGCCCACTGACTTACCTTTCTTTGTTATTGCTTTTATTTTTTAATAAAATGCAATGTATAGTCTGGGATACAGATCATGAAAATAGCTAGTCTCAGAACATTTTATTTTGCTAAGTGGCTATGGCTATGTTTGAGAATACTCTCTTTCCTTACTGGGTACCTTTTCTGGCCTTAACCTTTTCTTACCCTTCAGCTCTTGATTTGAATCATATGCTAATTGTTTGTGATTTGATCCAGGGAGGGTTGGGAGAGGGAGAAGAACCTTTGGTCAGGATGTCTTCAAAACAAAACAAAACACAACAAAAATAGGAGAGTACAATAAGAAAGAAACTATTCACAAGAAAGCATATCTCAGAGAAAAGCCCAGTGTTTTAAGGTATGCAACAACAGCAGCAAAACTCTCAACAGTAAAACTCAGATTTCATTTTACTAGTTGATGTCAAATTACAAGATGATGTCAAAAAAATATGACAATGAAGGAAAACATTAGCCAAGAGAAACATGCTCAGAAATAATCCCTTAGACAAGTACATTATATCCACTCTGAATAACGTGTTCTGTACATATATTATAAGAATGACAGAGCACATTACAATGAACATATTAAACTTGTAAAGATGAAAGATAGACTTTCTCAATAAAAACTACACATACTGCTTGGGATTAACAATAGAAATATGATAGTGCTACAAGTCTTAAAAAAAATAATCTAAATATATTTCACTGGCAGGGTTCAAAGCCTGGAATAAATATAGCCCTTTCCTTGTAACAATGACAGCAGTCCACAGTGTTTGGAGACCATCCCTTCTGCTGAGGATGTGACATATTTAGAGTAAGAGATGCCCTTATCTCCTCAGCTTTAAGGTTATTTTGGCTTATAGTTTTAGGCAATAAATACTCCACAGAGAGGAAGGTATGACCCCAGAACTATGAGGTGATGATCATGACTCCATGGTCAGGAAACGAAACAGACAGGAAGTGGAGCTGGGTTATAAAGCCCGAAGACTTGTCTCCCAGTGAAACATTTCCTCCACTGAGGCTCCATCTCCTAATGTTCTCACAACATCCTAAAATGTAGCCATCAGCTGAGGGCAAGGTGGTCAGTTACCGGAGGCAACATTCAACATTCAAACACAGAACATTTCAGTGCGGGCGGTGGTGGCGCACGCCTTTAATCCCAGCACTCGGGAGGCAGAGCCAGGCGGATCTCTGTGAGTTCGAGGCCAGCCTGGGCTACCAAGTGAGTTCCAGGAAAGGTGCAAAGCTATACAGAGAAAACCTGTCTCGAAAAGTCAAAAAAAAAAAAAAAAAGGGAACTATATTCAAACGCAAAAAAGCCCCGCTCAAGAGTCAAAGCAGCAGTCTTGTCTGTGGAAACAAATGTTTCCCAGAAGGAGCCTATCAGTCTAGGGACAGAAATCAGCCTTTAAACCCAGGGAAATACAAGTTAATACAGGTATCACCTAGAACTTCCAGAGCACACGTTGACCAACTAATGCCCTTTTCTAGCCCAGTGAAATACCATTTGGATATCTGACTCTGGTAATATTGTGTCCCCCAACATATTGTGCACCCTAATAAACTTATCTGGGGTCAGAGAACAGAACAGTCACTAGATAGACATAGAGGCCAGAAAATGGTCGCACACACACCTTTAATCCTAGCATTCTGGAGGCAGAGATCCTTCCGGATCTTTGTGAGTTCAAAGCCACACTGGAAACAGCCAGGCATGGTGACACATGCCTTTAATCCCAGGAAGTGATGGCAGGAAGCCGAAAAGTATATAAGGCGTGAGGACCAGGAACTAGAGGCTTTTTAGGTTTTTTAAGCTTTTAGGGTTTTAGCAGTTCAGCTGAGATCCATTCAGATGAGGACTCAGAGGTTTTCAGTTTGAGGAAACAAGAACAGATAAGAAGTTGGCAAGGAAAGGTTGGCTGAGGCTTTTTCTGTTTCTCTGATCTTTCTGCGTTCACCCCAATACCTGGCTCCAGGTTTGTTTTTATTAATAAGACCTTTTAAGATTCATGTTATGTCTGACCAGATTTACGACAACAATTTTCAAAAACTATAAGCTCAAATGTTCGTGTTAATTTGCTGCAGCAGCAATGAGAAACAATCTGAATTTTTTCTTTTATTCTTTTCCCCCTTTTATTAAAAATAAATTTTATCTCACATCATTCATCCTAATAGATCTCATAATAAAGGGAGGTTCCCCTCCCTCTATTCCTCCTAGTTACTCCCTATCTCCCACTCCATCCAGAACCACTGCTTTTCCATCTCTCCTTAGTAAACAGGTGGGCTTCTAAGGGATAATGATATAATATAATACAATATACTATGATTTGAAAAACCCTAACACATCAGAAGGGGACAAAACAAACAAACACAAGAAAAAGAGCCCAAGAGAAGGCATAAGAAACAGACCTACTGGTTTGCACACTAATGAATCACAAGAAAACACTAAACTAGATGCCATAATCTATGTACAAAAGACTTGGGGCAGACCTGTGCAGTTCCCATGCATGCTGCCTCAGTCTCTGTGACTGCACATAAGCTTTGATCATGTTGATTTAGAGGGTCTTGTATTTTCTGGTGTCTTCCATCCCCTGTGGCTCTTCCACTTTCTGCCCCTTTTTAAAACCACAGGGGTCCTTGACTACTGAGAGGAGAGATTTGAGGGAGACATCCCTCTCTGGGCTGAGTGTTTCAAAGTCTCTGACTTTCTGCATAATATGTTAGTATGTGACTGTGGGTCTCTGTATTTGTTCCCATCTGCTGTGGGAGGGAGCTTTGCTGATTATGGCTGAGCATGATACCGATCTATGAGTATAACAACATATCATTATGAGTCATTTTATTGCAACATTTTTTTTCTTTTCTCTTCTTTTTTTTTTTTTTTTTTTTTTTTACAACAGTAATACTTTTTTTTTAACCGTTTGTCTCTGGGCTGTCTAGACCCAGGTTTGTAGCCATCTCTGGAGTGTTTTGTATGGGGGACATTTCCTGAAATGAGTCTTAAGTCAAATCAGATATTGGTTGGTTACTCCACAAGATTTATGCCACTATTGCTTTAGCATATCCTTTCAGGCAAAACAACATCATAGATTCAAGAGCTTGTGCCTAGTTTGGTGTTTACATTTCATTTTTTGGTAGCATGCACTGTACCTTCCTGTACCTAAGATGCTAGAATGGAGGAGTGAAAAATCTTCATAGGAATCAGGTAGATTTCTCCATGTCCAAAGAGTTGCATAGGTGTTGTCTTCAGCAAAGGAGTCTTACAGTCAATTTGTGGTGAGCAACCTTTAGTTTTGACAACAGCCTGCATGTATTTGGCCAACAGTTCAGCTAGATACAACGGAAAGCATCATTTCATGACAAGAGATGTCCAGATGGGCCTCTGTCTCCTTCATTATCTGGTTGTTCCTGTTAAATCACATTCAAGGCTCTATGCGGTTTATGAAGCTTGTACTATATTAGATTTATATATGATACCACAAATGGCACGTAATTTTAGCTGTCTCTCCCCATATTCCCTTCACCACCCCCAACTTCCCTCCTTCTCCCCACTTGATCCTATGATTCCAGCCCCTACTGCCTATCCATCTATAATTACCTATTTCCTTTTTCTGTAGAATCTGTTTCTCCTAGTCTCTTACTCTGTAAATAAGCTTTGTGGGTCTATAGATTATAGGATGGCTATCATTGACTTAACACCTAATATCCATATATATGAATGCATATCATTTTTGTCGTTCTGAGTCTGGAATACCTCACTCAGAATTTGTAGATGTAGCAGTCTTATTAAATAAGAAACACAAATCCATGTGCAGAGTTAAAAGCCCAAGAGGTCAGAGTAGTAGCTAAGAGCTGATACTAAAACCGCCT
The DNA here is from genome assembly GCF_004664715.2 of Peromyscus leucopus. Classification (NCBI taxonomy): domain Eukaryota; kingdom Metazoa; phylum Chordata; class Mammalia; order Rodentia; family Cricetidae; genus Peromyscus; species Peromyscus leucopus. The sequence goes on from NC_051070.1 coordinate 29,809,472, forward strand.
TCTTATCCCTCCCTGCTGCTGCTGTCTTTCCCCTCAGAAAGAGGCCTACTTCCGGTGTGTCTGTCTTTTTATTGACTTTCTGTTCTGCCTTCTTATTGGTTGTAAATCCAACCACATGACCTCCTCACCATTGCCTGTCTATACAGACCTCTAGGTCTCTATGGTTGGTATTGAGATTAAAGGCGTGTGTCTCCATGCTGGCTGTATCGTTGAACACACAGAAATCTGCCTGACATGTCATCGGGATTAAACGTGTGCACCATCACCTCCCAGCTTCTGCTATGGCTTGCTATTAGCTCTGACCCCTTGGCAACTTTATTTATTAATATACAAATAAAATCACATTTCAGCACAAAAAAAATTATCAACATAGGAATTCTTTTTTTCCTTAGTTCTGTTCTTTTACCTCCAAATTTCATGCTTTTTTTTCTTATTTTTTCTTTGATTGAGTAATTCACCATTGTGTAAATGCATCACGTTTTCTTCATCCATTTTTCTGTAGAGGTACATCTAGGTTGTTTTTAATTTCTTGGTATTATGAGTAAAGCAGCAATGAATATATTTGAGCAAGTGTCTCTAGAGTTGAATGAAACAATTCTTGGGTATATTACCAAGAGTTTTTAGATGGATCTTGAGGTAGCTCGATTCCATTCCCATCTTCCTGAGGGACCACTTCACTGATTTCCGTATTGGGTCCAGAGGTTTATAATCCCACCAGCAATGTAGAAGTGTTCCCCTTACTCTATCTACATCCTTGCCCACACATGGATATAAGATGAAGTCTTAAGGTAGTCTTGATTTGCATCTCCCTGATGGCTAATGATCTTGAACATTTCTTAAGTGTTTCTCTGCTATTAGAGAAAACTATCTGAATTTTAATAATTGAGGAAAATATCTACTGCTAAGTGACTTTCATAATCTGCTGTATTTTTCAAGTCTTAACTTACATTCTCCTTATATGTTCTGACAAAAAAATAAGCACATATTTGAGAATTGTTCTGTATTCTCTCCTTAAAAATGCAACATTTTCTCCATTATCATATTCACATGGATCTATTTCACCTCCACTAATTGATCCCTCATGTAAATAACTTTGAATCGAGTCACTAACTTTTGTTTCACAGAATAAAAGATAGGAGGGAAAAACCATGAATTGGATCGGAAGCAAGTATTTTATCAGATCAATTATGGTTAAAAATACACCTAACACTACTTTCTTTAGCCAGGCATATCATTTACACCTTCTTAGATCCAGTAAAAGAAAACATGTTAATTAACATGACTCAAAGTCCAAAAAGAATATAAAATTCAAAGGAAAAAAAAAACCCTTATAGATCTTAGTCTGTGATAGATACTCTGTTTTTCATTCTTTATTAAATTTTCAAGATGAATTAATTAAATGTGTGTGTATGTGCGTGTTTGCTTGAGCATGTGCATACCATGGTTTATGTGTGGCAGTCAAGGGAAAATGTGCTAGAACTGTTCCATCCCTCCACCAGGTATATGCCATGGAATGAACTCAGGTTTTCAGGCTTGGTATCAGGTGGTTTTACCTACTTAGCCAGCCCTCAATATTGATTTTTTTTTTTCCAGGAAATAACTCAAGGTAAGTACCATTTCGCTTTTTATAAGTTAATATAAATAAATAAATAACAGTATGAAGCAAGAGTTTTGGAAGATCAACATATGTGACGATTGATAAGGAGGCAATTTCATATCACTGCACGTTTTTGAAAATTAAACCTATCTAGGTTAAAATCCATGAAGTCCACATTTGATCACATCTTCACGAGCATCTCAAGACTGTCCATCAAAGTCGATCATTTTTGCTGTGAATGAATTCTTCAGGAGGTGTGCAGGAGGGTCGGTGACCTCGTCTGTCTCTCCCCGTCACATCAAAAAAACACACTGATTTGTTGAGAGTACTGCAGATAAGGCTCCCCTTTGTGGAAATGTGGGGCTGTCTTCTAAGGAGTCATATCAAAAGAGAAGTTTTTCTGTAAAACTACAAATCCTTCTCATGCAAAGTCAACTTAAGCGTGAAGTCCACTTGGGACCAACTGCATATTGCATGAACCTTTTACAGACTTGTGGGAGTCCATACAAATAGAACATTTTCTACTGCCTGCTGCTCTGCAAAAGTCCTTTGCTGTAAACTAAGAATTTCTTCTCTCCTGCTAACATCAATGAAAATTAATGTTATGATGTTAACTTGTGCAATAAAGTATCCCAGCTCCCAAACACTGGATAGTATATTTTGCTCATCATGAAGTTTCCTGGTGTTCTTTAGCAAAGCAACTGGCCCAATTTCTTAAAAGATTTGTCTGATTATTAAAACAAGGCTACAAGCACACACACACACACACACACACACTCACACACACATTCTGTGTATATAAACACACAAATATATTCTACTAAGAGAAGTGAATGTAAGTCAAAAGATTTAAATTTTTGAATTAATTAGGAAATGCATAGATTATTGTCCTTTCTTCAAATATTATTTTAAAAATGCACAAGACTTTTAAAAGTGTTAGATTGCAGGGGTAAATGTAAACTTAGATAGTGGTCAAAAGGTAAAGAAAATTCAACCACTGAGATTCTAATCAAGACAAAATATTTGAGAAACTACCATTAAAAGTTTATAAAATATTCTAATAGGCAGAACGTTTATTTAGTTATCACCCTAAAAATCTCACCTACCTTCTGAGAATTTCACTGTTCAAATGATGGTTCTCATTTTCATTTTTGAGAATATATAGATTAATACATTGAACTCTCTGAGAAAAGTTATTGGCACATCAATACAATTGCTAAATTTGTGTTGTTTAATTTACTCACATTTTTATATAAAATGTGGGGCTTGTTTTAGCTTTCTTTAGGCAAGAAATGGAACTAAACTATTGCTTGTAAATAATATTCAAAGCTAGTAAATTTTGATGTTTATCTTCAAACTGAAACAGCAGTAACTCAATGCTATCACTATCTAGACCACCTATCCTAATCTTCTTTTATGTTATTTTTATCATTCTAACACATTACATCAGGAAGACAGATAAAGCTCATTTGCGATAGATTCTGACATTTTTTTCACTCTCCATAATGCTTCACTTGGGTTTGCATTGTATACTGTGAGGATTTTGTTGTTGTTGTTTTGTTTTGTTTTTCACCTAGTAGATGCTGCAACCATTTCCTATGCTTCTTAATTCTCTTAGGGATTCACAGTGAACAGAACGGGCAGAGGGTGGACCAACCAGAGCCTTAAATGTACTGTCAGGAGATCTCATGAAAATGAAAACTCTCCATATACACCTCCAACGAACTGATGAGAACTGGCCTATAGGTGGGATAAAAGATAACTCATGTGTAAATCAAAGTGTAAATAACTGCTATAGCATGAATCTTAAAAGGTCTTATTAATAAAAACAAACCCAGGGCCAGGTATTAGGGTAAATGCTGAAAGGTCAGAGAAACAGAACAAGCCACAGTCAACCTCACCTCACCAATTCCTCAGCTGGTCTTGTTTCCTCAGACTGAAAACCTCTGAGTCCTCAGCTGAACTGCTGCTAAAAGCCTGGAAGCCTAAAAAGCCTCCAGTTCCTGGTCCTCATGCCTTATATACTTTTCTGCTTACTTGTCATCACTTCCTGGGATTAAAAGCTTGTGTAACCATGGCTGGCTGTTTCCAGTGTGGCTTTGAACTCACAGAGATCCAGACAGATCTCTGCCTTCAGAATGCTAGGATTAAAGGTGTGTGTGCAATCATTTTCTGGTCTCTCTATCTATCTAGTGGCTGTTCTTTTCTCTGAAATCAGGTTTATTAAGGTGCACAATATATTGGGGACACAATATCACCACAAACTGCTATAGAATAAACATCTTAAGTAGAAACTAATATGGCAGTAATTTTCATTTGATAAACAGGTATGCAGTAGTTAATAGATAAGGCTATGAAGTCAGAAGATCCTGACTTAAAAACTGTTTTTACTTTTACTATTTTTCAGATATTTTCAAAGAAAAAGACTCTATTATTCTTTAATTCCTTTTTCTATAAAACAGGCATGAATAAATAATTCATCGAGCTATCAAATGTAAATTTTTAGGAAGGTGTTTTATATCAGCATTTGGGAAATGAGAAGTTCATTCCAAATGAGAATTATTTTTGTTTATACAGAATTCTTGATTACAGCATTTAAGATTGGGTGAGTATGTGTACATACAGAGTGTGAAATCTGTGCAAATGTTTATAGATGTCCATTGTCTCATATGTGCATATATGCAGGTCAGACATCAGTATCTGTGTCTTCCTCTATTGTACTTTATATTTTTAAGATGAGGTACTATTTTGTTAAAATGCCTGGGCAATTACTCTCCAGAATCTACCTGTTTTCTTTGCCCCAGGGCTGTGTTCTGGACATAGGATGGTATGCTTATGCAGTGAGATTTATCCCATGGACTCATCTCCCTGAGTCCTGGCAATCAAGGTTTTTAAGATTAAATTTAACACTCCCTAAATTATATTAATTTTCATTTTAAAACATGGTCTGTCATGATTTTCAGTTGCCATATTAGATCTGTTCAAATTAACAAATGTATATATTTCTTGACACATCACCCATAATATTTTAATAAGGAAATTAATGAGATGTTTAACTATTTTATCTATGAGAAGAAAAAAAATCTTCCAAAAGAACTTAGCCTAAGGGAAAGATTAATTATATCCATGAAAATATGAACAGTAATTTAAGTAGAAGTCATTTTAAGGTGGAGAAAACACTGAAATAGTGTGCTTCAAATGTTCTTATTATCCCAACACCACCACAGAATCAAAAACAGGAGCTTTGTTACCCATAACTCCCCAGTCCCCAAACTGTCAGTTGTTTTTGTCAGTTAATAAAAATTACCTGAAAAAAATGCCTCACTATTTGTAAAACAAACTCTTGATTTTCCAATAATAAAGATCCCCCATGCTTTCTCTTATAATTTGTTTCTTTTAGTTATTTTGTTTTGTTCTGAGGCAATGGTTACCTATACAGACAAAAAAAAAGAGTGCTATGTGTTCATGAAAACAGAAAGGAGGAATGAAGAACAAAGTACAGTCCAAGGGAATTCTAATCTTACATGGAGGATGGAGTATGAAAGAAAAAGACGAGAAGAAAGAGAATAGACAGGAATGAATGAAGGGAGATGGCTTTACTGGTGAGTCTGACCAGATTTGGGGAAAGAAATTTGTTAGTCTCTCTCCAGCTTGTCTATAGAAGTATTATAATTATACAGAAAATATGAAATGAAAGCCCACCAGGAAATATACATATTTTGATTTAGCTTTGGGTCAGACAGTGAAAAACTTGGGAACCTGCTTACTCTTCTGACCGTTTCAGCATGGGACTGCTAGGAACTTTAAATTCTGTAGAAAATATGCCTTCAGACCCACCCACCATTACATGTTCCCCTCCATTTCTCGCTCCCTCTGTCTACCTCCCTCCCTCACTTCTCCCCCCCCCACATGAACACACACACACACACACACACACACACACACTACTGTAATAATGTACTTATTTTATTTTCCTAAACAATGCATGCTTCATACTTAAAAATAAAGTAATTTTTGTGTATATGTTTACATAGCTTTCTAATCTCATTTCCCTTGTGATAGATGCTACCTCATCCTGAAGAGAATAGGGTAGGATGGTTAGAATACAGTCTCTTCAATTATTATTTTGACAGATAATTTTCAGGGGGATATATGCCTCTTAGCTTCTTTTGTGACACCTCATATATAAAAAATGCCAGATTTGGTAAGAAAACAATATTCAGGTCAAATTAGATTTATTTATACTAAAAGACTCTTCTGTAGGTTGAGAAAAAAAAGCTATCAAGAATCTTTGAGGCAATCAATTGTCTATTGGTAAATTCAGTATTCCTAAATCAAGTTCTTTGATTGAAATATGAATAGCAAGATAAAAGACTGAAGAATATTAGTATTATAAGCACTAAATTGTGTTAAATGTTGCATATTTACCCACTACTTTCAAAATGTAAAGTACAATCTCAAAATCAGATATAGTGTTTCAAGCAGCCTTGTAAACATAATTAAAACCAGAATCTGTTCCCAACCCCAGAAACCTTTCAAGCGAAGTGGAAAAGGAAGTAGATATTTATAGTTAATGAATATACATTAAACTGCATTGTGATATACATAGGTTACCTGCTGAGAAACTACAAAGGCAGAAAGTAATCCTAGCTTTTTTATACCAACAAATGAACAAATATATACATATAAATATGTATAGATGCACACATACAAAATAATCTGTTTATATATAAATACATATCTTTTTTTTTTTTTTTTTTTGGTTTTTCGAGACAAGGTTTCTCTGTGTAGTTTTGCGCCTTTTCCTGGAACTCACTTCGTAGTCCAGGCTGGCCTCGAACTCACAGAGATCCACCTGGCTCTGCCTCCCGAGTGCTGGGATTAAAGGCGTGCGCCACCACCGCCCAGCTATAAATACATATCTTTAGTTGTGTGTATATACATGACTTAAGAACATTAGTATTAGAAGCACTAAATTTGGTTCAATATTGCCTATATACTCACTACTTATAAAATACATGCGTGTGTGTGTGTGTGTGTGTGTGTGTGTTAGCTAATTACCTTTTTCAGAGGACAACAAAATTCATCGTGTTTCTATTACAGTAATCACCTGCAGCTTGAAAACAGTAACCCCCATGGGTAGGCTGCTGCCCACCCACAGAAAGGGGTAAACACAGGTGTCATTTTCTTTTCAGTCTGTACTCTGCATGGCTCTCATGTTCTTGTGCAGTGCAATCCTTGACCACTTTTTGAAAAACGTAGCTGAAAGGAAATGCATGCTTGCTTTTCAAAAGAATTTATGTAATTCAAATAGTTTGGATCCTTCACACAATTATAAACCCACGGCAAGTTCTTTAAAAAGTAGAGAAGCTGGATATACTTCCTCTTATTTATACAGGGAAAATTAAGCTTCCTCCTCCTCTGTTCCTCACTTTCTCACTCTTACTGGTCAGATAAAATGTCATACTCCTAGCTTTCAGATAAGTATTTTTACCATAGGATTAATTTTACCATATTTGGGATAAATTTAGCAAACACAACATTTTTATTGAATTTAATTAGTGACCAAATACAAATAAGAATATTTGTAATAAAGCAGCACTCAAAGCTCATGAAGTTATATCAGATCCTACCTCACATTTTTCTTGAAGGTTAAGGAGAGTAAAATGAAGATGAAGAGGCTATGCTTCATCCCATAAGCTTATCTATTAGACTTCCTTTATAATCTAATTTTTAGGACAAAAAGACAAATATGCAGCTAGACCTGTGTGAGATGCCACACACTCCACACAGTCCCCTGGCAACAGTAAATAACTGTAAAAATTCTTTGGGCGCACATCTTAGTAGGGAAGAAGTGGGGATGAAATCCAAGATCCTAATCTTCAAAATAAGCCAATTAAATCTTTAAAATCCCGAAAGAAGGTTAAATGTGCAGATGATGCTACACATTGCACAAATTTTGGAACATCTGGAACACATAACATGAAGAGCATCACCTCTGTCAGATGAAAGGGTTAACAAGGTCAGTACAGCCTACACCTATTCAGTTCTCTGAGAATGAAGCTACACTGTGCTGATCATGATCACTTAAAATTAAATGTATTCTCAAGACTTTGCTCAAAACACCTATTTGTCAGTTTGAAGAATTATTTTCCTGATCATAGCAAGGACAATCAGTTCTCTAAGTTGGAAATTTTCAGTATTTACACCTATTAATGGGAAAGCAACATGGGTGTTTTAGACAGTTCTTTTATACTGTTTTCAAATACAACATGCCTTTGAGATTCATATTATTCAGTTTTTAGGGAGTCAAAATGCGGATGCTCTTGTGGTCTCTATGCATTTATAATGAAAAGAACAGTAGCCAATATTTAGTACTATGTAGTTTTACAAATAAAGCCTTTTTTTAAAATTTTCTTTGACAGACCAAGTGAACAAATATTGACACTATCGCTACATCTTACAAAGATTCATTTTCAGAAATCCCATGGCACTTTCATTTAGTTGACATGATAAAACATAGTCTATAAATCATAAATCATTACATCAGATTGTGTAGTGAAGTTTCTATACATGCCTTGCATATATCCCCATGAAGGCAGCAATCTTACAGCTGGGTGGAATGCTTCCCTTCATGAAACACATGCACTCTGAACTGATTGCTAACTTAGGTCATCTCTTGTTTCCTTTGATCTCCCATGCTTGCAGAAGTGCCTGTTGCCTGACATCACCAGCAGGGCCACCTCACTAGAAAGAGCACTAGCCTGGAGAAATTCAAAAGAAAAAAAAAAAAAACCCTAAAAACTGCCTGTCAAACATGAATGATCAAAAACGATGTTCTTCTAGCATATTATCACTGCCAGGTAAATGAACAGGTACCTGAAATCAAGGTGGTTTGAACTTAATGAAGAAAAGTTTTTACGCTTTAATTTTAGCAGACAGACTAATAACACATTCTTTTATAGTTCAAAACATAAAAATAATCCTCAGATAATCCACGTTTTTGGTCATCTGTGATATTTATGCATTTGGGGAGATGTGTAGTATGTTGTTAATGATTTAGCATTCTTGCTTTTATTTTCTCTTTGTAAAGGAACAAACAAAACCTACCATGAGATCAAAGCAGCTCAGATCAGCATGTCTGAATACGCCTACTAACCAGATATGCTTCTCTATAACTTACTCCTCTTTTTGATTTATATTAAGGAAAATTATATATCAAGACTTTTTTGAACAGTATGATTTAAGCAGTACTTTAAAAGGTAGGTTATAGGTTAGTAATTTGTATTCATTCGTTGTTATCCATGGCAATTATTTGAGATAGCATCCTACTGCTACATTTAATTGCATGTGTGGAAAGAAAGGATTAAGGACCATTATCAAAGACCAAGTAAGTGCAGATCTCTTCTCCATGGCTCTTTACACCATGATCCTGTCTGTTCCATTATCTTATCCTAAAGCACTCAAGCATTTGCTCAGCCTCAGCCTCTGCGGCCAAATAGATTAAAAAAGCTAAGTAATCATTGTAGTGCCTAAGCCCTTATAGGAGAAATAGTTCTATATTTCCCACTTCTGAATTAATTTATGCAATCTTCTACGTGAGCAATATTGTTTCCAGTTTGCAGTGGGGTGACAGGCACTGTGACCTAACAAGTCTTTGCCCCTCCAATTTCTAAGATTAAACCAAATCTTAATGACAAGTTATTTGTGCAGAAACACTTACGCTAATGAAAGAAGCTTGTATTGAACCCTGAATTTCAGAGTGCAATTCCTAAGGGAGTCCTTGCCTGCCTTTTATCTCTAGCACCTTTCCTCTGACGACCTCTTTTGACTACTCAGCATCTCTTGTGTCAAGTGCATGGATTTCTCTCCCCTTCTCCCTGCCCTTCAGGAGTCCTCATCTTCTTAACCGTAGTGAGTTATTTGACTTACCCTACTCACAAAAAGTCTCCTCTCCTGGTGTTTTTGTGCTAAATTCTAACCTGAGTTCAGAACATTTTACAGTTATCTGATTAAAACCCAGTGAAACTGAACACAGGGGAGAGAAGAGAATATAAAACAGCCAGATAACCTAAAGGAGATCAATTTAAATCTGTTTTTAAGCTTATTAATAATGTGGGCTCTGCCTTCTTCCTGCATTAATGCACCTGCTGGGATTTGTAGCAATCGGCCAGCAGGAACGCTTCCGTTTGATATGATTAGTCTTGGAGCACCCCAGTCTTCCACCCTGAACACCTCCCACTTCAGGTTTCTCTCTTTTGCTTCCTGGAATTCCCTTCAGTGTTTCTGATGGTCCCTGAACACTTGTTTCTTCTCCTTCTTGAAGTTCAGTACTGGCTTGGCTAAAAGGAAGAACACACACACACACACACATACACACACACACACACACACACACACACACACACACACACATTTCTTGCCCTATTTAGAATATCATCTTTAAATTCACCTAGTGAAAGCTTAAAAAGTTGCTTAACATTCATTTTCTTGTATTCCACCTTACATTTATTTTTCTGATTTTATCCCTAAATGTAAGTAACAAAATGCATCTGTGAACAAACAAAATAATGCACTTTTCTCCCTTAGCATTATTAATATGCCTCTTGGCTGTCTGAGGAGTGGGAAAGCTTCTAGGAACCTTTAAAGGGGTTATTAGATAAAGGGCTTTGCCTCCAAGACTGACTACCTGAGTTCAGTTTCTGGGATATACTCAATAGAAGGAGAAAACTGATTTCTATAAGGTGTGTTAGTTTTGTGTTGTTCATAGAGGAAAGTGTCTAGGATGAAGAACACCATGAAATGATAACAGTGACTCCATGTAGCTCACCCAGCAAAGGTTGTTTATTCAAAAGAGCAAAGAGTAAGCATTTGAGAAACAAGAACAGGTCGATCTTTGAATATCATTTTTGTTATCTATTTATCTAAAAATAGTTGATATGTACTTACTGTGGAAACTGATTATGAAAATATATAAATATATTTAAATTGAAATATCATAGAAATTTCCCATGGAGAAGGGGACACTTCATTCACATGATGTTTATTTATTGTGTTAAAATGTTTGAGCAAAGTTTACCTCTAAAATGGTGTTTGTTAAATTAGTATTGTTAGTGTGTTGTTTGCTTATAAAATTATTTGTACTTCATAACCATTCCAGTTTTGGGTAGAGGTAGCCATACAAAGTATGCAAATAATAAGAAAAATATCAGTGAAATACACAAGGCTTTAGGAAATAATGAATGTTATGCCATGCTACATCTAGATTTCCTACATCATTATTTGCTGGTAAAAATATCAATTCACTAAGTTTTTGTGAATGTCTGTTCCATGTTCTTTTAATTTGACTTCTTGTGAGTATCAATGTCATTGGAAAAAAATGAAAAAAACGTGTCATTCATATACTTTTGTGAGCAGAGTCTATAAAAATTAAGACCAATGATTTTAGAGAGAAAAACACTATCCTGTGGGACTACTAGAAATGATTCTCAATTTGGCTGCTACGATGAAAAGCCGACTCACACTCTATAAACTTTGTCCTTGAAGTGGACCTTCATCTTAACAGCTGGTACTCAATTTGGTCCTTTCTAAGTGAGTTATCCATTTATCTCTAAATATGATGAGAAGGCTGACAAAATAAAAAATATACAAGGCCAAGCATCTCTGAAACATATAGAGGAATAGATGTGTTCAATGGTGCTCATTATAAAGGCACTGTCACTGGACTCAGCAACATAGTAATTTTTGCTGCTGTTGTTATGTTTGGTTTGGTTTCTTTGTGCACCTTTATTCTTGTGTATCTAGTGCTTAGGGGATGTACATATAAACGGAGTAGGCTCTAAAAATAGACAAAGGGCGAGAACATGCCTAGCTTTATGGACATGGTTGCTGCTGTACAATCATCTAATAGTTGGCCAGAATTGGTTTATAGATTCACTTACTCATGGTGTTGTGGACCTCACAAAGAAGGAAACAAGAGTACAAGAGAGATTTCTAAAAATATAAAAACAATTCTTAATTGTTGTTAATTGAGTAAGTTTGTTCTTTTGTTATTTCATATGTGCATGTGGCATGTTATTTTACTCTCCCACCCACTCTCTAGGTCACTCCAGCTCCCACTATCTCCCTCCCAGCACCCATTCCTTTCTAACCAACTGCTTCCCCACGTTTATGCCTGAGCACATCTTACCATTCATGACCTGGATGATGTAATAATAAAGTGCTGTGCAGACAATTCGATTCCTCATTGCCACCATGCATATATTATATTCGTCAAGGCAAAGAAAGCACTTTTCTTGGCCACACACAATCACATTTTGTATGTATTTAAAAGCAGACAAGCATGCTTTGAGTTTCTCGTCTCTCAGAAATTAAAAAACTAAGGCAGCAGGATGCCAATGTCAAGGTCCCACTCAGCTACATAGATCAAGGCTGGTGAAGAATACCTGAGACCTTTTTGTCTATAAAAATAAAAACAAAACAAATGACTAGACTACTGAATGTTAGCACTTTGAAATATTTCCTCCCATTTTCTTTAAAGTTCTCTAGATATAAAATGTCCCCTATTAAAAACATACATACATATCTAGTAGAATATATTACAAATTATCTGAGCTACCCTACTATTAACCACCCCCTCACACTCTGTAGTGGTTCACACTCAAATAAAATATATAATACATTTATAAATTTACATTTGCAGTATGCTTTTACTTACCTGAGCATCTTGGTAGCAAATTAGGAAGTGCTTTTAAACCAAAACAATTTCCTCATAGCATAATTTGCATAAATCAATGCATTATCTGGCTCTACCAGGAGAGACACAAGCAACTTAAGGAAATAAAGACTAACAGAAACAGGAAGTGCCGATATTCCTGTCAAGCACTTGCTTTTGCTTTTCTGTCTAAAAGTATGTTCATCAATTTAAACCTAACTAGATATTTAAGGAATAATTTCTTAGGTCCACAAAAATTACAGTTAAATCAAGAATATCAAAAGACATAAGATTATTACACATGCCTCTCTCTATGAATCAATAATACTTTGAAGTAAAATGAAGTATACATTCAGATATTCATCTCACATATCTGCTTTTGTTAGAAAAAGTGTTATATTCCCTAAGTTTGATAATATGTGGGGAAAATGAAATAATAATAAAACAAACTATACCTTCAACATATTATAAGGAGCGTACAGCTTTGTGTTTCTTGTCTTCTTGTATAGGAAGGAATTGTTTTACCTGTGATGATGACATTTTATTTATATCCTGACTGTGGTGGCTTGGATAAAAATGTCCTCCAAAAGAAATAGCATTATTAGGAGGTATATCCTTGTTGGAGTAGGTATAATCTTATTGGAGGAAATGTATCACTGGGGAAGTGGGCTTTGAGGGCTTACATTTGTTCAAGCCATGCCCAGTAAGACAGCCCACTTCCTGTTGCCTTCTGATCAAATGTAGTCAGCACTATGTCTGCCTGCATGCCCCTGTTTCCCATCATGGTGATAATGGACTGAACCTCTGAAAATGTTAGCCACTTCAATTAAATGTTTTTCCTGTATAAGAGTTGTCATAATCATGGTGTCTTTCTGTAGCAATAGAACCGTAAGACACTAACTATAGCCTACCAGTTGATTTCTTACATCTACCAGAATCATTGCTTAAAGATGAAGTATATCTATATCAGTGTAAAGGACCTTTGCAAAGTAAAATGTAGTTCTTCTGAATACAGAGAAATTTATTAATTTGTGTAAATATTGCACTTGTTAAAATACAAAATGTCACACATTGAAAATATAATCAATAATTTAATGCTTTAAAAAGGTTGCCTAGATTATTCACTGTGCATAGTAGCAGTGGTTATCATGAAGAAAGTTACTATCCCATCAGACTTCACTGTAGCATCCTAAGAGTATTTATATTATTATTCATGTTCTGTTACTATAAGTCAATGCTAATAAACTATAATACTAGGTTCATGGGCTAGTCACTTTAAAAGTTAGAGTTATCCAAATGAAATAGGAAACAATTATGTTCCTTATTTGAATATTTAAAGTCATTCTTTGTGCTTTTCATGGTGTAACACATCTGCAGTTTTAGGAGTAACAGATGCTGCTGGAGAATTGTCATAAGTTTGAGTGCCGACAGGGATTCATAGTGACTACTAGGCAAATCACAGCTATGAATTAAGAAATTTCCTTGAAAAGAATAGAAAACTACAAATTAAACAAGAAGAACAAAAAAGAAAAAATATTATTCTGCTTCTTGAAAAAAAAATTACATACCAATATTAAAAAGTATTACTATCATTAGCTATTCATCTTTAATTACTAATAACACATTTATTTATGCACTTTAAACTAATACAAGCATATTTATATTTATTCTCATTTTAATACAATTAATACATTGATACATAATGCAAACCAAATATATAGTCTCAAATAACATCAATATATTTTAACATTCACTATGAAACTGAGTTTCACCCAAGTGAACATTCTAGTCTTTTTATTTCATTGGGTAGCCAAGGGTCATACATAATGCAGGAGTGGAATTGCTAAGAGCAAGCTTAATCAAGTTAAAGTTTAGTAATATTGACTGTCAATTTGTTTTAACAGTTTTATTATAGAGAAGGTCTTCAATTTGGTAACTCTCATTTAAAATGAAAACAAACTGTTGACTTGCTATATGTTTAAATTAAGCATGCTATTTTGGCCTTGACACATCCAAAATAAGAACATTATTCAACAGCAGAAAACCTTGTCTATGTATCAGTTGGAACCAGTGAAGCTTAGTGTCCTCTGTAGACATTGAACACAATTACCCGATGAGTGGAAAAGGTGATTGCCTTTCCCTGACTTAAAGGGCATATGCAATAATTAAAAAAATTCCTTTAAAAAAAGAGACTCTGCCCTTTTGAACCTGGCTTGAGAGAAGGATGACTGAGGAAGTCTTTAATGGAATTGCATTTAGACATCCTACCGTAGAACTCAGCAATGTTATTCTGCTCTTGTAAATTTGACGAGCAGTTGACAATTGAAGAGCCTTTTCAATTACATGCTGGTCTTTTCTTAACATTTTTAGAGATGATTGCAAATAAAGGGAAGCAGTGTAAATATAACCTGCAAAATTTAAGTTTTTTTTTTTATATTTGCAAAACTATTCTGTTCATATAGAAATGCAATTTGGAAACTAACCTGTTTCACAATATACTACCATAGCCTCTATTTCTTTATGGATGAGCAAAATGCAGTGTTTTATAGACATATGTTTATTTTCTTTTCCCTTGTTACATAAATTACTATTCCCTCTTCATTTCGCTCTGTACCTCTTGCTTTCTTGGAACTCACTGTGCTTATCAGGCTGCACTTGAACTCACAAAAGAGCCTTTTTATCTCCAGTGAATGATGCTGGGAACAAATGCCTGTTGCCTCACCATGCTTTGTTTGAAAATTTGGTCTTTCAGAGGTCATAGAGTTTCAAAAAATGTCAATTCTCTCTGTTTATTGTTACAATTAAATATTTATACATATTTGGGATAAAGTACATAAAGAAGCATTGAGATTATGGAATATACAGATGTAATAGAAAGTTTCTGTATATCTACATCACTTCAAAAATGAGTATTTCTGAATCTATCATGTACAGAGAACATCTTGTTAATGATGAACTGATTTCCTGATAATATCAAAAATTGTTCCCAGGCTGTAAAAGTACTATTGAATTCCTGCCTGATAGAAACAAAAATTTCTTCTTAATGGCAGATTAAAAGTTTAATAACAAAAGAGCTATTTTGATTTTCAAATGTACAAAAATAATACACTCTAAATACTGGATTCAGAAAATAAACCCTAAGAAAGTTTTACTATTGCATACCAAAATTGCTTCATTTCCTCTTTCATCAATAAGAATTACCTATAATATTAGTGATGAAAATATTACATAGATTTTTATTACATGGGAGTAGTAAACGTATTACTTTTCATATTTTACATTGGAAAAGGTTTGTCTATAATTGTATTAAATGCACTATTGAGCTAAAAGAACAAGGAGGAAAGGACAGTCACGTCCAGCTAACATGTGTGTACCTTGAATTGGCAGCCTCCATATACCCTGTTTGTGTTTCTGAAGATGTTGCCGCTGCTGTAACTTCTCCAGACTCTCAATGTGTTCTCATCAGCACAGTCTGTTCGGCCACGTTTACTTTGGGAAATAGTTATCTATTCAGTAATTATCAAAATCTGGTGGACATAATTGTTTCTTCAATCATTTCTTATTTTAGCTTTTCCTATTATCTCACTTTATATTCTTTATTTTTTTTTATTTAACTGTTTTATTTTATTTGTGTGAGTGTTTTGCCTGAGTGTTTTTATTTGTGCTTCCCTGGTGCTCACTGAAATCAGAAGTCATGGGTCCTTGAACTGGAATTACTGACAGTTGTGAATTACATTTGGGGAGCTGAAAACTTAACAGGGTCCTCAGAAAAAGCAAAGAATTCTTTTAACTACTGAGTTGTCTCTCCATCTCCAAATACTCACTCATTACAATATTTTATAAGGTGTTGGACAATAACATAGGGACTCTTGACTGTTAGTGAGCTACTCTGTAGGAGGTCTTGGGTGAAGTACTGATTCATGGGTACTTCCATCCACATGCTACCATCAGGAAATGCAAGGAGAGAGGAAATGAGGCAAGAGGAAAAAGAACCATGAAATCGATTACAGTGTTGTCAATTCAATATGGACAAATAACAGGATAGCTTAGAAATTCTGACCTAATCTTTTTATAACCAAATTTATTCCCATTTAAGTAACCAGTATAATATAATAGTGCATAGGATGTAGTAGCTTCATTGTGTAAAACCTTCATTCAAAAATATTTCCTTTTTTTCTTTTTGTTTTTGTTTTTGTTTTTTGAGACAGGGTTTCTCTGTGTAGCTTTGGAGCCTTTCCTGAAACTCACTTTGGACTAGAACTCAGAGAGATCTGCCTGCCTCTGCCTCCCGTGTGCTGGGGTTAAATGTGTGCACCACCACCATGCAGTCAAAAATATTTTCTTGAGAGACAATGAGGTGTCTCGGTGTGTAATGTTGCTTGCTGTCATGTCTAATATCCTGAGTTTGATTCCTAGGACACACATAGTAAAGTAAGATAACCAATTCCTTCTAGCTTCCCTTCTGACTTTCATACATACAGGAAAAGGCACACACACACACACACACACACACACACACACACACACACATTTGTTTTAAATATTTTTTGGAGTGTTGGTAGGTGGTCCAGTGTAGTGCTTGTAAAGGAGAATTAGTATCTGATTCATACATCCATCACCCATGTTTTAGAGGATATCTGCATTCCCATGGTGTTGCCTACGGATAAACGGACATCATTTGGAGTTCATTTGCCAGGCAGCCTACCTTAATGTTTAGCTCTAGGTTAAATGAGGGAACATGTTTATAAATAAACAAAGAAAAAACAAACAAATAAATAAGATGTAGAGTAGAGGTAGATATCTGACATTGACCTTTGACCTCCATTGCATATGCACAGACATGTGTATCCATAAAGAATGCACAGATATGCACACACCCCTTCACAAAGTGTTTTCTTTTCTTTTTCTTTCTTTTTTTTTTTTTGTGGTTTTTCGAGACAGGGTTTCTCTGTGTAGCTTTGCGCCTTTCCTGGAACTCACTTGGTAGCCCAGGCTGGCCTCAAAAATCACAGATTCAGAAAAATTTTTCATTCATTTTACACACCAATCAAAAATCCCCCTCTTTCTTCCTCCTGACCCCCCCCCAGCCTCTCCCTCCCATTCACCCCCAACCCCCCACAAGAAGGCAAGGCCTCCCATGGGGAGACACATCCAGTAGAAGCAAGTCCAAGCCCTTCCCCCTGCCTAAAGGCTGCATGAGGTGCTCCATCATGGGTAGTGGGCTCCCAAAACCCTGCTCATGCACCAGGGATGGATTCTGATCCTACTGCCAGGGGCCCCCCAAGCAGATCAAGCTATTCAACTGTCTCACCCTGCAAGAATCTAGTCCAGTCCCATGCAGGCTCCACAGCTTTCATGAGTTCACACTAGTTTGGTTTGGTCGTCTCTGCAGGTTTCCACATCATGATCTCAATGCATTTGCTCATAGAATCCCTCTTCCCTCTCTTTGTCTGGACAAAGTATTTTCTTTCTCTCTCTTTTTTTCTTTCTTTTTTTTTTTTTTTTTTTGTTTTTCAAGACAGGGTTTTTCTGTTAGCTTTGCGCCTTTCCTGGATCTTGCTAGTAGGCCATGCTGGCCTCAAACTCACAAAGATCCGCCTGCCTCTGCCTCCCATGTGCTAGGATTAAAGGCATGTGCCACCACTGCCTGGCCAAAGTATTTTCTAAAATGACAATTCAGTCAATTCCCTTCTCTTTAGTGTACAGCAATGTGGGACAAATTTTCTAAAGACAATAAGAGCAACTAAAATTGCCCCTGAAAAAGACACAAGAATTCTACAATTCTACAATTTTGGTAGTAGATAGATGTAGCACTGTCTATAAAAATAAACAAACCTCAATGATTTTCACTGAGTATATAGAATTTTTGGCATGTGTTCAAATTAAAAACACATACATTTTAATGTTTGTTGGGAGCAAAATTTTAGAATTAGAGACAATTATGAGATTATCTGAGTTCATTGTCATCTTTTAATATCAAAGAAAACCAAACATTGATCATTTATGCTTCAATTGAAAAAAGTAAAACTAATTATGTGTTGCATTTCAGTTTCCATTTTACAATAAAATGTCTAATAACTAGTAAAAAGACATCAGAATCCAATGAATATTGTGTTTAGAGCATATTCTAAGCTATTTTCATGTATGATTTTTACTTTGTCATATTAGTGAGATACTATGGTATTAAGACATTTTAATGAGAAGGGAACAATACAAACTCATAGTTTTCACATGAGTGAATGATCAAGTAGGCTTCATCCCAGGGATGCAAGGGTGGTTGAACATACGAAAACCACATGATCATTTCACTAGATGCAGAAAAGGCATTTGACAAAATCCAACACCCCTTCATGATAAAGGTCATGGAACTATCAGGAATACAGGGAACATACCTAAACATTATAAAAGCAATTTACAGTAAGCCAACAGCCAACATCAAATTAAATGGAGAGAAACTCAAAGCAATTCCACTAAAATCAGGAACAAGGCAAGGCTGTCTGCTCTCCCCATACTTATTCAATATAGTACTTGAAGTTCTAGCCAGAGCAATAAGACAACATAAGGAGATTAAGGGAATACAAATAGGAAAGGAAGAAGTCAAGCTTTCCCTATTTGCAGATGACATGATAGTATACTTGAGTGATTCCAAAGATTCAACCAAGGAACTGGTACAGCTTATAAACACCTTCAGCAACATAGCAGGATACAAGATCAACTAAAAAAAAAAATCAGTAGCCCTCCTATATACAGTGGACAAAGAAGCTGAGAAGGAAATCAGAGATACATCACCCTTTACAATAGCCACAAATGACATAAAATATCTTGGGGTAACACTAACCAACCGAGTGAAGGACCTATATGACAAGAACTTTAAGTCCCTGAAAAAAGAAATTGAAGAAGATGTCAGAAAATGGAAAGATCTCCCATGCTCATGGATAGGCAGGCCTTACAGCAAAAATGGCAATATTACCAAAAGCAATCTACAGATTCAATGCAATCCCCATCAAAATACCAACAAAATTCTTCACAGACCTGGAAAGAATAATACTCAACTTCATATGGAAAAACAAAAAATCCACGATAGCCAAAAGAATCCTGTACAATAAAACAACCATTGGAGGCATCATGATCCCTGTCTTTAAGCTCTACTATAGAGCTACAGCACTAAAAACAGCTTGGTATTGGCATAAAAACCGACATGTGGACCAATGGAATCGAATTGAAGACTCTGATATTAATCTGCACAACTATAGATATATGATTTTTGACAAAGAAGCCAAAAGTGTACAATGGAAAAAAGAAAGCATCTTCAACAAATGGTGCTGGCATAACTGGATATCAACATGTAGAAGGCTGCAAATAGATCCATATATATATCACTGTGCACAAAATTTAAGTCCAAGTGGATCAAGGAACTCAAAATAAATCCAGCTACTGTGAACCTGCTAGAAGAGAAAGAAGGAAATAGTCTAGGACACATTGGCATAGGAGATCACTTCCTAAATATAATTCCAGTAGCACAGACACTGAGAGAAACAATCAGTCAGTGGGACCCCTTGAAACTGAGAAGCTTTTGTAGAGCAAAGGATATGATCAACAAGGCAAAGTGACAGCCTACAGAACCCACACATCTGACAGAGGACTGATATCCAGAATATATAAGGAACTCAAGAAATTAGACATCAAAATGCCCAACAGTCAATTAAGAAATGGGCTATAGAGCTAAACAGAGAATTCTCAACAGAGAAAACTCAAATGGCTGAAAGACATTTAAGGAATTGATCAACATCCCTAATCATCAGGGAAAAGAAAATCAAAACAAGTCTGAGATACCACCTTATGCCTGTCAGAATGGTTAAGATCATAAACACTGAAGACACCTTATGCTGGAGAGGATGTGGAGCTAGGGGAACTCTCCTCCACTGCTGGTGGGAACACAAGCTTGTACAACCACTTTGGAAATCAATATGGTGCTTTCTTAGAAAATTGGGAATCAATCTCCCCTAAGATCCAGCTATACCACTCTTGGGGATATACCCAAGGAATGCTCAATCATACCACAAGAGCACTTGCTCAGCTATATTCATATCAGCACTGTTTGTAATAGCCAGAACCTGAAAACAACCTAGATGCCCTTCAACTGAAGAATGGATAAATAAAATGTGGTACATATACACAATGGAATACTACTCAGCAGAGAAAAACAATGGCATCATGAGGTTTGCAGGCAAATGGATGGATCTAGAAAAAAATCATCCTGATTGAGGTAACCCAGACTCAGAAAGACAAATATGGTATGTACTCACTCATAGGAGGATACTAGATATGGAACAAGGATGACTGGACTGCTTGCTACTCACATCACCCGGAGACTACCAGTAAAACAACCCCAAGAAAGACACGGGGATCACCCAATGATGGAGAAATGGATGAGATCTACATGAACAGTCTGGACATGAGTGGGTGTAATGAAGGGTGAGGGTCAAGGGAAAGAGAGCTTGGGGGAGCAGGAGATCCCAGCTAGATTAAGAACAGAGAGGGAGAACAAGGAATAGGAGACCATGGTAAATGAAGACCACATGAGAACAGGAAGAAGCAAAGTGCTTGAGAGGCCCACAGAAATTTACCAAGTTACCTCCACAATAGACTGCCAGCAATGGTCGAGAGACAGCCCGAACTGACCTACTCTGGTGATGGGATAGACAAACATCCTAATTGTCATGCTAGAAACCCCATCCAATGACTGAGGGATCTGGATGCAGGGATCCATGGCTAGGCCCCAGGTGGAGCTCCGGGAGTCCAATTAGTGAGAGAAAAGAGGGTTTATATGAGCAAGAATTGTTAAGACCAAGGTTGGATAAAGCACAGGGACAAATAGCCAAATGAATGGAAACACATGAACTATGAACCAAAGGCTGAGGGACCCCCAACTGGATCAGGCCCTCTGAATAGGTGAGACAGTTGATTGGCTTGATCTGTTTGGGAGGCATCCAGGCAGTGGTACCAGGTCCTGTAAGCATTGCATGAGTTGGCTGTTTGAAACCTGGGGCTTATGCAGGGTCGCTTGGTTTGGCTTGGGAGGAGGGGACTGGACCTGCCTGGACTGAGTCTACCAGGGTGATCTCAGTCTTTGGAGGTAGCATTGCCCTGTAGGTGGTGAGAATGGGTGGTGGGCTGGTGAGAAAGGGAGGGGGTGGGAGGGGGGAGAACAAGGGAATCCGTGGCTGATATGTAGAACTGGATTGTATTCTAAAATAAAATAAAAAGAATAGTGTTGATGAAAAAAAAGAATAAATTGTGATTGATTCTTTCCTTAAAAAACAAAGTTACAAGTTAAAATACAACTGTTTCCTTATTTGGAGGTTGATCTTCAATATTTGTCTACAGTGAGAAAAAATTACCAAGTTTAAGTCTGGATGCCTAATACATGTTATACAGTTATGTAGATAGCTACAGCAACATCTTCTATGAATGTTGACCTGGTGATACACTTAAAGAGTCATCAAACTGTCACAGGTGTCTGTGAGGAAGATGAGACATAGAAAAATATAAAAAGAGAACTCATATGAAAAGTGACATTTCAGGACAACATTAAAATATGTGTAAAATATCTAAGTTGACAAGTAAATGAATAACTAACAACAACTATACATATTCAAGTCCTATAAAGATGTTGCGGTAAGTGTATATTTAATATTTGGATTGGAACTGCTAGAGAAACAAAACCTGAAGAATAAAAGGAGAAATAAACAGGAATCATGGTGTATCCATAACTTTGTCATTCCCAAGACAAAAATTTTGAGGAAATAAGTTATATCATAAAAGATTTACATAGGCTCATAGTATCCGAGGTTTTGTCCAATAGCTGTCTCCATTGCTGTTAGGCCTGTGGCAAGCAATGAATGTTAGAGAGAAGCTGCTCCCTGGTGGCAGCCAGAAGTACACAGAGGGTTCCTTAGGGTTTCTATTCTTGTGATGAAACACCATAACCTCAAAACAAGTTGTGGAGGAAAGGCTTGCTTTCCCAGGCTTGCTTAGCCCACCATTTTCTAGAACCCAGGACCACCAGCCCAGAGATAGCCTCACCCACCAAGGGCTGGGCCCTCCTGCATTGATACTAAATGATAAAATGTCTTACAGTTGGAACTCATGGAGTTATTTCTTCAGCTGAGTCTTCTCTGATGACTCTAGCTGGTGTCAAGTCCATACACAACACCAGCCAGTGGAGAGGGAAGAGGATTAAATGTAAAGTCATGGTTCAGTGACCTTTTGGTAACTAGGCTCCACCTCCTCATTTTCCATTCATCAATTAATTCATCAATGAATTTACATATTGATGAAGTTAGAAGCCTCATGAGGAAAATAAAGGAAGAAAGAACATAGAATTTTAATTTTAAAGAAAAAGAAAAAAAAAAAAGAAGTCCTTATGTTGTTTTGCAGTATTAAGAGCCAGGTAAAAGCTACGTAACGTTTTAAAAAATACTGAAGTATGTCTCTGTACTAATTATAGCAAATATTTTGGAGCAGCTTCTAATAACATGATAATATAAAATCTAGAACATACTTTGAAGTTTAAATATGAATATAAATGTTATAATTCATTGAAATAGTATACTAAGCCTTAAAATTTGTAACTTTGTGGTTTATATATTACCTTTAGAATAACCTTTGTATCAACAGGACTATCTACACAAAATTTAAATCAGTTATTTACAAGCTGCATCTTCACCTAATTCCTTGTAAGGCAACCATAAAGCAATAAGCAAAGATTTATTTAACTTTATACCAAGATGAGCATAATGTATAATTATTCTTAACATGCTTCAGGCACTTTATCAAGCATTTTATATATTATATATTTGGTTATTAAATTCTAAATATCAATGTTAGAATAGTATACTATAATTATTCTTATCATAAAAAAAACCCAAGGCATTGACATTTTAAGATATCACAGCAAAGTTAATATTACATGAGAAAAAAAGAAAAAAAAAAACAAGAACTAGAGTATTTAGAATATGCCATTGTTATGACTGCTCCACTCACTCATTTACTTCCCGATTCCAGGGTCTTCATAGCACAACTTTTCATCACTGTTCTGAGGAAGGCCGTGTTCTGACTACAATGGTTGTGGTGATTTTGTTTGTTCATTTCCCTCCCACAGAAAGTGAAATCTAATCCCTTTCAAGTTGTGGGTATGTCTGTGGCTTGTGGTAAGCAATGAAGTATACTTTCATTCTGCAAATGATCAGTTTAGACTCCTTGAAAATGATTCATGAAATGGAGAGACATCATGAAGGTATAGACATCTAGACACTTTATTCAAAGTCAAAATCAATAAATAAGTTAAACTGGCATCATCTAGTCCCAGATAATTATAGCTACATGGGTCACCATAGGCTAGACTAACAAAAATAATTATTCATTTCATTTCAGTTCTCTAAACTCCACGTTTAAATATCCCACCCTCATCAGGCATGTGAATTTGAACACACAGTATTTAATCCTGTTTTGGGAGGTTGTAGAACATTTAAGAGTTGGTGAATCGATGGAGGAAGTGGGTCACTTGGTGATAGGTCTTGAGAGATACAGCTTGCCCATTTCTGGCATAGGCATTTTATTTCTTCATTCCCTGAAGCTTAACAGGCCTCACCACAAGTTTTTGCCATGCCTCCCTCTACACGTTAGAATGTATTCCTGAACCTTGAGCCAAAATAAATATCTCTTTCCTTAAATGGTTTTTTCTAGTTACTCCATTGCAGTGATAGGAAAAAGAACACCCCAAACTAACTAGTGATAGAACTTATCCATGGTGACTGTCTGGTGCTGGTAAGTTTTGGAAAGGCTGGCTGTGCAAAAAAATGTCCCTGAAAAAGAGGTTATCAAGCTTTCTGTGATTTTTCTAGTCTCATACATCTTGCGTATTAAAATATATTTTTGGACTCCATGATTTCAAAATATCTTTAACAAAATATATCTACAGATTGATACCCAAAATGACGGTATATTCAGTTACCATTTGCAGATAAAAAGATAACAGCTGCTCTGGGGTGATATTCTAGAAATCTCCTGGAAATATGATCCAGGAATATTGCTTCCAGATATAAATATGCAATGATACCTCATTTTTGGTCCATCAAACAAGAAATCACACAAAATTATCAGTATTTTTTTCTTTATGAAGTTCTGGAAGATTGCAGCTGCATTGGGAGGAATATATTTTGGCACATGAGTCTTGATATCCTAAAGGAACAGACACTTAAGATGTAGTAAAGACATGACAAGGAAAATTTCAATATATTAAAATGAGGGTGAACACCTTCTAAATTCCTTTTTGCAAAGAAGTAACCCTATACAACAGAGTGAAATAAGTTAACTTTGAGATGGAGTTTCACCTCCTAAATATGCAGGCCAATTTTCTCTGTCACCTATTAGTATCATTTAGCAGATACAAAATGTTGTGCTATGTATCATTTTTTGACAAGCCCTCCATAGATTCCAAGCCTAAAACCATTTGATTCTGAATTAATGGTGAAATAGCATGCCGATAACTATCAAAAGTGAAATGAACACAAAAAGTTATATTGCCAGATTTGTGGGTTGAGAGACACTCTGAAAAAGACGGGAACTGCTAATACCATAGCTGGTTACTAATGCATTTGTGATATCATAGGGTCACAATTCTAGAAAATATGATCAAAGCTTCTCCTTTTTAGGGAATTTATATTATATAAATTTAATTGTAATTAAATAAAGGTCAAATAGTGAAAATGCATCTGCCTCTTACCTCTCACCTTTACCTCTGAAAGAAAGAACTGTAATTACGATTACTACATTGCCAAACAAATCATTGTGAAAAGACACATATGGTAAGTGTATCTGAAAAACAAGTGGTGCATCCTGGGCCAACATTATTGGTGTAGACATAGTAATTTTTAAAATATTTATTACTTATTTCACATCCTGACTACAGTTTTCCCTCTCACCAACCTCCCAGTCCCCTCCCAATCCACTACCCTTCCATTTCTATTCAGTAAAGGGCAGGTTTTCCATAGGTATCACCAAAACATGTCCTATCAAGTTGTAATAAGACTAAGCAACTCCCCATGTATTAAGGCTGGCCAAAGCAACCCAGTATGAGGAATTGGGTTCCAAAAGCTAGTAAAAGAGTCAGAGACAGCCCCTGCTCCCACTATTAGGAGTCCCACTAGAATCCCAAGTTACACAACTATCACATATATTCAGAGGACCTAGGTCAGTCCCATACAAGCTCCCAGTTATCAGTTCAGTCTCTGTGAGCTCCTATGATCCATGGTTAGTTGATTCTGTGGGTTTTATTGCAAAAGACATAGTAATTGAGATGCTTATCATAATGAATACCTAACTCACAGGTATATCAAAAGCACATATTGGACGTAGGCAGAGTTTCTCTGTGTACTAACAGCCACTCCCAAATAATCACCCAAGGATTTATTATTCATAATAAATGCTCCAAAGCCGGGCGTGGTGGCCCATGCCTTTAATCCCAGCACTTGGGAGGCAGAGCCAGGCGGATCTCTGTGAGTTCGAGGCCAGCCTGGGCTACCAAGTGAGTCCCAGGAAAGGCACAAAGCTACACAGAGAAACCCTGTCTCGAAAAACCAAAAAAAAAAAAAAAAAAAAAAAAAAAAAATAAAAATAAAAATAAATGCTCCGGTGAGAGCTCAAGCAGTTTACTAGCTAACTCTTGTGTTTTAAATTTATATTTTTTGTCTACCCTCTGCTACATGGCTTTACCTTCTTTCAACAGGGCATGTTCATCTTTCTTCTCTCTGCTTCTGGTCTCAACTCCTAAGACTCAACCTTTCTTCCTCCCAGCATGCTCTCTGCCCCCCAAATCCTGCCTATTTATTGGCCAATCAGCTTTTTATTAACAATGAGAGCAACACATTTTCAAAGTGTACAGATGATTATTCCACAGCATATTGAATATATACAATTTTTATTTGACAATTATACTACAACAAAATATTCATATTACTGTTCAGTACTCTTGATGACTGATGAAATGTTAGGATTATTTTAACAATTTGATGTTTAAGTATTACAACATAGAGAGAAGTCCATCAGGAATGTGTGCTTATCACAGATTAGTTGTGATTTTATCTGTAAATCTGTGAATGACAGATGAGTAGAATTCCCTCTCTACAGGGTGATAAAAGTCAGTCAGGTGAGTGCCACCAAAAAAATGAGAAATGTCATGTCAAATTTTAAAAGAGTTCAAGTTTTAAGAAAGTCTGTCCTCTTCTAGAATACGCATGACATGGACAGTGACACTTGTGTGTTGAGCTATAGAAATGTTGAGTGTTGACCCTGGGGCCTTTTACTTTCAAGCTGCTCCTGAGGATCATGATTCTTCAAGTTACTATGGATACAATAATCCAAGGAAACTTCCAGACTTTCCATTGAGTCACAAATGAATGGTACAATACAATGATGAAATAATTTCAATTATCCATCATACAGCTTATGAATATCAACAGAATTAGAGCATGTCATAAAAGGACAAAAGTAACCAAAAGAGAAGCAGAGAATACAGGCAATGAGAAAAAGATAAAGTAAAAAAGACAAGATTGAGTCAGATTGCCTCTGTGGACTACCAAAATGAGAGTGGTTAAGATTATAAAATAATGTGTTCACCTAAAACCTGTGGTAAATAAAAATTATTTCCAAAGTTTTATAACTTGATCTATGTCCTAAATTGT
The DNA here is from genome assembly GCF_004664715.2 of Peromyscus leucopus. Lineage (NCBI taxonomy): Eukaryota > Metazoa > Chordata > Mammalia > Rodentia > Cricetidae > Peromyscus > Peromyscus leucopus. Next base: position 29,836,527 of record NC_051070.1, read on the forward strand.
ATAATATTGTATAAGATGTGTTGTAACTTGACCTATATCCTAAATTTGTATAATATTGTGTATGATGTGTTGTCTAAAGAGATGTCTTTCACAATTTTGTAGTTACTGTCTTCACCCTGGAATGGCTTAAATGTAGTCAAAGTGAAAGATGCATTTACTAGGAAGGGTAAACATGGTGAAGAACTTTCTCATTTCTATGAGAGATATCTATGATTTTATTGAATTTAAGATTCCAGGTTGCATCAAACTTTTACATTAAATATGCTAGGAGTGGGGAAATTATTCTATGGAACGTTGTTTACCTGTCACAGTAACAACATTGCCAGTGCCAGTGAGGAGATGCCACTGTGATTCCCATGGAAGCAGGTGGTGAGGGAGAGATACATTCTTAGGCAACATTCTCTTAAAATGAATTATGGATCCCAACGTTAGAAGCACAAGGCATTCATCTAAATCCACATTTTCAGGGAATATGACATCAGTGACAAAGTGTGCTGTGATTACCTCCAGGTCAAAATTTAGCCAAGAATAACTTGAATACACAAAGGAATGCACCGCCAGTCCCATTCAGTGACAAACATTCCATGAGCATTATGGAATTCCCTCAGCAAAGCAGAAAATGTTAAATTTGACCTTAAAAATTTAAGGGCACTTGTAGTGCTCTGGGAAGAAAGCTCAATCAGTAAACTGCTTGCTAGTGAATCAGGAGAACTGGAGAGTACCTGGTGATGTAGTGTGGGCCATTTCATCCAGTGCAGAAGAAACTGGGAGGGGAAAAAAGGATCCCTGCCTACTTAGGCAATTAGTGAGCTCTGGGGTCAGTGAAAAGACATGCTTCAAATAAAAGGGGGGGGGGGATTGTGGATGGTGCCCGATGTTGATTTCTAATTTAAACATGCACTTGCACTTACAGACAATCTGAACATGAATACATGCAAAGGTGTGCACATGAATAATAATATCTGTGCAACAATTACAGTGATTTGACACTTTTTTTTTTTTTTTTTTGGTTTTGCGAGACAGGATTGATCTGTGTAGCTTTGCGCCTTTCCTGGAAATCACTTGGTAGCCCAGGCTGGCCTCAAGCTCACAGAGATCCGCCTGCTTCTGCTTCCAGAGTGTTGGGATTAAAGGCGTGCAACACTACCGCCCGGCTGGTTTGACACTTCTTACTTATAAGAATGGTAAACAAATAACAGATACATGTTAAAGTACTGGAGAATGATAAGTGTAGTGCAGCCAACAGAGTTTTTATCCCTCTAAACTATGGAAAGCATACAACTGCTTAAGAGAATACTGTGTGAGTTATTGCTCCAATATCTGGTTTTCCAAACAACAGCAAAAGTTAGTAAAGCTAAGCTTGTTTATAATAGGGTAAACACATAGCACAGTTTTATTGTAGTACTTCAATAAACATTGGTATGATATTATAAGAAACCACCTGGTTTTATTTATAAAACATAGTCTAAATTATATTTGTGTTAATAAAAATGATAACAGATTGAGTCAAAAGGACCAAGGTAAATTTGCTAGAAAAGAGTCATCTAGTCTCTATAGAGAATTTAGTTGATATCACCTAAAATCAACATTTGTCTCATTTTTATGAGTCATTTGTCTAAGTAATTTTATTTTTCAAAATCAGAGAAAAAATCTGTTTCTGGAGAAATAGTTTATTAATTTAATTTATTCTGGATGATAGTTTTTGTACTAATTTGTGGAATCTTGCCAACCAATTAAAAGAATCCATGGATTAGAGCTAGTGACTAGAAAGAAGACATATAAAGATGTACACAGCTCCAAAGTATGGTTCATATGAATAGTGGTTGCACAAAACTGTCCAGTGTCTGGGACCACAAGATCCATGAGAACATATATTACACCTTTCACCATCTTGTAATGATACTTGCCGTTTGTGACAGAACTGACAGCCTAGCTCACTCTTCCCTTCTTATAAGCTTTAGAGTCCCTAACATCAATCCTGCTGTTGATTTCAGAAAACAGCAACAATAAAACCATAGGCTTAGTGTTGTAATCAGGTAGAGAAAGTTCCCATCATGGGTAGCAAACAAGACATAGTAATGAAAATGTCTTTCCTAATCACTCTCCCTCAAGTTTTAACAAGGGAAAATAAAAGGATACTCCCAGGATATTATGAAGATGCTGAAGATTCTAGTCAAATGTTTACCTGACAAAATATATTTGCAGAATCTTGTGATATGATTCTTTCCTAGACAATATACTGGAAACGCAATCTTAACTCTCAAATTTTCAATTGGTAGAGTGAAGAAGGAGAAATAGTGCCACAGACGTGTAAAGGGGCGAATAGTACATGCAGCTTTCACAGGTGTCCTAGAGACTATTCTATACAGATGTGTGTAGACTTGTGCACCTTCTTAGTCAGTAGTGATAGTGTATCATTATGACTGGTTACATTTGTAACATTAAAGTAGAAAATTAAAATACCTGCATCTGAAGATAACTAATTTTGTATGTAATGTTGACATCCTAAAGAATAAAATAAAGTTAAGATTTGTGTGTGTGTGTGTGTGTGTTAACAGGTCCTGAAATGTTATACTTAAAATAATATTTGAAGTAGCTTCTAAGTGTAATAAATGAGTTGTCACAGGAGCAATCAGGCTATGCAGGTGGGCCAAATGAAGATGTATATATTTTTTGTTCTCTGTTGTTCCAATTGTTACCCAAGGCTTCAAAATGACAAAAATAAAATGCTTACAGTAAGAAAGTGTATTAAATTACAGAGATTCTACCTCACAGTATTCATGTAAACATAGGGATAATTATCCATAGCCTGCAGACCAGTTCCATGGGTCCATATTTGGACATTCACATCTTTAAAACAAAAATCATTCCTGAAGTATTTGTTTGAGAATGTTATCAAGTAAAAGAACACTGTTGATTATTTCAATGCTGAACATTTAGATGTGTTCTCAGATCAAGGAACCCATTCTGCAGGCTGTGATAGAGTTGTGGAATAAAAGCAGAGAAGTGTTTAAAAATATTTCACAATAAACTTCAGAATAGTTGATAGATAAAACAGTCACAGTCAGTTAAAATGGCTAAAATTATGATAGAGAATAATAAGTTTGCTGCATGACGAGACTGGATTTAACACTAACAGAGAGAACATAAAATAAAATCTTTGGTTGTGCTGACACACAAATGATTGCATGTAATACAGTAATCCAATTCTCTTTTTCTCTTTTTTTATTTTTTATTTTCTATTTCTATTATATTCTTGGACTCCATACCCTGTAACACCTAGCTTCAACTTGTTGGTTCTATTGGTGAGCAATTTTGGTATGTGAATTCTAAGCTGTCCAAACTCAGGATACTTACATAGAATTCCTGAGTCAGGAACACCTTCAGTGGTGTGATGTGACATGGAAGCAGAATTTCTCTGTTGCTCACCAGTCAATTTAAGAACAAATTAAAAAAAAAAAAAAGGCATAGGTGCACATTTGTTTTTGCTGATTTATTATTAGGAATGGCTACTGGACATCACAATACAATGTAGGTGATATTACATAGGACGTAAAATGAAAACAGGCAAAGTTGTAATATAAATAAAAAGATTTATGGAAACTTTATATTTCTTATTTATTCAAATGTTTCCAAAGAGAAAAATGAAAGCTTTGTGAAAATAAAGCTACTGCTCCTCCCCCACCTCCTCCCTTTCTTCCTCCTCCCTCCTCCTCTCCCTCCTCCTCCTCCTTCTCCTCCTCCTCCTTCCTCCTCTTCTTCAAAATGTTACTTGACAGCCTGAAAAGATGGCTCAGCAGTTACGGGTGCAAACTGCTGTTATGGAAGACAAAGGTTCAGTTCCTAGCACCCATGCTAGGTGGCAACAAGTGATTCCATGGCATCTGATGACTATGATCTCTCCCCACCTCTTTCTACATTCACTCACACACACACACACACACACACACACACTCATGTGCACATACATGCACATATGCACACACACTAAAAAATAAAAATAACATTTTTTTTAAATTGTTACTTGGGCAAAAATGAGTAATTTGTCAGAAATTCGTCCTAAGTGACCTCTAAAGCTAGATATGATCAATAATTTCTAATTAACCTATTAAATCTTCTTTTGATTTTACATGTATAAATTTGTTTGTTAGTGTGAACATATATATTGATGCACTGAATAGCTCTGGGAATGGGAGAAACACTGTTAAGCAGTTGCATACTATGAGGAATTTTGTGTTGTTACAGGTAATCTGATATTCCAGAGTCTGCCATATATACTGATCTAAATATATGTGTGGACATGTAAATTTTCAGTAATTATTGATTAAAAAGATTGGTAACACAGAGAGGATTCAGGGCTTATAGATCAAGTTGAGGGGAATGTTGGTTCCATGAATGATTACCTAGCAAATGCAATATGACCCAGTGGGTAAATCTAACAGTCCCAATGACAATCCTAGTTCCAAAGTCAATACAAATGTCAAAGTGATGAGGGGATTCAGGAATCACAGATTTGTAGATGTTTTTAGACACACAGAAATAGAAGTTTGGAAATAGGCCACAATATTGGAAAGAACAATGTGTATAATTTAGAAGAATTACTGTAGCGAGAAAATCAAACTTAGGAGAACTTTCAAAAATGATGAATAACAGATGTATGAAACACATTTACCTGTAACACGATAAGGGAATTGTCCTGAGTTCCAGGTTGTGTCGACAGTCTTATGTATTGAAAAGCATTCAATCCAGTATGTGTAAACATAGCAAGGAAAAGAGAAATGTAGGCTAGGGCAGCTCATGAGTTAAGGTGGTAAGACCAGCCCAAACTGAATTGGTGTCACTAGAGAAACGCCAAGTAAGTAAGCCTTCTTGGTAATGCAATTGGTGTGGAAAAGAAAGTCAAACATTCATCATTTCATTTCAGCACTAAGTAGATGTAGTTGGGATAGGGTGGCATTATAAAAAATTGTTAACCACTGAGCCACCTCCCAAACTAGCAGAAACACATGAACTGTAAAACAATAGCTGAGGAGCCCCCATGGAATTGGGGACCAGGCCCTCTGGATAAGTGAGACAGTTGATTAGCTTGAACTATTTAGTAGGCCCCCAGGCAGTGGGACCAGGACCTGTCCTTGGTACATGAGCTGGCTTTTTGGAACCTAGGGCTTATGCTGAGACACTTTGCTCAGCCTTGGTGCAGCGAGGAGGGTACTGGACCTGCCTCAACTGAATCTACCAGGCTGGGCTGACTCCCCATGGGAGACCTTGTCTTGGAGGAGGTGGAATGGAGGTGGGGGGTGGAAAGACTAGGGGGTAGGAGAAGGGAAAACAGGGGAATCTGTGGCTGATATGTAAAATTGAGTTAATTATAAAATAAAAATATTTGCTGGGCGGTGTTGGCGCACGCCTTTAATCCCAGCACTCGGGAGGCAGAGCCAGGCGGATCTCTGTGAGTTCAAGGCCAGCCTGGGCTACCAAGTGAGCTCCAGGAAAGGCGCAAAGCTACGCAGAGAAACCCTGTCTCAAAAAACAAACAAAAAAATTATAAAAAAAATTGTCAATTCTCATTATGTGTAGCTAGAAAAAAAGACTTAATGTGTCCCAACATAATTCTCAATGAATTTAATAGCTCTTTGTTTTATTAAAGTATAAATGAGAGAGCCTTTGGAAATTGACCAGAGGTAAAGAACACTGGTTGCTCTTCCAGAGGAGAGAAGTTCAATTCTCAACACCAATCAGACAGCTTGCAACCATCTGCAACTTCAGTTCCATGGGATTCCGTGCTACCTTCTGGCCTCCATGGGCACTGCATGCACATGGTACACATAAATACATGCAGGCAAAACACACTTGCCCAGTAAATAAAAATAAATTTGATCTCTGTAAAGTCTAAAATTATTAATTAGATACCATTGCTATAACGTTAATTTATATTTAGTATAGGAAATATTAATAACAAACCATTTTGTACATGGTTAGAAAATTATAAAAAAAGAAAAGACACATTCCAATGAAAATCCACGGAATGTGAAATTATCTGGGAATATTTACTGGCAATCTGTACTTTGTTATGGTTTTAAGTAGATGAACTTCTGTGAAAAGGAATGAAATTTATTATCAAATTAAGTAATATACATTTAAACTCATTTCTCATAATCGTGCTTTTGATTTAACCTGGTAGAACTGATCTTTCAGATATCCAGGGTAGTTGACAAATGTCAATGAATTTCTTAGAGGAAAACCTTCTGCACTTGTTTCAATTATCTTCATGGATGTAATGAAGACTCAACAAATTCACTTAGAGAAATGTTTATTTTGGTTCATAGCTTGAGAGATTCCACTTCCTGATCACTTGCCCCACTGATGTTAGGAAGGGAGCACACCACATTAAAAGCAAATGAACTGACGGTAGGAAAATGCTTGTATCTGCAGCTGGTGAGGGAGTTCAGTGGCAAAGAGCACTTTCTATTCTTTTGGAGAACCCAAGTTCCATTTCCTGCTCCCACATCAGATAGTGCACAACATTTTGTAATACACAGTACATCTGTACCAGCAGTTCCTGCTAAGATTATTGAAGGTAATTACTAAATTTTCCAGAGACTTGAAGCATGCATAGCCTTTAAGAAGTGCTTTAGAAAACTTAAAAAACAGTGTCATGTATCAACTTTGAGTACTAATTATTAACCACCTTACAAAAAAAAAAAAAACCAAACCAACCAAACAAACAAAAAACACTTCTTGTCTCTTACTGCTACTACAAGCAAACCATGTTATCATTTGTTGACTGGATACTTTTCATTCAGAGCATTTTACAGGGCATAATCAATATTCAACAGTAGAACTCATACCATTTTTATGAGCCTCAAATCCTTGTGTGTTAAACATAATGCTAATGGTAATGATAACCTTCTAGTGCAATTCAAATTTTAATATTTATTTTCCCTTTAAATAAGCTGTTTGGCATCAGAGAATGTAGACTCCTACTTGGCAGTTTCTCATATGTTATCTGGTCCCCTGAATGCTATGAATCACAGCCGAACACTCAGGCCAGCGTTGTATAGTTAGTTATGCCAGCACAGAAGAACCCCGGGGAACAAAGAAATTCTGGAAGCATGGCCACTTATTGCGAAAGCATGATTCTGGCTCTTTGAAGGCATTTTTCCAGAATCACCATAGCAAATTATTTTTACTTTTTTTTTCACCAAGAGTCTTGGTGTACTCCATTTGAATATGCATCATCTTCTACTTCCCCTGGTTGTGTCCCTGTGGTAGTTTGAATAAGAACGCCTCCCATAGACACTTGTTTTTGAATGCCTGGTGGTCAGGTATAATTAGGAGAGATTTGGAGATGTGACTTTGTTGAAGTAGGTGTGGCCTTGTTGGAGGGAGTATGTTCCTGGGGTTGGTATTGAAGTTTCAAAAGCCCAAGCAAGGCCCAGTGTCTCCTTCTGCCTCCTACAGATCCAGAGGGGGATCTCTCAGCTACGACTTCTCCAGCACCATGTCTGCCTGTGGACTGTTGTTATTATAATAATGGACTGAATTTCTGAAAATGTAAGCAAGCCCCAGTTAAACTCTTTCCTTTATAAGAGTTTCTTTGGTCATAGTGTCTCTTTACAGCAATAAAACACTGGACAAAACACCCACAGCAGGCTTGTGAGTAACATAATATTCTCTGGTTCTATCAGGGACCACTGAGGTTGGTAGAAGTACAATTTCTCATTTGCCTGAGGTCTAATGCCCAGATACATGAAACAGTTGTCTTTTATTTACAGAAAGGACTGCTATGATTAGTGCAAGGACCCTTGTCACATCTCCCTTCTGGCTACATAAGCAAACTCTTCCATCACTTTTGGTGCCAGCTGGGAGACACTCTGGTGTTGTGGCCTGATACTGGGTCACTATCCTCAGTAAAAGGCTTCCCATGGAGTCATGTATTCCTGTCTACTTTTGAACTTCCTCATTATTTGAGGACTAAACTGGTAAAAGGAAGAAGTGGAATAGGGAAATGACCAATGACAGAGGTGACAGCAGCCGTAACCATGGAGTTAATGACAAAGAGCAGCTGAAGAGTTCAGAGAATGGCAAGGGCCGTAACAATGCAGAGAAGAGGTGACGAGGATAATGTGGTTGCTGTAGAGCTGAACAAGAGAAACAGTAGCTTCTCATGTCTGGAAGAGTTTCAGAGGGATGCAAAGCATGAATAGTCAAGGGTCTTAGATATTTTGGACTTGAGTGTTATAGACAGTCTATTTTCACAGGCTAAGGGCTCCAGTGATATAGGCTATGGATCTCCAATACTTGCTGCCACAGGCCTCTGAATTCCAAAGCCTGAGGCAAGAGCTGTGACCATAGATGCTGTCTCCTTACTGTTCTGAGGCTGTCACGCATAGTGGCAAGTAACTCAGAGATACAAAGAAGTCCAGGGGTCAGAAACTGGCCGCCAAACCCCAGAGCCAGGAGAGTTCATACTGGTGCCCGTAGAGCCCAAAACAGTCCAGCATCCAAAGGAGTTAAGGGTGGCAGCTTTTATTTTTAATTAAAAGAGCTTTTCATAGAATGTACTCTGATCAAAATTTTTCTTCCCTTTGTTCTTCCCAGCTTCTCCACACCCAACTCCATGCCTTTTCTTTTGTCTTTCTCTTCATAAAACAAACATACAAACAAAAAACAATAATTTTAAACATAAAAAAAGAAACATAGGAAACATACACAAACGGAAAATCCATAATAAGACAAAATCAGAAACCATAATATACAAGCAAAAGGCCAGTGAGACAAAAATGCCCATACAAAGGAATATGAGACAAAGGCTACAAAAATACCATTGATTTTGTTTTGTGTAGGTTGTTTACCTCTGGGCATGGACCTTATCCTTAAATGTGTTTTTACACCCAGTGAAAGGCATTTGGAGAAAAACATTTTTTCCTTTGCATAAGAATGTCAATTAGACATAGCTATTTTGTTATGGATGAGAGTCTGTGCCCACTATGCCCTCTCAGCACTGGGACCACATCTGGCTTGAATAGATGCAGGCCTGGGCATGTTGCCACAGTCTCTGTGAGGTCATATATGTATCACTCCTGTTGTGTCTAGAAGACAAAGTTTTCTTAGAGCTATCCATCGTTCCTGCTTTCCCAGCCTTTCTGCATCCTATTCCACATAACTCCCTTAACTCTGAGGGGAAGCTTTTGATGAAGACACCTCATTTAGAAAAGAACGTTCCAAAATCTCTCACTCTCTGTGTATTTCCTGTTGTATAACTCTGTGTTTATTCCCATCTATTGCAAGAGAAAGCTTCTGTAATGAAGGCTGTGTGCTGTCAGCCTTTGGAGCTGATTAAGCTAGCTCATAAACTTTCGTCTCTCACCAAGGACTGTAGCACTCCAAGGCCAAGCCCATCAACCCATGTTTCCTGTCTGAGCCATGTAAAAGAAGAGCTTCAAAATGGCTGTGGGAAAACTAGAATCAGAAAAATTACAGCGTTATTTCTCAGCCCAGTTTAAGAAAGAAAAATTCTATTTTTAAGTCTATATTTCCCTTGACTTAAAAGAGACAGGGGATAAAAATCCATATACTTTGCCAAAATTCTTCTTCTTTTTGTAGTTTGAAGCAGATTGGCCTTATATCTTCAATAAAATTGTTTTATACTAAAAATATAAAGATCTGCAAATAAAGTTTAATTTTGATCATGTCATGAATTGATAAAAATTTACCCAAATTTACTTGATGGCTTATTTATAATATAGCATCTTCAAAGAATGCAAACATTTTTTTCTCTAATTTTATAATATAATGATGAACAGAATGTTCTAACCATGAAGTGTTGCATTTTATTTTTATCCATATGCCAATAATTAAATGAATATTTTCCTTTTAAATAATTTTAAAAAAATGTTACAAGAAAATGCAATTGTCAGTACCTCTGGGCTGCTTCAGAAATATGACAAATAAAAATGAGTTTTAAAAAGTACTATAAATTGATGTTGTAAAGTCAGTGGCTAATTTGCAAATATATAATTGATTCTGACAAAGTCCATGATGTTAAAGTCAGTAACATGCTTTATTTCAACTCTGTTTCTGTAGCTAGGCTTTGGATAGTTGGGAATCATACTTTATATGGCTATTCTATTACCTTCTCAATGTTACTATATCTTTGGTGTGTGTGTGTGTGTGTGTGTGTGTGTGTGTGTGTGTATGCATTTGTGTGTGTGTGTTTTCTGCTTCCCCAAGGCTTTTCAGTAAGAAGTGTGTCTCTGTATGATTGGTTGCTGGGTTAAGAGGTTGTTCAGATTACTAGATCGAGCAACACTTTACATACAAATTACTGTCACAACTGTAACAAATTGGGATGCTCAGCTATTGTCAAACAATGTAGGGCCAAGGTTGGCAAATTAGTTAGTATTAGCATATAGACCTTTTGGCAGGAAAGGAAGGCTTTTTACTTAGAGCTGAACATTCTGCAGGATTTGTCAACTCCAATGTGCCACTGGTCTCATTATCTCATTTGTCTTATTTAGACTGAATTGGCAGTTATGTCTTCATGGCAAATGTTTGTTTTTACAAATGAGCAATGAAGCAGAATCTGGGAGGCACACAGTAAAACGGCTTTACTGCAAGTGTTTTTATGCATGTCTATAGCTAAATTATTGATCTAAAGCCATGGAAATTTTCCTCTACCCTCTGACTTCAATTTATACTGTAAATTTGAGGCTCTTTAGCCATCTAACATAGAAATTACAGTTGCTTACATCAGTTCAACAGAAGTATACACATCATTGAGAATATGAAAGACATGGATTGACACAGGATATATTAAAGAGTATTATATATGTATAAATGTATGTATTACAAAGCTCATTTTTCTAAGTGTTATAAGTAACATTTCCATTATTCCCAACATTCCAACATTCCATCATTAACATTCCAAAACTTTCCAATCAAGGTGATCTTGATTGTTAAAATGATTTACCTGATGGATGGATATGCACATAGCCCAAGTAATCATTTTTATTTGCAAATTAGACACGCATGGTTCAAACCATTTAAAAACAGAAGATATCTGGGATAAAGGACCTTAACTGAACACATAGGATTCTTTTGTTGTCGTCGCGTCTTAAGGACCACAGTAGAACGAGCATAGCATTCCCGCTGTACTCACATTTGGTGTTGTAAGTAATGCAGCAATGATTTAAAGAAAATCATTTCAGCCAGGAGAGTTATTTGTAGAGGAAATCTGTCTTCAGGAAGTGTCAAGTTTAGTATATAAAATTAAAAGTAACAGAAAAAAACTAGAAGCTCCACTGATCAATGGTGACATCTAACAAAATACACCATATCTGGGACAAGAGTGCTGTATACGAAAGACCTTTAAAGATTATTATAGTATATTATATGTATAGAGTACAATATTAAATATGTTAAAAGGCTCTAAGGATGAGGTAATTGAGTCTAACATCCTCACAGCTCTGGTCCACTCTTAATTTCTGAGGTACACTTCACCCTTAATAAATTATCCATTTCTTCCATTGCTCATACACCCTAGTCCTATACCTAGTTCTAGAACAAGAGTCTGGAAGTCATAACATGTACCTTCTAGACCCTGATTCATTGTTGTACCACACAGTGTGCTAGATTATATGCAAATGCCATGATATTTTAGCACAGGGTTCAGCATTCTCGCCTTTGGTTATACACAGGAGTTTCGGCAAATAACTCCCATTGAAAGAGAAGGATTTACTTTATATATATATATATATATATATATATATATATATATATATATGTGTGTGTGTGTGTGTGTGTGTGTGTGTATGTATATATATATATTCAGAATATATGGACTTCATTATAATATAATTTATTTTGGGCAAAAGTGGAAAAACAGGACTGCAAAGATGCCTCAGAGGTTAAGAGCAATGACTGCTCTTCCAGAGGACCTGGTTCAATTTCCAGCAACCACATGGTGGCTCACAACAATCTATAATGAGCTCTGGTGTCCTTTTCTGGCATGTAGTCATACATACAGGCAGAACACTGTAAGCATAATAAACAAAAGTGGAAAAACTAGCTCCTTTAGCATGATAAAATGTGAAATTTTGAAAATGAAGGAAAGAAGAGATTATTGCCTTTCTGAGAGGAAACATAGGCAAAAAGGAGTGCATATATCAAGTTGCATATTACTATGCAGTGTGTATAAGTACAGATTAATGGAAGATGTACAGAAACAGTTTAATAATAATGGGCTGTTTCCAAATGATAGAGCATTATATTTATACTATGTAGCTAAAAACACAATGGCGTGTTGAATCTCTAGCAGAGAAAGGATATTAAGAAGTATCCTAGGCAGTTATGTAGAAAGTCAAATGTTGAAAATCATTATATTGTTATGTAAGGTGAAGTGTTCTTAGTATTTTCATCTAAAGTTCCAGTGGCACAGTCTGTTACTGCATGGTTCATATTGCAGATACATGTGTATATATGTATGTATATAGACATGTACATATATATGTTTATATACATATAAAACAGTTCAATATCCACCAGATAAGTGTTGTCACTCTCTTCACACCAAATATTTAGAGATGCCATAAATTATTGGTGATGTGGGAAGTAACTTTGTTCCAATTTGTGTGTCCATTATTTAGCAAGAACTTAAAAATTCCTTACAAAAACAATATACAAAATATGTTTAGAATAAGGACTTACCTGTAACCTCTGGGACACAACCAAGGGCAACAGTCAAAGCCTATATTGTGTTGTCCTGAAATGTGACACAATTAACCAGCACTAAATGGGTTTAATATGTTGTATTGTGTGTGTGTGTGTGTGTGTGTGTGTGTGTGTGTGTGAATGTGAAAAACATTAATAATTAAAAACAAAAGAGGTCATTAATTTGAAAGTAAGTAATGAGAGCAGTTGGCGGGCGGAGACACGGGAGGGGTTTGGAGAAATAGAGGAAAAGGGAGAGAGCAAAAGCTGTGTTTGAGACAATTCTGTTCTTCTAATGAAGCACAATAAAGCTCGTGCCTGGAGCATGAACCTTAAAAGTTCTTGTTAATGAAATCAAACCCGAGGCCAGTTATTGGGGTCAATGCTGGTAGATCAGAGAGACAGAAAAAGCTACAGCTAACCTCACCTGGCCAACTTCTCAGCTGGTCGTGTTTCCTCAGACTGGAAGCCTCTGTGTCCTCATCCCAATGGCTCTCAGCTGAACTATGTTGCTCCAAAGCCTGAAAGCTTAACCAGCCAAAAGCTGAACCAGGCCAAATGCTTCTAGTTTCTGGTCCTCATGCCTTATATACCTTTCTGCTCTCTACCACCACTCCCTGGGATTAAAGGCTTGCTTTCTGAGATTAAAGGCATGAGTCACCATGCCTGTCTGTAGCCTTGAACACATGGATTTCTGCTTCTGGAATGCTAGGATTAAAGGCGTGTGCTACCACTGCCTATCCTTTATGTTTAATATTGTGGCTGCTCTGTCTCTGACTCCAGATAAGTTTATTAGCATGCACAATATTTGGGGGAATACAATACCACACGTGCCTTCACAAAAAGACAACAGAAAAAAGGCTTCTGATTCCAGTACAAATTTTAGTTAATTTGAGTTTTCACTCAGCAAGTGGATATGTAAATACCCAGTCCCATCTGCTCCAAAGTCAGTTATAGGAATGGATCTTCAAAACCAGATTATAATAAATTGAGAGTTGTGAACACTGCCTAACTATTACAGGCTTATTTTCATAAAATGGCTGAAAATATTTCCGTATATTATAGAGAAAATATGTTTCCAAATACTGTAGAAACAGACTATTTACCATTTGTAAATATTATGAACCATATTACTTTAAAAATTTAAGTTTATTTTGTTATTTTTTTGCAAAATTATTTGAAAGATGTTTCTTTATGGGCAATTTAAAATTGAGAACAAGGAAAGTTCAATAGTATACATATGGAATATCTATTTTTCATATTCAGCCTTACTGAGTTCTAATAAAACCATGTAAATATGCAAAGAATTCTGCTCTAGAGATTCTCTGATAGAAAATAACAATTAAATTTGAAAAAGAAATAGAGGGTATTTTTTGGTATTTTAACAGATACTTAAATCTCATGTTCTAAATGTGTAATCTAAAAAGTGTCCCATTATATCTTCAATGTGAAAATAACAAAGAGAAAGCCTCATTGTTGTGGAATATTATTTTAAGATGTCTTATGTTTGTTTATGCTGTGGAACATTTGTTTAATCATGCAAAGATGTGTTGCATTCTTCTATGTTGCATTTGTTTAACTTTGTGAACCTTCATTACTTTTCCTGTCTAGAACACCTGGTTGGTCTAATAAAGAGCTGAATGGCCAATAGCAAGGCAGGAGGAAGGGTAGGCATGTCTGGCTGGAAGAGAGAATAAATAGGAAGAGAAATCTAGGAGAAAAAAGGATCAAGGAGAGAGAAAATGAGAAGGAGAGGAGAACTCCAGGGGCCAACCACCTAGCTACACCACAAGCCACAGAAAAAGAAGTAAGAAAAGATATACAAAAATAGGGAAAGATAAAAGCCCAGAGACAAAAGATAGACAAGATAATTTAAGTAAAGCTGGCTGGTAATAAGTCAAGCTAAGGCCGGGCATTTATAAGCATGTGATCTATTTGGGACCTGGGTGGAAGCCACTCCCCAAAGAGACAAAGAACAAAGAGTAAACCAAACAAAACAAACAAATGGACAAAAATCTCATCTCCTCCCAGCCTGAAAATTTGCAGTGTGTGACTTCAGAAAGAACAATATCAATAATAATCAAAATTATTTTGGTGAGTTGAAGACAGAAATTTCTGTCGTTGTACTTAGAATGCAAAGTGTCTTGAGCACATTTGAAGCTTAATTTACAGGCCTTCTTTCAGAGCAGAATGAAGTGAACAGAATAGCTTTTCACATCCTATGGAAGGGCCACCTCAGGTCAACATCTTCACCTCTTGTTAGCATTTTTTAAATGTTTTTCTTATGTTTAAAAAATATTTTAAATAGTTGAGAGCATGGATAGGGAAAATACCAAATAAAATAAAATTAAGGGACAGAATGGAGTTCCTGGAAAGGAGCTATTTCAGGCATCTGATGAGGATCGGGGCAGTTCCCTATCGGACTGATATTTTCTAAACAACATAATAAAACAATTACTTACATATGTCTTAAATTAAAGTATATTTTATAAGTAACCAAGAGATGATATAAAGCAGAGGGAGAAGGTTGAAGGAGAGTTATATAACACTGACAATACCTGAAAAAAAAACAAAAAAAAACCAGGAAGACATTATTTTATATGCCTGTGGAAAATATATAAGGAGATATCGATTGACAGATTATAAGTATTACTAAGAAATGTGATACTTCTTCCCCCAAGAATTTTAATTTTATAGCAAAGGAGGAAATAATTTATGAGAATAATTTTGTACATGTATTGAGAAAAGTATTTTATAATAACATTCTGGGCACTTGTGCAGTCCAACACAATGCATGTGCTAGTGGAATGTGATTTAATATGAAGGAAGTATCTCATTTTAATGTAATGATTACTGGATTGTTGTGCTAAATATAAATAATGAAAAGAGTAATTAAGTGTATATTAACATGTAAGTAATATATATTATATGTTGACACTGAACTGAGATAAAAGCGTCAGTCAACCAACTCCTCTAGTTCAAAGCCAACCTGTGTGGAATCAGTAGAATCTTCTGCTTGGAATTTTACTATTCATTTACCAAGTAGAGGAATTTACTAAGTGAAGAATTTCATAATTTCTTCTGTAGAATAATCAAAGAAGAAGTTATCAGAGTATTCAAAACCAAATGAGACAAAGACGGATTTAGAAACAATGTGCACATTTTAACTGCTAACAACTTTTCTAATTTAAAAGTCTGTTCTCTGATAACTCTTCATGAATGACAAAGAAATGCTTCCCATCTGCATTACATGCCTCTTGTCTCTTTTAGGATGAGAAAAATGTTCCTTTAATGTGTTGACGCAGCTGAAGACAGACTCACTAATTGACTCATGTTTTCTATTTATGTGTCATCTATGTTTGAAAATTGAGCTGGGACTATGGAGTAATTTCACTTAGGCTATTGAGAGAGCTATTGGATATTGTAATGTGTAGTCACCAGTGGGTTCACTTGAATTTAATGCCTCTGTATGCTAGAAGTTAACATTTTTATATCCTATTACTAATCTGCTGAGAAGGTCAGAGTCATTTACTTCTCAATTTGAAATTCAAAGGGTCATTTGTTTCTGATTAAAGACAAACATTGATCTTATGTTGAAAAAAAAAAAGCCTTCAAACATTTGTTAGCTCTTTCCTTACTGTGACTTTTAGCTATAAAAATATAATGTAACACAACACGGCACAAGTCTTCTTTACATACTAGTTCCATCCTAGATATCAGCATATTTTTTTCAAGAATGTACCTGTATTTATACAAAGCAAATCACTGTTTTTATTTCATTGTTTTTGATTCCATCTTCAAAGGATGCAAAAGTTGTTCTATTTTTTTTCCTTGATGATTTAAAATTCCTAGTGACTAATTCTTTCCTCATAAGAAGAATTAATATTTGCTCCTATCAGTAAGTACAGTACTTGAATAGTCATATAAGAAGAAGTGTGCTGTCCCTTGTCAACAGCCTGTGCTATAATCCCTTCCCACCTGACAGGTGTGCTAGTCTTGTTAAATGGAAAAGGACAGTGAACCCAACTGGTGTCCCTTGATCTAGGTATCATAAGGATTTCTGTCACTTCAGAACATGGAAACAGAGGTGGAAATAACTGAGAGTGTGTTACTCAAGAAAAGGACCAGGAAGCACCCACATGGCATGCACCCACCTTTCTGTTCTGTTGGATTAGTGTTGCTATTTTCAGTTCAGGTTTTTCTGAGATTACCACATCTGATTTCCCCCCACTTTTTTCACTTACCTTATTTTTATCTCCATGTCCACCATATGTTGCTTTCAACACTGGAATATTCAAAATTTGTTGCAGATGTAGTGAATTAGGTTCATGCATGGGCTATATGTGTGAACAATGTATATTATGAATAAAGCATCTAAATGATTTTAATATGCACAGGTAACTCACAGTGTTCCTAGCGTCTCCAAAATTGTGTTTTACTTATAATTATTTTAGCAAATACATAAAAGAAAACACAATCAATTACATAAACAATACTACTAACATAATTGTTCAGTTATCTAAGTGTGTAACCTATTAATTTATGTATTAAGTTAGCACTGCTCTAGGGCTTCAGTAAGATGAAGCATAATTATGAAAATACAACCCTTATAGAATGAACAGTATCTCCTGATAAGTCACACCCAAAGACCTAATTTGTAACATATCTAAATTTTGAAATATGACCTTAAAAGAGATTAAGTTTAAAAGAAGTTATGAAAGTTAGATTCTAATCTAGTATAAGCAGTAAATATGAGACATATGCATGAACAGAAATAAAGCCTCATTGGAGGACACTTATTTAATGGTGACTGTGTTCACATCAGAAGGACTGTGTTACAAACATACCTTGGGGCAACCTAGATTGTGAATTTTACTTTTCTGAGCTGTGAGAAAAAAAACAAAACAACAACAACTGTATTTTGCTCTTGGCTTAGTGGACTAGTGCACCTTGTGTAGGCTACTTCTGCCCCTTTATAGAAAGAGGGTGGACACTCTGTTATTGCAGAAAAGATATCAATCTCAATCTAAGTGGGAGGCTTGGGCAAGCTTTCACAGTGCCAGAAGGTGCTATGCAAGCTAGTGGCGAAGAAAAATCATGGAGAGAATTTATCCAGCTCTTGATGTTGCACCCTGAGTTGCCACCAAAAAGTGCCCATTGATGCAAGCGGAATGACTGTTACAAGATAACTACTCATCTTCTGATTTTATTTGAGTCTTGCACCACAGGAAGGAACTTTATACCTGCTACTATAATTATGGTCCAAAGTTCATGAATTGTAGGGTCTTAGGACAAAGAATAGAAGCTGCTGTTATTATTTTGCTAAATATTCACATTGTTGAGTTGCTTTCTAAATATTTATGTTTGCCTCATAGACATTACTTACTCTCAAAGTTGCTCAGAGAAGGTTCTTTTTGTAGTTGGTAGCAGTTGATAGGGAGACACAAAACAGGTCAGCATGCTGAAAATATGTGAGTGTGAGCTCTTAGCTCTAAGTGAGGCATCTTTAATAACCCTTTACACCCCCGCCTTCTGATAAGTTGGAAAGAATGTTAAGAGCAAAAGAGTGGGAAACAGTGATGTGTCTGCTGAACATGGCACAGATATTTTACTCACAAATTCATGTCATCTGTGATTATATGAGTGATACCTGTACAAGATCTAGCCACCCAAAATTCAGGTATAGATGGAAAAGTTGCTATATAGATCTATCTATTATGGAGGACTCAATGACAATTTATAGATACTGGGAGAGGGGGAAAACATTTTTCTTTATGGGTGTGGCTACTGATCAGTTTCACAGGCTTCAGCGGATGACCAACATCAATGCATACATCTATAGCATTTATTTAGTGGATTATAACATATGCATAAATTAAAAAGGACATGAAGTTGGGTATTGGACATTTTGGTGAATAAATAGAGAGAATTGAGGAAAGAAAATGAGGAGGTGAATGTAATCATATTTTATTGTGTACAGGTATGATATTCTCAAAGAATAAGGTAATGAAATAATATTAGGACTATACTTATTGATTTATCAATTTTAACATAACATAAACTTGTTTAACATAAACATGTTTACTTGTGTTAGTGAAAGGTTTTCCAGCAACTTAGTAGAACAGATAACTCTACAGCAATATCACCAAGTATCCCACTAACAAACACCTAGAATAATTATGTGATAAATAACCAGTATTCTAAAAGAAGAGGGTTTTATGTGTTTGGGTAATATTATGTGCCTCACATCAGGAATGAATTGATATTATATAGCAAACATTCACCATATTGTTTGCTCTAGAAATACATACCTTAGTAGTTTAAAAAGCAATAATATAATCAGCTCTCAAAAATAATGAGGATACATGATCTAGAGTAGAAAGTGTCCCATACTCTCTGGAGAGTACTTAAGACACAAAAGAAACTGGATCAGCTACAATGCTCCTAGCAGAAACTGTAAGTTAACCTACACAAGCCTACAAAAAGGATTAAGTTACCTCTTTTGGGGTTGCTGGCTCCTGAGGTCCCATAGACCCTCAACCATTATAAATATTTGCCAATATTCTTGGTTAACTCCCCCTACCAGAACTTCATGATAAGACCCTATGGCTGAATTCACAATATTTTGAAAATCCTTCACTCATACAGTACATGTGGCCACCATTTCCCCTTCCTCTACTCCCCTCCCCACTTCAACTCCTCCACAGATCTACTTCTCCTCCATTTTCCTTCAGAAAAGTGCAGGCCTTCAGGGTTATCAAATGAACACTGCAAAGTTACAATAAGTCCAGGCACAAACCTTCAAACCAGGGCTAGGCAAGTCAAGAAATCAAGCATGAACTCACAGAAGCTTTAACCTTACAGGCTAGCTTTCATAATTCCTGATAATTCTATGAAAACTACTGGAGAAGTGATCATCAATCTTACCCAGCTATGAAATCAGCAAACTATAGTAATGAAGTAACATAGTGCAATAGCGGCATGGATATCATATAAACCGTCAGCTATTTTCTCATTTTACTTAAGACCCTCTCCAAAGGTTGAAACTTAGTCACTGGCCCTGTTGCTAGAGCCAAGAATCTGAGATAGACCAATCATAGGCCCTAGCAAGACACTTTAGTGCTATTATTTTGCTGAATAGATTTAACATTAAACAGAGCGGGTTTTTTGTTGTTGTTGTTGTTGTTGTTATACCTATAGATTAGTGCATTTGTCAGCCTTCATTAAAGAAGTTTCTTTTAAGCTAGAAGAGACTAACAGCTGGTCTGGGTGCAGTAAATGACAGACTAAATAATGCTCAGTCCTATAAAGGACGTTCTTACCACATCTTCTCCTTCCAAGCCTCAGGGATCATCATGGAATAGGGGACAGAAAGATTGTAAGAATCAGAGGCAGTGGATGATTCTGGATATCTTCTGATGAATTCATAGTGGTTGTGACACCACGTGCAAGACATTTGAAGCCCAAGCCACTCCCACTAGAATTAATTAACTATTGGCAATTCATAGTATCTGAGATAGGGGGAGTCAGTATTTTTTAAGAGTGTAGCCCAGATGCAGAGTCCCACTGTCAAATAATAGGCAGAGCTCTGGGTGTCCTACAGACAAGGGAAGGGAGGATCTGAGGAACCAGAGGGGTCAGGGACACCAGAGAACACAGCCCTCAGAATCAATTAACAGGGACTCTGAG
Source organism: Peromyscus leucopus (assembly GCF_004664715.2). Lineage (NCBI taxonomy): Eukaryota > Metazoa > Chordata > Mammalia > Rodentia > Cricetidae > Peromyscus > Peromyscus leucopus. Next base: position 29,856,927 of record NC_051070.1, read on the forward strand.
GGCCTCACAGAGATCAGGGAACCTATAGCAGTCTGACCCAGGTCCTCTTCATATATGTTATGCCTGAGTAGCTTGGTGTTCTTGTGGGATTCCTAACAGTAGGAAGAGGGGTAGTCTCTGACTCTTTTGCCTCTGACACTTTTTCTTTTAAACTGTTGCCTCATCAAGACTTGGTGTGATGTTATGTTCCTGGTCTTATTGTAGAATATTATGCCATGTTTGGTTGAAGTCCCTGGGTGGCCTGGTTATTTTGGAGAGGAGGAAGAGGACTGGATCTGGAGGAGAGGGGAGGTGGAGGGTAGAGACTGGGGTTTGAGTGGAAGGAGAAACTGTTTTCAAGATGTGCCATATGAGAAGGGAATTTTAAAAAAGAAGCCCCAATACTTCAATAGTTAAACAACACTCCAGTTATAGGACATATATCCACATATCTATAGGCATAACTAATTGGACTTGATAATCTTAAAAAAAAAATCCAAGGACACACACACAAAAAAAAAAAAAAAAAAAAATCCAAGGACACAAAGTTGGGACAGAAGGGAGAATGTGAATCTAAGAAGAATTGGGGGAAAGGGGTGAATGGTATCAAAATACATAGTATAAAATTCTAAGAGACAATGAAACAGAAATAAAGAAATTTCAAATTAAGGAAAGATGAAACAAAGTGTATATTCTGGAGGACTGAATCTGTTTATATGGTTCTTGCCCCCAGGATTCAGCACACTGTTCTGCATATGGCAAAGCCCGTGTATATGTACTATTTAATGTCACTACTGTAACATTGACATGTCTAGACAGCTAGTTCTATTCACATTAGTACATTATTGGAGTCTTTTTTTTATAAATATATTTTCAGGAAAAAATGTAAGAAGAAATCAAATCACTTATATGACTTATAACTTAAATGTGAAATAAAATGCATTTACATAATATGCTGAAACTATGAATAACAGAAAGAAGTGATCCATGTATAAAGCCAGCTGCCATAATTATGTTTGCTCTTCCCATGTATGCTCCAACTGAGCAGTAATCATATGGACGTCTATGCCTTTGGCTGTTTTACTGGTTCTCAGAATCCCAACTCTATCTCTGATTGCCACAAACCAAATGAAGACCACCCATTGTTCTTATTTTCTAGCAGTTTATTGCTGTGCAGATCTCAAAAATCAACTTAGCATTCTGTTTGTTTTTTCTTAACCTCAAGCCAGAATTACCTGATATGGGATTAAGAAATTGCTGTCACTAAATAGATTGTGGTTGAATGGGGATGAATTTACTAATCCTTCCTTTGAATTCCTACAACCAAAGGCTACCTCCTTAGCAGCACCAACTCTTGGAGGCAGAGTATGGGGAACTCACATCCCTTTAGTTTGATGCAGTAGTGAGCCTGATTAAAGCACAGTGAAATGTTGCTCATTAATGGGTCTCATTAATTTCACTACAAAGTTGACTGAGTTTAATTTAGAATTTGAATGATTTTACGATCATTTTTTGTAACATTTTAAACATCTTCTATTTGGGGTTTTTATTTTGTAGTTGTTTATTAGCATTCATAATCAGATTGTATCCTCAGGAATTGCTGGATTTTTTTATAAGCATTTTCAGAAAAGGTATGAAATGACAGCTTAGTTTTAAGGTGTTTTGAAGGAAGAAAAACTGAATATTCTTATCCAGCAGAGATATGCTTACATATGAAAGAGAAAAATGTTTGAATATAGCACCTAAAACATATTTTGAATAGATTGAGAACACTGGAAAAGTGAATAGCAAATGAGCAAACTGACTTTTGGATGATATGTTTTCTAAATATGGTTCTTTCTAGTCTCTTTAAAATGTCATTTAATGAACTGAATTTGAACTCAGAAGTTTAGTTCATTAAAGGTTAAAAATAACCTGGAGTTTAATAAAATGTAAACATAAGTATTGTATATGCACAAATTTAGAGTTACAAGGGAATTAGATAATTTTAGAAGCTTTCAATAACCATTGCTACACTAACTGCTCTATTTTCATGATCTTGTTTTTTTTTTTTGTGTGTGTGTTTTCTAATGCAATTGAAATATATTCCAAATTGGATTGAAATCACCTCAAGTATTTCTTTAATTGTAGCAATCTCATCTACTCCTTAATGAGACCAAATATTATGGAACTAATCTCATTATAGTCTCATCTCTAAACACAATTTTGAAGGAACATAAGGCTCAGAGACTTTCCATATCCAAAGTTAGTTATGTTGTACCTCTGGAACCTGGGAATAAAGAGAAAATTTACTGAGATTGCATGTCTAGTGGTCTACTTAGCTTCACCTATGAGTTCAACAGATCAGGTGTTTTGTAGGGGAGGACATAAACAACGGGCAAAGGGCTGTTATAACACATACTTGCTAGTAACCAGGAGTGGCTAAGACCTGTGGTGAAAGAACTCTTCCTTGTCTTGGGCACAAACAGAAATGAGCCCCACATGACCCCCTGCTGCACCTCACTGTACTTTATTCTAATCTCTACTAAAGCTTGTCTTTTGAGTAAAATTTCCTTGCTACTTTGCAAAGCTGTTTGAGCCTCTATTGGAAATCCATGAATAAGTGTCCAAAGATATGGCAACAATGGATTCAGATCTGAATACTGATGATAGATATGTCACATAGTTAAAGATCATATCAGCTCCATTTTTCATAAAGTTTTTACTAGGCATTTTTTCATAAGGGGGGGTCTATATTCAAGGGAAATGCAGCATAACATCTTGTTGCTCATCTTGTTGCTGATTGGTATCTATACTGTTCAATGAGTCAGCAGAATTACATAATTGCCTTATCAGAGCAATTACTTGAGCCCCTTGTACAAGATAGAACATCCACCTGCAGATAGAAGGCTAAGGGAAGGAACTTTCTCATCAATTAATCAAGTTACACATTCAAATCAGATATTCGGGAATGACTTAAAGGACAAAGGAACAGAGATAAAGACTTTTCTCAAACTCCCTCTATACTAGCTTTCTATATTTTCAAAAAACAAAGCTGATAAGTAATCAAACATCTTTTTGCAGGTCCAGTGTGGGAATGCTCATAGCAACTACCTGAAATTCCATTTCTCTGTGAAAGGGACACAAGATTGCTCATCAATTTGAGGAATGAAGAATTAAAATATTTCCTCAAAGTGAGAAAGGGTTTCTACATTTTAGCACTGTTGTGAGAATTAAATAGCCTAATTAATGCTCATCAATTAACATAAAAATTTTACCTAGCAAACATGGAATGCCGCAAAATCACATAGATGCCAGAAGATAAGGGAGTTTAAGGAAATAGCAGTATAGCTTTAGTTTTTCTTGCCGTTATACAAATTTTAAACATTAGTTTATATTCCTCACCTTCCTTTCTTTCTGTTTTACAAATTTTATGAAATTGAAGACCGTAACTTCCAGATAGACATGTTATTTTGGAAAAATTAGATTCTGTCATATAAATGCAACATATAGGTTTACATATATCTATATACATATGTATGTGTGTAAGTTTATATAGAACTCACTTCTTTATTAGTGAAAGTATCTTTGAAATTGTACATTTTGTCAATTTAAATTCATGTTTTATCTCTATTTTTAATTGCTGTTGGTCTAATTGCTTATGACTATTCAGATTGTCTAAAGAAAATGTAAACTACGATACTATTTTCACGTTTATTTTTACACCAAGTATTGACATTTTCTTCTCACTTCCAACAACCCTTTCATATTGTGTATTTCTGTTCTTAAGGAAAGGCAGAGTTTTTTTTTTAAACCTGGTAATGAATTAAAGCTATTGTTTTATTAAGCTATCAAGGCATATAGCAAGCAATAGAAAACAATATAATAGTTCATTGACTAAAGAAGGAACAAAAGCACATATCTTTATTAGATAGGCACTACAGTAAATGTGGAAAAAACACCTTCAAGATACAAGAAAGAAAAGAAGGATGTAAATTGTATTAATGTCACTACAAGTTAGGTGCTAAGATCATAGTTGTCCAAGAAGGAACCTGCATGCCTTTCAGATGAACATGTACAGAAGGACGTCCTCCTGGAAAATGTTCCCGTGATGATTTCTCCTGGAAATCAGATATATTTCAATAACTCCTGTCTCCATGTGAGTGGGAATTTCCCCACTACTTCTCATAGATCCTCTGTCAGGTGAGTCCCCACCAACGTTTAAAATGGACTGTCTCACATTTTCATTAGTTTACTTGTCTGTATAATATCTTTCCAAAAAAGGAATTTCAGAGCTGAAGAAATGGTTGAGTGATTAAGGGCATTTTCTGCTTTAAAATGGCACCTGAGTTTGATTCTCAGAACATACCAGGTAACTCACAATTTCATGTGACTGATTTGAAATTAAAGATCCCATATGGCAAATGACACAGCGTACACTATTTAAATACAGGGAAGAGAGTAAGGGATGGAGGTATAATGTATGTGACAGAAAACCAAACAAAAAATGTAAATTGTGGAAAACAAACACCCCAAAAATGAATAAGCTGAGCAAGTGAATTATGAAATAGGAAAGTGTAATATAATGTACAGGGTAGAAAATGCACATGGGCATAAAACACTGAAGTATACCTAGTATGTATAGAAGTCAGATGAATGCAAATTAACCCAGTAATGAAATGTCATTTGTGATCTGCACTGAAAGGCATAGATGATGAGAAAACTATCCATAATGTGAATGATATTTTAAATGATAAAGTTTTAGAAAGCAGTTTTGCAGTATTTATAAATATGATTTCATTTTGCTTGTTTTTTTTTTCATTGAAGATAGATTTTTCTCTCCTACAAAAGATACCAACCACTGTTTCTGCCCTCCACTCTTTCTAGCCTCCCCCTTTCCTCCCCTCTCCTCCAGGTCCACTCCCACTCTGTTCACTCTTCAGAAATGATCAGGCTTCCAAGAGATGATAGCATTTCTCAATTTAAAAAATGGAATTAATCAATTAAACATCAAGTTGTTGTAGAAAAAATTAAATTATATGTACTTTTAGCACAAGAATTTTACTTCTATAGTTTTGGTAATACATGCCTGTAAGTATCAATAATAGGAATATACAGGTATGCCCCAGGATTAATTGGAAAAATTTAGTAGCAATTTATATAACTGAAGATTTAAAGCACGGTTGATGTTACATTGAATTAAGTAGTGCTAAACTCTTAGAATATGATAAATTAAATTATATTAATATATTAACATTGCAAGGGACATTATTACATTTTATTTCCAAATAATTTAGTAAATAACTTTACATACAATCCTCCCTATCTCCCCTTCTAACTACCTCACATCTCGATCTCAATTTTACAACCATTTCTCTAAATTTGTATATGTACACATACCCACAGACATACACACACACATATATATGTATACATACTTACACACACATACACAGGCATGTACACACACATATACACATACATACACACACACATACACACACCTGAGCGCGCGCGCACACACACACACACACACATATATATATAATATATATTTAAAACACCTACTACTCCTGTAGTATTGCCCATATACACAAGCATTTAATGCTGACCATTTTGCATTTGGACAAACTATCAGGGACCCATCAGTCCCATATTTTTAATAATGAAATACATGAAGTACATTATTTTGAAAACATCCACTATAAAACCCAATTGATGACTTCACTATATTTGTGTATACTCAATAAAATAACTTATTTGATTTTCAAAGAGATATAATGTATATGACAGAAAACCAAACAAAAAATTTAAATTGTGGAAAACAATTTAATATTGTAGTGGTGCACACAGAATTTGCTAAAGGAGGCAGAGGCAGAAGGATGATGAGGTTGAGGCCAGCCTGAGCTACACACTTTAAATAGATGTCTTATTACAACACTTGATGCCCTTCTGAAACCATGTATAAATTTCATGTTTTCATTGGTTTCTGCTATGTAGGTCTACACAATTTCATCTAATAGTATATTTTAAAGACATAAAATCATATTCACTAGTCCTATATATAAACTAGAAGCATTTGCAAAATACTTGTCTCTAGTGTATTGAGAGGTATCCTAATCTATACATAAGAAAAAGACTGTTATATATTGGTTAAAAAAGAATGTGGTGGATGGTTCTTCTTCAAAATATAGTTTAGGCAAACACAACAAGGAGAAAGGGGGATCAAAATCTTGATATTAAAATTTTCATATTTTTACCTTATTTTTTTAAATTATACCATTTTATTATTCCTTGAAAATGTCATACAGTGTATGTGGAGAATATTTGCATTTTTGATTGTCAACTTTCCTCCTATCAAGAGGCTTCCTTTCCATTCTCTTAAGCAGGGCTGGAATTGGTCTAGCTGTGGTGCTGTGATAATTCTCAATGCTCTGTACTTGACAGGCAGGCACTTAGAGAACCCAAATACAACACTCTTCTCTTTGCACAACGTTAGTTAAAAACCCTTATGCGGTTTTTCTAAGACACATTTTACTCCCATTCACAGTTTCTTGTTAGCACTTTGTTACTTGTTTTTTCAACACTATTTCATCGTCAATGTAAATCTAAGTTATTTTATTCTCTTCACACTCACTTATTTGGCACAGACTTCCACAATGAAATGTCATAGTCCTAGTGCCTTGCATACTACTTATTCATTTTCTCATTGCAGGATGAAGGCAGTAATGTATATGCCAGACAGAAAGTACGAGATGAAGATTCTATGTGGTGATATATTGTATAACCTAACAAAAATTTTCCTGAAGAACAGAGAACAGAACAAGCTACTAGATTAAACATAGATGCCAGGCAGTGGTGGAACACACCTTTAATCTAGCACTGGAGAGGTAGAGATTCATCTGGATCTCTGTGAGTTCAAAACAACCCTGGACTACATAAGATTGACTCAGTCTAGGAGAGAAACAGAGCCAGGCAATGGTGGCACACACCTTTAATTCCAGTATTTGGGAAGCACACACCATTAATCCCAGCACTAGGGAGGAAGTAATGGTTGGGTGCAGAAAGGTGTATAAGGCATGAGGAGACAGGAACTGAGGCTTTTTCAGGCTGAGGAGTCCTAGAGATAAGACACGGCAGTAGCTTGTTCCTTTATCTCTCTGATCTTTCAGCATTTACCCCAATATCTGGCACTGGTTTTTTACTTTTTCCTGTCCTGCAGATTGCTTCCTTTCTGTGTTCTTTCATGGACTCTAAACAAAAACATCTCCTTTTCTTAGGAATGACTCACCATCCTGGATAAGGATGCTACTCCTTTGTTCTCATTTAACTTAAAAGCACTTTCTGAAATCTCTGGTGTTGTGCATTCCGCATGTTTACTTTTGAAGCAGATAAGTCCATAATATATAGTAGTATTTACTATGTCCTTGATTCAAAGCAGTTTCCAAATGTGTATTATAAAGAGAGAAAGTGGAGAATAAGCTAAACTATAGAAAGTGTAGAATTTCAGATATGTATCATTGTATTGTTTATAATACTTAATTTAAACATAGTTTTAAAAATCATTTATAAAATTTTAAATCTCCAGAAATCACATTGCAAGTTGATCATCATCATCATCTGTTAAAAATAAAATTAATTTTATACAATGAAAAAAAAATAAGAAATAGCTATGATGGATGTATAGAAAGTGGAGAGAGAGTGTGTGTGTTAAACACTACAATCCATTTTCTCTCTTTCTTTCTTTCTTTCTTTTTTTCTTTCTTTCTTTCTTTCCTTCCTCCCTCCCTCCCTCCCTTCCTTCTTTCTTTCTTTAGTGACTATGGTGCAATGTGACCATCAGCCACTCAATTCTGCCACTGTATCCTCTTAATCTGTAAGCCAAAAAAAGCTGTTCTTCTCTTAATTGTCCCTTATACTATATTTTTCACAGGAATGAAAAATGAATAATTAGTACAATAGTTTTTTGAGCTTGCTCAAAATCTAAAACATCAATATTTGTGCTAAGTTGCTAAGGTGTGGAAGAGATAAAAGGAAACAGAATTCAGTCCATGTATCCTTCCAGAAGACTTTAAAACATGAGAAGCATAGGATTTACATGTCTGATTATTTTCTTACATTTGTAGCTGAGCACAAATCTGTTACACTACAACAGCAGAACCTTGAGATATAAGGCATGTTCAATTCTTTTTGTCCAGAAAAATGGTGAAATAAGAACCAAATGGCATAACAATACATGTAAAACATATCAAATGTAACCTTCTTAAAGGACATACAGCAATCCTCCTAGAGTATGCTATATGTATTTATCACCTACAGGGTTTTATTTTGGGTGTGAAGTAGTTTATCCAGATTAGGGATGCAGAGATAACACATGTCATGTTAGGCAGAAATGTATGATTCAGGAAGCAAATATGGATAGAAGATACTATAGGAAAAAGTACATCCTATGTGCTCTTGGACCCTGGCAAACCCAACAGTGTAAGTGAACCCAATTTTTCTCGAAATGGATGGGGAGATTAATAATGGCTTTCTGGTTATCCAGCTAAGGCAGTACCTCCTATGCAGTTGCCATATGCAATACTATGATTATTAAGAAATATGATAGAGTGTTTTTGTGGTATATGTGAACATTTTAACTTTTGTTTTCATATCCTCTGGACTGCTGATTCCTATGAACAATTGACACTTGATTTGAGCAGAGAGAAATGAGCCTTAGTTTAGAGTTCATCTATGAGAAAAAAATATTACCTATCTTTCAGGCTTATAGATTTGGAAAAGCATCTAAAAATGTAAAAATAAGAATAAGTAATAGATATGTAAGAACTTTACAAGGCCCTTCTTGGGAGCTTTAGGGACCTCCTGAAAATGAGAAGCTTCTGCAAGGCAAAGGACATGGTAAATAAGACAAAATGACAGCCTACAGAATGGAAAAAAGATCTTCACCAATCCAAAGTCTGATAGAGGGCCAATCTCCAAAATATATAAAGAACTCAAGAAGCCAGACATCAAAATACCAAGCAATCCAATTTTAAAATGGGCTACAGAGCTAAACAGTATTCTCAACAGAAGAATCTCAAATGGTCAAAAGACATTTAAGGAATTGCTCAACATCCCTAATCATCAGGGAAATGCAAATCAAAACAACTCTGAGATACCACCTTACACCTGTCAGAATGGCTAAGATCAAAAACACTGATGACAGCTTATGTTCGAAAGGATGTGGAGCAAGGGGAACATTCCTCCACTTTTGGTGGGAGTGCAAACTTGCATAGCCACTTTGGAAATCAGTATGGTGATTTCTCAGAAAATTGGAAATCAATCTACCTCAAGATCCTCTAATACCACTCTTGGGTATATACCCAAGCTATACTCAATCATACCACAAGGACACTTGTTCAACTATGTTCATAGCAGCATTATTTGTAATAACCAGAACCTGAAAACAACCTAGATGAGCCTCAACTGAAGAATGGATAAAGAAAATGTGATATATATATATATATATATATATATATATATATATATATATCTCAGCTGTAAAAAAAACAATGTAACTAGAAAATATCACCATGAATGAGGTAAGCCAGACTTAGAAGGAAAAACATGGTATGCACTCACTCATAAGTGGATATTAGGTGTAAAGTAAAAGATAACCAGACTACAACCCACAGCTCCAGAGAAGCTAGCTAACAAGGAAGACTCTAAGTGGGACAGGCATGGATTGTCCTGGGAAAGCGAAAGAGATGAGATCTCTGGAGTAAACTGGGAGAGAGTGGGGGCAATAGAAGGGAGGGAATGGGGAATGAAATCATGAGCAAATGAGAAGGTTAAACTTGGAGAGGGACACAGTGGGAGAACAATGAAAGAGGTATCTTGATAGAGGGAGACATTATGGGGTTAGGGAGAAACCTAGTGCTAGGGAAATTCCCAAGAATCCACAGGATAACCCCAGCTTAGACTACTAGCAATAGTGGAGAGGGTGCCTGAACTGACCTACCCCAGTAATCAGATTGGTATCTTAACTGTCATCATAGAACCTTTATCCAGTAACTGATGAAAGTAGATGCAGAGATCCACAGCCAAGCACCAGCCTGAGTTCCAGGAGTCCAGTCGAAGAGAGAGAAGAGGGATTCTATGAGCAAGAGCATCAAGATCATGATGGGGAAACCCATAGAGACAACCAAATCAAACTTGTGGGAACTCCTAAACTGTGGACCAATAGCTGTGGAGCCTCCATGGGACTGGACTTGGCCCTCTGCATAATCGAGACAATTGTGTACCTTGATCTGTTTAAAGAGGCCCCTGGCAGTGGGATCAGGATCCATCCCTGGTGCATGAGCTGGCTTTTTGAAGCCCATTGCCTATGGTGTGACACCTTGCAAAGCCTTGATGCAGGGGAAGTGGCTAGGATATGCCTCACCTGAATGTACCCATGGCTTTGCTGACTCTCCATGGGGGGCCTTACCTTGTTTAAGGAGGGAATAGGGGATAGGTTGAGAGGGGAATGTTGGGGGACAGGAAGAGGGAAGAGTGGGAGATCTGCGGTTAGTTGGAATGTAAAATGAATAAAACATTTTTAATTAATAAAAAGAAATATTCCAAGATAAATTATATCATACAAAATAAACATAAATTAAAATGCATAAAAACATTAGGAATAATAAATATGTATGTTAATATGAAAATTACATTATCAGACATTTTTAGAAACATTTTAAAAAATTGACAAATATTTCGTGCTTTATGAAAAATGAAGGCATAATCAATATGTAAAAACTTATGACAAAAATATCAGCTGATGTAAAAATTAAGTTTCAACATTCTGAAATACCATGTAAAGTGGTCAATATATAAAAGGTTAAGACAAGACAATTGTGATAGCCTCATTCAACAAATAAGAGGTCTAAAAGAGAGGTGTTCGATCCGGACTTACTATATAGTAAGTAACACGGTAATTAAAGAATGTGTCCTTAAAGGGAAGGGAGGTGAGTAGGAACAATGGGGAGGAAGAGACAGAAGGCTTTAGGGGAAAAGCATGAGCAAGCAAAATAATATATATTATGAAAAGATCCTGATCTATAATAAAGAAATAAGTAAAATCACAAACAACTCCTTTTTTCTGAATTAAAAAAAAAAAAAAACAGTTTACATGAAACCAGTAAGAATAGAAAACAGAATATCAGAGTGTTGTAGAAAATGGACATGTTAAAAGTATTACATTTATATACTTCTGATGAGAAAGTGAGAATGCAAAAGAAAAAATAATATCTGGGACAAATGATAAAATAGTAAAATGGTCAGAATGTATATAAAAATATCAATGATTACACTAAATGTAAATAAGAAAAAAATATTTATTTTAAATAAAACAATTGTCAAGCAATGTATAAAGGAACAATAAGCATTGCCAAACAGTTTGCATTTTTGAAATCTATAGTAAAGACCAGGTGAGTGAGTTTTACAGTAAGCCTGACAACCTGAGTTTGATCCTTGAGACCTACATGGACAATGAAATAAACAATTTCTAAAAGTTGACTTTTTTTTTTTTTTGGTTTTTCGAGACAGTGTTTCTCTGTGTAGCTTTGCGCCTTTCCTGGAGCTCACTTGGTAGCTGGCCTCGAACTCACAGAGATCCGCCTGGCTCTGCCTCCCGAGTGCTGGGATTAAAGGCGTGCGCCACCACCGCCCGGCATAAAGTTGACTTTTATATGCATGCTTTGATACATAGGCTAGTATGTGTGTGCGCACATATAAAAATAGCAATATATTTAATATATAAAAATAAAAATACATAGTAAGAGATTGTTAAGAAAGACAAAGATGATAAAGACTACAAAAAAATGAGAAAATTGGGCAGTCTGCCAATGTAAAGGACATGTGTACTTGTAGCTAGAGTTTTTCTGGTCCTGCCTGGCCCACAGTCAGGATAAATCTCCCTCACCTGCCAGTCCCGCAGCCGTTCAGACCCAACCAATAAGCGCACAGAGACTTATTTTACTTATAAACTGTATGGCCATGGCAGGCTTCTTGCTATCTAGTTCTTATATCTTAAATTAACTCATTTCTCTTAATCTATAAGTTGTCACATGGTTCGTGGCTTACCCAGATCTTAACATCTGCTTCTCATCATGGCAGCTGGCAGCATCTCTCTGCCTTAGCCTTCTACTTCCCAGAATTCTCCTCTTTCCTTGTCCTGCCTATACTTCCTGCCTGGCTACTGGTCAATCAGCTTTATTTATCAATCAACCATCCACAGCATATACTATCCAAAATTATAAAAAATAATACCAAAGAAACAATCAAATGAAGAGCAACTAGCAAAGGGAATAAATAAAAATTTTACATCCAATTGAAATACTATCATAACTTATACCTGTACACTGAAGCACAGAAGAAAGCAAATAACATCTTGGCAAAGTAGAACTTAGAAATTTTTATTTTAGTATTTATTTATTTGTGTTTATGGGGCATGCAGGCACTTATTTAAAATAATTGAGCTTCAAATTGCATAGGATAAAAGTAGACAGAAAAATAAATAATAAATTTAAAAATCCAGAAATAATTTTAAATATGGTGACACCTATAACTATGTAAGTGATTGAAATAACACCAAATAAGAAGTTACAACTACTCCCCCATATACAAAACAAATACCAAATGAACAAACAAACAAAACAACCCCAGAGAACTTTGAACAATGATGCCAACCTTTCTGAATTGGTTTTCTTTATAAACTTAAACCTCATATTAGAGACAAAGTTAGATAATCTACATAGTTTTGCTGTATGAATATGATATCCTTACAGTCAATATAAGTCTAAAATGTAAAGTAAATATCAGTTTCTTTTTATTCTGACATATTCCAAAATATAAGAGATGATGATAAAATTATCAAATTAGGTATAAAAATGTTTTAGGAGCACATCTAATATGTACAAATTAAAGCATCTTCATGTAGTGAAAACCGAAAGACCATTCTGATAGGAACATCTCATTAGCTGATTCATTTTTCCATCTATTTGTAACCATTTTTACAATTCTGTATTATTTATAATTTATCTAATTGTTTGCCACAAGTCTTGTTAAAATATAGAATCATGTTTCTCTCTAGAGGTCTACTAATCAGAATGATATTATACCTTCAGTTATACTGACTATTGTCTTAATGAAACAATTTTATTAAAACAAAAACATATACTCTTATACTTAAATTGTATATTTCAGTTTCTTGGGTTTATCATCACCATCAGATGAGTATATTTTAGCCCGTTTTTAATTGTTGGTAATTATGCTAAAGCTTAAATACACTATCTTAGTCCTCAAAACCACAATGTAATTTCATATTTTATATTCTCTTTAGCCCAGGGTAATGGACTGAATAAACTTTATATGTATTAAGCAACACTCCTGCTGTCAAACCTTCATTTTGAATGACTGTTTCAAATTTCATAACCCTAATATATTTAAAATTAGCATAGAAATGTGTTCATTCTTTTAGACATGATGCCTGACTTAAGTGAGTTTCAGAGACACATAATCATGTCTTTAAATTCTATTTCAGTGACATTAATCTGACACCTTACATATTACTCTACTTGATATACTCATTCACATTAGATCATATAATTATAAAGTCATTTAACAGTTATACTATGGTGGGTTAAATTTTTCTGTTAAGAAATCTTGTGATGTTAAAAGGGCACATGGATGTAAAATGAGTCCAGTATATGGTTAAATGTCATAGATGGTTTCACTTTCTCAGGTAGACCAATCTTGAAATATCTTGGTCATGCACTGATGAGGCAATATGAGCAAAAGAATAGATAATTAAGAGCATCAGATACTTCCACACAAGATGGAAAGAAATTTCTGAGAGAAATAAAGCTCAAAATTTCCAATCCGTGACAATAAAGCTACATTAATTACTTCTACTGAAGAAACAATTTTGCCTTGGAGGAGGGAGGCCAGGGGATTCTGAGGTTGATATGTAAAATGAATAGAATATCTCGTAATAAAAAATAAAAAACAGAAACATTTCAAAAATCTATCAAAATACCACAAGTCATAACCACTTCCACTGGGAGAATTAGATGTAAAGGTTCAGGAAACAAAAATCATAATGTTTAAATTTTTATTTTTTAAATTTCATTTATGTATATACATAAATACATATATTGGTTGAATTAATTTCATATGGTAATTTCTGAATCCAGAGAAACTTGTTGGCCAATAAATGGCTTTTATCTCACAAGAAATTCATATGCTATTGTAACCCTAAAATTTTCCTAGTCTATTCTTCATATTAATGGCAGGCTTTTGGAATCACTTTACATATTTATGTTACTTTTCAGTTCTTTTTAAGATTTTATAAAAACCACATACCAAAAAAATACCATTATGTTGTTATGTACAGTTCTGTTCACCAGGACAATATTGTTCAAACACATGATTGACAAACTTTTGTGAATAGAAAATTCTGGCTTACTACTTGTTTTATGTATAATGATATATTGAAACATAGCCTCATCCTTTTTTGTGTGTGTGCTTTCTATACAATCATTTTAATGAACACATAGATACATAAAGTGTGACTATGGCAATAAAACAATGCATGGTATGGAATAAAATATACTACAAAAATATAATTTAGAAAATATTTACAAGAATCCATGCATTTAAATATGACTGATACAATCCTTTACAGTCAATGAGAGGTAGTTCCTTAACAGAGCAGCTACTCAGATGTACTAAGCTCTGGCTTCCATCTGCAGAACTTGCATTACCTCCAAGAGAAAGAAAATTCTTTGCTGATAAAATAGATTGTACATACTGGCAGGATGAAACCAAACTAAATATATCTGGAATCCAGCCACAGTAATTTGAGAAGAGAATGTTCAGGTGTGAAAGAATGAAATCCTTTCAGGTACAGAATCAGTTGAGAGAAGGCACTGAGCACTAAAGAGGAGAAGCACTGCCTTTAATTAGGGTACTCTGGAGGCGTGAAAGTAGGACAGGGATTTGGGAGCCAGAAGGGATTGGGTGGGTTGGGAAGTGAATAAGGGAGAATATTTCGGGGAAGGATTGGTGAAATAACATACATAACATATATTGTACATATGAAAAATTAAAAGAATACATAAACCAACAAATAAGGCAATAAGCCTGTTTTTAAATGAGTAATAGCATTCAAGTCTTAAAAAACACAACAGAAGGAAACAAGTTTTTTCATGCTGAAAAATTACTTCTGATAAGTATGCTTTAATTTTCCAATGATTTTTTTTTTCATTTTGGTCTTTATTTTTGAAAATTAAAGAAAATTAACAGATTCTATTTTTCTATTCCTAGGATATGTCAGGTGCTTTAACCCCATATTACCAAGAACCACAATTATATTTGAGTGTCAGATTTGAGTTAATTAGTGACATGACAGTAAAAACATCATTTTCACTGACATTGGTAGGAAGGGGCACTTCTTTCAGAAGTAGTTTATCATGAACGCTATAATTTTGGGAGCCAAGTTTTGGGAATACTAATAGAATGCCTCTGTGAGAATTGGGCTAGAATATAAGGTGCAACTTAACATAAAATGTTTTTCTTGGCTAGAGAGATGACCATAGAACAAATGCTGTTGCTTGCCAAGCCTCATGCCTCAGTTCAGTTATTCAAAACACACATAACAGAAACATAGGAGAAGGTGAGAATCTACTCCTGTAAGTTGTTTTCTGGTCTTCACATGCACAGCACCCACTCATACATGTACACCATTACACAAGCACACTCACACACTTGCGCACACACACACACACACACACACACACACACACACAGACAGAGAGAGAGAGACAGAGAGAGAGACGGAGAGATGGAGAAACAGAGACAGGGAGAATGACAGAGAGAAAGATATAGAGACATAAAAAGAGAATAGATGAAAAAAGTTTTAATTAATTTATTCCTTATGTTATACAATAATCAATTCAACAGATGCGCTTTTTGGCTGCAGTGAATTTCCACTTTATTAAAGACAGTATCTAAGTGTGTGAGATGATGTTGCCCAATAAATTAAGGGCATTTCATATCACTCATCCAAAGTTTTGTTAAGAAAACAATAATTAAAATTTTTTTAAATAACAATCTACTTTTACTGAAATGTTAGTCACATGTATGATATCTGCAAAAGATAAAGGGTGCAGATAATGGTGCCTTTGAAATGATTTAAAGAAACTAGAATAACTGTTGCACCACATTTTTTTTTTTTTTGACTGTAAGGACCATTTCAATGAAACAATGGTCCCCATTACAGTCCTTGGAATATACACATATATTACCTCATATAAAAATGACTTTTTGCAGGCGTTATCATGTCGTGCCAATTAGGATGAGAAACTTTTGTATGATTTAAGTGACAGCAATTTACTATCCTGTACTCAAATGTGAAGTACTTCTTTTTTTCTGATTTGCCATAGAGAAATGTGATCTTTGAAGGATGTTCAGACATTCCACACCTCTGATTTTGAAGGCAGAGAAAGGAAGTCATAGAGAAAGGAGTATTGTTGACTTGTGCAAATTAGAAGAGCTAAAGTGGATTCTAAAGCACTAAGATGTGATCACATGCTGTTCCTCTGAACTTCGCCAGGTGAGACCCAAAAATATAGCACAATGGATCTCTGTATGGACACAAGCTAGTAGTATTTTCTGTCTATAATATTTCATTCTGGACGTATCCCCACTCTCTGTCATAAATAGAAACAGAGGGGATAAAGCAACTATTTGACAGGTCATTTTGCCATAGAAGCCAAAGATACCAAAGATATTTAATACAAATTTCCAGAAGTTTTCACACAGAGGAAAGAACAGTATAATACTGCAGTTAGAGAAACACAGGGAGGAGTAGATTAGCAAAGGCAAGCATCCCCTTCACTGTATTTCTTAGATGGCCTTGTGACAAATATTTCATACTCAGTGACCATGATATCTCCCAGTCAAATACTGAGCTTCCACCCTTCACTTACAAATATAAAAGGGAGTGCATGTGTGAATTTATGAGTGTCGGTTAGTCTAATGGAGTTTTCTCTGAGACAGAGGAGACAGGCATAACCAGTAGTTTTTCAAACCCTGACATAAGAGAGATCAAGAGCTATTTTTTTTTTCAAACGAAATAAAATGTCCTCAGGACACTGTTTAAATAAAGAAACTTCATTGGCATTGAGCTGGTAGGACAATTAAATCCTCTCAATTTTATCCTCAAGTGTCTTATAATTGGTGGATCAGGAATGAAACAAGATAATTAAGTAAAAATGAATGAAGAGAGTGGATAGTTGCTGTTGGTGCATTTTTATGATTGGTTTTACACAAATATAAGTAAGTTTATCTTAAATAAAATTTGTATCTTGTGCATCACAAATACTCTGGAAATGTATGCTACTATGTAAAATAAGAACAAATATCTTTGGAATAATATAAAGAAAGAATTTCTGAACTCGACCAAGGTACTAGAGGCTCTTAGCAATCCCTTTGTATTTGGCTGTAAATGACTGAGCTGGCACTTTAAACCAAGATCCAAAAAAATAGTAAATTCTGTCTCTTGTAATTATCGTAATTATCTCCACTGATTATAAGAAGCAAATTTAGTCAGGGAAAGCATTTTACCAGGGTAGTTTCTATAAAGAGACAAAATTTTTGCATATTGGTTTTCATCTTAAGTAGTCTAATGTTCCACAAAATTGTGAGATACATCTCAGAATAATTGCGTTAAGATGTGTCAATAGGATAAATTATAAGTATATTTCAAAACACAGTCCATTTGTAAACATCTGTATATTGATCTATGCAAGTATATGTACTCTGGAGAAAAAGGAATGTCACCATGGAGACTGTATGAAGTTGAATTTCTGTTCCATCAAATATAGATCAACATGTCAACTGTCCAGTCCTACTGTGTAAAAGAGAACAATCGGTCCCTTTTGCCCAAAATAAAAGGAATAATATTTAAGCTGATTGTTTTACTCTAATTAATCCATTTTATTATTTTTAAAAATTTGATGAATGTTTTATTTAACAATTTTTAAAATTTAAAACTGAAATTTGAATAACAAATTAACGAACAAAATACTCATTGAACAAATAATGGACAATCTTTCATTATGGACAAAACGCCAACTAAAATGTCAATCCATTCTGGAGAAAATAATTAGTCTGAAACCAAGAAATTATACTCAACGAATTAGTACTTTGGCTACCAGGTGAAAGGTCTGATATCGTGACAAAATTCATGAGTGATGAGGAAAGAACTGAATTTCAATATCTCTCTACTTGGTACATCCTATGTAGGAAACAGGGAACTGCATGCAAAAATATACTCAAATGCTTGAAAATACTTTACTGATGGCAATAATTAAAATCTTTTACTTTAATTTTTCTCCTCACCAACTCTTTCCAATACATAGATTTGTTAGATATTTGCACTTTTAATCCTAATCAACCTCCCAGTTGCTTAGGAAATGAGCATATATCGTTTTCCTTGCACTGAACATCAGTCAGTGATGCTCTGTGTAGGCTAGAGAGCTCAGGTCAGGCCTGCCTCATGAATCTTTCATTCCTGGATCAATAGCTACCTAAGATATTCTTTTATGGTGAATCACAGAGGAGTAGGGGAGACAAACACAGACCGAGTATGATTCTTAAGATTTATTTTAAAGTAACATGCTAATTCCTAAGCTTTCCCCAAGACCTAATTAATCAAATTCTGGGAATGGGGCCTGACAATCATGAAATAATTCATCTGTGTATAAAATAAATATTAAAACAATTATTAGATGAATTAAAAATTAAGAGGCATGATTTTAAAATTTTATTAAGGAAATGCTGATTATCTTAAGATGTGAGTCTCTAGAAAATTATATCATTTCCATCAAGATAAAAACTAAAAGTAGAACTACTATATGATCCAACTGTATCACACCTGCGGAGCTATCCACAGAGATCAAAGGCAGCATATAATAATATTTTGCTTACATAAGCACATTTGCTGCAGCACTATTCGCAAAAGAGACATTATAAAACCATCCTAGGTCTTGATTAATGCATGAATGCATAAACTATCACACATACACACACACACACACACACACACACACACACACACACACACAGACACGCGCACGCGCATGTTTGCGCGCGCGAGCATGCGCATGCACATGGTAGCACTATTTATCCCTGAAGAACAAAATTATGTCATGTACAGAAAAAAGCAGATAATCATGTTAATCAAAATAACTTGAAAATGTAAAAAAAAACCCAAATTTTCCTTCACATATACAAAGAAGGTCATTTTGTTCAAAAATACAATAGGAGTAGCACTATTAATTGAGGCTGGTAATAAGAGGGAAGGGGATGAGTTAGAAGAAATATAGTATCATTCTACCAAAAATCTTTCACCTTCACATATGAAAATATCAACATAAAATCACTACTTTGGACAAAAAAAAAAACCCACAATAATAAAAATGGAAAATGTACAAAACACACAATTACTTTAGGAAGTAGAATGTGGTGATGTTATGGACACAAGACATTTTCTTCTTTTGTTATCCATAAATATGTACAGAGAAATAAAAAAGAAAATTTGAAACTGGCATTTAATTTGTGGTTTTTCTATTTCGAGACCCCCAAATTTAGTTGGGTTTCAAATATAACAGCAGAGTAGTTTCCCGCTTTTTCTTCAGGGGTGGGATGACAATGCTAATAGGGAAATTCCCACACTGAACAGCTCTTTGAACTTCCTTAGACATGGATTCCTGGCAGTATAGATACATTGAATGTGGCTAGCCTAGAGTGCTTAAGAGAGCCCCTCTAAAATTTCCCCAGGGTTTTTTCTGCCAAAGTTTCAAAGTATCACCTGAAAGTATGTTTGCTTACCTCTTCTTCTAATCTCACAGTCACTGTGATAGACTTATGATACAATATTGCTCCCCTCTACTTTTTTCAAGTGAGGTACAGTAAGCTGTTGTTACTAGCAAACAAAAGAACCAGCTGCCAGAGAGCCATGAAAGAGATGAGAAACAGGAGAGAACAATCTGATCCCTGCTTCTGTTTCGCTAAGCAACTAAAAATAACATAACATTATTCAATTCTCACAAGCTTACCTTAAGTAAAGCAGTACCACCCTAGGCTTCCCACGGAGGACTACCCACTGGGGCGTCCTGGGGATGAGACTGCCAAGAAAAAATTCAGAAAATAAACATTCAACAAAGTACCTCTTCTGCTACATTTGTTTGTATTTTGCTTTATTCTGATGGATGTCACATTAATCTGGATAAGAATAGGGAGCAGACTGGTCATTTACCAGCAAGCACACAGGAACAGACACTTGCCAGTTCC
Organism: Peromyscus leucopus; assembly: GCF_004664715.2. NCBI lineage: Eukaryota > Metazoa > Chordata > Mammalia > Rodentia > Cricetidae > Peromyscus > Peromyscus leucopus. Next base: position 29,877,264 of record NC_051070.1, read on the forward strand.
ACAACTTTCCCATCTAATTTCTGAAATCATGCCTCAGCTTCTCCTGTACTTAGAGACATAATATTCAGTTCTTGTCCACTGAACTTTAAGTGGAATTATTGTATATGATCATATGGGCATAATGAAATATTCAAGGAAGAACAAAAAGTCACATTCAAGAAGATGATAAGGTTTCCTTGGTTCACATGTTTCCAAAAAAGCATATTTTATGTACAGTTTTGGTAGTCCTTAATTTTAAAAGATGTACATTTTGCCTAATGTATTATTGTAAATGTGTGTTATTACACATGCATATATTATACCTATGCAAATAAATTCAACATGTACTGTGATTTATGTGGTGAATATATTGTGTACCCCAATAAAGCTTACCTGGGAATCAGGACAGAGCCAGCCACTAAATTAGAAATAGATGTCAGGCAGTCATGGCACACACCTTAATCCCAGTCCTGTCAGGTGTTTCAATTGTGGTAAACAAGGTCGCCTAAAAAGGGACTGTAAACAAGGCATTCCTAGGAACAATGTTTTTTTCAAGAAACAATGGCAACAGAACGCCTCTCCTTTCCAGATTATGCAGAAGATGTGGTAAAGGCAAATATTGGACTAATGAGTGTAGATCAACAAGGGACAAACAAGGTAATCCTTTGCCTTTGCTGATGGGAAACTCCCTGAGAGGCCTCTCACAGGCCCCATGACAACTTCAGTTCAGGTTTTTCCTGCCATCCTAGAAGAAACTCCTTCTCTGAGCAATTAAAAAAACTAATGCCTATTGTAAAAAAAAACATACTGCTCTGGATGGTAGAACGGCTTTAGAAAATAAAACAAAGGTTTAAGGAGAGAGCATAAACCAAAATTGACAAAGATTAGATTTGGAAACTCTCCAAAGTTAGAGTTGAGGAAGGTTTTGTTTTTGTCTTTCAGGAGAATGAAGGCTAAGATTCATGTTACAGATACAGATAATGATACCTGGGTTCTTTTTGGCCAAGTCCAAGAATGTCAATTTTATGTGCATGTATTATCTGCATATAATTGTGTGTTACATGTCATTGTGTATATGTATGTTTATGGGTGCATGTTCTTGTGTGTGCAGAGGTCAGACAATGGTGGCAGGCATCTTTCTTCTATTTATTGCTCTTTACCTACTTGTTAGAACTAGGGTATTTTATTACTGGACCTGGAACCTAAATTTCCACTAGAATTGCTAACCAGCAAGCCTCTGAAACCCTCCTCTGTGCCCTGATCGGTTCTGAGATAACAAGTGTGCAATGCAATGCCCAGCTTGTTATGTGGATGCTCTGAATCTAAGCTTGAGTCTTTCTGTTTTCACATATAACCGAAACAAACCTTCTAACAATGGGTGCTCAGTAAGTAAAAGTGTTTATACTCCATGTCACTCCATAATTATGAAAACACTTAATTGATACCATATCATATTTCTAAAGAATATATAAAAGATAATTTTAATCAGGAAAGACTTGACAACCACAAGGACAGTTCATCTTTTCTAGGCCAAATTTAATCTCCAAATCATTTGGCAAATTTAAGATTCCTAAAATATAACGAAGGACAGTGACATAAACGTGATCCTTATTTTAAGGACAAGAGAGTATGTGCTGCTATAAACAATGTAACCACACCTCTAGACTCTCCATATCCTAATCCCAAGAATCTATGATGTTATCATCTTATATACTGAATAGAGTTTTGCTTGCTCTAATTTTGGTGTAATTTACCCAGGAATTCAGAAATTAAGCATGATTTCGTATCCCTGGAAAATTTTGACAGAAACTGTAAACAATTTTGAATTTTACTAGGGGTCTTAGCCTACTGGTGATATACCTACAAATATAATTTTGGACCCTGATATCATCTTCTCCCACTTTTTCTCTTTTTGCTATGAGATGAATGCCTGTGCCATCCAATATCACCATGATGTTGCCTAACCACAAACCCAAAGAAAGAGAAACAATGAATCATGGATTGAAAACAAAAAACTCAAAACTAGGAGTGTTTTTTCTCCTTTTAATTTATGTATCTTAAGTATGTGTTACTGTTGTAGAATAAAACCAGCAAGTAGTTATGCTTATCAGGAGGCTATGGAGATGATCCCAAACTATATCAGCAGGACACATGAATTCTAAAAGAAGAGAATTACCTTAACTATGATTCAAAAAAAATCATAAAAGGAAGTCAGAAAAATATGTCTTATAAATGTAAATAGTAACTATGGACTGGGCAAAAAAGCAATGCCAAGGAATTATATTCCATTCTAGAACAGACAGCAGCATAAATGTACTCTCACTTTGATTTTAGTGCAATAAGATCTATTTGGATATCTGATTCATTGTGCTAGGTTGATAATTTTTATGTAATTTGCTAAAGGAACAAATTTGGAAGTGTAGAAAATAGATGTTATAAACACAGCCTCAGAACATCCACTAATGAAGGCAGAATACTCCATATCATTAACAAAAGCCACATGATCCCATTATTTCCATGCAGAAATAGAACAGATTTTACACTATTACCTCAGTGATACATCTGCACTTACATCTTATATCACACTGTGTTTCACAAAGTCCAAAATTTGTTCATTGTCTCTTTCCATTCAACCTTGTCCACCAACATAATGCTTGCAGAGTAAGGAGGAAAAGCACTGGATTTTTTTCCCAACACATGTGTCAAAAATGTTATTTAAGGAAAAAGTCATTATATATCAACTAAGTTATTTTTTATAAATGTAGAGACATGGAGTAAAAGTGCTTGCTTATTGGTACTTCAAAGGGAGAGGATCAAAGCTGAGGACTTTGAAGACATACAATAAAATATTTGTTGTTGAAAACTATTTCCTAATATTGAAAATCTATTATGTTTAAATTCAGTCCAGCATGGAAATATTATGAACACTATTCTTGAGGATATGTGAAAAAAAAATTAGTCACTCATATGGAGAAACAATGAATAACAAAAGTAAGGATATCACCAAAGTCAAAGTTGGTGAAACACTGGGTTTTATCTGGGTTCCCTGCAGGATTACATACCTACAGGAACTTGGCTGGCTAGTCTAAGCTCTTCCTGGAAGCTCCATTGGCCTTTGTGTATTTTAGACTGCTAAGTTCCTCTGACACTCTTCTACACAGGTCAGCTTGACAGAGTCTCCTAAGTGGGTTGTCTTGTCTGAGACTATCTTTCAGCATTCCTTACTGCTATTGTAACTTTAGGGGGAAGGTGGATGAGTTGACCGTATTTGGTTGTTTTTATGGGCTTTTTGAAGCCTTTGAATTGTTTATTTCCTAAACTTGATGAGAACTTCCCTGCATGATGGAATGTTTCACCTCTATTTAAAAATCCTGCATCTTAACAAATTTCCATACAAAATGAAAATTTCCAGTCTCTGAAGCAGTTGTTACACATCAAAGACAGATAGACAGACAGAGAAAAAGAGAGAGAGACAGAGACAGAGACAGAAAGAGAGAGAAATCTTAAATATTCTAATTTTCAGAGTCAAAGTCTTTGAAATTATGACCTTATAACATGGGAAGTCCCACAAAGTCAAAACTGAGGCAAATTGCAGAGTTACTGGAAAATATCAGATGGAACACTTATACAATAGAAACCAGAAAGCTTTGCTCAAGTCAACTTTATATGAGCAAAAAAAAAATCCTTATTACTACTATTATTATTAATCTGGGATGCTTAAAAAGAAGTGTCTAGATATTTATAATTGGCCCTTGAATTATAAAGCACAAATTAGACTATTTTAATGGTCGTTATCAAATTTAAAGTAAATACTATTACCTTCTATCAGAATTTATAAAAAGAGCATTATTTACAGGTGATCTGTAGGTATTGATGCAAATTATATGCACAACATCCATGTCTGACACACATTCCTCCTGGAAGGTAGTTACAACATGATGACCCTACATCAGTGCTTCAATTTTCATGTTTAAAGACAATTAAAATTGTAGGTTCTTTCAACGATGGCCAAATGAGCTCACTGAATAATTATTCTGGATTTCATTTGCATCTCTTTACAGACATGGACAGCAGATTGATTAGATGTCACTGTGTGATGTCTTATATGCTTCAAATTGATGGCTTATATTTGATACTTTATCTCTGATAGTAAATGCCAGGGTCAGCACTCTAAATTCAGAAAATGGAATGCAGAAGCCATTTTAAGGACATAAAAAAAGGATAGTGGAGGTTAGCAAGAAGTTTACAACATAATTGACATTCTGGGGAAATCAGATCATTCCAGGAACGACTCCCAGAGAAATATTGAAAAACATGTTAAACTAAGCTGCCACTACGGCCACAAACTCACACAACCACCCATAACAACTGGAGTATTTTCTCATGAGGGAACCACAAATGTGAAGGGAAGAAAAGAGAAAATGAAGGTAGGTTGCCTGGACAAGCTTTCTATGACTCAAATTGGAAATATTTGAGAAAAGGTTTATATAATAACATAGGAATATAATTCAGAATATAAAATATCTGCATAAAGTTAATAATTACAACCACTCAAGGAATAAATAAGTTCATAGAAAAGGAGCTTTTCTCTTGAAAAGAAATTCAGATAATGTACTTACTTGCTATTCCTCATGCAAGATAAATTGTATTTCTCCTACTTTTGAGTATAAATTTTACTTAAAAACTAGCTTCCAACATTGAAAAAGAAAACTAGGAAGTGGTAATATTAAGTGATGGAAAAGGATATAATGTAGACAACATAACAGACAATTTGTAATCAAGGATATAAAGCTAATCATTATAATAGGTTCCACTCAGTCAGAGTTCCTATTTTTTTTATGTGTTGGATACATCCACAAAAATGTTATTGATGATTAAAATGTAAAAAGCTACAAGAAGCTACATGGCTTCACAATGTCATTGCAATTGTGTAGATTTTCATTGAGATGCATTGACCTAAGAACAGGAGAAGCATTTGTATCAGTGGCTATCTCAGTCTAGTTTAATGGTTTTATTTACAAATTTATTACAATAAAGTGATTTTTAAAAGACTGTATTCTAAATAATAAAAACATAAATACAAAGCTAACAAATACTACCTTTGCTACCCAAGTGACAAAAATTATGATTAATAGCATAAATCACAAATTTTTAAAAATTGCACACTGAATCCTGGGGCAAAACAAACAAACAAACAAAAACCTAACTAGTATTCTTGAAATGTCTTAAAATGAAAAAAAAAGTGAAGAATAAATAACATGTTGGCCAAGAAAAAAACAACAACAAAACAAACAGAAACAGAGTGATGGTTCATAAATGCAATACGGCCTTTTAAGTTGATCATGGAATAGTAAAAGAGCATTAGCAAAAACCAGATTATATCTAAGAAAAGTATGAAGTTTATTTGATAATTAGACATTAATGATAAGTCTATCCATCATTTCAGTAAATGTTCTATGGTCATGTATATTAACTTACAACATTATAGGTTGAAATTAAAGGATACTTTTATGAGTTAGAGGGGAAATCTTTATCTCTTTCAGTATTTTTAAAACTGTAAACTTACTAAAACTTACTTTGATAAAAGAAGAGAGCCTACGGTGGACATGGTGGTGCATACTTCTACAGTGAGAACTTGGGAAATGGAAGCAGGAGGAGTAAAATTTGATATCTGCCTGTGCTACATAGAGAGTTTTATGTCATTTTTTTTTTTTTTGCCACATAGTGAGATTCTATCTTCAAAGAAAGAAAGAAAGTGAGGCGTATACTTACTATTTCTGCATCACTGGGATCAAATACTTGATGGAAATAATTCAGGGGAAGGAATGTTTATTTGGACTCACAATTTTTTGTTTGTTTGTTTGTTTATTCGAGACAGGGTTTCTCTGTGTTGCTTTGCGCTTTTCCTAGAACTCACTCTATAGCCCAGGCTGGCCTCGAACTCACAGAGATCCACCTACCTCTGCCTCCTGAGTGCTGGGAGTAAAGGCGTGTGCCACCACCACACGGCTGGACTCACAATTTTAAAATATTACAAGCCATCATGATGGGAAAGGCAGTATAGCATTCATGGAAGTGGCAACATGTGGTAGAGATACTTCATTCCAAAGTGGAACAAGAGTCAAGAATGTAGTTCAGAGCTAGAACAAAAAAAAAAAAAAAAATGTAATCTGCTTTGACAAATGAGGCTCCAGCTCCTGAGGTAATCACAACTTGAGAACTACATGAGCCTATGTGTTGACATTTTAGATTCAAATCACAATAAAACTTGTAAAATTTTATGTTCTGAGTACACACACACATCTGGAATCCCAACTATAAAAGCTAAATTTGTGGAGAAAAGAAACTGATGCTGATATGATCATTACTATCTTCTTAGCATTTGAAATTTGAATCATAAATGGACAGGAAATTGATTAGAAGCAGCTGTTGTACTTCCAATTACTGAAGCTATTGATAGTACTAATTTTCATGCTTTTAGAATATTGAATAGTGCCATCTCACTATAAATAATTATACAATACATCCTTCTCATCCATCTGTGATTCCTTAAGAATTCTAAAGTTTTTTCATATTATAAAAATGTTAAATCGTACTCTGTATTAGACAAAAGAGGATGTGTTTTTTTTTCTCTTTTCTATGTCTATATATGTGTGTACATTCTTGCTACAGAGAAAAGGGACAATTCACACAAAGGAAAAGTACATACCCATTCTTTACAAAGAAAAAATATTCCCTGAAAAATTATGAGTATTTACTGTAGCATATCTGAGCTAAATATCCATTTAAACCATAAATGTTTCTTCATTAACATATTATTAATATATATATAATTTTCTACACACATAGAATGTATTTCCTAGTATTTTCATAAAGTAAAATAACTGTTACATTGTAAAGTACAGTTACCCTAATGTTAATGTTTGTGTTATTGTAATTTAGAAAAAAGCATAGAAGAATTCCATATAATTACATTAAATTAATTTTCAAAACAAAATTTTGAAAGGGGAAGATTATGAATACACAAATAGTTTTATCTCCCGAGAGAACAAAATCAGAGGTAACATCTGAAATTTGAAGCTTTTTAAATAATTCATCAACACATTTTTAAATAATTGAATTTGCAGTTTTATTGATAAAAGTTTATGTAAATCACATTTTTTTTTTCATACAGAATGGGACAAGGAGTCCAAATTACTTTTTTTAGTTGGTGATTTATTGTTATTGTCAAGATTGGCAACTTTGATACTTTGTGTGTTTCACACTTTTCTACAGCATTCCTTAGCATCTCTACATGAATGATAAATACTTTATGACTTTACAGTTATCATGCTGCAAAATGACCATGGGAAGAGGGAGGTGTTCAAGGTTTCAGAAACTTAAGCCAATACCAGTGCCACCCTCTCCTGCTGCTCCCTCAGATTCAGATGTAATCTCAGCTACATCTCCAGCGCCTTGTCTGCCTGCTTGTCACCGTGTTTCCCGCCACGATGATAATAGATTAATACTCTGAATCTATACCAGTTCCAGTGAAATGTTTTCCTTTATAAGAGTTGCTGTGCTCATGGTATCTTTTCACAGCAATGAGACATTAAGATGGTGGTGGTGATGGCACATCATACGTTCAATCCTAGCACTTGGGAGGCAGAGGCAGGAGGATCTCTGTGAGTTCAAGGCCAGGCTGGGCTACAGAGTGAGGTCCAGGAAAGGTGCCAAAAGATAGCATGACTTTAACACAAGATACTCCTCTGACTTCCATCATCCTATTTTTCCCATACATTTTATAAAATTCACTCTTTAAACTTTTGATTATTTTTAAAAATTCACAGTCATTTCCAAATACATAAGCAGAAACTTATTTTATCAGCTCAAATGAATTTAAAACTTAATTGTATTCAATTATTTTATATTTTTATGATATGCTTCACCTATTTTATTGCTCAGAGAAAGTGTGGTGTTATTAATCATTGAACTGCTGTGGGACGGTCTGTATGTCAAATTGCTCTGATTGGTCAATAAATAAAACACTGATTGGCCAGTGGCCAGGCAGGAAGTAGGTGGGACAAGGAGAGAGGAGAATTGTGGGGAGCAGAAGGCTGAGGCAGAGAGACACTGCAGCCGCCGCCATGACCAGCAGCATGTGAAGACGCCGGTAAGCCACCAGCCACGTGGCAAGGTATAGATTTATGGAAATGGTTAATTTAAGATAAAAGAGCAGTTAGCAAGAGGCCTGCCACGGCCATACAGTTTGTAAGCAATATAAGTCTCTGTGTTTACTTGGTTGGGTCTGAGCGGCTGTGGGACTGGCGGGTGACAGAGATTTGTCCTGACTGTGGGCAAGGCAGGAAAACTCTAGCTACAATTGAACCATGTTCAACGGAAAGTATTGTGAAATTTTTCCTGAAATAAATATTAAGTTAAGCATGACATTCTAATATAAATACTGAAAAAGTCCAGTAACATAAGTGTCCATGAACGTTAAGTGTGGGGCTGGAATGCACAGTGCCCTGCACTTTATTCTGCCACACATAGGTTATCAAGGAATGAGCAGGCTGGGGATGGAGATGCACACACAGATTCTGGTTGAGGGGGACGAGTCCTGAGTGACAGGAAAGATGAAGGATACATTTCTAGTATTTTTACATTAGTGTGTAGTCAATAGATGGTTCAATCGCATATGTGTAAAATAAACATTGTTCAAAGAATAAATAAATAAATATTAAGTATATGTCTTTACATTTACATGCAATGTTCCAAGTGTATTAATATACCTTTAGTAATGTATTTATAGTAGGGAAACATGGTTCCTGTGGCTTGATACTTGAGATTACTGTCTCTGTGGAAAGAGTAGGGCATGTTCAATCATTAAAGCAGACAGAGCTAAAACTTCCTTTTAAATGACAAAGGATAGTTCTTTTTATTTTATATCTTTCCAGAAAAATAATTGAAAAATATTTCATGAAATTATAATTGGATCCTCTGATAAGCATCTATAAACTGTACCATAGATGTGGCATTTTGCAGAATGAAAATAATTATCACTTATTTAACACTATTATGTTATAGATATAATTTTTCCTTTTTTCTTTTACAAGCATATGGGGAAGGCAATTTATGCTCACTAATTATACATAAAATTGATGCTTCAAAAAGTATAGAATTGATGATTTTTCAGGTAAAGTTACAGATTAGAGACCATGTCAGCATAATTTGGTGAAAGACAATAGTCATAAGAAAAAGAAAAAATATCCCTAAGGTCCCATTTATAAGAATAAAATGGGAATAAGAATGAAATTATGCAAATTGAGGTTTTCCACATGGAAGCAACCAAGATCAGCTTCAGACCCTGGTTAGGGTGTGTAGAAGGGGTTTTCTCTTTCAGACATAGACACATGAGAATAGAATACAGATGGGAGACTAGCTGGAAAGTAGAGATGTAACCAGAGCCTAGAATCATTGTGCATGGACAAAAGGCTAGAGTAGAACATTCTTTGAAGATGTAGGAAAACATGTCTGGGATGTAGAGAATTAACAAGTGGTTAAACAGATACTCTGCAGAGGTATGGTTGGATCAGAGCTGGCTAAGAAGATGAAACATTTATGTCATATGGGAGTCTGAAGCTAAGATTCTTTATGAGTACTCTGAAGTTTATAGTCTAAAAAGGCACTACCAATCCTAAGACATAGAAAGCTAAACATAGATACAGAAAGTGTGAATCTGAAGTTAGAACAGTCTCCTTATGAGTGTGAGCAGTAAGAGCTCTCTCAATTACAATGATAAAATACAGCTGTGTAGATCTTCTGTAGTATCTCAGGACCTCAGTGAAAGTAAACCATGCACATGGAAAGAATGATGCAGAAAACAAAAAAGATAAAGTTGTAAATGGAGGTGGAGGATATTCAGACTGGAAAATTCTAGGAGAAAATGAAATTCTACCAAATAAATCTCTCTTAACAAGAAGAACATGCTGCCATAAGCCTTCCTCTCAGTAGCAGAAATTGATTAAAAAAAAAAAAAACTATTAAACAGTAGGGTGTAACTATGTCATCCCAACTAGGAAGAAATAGAGCTTGAGATAATAATACTTTTCATTTTTCTTTATCTAATATTTTTATATTCTGAAATTACAATAAATATACCAAATAAGGGGCTTAGGATCTGAAAATAGAATTTTCTTTCTTTCTTTCTTTCTTTCTTTCTTTCTTTCTTTCTTTCTTTCTTTCTTTCTTTCTTTCTTTCTTCCTTCCTTCCTTCCTTCCTTCCTTCCTTCCCTCCCCCTCCTCCTCCTCCTTTTTCTTCTTCTTCTTCTTCTTCTTCTTCTTCTTCTTCTTCTTCTTCTTCTTCTTCTTCTTCTTCTTCTTCTTCTTCTTCTTCTTCTTCTTTTGAGACCAGGTTTCTCTGTTTAGTTTAGGTGCCTGTTCTGGATCTCACTCTGTAGACCAAGCTGGCCTTGAACTCACAGAGATCTTCCTGCCTCTGTTCCTGAATGCTGGGATTAAAGGCTTGGGCCACCAGCACCCGACCAAAAATAGAGTTCTTAAGAGAAAAAAAAATATTCATGAAACATCTCAAAAGCTGTTCAGACACACTGACAAGGAGAGAAATGCAAATCAAAACAAATCTGAGATTTCATCTTATCTTAGTTAGAATGATCAATGCCAACAACGAACCTACAAGTGCTGGGAAGGGTGTGGGGGAAAGAGAATACTCATTTACTGTTGGTCAGATTGTGAACTAGTAGAGCCATACTGGAAATTGGTATGGAGGCCTCTAAAAAGCAAAAATTAAATCTAACATATGACCAAGCTCTACTATTCCCTGGAAAATCCCTGGAAAATGTTTCTGGCTAATATATTTGTAGAATCAATATTGTCAAAATGGCTATATAAATAATAGTGGTCTCCATATTTAATGTAATTCCCATTCATATTCTAAGAATGTTGTTTACAAAAATAAATAAAATTGTCATAACATTTTTAGGGAAAAGCAAACAGTCTGCAATATACAAAGCTATCTAACTAGAAATAATAACATTCAAAGAATCACAATATCTTATCTGACTTCAAATTATACTATAGAATATAGTAATAAAAACAGCATGACCATGCCGGGCGGTGGTGGTGCAAGCCTTTAATCCCAGCACTCGGGAGGCAGAGCCAGGTGCATCTCTGTGAGTTCGAGGCCAGCCTGGGCTACCAAGTGAGCTCCAGGAAAGGCGCAAAGCTATGCAGAGAAACCCTGTCTCGAAAAACCAAAAATAATAATAATAATAATAATAATAATAATAATAATAATAATAAAAACAAAAAAATAAAAACAGCATGACCAAAAAAAAAAATCAGACATGCAGACCACTGGAATATAATACAGATTATAATAAAAGAGGGAAATCTATCCAGATGTAGTAAACTTATTTTTAACAGAAATGAACCAAAACGGGGTTTTAATCAGTTCTATTAAAATTTCATTTACATATGCATAAAAGTGACATTAGACTCATGTCTCTCTCCTTTTACAAAAATTAAACTTTGAAGAAAAAATTTCTTGATGCAAGACATGAAATTTTAGAACTAATAAAGGAAAATAGTTCAAAATATAAGCAAAAGAGAGAACTTGGAAATATATTAAGTAGTTCAGAAAATTACCACAAATGACAAACAAAATTATGTTAAACTTAAAAGTTTCTACTTAGCCAACAAAACAAGAGCATGAAAAAAATCTTTGTCTCCTTAAGTTAGATAATGAGTTAATAACTATAATATATGAAGGACTACAAATATTAAGCAGCAGATAAACCTCTACATTTTCCAATTAGTAAAAAGGAAAGTTAACCAAACAGGAATTTTTCAAAAGAAGAAAAATGTGATAAATAAATATTTGAAAAAGTGTAAAATATCATAAGTATTCAGGAAAATTCAAATTAGAACTACTTTGTGGTTCTGTCACAACCTAGTAGAATGAGTAACATCAAAAACATAAACAGCAACAAGTTCTGGTGATGGCACAAGGGAAGGGGAATTCCTGACTCACTGAAGGATAAGCTTGTTCTTCCACTACAGCAATAAATATGGACATTTCTTAGAAAGCTGAAAATAATGCTACTCTATGAGCCAGCTTTACAACTTTTTTTTTTTTTTTTTTTTTGGTTTTGCGAGACAGGGTTTCTCTGTGTAGCTTTGGGCCTTTCCTGGAGCTCACTTGGTAGCCCAGGCTGGCCTCGAACTCACAAAGATCCGCCTGGCTCTGCCTCCCGAGTGCTGGGATTAAAGGCGTGCACCACCACCGCCCGGCTAGCTTTACAACTTTTGGACAATATACCTGAAAACTATGGAGATATAGTTACACTTTCATGTTGGCTTTAGTGTTCTTCACAACAAATAAATGGAACTAACTTGATAACCATTACCAAAGAATATACAAAGAAAATGTGCAACACACCTTCAGAAAAACGTTGTTCTTTTGTAAAGAAAAGTAAAATCATTACATTTGTTGGAAAATGAATTAAATGGGAATCTGACAATAGTTATGTTAAGACTACTAAATAAGATACAAATGCTGTATCTAGGTTCTACATTTTAATTTTATGTGTATATTTCTATAGGTATGGGTGTGGATATATATTATGGGATAAAATGAAGGTGGACCATGAGAGTAAAAGAAGAGGCCTATAAATGGAAGCAAAATTGTAATGAGATTTTCTTAGTTAGGGTTACTAGTATCATAATGAAACACCTTGACAAAAAGCAATTTGGGAAAGAAAGGGTTTATTTCACTCACAGTTCCATGTTATAGTTAATCACATAAGACAGGGAGGGCAGGAACTCAAGCAGGAAGGAACACTGTGACAGGAGCTGATGCAGAGGCCTCGGAGAATTGCAGCTTTACTGGCTTGCTCCCAGTGCCTTGCTCAGCCTGCTTTATTATAAAACCGAGCAACACTAGGCCAGGGAAAGCACCACTCACAATGATGTGGGCTATTCCCAAAGAATAACATGCCCTGCAGCTGAATCTTATCCTGGAAGGTGTTGTTGTTGTTGTTGTTGTTGTTTATTTTTGAATTGAAGTTCCTTCATTTCAGGCGACTTCAGCTTGTGTCAAGTTGATATTAAATGATCCAGAACATGTGACATTCATACAAAAGGGTAAGTGTTAAGGGAGGGAGGGCAAGGGGCCACCAAAAGCATACAGTGTGGTGGTATTGTGTTCCCCAAAATATTGTGAACCCTAATAAACTTATCTGGGGTCAGAGACAGAACAGCCACAATATTAAACATAAAGGATAGGCATTGGTAGCACACAGCTTTATTTCTAGCATTCCAGAAGGAGAAATCCATCTGGGATCTCTGTGAGTTCAAGGCCACATGGGAATGAGCCAGGCGTGGTGACACATGCCTTTAATCCCAGGGAGTGAACCTTTTTTCCCAGGGAGTGGTGGTGGAAAGCAGAAAGGTTTATAAGGCGTGAGGACCAGAAACTAGAAGCATTTGGCTGGTTAAGCATTTGGCTGGTTAAGCTTTTAGGTTTTGAGCAGCACAGTTCAGCTGAGAGCCATTAGGATATGAGGACACCGAGGCTTCCAGTCTGAGGAAACAAAACCAGCTGAGAAGTTGGCCAGGTGAGGTAGCTGTGGCTTGTTCTGTCTCTCTGCACATCCAGCATTTCACCCCAATAACTGGCCCCAGGTTTGATTTTATTAATAAGACTCTCTAAGAATCATGCTACAATACAGATGCTCTGGAAGAGGGCAAGAAGAAATATCTTGTATATAAAAATATATATGATAATACCAGCCAGGTGGTGGTGGCACACGCCTTTAATCCCAGCACTTGGGAGGCAGAGCCAGGAGGATCTCTGTGAGTTTGAGGCCAGCCTGGTCTACAGAGCGAGATCCAGGACAGGCATCAAAATTACACAGGGAATCCACGACTCAAAAAAACAAACAAACAAAAAAGAGAATGCCATACCAAAGCAATTACTTTGTACAATAAATTTTAAAATCCCAATAGCAAGGAAAAAAGGAATGGAAGGATGATGGAGAGAAGGAAGAGACAGCAATAGGTCACTTGCCAGACTTATCACTGATGGTATCATAAGCTACTTGAAATGGTATTAGCACAATAATATACTGATTGAAAGACTTATCATTAGCTAGAATCTTGATTTCCAAGAAGCCAAGTGACCTTCTCAGTCTGTGTTCCCTACTGAAGTCTCTATGAAGTAGTTGATAAAATTGGCTCCAATTGAAGTCTTGGTTGGGGCCAGCATTTCAAACTCATGTTTCAATTCTGTTATTGAGCTGGACGTGGTGCCACATTTCTGTTGTCCCAGCTACTCGAGAGCCTGAGCGAAAACTACCATTTGAGCTCTACTAGTTAAAGACAAATTTGAACAACAAAACAAGGATTTATTAAAAAAAAAAAAAACTAAAATAGCATAAAATTGCCCTTCTCAGACTAGTCTATTATATTCATGCTGTTCTGTTCTAACAGACTTAGGCTTTCTACCTCCTTGGTTTTTTTTGTTGTTGTTTGTTTGTTTTTTTATCCAAAATCTAAAATACATTTTACTTTTAAAATATTTTAAAGTTCAGGTCATTTTTTAAATTAACTTTAAAAAATTAAGCACACATATTCAAAGTGCTATGAATATATTAATTCCCTCTTACTATCTCTCAGGTCCACTGATCCAACAGGTCCTCACTTATTCTCTACTTGTTCTCCTCATATTTATTTATTTACTTAATTTTTTAGTACTCAGATAAGATTGATTGGGACTTCTGTACACAATAAGGAAAATAGCACACATCAAAAGAATCCCAGAACATAGATTATGTAGAAAAAAAAAAGCAGGTCCACACAGGAATGCAGTCAGAGGTGGCACACAACCTTATTATACATACATACAATCTTATTATACATACAATCTTATTATATCTGCATACAGCTTGCTATTTCCTTGCTCTCAGCACCACGGTTTGCCTAATCATCTTTCTGGTCATGCACACTAGGTTTTTGTGCACATTATTGCAGTTCCACATTGTTCATATGTGTCAAGCTCAAACATAGATACAGTGGGAGCATTTACCACAAAGGGGAAAGTAAACCACTTTTTTTTATGGCGTGTAACTCAGTTTCTCCTAGTCTCCTTTTACTACATTGCCCTATCACTTCTAGCGTTAAAATGAATCTCCCTAGAATGTAAAGCTGGGTATCAAAACCAAATGCCATTTCTTGATTTCTCTTTAAAGACAGTTTGCATCATCCATGCCATTAATGCTCCTCAGCCATTCTTTGAAAGGAGTCACTGAAATGGAGACAAATGTTTTGTTAGAAGGAGAAAAATTTCAGATATCTGTGAGAGAAACATTCTATTATAATTGAAATGCTCAGATTCCCGTGACACAGATTGAATTCAATGGGTAGCTCTTTACATCATTAAACTGTGCAAGACACAATCAGGCTTGGATGAAGAAGTTAAAATGATACATTTGAAAGGGAGTTTAACCAGGCATAATATAATGTAAGTTTGATTTATTACAAAGTACTGAAATATTTATGTGTTTCTATCTGCTGTCAAAGAGCTGGCTGCAAGTGAATATTATTTAGACATACAATCATTTGACATTAGGCCACTAAATTATTCTGCAATCATAGAACATTGAAGTCCTTTATTATGAGTAGAAGCTGGTACATTTTGTCGTTTCTAAGCTCCTATAAATATCAGTTTGAACTGGGTCACCAGGGATTTCATAGATGTGATGCACAGAAAGAATGAAGATGTTTAGGATGTCACTTCCTTGAAGACAGCCTAATGACTAGTACATTCAAATGCATTGACTGATAACACTTCATTAAAACATGATAAGAGTTTGGTTATCTATGCCTTTTATCCAAGATATTCAGGAGTCTGATGGTGGAAAGTATGAAGTATAGCACAGATTGTGCAGTGCACCCTTTCAAACCGTCAATAAAATTAAAGATCAAAAAAGCAAAGAATAAAGGAGGGCTACTGATTTTTTTTGAGTTAATTTTTTATCCTTTCACATTACTGAAAGTGTCTATCAGCTGTAGGTGTTCTTTGGTAGAATTTTTGGGGTCACTTATACATAATATCATATCATCTGCAAATAGCCAATGTTTGACTTCTTCCCTTCCAATTTGTATCCCCTTGATCTTTTCTTGTCTTACTGCTCTAGGTAGAATTTTGAGTACTATATTAAATAGATACAGAGAGAGTGGATAGCCTTGTCTTGTTCCTGATTTTAGTGGAATTGTTTTGACTTTCTCTTCATTTAGTTTGATGCTGGCTGTTGGCTCACTGTATGTTGCCTTTATTATGTTTAGGTATGTCCCTCATATCCCGGATCTATCCAAGAACTTTATCATGAAGGGGTGTTGAACTTTGTCAAAGGTTTTATGGCATCTAATGAGTTAATCATGTATTTTTTCTTTCAGTTTGTTTATATGATGGATTATATTGAAAGATATTTGCATATTCATCCCTGCATCACTGAGATAAAATCTACTTGATCACAGTGGATGATAGTTTTTTGAAGTGTTCTTGGATTGTGATTGCCAGTATTTTATTGAGTATTTTTACATCAATGTTCATAAGGGAGATTGGTCCGTAATTCCCTTTTCTAATTGCCTCTTTGTGTGGTTTGTGTATCAGGGTAACTGTAGCCTCATAAAAAGAGTTTAGGAATGTTCCTTCTGTTTCTGTTGTGTGGAACAATTTGAGAAAGATTGATATTAGCTTTTCTTTGAATTTTTGGTAGAATTCTGTGCTGAAACCTTCTGACCCTGGGCTTTTTTTTCATTGGGAGATGTTTGATGACAACTTCTATTTCCTTAGGGGTTTTAAGTCTATTTAAATTGTTCAACTGATCTCGATTTAATTTCGGTATGTAGTATCTATCCAGAAAATTGTCCATTTCTTTTACATTTTCCAATTTTGTGGGGTACAGATTTTCATTATGACCTAATGATTCTCTGGATTTCCTCAGTGTCTGTTGTTCTATCTCCCTTTTCATCCCTCCTATATGCAAATTGCAAATGGGCTGAAAAAGAAATCAGAGAAAAGTCACCTTTTACAATAGGCACAAATAACATGAAATATCTTGGGGTAACTCCAAACAATTGAAAGACCTCTACGACAAGAACATTAAGTCTTTAAAGAAAGAAATTGAAGAAGATATCAGAAAATGGAAAGATCGTCCATGCTCTTGAATATGTAAGATCAACACAGGAAAAATGGCAATCTTACCAAAAGTAATCTACAGATTCAGTGAAATCCCCATCAAAATCTCAACACAATTCTTCACAGACTTGAAAGAACAATACTCAACTTCCTATGGAAAAACAAAACAAAACAACAACAACAAAAAATATTATATCAAAAAAAAAAAACCTGTACAATAAAGGAACTTCAGGAGGCATTGTCATTCCTGACTTCAAGCTCTGTTACACAGCTATAGTAAGAAAAACAGCTTTGCACTGGCATAAAAATAAGCACATGGATCAATGGAATCAAACTGAAGATCCTGATATTAATACATATACCTATGAACACCTGACTTTTGACAAAGAGGCCAAAATTGTACAATGGAAAAAAGAAAGCATCTTCAACAAATGGTGCTGGCATAACTAGATGTGAACATGTAGAAGAATGCAAATAGATCCATATGTATCTCTATGCATAAAACTCAAGTCCAAATGAATCAAAGACCTCAACATAAATCTAGTTATACTGACCCTGATAGAAGTCAACATGGGAAATAGCCTCAAACACATTGGCACAAGAGATCACTTCCTAAATATAACACCAGTAGCATAGACACTAAGAGCAATGATTATTAAATGGGACCTCCTGAAACTGAGAAGCTTCAGTGAGGTAAAGGAGACGGTCAATAAGATAAAATGACAGACTACAGAATGGGAAAAGATCTTCATCAACCCCACATAACACAGAGGGCTGATCTCAAAAAATATATAAAGAACTCAAGAAACTAAATATGAAAATACAAAATAATCCAATTAAAAATTGGTTGGGACCTCAACAGAGAATTATCAACAGAAGAATCTCAAATGGCCAAAAGACATTTAAGGAATTGTTCAACATCCTTAGTCATCAGGGAAATGCAAATCAAAATGGCTCTGAGATACCTTCTTACACCTGTCAGAATGGCTAAGATTAAAAAAAAAATTGATAACATCTTAAATTAAAGAGGATGTGGAGTAGGGAGAACATTCCTCTATGATAGTGGAAGTGCAACCTTGTACAGCCATTCTGGAAATCAGTATGGTGATTTCTCAGAAAACAGGGAATCAATCTACTTCAGGATCCAGCAATAACACTCTTGGGCTCACCATCCCACAAGGACACTTGCTCAACTGTAATCACAGCAGCATTATTCATAATAGCCAGAATCTATAAACCACCTTGATGTCTTTAAACTGAAAATGAATAAAGATAATGTGATACATTTACACAATGGAGTATTACTCAGTGGTAAAATAACAAAGAATTCTGAATTTTGTAGGCATATGTATGGAACAACAACAAAAAAAATTATTCTGACTGAGGTAATCCAGACCCAAAAATACAAACACAGGATGTAATCACTCATAAGTGGATGTTAGACACAAAGCAAAAACAGGCTACAATCCACAACTCCAGATAAGCTAGGTAAAAAAGGAAGAGCCTAAGAGGAACAAGTATGAATTGCCCCAGGAAAGGACAATAATTAAGATCTGCTGGGTAAGCTGGTAGGGGTCATTGAAGGGAATGGATGGGAGATTGGATCAGGAGGGAATAAGATGGCCAAATGGAGGAAAAGAAGGGAAGAGCAATGAAAGAGGTATCTTTGCAGAGGGAACCTTTAGGGGTTAGGGAGAAACCTGGTGCTAGGAATTCTCCAGGAACCCACAAGAATGACCTGAGCTAAGTAATAATGGAAACGGTGCCTGAACTAGCATTCTCCTGTAAGTAGATTGGTTACTACTCTAATTGACATCATAGAACCTACATCCAGTAGCTGATGGAAGCAGATGCAGAGACCCACGGTCAAGCACTGGCCAAGCTCCTGGATTGCAGTTGAAGAGGGGGAGGAGGGATTATAGGAGCAATTGGGGTCAGGATCATGATGGAGAAAACTACAGAGACAGCTGACCCTATCTAGTAGAAGCTCGGGGACTCAGGAATAACAGCTGGGGAACCTGTGTGGACCAAACTATGCCCTCTGAATGTGGGTGACAGTTGTGTGGCTCGATCTGTTTGTGGGAACCCTAGCAGTGAGACCAAGACTTATCCCAGTTACATGAATTGGCTTTTTAGAGCCCATTTCCTATGGTGGGATATCTTGTCTAGCCTTGATGGGGGCGGGGGGGCTTGGTCCTGCCCCAACGTGGTATACCAGCCTGTGTTGATTCCCCAAGGGAGGACATAACCTTCTGAGGAGTGGATGGGAAGTAGGATGGAGGGAGGTGTGTGTGTGTGTGGGAGCAGGAGAAGGGGAAGGAGGGGGAACTGAGGTTAGTATGTAAAATGAAAAAAAAATTAAAAAAAGGAAATGTGGCAAATACCAGGCCAAGATGATCAGTTCTAAGATTTTTTTTTTAAGAAAAAATTTAAATCTTCAAAAATTGTATAATTGTATAATTTCACCTTGTTGAATCAACAGCAGAACAGCGGTGGTGCACGTCTTTAATCCTAGCACTTGGGAGGCAGAGCCAGGAGGATCTGTGAGTTCAAGGCCAGCCTGGTCTACCGGCACCAAAACTACACAGAGAAACCCTGTCTCGAAAAACAAAATAACAAAAATAAACAAACAAACAAAAAAGAATTGAATGAATAAAGATGACAGCATAACTGTTTTATTACCTTGAAATAGACTGATATAACTATAATTACGACTATGTTTAAATACTAGTCATGGAGAAAATGCTTAAATATCTTAAATTATGTGTTATATTATAGGAACATTCATGTTTCCATTTGTTGTGCTCAAACCAACTAACCACATCTTCAATTTTCTAAAATACATTCATTTTAAAGCATTTCCAAAAATATTTAATAACAAACAACTAAATAAATGCTGCAGATGCCAGTTTTCAGACATTACTATATCATTTTCTTTGAAGATGTTAAAATAATGTTCTCCTATATTCTTAATGACAAAAAATCCCGAGTAAATATGTATTTTCAGACCCTAGTGCTTTGAAAGTAAAAGCTCCACTTGGCTGACAATAACCTACATATGATGAGAAGCTGACTAAAGTTCTTAAAGTATAGGTCCTCTTTTGACAAATATGTCAAGATCAACACATTATATAAGACTATTCATCAAAGAACACCAATAATTTCATTAGACTTTAACAAAAGGAAGCATTTTCTATTACAAAATGTTAAGTGAATTACTATGCAAAATTATTATTGCTACAAAAAATGTTCTAAGTATCATTTTCATGCTATAAATTGTTTTTTTATTACTTGTCACTCATACGTTTCTAAAGGTTTCTCTTCCTCTTTCTATTTGACAGAGTGTTACTATATTTTCTATGAGAAGTTCCAGTTAACCTCAGTTTTAATTCTCTCTTAATTATCAAGACTAATTCTAAACATGTTACCATATGAACTTTATGTCATATTATTCAACTTTACAAACAAATAAAGTGATGCTTGTTTGAAATTATTCATTTAGTTACCATCAACAAGAACATATTAAGGGTCTCAAAATTTTAAATATATTATGAATTATTTATTTTAATTTTTGAAATTATTTAGTTATGTCATCACTCCCTTCCCTTTTACCCACTAAATACTCCAATATATAGAATTTACTTTCTTCAAAATCATAGCCCCCTTTTGTCATTAATTGTTACAAGATATTTATATATTTGTTTGTTTGTTTGTGTGTGTGTGTGTGTGTGTGTGTGTGTGTGTGTGTGTGTGTGTGTGTGTAGTGCTAAATACATAAATGCAACCTGCTCTGTAGCTAGAGTTTTCCTGCCTGGCCCACAGTGAGGACAAATCTTTGTCACCCACCAGTCCCACAGCCACTCAGACCCAACCAAGTAAACACAGAGACTTATATTGCTTACCAGCATCTTCACATTCTGCTTGTCCTGACAGCAGCTGGCAGTGACTTCTTCTGCCTTCCTGTTCTTTCTTTTCTCCTCTCTGTTAGTCCCGCCTATACTTCCTGCCTAGACACTGGCCAATCAGTATTTTATTTATTGACCAATCAGAGCAACACATTTGCCATACAGAACATCCCACATCACTGCTCAGTATGCATAAGGCTGCTCATATGAATATTTTCAGGGCTCCCCAGTTCTCCTCTGGGAAAGTTTATTACTCTGGCTTTCAGATTTTGTTATATGCCTGTACTTCTTTGTTCAGGGTTGAGGTCTCATGAGCTTTTCCCTGTGTGTCTTAACATATGTATTGTTAATGTCCTTGTTCAGCTCATGTTTAGCAAGTGAGACTTCACAGGGGAAGTTGCTGACGTTCCTAGGAAACAAATTTTCACAGCAAATTCCCTGATACTCTGATTCTTACAATCTTTCTATCCCATCTTCCATAATGGTCTCTGAGCCTTAGGTTCAGGATTTGTTCTCTAGATTTATATGTATTACAACCATGTACCCAAGAAGCCAGTGGAGATCAGAAAAGGTCATCAGATGAGGCCCTGGAACATTATTATAGGTGATTTTGTGTTGCCTTGTAGATACTAGGAACCCAACCCCAGTCTTCTGCAAGAGACATATGATACCTTAACCTGTAAGCCATCTCACTTCAACATTTACTTATTCCTGTTACAATTATAAAATACAATAACAGTTATTTTTTATCTGTATAAAACTGTCTTCATGTAGCTATAATCATGATCCAATGTTATGATTATTTGTTTCCTAAAATTTGAGTTTTCCTCTTTCACCTCTCCATTTCTTAAAGCACAAGCCTTCTCATTTATGTGTGCTTCTATTGTGCATTCATAGATAGACAGGATGTTACAGTAATAAGATAATATTTTATGGGAGGTATGAATAGAACTCTGATTAAATTCTGACTCTTCCTTTTAACAGCTCCATGATACTCAGCAGGGAACTTGACTTCTTTGATCCTTAATTTCTGCCTCTGTGAATGGAGATAATTACATGGAACCCGAAGGTTTGTTTCCAAGGTAAATAATGTGGTATAATTAAAACATTAAAGATTACATTCACAGTGAGCACCTATGAATATCAGTTCACTACCTCCTCTTTCATATTGCTGTCTAGCAATCTCTCCTAAAGTAAAGCAAGCCTTCTCCTGTTGCCACAAAATTATAGTAGTCACACTTAGGGGTTTGTAATATGCCGAGAGCCATCCCTGGTGGTGGATGGGTCCTGTATAGGGTGTAAGGAGTCGACAGGAAAAGGAAGTGAGCCAGGCCACGGTAGTCGGGAGAGTCTTGCAGCCTGACTGACTAGTAGCAGAGTGTTTATTTATACAGAATTTAGTTAGCAGGGATACATTCTTGATGTTCCAAAACATAGATCATATCATTTTTGGTTTTGGACATGTGTTTCACTTTTTTTTGCTCATCTTTTAGTCATCATTAATAAGCTATGACAGAACAGAGTTATCATTTCCAATCATTTCCCCTCAATTTTTGACATCATTAATAAACAGTTATCATTCTTACTCATTAACCCCATAACCCAATTTCTGAGAATCTTAGAGGCATATGACAGCCTGTGCTCAGGCTGGTTGTATTGGTTGCTTCAAGGACACTAGATCAAAATAAAATCTTCAATCACTCTGGGCATTTTACCATGTCTCAAGCAATGTATTAGTAATTCTTAGTGGTCAGAGTGCCCAGGAAACATCCTCAGGCTAAAGCTACTATAGTTATTATTTAAATTCTGGCAAAATACAATCAATGTTCACATTTATATCCTTATAGAATTTGTCTATATCTCTAATCCTGGCATTCTATTGTTCCTTGGTCATATGCCATTGTAGTGGCTCTACATGAGCTAACTTCTAAGAGAGGGAGGTCCTAACATCTCATACTTTCATCATTTTTCCACTCCATACTTTGCTCTTCTGTATGTCTCTATGTAGGTCAGAGCTGTATGCTATGCAATTATCTGAGTGTACAGTGGGAAGAGGCTTTCTAACCTGAACTGCAAACAATTCCTCTAGCCCACCAAATGTTGTTGACCTTTTTGAATTTACTTTGTTTTGAATATCTTGTTCTAGTGTAAGTACAGGGAAAGATGTTTCATGAATGTCTCATAACCTCATAAAGAGATCTCTGGCTTCTTGTGTCACAACCTCCAAGGCATCTCCTTCAAGTAGATAAGGATATCTCCCTCAAAGTAGAGGGGCGGGGATAGTATTTTCAGGACTTTCTTCAATAAGCTTAGAAGCAGCATTCCTGGGAGAAGGCATAAGTGATTCATAAGGAATTTTCCATCAATCCAAAATCCTCAAGTTGTACAAATATTAAAAATCTGCCAGGTAGCCGGGCGGTGGTGGCGCACGGCTTTAATCCCAGCACTCAGGAGGCAGAGCCAGGCAGATCTCTGTGAGTTCAAGGCCAGCCTGGGCTACCAAGTGAGCTCCAGGAAAGGCACAAAGCTACGCAGAGAAACCCTGTCTCGAAAAACCAAGAAAAAAAAAAAATTCCCCAGGTATGTAGCAGGTGGAGATGAAAACCAAAGGTGGCATGGCAGCCATCATGTTGCTCAGCTTTGCTGGATCTTTGTCAAGCAACTGTGCTGGCTTTATGACTTCTGCCATTCCATTCAGATATGGCTGTGCCAGTAATAATATTTACTTATGTGGCAAAAAAACTTTTTAGATACATCTTAAATGTTAGTGAATAGATTTTTTTTTTTTTTTAGTTTTCATAAATGTAGAGTCTTTGATTTGATCTAAGGTTTGACAGCTCTTGATGTGATACTTTGCAATATAACCACAATATGTGTGTCTGTGTGTGTGTCTGTGTGTGTGTGTGTGTGTGTGTGTGTGTGTGTGTGTTTGCCAGTTCTTTGGGATGCGACCTCCCAAGACAAAAATCTTCAAGTCTAGGTTATATTAGAGTTTGAGCAGTCTTTATACACCAATTATTCTTTACTGAACAGCATATCTAGATTTGATTATGGAGATATATACTCAAGCACAAACTTTTTTTTAAAAATTTCTATGTATTGTTATACACTAAACAATGATTTCAAAACTTTCAAAATAATTCAATAATTTTGACCTTGACAAGTTAAAACAAATTCAGACTTTGGAAGATACTTAATTAATACATGAAATAAAGACTTCTCCAATCTCTGAACTATTCAAGAATAACAAATTCATGTAGAGAGAGACTAAATAAATGTCTAAAATAAACAAGCAGAATCTTAGACAGAAAAAAAAATGAAAATGCATGGTAGGTTCTGTGATTGGAAGATTTTACAGGAATGTATGAGAGAAAAAAGAACTCTGATGCAAATTTGTCAAAGTAACAATTCATGATAATGTGGGTGACCTCATCACTTTACATGAAAATATTGTTAGAACTAAATTTCCTCTTTCCAATTCAAACACTTAAACCATGGCCTCTAATGTGATTTTAGTTGGAGATGAAGGAACTGAGGTTAACTGAAGTTGTAAGAGTAGGACACTGTCTAAGAGACTGCTGCTCTTGTATGAAGAATGTGAAAATTCAGGGCTCAGTATCTCTGAACATCACACAGGGAAAAAGGTGAGATGCAGCAGGAAGAAGAATGTTTGTAAGTGAGATCAGGAGTTCTCGGGTGACCAGAAATAGCCAGAAAGCTAACGAGAAAGTAAGTTTCTGTTTTAAACATACCCAGTTGTGTTTTATTATTATTATTATTACTATTATTATTATTATTATTATTATTATTATTTGAATTTTGTGTTTTAGTTTTAATCCTAACAAGACCATTACTTGGAAAATTGTAAGGAACCAAAACTGAAGTTTCAAGAATTGATTTTTTAATTTAGTGTGTGTGTGTGTGTGTGTGTGTGTGTGTGTTATATAATTTTTTAAAGATGCATTACATTTGTTCATGCTGTGAAACATTTGTTTAATGATGCAAAGATGTGTTGCATTTGTTTATGTTGCATTTGTTTTACTCTGGGAAGTTGTGTTACTTTGCCTGCCTAAATCCCTGATGGTAAAATAAAGAGCTAAATGGCAGGCAAGAGGCAGCTAGCCAGGAAAAAGGATAGGCAGGGCTGGCAGGCAAAGAGAAGAAAAAGAAGGAGGAATCAGGAGAGAAATAAGGAGGAGCAAGAGAGATAAAGGAGGAGGAAGCTAGGGGTCAGCCACCAAGTCACAAAGCCAGCCATGGAGTAAGAGTGAAAGAAAGATATACAGAAGTAAGAAAAGGAAAAAGCCCAGAGGCAAAAGGTAGACATGATAATATAAAGTTAAGAAAAGCTGACAAGAAACAAGCCAAGCTAAGGTTGGGCATTTATAGTTAAGCATAAGCCTCCATGCGTGATTTATTTGGGAGCTGGGTAGCAGGCCCCCCAAAGAACAAAAAGCCAAAGGAGTAAAAAAACAACCAACAATATCTGTGTGTGTGTGTGTGTGTGTGTGTGTGTGTGTGTGTTTCTTATCAATGATAACAAGATACATCTGTCATATAACACATGGACACTATTCCAATAAATACAAATACTATTCTTTCTTAATATGGTTTAACC
This sequence comes from Peromyscus leucopus, assembly GCF_004664715.2. Lineage (NCBI taxonomy): Eukaryota > Metazoa > Chordata > Mammalia > Rodentia > Cricetidae > Peromyscus > Peromyscus leucopus. The sequence continues at coordinate 29,902,966 of NC_051070.1, forward strand.
TTAGGAAATATATCTTTTCATGTATATATATATATATAGTTTCTACTTAACATTTTATAAATTTTATTTAATTATCACTTCAAACAAATAAAATGTTACCTTTAAGATTTCATATGTATTTAGGCAACACACTGATTACTCAAAGCTAGAAAATGTGTATAAATATTATCCCATATATTTAAATTATCATGCTGATCAACACACACAAGCATAGTATGAAAGTTGTAACTAACTGACTTAAACAGAATAAGAATCACAGTTTGCAACTATTTATTTGAAATTCAGTCCAGGTGGCAAAATGTCAATCATGCTTTAAGATACATCTAGATCAAAAGCAATCAAACTTCAAAGAGTCTCAGTTTTCATATTGACTCCCCCCTATTGCCTTTGAAATATCTAGGGCAGCATTTTGTTCAGAAAAAAAGGATTCATTAAATATTAGTTGCACCAAATTAAGAACAAATATTACATCTGCAGAAATATAACATCCTGATCAAGGCACCTAAGTGCCTGCTACTGTCCACATTGAGCAGACACCTGGATGCCTCTGAGCAATGAAAACTAACAGAAATATCCATACAGAGGTAACTGGCAACAGCCCAAAGATTTTACAGAACATGTTGTTTGAAATATCCTAGGAAGAAGTCTGTATCTTTATGTTGATAAAACTTTTGTACAAGAGGTAGTCTGAACATTTTCAAATTTCAATGAAAATATCTATCATGTATGATAAAAATTACATTTACTTAAATTTACTTTTAATAAATCCACATCTAATTACTATTAGAATAGCCAGAAAATAGTTGTCTGCTTTTCATTAAATAAATATCATATAACTGGAAATAATCACCAAAGAAAAACACAATTAATTTATCTCATTTTATTGCCTTAAATTTTCTCTCAATATCATTGCCTTGGATTAACAACTGGGGCATGTGGTCTAAAAATTTATCTTCAGATCTATTATTTGATAATCAAGCTACTACAAATTACTGAGTAACTCAGATTTGGAAGAAAGCCATTCCTGAAGCTCTTGATTATGCTCCTTCTAAGATTTGTGTTCATAAACCTTGTCCTCTCCCTGGCACATCATTCGTTCCTTTTATACTCTTTATCTTCCATTAACTATAATGCCCTAGAAAACTACAAAAATGTGGAGAATCATGCCTAGGCATAGACAAAAGAACAGATTATAGATAGTTTAATCATGTAATGTTGTAATGGTAAACTATCTACTAATGACATGTGCAGCACACTGACAATTTAATATGACTTCAGTTAAAATTCCCACATACAGCAGTGTTTTAACACTGTATTCTAGAACACTAACCACTTATTAATTGTTCTTAGATTCATTTCATCTCTCTTCTTTGCATAATGAGCTATAATGTATCTCTCAAAGGCCTACAATCCTCCTACTCTCTTTGATGAGAATAGATGAGAAAACCTGCTAATTTTGTCTGAAGTCAATTTTATTTCACCCATAGATCTTAAAGCAAAATGCTGTGATATGTAGAAGATTTTTTAGGCTATAACCAGAGTATTTTGTTAAGTAACAAAAGAAAGCTTTGAATTTAAGTATCTTGGGATGGGTTTATTTTTTTTAAATTTTGGAATCAATTTTTAAAAGGAAAATTTTAAGATTATTGAATATTGTCACTGATCTTTGCAAACAAAATTGTTTAAAATTTTACCTGGGATTAAAGGCAACATGCTTGCATGCTATGGTTCCAGAGTAAGTCATTTCTATTCAACTATATTCATATATTCATTCATTCATTACATCATTGTTGGTGTATGTGGCATCTCCCTGTTAATATTTACTTTGAATTTGAGAATAAGTTATGAAGAATTTCAAAAGTTACTTGGAAAAAGGAGACCCAGTTGCAAAAGTAATGCTTGTATACTTAAGAAATGGAAATATTAATAGGATCGGGGTATGGGGATAGATTTTGAGCTAAATGTGGAAAGAGAGACTGATGAGATAAGCAGAATCAAAAATATGAGAAATAAGTGAGTCTTTGCAAATTGGCAAAATAAATAAAAGTGATGTTATTTTAAGTTACAATTGGATTTTCATGTATTCTATAAAGGCATTGCTCCTCTTAATTGATATAAGAATAGATGAGTGTGTATACTAAGAATTATACATGAGTAATTTATACATATTTCTATAATTACCATAAACAGGAAACCTCCAGTCTAGTCCTTTTTATTGCTCACTTTGTCTATGAGAATTATGCATTAACCCACATCCATCCCTGTACTTGTTTTCCAGTATACATAAACAATAACTTGTGGATGATTAGTTTGTACATCCAGGAGAGCGATTTTAGCAATGAAAAAAAAATGGTGATCAATGTTTCACACATTGTCATCATGAAGCATAAATATGACTATAATATAATTTATTTGAAATATATGTTGTTTTGTCACTTACTGTTCAATAGCAGGATGGTTCTGTCAACCATAAAATAAAATTTGGAAACCATCTATTTTACAGATTATTCTATGAGCAGAAAATTTTGTAGTTTTTAACAAGGACACAATGGCTTCCATGTCATAAAACATCAGAAAAGTTCAATAGTCAAAAAATCAGTGTATATCTGTTTGCCTTCAATCACGCAGCTTCACTCCCACACAAAGTCCCAAAGCTGTTCTTTAAAAGCCAGACATCTGTGTCATCTGTAGATTCTCATGAAAATGGTTTGTTAGCGAACATCACTTTTTCAGACACTCTTTTGTAAATTGTGATGTGCATAAATAGTAATATTTATGTCTTTATCAGGACTGATTATGAATAAAATTCTTACTATCTTTGACATTTTTATAGTGGACTACATTCTATAATGTTCCAAGTTATGGGTATACCATAGTTTATTCATAATTAATATGCCAAAGAAACTTTTCTTATGTATATGCTAAGAAATTATGAAAAAAAGCTGACAAATGTTGTCATGCATTTTGTGTGTGTGTCTGTTTATCTGTTAGTATACATAGACATTCAAGTGAAATTGGACTATTGTTGAATTGTATAGATAACTAACTTTAAAACAAGCTGTTAACATCTATTTAAAATGGCTGCATCACTAGTTAAGAAGGAATTTTCTCATTGCTCACTATTCTGAAAACATCTTGCTAATGTTGGACTTTGGATGTTAACTGTTTAAAAAGTTCCAATATCTGAGAGATGAACTTGCATTTTCTAACAATGACTAATATTTATATTATTTCATATATCATTTCAATTGCATATATTCTTTAGTAAGGTTTTATTTTATTTTACTTATTTATTTGGTTTTTCGAGACAGGGTTTCTCTGTGTAGTTTGCGCCTTTCCTGGAACTCACTTGGTAGCCCAGGCTGGCCTGGAACTCACAGAGATCCACCTGCCTCTGCCTCCCGAGTGCTGGGATTAAAGGTGTGTGTCACCACCGCCCGGCTTTAGTAAAGTTTTAGTTTAGTCTCTTGGATAGTTTTTCAGGGTTATATGTCCTTCTCCTCTATACAATATTGTTTGGGAATATTATTTTAAGGTGTGTTACTTTTGTTTGTATTACATTTAACTCTGTGAACCTGTGTTACTGTGCCTATCTAAAATACCTGATGGCCTAACAAAGAGCTGAATGGCCAATGAATGGCAAGGCAGGAGAAAGGATAGGCTGAGAGGCAGAGAGAAAATATAAAAGGAGAAATCTGGGAGGAAGGAGCCAGAGAAGGAGGATATCAGAGGCCAGCCACCCAGCTACAAAACCAGCCACAGATTAAGAGTAAGAGTAAGATACACAGAAATAAGAGAATGGGAAATTCCAAAGACAAAAGACAGATTCAATAATTTAAAGTTAAGGAAAACTGGTATCAACAAGCCAAGCTAAGATTGGGCATTTGTAAGTAAGAATAAGCCTCCATGTGTGCATTTATTTGGGAGGTGGGTGGCAGGTCCCCCCAAAGACCAAAGAACAAAAAGCAAAGAGCAAAATCAACCAACAACATAATATTTTTCTGTCTTGAATATTTGGTCTTAATTAACTTGTAAACATAGCCACTTGGTGTGTTAGTTTTTTGTTTGTTTGAATTTTGTGATGGATCTTTATTTAAAATGATGATTTACCAAGGTAGAATTTTCCAGTGACTTGGAGAGTGAAGACATTCATAGGCCTCGCAATCTTTTGCTAAGTGCTGCCTTTCTGCTTCCTTGAGAGCGCTCATAGCTTGCTTTCACTGAACTTTCTGAACTTTCAGTTCCTGATTTCTCTTGGTCATCACACCAATAATAGAAACAATGGTGATGGCCTGCTCAGATTGGACTGCACGGCAGGTTCTTTTCTTTTGAATTTCTTCTAACCATTCTTTTATTTATTTTTCCTGTAGGGGATAGTGCAGTTTATCTGCTGAGCATGACCTTTTGAAAGGAATGGGAGCTCATATTTTGCATGAAGAAATTGAAAAACATTCCTGTGGGTCCTTGGCATAGCCCAGCCCCAGTCCAGGTGGATTTTGTACCACCTAAAATTGCACACCTCAACCTTCACAGTAAAGCATGCTGCCTTCTCTATAAGGCTACTGGCCAGAGGAAACATGGTGAGGAGTTAGAAAGGATCATGCAAAAACACCATACTCACAATAGTTTCTTTCACAGAAGAAAAAACTTAGTTTTAGTAAATCACAGTACACAATATTGTATTTGAAAATATATTTGCACAATACTCAGACTGGATGTGGCAAGGGAAAATCAGTTTTTGTTAGTTGTGTATACCACTACAGGCAGACCACATGCCAGAGCAAGCCCTAACACCCAAGACATGAGCAACACACTAGAGTCCCAGGGAACACTTTAGAGAAGGAGGAGGAAGAGGAGCAAGAGGAAGAAGAGAAGCAGGAGAAGGAGGATGAAAGACAGGAGGTGGAGGTTGGGGAAGAGGCGGAAATCTTAAAGTTGCAAAACAATGTCTGGGAGGGTGGACATAATGAATGTTGGAGGAATTGGGAAAAGGTAATATGATTAAAATACATTTGAAAAATTCCAAAATAGTTAATAAAATATTTTTTTACCATTTTTTTTATTTAAGAAATTGTTCCACTCATTCTACATATCAACCACAGATCCCCCTCCCATCCCTCCTTCCACTGTCCCAACTTCTACCTCCCTATCCACTCTCCATCCCCTCCTCAAAAAGGATATGGGCTCCCATGGGGAGTCATTAATGCCTGGTACATTTAGTTAAGGCAGGACCAAAACGCCTCCCCAAGTGGTGATATTTTATTTGTGCTGAAATGTGGTGATATTTTATTTGTATGTTAATAAATAAAGCTTACCTGGAGATCAGGGGGAAAAGGCCAGCCATTCTTAGTAAAGAAGTCAGGCAGCACAAGCCCTTAATCCCTTAGAAGGCAGGATCTCTGTGTGTTCAAGGCCACACTAGGAAATAGAGCCAAGTCTAGTGACACACGCCTTTAATCACAGTACCAACCATAGAGACCTAGAGGTTTGTACAGACAGACAGAAAGTGACAGAGCTGTGTAGGAAGAGGAAGTGAGGTAGCCCGACTAAGATAGCCAATGAGAGGGCAGAACAGCAAGACAATAAAGGTATGGCTAAACAGGAAGTAACTGGCATTTGGAAGCTACTGAGTCAGTGAGGTAAGTTTGGCTGTGGCTTTCTCTATTTTCCTGATCTAAAGCCTTCAACCCTATATTTGGCTCTGTTTTATTTTTTTTAATTTAATAAGACCATTCAGAAATTCATCTAAATTTCCCTTGCACCAAGGCTGAGCAAGGTGTCCCACTATAGGTAATGTGCTCCACAAAGCCACCTCATACACCAGGGATAGATCTTGAGCCAACTGCCAGGAGCTCCTCAAACAACCCAGCTACACTACTGTCTCCCATATATAAAAAGTCTAGTCCAGTCCCTAGCAGGTTATCAGCTGTTACAAATTCAATGAAATCCCCATTAAAATCCCAACACTGTTCTTTACAGACCTCAAAAGAACAGTACTCAACTTCACAGAGAAAAACAAAAAACCCAAAATAGCTAAAACAATCCTTTACAATAAAGCATCTTCTGGAGACATCACCATCCCTGACTTCAAGTTCTGTTACACAGCTATCGTAAGAAAAACAGCTTTGCATTGGCATAAAAATAAACACATGGATCAATGTAATCAAATTGAAGACCCTGATATTAATACACATATCTATGACTTTTGACAAAGAAGCCAAAATCGTACAATGGAAAAAAGAAAACATCTTCAACAAATGGTGCTAGTATAACTAGTTGTAAACATGTAGAAGATTGCAAGTAGATCCGTATCTATCACCATGCATAAAACTCATGTCCAATTGGATCAAAAATCTCAACATCAATCCAGCTACACTGAACCTGATAGAAGAGAAAGTAGGAAGTAGCTTTGACACATTGGCAAAGGAGATCATTTCTTAAATATAACACTGGTAGCACAGACACTGAGAGCAACAATTAATAATGAGACCTCCTGAAATTGAGAAGCTTCTGTAGGCAAAAGACATGATAAATGAGACAAAACAACAGCCTACAAAGTGGGAAAATATCTTCACTAATCTCATATCTGACAGAGGGCTGATCTCCAAAACAAAACACTTTTAAAAAATATAATTGCAAAATCACATGTATTTTAATCTATGGCTTTTATTATAAGGTTTATAATTTATCTTTTTTTTATTTATACATGATTAACTTTGAATTTCTGTTTTGTTTTACTGATCTTTTTAGTCTGTTGTCAATTGTGGTGATATTCTATTTGTGATGAAATGTGGTGATATTTTATTTGTGCTTTAATAAATAAAGCTTGCCTGGAAATCAGAGGAAAAAGTCAGCCACAACACAGAAGTCATGCAATGTTAGCACGTGCCTTTAATTCTATGACTTGGCAGGCAGGATCTCTGTGTGTTCAAGGCCACACGGGAAACAGAGCCAGGTCTGGTGGTATATGCTTTAAACTCCAACACCATTTAACCTTGGAAGTCAGGAGGTCTGTAAAGACAGGTAGGAAGTGGTGTAGCTAGATGGAGAGAGCAAATCAGAAGGCAGAACAGCAAGGCATATAGGCGTGGGTAGAAAGGAAGTCGTGGCATTTGGTAGCTGTAGAGTTGGTGAGATAAAGTTAGCTATGACTTCCCTATTTTCCTGATCTTTCCCAAGCTTTTACCCATATACCTGTCTCTGTGTTTCTATATTTAATAAGAATGATTAGAAATTCATCTACAGTCAATATCATGCTATATTGATTATATTGGTTTTATGATATGATAATATGTGATCATGAGAGTCATATAGCTTCTCCTTTGATATTATGGTGGCAGTAATAGGTATACTTTTATTCTATTAATATGTTTAGATGAATTTCTCAATATTTTAAAGTACATTTCTAGGATTTGATCAGGGCTGGTGTTGAAACTACAGATCAATTTTGGAAAAAGTTATATCTCAACCATACTTATTTTTAAATCTATGAATATTGGTTTATTCTCTCCACTAATCCAAACCTTTGATTTCTTTTATGAACATTTCATGGACTTACTAAGGTTATATCACAGATAGGCACTTTGATAGATTACCACTTGGTTTGATGGTGTATGTTGAATTGTAAGAAGTCTTTGCATTGTTTCAGATGCAGTAGAAAAAGAAAGAAAGAAAGAGAGAAAGAAAGAAAGGAAAACAGAAAATGAGTGATCATATTATACTGATACTGAATTCTATACTATTGCTAAACTTTATTGTTGGTTTCAAGAATTCTCAGGTAGATTCTTGGTTGTTCTCTAAAAAGGCACTCAGATTATTTAGAATAAAAAAGATTCCACTTTGTAAGTATTTGGGAGATTTAGTTCACTAGCTAGGGATTTGAATACACTATTAAATAAATATCAACATTATGGATAAATTTGTTGATTTCTGTGGCATTAAGGTATAACAATCCATCCCTTCCATCAATTTGTTACATTAACTTCAGGGTAGTTACTATAGTTCTTCTTTTGTGTTTGATAAAAACACTTCATATTCTCTGTTCTCTGACAGTTTTTCATGCTTAGTTGTTTGTAGACAAATTTCTAATCAGTCTTATCAAATAAAAAAACAAAGAGCCAAATATAGGGGTGAAAGCCTTAAAGGTCAGGGAAATAGGAATAGCCACCAGCTAACCTTGCCTCACCACGCCAAAGCTTCCAAATTGCCTACTTCCTGTCTACACATACCTTTATTGCCTTGCTGTTCTGCCCTCTCATTGGCTGTTAGCCCATCTACCTCACTTCCTTGCCACTGTCTATCTGTACAGACTTCCAGGTCTCTGTGTGGTTGATACTGGGATTAATGGCATGTGTCACCACACTTGGCTCTATGTTCATTACTATGGTCTTGAACACACAGAGATCCTGCCTGCCAAGTGATCTAATTAAGGCTGTGTGCTACCACTTCCTGACTTTTGTGTTGACTTAAAATGGATTGCTATTTCCTCTGATCGCCAGGCAAACTTTATTTATTAAAATACAAATAAAACATCACCACATTTCAGCACAAATAAAATATCGCCACAGTTGTTGGCATCTTTTGTCCTTTTTCTCGAGAAGTTGATAGGCATACAATCTTTCTTTACTATGTTATATTATGAAGTCACCTAGAAGATTTTTTTTTCTTTTTTTCTTTGGCATTTAAGATGTTTTAATAACATAGTTTTTTTTTTTCTTTTATAATACTATTCAGTTCTATATAACATCCACAGATTCCCTTGTTCTCCCCCTTCCTGCCCCCTCCCCTTCCCCCCAGCCCACTCCCCACTCCTACCTCCTCCAGATCAAGGTCTCCCCCAAGGACTGGGATCAACCCGACAGACTCAGTCCAGGCAGGTCCAGTCCCCTCCTCCCAGATTGAGCCAAGCGTCCCTGCATAAATCCCAGGTTTCAAACAGCTTTCTCATGCAGCAAGCCCAGGACCTGGTACCACTGCCTAGATGCCTCCCAAACAGATCAAGCCAATCAACTGTCTCACCTATTCAGAGGGCCTGATCCAGTTGGGGGCCCCTCAGCCTTTGGTTCATAGTTCATGTGTTTCCATTTGTTTGGCTATTTGTCCCTGTGCTTTATCCAACCTTGGTTTCAACAATTCTCGCTCATATAAACCCTCCTCTTCCTCACTAATTAGACTCCCAGCGCTCCACCCGGGGGCCTAGCTGTGGATGTCTGCATTTAGATTCCTCAGTCCTTGGATGGGGTTTCTGGCACAACTATTAGTGTGTTTGGCCATCCCATCACCAGAGTAGGTCAGTTCCGGCTGTCTCTCGGCCATTGCCAGCAGTCTTTTGTGGGGGTATCTTTGTGGATTTCTGTGGGCCTCTTTAGCACTTTGTTTCTTCCTTTTCTCATGTGGTCTTCATTTACCATGGTCTCCTATTTCTTGTTCTCCCTCTCTGTTCTTGATCCAGCTGGGATCTCCCGCTCTCTTTCCCTCGACCCTCGCCTTTCATTGCTCCCACTCATGTCCAGGCTGTTCATGTAGATCTCATCCATTTCTCCACCATTGGGTGATCCCCGTGTCTTTCTTGGGGTCCTGTTTTACAGGTAGCCTCACTTCACCTGGAAGATTTTAAAATATTAATCAAACTGCTTGTTCCCGAAGTAAACCTAAATTAGTCTGTAAGTCGTTTGTGCATTGCTGCATATAATGAGCTAATGTTTGTTAGATGACTTTTGTATCCATGTTCATAAAGGATAGAAGTATCTATGGGAGCCCTTTCTTGTCATCTTTTTAAAACTTGGTTTGAGTTTACTTGGCTGCATAGAATGATATATGAAATGATTACACTGTATTTTGAATGTAAGATTAGGAAATTGTGTAGTATTTCCTGAAATACTTGTGAAAAACCAAGTCAAATGCTCTGGATCCAGTGCTTTTTAACTTGAAAGATTTTAAATTTTTTAATCAGATTCTTAGGCAGACTTAGGGACGTTCATTTATTTGTATGTCCATACAAGAGTGAACTTGCTAGTTTCAATTTGCAGAAAGTGTCTAATTCTATCCAGGTATTCAAATCTGTGATCATACTTTTTCCCATAATATTCCTTGTTTTGCATGTAAGTGGCCATGGAACCTCCATTGATGACTTAAGTCTGTTTCTGATATTAGAAATTTCTGTGTTTTCTTTCTTTTCTCTTCATTTTTTTCTTGGATGAATGAATGCAGTTTCATATTTCCCTTGACATTTTTTTTCTTTTCTTTTTTTTTTTAAAGATTTATTTATTTATTATGTATACAGAAGAGGGTGCCAGGTCTCATTACAGATGGTTGTAAGCCACCATGTGGGTGCTGGGAATTGAACTCAGGACCTCTGGAAGAACAGTCGGTGCTCTTAACCTCTGAGCCATCTCTCCAGCCCCCCCTTGACATTTTTTTAAAAGAATCAAACTCTCAAAGAATTAAGTTAAATTTTAAAAAGAAGAACCAGGTTTTGGTTTCACTAGTTTTTCCATCTATATTTTAAATTTACTAGTTAACATACTTTTGGGATTCATTTATTTCTGTCTACTGTTAGCCTAAATTTATCATCTTCAGTTTCCTTATGTAGATGTTTATGCTATTGGATTTGTGACCTTCTTCTAAATATCCATTCAATCCTCTAAATCACCCTCTAAACACCATTTGTAGCCATGTGATTTCATTAAGACTTCTTTTCACTTATTCCAACATGTTTTTATAATTTTCTTAAACCTTTTCATCTGGACTGTGTACTGTTGGGAAGTCTGTTGTTAGTCCTACAAAATTTTATATTATTAGTTTGTAATATGATTGTGCCACATTCGTACACTGTGTAGTGTGATTTCATTTATTTCCAATTTTCTAACAGAATGGAGATTTGGGAGGAATGGTTTATTTAAGCTGCTAAGACATATTTTGCTTGTGAAATATTGTAATTTATTAGATTAAGTTGATTGAAGAGCTGGAAGGATGGTCCACATCCTTTCAATATTTTAATACCTAATTGATAAAAACTAACAAAAAAACCTTCAAATCATTACTTTCAGTGGATTTGTATTCAGGCTCCACTTTTGCCTCATCTGTTTGAACTTTCTAGTAAGATGGAGAGATGTTTGGTGTGCTGCCTTCCTGGAGAATTTAGATTCCCTATGATTTCATTCTATGCTTGTGTGGCTGGTGCTGAATCTGTACTGTCTATAATTAATAATTTCTATAGCTTTATTTTGAATTTGCTAATATGAAGTTACTTAGAAGTTGTCAAATAGCCTTGTTTCCAAAGAAACAAATATTGCTTTAAATGTTGTTTCTCATAGAAAAAGTATAACTCAGTAATGTTTCTTTTCATATTTTAGCAATTATGACATTTCTTTATTTAGTTGATATATTGGTTCCTATGTGAACTGATTTTGATAGCATTTGTATTAGTTACTTTTTGTTGTTGTGATAAACATTATGACCTAAAGCAAGAAAGAAGTAGTTTATTGCTGTTATAGTTCCAGCAGAATTAGACTCCATCATACTTGGGAGGCACAGCTACAAGCAGCAGGCGTGGGAGAAGAGCAGGAAGCTGAGACCTCACATATTCAAGGACAAATAAACATGAATCAGAAAGCAACAGTGGGTGAAAGGTGAGCTGTGTCTCAAACCTTTCCCTAGTGAAATACTTTCTCCAGTGAGGCTGCAATACCTAACCTTCTGAAATAGTCCCACCAACTCTGGAACAAGTATTCTAATATCAAAGCCTATGAGGGACATTGCTTATTTCAACCACCACACCATTGGATTAATACATACCATGATTTGTTTTCATTAAAAAGCATTGGAAATTTCAGGGGAATCCATGAATAGATCCATAGCAAGCAAGCTGTGTGGCCAGCTGAGTTAGCTGATATACTGCAGTTTGAAATTCTTCAGATGAAACTTCACAAATGCTGTCCAACTGATTTCCTTTGGTCTCAGTCCATGCTCAATAAATCTGTTTGCAGTGAAATTTATGATCTAGCAGAAATTTAAATTTGTATGAGTAAATTCGTACCGTTATTCATTTCTTTCAAGCTAATTGACCTTTCATCTTACACTGCTCAGTTTCATATGTGTGTAGCTGTTGCAGTTTACTGCTAAGTTGTCTAATCTTCATAAATGTACAAACTCTGGGCTGGACAGATGGAACGTTATTTTTTTGCCCAGACTTGAGCTTCAAATTGTGACTTAACTTCATATTTGAATATGGATTTAAAATACTATTTTAATGTTTTGATTTCCTTTGATAAAAGATGTTTCTGAGAATGAATGACTGATGAGATACTAATATCAACATACATTGTTTTGCATATAGTCCACATAATGCTTTGGAACTTACTTTAGAAAAAGTAAAAGGTTGACAACACTTGCTATCACTTTTAGTATAGGTATTTATTATCATCTATTTTAACATATAAGCATCATTAAAGTTAAGCAACAGATGGGCACCCTATGGGAACATTTTGAGCTCTGGAACCCAGTAAATCACCCTAGTGCTGGCTTATTGGCAACTCAATCATGTCAAGAAAGTTAAATCCACCTTGCAGTTCCACACCAAATGGTTGATTATTTATAGTTCTGCTACAACTAACAAGAAGTGTACAACTTCTGCTCCCCTCTTTGGCAGTCATGCGTATTAATTTTGAAGAAATGGCAGTTGCATAGCGTGAGAATTAGGAGCCTGTGATTAATCAGTATTGTGGCAAAGGAAAGTGGCTCCTATTTTGTAACAAACTGTTGAAACAAGTTGATTAAATTAAAACACGATTATTTGTCTAAGTATTTTTATTTTTCTAGTAGTGAGAGCATTGTCATACAGAAACAATAATCTTTGTCCCAAGTTCACTTAGTTGAATATAAGCAGAGTGTGGTAAACAATAAATGCTTAATTCATTTGTATTTTTCTCACTTTGTACCATTTTTGCCTTACATCAATATATTTATTGCTAATTCTATCTTGCAATAGGAATAAATCAGAAATGTCAACTGTTTAAACGATTCCGATTGTAAATAGAGAGATATATTGAAGGTAAAGATTTTGCATGTCTTTGGATAATTATCTAAAGGTAATCAATTCTGTTTGATTTTTTTACTTTTATTTGATACTAAGTAGTTTCCTAATGAATATTCATGATGAAAACTATACATGTTTCATTATATGTAGTAAATTAAGGTTCACAGGTATTTCAGATTTTCAAGATTTAAAAACTAAGCACTAGGTTCTTTCATATTCAAAACCACAAAAATATGGAGACTTGCATAAACTGGCAGTGTGGGAAAAGTATAAGATTTGGAATGATGAAGGATATGGAACACAGTTTCACATGTTTTATACTAGTTGTCAGTTGTCTTTAGTTGTGCGGTTCCTTACTGTGTCAGCTTTCAAGAGATATCACTGAACCAGCAGAACCAATCAGCAAAGGCTCAAAGTGCCTTAACATGAGAGAGAGAGACAGAGACACACACACACACACACACACACACACACACACACACACACACACACAGAGAGAGAGAGAGAGAGAGAGAGAGAGAGAGAGAGAGAGAGAGAGAGAGAGAGAGAGAGAGAGAGAAGAGATAGACAGAGACAGATATGTTGAACTGTGAACTACTACAATACTTTATTCTATTAGGTTTCAAATTCTCATTCCACTACTTTATCCTCAAAAGATTATCAAATTAAGTGATAGTTTTTTTTTTATTTCTACAGAGGATCATCTGAAGAGAGATGCATCGTCTCATTATTTTATACTCACAATACTGAACAAAATGCCTGACCCTTAGCCTGTGCTCTGTTAACATGAGTGTCTATCTTTCCACCTAACATTAAGGCCAGCATTATAATACTTTGATATTTACCATCTGTGTGATTTAACAGGCACCACTTAAATTATTTTAATTTCAACTTTATTATCTGTAAATGGATCTTGTGAACATATTTAAAGCCTAATACTTTACTATTCTGTCAGCTTTCACTTCAATTTGTAGTCATGGAGAAATTATTCCATTCATCATTGAGAACTGCATGACACTTGCCATTTGACATTTCTAAAATTTGTGGTCAAGATTTTGTTTTTGATTAATGTAGCTACTGCATAATGACATTATTTATAGTGGTGGAAAGTCATTAGCTACATATCAAGCATTATAAAAGTTACTAAGGATCAAATAATCTAGAAATACTTTGATATTTAACTCTGAAAAAGTAAAAGCTTTATATAATTTAACTAAGTATTTGACAATTAATGATACACTTTCAATAAAGCCTAGAAATTTAATCATAGATGCTTGGGAACAGAAATTATTCCTTTGTGAACTTTAATCACCTTATACAAGACCATGATAATTTTATTATTATTATTATCTAGTAATATAGTTAATGTCTCAAAATGTATGATGTATGGAGACTGCACTTTCTACAGACAATAAAATCTTAAGGCATAGTCACAATTGTAATTTTATAAAGCACATTTCTTTTTCACTCTTTACTGACTAGGTTTTGTTTTGCTTTTTATTTTTGCCTTTGTTCTTTCATTGATATAATTTCAAGGAACATTATGACGATTAATATTTTTAATATGTAATGCCTGTGATTTTACTCTATTTACCCTCTTCTGGTAATGTTTTAACTCCATTAAAGATACATCAGGGACTAGGATGATTTCTCAGTGGGTGAAATGCCAGAAGTGAATCAAAATGATCAAAGCTCAGAGATCCAGCATGCTTGTGCCATACGACTGTTAGGAAATACACTTGCAACCTCCAGGCCAGTCTAGAGACAGGAGGACATTGTGGAATTGCTGGTCGTCCTGTGGAATCCAAATGGCTAATCTCAAAAGGTAAGTTGGAGATTGTTAGAGACACACACTTGGAGTCCATCTAATGACTCTATACACACAGACATACACTGTGCACAAATATTTCACATACATAATCACACATATACAATTTGGTGAGAAAATAGCATATATCAAACACAAAACATGGAATGAATATATATATATATATATATATATGTGTGTGTGTGTGTGTGTGTGTGTGTGTATGTGTGTGTATATATTGTGTGTGTACGTACATATACACACATGTAATTTAAGAGTAATACTAAACATTAATTTTAAATTATTGAATAAAATTGTATTCAGTACTTAAAGAGCTGATTATATCTAGGGCTTTAATTTACTTTACTTCAAAATGGCTGTTATAAAAGTGAACATAGTTGTGGTGAGGTTTAAATGAATTTAATTATATATAATGACAATGAAGTCTAAAAGAATACCATATCATTATTGTAATACAAAATAATTAAATTACATATCAGTAAAATTTAAAGTTTTTAAAAGCTAGGCTCTGAACTTCTTAAAAGTTAAGAAATTAATTCAGTAGACAGGGAAAACATCTTAAGCTGTGTCCACTAACATTATTTTTAATATTCTTGAGCCTCAAGTTTTATGTTGAAATAATAACCTTGACTATCCACAGAGAACTTTCAAAAGTAATGCCTGTTTTGGGGAACATGAAGACAACTATTAGGTGAACATTATTTCTTTTTGGCCTCAAGCACTCAGTGACGGTTCTGGAAGGTACACTGATTCAACACAATAGTAAAGATATGATGATAAATGATACATCATGTCAAAGGATAAGTAATAAAGTTTTCATCTTAGAATGAACAACAAAATGAACACACAAGAAGAGTTCAACCAACTTAGGTCAGTAACAAAGCAGAAGCTTGGAAAATATGCACTGAGTTCTGAATGATGCTTCCTGGACAAACAGTTGTTTGTGTTTAAGCATGTAGTACTGGCATTGTTTCTGGGTCTCTTCATGATCTTTTGTTAGGAAAAAGCAAAACAGTAGGAGAATAGCCTAAAATCTATCAGTAGTCAAACACTGAAAATGGAGCTTGCCCTTCTATTACAGAGCTTCCCTGAGAACATGTTGAGCAAAAGTGTTCTGAGGTGACCTGTGTAGATGGTTGCTACTCTTTGAACCCAGAAAATCCTACAAAATTTTGCAAATCCAAAGGTTCAATTCTTCATGTTCTCTTTAAGAACAACTGTGATACTTCCTAAGCTATCAAGACTATGCATTTACAAAAAGCCACCAAGTGTCTGAAAGATGTCACCTGAAATGAGCAGTGTGTGTTCTAGTGATACAATGGTTGAGATGGTAGGTATTCCCAGACCAAAGACTGGGGCTGTACACAGGGTCAGTGGTCAAAACAGTGTTGAATTTTTACTGCACTGCTTAACAATGAAGGAAGTAATGCTGAATTTGAGGATTTAGATGTAGATTCTCTTGCCATTGACTATATTCCAGTGAACAATGCACATAAGATGCACCAAAGAACACAAAGAGCTCATGACTGGATTAATCCTAGCATGAGCTCACACTGCCACAGTGAGATGATCCTCACTGAAAAGGAACAAATTGTTCAAAAGCCAGAAGAGGAGGTTGTACAGAAGACAAATCTGTCCCAGAAGAAACTGAAGAAGCAAAATTTATGGCACAGGAATAAGTTCAGCATAAAACAAATACAGACAAAAGTTAAAAACAAAATGAAAGAGAGAAAGAAAGAAGAGAGGGAGAGACGGAGGAATGAAGGAAGGAAAGAAGGGAAGGAAGGAAGGAAGAAAGGAAGGAAGGAAGGAACAAAGGAAGGAACGAAGGAAGGAACGAAGGAAGGAAGGAAGATCAGGTCAAGTATAAAGAAGTCCTAGCAAATAACCTAGTTGTCATCACAGAGCCTTTGTACAGTGACTCATAGAGGCAGATACAGAGATCCACGACCAGGCACCAGGCTGAGCTCTGGGAATCCAATTGATGAGAGAGAGGAGAGATACTGCAGGCAAGGCACATAGAGATCATGATGGGAGGATGTGCAGAAATGACTGGCCACACTAGTGAAAACCCATGAACTGTGGACTTGCGGCTGTGGGGCCCCCATGGGATTGGATTAGGCCCTCTGGACACGGAAGACGGTTGTTTAGCTCAAACTGTTTGGGGGCCACCCAGGCAGGGGGATCGGGATCTGTCCCTAGTGCATGGGCAGGCTTCTGGGAATCCGGTGCCTGTGGTGTGACACCTTGCACAGCCTTGGTGCAGTGGAAAGGGGCTTGGACCTGCCTAGGCTCAGTGTGCTGGGCTCTGCTGACTCCCCATGGGAGACCTCGATTTGGGGGATGTGGGGATGCAGTATGGCTTGGGCTGGGGGTGGGAGGAGAGAGCAGGGGGTCTGTGGATAGCATGAGAAGTGAGTAGAAAATTTCTTAATAAAGAAAAATAAAATAAAAAAATAAAGTCTCTGACCTAAAAAAACTAATAATAATAATTTTTAGAAAACTAAGTTAATAAAATACCCTGTGTAGAAACAAAGAAACAAAAAGAAATCTCAGAGTAGAACAATGGTTTTGCATGCAGAATGGGAGGATTCTTTAGATAGTGGTTCTGGGTTAGTGGTGGCTGGTTTTCAACTTTACTCAGTTGAAATCACCCAGGAGATATGACTCTTGAAGTGTCAGTAAGGGGATTGCTAGAAAAATTAACTGAGGAACAATGACCAAAGAAGACTTTTTGAGACACGTCCCTATGCCCACCCCCCAAAAAAATCCCAGGAAAGAAGTGTAGTAGGAATCTTAAAAGTTCTTATTAATAAAAATCAAACCTGAGGCCAGTTATTGGGGTGAAATGCTGAAAGATCAGAGAGCCAGAACAAGCCACAGCTACCTCACCTTGCCAGTTCCTCTGCTGGTCCTGTTTCCTCAGACTGGAAGTTTCTGAGTCCTCATCCAGAATGAATCTCAGCTAAACTGTGGTGCTCCAAAGCCTGAAAACTTAACCAGCCAAAAGCTTAACCAGCCAAATGCTTCTAGTTCCTGGTCCTCACGCCTTATATATCTTTCTGCCTTCTACCATCACTCCCTGGGATTAAAGGCTTGCTTTCTGGCATTAAAGGTGTGATGAGTCACCATGCTTGGCTGTATCCATGAACACAAACAAGGATTTCTGCCTCTGGAATGCTAGGATTAAAGGCGTGTGCTACCTTTGCCTATCCTCTATGTTTAATATTGTGGCTATTCTGTCTCTGACCCCAGATAAGTTTATTAGGGTGCACAATATTTCAGGGAACATGATGCCACCACAAAGAAATACTTCTTTTTTACCTACTTGAATTCACCTCTCCATGGAGAGTGCATTTCCCTTGCAGTCACTGCTTTTGCCCTCTGTCAGTGACATCAAATCCCAGCTTCTTTTGCCCTTCTTACAGTGACTAAAGACCAGGAGCTCTGCAGGTTTCCTCCAGGTGACAGTGACAGACGGTTATTGTTGATCAGATTTTCAAGCTTCCCAATGTGAAAACAGCCATTGTTGCAACAGCAACACAGCAAAGCTGGCTTTGATGGTGTAGGTGTGAAAGAGCCAATCCTGAGTGTGTGAAAGCAGAACTGACTCCATCCCTTGCTCATATCTGCATATGTGCAAGGGATAACTAGCCTCAAGTTCCTGCTGGTGATGAGAACAAGGGGGAGCTGGTGGGCTGACCAGTCCTGAACTACCTAGGCCCAGAACCAGGATTATAAATTGGTTCATCCCAACATCCACCCATCTATAATCTGATGGAGCATGTGAAGGGACTGGTCCTGCAGATCCAAAGCTGTAGGATCTCAAAGATACAGGGCAACAACAGAATGTCCAAGAGGAATTCCAGTGAGGACCCAGCATTGATAGTGCAGCAGGAACCAGAGTCCTTGGACCCAAACCATGACTCTTTGCAATGAACACTTGCAAATAAAGATACATTGATAAAAGAGTTTGCTGTATGACTCACTGTCTTACACTACAGCTTCCACAACAAGATTGATTTGTCCTTTTTTTTTAAAAAAATTAAGCTTATTTTATTTTGGAGGGAGGTTGCAAGAGTAGAGCATGGATACAAAGGTATGAGGAAATGAATGGGATCAAGATGAATGACGTGAAAGACACAAAGAACTAATAAAAAGGTTAAAAATGTAAACACTGCATAGTCAAAATCCAATAGCAGTTTTTATGTGTTGGGGAAGCAAAATTGAAAACAATATCAATACTTGTACAGGAAGAAGAGTACCCAGAGTCTAATACCAACACTGTTATATTAGGCAGTTTCTCATTCAAGTATTTAATCTTCTTCCATTCACAACAACTTTGTTTTAAGTAATGCATGTGTTAACTATGTATATAAGATATAAAATGTGCATAAAAATCAAAATTTACTAATAATACATAAAGAAGGAGTGTACTTTACAACAATAATTTATTATAGATAGAATTACAACATAGATTAACAAAGGCAAATCTGCTTGTAAATGAAGCAATATGCTTTTTATTATAAAAAAAAAAGCTCAATTCTTTGCTGAGTATTTAATTCTATAGGATACTGTATCTTCAAAGTTTTTCCGAGCTGCCCAAAATTCTTTGAATTTTATAGTCATCACTGCTGAGAATGCTACATCAAAAACATAGTAGTGCAAAAAGTCAGAAGTATACGTAGAGCCACTTCATAAACTGTTGGGATTTTAGTCACATTGCAAAACTTATTTAACAACTTTTAATGAAACTTATATCTGCTACTCATATAGTAATTTTAAATCAAACAGTGTAACGTAATCAAATCCACAGACAGCATAATTTGATATTTTCATGTGAGAAAATTATTGAAGACTTCGTTAGCTGTAATTAAAGGGAAATTTTATATATACATTATCATCTGTCTATCAGCTATCTCTATAGATAAATAGATATAGATACATATTGTACTTTACTACATACACAGGTCTCCAATCTGAATGGAGATGTTTCAGGCATCACTCACTGGTGTTGTGCAGTGTAATAACATCCAAAATGGAAAGTGTGCCCATAGTTTCCTGAGAACAGAGGTTTCAAGGAATTTCCACAATTTGAAATGTATAGTGCTGACAGAAACATCTTATATTTGTTATTTATTTGATTTTGTATCAATTTTAAATGAAAAGTATCTTACTTTTGAAAATTTTTCAGATCCTAATATGTCTCTACACTATAGCTTGCAGGAGTGAGGTATAAATGAATGAGATACTTACTCAAGCTTTTGTACATTGTTTGCTTTTATAAATAAGCTTGAGGTAGCATCTCCTGTATCCCTGGCAGACCTGCACTGTGCTATAGGGCTGAGAATGACTTGAACTTTCTGCCTCCAACACTATAGTATTGAAATTAGAGACAAACACCATCAGACTTGGTTTATGAGATGCTGAGATCAAACTCAGGACTTCAGGCATATTAGCTACACACTGTTATCAACTGGCATTATTGGTCACTTCCTAGTTTCTTTTAAAAGGAGAAATACTAAATTTAAATTATTGTATTTTTATGACCTCATATATTATAAAAGTATACAAATTCCATATGTAAATATGTCTTTAAAAAGACTTGTTATATTTATCCACTGGGGTGTGTGTGTGTGTGTGTGTGTGTGTGTGTGTGTGTGTGTGTCTATAAACATGCATGTGGGTACAGGTAATTAGAAGGTAGATGAGGATGACTGATCTCTTGGAGTTCGAGTTACAGGAACTTGACTTGATCTTGTTCCCACAAATGAGTCATAAATGCTCATAACCACAAAGCCCTCTCTTCAGCTCTCATATTTCTTACTTTTATACACATTGAATATAAATGATTATGAATTGGCAATGTTTTCTATGAGAAATACAATAAAAACAATTATTAAATTCATCCTAAAGATTTTAACTATTTATTTTACAAATAATGAGAGAAAAGTAGGAAAACATTGGTTAACATTTGTAGAATACTCAAATATCTTAATTTATCTTAGAATCTAAGTTGTGATAATGGGAGACCAATATTCAGTTAGGAAGATAATTATTTTCAATGTAATATGCTTCAATATCATTTAAGATCTATCAATATTTGTTTTCTTACTTTACAAATGTTGAGGAATTATGAGATAAATATTCAAATTAGTAAATAACCATATAAGAAATTGAAAAGAGAAAACAAATAGTTAGATTTAAAATAGTTAAACTACAATAATCAAGGAGCTGTTGTAAACCCTTGAACTAGCAGGATTCACATGTCTCCATTTTCAGGCACCATTTGAAGGTCTGCAAATTTCCCAAATCTACTGGAACAATTGCTCAATGGCCGAGTAAGCAGAAAGCTTGTTATGTTGGGAGGAAGACATATTTCCTGCAGAAATTAAATTCTGACAGAGAATACAAAATGCTAGCCTGCAACTCAAGTGTTACTAAAAGCTTTCATGTGGAAGAAAATGTCTCCAGTCACGACAGGAGAAGAAAGATATTTGCATGTAGTGAAATGAGAGCTGAACTAAGTGAAATAATGTGATATTCAATTTTGACATTAACATCTACGCTTGCCCTGGGCATTCAGAGTTTTGAACACCTAAATGATTGGATAATATCTGTGGTTTAATATTTCTAAACTCCGCTTTTGCATAGTTTTTTAAATTAAACTTTTCTTTAATTCATATCCATTATCTCAGTCCGCACATCCACATTTTCCTATCACTCAGTTTAAGAAACTGCTTATAATTGAATTACTGCCTTGTATGAATAAAACTGTTTCAACTCACTTAGCCAGAGAAGAATAGCCTAAGATTTCTTATTACAAGATCACTTCAGCTGTCATTCTTTGTCACAGCTACCTACTTAGCAACTAGCTTCTTAATTTACTGTCACTAGACAGCTATTGAAGTGGAGTGAGGTGACAAGTTAGACCAAAGGCATAGAGAAGGTGGGACAATAGTAATTATTTGCTCTCAGTCTTTTAAACTAGTCAGATATTGATGGTTGCTCTTTCTTCACAATCATACAACTGCAATTTTTCTAAATCGAAGTGGATCCTATGATTTCAGTATGTAATGGTTAACATAGACTTTGCAAACTTCTCCCAATCAGCTACAGAAAATAACCTAGTGGATATAAATTTCTACGTGAAGGATATGGGGCTGATCTGCAGCCATGTATGCTAATCTACATTACAGAGCAGGCATGCATACTTTGACCACAGCATCCAAGTCATGCTGCCTTTCACTATTCATTCCTCGCTCATGTAAACCCAGGAAAACAAAAAACAAAGGATGAATAGGATTTTCATCTAAAGAAATTAAATCCACTTATCCAGGAGAGACAAAATCACACCAACAGTATTCCATTTTGACTTTCTCCTAATTTTTTTCTTGAAAAAAAAAGTAAGATGTTGCAACATAATCTATGCCTTTGGGGGTTCTACATTCTTATATCATCTTGTCATCTGGGACGAGCATTAGGAATTCGAATTGAGTCAGGCATTTTCAGTCTCTGGTCACTGCAGCTCTTCATGAAATGTTGCTACTTTTAATTTTCAGTGACACTTTGCTTGTCATTTGCCAAGCTTGCACATTTGAAGCAGCATCTCATTAGACAAACTGCCAGTACTAATACTCTATATTTATTTGCTATAAATTTTTGCATAAGTAGTAGATTGTAACTCAAGCTGATTTTTGTGTTTAAAGACGTGGAAGATGTAATAAAAAAGTAGGTGGCAAATCTGTTATAAAATTTAGTATTTTCATAAATTCTGGAAGACAAAGTATTATTTGGGTGACTTTGAAAGTTTTACTTTCTTTATAACAATTATGATTTTGTTCTCCAAGATTTACTTCTTTTAATGGAATATACTTCAACCTGGAAGGTATCAAGTGTATTCTGAATAGTCCTTTCTGCTTTCATATTTGACCAGTTTGTGATTCATTTGTGTTAGAAGTTATGCTGAAAATCACACAAAAGTTTTTCAGCAATAATTACTTCTTGATCAGAGCCATTTTTGTATCATAATAATTCTATGTTTATTCAGATTATGGCATTTGTTTAGGAATTAAGTGAAAACAGTCAGATGATTAACCCAATGTGTAATGAGTTCCTCTTACATTTGTTTAATGCACTTATAACTCTATGCCAGAAGGACTTGTATTGAATATGTATTTTAGAATTTACAAAGAAGATACATTTAAAGTTGCAGAAAATAATTTATCAATGCATATTTCAAGCATATACAGAATTCATACTTAATATTTAGCGTTCCCTAAAGTGATTTTAGTGGTTATTTTTTAAATGAGTAGATTAAATATACATGTGTACTCTGGCATAAAAGTCTTACATATCATCATAATTAATTAAGCTATTTTGAATTTTATATTCCATTATTAAGCACACACTCAGGTTATATGCCAATGTCTTCCATAACCTTGGATGGTCAGTTTCTCCTCCTTTTTCATTTGTAATTCCTAATAGTAATTGCAGAATATATGGTAACTTCATGTGACCTGGTGATATAAACTCAGAGCAGGCTGTTTTATGTAGCATTTCAGGTATTCCATAAGTGGTATATGATTTGATAATATTGCATCTGCTCAGAAGTTTTGTTGGTGAGAAACAAAAGCAGTTTTGCTCTCATACCTTGATGTACATTATGAAAAAGAAGCTTAATCACTCTGTTTATTTTCTTTCTCTGTCTCGCTATCTCTTTGTCTTTGTCTGTATGTGTGTGTGTGTTTGTGTGTGTTTGTATGTGCACATGCATGTGCTGTCGTACAGGATTTGGGCAAAGAGGAAAGGCAAGGCACAGTTAAAAATACAGAGATCTTAATTAAGCAATGCACCACGATCCTGTTTCACACATCTAAGGAACATGGTTGGCATCTGACTTGCACTACAAGACCATATTATACAATGTGCTTTAACATTATTTTAAGTAAATACAAAATATCTTAAAATTATAATGTCACCCTTTAGATAGCAAAAGACATCAGATATACTCAAATAAAGGCAAGACAAATTTCTTTTTAATATCAGCTTTTATTATCTTTCTACTTCCTTGCAGCTCTCAGAAAGCCTCACATTGCTAATCTTCACATGACATCATGCTCTGATGTCCATCAGCATCTTACCCTATGTTTGGATTCCTTAAAAGCATATTCTCTCATTTTGATGCACTCAGCAATTTATATGAATGTAATATGGTCCTATTTTCACAACGTTTCCCCACAGTGTTGTAAACATGAAACATGTCAAATTCTGTTTCATATTATATTGACTAATACTTACCGGTGTGATAAATTATATGTAGGATGCTATTCATGAAAATTGAGCTATTTTAGTTGTATAACCTTTTCCTGTAGAATGTGCCCAAATTTTCTTTAATGGTAAATGGCAGTGGATTAAATAGCCATAAAATAAATACAGTATAAGTACACACACACACACACACACACACACACACACACACACACGTTATTTAGAAAATGATTCAACCAAAATTTTTCAGTGAACATACCTCCGTATGTGCCTTGGTAGCTTCTCTCACACACACTTCCTTCTTTTTCCAGACTTATATTAAGTGGTATCCCATTCTGGATTATAGATATAATTCTCTTAACTCTCTTAATAGTTTTCTTTACATGTTTATTTAGTTTTATGTTTGTTTCAATTATACGTATTACAGATACTGCAAGGCAATTTGTAGCTTAACTTTTGAATTTATGCAATAAGCTTTATGGGGAAATATTGTATTGATCAAAGTTAATTTTTAATTAATGGTTTTCTCTAGGAAATTTCTAACAAGATATTAAGACATATTATAATTCAGTGGTAGAATATGGAGCCCTAGATTTAATCCCAGTACTATAAAATTAAATAAATAAAAATTAAGTTATTAATTTCCAAAACAACCTTGGAGTATGAGAAATAAAAATTCTACATGTTTTAAGACCTGCATTGTTATAGGTATTAGCCTCCTTGACCCTTTTTTAAAATTATTATTGTTTTAAAAACTATAACCTGCCGGGCGTTGGTGGCGCACGCCTTTAATCCCAGCACTCGGGAGGCAGAGCCAGGCGGATCTCTGTGAGTTCGAGGCCAGCCTGGGCTACCAAGTGAGCTCCAGGAAAGGCGCAAAGCTACAAAGAGAAACCCTGTCTCGAAAAACCAAAAAAAAAAAAAAAAAAAAAAAAAACTATAACCTATCCAAGTTTCATAATTGATGAAGAAAGGAATTCTAGAACCTCTATTTACTTTTTGTTTTGAGACATTCTCACTTAGTTGCCAAAGCTGACCTTGAAGTCACTCTGAAGTCCAGACAGGCCTTGAATTTGAAACTATCCTGCTTCAGCTTCCCGGGCAGCTGGGATCATAGAGCCACACCACCGCACAGCGTCTTGTTTTCTCTTTTGCTTCATTTCCAGGGAAGTGTTGATCATTAGTTTTACGAGAAGACAGAAAAGTGATGTGAAAGACCACCTTATTTAAATCAATCAAGTGAAAAGACTGGTTCACTTCACAGGCTTTTTACCTTTGGAAACAATTTCATTTACTGTTTAGACAGCATCTCACACTGTAGCCCAGATGGGCCTGGGATGTGCTCTGTAGTAATGCAGGCTTCTAACACAGGGCAATCCTTCCACTTCAGGTTCTGAAGTATGTTACAGGCATGGGCCATTATTTCTGAATTTAATTTTGTTTTCTACATTTTTGAAAACATTTCACCTTACACATGTTCACACATTTATTCAGTGTGTGTGTGTGTGTGTGTGTGTGTGCATGTGTGGGTACCATAGCAAGCACGCGGAAGTCAGAGGACAATTTGTGGTAATCAGTTCTCTCCTTCCACTGTGCTTGTGTCCTAGAAATCAAACACAGGCTGTCAGGCTTGAGGCAAGTGTTTTCACCCACTGAGCCATCTTGACAGGCTGATATGTTTATGGAAGAAATTTAAGTAGAGTTAACTCATACTAACTCAGATGAGTAGGGTTCGCCATATGACATTGTAGCATGAATCTTAAAAGTCCTTATTAATAGAATCAAACCTGAGCCAGGTATTGGGGTGAACTGGAAGATCAGAGAACCAGAACAAGCCACAGCTACCTCACCTCGCAGGATCCTCAGCTGGTCCTGTTTCCTCAGACTGGAGGCCTCTGAGTCCTCATCCAGAATGGGTCTCAGCTGAACTGCTGCTAGAAGCCTGAAAGCTTAACTGGCCAAATGCTTCTAGTTTCTGGTCCTTATGACTTATATATCTTTCTGCCTTCTACTATCACTCCCTGGGATTAAAAGCATGTGTCACCATGCCTGGCTGTTTCCAATGTGGCCTTGAACGCATAGAGATCCAGAGGGATTTCTACCTCTGGAGTGCTAGGATTAAAGGTGTGAGTGCTACCATTTTCTAGCCATGGTATCTAGTGGCTGTTCTGTTCTCTGACCCCAGATAAGTTTATTAGGGTGCACAATATTTTGGGGAATACAATACCACCACAGGACATGCTTTTAATTTTTTTCTCGATCATAAAGAATTTCATACTGTCAATGTGTCAGTGACATATGATCATACTGACCCCCTTTCTGCCTTCTAACTCCCATATATCTACTTCAAAGCATTCTCCCTCCCAACTTCATACCTTTTTGTTTATTTTAATAATTCATTAAGTCCAGTTAATACAGCCTGTATGTACATGGGTGTGGGAACACACACTGGAATATGGGAATCTTACCAGTGACCACATCCTGGGGAAGGGAGAATAATTAATGTTTGAAGATCTGAGCATCTGTGTTCTAATTCTTTACACATTTAAGGCTTAAAGTAAAAATTGCATCTCCTTGATATTTTTAAATAAACTTCTATACATTGTGAAAAAAAGACACAAAATGAATATAATTTTCTGTATTAATTTTTCTAATTTTCTACAGCATTATAATTAATTTTATTCATATGCTTTTAAATGTAGCTATTTTTAATTCCCATCTTAGAAATTTCCATACTCCTTGTTACTAAATGCTCTTTCCAGGTTTCCAGGTATGTGTATACATGTCTGTCATGTATGGGGCTTGTGCGTGTGTGTGATCTGTAAGTGTGATGTGGGCTCTATCTATTCATTATATATTATATGCATTATGTGTAGAGTGGATATGTGTTTAATATAAGGCATGATATATACTATACAGTATGTATGTGATGTGGGGTTTATGTGTCAATTATTATATGGTGTATTTACTGGGTTTGTGGACATGCATGCATAATTTACTGTGAATTTATTACTGCTACTTTTATAAGCAGGGGAATTTTTCATTTGATTCTTTTGGGCACTTGATGGCACCACCAACCTGCTTGAGTAGTTTCAGAGCATTCAAATAGCAGAATGAAATCAGCAAGGAAACCTAATGACTGAATGCATTCAGAGCTGTGAAGTTTCACAATTTGAATTTGGTAAGTTATATCACATCCTTATTTGCTGATTACATGATGAAAATGTATTTATGGGTCTTAGACCCTATAGAAATTGGCTCTCAAAGCATTATGCCAGGACTCATCCTCAGATGGTTTTGAACTTTGCCGGAATAAAAGCTAATTAACTCTTGGGTCTGAGCAAAGTGAAATCGAGAGCCTGTAATCAAAGTCTCCTAATTGCTTTTGCCAATATACTCTGAGCTGTAAATAGTACTGATCCTCATATCATAAGATGTTTATACCAATATCTTTCTTCAATTTATTGCCATGTTGAGAAAACAGTAGAAGGGCTCCACTTCTTTTATGTAGTCTCTCTGGGAAAGTTTAACCTGACTCCAAGTGAAACGCCCTTCTGTCACGTAATTAAGAAAATCTTGAGATCTTTCTTACAATCTGGATGTGATGTCTGAAGAAGTAAAAGCATTACCATGTCTTAGAGAATTAGATGTGTGCCAGAAATAGGATCACATATATAATTGTGACTCATTTTATCTTGTACTGCTGTCATCCCCTACTCCTTTATCCCAAATGTCCTAAATTTTCACTGCCTTCCATCCTTTGGAAATCACATGTAAACAATTTCAATGTAAAACAGGTTTTAAAGGAAATGTGGAAGAACATTAGCAGTCACTATTTCAGCACTTAATGTGAGATTTTGAAGGTAATTTTTAACCTTTTCATCCTCTAAGTTGTAGCTTGTCTTATTAGAATGACTTTCTTTCTTTTTTCTTCCCTATTACAGCACTTGTTGTTATTTAAACCAAGAGCGTGTACCATATCAACCAGCCCAGACATTCTCACTCTAGTTAGAGTGCATGGCAGGGAAAAGTGATATTATCACAAAAGGTGACAACTTATATTCATCTATTATGCAAAATGACCCAGATGATCAGTTTTGTGTTGAAAACTGTAAAAGAAGAAAAGGTTCAGCATGTCAGATAAATGGGAAAAAGTATTTTTATGAATTCATTGACCTTTCCATTAATACCATAACAGAGCATAATCACTAAGGCTTTTAAATTAGCAAGGTAGCTCAGCACAAAATACTGGAGCGATCTGAGGAGCCAGTGTTGCCAGAGCAAGAGTGTGACACTGGGACTAAAAGGGTAAATGAGAATCATGTTTAGCGATGACCTTTCCATCCCATAGCTGCACACCACGTGGCTGGTGTTTCTGCCTATTGCAGTGCCAGAACTTATTAAAATTAATTGTGTTCTCTTTTAGATGTTAAGAATTTGCATTTTAGAATCTTCCCTGTTTACAGGGAATGTCTTTCCCTCTGTCACTGCTGATATGTGAAAATTCAAATCGTGATTGAAATGATTATAATAAATAAAAGATCTTATAACTTTATTACATATGTCAAATTAATATTATATAAGAAAAATGTTATAAGCATCAATAAGAAAAGAAGTTAAGAGTAATAATATAGAATAATATCAGCCAGATATGTGAAGCAAATATATTTGCTATTTTTTTTTTCTGAGACAGGGTTTCTCTGTGTAGCTTTGTGCCTTTCCTGGATCTCACTCAAGTAGACCAGGCTGGCCTAGAACTCACAGAGATCCACCCGGCTCTGCCTTCCAAGTGCTGGGATTAAAGGCGTGTGCCACCACTGCCCAGGTATTTGCTATTTTCATTAGAAGAAATTTTTATATATCTAAAGTTATTTTCTCCATTTTTACATGTAATATACCTAGAATAAATTTCTTGATCATTTAATTATCCATATTATTGGTGATGTTTTATTAGTTCATTTAATTTGTTCATTACTTGTGCAGGTCTTTGTGACCACCACAGCCAGCAGAGTGTTGTTCAGTATGAGGCAAGAAGAAAGTCCAGCTCAGCATAGCTCAGTACCAGGTGTTTCAAACTTCATGAGTCTGACACAGGGCAGGGTATTTTAGGCATGTTTAAGTACATCACAATTTGGAAAATAGTTTCCAGATGGCAATTAACTCAATCCCATGTGCACAATAAAGCTTTTGGCAGAACTACATCATAATTCTTTGCAAAGCACATATGACCTCTTCAGATGCTATAGATTGACAACATGTAACATTTTTTAGGGTCCCACGAAGATATGACATGGTTTAGGTCATTCAGATTATGCAAAGGTAACAAGACTATTAACTACTTCCATTACTTCCATTCCCATTTGTAAAGTACATATAACATCTCCCACGAGGATGGATTCTACGTTGACTGAAAAACAATGCTCAAGGTAAATGTCTGGAGTCTGGAAGTATTTGAAATAAATGTAAGAGGCTTGGCGAGCCAGATGTTACCTGGCCATGTAAATATCACTGAAGTCAACAGCCTATTAACCAGATCTTCTCTTGGCTTTCTGGGCAGAAAACAGGTTATACATTTTTTTCTTTTGAAGAGACAACTCTATGTGTTAACTTTTCTGGTTTTCACTGGTGCTTATCTGTTACCACAAGGATCTCATGTCCTCTCTTTTACCCACAAGAAAGTAGTTACTTAGTGAACTGTCCAATATAAATGAACACTATGCTTCAGAAAGAAATATGGTTATCTTCTAATTTATCCAGCTGTTCAGATGAATCTTTGATACTTAATATATATGTGTTTGTATCTTATACACAGTGCTCTAACTGGTAGATACACTTATTTAAAAGATAAAATATATTCATAAGAGATGACACATATTCAATTGACTTTTGTCTTACACAAACACACACACCTATTTTTTTCTCATATCATATACAAAAACAGGTGTATACTTTTTATATGATACACATAGGCATACATACCATATAGACATAGGATTATGTAATTTACTATATTGAAAAAATACTGTTCTTGATATATGAAGTATATAAAGCTATTTAACCTTTTAAGAACCTATAGAAGTTTGTAATATTTTATTATCTAGCCTCTAATATTCTCTCTTGTCTTCCTATTCCAGCTAACTTCCTTTTGCCCACATTGTCTTTCTACATTATTGATTGATTGATTGATTGATTGATTCATCAGATGAACACTATTATGGCTGCTTACTGGACTCAATCTAGCTGAAACATCAGTTAATCTAGCATGGTCCAATTACCAATGGCCCTGACACTGAATAAAATTTCTTTGTTTGCTTGTGATGACCATTGACTATAGATACTCAAGGAGTTCTAGGGCTCTCATAAACTCTCTCCCCGTCATTTTTCTCCCCTACTTCCTCCCTCCCATTTTCTGACCCATGTGTTATCCTAGACCGGGAGCAAGTTGGCCTTTCTCTGAAGCACAACCAGCTACTGAAACACACAGTCTTGCATAATTCTTATGTATAATCACAACTGCTATGAAAGTAAGAGTAGAAAAGTGTGACACTTTACCTCGTTCCCTGCCCTTTACTGTTTTTGATCCCATTTTTTCCATGGTAATCCTTGAGTCGTGGCAGGTGAGATATAAATGTTTCAGTTATGACTGAGCTTTTGTAAATCTTTATTCTTATCTTTTTGAACGGTTATGAATCTGTGCAGATATTGCTGCCCACTGAAACAACAAAAAAAAAAAAGGACTTCCAACTAATGCTGAAAGCAGTACTGGTCTATTGACATCAGCATAAATTTAGATATCAACTTAATGGACATACAGTTATTAGAAATTTTGGGGAGTCTCATCTGGGTCACCATCCCATACTGATGATATCCAGTCCCTTCTTGGGTTTCTTAGTTTTCCTAATACAATAATTAAAGAATGGACTCAAATACAAGACTGTGAACATACCCATTTTAGTTAGAAAGCAAAATCTCAGGGCAAGCAGGCTGTAAATCCTGGCAGTTACTGCAAGAGGAAAATGGACAGGAGAAAATGTCATGTCCTTTGAGTTAAGTTGATATGGAAGTTAGTCCCACAGCTGAAAAGCAGCCACAAAGAAAGTTGGGGCTGGGGTAGAGGAAAAAAAACGAAGGCCAAACGCACTGTGGAAAGCCTACTTAGGTAAATGACATAAAACATGGGAAAGTTTCCATTTTTTCTGAATGAGTCAGAAAATCAGGCAAACATGCACTGCAGCATTGCCATGCTACCAAGGACTGTGGTAGGGGTAGGTATTTTGGGAAGGAAGGACATATTATCTCATTAATGTACTAATTATTCCTCATATCTTTTTAGCTTAAGATGTTCTAGCATCCCTAGTGATATCTAACCTTCATGACCAGCCCTACTGGAATGTTTATGCCTCCAGTTACACCAAAGATACCAAAAGGAAATGTGCCGTTATTGTCTCTCTAACAATATCATGTTCATTTAGAAAAGCAAAAGCAGGCTCATGACCTCCCCGACAGGATGCTTTTGACAGTATCTACAAGTTTCAAATTTTAACAGAAACCCATTCATTATGCTCATTACTGACATGTCACTATGGTATCAATGGCAAATATCTCCTAGTTGGTCTGTAGCCTACACAGTCCACAGCAAAGAAGACTTTTAATGACCATTCTCCCCTAGCAGATAATATATTATCCACTGATGCAAACTCTTCCATTCCTGGTCCAGCTTGATATCTCTTTTGTCCTGCTACCAAAGTGCATGGCTTCTGCCATAGGATCCTACCATCTTCCCAAGAGCTGTTCACCACAAGTTTTAGTTGGTTACTGTAGGTGGAGGAAGAAAGGGGAAAGATATTCTTTTTGTCTCGGGGAAAAGTTAACTTGTATATTGGGAGACCTATTATTTTCTTTCCAACCTAGGGTATTTTTTAGAATAAGAGTCAGTTATAGATAGAAAATATTAGGAACTGTCAAGGGAACAAAATTCATTGTCAGTTTGTAGTCATCACATGTCAAATCTGGAATCAAATCGCAGTGTTCTAATATAAAGGCTGGAGTTTTAAACCATGCACTGCTTCCACAGTAATATCATTAACTTCTGGTTAACACTTTGTACTTTGCTTTGGTTTTTAACTTAAACCCAACATTCACTGAAGGCAAAATATTTACCAGAAATAGCCTGTCGGTTCTGGTGCTTCATTTGATTCTTTGATTCTTTCTGTTTAAATGTATGTTTCATTTTCTTTAATTATGTGCATATGTGTGTTTGTGTGTGGGTATGTACACATGAGTGCAGGTGTTTGGAAGGGCTGGAAGGGAGAAGTTGTCCCTTGCAACCAGAGATGCAGGCGGTTGTGAGTTTCCAAACACTGGTACTGGGAACTGATCTAAAGTCTTCTGCTGGAACTGCAAGAGCTCTTAACTTCTGAGCCTTCTTTCTGGGTGCTGTCACTGGCCTTTCTAATATGCAGGTGGTCTTAATATGATTAAATTAATAAGTTAGTATTTTCTTAACAGAGAAACATAATAAACAAGTTAAAACTAGTGACCCAAATAGGAAGTAGAGAACATAATACTATGAAAATCATAATTTTATTCTAGAATAGTTGGAAAAACAAAAGCAAAAATGTGCATCAAACCAACAGCAGAACAAATGGGGATTACAGCGCTTGGAAGATATGTAACTCCTTAAAATTCTTTCCTTATAAACATGAAGACCTAATTCAATTCCTAGATCCATGTTAATAAAAAAAATCAAATGGTAGTGACTTCTCATAACCTCAGTACTTGGCAAGTAGAGTCAACCAAATTTCTTTTACTCACTTGGCAATTAATGGGTCAGTGAAATAGACTGTCTAAAAAAAGAGGTGGGTGGTAACTAAACAATGATATCTGATGTGTGCTCTTGTCTACATAAGAATACACATACATACTTGTATGTGTACATCTACCTTCATGCATATGAAATTACAGACACAACAGACACACACACACACACACATACACACACACACACACACACACACACACACACTCACTCACCATCCAGCTCTTTCTGCAGTTCCTTCACATAGCTCTTCCTTCAGGGCAGCAGCTCTTTCACCCAGCTCTACACAGCTGTCTCTCTCCACATGGTTGCTGCTCTCCACAGTCAAAACTCTGGACAATTAAAGGTTACATTTTGTCAGGGTCTATCCATTCTCACAACATAAGATAAGTCAAGAAGTTTTTCTTAGGCTAGTAGTGTCACAATGACCCATGCATGTAGTTTTAAGTTGGTGAGAGATCCCAGACAGTAAAGAATGGGCTGAAACTTGAGCCATCAGGGTAAGTGCAGAAAGAGAGCTACTGCAAGGAGCAATGTCTGAATGTAAACATGCTGGCCTTGATTTAGCAATAAAAAAACATCTGGGGATTAGTCTCTCTTTGTATTTTCTGCAGGGGCAGTTTAGTCTGTTTTGAATTTGTTCTGAAGTCCAAAATTAGCTGTCTGTGGTGGTAATCTAATTATACTGAAATGTGATTTTGATTGTATGTTAATAAATAAAGTTGCCCGTGGGTCAGACCTATTAGAGCTATAGCAAGAGTGTGGTGGTGGTGGCACACACCTTTAATCCTAGCATTCCAGAGATAGAAATCCCTCTGGATCTCTGTGAGTTCAAGGCCACATTGGAAATAGCCAAGCATGGTGGTGACACACTCCTTTAATCCCAGAAAACCAGCCTTTAATCCCAGGGAGTGGTGATATAAAGCAAAAAGATATATAAGGCGTGAGACCCAGAAACTAGAAGCATTTGGCTGGTTAAGCTTTCAGGCTTTGGAGCAACACAGTTCAGCTGAGAGCTATTGGGATGAGGACACAGAAGCTTCCAGTCTGAGGAAATAGGACCAGCTGAGGAACTGGTGAGGTGAGATAGCTGTGGCTTGTTCTGTCCCTTTAAATAGACGAACAGACAGGAAATAGGGCTCTCATTCGGGAGGCTGGGACACCGCAGGCGGAAGGGTGAGATTTTGGCTCTGAGCTCTGACCTCTCGGCTTTCTCTTTCGCATTGTTTCTGTGTTTCTTATTTAATAAGACGGTTGGTTACATCTATATCTGGCGCCCAACGTGACAAGAATCCTTGCACAAGGTGTTCTGGAACCCAGCCAGAGACTTCAATTTCTGACTTGGTTTAAGGAGGAGGCTAAAAATATAGAAAAACAATGGAGGGATAAAGGAATACAAGTTTGCCAGGATCAGCTTATGGGAGAAGGTCAATATGCTTCAGCACAAACACAATGTTTATATGATGTCCAAACCCTAATTTTATGTCGAACGGCAGCCTTGAATGCATGGGACAGAGTTGAGGAACCAGGAAAAAAATCTGAGTCATTTACAAAGGTGAGGCAAGGCCCAAAAGAGTCTTTTACAGATTTTTTACAAAGACTGGCTTCAGCAGTAAAGAGAATGGTCTCGGATTCAGAAGCTGGTAAGGCAATAATTGAATCTTTGGCCTTTGAGAATGCGAATACAGCATGCAAAAGAATAATCAGGCCATTAAGGGCAAGATCTGCACCTATGGAAGATTGGATTAGAGAAACAATTAATGTTGAGGTTGATGAGCATGATGATACGTGGGTAGGAGAAATAATTTCAAAAGGTCTGAGGAATGTTAGATGTTTTGGATGTGAAAAGCAAGGACATTTGAAAAGGGACTGTAGACAGGTCATTCCCAGAAACAATGTTTATTCAAGGAACAATGGCAACAGAATGCCCCTTCCTTCTGGAGTATGCAGAAGGTGTGGTAAGGGAAAACACTGGACCAACCAATGTAGATCAACAAAGGACAGACAGGGTAATCCTTTGCCTCAGTCTTCGGGAAACTCCCAGAGGGGCCTCGCGCAGGCCCCCAGTGCAAATCCAGTTCAAACCTTTCCTGCAGCCATAGAGGAAATGCCTGCTCTGGAGAGCGATTAAATAACCAAATTCCTATTGGAATAAATCATGCTGGTCAGGTTGATGAAACAGAGAGAATAGAAAATTCAGGAGAAAACATAAAGAAAATTTTTTGGCAAACTTCTATTAATGAACAAAGACCAAAATTAATGATAAAAATAAATGGTGTTTTGTTGTCTGGTCTGGTAGACACGGGTGCGGACGTTACCATAATTGCACCAGAATTTTGGCATCCAACTTGGCCTCTTCAGGAGGTAAACGTTCAACTGTTAGGAATTGGGACATTATCTCAGGTGAAACAGAGTGCAAGATGGCTCGAATGTATAGGTCCAGAAGGACAGAGAGGAAAATTAAAACCATATGTAGCTAACATAACTATGAACCTGTGGGGTCGAGACTTGTTGCAACAATGGGATACTCAGATTAACATCCCTCCAATCTCAGAAACAAATCATAACCTAACACATGTTACTGAGAGAAATATTAGAAAATATTATTCTAATGAGTGGTCACCAGCCATCCATATTATACAAGAACAGGGCACAATAACTGATGATCTTCCAAAGACACCAATAGCTCTACCTTTAAAATGGTTAACAGACAAGCCTGTAAGGGTCCACCAATGGCCTTTAACAACAGAGAAACTCCAGGCTTTAGAAGAGCTGGTAGAAGAACAGTTAAATGCTCAGCATATTGAAAAATCAAGTAGCCCCTGGAATTCTCCTGTCTTTGTTGTTAAAAAGAAATCTGGCAAATGGAGAATGGTAACAGACCTTAGAGCAATTAACAAAGTAATTCAGCCAATGGGCTCTCTACAATCTGGGATGCCTTTGCCTACTCTGTTACCAAAAGGATGGCCTCTCATAGTTATTGATTTAAAAGACTGTTTCTTTTCAATACCCTTACAAGAAAAAGACAAAGAAAGATTTGCTTTTACAGTGCCTACTTATAATAATTCTCAACCGGTTAAAAGATTTCAATGGAGGGTCCTCCCTCAGGGAATGTTGAATAGCCCAACTCTGTACCAATATTTTGTACAACAGCCATTGGAAGTGATACGTAAAAAAATTCCTAAATCTATAATTTATCATTATATGGACGATATTTTACTAGCTGACTCAAATGCAGATACTTTAGAAATAATGTTTGAATAAGTAAAGAAAATTTTGCCTTGCTGGGGATTACAAATTGCTCCTGAAAAGATACAAAGAGGAGATTCTATTAATTATTTAGGATATAAAATAGAGCTACAAAAAATTAGACCCCAAAAGGTGCAAATTCGGAGAGATAGATTACAGACTCTTAATGACTTTCAAAGATTATTTGGAGACATTTCTCATCTACGAACTATTGTTGGGGTAAAAAATGATGAACTGACTAATTTGTTCAAAACCTTAGAAGGTGACAAGGACTTAAATAGTCCAAGAGAATTATCACCTGAAGCTGAGAAAGAATTAGCCTTGGTAGAAAAGAAAGTGCATGAAGGGCACGTGGATCGTATTGATCCAAAGCTGGATAGCATTTTGGTTATTTTACCTTCTAGGCGTTCTCCTACTGGAATATTAATGCAGAGGGAAGATATTATATTGGAATGGATATTTTTGCCGAATAAATCAAATAAAAAATTAAACACTTATGTGGAAAAAATCTCTGACTTGATTTACAAAGGAAAACTGAGACTTCGTCAATTAGCAGGCATAGATCCAGCAGAAATTGTCGTACCATTAACTAAGGAGGACATTGAAAAATTATGGACAGAAAGTGAACCTTGGCAAAGAGCTTGCAGTAATTTTTTGGGAGAAATTAACAGCAAATATCCCAAAAGCAATAGAATTGATCTTATAAAGAGAGCTGATTGGATCTTGCCTCGAATTGTACGCCAAAAACCCATATCTGGAGTTCGTACATTTTATACAGATGCCAACAAAGAAGGAAAGGCAGGTTACAAATCAGAAAATTTAAGTAAAGTGGTTCAAAGTCCGTATAATTCAGTTCAAAAATCAGAATTGTATGCTATTCTGTTGGTATTAATGGATTTTTCAGAACCTCTTAACATAGTAACTGACTCTCAGTATGCTGAAAAAGTGGTGATACATATTGAGACTGCAGAATTTATCCCTGATACTTCAGAATTAACTTCATTATTTTATTCAATTACAAGATACAATCAGGAAAAGGAATCATCCTTTATATATAACTCACATTCGATCCCATACTGGTCTACCAGGCCCTCTAGCACAAGGCAACGATGAGATTGATAAATTATTGATAGGAAATGTGCTGGAGGCCTCAGAATTTCATAAAAAACATCACGTTAATAGTAAAGGTTTAAAAAAGGATTTTTCCATAACCTGGCAACAAGCCAAAGAAATAGTAAAGAAATGTCCTACTTGTTCCTTCTACAATCAAACGCCATTACCAGCAGGATGTAACCCAAAGGGTACTCAGAGAAATGAAATCTGGCAGATGGACGTGTTTCACTTTGCAGAATTTGGAAAATTGAAATATGTACACCACACTATCGATACTTATTCAGGATTTAAATGGGCAACTGCTTTGAGTTCTGAAAAAGCTGATTCTGTAATCACTCATTTGCTAGAAGTTATGGCCATCATGGGTATACCTGCACAAATCAAAACTGACAATGCTCCATCATATGTCTCTGTTAAAATGAAACAGTTTTTTGCTTATTACAATATAAAACATATTACAGGTATACCACATAATCCTACAGTTCAAGCAGTTATAGAAAGATCAAACAGAACTCTAAAGGATATGCTAAATAAACAGAAATGGGTAACAAAACCCCCAGAAATAGACTGCATAATGCTCTTCTAACTTTGAATTTTCTGAATGCCAATGAGAAAGGAACAACAGCTGCAGAGAGACATTGGATAATAGAAAAAACTACAGAATTAAATCAGCCTATATACTTTAAGGATGTGCTGACCTCAGAATGGAAACCAGGGTATGTATTATGTTGGGGACGAGGTTTTGCTTTTGTTTCTACAGGAGAAGATAAGCTGTGGGTACCATCAAAATTGATAAAGGTTCGATTTGAACAAGAGAGACCTCTTAATTGAGGAGGTGATAGTTCATCAACCAGCATGAACATCCAATTTAAACTAACATGTATCAATAACACATGCCTTTTCATTTAATCAGATAATAACTTGTCAAAAGGAAACATCCCCAAAATTAGTCTTGGGGGGAAGGTTTTTGTTTTTGTCTTTTAGGAAAATGAAAGTTAAGGAATTTGAAGAACACTGGACAAATGAGACAACTGAAGAAAAGGGACAAATCAACTATCCCAAGAAACAGAGTGAAACGGTGTATGGGTATATATTATCTAAAAAATTTTTATGTCTTCCTAAATGTTTGTTTCTGCTTTTCTCTAAAGATTTAACACTATTGGTTTTCTAATAGTCCCAGTTCAATTAAAATTTAAAAGCTGACTTTGGAGTTGGAGAATGGATCTCTCCTTCTTTAAACTCAAGCATGTTGTTAAAAGGAAAATCCAGCCAGGCGTTGGTGGCACACGCCTTTAATCCCAGCACTTGGGAGGCAGAGCCAGGTGGATCTCTGTGAGTTCGAGGCCAGCCTGGGCTACCAAGTGAGTCCCCAGGAAAGGCGCAAAGCTAAACAGAGAAACCCTGTCTCGAAAAAAAAAATACAAAAACAAAACAAAAAAAAGAAAAAGAAAAGAAAATCCAAACTCCCTGTATCATGCCAGAATAAGAGCCATCTTCTGCTATGGTACAGGACAAAAGCAAAATTAATTAAGGGACTATTCTATTACTAATCTCAACTCTTTGATTCTATTCTGATTCTTTAAACTTTTCTTAAAGTATGAATTTTATATCAAAATTTACAAGATTAACATATAAAGATATATAGATATATATACATTTTAAACTTTGTTAAGATATGAATGGTCATATAGAGTACTAACTAATTCTAGAAAAAAAGGCTAGCTGCACATATATGTTTTTGTGTTCGAGTCTCTTATCAGTTTTCTGCAGGAAATCATGGCCAGGCCTAACATCAACTGAAGTCTCCAGAAAGAAGATGGGGCCCCACAACAACAACAATTCCACGTGGACAATAATAATATCATTAAGCTGACAAACATCATCCACAGATCAGCTTTGAACTACAAGGTGCTCAGAGCAATTTTGAGATGACTAGCTGAGATGATCCAGTCTCAAAGACTACTTGAATAAGGTCTTGAGATAAACCCTGAACTTTGGCATTATACACAGGCTAGATAACGAAGGATATAGTTTCCTTTCCTAGAATTTGACAATTAACCTAAAATTTTTCTTTCAGGATAAAGAAAACTTCGCTCATACCCAGCAGGAAGCAATTTTAAGAATACGACGCCCACATTCCCAAAGAGGTGGTGTGGGGCGGGTGGTTTTTTGGTCCTTTTAATGGGTTTTGGGTCTGGGATAATTTTCAGTATTTAGGGGGGTTGGTTACAAGTTATTATCAAGGGATAAGAAAAAGGCTAAGCAAAGGAGATTAGATTTAAGGTTCTTGTTTAAAAAAAAAAGAAAGAAAGAAAGAAAGAAAAGAAAAAGACAATTACTACAAATTTGAAACTGATATTGTTAGAAAATGCTATATATATATTTCTAATTGTATTTATACCATTCATTTAACAATGTAATACAAATTTCTGATCCTTGAATGTTATTGTTACCAACTACTAGGATATAAAGAAATGAAAGTTAGTAGTTAGACATTACAATAGAACTTGTAGTCATATTAGATATGTTTTAAAAAATTGAGCAGAGTTGTTTTAGACAGGTCATCTTCAAACCCTTCAGAGATCTACAGAATATGGCATTTAAAATGTTTTAATAACTTAGAAAATTTTTCTTTTTTGAGACATGTCAGCTCTTGGCAGTACTAATCTACTTCAGAGAAAATATGGGCATTGAAGAAACTGCATATGGAGTCAACTTTCCTTGTGGCAAAAGTTAGCCACTGGACAACAAAGTATCCTTGAATCAACAGGACAAAATGGACAGACAAAACACGAAACAATGGACTACTGATTCTTGTCAAAACAAGTGTGGTTATGGCTTTATCAAAAGGCATCTTCTGAGGCCAGGACAATATGGCCCCATCCCTGAAGTGGCCTTCGCATCCGGAAAAGGTACAGTGCCCTTTTCTTCGAAGGCAGCTTAACAGGCAGAGGGCCGATGGATTCTGTTGTACAATGAAACAGCAGCTGAAAGCTCATGCCTCTCAAAAGTAGACTGGCATTTAATAAAGGGATGTGGAGAAGAAGGGGATGCTGAGATGAAGCCATATATACACAGCCAAGAAGAATGGACAGCTGAATTTAAAAACTGTCAACAGCCCAGCTTGCCCCCGATTGCCATTCTGGACCAGAGCCCGCCCCGGACTTCCCTTCTGGACCAGAGAGTTGGACAAGAGAACTCCCCTTTGGACAAAAGAGAGAGTCTTCCTGAATCTGTCAGCTCTTTCTGAAACAAGTACACTGATAAGACGAAGAAAGAACCACAAGGAGATGGGCAGACGTCAAGGCAGAAGTACATACAACAAAATGAAGAGCAATACAGCATCACCAGAACCTAGCCCGCCTCCAACATCTAGACCTGAACACCAAAAATTGGAAGAAGCAGAAGAAAGTAGCCTTATGAGTAACTTCATGAAGAAGGTAGAGGCTTGTGTAGAGGAAAAGACAAGAAAATTGGAAGAACGCTATAAACAACTAGAGGAAAGAGCAAACAAATTAGAAGAAAACAATAAAGCCCTCCAAGAAAATAATAAAGTCCTGGAAGAAAACATTAAAGTCCTGGAAGAAAACATTAAAGTCCTGGAAGAAAACAATAAAACACTGAAAGAAAATCATGAAAAAGCAATGAAACAAACAAAGGAAACAGGCCAAGAACTGAAAAAGGAAATTGAAAAAATAAAGAAGACACAAACAGAGGGAATGCTGGAAATAGAAACCCTGAGTAAAAGATCAGGAACTTCGGATGCAAGTATAACCAACAGAATGCAAGAGGTGGAAGAGAGGATTTCTGGCATTGAAGATACAGTAGAAGAAATAGTTTCATCAGTCGAAGGAAACACTAAAGCCAACAAAGTCA
Organism: Peromyscus leucopus; assembly: GCF_004664715.2. NCBI lineage: Eukaryota > Metazoa > Chordata > Mammalia > Rodentia > Cricetidae > Peromyscus > Peromyscus leucopus. The sequence continues at coordinate 29,944,156 of NC_051070.1, forward strand.
TGAACCAAAATGTCCAAGAAATCTGGGACACCATGAAAAGACCAAACCTACGAATTATAGGAATAGAAGAAGGTGAAGAATACCAACTCAAAGGCACAGAAAATATATTCAACAAAATTATAGAAGAAAACTTTCCCAACTTAAAGAAGGAAATGCCTATGAAGATACAAGAAGCCTATAGAACACCAAACAGACTAGACCCCCAAAAAAGTCCCCTCGACACATAATAATTAAACAACTAAATGTACAGAATAAAGAAAGAATATTAAGAGCAGCCAAGGAAAAAGGCCAAGTGACCTATAAAGGTAAACCCATCAGAATAACACCTGATTTCTCAATGGAGACTTTGAAAGCCAGAAGGACCTGGACAGATGGAATGCAGACACTAAGAAACCATGGATGTCAGCCCAGACTAATATACCCAGCAAAACTTTCAATCATCATAGACGGAAGGAACAAGACATTCGAAGACAAAGCCAGATTTAAACAATACCTATCCACAAACCCAGCCCTACAGAAAGCACTAGAAGGAAAATTCCAACCGAAGGAAGTCAGATACACACTCGAAAACACAGGCAATAGATAAAGCCACAACAGTAAACCCCAAAGAAGGCAAGTACACACACACTACCACCAAAAATGACAGGGATGAACAATCACTGGTCGTTAATATCCCTTAATATCAACGGACTTAATTCACCTATAAAAAGACATAGACTTAAAGAATGGATACGAAAGCAGAACCCAACTTTCTGCTGCATACAAGAAACACATCTCAAATTTAAAGACAGACACTACCTAAGAATAAAAGGCTGGGAAAAGACTTTCCAATCAAATGGTCTTAAGAAACAAGCAGGGGTAGCCATACTGATATCCAACAAAATAGACTTCAAACTAAAATCAATCAAAAGAGATAAAGAAGGACATTACATATTCATCACAGGAAAGATCCACCAAGATGAAGTCTCAATTCTGAACATTTATGCCCCAAACACAAGGGCACCCACATATGTAAAAGAAACATTACTAAAGCTTAAACCACATATAAAACCCCACACATTAATAGTGGGAGATCTCAACACCCCACTTTCACCACTGGACAGATCTCCCAAATCGAAACTTAACAGAGAAATAAAGGACTTAACTGATATCATGACCCAATTGGACCTAATAGATATCTACAGAACATTCCATCCTAACAAGAAAGAATATACATTTTTCTCAGCACCCCATGGAACTTTCTCTAAAATTGACCACATACTTGGCCACAAAGCATATATCAACAGATACAAAACAATTAGAATAACCTCCTGTGTTCTATCAGACCACCATGGGTTAAAGTTATATCTCAACAACAACAAAAACTACAGAAAACCTACTTTCTCATGGAAACTGAATAATGCTCAACTAAATCACCAATGGGTTAAGGAAGAAATAAAGAAAGAAATTAAAGACTTCCTAGAGATCAATGAAAATGAAGACACCACATACCCAAACTTATGGGACACTATGAAAGCAGTGCTAAGAGGGAAATTCATAGCACTAAATGCACACATAAAGAAGTTGGAGAAATCTCACACTAGTGACTTAACAGCACACCTGAAAGCTCTAGAACAAGAAGAAGCAAAGTCTCCCAGGAAGAATAGACGCCAGGAAATTATCAAAGTGAGAGGGAAATTAATAAATTAGAAACTAAGAGAATAATACAAAAAATTAATGAAACAAAGAGTTGGTTCTTTGAGAAAATCAACAAGATAGACAAGCCCTTATCCAAACTAACCAAAAGACAGAGAGAGAGAATCCAAATCAACAAAATCAGAAATGAAAATGGGGACATAACAACAGACATTGAGGAAATCCAGAGAATTATAAGGTCATATTTCAAAAACCTCTACTCCACAAAACTGGAAAACCTAAAAGAAATGGACATTTTTCTGGATAAGTACCACATACCTAAGTTAAATCAAGACCAGATAAACTATTTAAATAGCCCAATAACCCCTAAGGAAATAGAAACAGTCATTAAAAGTCTCCCAACCAAAAAAAGCCCAGGACCAGATGGTTTCAGCGCAGAATTCTACCAGATCTTCAAAGAAGAGTTAATACCAATACTCTCTAAATTGTTCCATATAATAGAAACAGAAGGAACATTACCAAACTCCTTTTATGAGGCTACAATTACCCTGATTCCTAAACCAAACAAGGATACAACAAAGAAAGAGAACTACAGACCGATCTCCCTCATGAACATTGATGCAAAAATACTGAATAAAATATTGGCAAACAGACTCCAAGAACACATCAGAACAATTATCCACCATGATCAAGTAGGCTTCATCCCAGGGATGCAAGGGTGGTTCAACATACGAAAGTCCATCAACGTAATACACCATATAAACAAACTCAAAGAAAAAAACCACATGATCATCTCACTAGATGCAGAAAAGGCATTTGACAAAATCCATCACCCCTTCATGATAAAAGTCTTGGAACGATCAGGAATACGGGGAACATACCTAAACATAATAAAGGCAATATATAGCAAACCAACAGCCAACATCAAATTAAATGGAGAGAAACTCAAAGCAATTCCACTAAAATCAGGAACGAGGCAAGGCTGTCCACTCTCCCCATACTTATTCAATATAGTACTTGAAGTTCTAGCCAGAGCAATAAGACAACATAAGGAGATTAAGGGGATACAAATTGGAAAGGAAGAAGTCAAGCTTTCCCTATTTGCAGATGACATGATAGTATACTTGAGTGACCCCAAAGATTCCACCCAGGAATTGATAAAGCTTATAAACATCTTCAGCAACATAGCAGGATACAAGATCAACTCAAAAAAATCAGTAGCCCTCCTATACACAATGGACAAAGAAGATGAGAAGGCAATTAGAGATACATCACCCTTTACAATAGCCAAAAATGACATAAAATACCTTGGGGTAACACTAACCAAGCAAGTGAAGGACCTATATGACAAGAACTTTAAGTCCCTGAAAAAAGAAATTGAAGAAGATGTCAGAAAATGGAAAGATCTCCCATGCTCATGGATAGGCAGGGTTAACATAGTAAAAATGGCAATCTTACCAAAAGCAATATACAGATTCAATGCAATCCCCATCAAAATACCAACACAATTCTTCACAGACCTGGAAAGAATAATACTCAACTTCATATGGAAAAACAAAAAACCCAGAATAGCTAAAAGAAACCTGTACAATAAAACAACTTCTGGAGGCATCACAATCCCTAACTTCAAGCACTACTATAGAGCTACAGTAATAAAAACAGCTTGGTATTGGCATAAAAACCGACATGTGGACCAATGGAATCGAATTGAAGACCCTGACATTAACCCACACACCTATGGACATATAATTTTTGACAAAGAAGCCAAAAGTGTACAATGGAAAAAAGAAAGCATCTTCAACAAATGGTGCTGGCATAACTGGATATCAACGTGTAGAAGGCTGCAAATAGATCCATATCTGTCACCGTGCACAAAACTTAAGTCCAAGTGGATCAAAGACCTCAACATAAATCCAGCTACTCTAAACCTGCTAGAAGAGAAAGTAGGAAATAGTCTTGAACGCCTTGGCATAGGAGATCACTTCCTAAATATAACACCAGTAGCGCAGACACTGAGACAAACAATCAATCAATGGGACCTCCTGAAACTGAGAAGCTTTTGTAGAGCAAAGGATATGGTCAACAAGGATAAAGCGACAGCCTACTGAATGGGAAAATATCTTCACCAACCCCACAGGTGACAGAGGACTGATATCCAGAATATATAAGGAACTCAAGAAATTAGACATCAAAATGACCAACAGTCCAATTGAGAAATGGGCTTTAGAATTAAACAGAGAATTCTCAACAGAGGAAACCCAAATGGCTGAAAGACATTTAAGGAACTGCTCAACATCCCTAATCATCAGGGAAATGCAAATCAAAACAACTCTGAGATACCACCTTACGCCTGTCAGAATGGCTAAGATCAAAAACACTGAAGACACTTTATGCTGGAGAGGTTGTGGAGCTAGAGGAACTCTCCTCCACTGCTGGTGGGAATGCAAGCTTGTACAACCACTTTGGAAATCAATATGGCGCTTTCTTAGAAAATTGGGAATCAATCTCCCCCAAGATCCAGCTATACCACTTTTGGGCATATACCCAAGAAATGCTCAATCATACCACAAGAGCACTTGCTCAGCTATGTTCATATCAGCATTGTTTGTAATAGCCAAAACCTAGAAACAACCTAGATGCCCTTCAACTGAAGAATGGATAAATAAATTGTGGCACATATACACAATGGAATACTACTCAGCAGAGAAAAACAATGACATCATACGGTTTGCAGACAAATGGATGGATCTAGAAAAAATCATCCTGAGTGAGGTGACCCAGACTCAGAAAGACAAATATGGTATGTACCCACTCATAGGAAGATACTAGATGTGGAACAAGGATGACTGAACTGCTACTCACATCACCAGTGAGGCTACCTGGAAAACGGGACCCCAAAAAAGACATGGAGAAATGGATGAGATCTACATGAACAGCCTGGTCATGAGTGGGAACAATGAAGAGCGACGGTCGAGGGAAAGAGAGTGGGAGATCCTAGCTGGATCAAGAAAAGAGAGGGAGAACAACGAATAGGAGACCATGGTAAATGAAGGCCACATGAGAAGCGGAGGAAGCAGAGAGCTAGGGAGGCCCACGGAGATCCACAAAGATACTGCCAGAAAAGACTGCTGGCAATGGACGAGAGACGGCAGGAACTGACCTACTCCGGTGATGGGATGGCCAGACACCCTGTTAGTTGTGCCATAAACCCCATCCAAGGAAGGTCTGAGGAATCTGGATGCAGACATCCATGGCTGGGCCCCTGGTGGAGCACTGGGAGTCTAATTAGTGAGAAAGAAGAGGGTTTATATGAGCGAGAATTGTTGAAGCCAGGGTTGGATAAAGCACAGGGACAAATAGCCAAACGAATGGAAGCACAGGATCTATGAACCAAAGGCTGAGGGGCCCCCAACTGCATCAGGCCCCCTGAACGGGTGAGACAGTCATTTGGCTTGATCTGTTTGGGAGGCAGCCGTGTGTTGGTGCCGGGTCCTGGGCTTGTTGCATGAGTTGGCTGTTTGAATCCTGGGACATATGCAGGGACACTTGGCTCGGTCTGGGAGGGGGGGACTGGTCCTGGCTGGACTGAGTCTACCAGGTCGATCCCGGTCCTCAGGGGAGACCTTGATCTGGAGGAGGTGGGAATGGGGGGTGGGATGGGGGGAGGGGGAGGGGGGCGAGAGTGGGAGAACAGGGGAATCTGTGGCTATTATGTTTAACTAAATGATGTTGTAAAATAAATTTACTTAAAAAATAAATAAAAAAAAAAAAACTGTCAACAATTTCCAGAATTTAAAATCCGGAATCATGACAGGACACTAGTGGAATTCAGGTGTTTCTGGTACATGGACTGCTCTCACCCAATGTGAGATTGAACTGTTGACCTTGTGTACATCCTACTTCACAAATGAGTCTGTCAGATACACTAAGCCTATAGGCTGAAGATGATGCCCCAACACTTTGGAGAAACCTCAGGTGACTGCCCAGGCAGCTGGCTGTTTCTGTCAACTCACAAATTTTTTGGAAGTTGCTTTCATGCACTTCCTGTTTTTTATTTTTGTTAGCTAATATTATTTCCTTCTTGGGTCTCTGAGGGAGTTGAAGATTAGTTAGTTATGGTTGAAGATTAGTTACTTATAGTTGAAAATTAATTAGGATAGAAAGTGCATTAGATACATCTTGGATTTACCAAAATAGGAGAGATAATGGAATAATTTTCTCTAATTTGTCCAATACCTGTTTAGGTATTTATTATTTGTATGTATTTTATATAGTTATTGTACTTTTGTATATAGTTTTTCTTTTGTTAGTCATAACCTTTTCCTTTTTTTTCTTTTTATTAAAATAGAAAAGGGGAAATGTGGTGGTAATCTAATTATACTGAAATGTGATTTTGATTGTATGTTAATAAATAAAGTTGCCTGGGGGTCAGACCTATTAGAGTTATAGTAAGAGTGTGGTGGTGGTGGCACACACCTTTAATCCTAGCATTCCAGAGATAGAAATCCCTCTGGATCTCTGTGAGTTCAAGGCCACATTGGAAATAGCCAAGCATGGTGGTGACACACTCCTTTAATCCCAGAAAACCAGCCTTTAATCCCAGGGAGTGGTGATATAAAGCAAAAAGGTATATAAGGCGTGAGACCCAGAAACTAGAAGCATTTGGCTGGTTAAGCTTTCAGGCTTTGGAGCAACACAGTTCAGCTGAGAGCTATTGGGATGAGGACACAGAAGCTTCCAGTCTGAGGAAATAGGACCAGCTGAGGAACTGGTGAGGTGAGATAGCTGTGGCTTGTTCTGTCTCTTTAAATAGACGAACAGACAGGAAATAGGGCTCTCATTCGGGAGGCTGGGACACCGCAGGCGGAAGGGTGAGATTTTGGCTCTGAACTCTGACCTCTCGGCTTTCTCTTTCGCATTGTTTCTGTGTTTCTTATTTAATAAGACGGTTGGTTACATCTATAACTGTCTGTTTAAAATGCAGTGGGATTTGCTCTGCTCATGACCTTGGGCTATCTGGCCCAAAGGAGAAGGTGCTTCCTGCCATTGTACACATGACCCTTCTCCCTGCTCTGGCCTGTGAGGTGGATTCACTCCTGCTCAGATCAGAGGATGACTTCTGCTCTCTATTCCATTCTGTAATCATGAGTGTATTTCCTCAATTTATATCTTAAATTCTGTACCCATTTACTAGACTTACGTGGATTGATCATAATGGTAAAAGGCCATCTTTGTGACTGAAAATTCTACATCAGTCTGAGTAATGTAAAATATCCTAGTATTGTTTCTATATGTCAATATTATACAGCCTAAACAGAAATCATTTTCCAGAACTTCCACAGCTATAAGTGTGTTCAAAGATGGACTATACTCTCAAGAAAAACACACAAGCAGAGGGAAATTACCCATTGCAGTTATTAGGGAAGAAATATAGTGGCATATGAGAGAAATTACAGATAATTAGCAACTAGTTTCCACAGCAAGTGACCCCATGGCCTTGCCAGGTGGGGCTCCTCATCAGGTGGGTCTGCTGGGTCGACCTGTTAAACACTAGTTGTCACTCCTGTACATTCCCACAGCCCCCTGCAGAAAGGGACAGTGGATGTATGGTGTGGCCTGAAGAGAATTATATTTAAAATTTTAGATTTCATAGATACAAGGTCCATTATTGGTAAGAAATAATTAATAGAAAACATGTTTTGAGTTGTAAGGATGGAAGAGCCTATGGTCAGACCACATTAAGCATGTTGAATTCTGTCTGAGATGTAAGGAGGGTGAAAATGTTTCTTTAATATCTCAATGAATAGAAGCATGAACATCGTGGGTTACAGCATGTCTGTGAATAGTAGGATAGTGTCTACAGCTGTATAGTTTCTCACACTTGGTAATAGACATAAGTCCAGCCATCATTCTATAATCCATTATGAATTTATTTATTTTTTCACTTGAGAATCACTGGGGTCAACACTTAGTTTTCTACCAGGTTTATGTTTTTTAAGTTGCTACCATGAAAAATGAATACTATCTATTAAATTTAGTGAATAATAGAAATACTAAAAAAAATAGGAAAGAATGTGGATATTTAGAGCAGGTCTCTAACATTTTACATACCAGAATCATTTTAAACTAAGATCTGTGTATGTATTCACAAATTATTTTGAATGCTGTATTTAAGTCAATTAAGATTCCTGAAGCATTATTTTATTCTTGCTACATATGAATTCTAAACTGTTTATGGGTACAAGAGTATTTCAACTATACCATGAAACATATACATACAAATTAAAATTTATTCTTCTAATACATTCATTACTGGTGTTCCTTTGGTTGAGCATGATCTATGTGTTGTTCTCATCTTTATATCTGTATATGAGGAACTCAGATCAATGAATCCTTACCATCTCCTTATATTTTCAAATCTTACTTAATCTGCAATTTAGTGAGATATCTGGAACCACTTCCTAGCAAAGGGCATGTGATCCGTACTTAAAAAGATTCATCTTTGGAGAACAGCCATGACCTGCCATGCATGGTTGCTTCACCACAGGAATGAAGCAGCAGCCTGCTAACCTAATCACTCTACCACCATCTCTATTATCCAATACTTGGCTCCACCTCAAGTCATACCAATTTTCACCACATGATAAAATGCCACAACAAATTGGCTCTATTAACTAGTATCTGATTTCTCAAAAAGCATGTCTCTCAGAAAGATCTTTTATTTTTTGATGGAATCAAAATCTTAGCTTAATTTAGGAAAGGTATTTTTCATCCATAAAATACCTCAGATTTGGGTCTTCAAATATTGTCAGTATTCTACTTACCAGTTAAACAATTATTTTCAATTATTGAATGTTATCAACTTAAATGTTTATTCCCTCAAACAATTTCTTTGACATCAACCTCAAGCTAATTCATTTCCTTCTCACAGTAATTTGCATATCACTCCCAAAGAAATTGTTAGAAGCAATTAAATAATTAGTCACTAAAATAGCTGTTCCATCAATATTTGGAAATCTTGATTTATTTAAAGACTCATGAGATTGGATCTTATTGCTAAGTTTGCTCCATTTTTACTGGAGACAGGTAAATATGTACTTTATGTGTTTATGGAATAGAAGAAAGAAAAATGAAAGGGGAGGAAATGAAGGAAGAAGGACAGAAAGGAAAAAAGTAGATGGTGAAGGTAGGGTTGCTTTACCATCCCTACCTACATCATGGGTTATGGGAGGATTATATTCAAAGAGCAATGCACAAAACCCAAAAGGTTGGACAGTTTTTATTCATATGCTCCTATCAGCATGTGTATACAGAACTTTCTGTCCCACCAAGTCTTGTAGCTGTTCAGTCCCAAATAAACCTACAGAGGCTTATATTAATTATAAATTGTTTGTCTTACTGCTCAAGCCAAACTAATTAGGTAGCTCTTACCCTTAAATTAACCCATAATTCTTGTCTGTGTTTAGCCACTTGGCTTGGTACGTTTTCTCAGTCCAACATTCCCATCTTACTTCCTCTGCCTCTGGCTGGCAGCTCCATCTCTACCTTTCCTCTTCCCAGCCTTTTCCTAGTCTGTTCACCCCACCTACATTTCCAGCCTGACTACTGGCCAATCAGCGTTTTATTAAACCAATAGGAGTGACAAGTCTTTACAGTGTACAAGAGCATCATCCCACAGCATTTCCCCTTCTTTTTCTTTTCAAAACAAAACCCCCAAATCTAACCTCCTTTGTTTAGCTTTTTTTCCTTACCATTTTTCATAGCGATTTGTAATCAATATCTAAACAAAGACAAACATCCATAATCCATAGTTTTGGCAATGAGGGTATAGTTTTTTTGGCTTCTTTCTGCTGATTGGGGTTCCTGGCAATCTTATGAGGACCCAAAGAAAATTTAGGATTATGATCAAGTCCTGATTGGAGTAGCCTGTGAGGCTGGATCATCTAAGTCAACATCCTTGAAGCCTTTCTGGATGCAGGACTCAGAGGAAACTGCAACTGGGGTGTTCTGAAATGTTGGATAATCTGAGCCATCTGCTCCCATTGGAGATTTTTAAGAGGGTATTGCTCGATCAAGGTATATTAACCTAAAAAGAGTCCACAGGTTCTCATCTGCTGCGGAAACAAAAGTAGAGCCTTTTTTCTAAAACAATATATCCTTAGATCTAAATTTTTTTGGGGGGGGATTTTTTTTTATTATTATTGTTTTACAACACCATTCAGTTCAACATAATAGCCACAGATTCCCCTGTTCTCCCCCTCTCGCCCACCCCTCCCCCAGCCCACCACCCATTCCCACCTCCTCCAGATCAAGGTCTCCCCTGAGGACCGGGGTTGACCTGGTAGACTCAGTCCAGGCAGGTCCATTCCCCCCTCCCAGACCGAGCCAAGGGTCCCTGAATAAGTCCCAGGATTCAAACAGCCAACTCATGCAACGAGCCCAGGACCTGGCACCAATGCACAGCTGCCTCCCAAACATATCAAGCCAAATGACTGTCTCACCCATTCAGAGGGCCTGATCCAGTTGGGGGCCCCTCAGCCTTTGGTTCATAGATCCTGTGCTTCCATTCATTTGGTTATTTGTCCCGGTGCTTTATCCAACCTTGGCTTCAACAATTCTCACTCATATAAACTCTCCTCTTTCTCACTAGTTAGACTCCCAGTGCTCCACAAGGGGCCCAGCCGTGGATGTCTGCCTTCAGATTCCTCAGTCCTTGGATGGGGTTTATGGCACAACTATCTGGGTGTCTGGCCATCCCATCACCAGAGTAGGTCAGTTCTTGCCGTCTCGCGACCATTGCCAGCAGTCTTTTGCGGGAGTATCTTTGTGGATCTCCGTGGGCCTCCCTAGCTCTCTGCTTCCTCCCCTTCTCAACTTCTCATGTGGTCTTCATTTACCATGGTCTCCTAGTCCTTGTTCTCCCTCTCTTTTCTTGATCCAGCTAGGATCTCCCACTCTCTTTCCCTCGACTGTCGCCCTTCATTGTTCCCACTCATGACCAGGCTGTTCATGTAGATCTCATCCATTTCTCCGTGTCTTTTTTTGGGGTCCCGTTTTCCAGGTAGCCTCACTGGCGATGTGAGTAGCAGTCCAGTCATCCTTGTTCCACATCTAGTATCTTCCTATGAGTGAGTACATACCATATTTGTCTTTCTGAGTCTGGGTTACCTCACTCAGGATGATTTTTTCTAGATCCATCCATTTGCCTGCAAACCGTATGATGTCATTGTTTTTCTCTGCTGAGTAGTATTCCATTGTATATATGTGCCACAATTTATTTATCCATTCTTCAGTTGAAGAGCATCTAGGTTGTTTCCAGGTTTTGGCTATTACAAACAATGCTGATATAAACTTAGCTGAGCAAGTGCTCTTCTGGTATGATTGAACATTTCTTGGTTATATGCCCAAGAGTGGTATAGCTGGATCTTGGGGAGATTGATTCCCAATTTTCTAAGAAAGCGCCATATTGATTTCCAAAGTGGTTGTACAAGCTTGCATTCCCACCAGCAGTGGAGGAGAGTTACCCAAGTTCCACATCCTCTCCAGCATAAAGTGTCTTCAGTGTTTTTGATCTTAGCCACTCTGACAGGCGTAAGGTGGTATCTCAGAGTTGTCTTGATTTGCATTTCCCTGATGATTAGGGAAGTTGAGCAATTCCTTAAATGTCTTTCAGCCATTTGGGATTCCTCTGTTGAGAATTCTCTGTTTAGTTCTAAAGCCCATTTCTCAATTGGACTGTTGGTCCTTTTTGAGTTCCTTATATATTCTGGATATCAGTCCTCTGTCCGATGTGGGGTTGGTGAAGAACTTTTCCCATTCTGTAGGCTGTCACTTTGCCTTGTTGACCATATCCTTTGCTCTACAAAAGCTTCTAAGGTTTCAAGAGGTCCCATTGATTGATTGTTTGTCTCAGTGTCTGCGCTACTGTTGTTATATTTAGGAAGTGATCTCCTATGCCAAGGCGTTCAAGACTATTTCCTACTTTCTCTTCTAGCAGGTTCAGAGTAGCTGGATTTATGTTGAGGTCTTTGATCCACTTGGATTTAAGTTTTGTGCACGGTGACAGATATGGATCTATTTGCAGCCTTCTACACGTTGATATCCAGTTATGCCAGCACCATTTGTTGAAGATGCTTTCTTTTTTCCATTGTACACTTTTGGCTTCTTTGTCAAAAATTATATGTCCATAGGTGTGTGGGTTAATGTCAGGGTCTTCAATTCGATTCCATTGGTCCACATGTCAGTTTTTATGCCAATACCAGGCTGTTTTTATTACTGTAGCTCTATAGTAGAGCTTGAAGTCAGGGATTGTGATGCCTCCAGAAGTTGTTTTATTGTACAGGTTTCTTTTAGCTATCCTGGGTTTTTTGTTTTTCCATATGAAGTTGAGTATTGTTCTTTCCAGGTCTGTGAAGAATAGTGTTGGTATTTTGATGGGGATTGCATTGAATCTGTAAATTGCTTTTGGTAAGATTGCCATTTTTACTATGTTAACCCTGCCTATCCATGAGCATGGGAGATCTTTCCATTTTCTGACATCTTCTTCAATTTCTTTTTTCAGGGACTTAAAGTTCTTGTCATATAGGTCCTTCACTTGCTTGGTTAGTGTTACCCCAAGGTATTTTATGTCATTTTTGGCTATTGTAAAGGGTGATGTATCTCTAATTGCCTTCTCATCTTCTTTGTCCATTGTGTATAGGAGGGCTACTGATTTTTTTGAGTTGATCTTGTATCCTGCTATGTTGCTGAAGGTGTTTATAAGCTTTATCAATTCCTGGGTGGAAGCTTTGGGGTCACTCAAGTATACTATCATGTCGTCTGCAAATAGGGAAAGCTTGACTTCTTCCTTTCCAATTTGAATCCACTTAATCTCCTTATGTTGTCTTATTGCTCTGGCTAGAACTTCAAGTACTATATTGAATAAGTATGGGGAGAGTGGACAGCCTTGCCTCGTTCCTGATTTTAGTGGAATTGCTTTGAGTTTCTCTCCATTTAATTTGATGTTGGCTGTTGGTTTGCTATATATTGCCTTTATTATGTTTAGGTATGTTCCCTGTATTCCTGATCGCTCCAAGACTTTTATCATGAAGGGGTGATGGATTTTGTCAAATGCCTTTTCTGCATCTAGTGAGATGATCATGTGGTTTTTTTCTTTGAGTTCGTTTATATGGTGTATTACATTGATGGACTTTCGTATGTTGAACCACCCTTGCATCCCTGGGATGAAGCCTACTTGATCATGGTGGATAATTGTTCTGATGTGTTCTTGGAGTCTGTTTGCCAGTATTTTATTGAGTATTTTTGCATCAATGTTCATGAGGGAGATCGGTCTGTAGTTCTTTCTTTGTTGCATCCTTGTTTGGTTTAGGAATCAGGGTAATTGTATCCTCATAGAAGGAGTTTGGTAATGTTCCTTCTGTTTCTATTATGTGGAACAATTTAGAGAGTATTGGTATTAACTCTTCTTTGAAGATCTGGTAGAATTCTGCACTGAAACCATCTGGTCCTGGGCTTTTTTTGGTTGGGAGACCTTTAATGACTGTTTCTATTTCCTTAGGGGTTATTGGACTATTTAAATAGTTTATCTGGTCTTGATTTAACTTAGGTATGTGGTATCTATCCAGAAAAATGTCCATTTCTTTTAGGTTTTCCAGTTTTGTGGAGTAGAGGTTTTTGAAATATGACCTTATAATTCTCTGGATTTCCTCAATGTCTGTTGTTGTGTCCCCCTTTTCATTTCTGATTTTGTTGATTTGGATTCTCTCGCTCTGTCTTTTGGTTAGTTTGGATAAGGGCTTGTCTATCTTGTTGATTTTCTCAAAGAACCAACTCTTTGTTTCATTAATTTTTTTTATTATTCTCTTAGTTTCTAATTTATTAATTTCCCCTCTCACTTTGATAATTTCCTGGCGTCTATTCTTCCTGGGAGACTTTGCTTCTTCTTGTTCTAGAGCTTTCAGATGTGCTGTTAATTCACTAGTGTGGGATTTCTCCAACTTCTTTATGTGGGCATTTAGTGCTATGAATTTCCCTCTTAACACTGCTTTCATAGTGTCCCATAAGTTTGGGTATGTGGTGTCTTCATTTTCATTGATCTCTAGGAAGTCTTTAATTTCTTTCTTTATTTCTTCCTTAACCCATTGGTGATTCAGTTGAGCATTATTCAGTTTCCATGAGATTGTAGGTTTTCTGTGGTTTTTGTTGTTGTTGAAATCTAGCTTTAAACCATGGTGGTCTGATAGAACACAGGAGGTTATTCTGATTGTTTTGTATCTGTTGAGATTTGCTTTGTGGCCAAGTATATGGTCAATTTTAGAGAAAGTTCCATGGGGTGCTGAGAAGAAAGTATATTCTTTCTTGTTAGGATGGAATGTTCTGTAGATATCTATTAGGTCCATTTGGGTCATGACATCAGTTAAGTCCTTTATTTCTCTGTTAAGTTTCGATTTGGGAGATCTGTCCAGTGGTGAAAGTGGGGTGTTGAAATCTCCCACTATTAATGTGTGGGGTTTTATATGTGGTTTAAGCTTTAGTAATGTTTCTTTTACATATGTGGGTGCCCTTGTGTTTGGGGCATATATGTTCAGAATTGAAACTTCACATTGGTCGATCTTTCCTGTGATGAGGATGTAATGTCCTTCTTGATCTCTTTTGATTGATTTTAGTTTGAAGTCTATTTTGCTGGATATCAGGATGGCTACCCCTGCTTGTTTCTTAAGACCACTTGATTGAAAAGTCTTTTCCCAGCCTTTTATTCTTAGGTAGTGTCTGTCTTTGAATTTGAGATGTGTTTCTTGTATGCAGCAGAAAGATGGGTCCTGCTTTCGTATCCATTCTGTAAGTCTATGTCTTTTTATAGGTAAATTAAGTCCGTTGATATTAAGGGATATTAATGACCAGTGATTCTTCATCCCTGTTATTTCTGGTGGTAGTGTGTGTGTACTTCTCTTCTTGGGGTTTACTGTTATGGCTTTATCTATTGCCTGTGTTTTCAAGTGTGTATCTGACTTCCCTCGGTTGGAATTTTCCTTCTAGTGCTTTCTGTAGGGCTGGGTTTGTGGATAGGTATTGTTTAAATCTGGCTTTGTCTTCGAATGTCTTGTTCCTTCCGTCTATGATGATTGAAAGTTTTGCTGGGTATATTAGTCTGGGCTGACATCCATGGTCTCTTAGTGTCTGCATTCCATCTGTCCAGGTCCTTCTGGCTTTCAAAGTCTCCATTGAGAAGTCGGTTGTTATTCTGATGGGTTTACCTTTATAGGTCACTTGGCCTTTTTCCTTGGCTGCTCTTAATATTCTTTCTTTATTCTGTACATTTAGTTGTTTAATTATTATGTGTCGAGGGGACTTTTTTTGGGGGTCTAGTCTGTTTGGTGTTGTATAGGCTTCTTGTATCTTCATAGGCATTTCCTTCTTTAAGTTGGGAAAGTTTTCTTCTATAATTTTGTTGAATATATTTTCTGTGCCTTTGAGTTGGTATTCTTCACCTTCTTCTATCCCTATAATTCGTAGGTTTGGTCTTTTCATGGTGTCCCAAATTTCTTGGACATTTTGGTTCATGACTTTGTTGGCTTTAGTGTTTCCTTCGACTGATGAAACTATTTCTTCTACTGTATCTTCAATGCCAGAAATCCTCTCTTCCATCTCTTGCATTCTGTTGGTTATACTTGCATCTGAAGTTCCCGATCTTTTACTCAGGTTTTCTATTTCCAGCATTCCCTCTGTTTGTGTCTTCTTTATTTTTTCAATTTCCCTTTTCAGTTCTTGGACTGTTTCCTTTGTTTGTTTCATTACTTTTTCATGATTTTCTTTCAGTGCTTTATTGTTTTCTTGCAGGACTTTATTGTTTTCTTCCAGGAATTTATTGTTTTCTTGGAGGGCTTTATTGTTTTCTTGAAGGGCTTTATTGTTTTCTTGGAGGGCTTTATTGTTTTCTTTAATTTGTTTGCCCTTTCCTCTAGTTGTTTACAGCGTTCTTCCAATTTTCTTGTCTTTTCCTCTACACAAGCCTCTACCTTCTTCATGAAGTTACTCATAAGGCTACTTTCTTCTGCTTCTTCCAATTTTTGGTGTTCAGGTCTAGATGTTGGAGGCGGGCTAGGTTCTGGTGATGCTGTATTGCTCTTCATTTTGTTGTATGTACTTCTGCCTTGACGTCTGCCCATGTCCTTGTGGTTCCTTCTTGGTCGTATCAGTGTATTTGTTTCAGAAAGAGCTGACAGATTCAGGAAGACTCTCTCTCTTGTCCAAAAGGGAGTTCTCTTGTCCAACTCTCTGGTCCAGAAGGGAAGTCCAGGGCAGGTTCTGGTCCAGAATGGCAGTCGGGGACAGGCTCGGAGCTGGGGGCCTGTCTCTAAGTCTCAGGAAGTGGCTGTGGTCTCCGGCAGATGGGAGTGGGGGCAGGGAGCAGAGATTGCAGGGGCTGCCGGGGGCTTGGAAAAGGGGATCCCTCCCGGTGGGGCTAGAAGGGGAGCTGCCTGGTGGCCAGAACCTGGTGCCAAGTTGGGCAGGTCTTCGCGGAGTGGCTGGTGCCCAAGGATGGGGTCCGGGTTGGACCCAGGTACTCACCCCTGGTCAAGAAGAGAAGTCGGGGGCAGGCTGGGAGCTGGGGGCCGGTCTCTAAGTCTCAGGAAGTGGCTGTGGTCTCGGGCAGATGGGCGTGGGGGCAGGGCGTGGAGATTGCAGGGGCTGCCAGGGGGCTTGAAACAGGGGATCCCTCCCGGTGGGGCTAGAAGGGGAGCTGCCCGGTGGCCCGAACCTGGTGCCAAGTTGGGCAGGTCTTCGCGGAGTGGCTGGTGCCCAGGGATGGGGTCCGGGTTGGACCCAGGTACTCACCTCTGGACCAGAAGGGAAGTCGGGGCAGATCTAAATTTTGAAGTCAAGATAACTTTAAATTATATATGTTGGTTTAACTTAACAGTCTTTACAATCACATGTCTCTCTGCAGTTAAAAATCCCAAAGACAACACAATAATATGTTGTATCCAGACTGTATTTTTCCATTTTTAAAAATCCAGATATATTTTTCATCTTTACGTGGCTATGATTATTTTTATTCTATTATTTTTTAAATACTTTTATCTTTTTTTCTTTTCTCTCCCAAGCCTATGTATATTTTTATACATACTGTAAACCATTTAGAGTCTCATTTGTTTTTGTTTTTTGTTTTTGTTTTTCATCTGAATCTGTCTTTATTGCATATCTTTATTGTATATTTGGGACAAAAGAGGCCACAGCCCTGGTTGTTGGCACTGCCCCATTCAGCTTTCCAACATGGTGGAGGTACATTCACCGCCAACCCTGGGAGCCTTGCTTACTGCCCCAACTGTGGAAGCAGTGGGTTCATACCACCACCAATCAGCTTGCAGCACATTGCCCAAAAACCCTATTCAAGTGCTCCATCCCAAGGCCCTCCATGCAGCCAGCAAGAACTAGGAAGCCGTTTCTTAAAGGCGCCCAGCATTTGTTTGCCGTGCCTATCTGAAAAAAATGCAGTTACCAAAAAGTTGCCCTTGACTCCCATTTTTTGTGGGTCTAGAGGCCCTTTTGTTATTAAGCTACTTAGGCTTTATGTGGGTGTATGTGCACCATGTGGGCACCAAGCACAAGTACTGCTTTTATGGCAAAAAGTTACTTATTAAGACAGTTATTTATTGTACATGTTTTCCAGTAGACTGTCCATATGGGGGAAAAAATTCTACTAGTTAATTTCTAGGACAGGCCCTGTCTCTGGAAAAGCAAAATCAGTGATCAGAATTGACTTAGTAATTATAATTTGTAATCTTCTGCTCACTAGGTGATTGAATGACCAACTATGGAATTAAACTTTTGGTTAAATATTACTTTTGGCATCATATCCCAATGGGTCCCCTATTGTGATCATATAGATATATAATCACACACACACACAAACACACACACACACACACACACACACACACACACACACACGTACGTACGTACTATAATAGTTTTTTTTTCATCCACGGATGCTGTCTGGTTCATCAAGTTATCCTTTCACCACTATACATTTGTCCCTCTAACCTCCTCTGTAAACATTCAAGAGAAGTTTCTGCAGATCAGCTTAATCAGATTTTACTACAAGAACATGGGGTGAGATGATAATATGGCATCTTTGTGCACATAAACAAGCAGATTCCTTTAATCTACTCTTCCTTCATCTGACATAAACTTTCATAGATGGTGCAGTAATTTTGGCAGCTTATGACATTCATTATCCTTTTAGCTTATCTTCTGTAGAAGGATTTTCCTAGTGGCAAGACTGTTTATTTCCCACTGAGTTCTGTCAAAGCAAATGTCATGTAAGTATATCACCAGGTAACCTTAAAAAGTTTTTTTTTTCTTTTTTTTTTTTGCCACAAATTTATGTGAAGTCCTTTGTAAGGCAAAGTCAAGTCGAAGCCCTGTCAAAACTGAAAACAAAACAAAAGCCAAAAGCAGTCAGGAAAATCAATGATCTTTCAAATAATCCAAGATTAAATCAAATTAAATTGCTTTCAGCTTAAACTCTAAAGCAAGGCAGGAGGTTGCTCTTTTAAGAAGCCTAAAAAGACTAAACTCCAGATACTTGACTTTGCAGTGGGAGCATCCTTGGGGTAATGATTAGTGATTTATCCACAGTCTGAATAAACACTAAGAATTGGATCACACCCTATGAACACTAAAAAGTACTAGACTAAATTAGCAATTCACAATAGAAAAACATAGATTGAAAATGTTTTTCCTCATAAATTTCCACAAGAATCTTGATGTGTAATTTTGCATTGACTCTGGCAGTACTGAGAAAGAGTTCTCTCAGTCATATAAAGGCATATCACAGACTGTTTTGTTCACTCAAGAGCAAAACTATGAAGTCAAAACAGATGTAAATTTTACAGAAGATTATAGATTTTCTGATATGATATAAACAGAACACTAACTAATAACCTGGGATACTAAATACCCACACTTTGGATTAAAGTACATGCTTCTTTCACAAAATTAAGTAAACTTATAAAGTGTGTGTTGTCAATATGCCAGGTTGTTTTTTATTATTTTATATATTGCTAAATAACTTGATTTTCTTTATGCAATATAATGTCACTGGAAGCTTAATTTTGCACTGAACACAAATAGTTTATAATAGAAACATAACTCATAACTTAGAAACAATAATAAAAACATAACATAGAAATACTATGTTTACAACAATATTCTCAGAAACTTGCTATAACCATCTATAATTTATTTTCTATTTGTTTCTTTAATATCAAAAGATACTTATGGTGGTTGGGAGATATTACCCAGACCTTATTTCACTTAAAAAAAGAAAACCTTTGCCTCCTGAAAAGACAAAGCAAAAACAAACAAACAAAGAAAAAACAGGTGTGGTGATATGAATTTGTAATCTCAAATCTTACAAGGAAGATATTCGAAGGTCCCTCGAGTTACCTGACTTTCCAGCCTAGACTTCTTCATAAGCTTCAGGCAATGAAGAAACCCTATCTCAAAAACCAAGATGAATAGTGTCTGAGTAACAATAGCCAATTTCGTCCTCTGCCTTTCAGAAGCACACACACACACACACACACACACACACACACACACACACACACACGTGCGTGTGCACCAGTGCACAACACCCACAAAAAGTAAAACAAAGAACTTATGAAATAATACTTGAGAATATTTAAATAATTGATTTAAAACTAAAATATATCAGCATAGAATATATTTAATAAAATAGGAACTTAGCCAGGCAATGGTGGCACATGCCTTTAATCCCAGCACTTGGGAGGCAGAGGCAGGCAGATCTTTGTGAGTCCAAGGCCAGCCTGGTCTACAGTTCGAGATCCAGGAAAGGCACAAAGCTAAACAGAGAAACCCTGTCTCAAAAAAACAAAACAAAACAAATTTAAAAAAATAAAATAAAATAGAACAGGAACGTATAAAAAAAGTCATTTTATTTTGCTGTCCACAGTGTAAAGTCTTCCTAAAGAATCAAATCAAATCTTTTCCCTGGTACCTATGCATGTACTTCCTTATAGAGTAAATTCACTTCAGAATCTTCTAAAGAGAGATTACTGTGCATTTTTAGTTAGACCTATCTTAACGCAAATAAGAGGATGGCATTTTTGTTAATGAAAGACATACCCCGATGGCTTTGTTGATGGAGAAGTAAGCCATGAACTTGAAGAATGCCTGACTACTAGTAGATAAAATGCACACAGAATTTAATTGCCCCTTAAACCCTTAAAGCAGCTCTGTCCACAATTTAATTAGGTTTAATTGAAGTCTACTTTAGACAACCTCTTGAAGACAAATATTTATATAGTGTTTCTACAATATTATCGCTATTTCTTAAAACATGAATAAAAAATTCCTAACATTGTCTAATTAAACTAACATATTTTGCAATAAAAGACAGTATTAGTAGTATTATTGCTGTTTGCTAAGCACATTTTAGACACTTTTCATGAAAAATTTATTTTTTCTAAACTTTGCCCAAACACATTTTATTTAGTCATATACCCATTTTATAGATGAGAAGCGTTCATTTTATTGAATGAGATATTATAAAGTCTGAAAATTAATCAGATGCCATTTATGACCATAATCATCTCAGTTTCTAAAGACAAATGATATTATTTGGGTGTATAAAACATTTGGAATTTTTACTATTTTGCATGTATTCTTAAAATAAGTAGTGGGTACATAAATGTATTCTGAAAAGGGTTAATATATGGGTCACCACAAGAAACAACACAGATTTCTTTTTATTTATTTAACATGTCTATAATTAGGTCACTGCATATATGCCCAGAATATCATCCCTTCCTCCATTACTGCTGGTCCTCCAGACAGACTACAAAAGAGTCACATGCTGTTGAAATTCTTGATGCTGTCAATAGGTCCAGCCTTGGGCACCCATGTCAAGCTAACTCTTCCTGTGGCTTCCCATTCCTTTGAATTAAAATTCATACTGTAACACCATTTGTGTCTCCTGGGAGAAATACTACTTCATCATATGTCCTAAGGCACCATTTGCTGTTGGATCACATGGATCATGGAAATGAAAGGAGTCATTCTGCATGAAACAAAATAACTCAGTGCATGTACAGTTAAATAGGTTTAGCAGATGGAGAAAACACTAAAATTTTAACTTGGCCCCGGTTCTCATGCATTTCCAAAATACAAACTAACACTATTGCTACTGTGCCATCTAATTGTTCCTTTCCCATCAGTCTTCTTTGTAGGACTCTGGTGTCTTTATGGTTAATTTATATGTAAATCAGTTTTCGTGAGCTTTGTTTCTCGCAAGATGATTATGTTCATTCCCAATATTTTTGTAGATTTAGGAAAAAGTAATGAAACCTTAATTCCTTCAGAAAACGTATGCTCTGATGTAGTTAACTGTTATGTATTGTTAAAAGTCAAAAGTATATGTAGCTTGAAAAAGACAACGCTTATCAGCTTATTTGGAAAATCCAACTCTGAACTCTGAAATCCCAGAAAATCAACTTCCACTTTTTGGCAGATGTCAGTTTTCCATTTACCATCCTGAAGACTGATAATCAAAGAAAAAAATTTAGGATTAAGCATCTGATCACCTCTTCTATGCCTTAACTGAGCCTCAATGTGATACACTAAATCATATTCACTCATCAGTTTTCCAATTATGCTTCTCCTATTTGATTAATTTCCTCATTAATGTAATAATTGGTAATCATAAAAATCATTTTCTTACCTCATTACCACACCATATAACTCCTGCTGATTCCTTATCATCGTCTTCTTGTTCTGCGTCTAATCAGTTTACATTGAAAGTAAGTGTCCTATAATGACTTCATGTACATGTATTTTAAAAGACCAAAACCAACTTGTAAGAACAAGAAATGTCTCTCCCTGCTGCCTAGATTTCATAGCGTTATGGTCCTGAGGCACTAGTTTGAGATTATGCACTCAATAATTCCAGGATATGCTCACTAATGTAAAAGTGACAATGGTGACTTTTAATGAGATAACTAACAACTCTCTGGATTGTATTTGAGGCCTCCTAAGTGGGAGAGCACTCATGGCTAGCACCATAACCACGGTCTAAATTATGGCTAAAGAAGCCATAATAAGGCAAATGTAGATAATTTTGATTTTTTGCTAAATGGTCATGTGGTCAAACTGCCTTTGAAATATTGTTTATATTTATAGATTTGTGCTGCTCTAAACTTGTGTAAGGGAGGATTCTTATTTACTAGATAGTAGTTAGTACAGAGTCTCATAACTATTCAAACCACTGAGAACAAACATCTGTGAGTACTCAGCCATAAATGAGTAAACATCTATATTGACACCCTCAAGTAAATACAGATACTGGAAACATGGGAGAGGAGGCAGAGAGAATGAAAGAGTAGGGAGATGCAGAGTGGTGATGTGAAATGCTGTTCTCTGGACATGGCATGGCTATTGTATATAGGATCTCCCAGCAACTGTAATTACAGGCACATAGCCTGCATAGCATTGATCCAGTTAGGATTCCAGCATGGAGTAGGGACAGTCTCAGAGTTCCCACTGGTACTTGAAGAGCTATAGACAACTGATGGCTGTTGGAGGTATAATACCTGTTTTCTTTGTGAGTATGGCCACTGGCAATTTTCTCAGGTCCCAGTAGATAATATCACAGCCAGGCAAGACTGATTTGACTCAGTGTACTATTATGTAATCTTTATAAGGTCACCAATTGCATGGGGATATGTTTCATCTCCAGGATCGTTCTGTGGTCAGGATTACCTTCTTTACTGTTTCTCCTTCTGTAGCCAGAGATGGTCAGTGTGTTCTACATTCTCTAACAGAGGGTACAATTTTTTTCCTTTTTAAAATGTATTTATTAAATTTAACTTTACATATCAGCCACAGATTCCCTTGTTCTCCCCCCCTCCAACCTCCCACCTTCCCCCAGCCCACCCCGCATTCCCATCTCCTCCAGGGCAAAGACTCCCCTGAGGATTGAGTTCAACCTGGTAGATTCAGTCCAGGTAGGTCCAGTCCCCTCCTCCGAGGCTGAGCCAAGTGTCCCTGTATAAGCCCCAGGTTCCAAACTGCCAGTTCATGCACTGAGGACAGGACCCAGTCCCACTGTCTGGATGCCTCCCAAGCAGATCAAGCAAATCAACTGTCTTATTTATCCGGAGGGCCTGATCCATTTGGGGGCTCCTCAGCTATTGGTTCATAGTTCATGTGTTTCCTTTCGTTTGTATATTTGTCCCTGTGCTTTTTCCAACCTTGGTCTCAACAATTCTCACTCATACAAACCCTCCTCTTTCTCACATTCTCTAACAGAGAGTGCAGTTTTGAGACTCAGTTTCTAATTGGCTTTGAGGACATCAGGCTCCTTAATCTGAAGGTTAGATTTAGAATTAATCTACACTAAATGGTACAGATCCTCTTCCAGTAGCTTTTCATTCTCAGTTACTCTAGACATGATCCCCCATCATACTGTTAATTATCTTCTCCCAAAATGACTATAGACACATTTACTAAATGGGGTTGGTGCTGATCCCAGTTCTAAGCTTTTCTCCATTACTTTTGATTCTACTGCATCTGTTTTTAAGAATTATATAACTCTTTTATATCACACATCAAGTGTTTGTTTGCATACAAGATATCATTTTCATGATTTTACCAAATGAGTTAGCTCTTTTTGAGTTATTGCTCTTATTTTTCAGTGAAATTCAATGTCTGGTCTTCGATATAGATGGTGAAAGCAGCTATTCAATTAGAACATTTTTCTTCTTAGGGTCGATGGCTGTGTATGAGGGTGCTCTCATTTCTTACTGGATAATTTATCTGGCCTTGATCTCTTCTTATCTTTCATGTGTTCATGTAAGTTATTGTGCTCATTATTTATCATTTAATCCAAATGAAGCAATATAGGGGCTATAAAGTTAATTTTTATCATTAATTTTTTGCATATATAAGTACAGGAGAAATCTTTTCTAAAATTCAACTATAAAGAACAAAACTCGCCGGGCGTTGGTGGCGCACGCCTTTAATCCCAGCACTCGGGAGGCAGAGGCAGGCGGATCTCTGTGAGTTCGAGGCCAGCCTGGGCTACCAAGTGAGCTCCAGGAAAGGCGCAAAGCTACACAGAGAAACCCTGTCTCGAAAAAACCAAAAAAAAAAAAAAAAAAAAAAAAAGAACAAAACTCTATGTTCTGTATTCTGTACATAAATGACTCAACTCACAGTGTAAAAAATACATTATACTACACAAGAAATCAATATGGTATTTTACTTGACTTAAATATAACTATATGCTATCATTTTACTTTGTTTCTTTTCATAGTTCATTTCCCATGATGTATTGAAATATTGTTCAACTCATTAAAAAGTTTGCTCATGAGACAAGTTTTCCTTCCGTAGTTCAGTCTGGCCTGGAGCTCCTCACAGTCATGCAATGTACTTGGATTTCATTTGAGCTACTGCTATCTTAGAATCCCATGGATCATATTTGCATAAATAGCGTAGATCTTATTTTAATAGAGAACAGATTGGGAAACATTGAGATTGTGAGTCCTAACTCCATCTTACCATGTAAACTCTTTATATAAAGCCCCAACCAGATAATTTAAATTGATCCATAAATGGCATGTAAAATTGCAAACCAATTTATATAAAAAAGTAATTACTCGGATCGACCTGATAGACTCAGTCCATGCAGGTCCAGTCCCCCCCGCAGTAGAACTGAATAGTATTGTAAAATAAAAAAATATAAAACAAAATAAAAAGAATAATGAAAAAAGTAATTACATTGTTTAATAACAAAGTCTTTAAATTAATGTACATTGTTGTGCACACATGTACACTGGTTAGCTTGTCAACTTCAGTTCAAACTCATACTACTTTATTTTCACCAATCAAACTAGAACCCCCCCAAAAAAGTAATTTCAATATGGGCCTACTTTCTACTTTAAGTCATATTTACTACTTCAAAATATATTAAAAGAGAAATTTTTGTATAGGTTAATCCCTTACCAATAGTACTCATTTCCAAATTTTTAGTGACATTAGCACAAACATTCTCAAATTTAAGCTACATAAATTCACATCATAGGAGATTCTGGATTGTCACATTTATTATGTACAGTAATGAGAATAAATTATTCAATGCTGCACTTAACTACTTGGAAAAATTTTCAGATATGTAATGTTGAGGAAAAGACATCACCCACAGGAATACAAACATCTCCATTAAATCAGATTATATAAAATTTTGACTTTGATCAATATCAGAATTTGAAAAATTGTAATTTCTTCAAATTGCAAGGAAAGGAATTCCAAGGTGCCTCCTAATTTCAACTAGTATTCTGTGTCTTTGATCTGAAGAACTGCTTGTACAGTGTCTCCAATTCATCAAAAATTCTACAGTTACAGATAATATTCACCTTTATATCTGAATGATTGTCTGTATAAGTGTTCAGTTAGTGAAAATGTGTCATTATGTGTGAGATATGTGTATTTTATATGTATATATTATTTTAATTTATAGAAGTTTCATAAAGGCTTTTTTTAAAAATGCAATCTCAAAAAGAAGACTAGGGATATTAATTTTGAGCCTCCACACATGCACATGTTTGTGTTTATTAACATGCATGTGTGAACACAAACATATAAACATGTACAAGCACACACATACACACTCACTCACACACACACACACACACACACAGAAATAAGAGAAAAAGGCAGACAGAGAGATCAGAGAAAAAGATAATCTCAATGTTAAAAGAATGAATTTGAAAGTAATTTTCAAAATACATTTGTAAAAGTAATATATAAATATACAAAAACTTCATATCAAAAATTCTATAAATCCTCCATTTAAGATGAAAGTTGAGGGAAAAACTGTTAACTTTTATGTTCTCATAGAAATATAACTTGCTATGTGCAGTTTTTAATGCAAGTTTAGAGTCCATTTTAATACTGGGCTTAAAGGTAATATTTATGGTGTTATAAATCATGGCATGTTCAAAAATATTTAAATAATACTTTGCAAGAACTTTTACTTATAAGTAACTGTTCATTTCATTCAAATACTGAGATAGATTGCAGAACATTATATTCCATAGGATATCTATCTATCTATCTATCTATCTATTTATTTTTACTTCTCAGTGTTTTCATGAGTGTGGTTGTACTTGCTTACGTGCGCATATACATGTAGATGCTAGAGACAGATGTTGGAAATCACTCATTATCACTATTATTCATTGAATTGTGATCTCTCAATTAAGCCCATGCTGGTCCAAATGGTTTATCTTGTTAGGCATGCTGTCTTTGGGAACCTCTGTCTTTGGAGGATAGAATCATAAGTGGGCAGCCACATCTACCCAGCATTTATGAAAATTTATTTTCAATCTCCTGATAACGTCAAAAAAAAATGATGATTTACTTATAAATGAAAGTGTGTGTGTGTGTGTGTGTGTGTGTGTGTGTGTGTGTGTTCTATGTGCCTGTGTACATGAGTGTGCACATATGTGTGAAAATCAGAGATAGGTGCCAGGTGTCTTTCCCTGTCACTTACTATTTTCCTTATTTTATTTTATTTTACAATATAATTTAATTCTACATATCAGCCACGGATTCCCTTGTTCTTTCTCCTCTGCCCCCGCCCCCCCCCCCGCGCGCCTTCCCCCCCACCCCCATCCCACTCCCCATTCCCATCTCCTCCAGGGAAAAGACTCCCCTGAGGATTGAGGTCAACCTGGTAGACTCAGTCCAGGCAGATCCAGTCCCCTCCTCCCAGGCTGAGCCAAGCGTCCCTGCATAAGCCCTAGGTTTCAAACAGCCAACTCATGCACTGAGCACAGGACCCAGTCCCACTGCCTGGGGGCCTCTCAAACAGTTCAGGCTAATAAACTGTCTCACTTATCCAGAGGGCCTGATCCACTTGGGGGCCCCACAGCCATTGGTTCATAGTTTATGTTTCCATTCGTTTGGCTATTTTTCCCTGTGCTTTATCCAACCTTGGTCTCAACAATTCTTGCTCATATAAACCCTCCTCTTTCTCGCCAATTGGACTCCTGGAACTTCACCCAGGGCCTGGCCATGGATCTCTGCATCCCGTTCCCTCAGTCATTGGATGGCATTTCTAGCATGACAATTAGGGTGTTTGGCCATCCCATCACCAGAGTAGGTCAGTTGGGCTGTCTCTTGACCATTGCCAGCAGTCTATTGTGGGGGCATCTTTGTGGATTTCTGTGGGCCTCTCTAGCACTTTGCTTCTTCCTATTCTCATGTGGTCTTCATTTACCATGGTCTCCCTCTCTGTTCTTGATCCCAGCTGAATCAAGAACTCTCTTACTTTTTAAGACAGGCTCTCTCACTGAAAATGAAGCTCTTCTGTTAGGCTAGACTAGCCAGCCAGCAAGGGTGAAGATCCACCTATCTCTGACCCCTCCACCGAGCATTGGCATTACAGATATGCACCTTCTTGACCAGATTTATAAGAATGCTGATTTCTTAACTCAGTTGATCATACTTTCACACTAACATCTTCACCAATTGAGTCTTCTCCTCAGCCTCAAAAGACAATGATTATTTACCTCACATTACTGCAGGTTCTGTTCATGACTGAGAGGCACTATAATCAAGGGGGGCAACAGATTATAATAGGAGTAGCACGTGTCACAACAAAACTACTTAATATATGACAATAAACAATAGAGAGTAATTAATTGGCTAGAATCTCAAAATCCTTACCAGAATCATACTTTTATAACCTAAGGAATTCACAGTGCTTGCCACCTTTCTAATGCTCTGCTATCTCCCCAGTGATATATACCTGACTTAGATGTTAATGTAAGAACATTGAGGGATACTTGCCCAAACAATAGCATTTATCTACAGGGAAGATAAGTGATGTAAAGTTTTGATAGCAAATAATACATTAGCTTTAATTGATCATTATGGATTTTAAAATTTTGTCTCACATTGAATGATAAATCCCAATATAAATAATACATATTTGGGCTATTTAATTAAGTTAGAAATAAAAAATTTATAAATTACACTATAGATTTAAATGCATATCTATGAATGACTTATATAATTGGAAACACACCAAGTATTAGATGTAGTAAGATAGAATACTGTGAATATAGATGCTGTTTAAACATATCATAAGTAAAATATATAAAAATTATTAATTTTACAAGTAATGTAGTAAATCTATAGTGGTAAAATATACTAAATATGAAAAGAAAAAGGTATTAATTTTGGAAAATATGTTATTTAATGACAAAATATGGGGCTTACTATTATTTGTTTCATAAATTATATTTTTTATAGCTCAGCATCCAATGATTAAAATAATCCTAAAAAGTAAAAGAAAGAATGAAAATCCTATGTTTCTCCTATGAAAGATGGAGATAACTGTAGCTAGAGTTTTCCTGCCTTGTCCACAGTCAGTACAAATCTTTGTCACACGCCAGTCCCACAGCGATCAGACCCAACCAAATAAACACAGAGACTTATATTGCTTACAAACTGTATGGCCATGGCAGGCTTCTTGCTAACTGTTCTTATATCTTAAATTAATCCATTTCCATAAATCTATACCTTGCCACGTGGCTCCTGTCTTACTGGTATTTTCACATGCTGCTTGTCATGGCGGCAGCTGACAGTGACTCCTTTTGCCTTCCTGTTCTTTCTTTTTTCCTCTGTTAGTCCTATCTATACTTCCTGCCTGGCCACTGGCCAATCAGTGTTTTATTTATTCATCAATCAGAGCATTTGACATACAGACCATCCCACAGCAGATAACTACTTGCTTTGTAGTACACATAATGTTGGATTTTGTAAATAGGAGCAGTAGGTTTCCCTGGCACTAGACTCATGGAGGGGAATCCTTGAATACTACAGGAAGAATAGAGACTTGAAGAAAGCAGTTCAAGTATCCCAAGCATGAGTAACAGTGGGTCTACATTTCACATTATTCTGCATCATTAAATTTGTGTTCTACTTTAGGGAAGTTTAAATAGTTCACGTTTATTTGCCAGACTCTGAGCCAGAAGCGTGTGTATGACTTTCAAAAAAGTCATCTGAGACAGTGATATTTTTTCTCTGTTTGACAGAGAAAGAAATTGGAATGTAGTTATGTATTGTGTCTTTTTAGTGAAGTGTTGGCTATAGGTAGTCCTCCAAGATCCATGACTTCTCTAACCCTGGGTAGTTGGCTAGGTTTCCAGTACCAGGAATGACTTCTTTCTTGTTGAGTGTGTCTTAAATCCAATGAAAGAGCTATTGGATCATGAAGATATAAAAGCCACTACTATGCTATGCTTGGAATTGTTGCATTTATAGGAAACATAGATGAGTAAGATGGTTGATTGTGTTCCTATTTGAAAGCTTCAATAAGAGCAACAACTAAATCTTGCTGAAGTGAACTGCGAAACTTAAGAGGCTTCAACTCTGCACAAAGAACTTCAAACACTGTACAAATGTAAGAGAGGGAAAAATAATGTCCCAAGGGGTAGAGCACAACAGTGGGTTATCCAGTACCACTATTTAACCTAAAGACCCACATATATGCAATATTTCTATGGACTGATAAAGTATATATGTATAATAGATGTTAGTAACAGCAATTAACGGTGGGAGGGGTCATGTATTTGAATGAGAGCAAGGAGGGTTATATAGGAGAGTTTGGTTATAGGAAAAAGAAGGAATAAATGATGTAATTATATTATCTCAAAAATAAAAGTATAACAAAATGAATTAAAACAAATAATGAAATTGAATAGAAAGCTGGAAGAACCATATCAAAACTTACAGCAGTAGGAAACATCATAGATCTCAATTACCTTAAGCCCACCAACTGAAGCAGACTGCTCCAAAAGGAAACTGGGGAAAAGTGAACTTTTCCTTATACATCTCTAGGATTATTATGAAAATGAAATTATTTTTAAAAAATAATTTTATTGTAGCCAAATGGATTTATATAAAGAAATAGGCTTTAGCAAGAACACAAACTATAAAATAACTAAACTAATGAGATGTGACACACTGAAAATACAAACTTGGGTTGAAGGACAAAGAGCAAAGAGAGAATGAACAGAATAATTTAAAAGACTAAGACATGATTAGATGTGGAAGAAATGTATGAGAATGATAATGGTAATTGATTTTTGAAATGTACTATTTGGGCATGTATAATATATTTTCAAGGTTAGAAATACTGTTTGATCTGGATTAAATTGCTACCAATATTACTTATGTCCAGCCACATTTCATTATGTTTATACATATGAGCTTTTTTGACCTCATTATAGTGATTGAAAAATTAGTGAGGAAAAAAGACGTGCCATAAATTTTATTTAAATACCAGAGAAGGCATCAATGACTTTTAATTTAAGAAAAACACATTTCAGCAAATAGGGCTCCAAGTATAGTCTGTGTGATTTTCAGAATGAATTTGTGAGGCTATTTTTATATAATAAGCACTGATAATAGTATATACCAAAATGTAAGTTTTGTTAATGCAATGGGATTTTATATTTCTTAATAAAGTAGATTCCTATAAAGTTATTCCCATACAATTCTAATAAACAAATGTATATAAATACCTTCATTAATTATTGTCATACCAGAAGCAAGTTGCATTATATAAACAAAAAAGGCCCTAGTACTTATCTTGAGTTTTACTTAGATATTTTCTGATCCTTCCTAGAAACAAATTATTTGCTTCCTTGAATTTCTACCAAACAAATGAAAGCTATTAAGTCCAAGTGAGATGGAAACCAATTGTTGGAGAAAACAATCAACATTTAAGTATTCCAGGAAATTCTCTTTGGTTTGGGAGCATCAGCCAACAGTAAAGTAAGAGATCAGAGAGCTGAAAGGAATCTGTATTTCAATAATTCAATGAAAATAACTCAATTTGGAGAAATGCACATCCCTCTTAAATAAGTAATGTCAATACAAATGCAAGAAATAACTCCAACAAAGATTTCAGTGCTGTTTTCCAAAAATACTAGGACTCAGAAATTTCAACTCTTCCTGGCCACTGTTTATTATAATTTTCATGTTTTGCATATTAACAAGCATTTAATCATCTTTGTGCAAAATATTTTATCATTTAATTTTCACAAAGTGTAAATATTGTAACATTGATCTTACAAATGGAATATGAAGTAGAATTTTAGGATTTTTTCCTTTGTTCTTATTTATTTTTCTCTTCATCTTCAAAATTATTGTTCCTTAAGCTATAAGAATGGGTCCTATGCCTTAAAAATCATGTGACTTATCAACAACAATCAATCAGTCTTACTCCATTTTATCTGAACAGATGAATCATTTTGGGGTAAACACAAATGCTATTAATTTTCAAATAACATTTCTGGAAGCAAACTCTCTAAGAACATTACAGGTGCTGTGCCAGCTGGAATAGAAAGTCTGTTTGTTTTAAAAATTACCTTCAACAGTCACCTTGAATGCTTTCAAATTTACAGACTGAACTAAAGGGGATCTATACACATTCATCACCCTGAGAATAATTGATTCTGTTTTAATGGGGCTGAGTGGCATCCTCTGCCATAGAATTTACAGGTGAAAAAAATTGATGGAAAAGGAGGAAAAACAAGAAAGCCAAAAAATAATAAAAACCCAACCCCAAACCACATAATCTAGTTGGGTAATATACAAGGATATATGTCATTACATAAATTAATAACTAATAGGAAGTTTAGAGTTGTCAGGGAATGTACTAAGTAAGTCAATGTCACAGTCAAAGGGAAAAAAAGCAGAGAGCAAGAAAGTGTACACACACACACACACAAAAAAAAAATAAATAAATTAATAAACAACCTCAGACAAATACTGTATGCTTTACACAGCTCTGCGGGAAAAGTAGGTCTCAGAAATTTCCCATCATCTGTTTTGTTTTAATCAGGGAAATAAATGATTCTAGTGTACTTGCTACAAAACCTTAATGAATAGTACATCTGCCAATGAATTTCTCTGTTGCTGCATCCAGAAGGAAATCACTTGTCTTGCATCTTCACTGTTTTACTCAAGTATCTCTTTCCAGAAAAGTATGTCCCAGAAAGGGGATTCTGGGAAGTATCATTTGCAGCATCTCCTCCAGTGCAGCCGACCTTAGAAGGTTGTGATGATAGAAATTCCCAGAAGAAAATTCAGCTCAGCTCAAATCCTTGCCAGATAAGCATGCATACAGCTGTTTGGCTTATTAAAGTCTTGATTAAATAAAATTATACCATGATGACAATATTTCCTCCCGCTAAGATGAAACTATGCATAAAAAAACCTAAAAATATAAAATAAAATAAACAAAATCCTGCAGGTCATGCTATTTGTCCTTTAAGATTCTAAGATTCTTCTACATTGCATGGTTCTATTGTGTGGCCATGTAACTGGAACTGATACTGACAATTTCCTTTCTACTCATTTTTCCACAAACACTTCACCTCGGTCATCACCATGATGGTCATAACATTCTTCTTTTTGTGTGAGAAGAGCAACCCAAGTCATGTGTTCATAGGGAATTATGTTATTATAAGCCCCACCTTTTTACAACTTATATGTTATAGTTTGCATTGTCTATGTGGGAAAAGGGGAGAAGCAAAAATTGTATAGTTAATCATTATAAACAATAAAGGTAAAGAAACTCCATAGTCATACTTTTGCCACTGAACATATTTACTTTTGCTATGGGTGAAATAATACTATTAGTTACTACTGATATACAGTATGTGACTGCTTTGGACAACAGAGGTAAGTGTGTTGTTACCCAGCTGTAGCATGAACCTTAGAAGTTCTTATTAATAAAATCAAACCTGGTGCCAGGTATTGGGGTGAACATTGGAAGATCAGAGGGACAGAACAAGCCACAGCTAACCTCACATGGCCAAATTCTCAGCTGATCTTGTTTCCTCAGACTTGAAGATTCTGTTTCCTCATCCCAATGGCTCTCAGCTGAACTGCTGCTCCAAAGCCTGAAAGCTTAACCAGCCAAATGCTTCTTCTTTCTAGTCTTCACGCCTTATATATCTTTCCTTTCTACCATCACTCCCTGGGATTAAAGGCTCGCTTTCTGGGATTAACAGCGTGTATCACTATGCCTGGCTCTTTCCAATGTGGCCTTGAACTCACAGAGATCCAGAGGGATTTCTACCTCTGAAAAGCTAGGATTAAAGGTGTGAGTACCACCATTTTCTAGACTTTGTATCTAGTGGCTGTTCTGTCTCTGACCCCAGATAAGTTTATTAGGTACACAATATTTTGGGGAACATAATACCAATACACCCAAACATTACCAGGATGGAGCTTGTCAGATCCTTGACATGGATATTGGCCAGTGGGTAATAATGGATAATATGACATCTCAAATGAAGCAGATGGACATGAGTACATTGCCTCAATTTGTGTGAATTCTCTGGGGAGAAGATGACTTAAATTGTTCTGCGATGATAAGGATGTTGTCTTCTAATTACAGTAATTGAGAAAACACATATATTTCCAAGTGAAATGTCTTTCTTCCCAATGAGAGGTGATATTCCTTAAATTCACTGATAGGCATTTGATGATGATAAGTGAACACAAATTTAATGGCATCTTGGGATTCTCTATTCTAGACTTAGGGTCTGGAAATCTTTAGCAGTGTATACTAACTTGATTATTCTTGCCTTACCAGTCTTCACATTTGGAAGGATGCATTTTCTAGCTTTGTTTTGCCTGTTCTAGTAAAAGGAATAGCCATATGAATTTCAAATTTAACTTGCCAAGTTGTCAATTTTAACAAAATGTTCTAATAAGAGTCTGATATTGTCACTCAAATCTAATGCCCCATGTGGCAAAATTGATATGTTCAAAATATCTAAACTTTTGTTGCAGAAACATGGCTCATAGTTATAATGATTGCTTATATTTTTTAAAATTTCTATCATAAATAATTGGCAATTCATACCATAAGGCTCTTGTATTGTTTTTAGATCTATGCAGAAGTATTTCACATATTTTAATGTTACTATAAATGAAGCATAGTTGTATCAAAAAATTATATCCTAATGAACAAGTAGCTAAGAATACAATTTCATTCATCAATGTTTTATAGTATTATTAAATTCACATATTAGTTTGAGTGGACTTTTTGTGTAAACTCCTTAATATTTTTCTGTATATAACATCACATTCCTTGGTTAATATAGAAAGTCTCCTTTATATTGAATCATTTAAATGGAAGTTCATTTTGGATGTGTATATTCATGTAGTGTGTGTGCTCTTTTCTGTGTGATGTGTTTGGTGTATACAGGTGTTTTCTGTGTGTGTTGTGAACATGTATAGTGTTGGTGTGCATGTGTTTGCAGGAGACTAGCATACACTAATGTTGCAAATCCTGAGGGCAGAACAGAACATCCTTGTTTCTCTTTATCTATCACTTTCTGCCTTATTCACTTCATATAGACTTTCTCACTGAACATAAAAACCTCAAGTTCCTAGGATGTGCCTGTTTCTATTCCTCAGTACTAGCCCAGTTTTATGTCTGGGTCTTGGAATTTGAATTCAGGTCCCCAGGTTTTCAAGTATTCTTATCCACTGAACCATTTCCCAAGCCACAGAATATTTATTAAGATATACACAGCAAACACCTGTGGTTTTGTTTGTTTTTTTCATCTTGAAAAGTAAATGTTTTCTCTCCAACTCTTTTCCTCCAGTGTCAAGACTCTCTTTAAGTCATATGTTTTGCAGAAAATGTCTAAAAATAAATTTTATTTTATCATGATATTTTTGTGTTATTGCTGTCAAAATATTTACTCATGTGGTTTAATTTTTTAGTGTTTTAGATATTTTTGCTTATTTATAATTTTCATACAATGTATTTTGATCATATTCTTTTGCCAGATTCCATAACTACTCCCAGATCTTCCACAACTCTCTACTCTCCTAATTCTTTGTTCTCTCTCTTTCTCTCTCTCTCTCTCTCTCTCTCTCTCTCTCTCTCTCTCTCTCTCTCTCTCAAAAATATCAAATATAAAAACAAACAGAACATAAAACAAAACAAATTTTGAAGGAATGATAATGACTTAGAGGGTATAGAAATTCAGTTCATTGTCTCTAGCCTCTCAGAAGCTCAATTTTAACTATCCACTGGTTTAATAAGAAGCCCAGAGTTACTTGGACATCATACCGCCATACGAAGTAAATTTTTTTAATTTCTGAAGTTCTTTTTTTTTATATAATTTTTTATTAAGAAACGTCTTTCCTTTTACATGTCAACCCTTGTTCCTCCTCCCTCCTCTTCTCCCCCAGCTACCCTCATCCCACCCCCATCCCTTCCTCATAGAGGGTAAGACCTCCCTTGGGTAGTCAACACAGGCTGTCATACCATGTTGGGGCCTGACTAGCCCCTTCCCCCTGCATCAAGGCTGAGTAAGGCATCACACCATAGGGATGGGGTCTTTAAAGCCAGTTCATGTACCCAGGATAAGTCCCGGTCCCAATGCCAGGGGACCCACAAAAACATCAAGCCACACAACTTTCACCCACATTCAGAGAGCCTAGTTCAGTCCCATGCAGGCTCCTCAGTTGTCAGTCCAGAGTCCATCCTGATTGAGGTAACCCCGACCCAGAAAGACAAACATGATATATACTAACATATAAGTGAATATTAGATGCAAAGTAAAGGATAATCAGGCTACAATCCACAACCCCAGAGAAGCTAGGTAAAGAGAGTGACACACACATGGAATGCCTTGGGAAAGGGAAAGGGTTAAGATTTTCTAGGTAAACTGAGAGGGAGGAATAGAGGGGAAGGTCTAGGAGAGGATGGGAGATAGGAACATGGGAGAAGAGACTAGAGGGAAAACAATGAAAGAGATATCTTGACAGAGTGTACCATTATGGGGATGGGGAGAAAGCTGCAAGTAGGGAAAAATCCCAGGAACTCACAAGATTGTTCCCAGCTAAGATTCACAGCAATGGTGGAGAGGATGCTTGAACTAGCCATCCCCACCCATCCACTCAGATTGGTGTCTACGTTAATTGTGATCATAGAACTTACATCTTGTAACTGATAGAAACAGATGCAGAGACTCACAGCCAAGTACTTGGGCAAGATCCTAGAGTTTCTGAAGTTCTTTTAAATATTTTTTGTATTCTTTTGGTTATAACTATTGGTTATAACATACTATTGACGATGATGTCCAGAGACACAGTTTTCTTTGTATTTACTTTTTCTGAGATTTATTTCTGTTAAGCTATGGCTATGAAGAGCCACCAAAGGTTGAGTGTGGTGATATTGTGCTCCCCAATATATCGTGCACCCTAATAAATTTATCTGGGGTCAGAGAACAGAACAGCCACTAGACAGAGATAGAGGCCAGAAAATGGTGGCACTCACACCTTTAATCCTATCACTTGGGAGGTAAAGATCCATCCGGATCTCTGTGAGTTTAAAGCCACACTGGAAACAGCCAGGCATGGTGAGTCATGCCTTTAATCCCAGGAATTGAGCCTTTAATCCCAGGAAGTGATGGCAGAATCAGGTATATAAGGTATGAGGACCAGGAACTAGAGGCCTGGTTAAGGTTTTAGGCTTTTGAGCAGCAGTTCAGCTGAGATCCATTTGGATGAGGTCTCAGAAGCTTCCAGTCTGAGGAAACAGGATCAACTGAGGAATTGGCAAGGTGAGGAAGCTGTGGCTTGTTCTGCTTCTCTGATCTTCCAGCATCACCCCAATACCTGGCTCATGTTTGTGTTTATGAATAAGAACTGGTAAGATTCGTGCTACAGTTGAGTGTAAATTCCCTATTCTCCAGTTGTGGTGCTTTTGAGACATAACAGGATCATGAGTGCACTCGCATCAGAATTCAGTGCTGAATAAACTGAGGAGAAAAGTCTGTTCCTAGATACACTTTTCTGAAAGGTGTGCATTTTCCTGAGCCTTTCCTGTGCGTTCCTTTGTAGCCACAAGGTAAACACCTTTGATCCATAATGCCTTCTTATTGACCTGGCGTTTTTCCCTCCTCACAGAACTATAGCTGTGAGACAGTCAAGCACGGACTATGACTTCTAAAATCTTTCTTCCTCCTTTAATAGTATTAGGAATTGTGAACAGTGGTGAAGAATGTGAAGACTGAATAATGTAGCTCTTCAATTGCACTTCTTGAAAATAATATATTCAAGTCTGCCACGTTTGAAAAATATTTCTTACTTAAAGGATCTGTAGATGTTAAAGGGGACTTTAATTTTGTTATATATTTTGATTGTATAGTACATTTTTCTATTTTAATTTTAAATAAAACTTCTAAATTTTACAGACATTATGGGTATCTATCAAATTCTGAGCTTGTAACCTAAATCACTGACTTTGAAAGTCTTCAACATGGAAAAATATTCTAGTACACAACTTTTTTTTTTTTTTTACTCTTTGTCTTTTTGCATCTTCAGCAAAATATGTGCTGTATTTCCTTTAAATGTTATACCTAGACTGGACCTGTCTGCTGTGCATTGTAGAAAAGACTCAGAAAACAATACAAAGAAAAAGTGATAAACTTACCTTGATTCTCAACTGCTGAAAGTAAATAAATTCAGTACCATAAAGAGTGTTAAATGTGACTACGGTAGACTTTTCCTTATAGTATCTTTTAATTAACTGTCTGCTCCTTTGACTTATAAAAGCTATCTCATGAAACATAACTAGAGACTTCAGTGTAGTCCTGTTACATGCAAAATCTCCTGAAAACGTATGTCCATTGAGAAGACTCTGTGAAAGAATCATGGAATCACCAGGATAAAGCCCACATATAAACCCTGACTGTAGACTCATTAGCCAGCATAATGAAATTGCTTTCTTCCTGCCAATAATAATTTTTGCCAAAAACAACCCTGCAGGCATTGTTATCTCCCTGTAAATTCTTACCTGGTGTGAGTGTGGCTCAGAGCAGCTGCCTACACTTTCTAAACTCTGTGTCTATCAAAAATCATCTCTGGTACCCATCTGCCCACCTGCTGCATGGAGAGCAACAAAAGGTTGTGGATGAGGTTGATTATCTGCCAAAAACAAGTAAAGACATACTTTTGCTCTAGGATGAAATAGGATTAAAAACAATGGTATTTAATCTCTAGAAGCTCTCTACCTTTCCTGTTTTCATATCAAACCCTGTAGCATTAATCTTAATTAAACTACCATTTCTTTGATGAGAGTAGGAGATATGACAAGCCCCTTTCTACAAAGTGTTCTGCTGTTTACTTTTTTAAATTTCCTACAGTCTTAGTAAGATATGTGAGGGATGTTTTCAGACACAGCTACCAGGAAAACAGTTCAATTTAATTAACTAACTTATAAACACTTCCAGGAAACATTGGATAACTTTGAGTAAATAATAAAATTACATTTCATAATCCAGGTTTTTGGTATTATCTATGTAATTTATCACAATCCTTTTATGTTCTTTATGGAACAATGTTATGTATGTATAAAATTATAGGAAATTGTGGATAAGATAAAAATGAATTTTTAAATGTTAGAAGATATACTTAACTTTTTAGATATCTTTCATAGCATGACTTAAATCACCTAAAAAATGGCTAGTGTTAGCCATCTAGGGTATGGGAAGCAAAAACTGTTTTATAATTCAAAAAATGTATTTTCATTTGTTTAAATTAAACATATGTTCCTGGCCAAAAAAAAATGATACAAATAGTTTAATCTCGAAATGTAAACAATGACAATTTACAGTTTTCCTTGACCTCCCACATCTATTCCTATCAACAAAGAGGAATAGAATTTACAGTTATGTGTATGCTTTCTCCAATAGCTTATGTATTGCTTATTAAGTTTCTACATGTAAAGAACCACAGCGTGACTTGGTTTTGTGTTAATTGTAATATATTTGTGAGGTTTTCAAATAAATAAATATGTGTAAAGCTGATATTTTACAAATGCTAAATCAGCAATCTATCACTCAGCTACACTGCCAGGCTTAAGAGGTCTGAATAAGTGACCTGGTCTTGTCCTGCCACCAAGGATGACCTTGAATTTATATATTTCCTGCTGTAAGCCACACAACTAGTCCACATACCTATAATTATAGGTTCATATAGTCCAGCTCCTGTTCTGGTTTTTTGTAGCATGAATCTTAAAAGGACTTATTAATAAAACAAACCTGGGGCCAGGTATTGGGGTAAATGCTGGAAGATCAGAGAAGCAGAACAAGCCACAGCCTCCTCACCTTGCCAGTTTCTCAGCTGCTCTTGTTTCCTCAAACTGGAAGCCTCTGAGTCCTCAGTCAGAATGAATCTCAGCTGAACTGTGCTGCTCAGAAGCCTAAAAGGTAACCAGCTGTAGTTTCCGGTCCTCACACCTTATATACCTGTCTGCTTTCTGCCATCACTTCCTGGGATTAATGATCTAAGACATCATGCCTGGCTGTTTCCAGTGTGACTTTGAATTCACAGAGATCCAGATGGATCTCTGCCTCTGGAAAGCTAGGATTAAAGGCTTATGCTACCACTGCCTAACCTCTATGTTTAATATTATGGCTGTTCTGTTCTCTGACCCCCAGATAAGTTTATTGGGGTACACAATATTTCAATAACACTTTTTCTTTTTTCTTTTCTTTTCTTCTGTTTGTGTATTATTGTTTCTTTACTATTAGTTTTTGAATTTTGATGTAGGATCTTACATTGATGTGCAGGCTGAGCTGCAATTCATCCTGTACCCTAGGCTAGCCTTAAATTCATGTTAGTTCTCCTGCCCCAGGTTAGGTACTGACAAGCATGAGCCTCCAAATTTAGCTTTCTCATTCTTCTTAAACTCCAATTTTAATTTTCTTTCTTTCTGTTTTTTTAATTTATTTAACTAATTTCTTCTTAATATATGCTTGTTTTATTTCCCAATATTCAGCATCATATCTAAGGTTTAATGTTATAAATACCATCATAATGTATTTGTACACATAATCATGTCAGTGACAGTTTGTATAGATACTAGAATTGCAAATAAAATTACATGTGGATTTATATATTGTAAAATTAAGGAATTGCTGTTTGGGAGTCTATAACAATTTTACATACAATATCAACATTTAGTTTCTTCATTGACAAACAAATACCTGTACATAGAATGTGTTAATATTTGTTTATCATGGTTAATTTGCCTATAGGCTGAAAATGCTAAGGTTAAATATATCATTATGTTTCTACAGACTAGTTTGTTTTTAAAGATTGCTTTTAAAATATTTTGTTCGCTATTGTTGTGAATGTCATATTTTTTTGTCAGCTTGACATGAACTTAGACCTGTCTTGGATAAAAGGAAACTTAGTGAGGATTTGCCTCCATCAAATCAGTCTGTGAAATATGTATGGAGGCATTTTCTTGATTTCTGATGGATATGGAAGGGCCCAGGCCACTGTGGGCAGTACCATCCCTAAGTAGGTGGATCTGGGCTATATAAGAAAGGTTGCACAGTAAGCCCAGGGAAATAAACCAGTAAACATTTATTCTCAGACTTTCCTTCAGTCCATTTCTCCAGCTTCTAGCCTT
The DNA here is from genome assembly GCF_004664715.2 of Peromyscus leucopus. Taxonomy (NCBI): domain Eukaryota; kingdom Metazoa; phylum Chordata; class Mammalia; order Rodentia; family Cricetidae; genus Peromyscus; species Peromyscus leucopus. The sequence continues at coordinate 29,984,348 of NC_051070.1, forward strand.
GAATTCCTGCCTTGGCTTCTTTGGAGGGTAAACTGTAACCTCTAAGCCAAAAAAACAAAACAAAACAAACAAACAAAAAAACCCTGTCTTCTAGCAAGTTGCTTGATGTCAGTATTTATCACAGCAGAAGAAGGTTACAGCTGTTACTCTGTTGACTTGCAGAAGTAGTACATTTTGATATCCGTATAAGAATATAAGAACATATAGAAGAACTGTATTTCTTGCAAATTTCCTTTTTCCTAATGTTTAATATTGCTTATGCTCAATGCTTAAAGCCGTACAATTACAGCACTCAGAAGAAGCAAGTCATCCTGGTACAACTGGAGGAAGCTAGTTTCCTTGGGAACCTCTTCTCCACTGTCAAGATCTAAATATTGCCACTTTACTTGATATTTCAGCTGTTTCAATTTTTAAGCTTATAGTTCCAAATCATCTTATTTATCTGCTCATATAATAAATCCATAAATTCAGAGACAGTGTCATACTTTATCCGTTTATTTATTTGTATGAGATTATGTGTGACTGTATGTGAGCTGCTGCTCCATGGTGTGAAGGCCAGTAGACTATCTTAGGTGTGTTTCTCAAGAATTGTCCAGTTTTTTTGACAAAGGATTTCTCACTAGTAACCATGAATTTTAAGAATCCGCTCTTCTCCTACTACCTTGGGCTGGAATTACAATTGTATACCTCTGTGTCTATCATTTTTATGTGGCTTCTGAGTATCTAACTCAGTACTTCCTTTTCATTTTTACTGACTGAGATATCTCCCAAACACCTTAATATTCTAGTATAAAATTCAAATGGCAACCTTAACATAATAACATGTGAAGGCTAAATATTTGTTTCCCTTCTGATTTTAAATGCTTCAGTATCAACATATAAATATTCCATTAATAGTCAAAGAAATATCCTATTTCTCCTATATCAAAGTGTTATTTCTACTTCCAATACCTCTGTATTTGATACTATGCTTGGGTAAATAGAAATCAATTCTTTTCTCCTTTTTTCTTATATATTCTTTTTAGAAGGAGGTTATTTCTGTTTCCTAATTGTAATTATGAGTTAATTTACTTAAAAGATACAAGAAACCAAGTACTATCTCTAATTTGGCATTTGACCAAATATATTTTTTAATTTAATTTTATTTTATTTTACAATATAATTTAGTTCTACATATCAGCCACATGTTCCCTTGTTCTCCCCCTTCTGCCCCCCTCCCCTTCCCCCCAGCCCACCTCCCATTCCCACCTCCTCCAGGGCAAAGCCTCCCCCAAGGAGGATTGAGATCAACCTGGTAGACTCAGTCCAGTCAGATCCAGTCCCCTCCTCCCAGGCTGAGCCAAGTGTCCCTGCATAAGCCCCAGGTTTCAAACAGCCAACTCATGCACTGAGCACAGGACCCGGTCCCACTGCCTGGATGCCTCGCAAACAGATCAAGCCAATCAACTGTCTCACATATTCAGAGGCCCTGATCCAGTTGGGGGGCCCTCAGCCATTGGTTCATAGTTCATGTGTTTCCATTCGTTTGGCTATTTATCCCTGTGCTTTATCCAACCCTGGTCTCAACTATTCTCGCTGCTCGTATAAACCCTCCTCTTTCTTGCCAATTGGACTCCTGGAGCTCCACCTGGGGCATAGCTGTGGATCTCTGTATCCAGTTTCCTCAGTCGTTGGACGGTGTTTCTAGCATGACAATTAGGGTGTTTGGCCATCCTATCACCAGAGTAGGTCAGTTCGGGCTGTTTCTCAACCATTGCCAGTAGTCTATTATGGGGCCATCTTTGTGGATTTCTGTGGGCCTCTCTAGCACTTTGCTTCTTCCTATTCTGGACTGCTACTCACATCACCAGGGAGGCTACCTGGAAAACAGGACACCAAGAAAGACACAAGGATCGCCCAATGACGGAGAAATGGATGAGATCTACATGTACAACCTAGACGTGAGTGGGGGTAATGAAGGTCAAGGGTCGAGGGAAAGAGAGCTTGGGGAAGCAGGAGATCCCAGCTGGATCAAGAACAGAGAGGGAGAACAAATTTATTTTTTGTTGTTGTTTCAATCTCTTAAAGTTTAATAATAAGCTATGAATCGAACAGCTATTTTTATTAGTATACAATTTAGGGTGTATACTTTATTACTTCAAATAAAGATTGTTTGCCACCAAACCACTATCTTAGTAAGTTTTGATCACAATGTCTTCATACATGAACTTAATGTCTATGCATGATTTAAAATTACTGAAAGATTTTTAATAATGACTGTGAACTTTTCTATTCAACATGTTTCTAATGTTTTCCACAAATTACCACAGACAGCGTGGATATGGGATGTTTCAAAAAGTGGTGTTGATTGAGAGCTGAATTAAGGAAAATAATATAAAATACAACCCATGTTTGTATTTTATTTATACAAAAATGTGAAAATATTTATAGATGAGTTGAGCTCTGCAATTTTTCACATTATTAATCTACTTTTCATACTTGTAGAACATCTTATAATGTTTATACGCATGTTCCTTTTTGTATTCTAAATTTCTCTTTGTGTCTTTAAGCAGTATTTCTACATACATTTTTATTTGTTTAGCTCAACATAACTCAGTAACAATAGTTTAACCTTTAATTGTACGCTATTACATTACTATATACCACCCACATATTTTAAAATATATTTTAAGTATTTATAATTGTTTCTAGATACATATTTTTGTAGAATTTATAATTTCATTATTTCCATGTAAGTAACCATATGGGGGACAGTCTAGGTCTTATGGGACAATTTTTCTTTTTTTATTAAGAAAATTTTTATTCATATATGAATAGGATAGATATGCAATAATATCTTGCCTACTGATATGTCTGGTGTTTTAAGTTTTTGTGAGCATATGATTATGAGAGTTTGGCTGATGATATAAATTGACAAAAGATATTCAACAGATCATATTCCTGTCATTAAGTACAACAGACACATTAATTCACCAGAGGGCTTGTAGCTTGAGTTTTCCTGCCTTGCCCACAGTCAGGACAAATCTTTGTCACCCGCCAGTCCCACAGCCACTCAGACCCAACCAAGTAAACACAGAGACTTATATTGCTTACAAACTGTATGGCCGTGGCAGGCTTCTTGCTAACTGTTCTTATAGCTTAAATTAATCCATTTCCATAAATCTATGCCTTGCCACGTGGCTGGTGGCTTACCGGCATCTTCACATGCTGCTGGTCATGGTGGTAGCTGCAGTGTCTCTCTGCCTCTGCCTTCTGTTTCCCAGAATTCTCCTCTCTCCTTGTCCCACCTACTTCCTGCCTGGCCACTGGCCAACCAGTGTTTTATTTATTGACCAATCAGAGCAATTTGACATATAGACTGTCCCACAGCAAGGGCTGGTATAAGTAATATTGGCAAGACTGAGTGAAGAGCCGAATGTTTTACTTGAAATTGGTTTACCTCCGTCAGGGTGTCCCTTGCATTCTTCAGTTCCAAATCTCATGTTCTCAGCTGTGACTCAAGCTGTGTTACTGCAGCTCTTTCATTGAGTCATTTTTCTTTTTCACGTAAATGTTTTTTAATATTCTTATAAAAGCAATGAATATTTCTTGTCTCCTCGAGTTCTTTCCTTAAAGTAAACCTGAAGTTAAATGTGCTTATCATGAAATTAAATTTGTCAGAAAATCCAGTGTTCAACACTGATCTTGATAGGTTATTACCATAATAAATTATATGGAAAAATGTAAAAAAAATAATTTTTTTATTCATTTTACATACTTAAACATAGTAAAGGCAATTTACAACAAACTGACAGCCAACAATAAATTAAATGGAGAGAGATTTAAAATGATTCCACTAAAATCAGGAACAAGACAAGATTGTCCACTCTCCCCATATTTATACAGTATAGTACTCAAGTTCTATCTAGATCAATAAGATGACAAAAGGAGATCAAGGAGATAGAAGTTGGAAAGGAAGAAGTCAAACTTTTCCTATTTGCAGATGATATGATAGTATACATAAGTGGCCCCCAAAATTCTACCAAGGAACTCCTACAGCTGTTGTGAGGTTTTCATTCCCAGAACAATATCCAGAGATTCTGAGAAATAGTTGAGTCATGAGAGTCTTCACTTAAGATATTGAATCATGGGCAATTCATAGTTGAATGGACTTCTGGCAGGTGGTAGAAATTGTGGCAGTTAAGCATGGGTGTGAGGGAGTAGGCACAAGGTGTTTGCTTTGAGGGGTATATCTTGTCCTCTGTCTCTTGTATTTTTGAGGGGATATCTTGTCCTCAGGCTCCTGTGATGCCAGAATATAACCTGCCCCTGTGCTACAGGGTTCTTAGACTAGGAGATTCTAAATCTCTTCAGGCCAGTAAACAGCCACTAAAATTTTGGGAATGCCAGCTCCAAATTAATTCTTTTCCCACTGAGTTGTTATATTGCACATAATTGTCATGGTAAAAGTTGCAAACAACTCTGGATATAACCTCTAATTTAATCTAGTCAGACATCACTGTACCTACCACTCAGTGCACAGGTGTACTTCTGCTGCTATCTACAACATCACTCTAAACTTCCATCATTGTAGTCTTGTTCTTGTTTTGAATCATAAATTACAAGCCCATTATGCAAAATGTATGGCCTTTCAAATCAGGTTTCCTTCATGTATAATTTTTAAAACTTTAAGTATAACATCTTATGTTTTTGACCAGTAATTTCTTATAGCAAACTGATCTTGGAATTTTTTTTTTGATTCTTTTAGTTTATAATTTTCTTGTTTTTTTTATTTAATTAAAAAACCCATTTGTTAATGAAGTCCTAAAGTTAACTTTCCTTATTGCAAAAAGTCTATCTATCATCTAGTAGTGCATTTACTTGGTAATATCAGAGACAATACAATATGTTGAAACTTGTCATTTTAAATATCTTTCTTTAAAAGTTAAGAAAAAGCCATTTCTCAGAATCTTCATTATTGGGCTTAAAGCATAATGCCACTTCTAAAAGTAATAACATACTTCCTGGGTGTAGCTTCCATGCAGGGAACATTCTTCTTCATTTCTCTGATGCTTTTTGTGGATAATAAAGCAAGAAAACCATCAAAATGCTATTCTATGTCCTTGTGTATGACAAAAACAACAACAAAAAGGAGAGATCACTTTTCAAAATAGCAAATTGGCTTTTAAATATGTTTCTTAAACTCACTGAAGTTTCTGAAAGAGACAGGAATAAGATAAACAGTGACCCGTAGGGGGAGAAAATCAAAGCCTGACAGACACCGCTGCTCTAATAGGTACCACTTCTGTTAACAAACCGCCTATATCCATCAAAAGTTGATTCCAAAAGATTGAAGGCAAGGTCTCAACCCTGATTGAAATGAAATGTCAGCAAGGATAAGAGAAGAAAGATGGAGATTGTATTAAAAAGAGAAACTGTGTTCAGAAATAAGCTTTGGGACATGGAGGAATCTAAAATGGCATCTATATCCAGCAGAGCAAATTCATGGGGTCTAGAAAACTAGGTTAGTTTGTCTTTTTGAAGCACTTGTTGAATTCAGAGTTGAATCTGAACATAAATGGGTTTAAAAGAGAATCCTTTTTATTGATTTCCAAGGTAAGATGACATATGAGGAAGAGAAGTTGAAAGGAATAAAAATTGCTAAGGCTCCTAAGATTGCCATTTTCTTTCTTTCTTAAAATTGTCAGCATAGGTACAAATTACCTACATTAATCTACTTTAAGAAATTGTTTACAGTATGCCAAACTGAGAAAAGTGGCCATTTATTTCTCTGACTGTTTTCATGTCAACCCCTGCCTTAGTCTACATGCTGATGATTATAAAATGTCTGAGAGTCCAGTCTCACAACTAATCCTCCAATTTGAACACAAAGACCAGAGACTTAGCTATTTAGAAAAGAAGGACCTTGTGACGGAAGAAAATTCTTTTAGTCTTGAAAGTCTAAAGTCTTAATTTCAATTCTGACAGCCCAGTCAATGTCATCTTGACAAATCAAGTTTCCTACAACCTCACTGTACCCAGGCACAAAGCAGGAATAATAATCATGTTTATTGACTTACTCCTAATAATGGCTTAGAAATTAATATGCAAAGGAGGAGCAATCATTGTATAAATGGAGCATATTCTTATTTAAAATGTGTCATTTTCAAAGTTTTTCAACTTCTCATTGTCCCTCGAATGGTCAGCATTCAATCATACTCACACAGCGAGCCTTCTTCAGGGGCTGCCTCCCAGTGTGTAGCTATGTGCATCTCGTTGAACTTGGCAGCTCTAAATGAGAGACTTTACCATCTTATCTTCTATAGGTTATTATCTTGGCAAATCTTGCACAATTAGTATACATATTGCATTTCTCTACATTTTTTAATAAGTGTCTTAATAAAATATCATCATTATTTTATGTTCAAAACAAGTTCATCATAACATTTTAATCGAGGTAACTTTCTTTAAGATAGAATCTCTTATATTCCAGGCTGGCTTCTAATCTATGATGCAGGAGAATATGGTCTTTTCCTGTTATCTTCCTTCCTCCACCTGTCAAGTGCTAGTCTAATGTGTATGTGGCACCAAGCTCAGTTTATGTGAAACTGGGGATCAAGGCCAGGATTTGATGTATTCTGTTTAAGCACTCTACCTAGTGAGCCACATCACCACACTCTGCTATTAATTCTTTCTATCCACTCACTCCATGCAAACAATCCTCTTCATCAAAATAATGCGGATGAATTTACACATTTATAGAACATGCAAAATAAATTTATGCTTGGTATGTTTTGAAATACTGTAGTGAAACATCCATTATACATAAATATAATAATGGAAATTACCTATGTTATTGAAAATTAATTTATTCTCAATGGAAATAAGTTAGGCTAAATGTAATTGACTCAAACTATTTTCAAAAAATCTGTTGATTAATATAAAATAGTTAAAATACATTGAACAATCATTTGTCACTCACATAATTTTTCTTTCAGAGGTTAAGGAATAGAATCAAATTGTGTCTGCTAAAATAAAATTAAAATTAACATCAATGTAGTGTGAAATTGATTGAGAGATAAAAATTACCTTTAGTGTTCAGTTGTAAGATGTTTAAAACAAAGTCCAGGCATGGTGTTACTCATTTTAAATCCCAACACTGTGGAGTCATGTTGATCTCTATGATTTCAAGGCAATCCTGATCTACACAATGAATCCAAGGAAACCAAGGATGCAAAGTGAGACCTTGTCTCAAAAAGGAAAAGTTTGGAACAAGTTAGGGAAATTCATACCTCAATCTCAGTGTTAGCTGGAAATATATAATGTAATATTATGTTTTTAAAGTGATATTTTATATTTAAAATGTTGGTAAATATTAAAAGACCACTAAAGTGATAACAGCTTAAAAATCTCATTTTTTGTATTACCATGTTCCACAAATTCTCACAACTTCTTTGCTAAATTTTATTCTATATAAGATTCATAATTTCTGTGAGTCATGCAGTTATCATCATTATTGGTTTAATCCACACAGCCAACTCATGTGTATGTTGTATGTACATACATAAGGAGAGACTAAATGAAAGAACTTTAGGTTATTTGAAGACATTTGTGATAACTAAATGCTTTAGCTTTTCATCACTGTGACAAGACAATTTGAGTTGGCAGAAGTTAGTGATCTGCTAACTAAGTAGGTTTCAAAAAAAGTGTTTTATCTACTGCTACAAGATGTTACTTCTGACAACAAGGCAGATGGTTCTTCCCATGGGGCCAGAACTTAGCTACTTTGTTGGGGGGGGGTGTATTTCTGTAGGCTATGAAGTTGTTGCTCTGATTGGTTGATAAATAAAAAGCTGATTGGCCAGTAGCCATGCAGGATGTATAGGTGGGGTAAAAAGACAAGGAGAATTATGGGAACAGGAAGGCTGAGTGAGGAGACTCCAGTCCACTTCCAGGGGGCAGCATGTAATGGCACACAGGTAAAGCCACGGAACACGTGGCAACATACAGATCAACAGAAATGGGCTGAGTTTAAATGTAAGGGCTAGTCAGTGGTAGGCCTGAGATAATGGTCAAGCAGTTGTAATTAATATAAGCTTCTGAGTGATTATTTTATAAGCAGCTGTGGGGTCCGTAGTACTGGGAAGGACCAGAGAAAACATCAGTTAGAAATGGTGCCAAGGCGTGGGGCAAGAGTTTCCACGTAAAACCTGAGAAATTTTTAGAAAAAAAAAAAGATTCTAAAATGGAGCTAAAACCAGCTTCTTTCTGTCTAATTTGCACCTTTATTGCCTTGCTGTTCTGCCTTCTCATTGGCTCTTAGCCCAGCTACCTCACTTCCTTGTCACTGCCTGTGCTACCACCAGCTGTCTTTTATTTATAGCTGACTATGAACTCTGATCTCCAGACAAACTTTATTTATTAACATACAAATAAAATATCGCCACATTTCAGCACAAATAAAATATCACCACACTACTTAGTCTCTGGATCTGCAACATTCCAACCTCCTCAGCATTGAAATTCTAATCAGCTAATCAGTCTCTGCAGACACAGATTCCTTCAGGAGTTTTCCGTCTCAAGCAGGTGCAGCTTCTTTTCAGTTTTGTACACATCTCTAGGTTGGTCCACACCTCTAATTCCAATATTCTGAAGACTGAGGTCAAATGATTGGCATGAGTTTGAGGCCAGCATAGACTACAGAGCAGGGCTGTCTCAATGAAGTACAAGTAAATTATGATATTTGGATACCATATTAATAGTTCATTTCTCAAAAATGATATAATTTAACAGTTTATAGTTTAATTTTATTTATAAAACAGTTTATACTGTTTTGGGTACTTAATAGTTTTGAGATATAGTTTCATAATAAAAGATGTCATACATGGTGTGAGAGTAAGACAGGGCAGAGGTTCCAACTTCCTGTATTCTTGCTGAATCTATTTCAAGATTAACTATAATTTGATCTTCTAAATGAAGACTCCCATGGAAAAATACCCAACTCTATTCTAGTAAGATTCTGATGCTAACACAATTTTTGTGACATTACAGGATAAATAAAACAATTTACAGTGTCTAGAATTTTTTTCAAGATCTGTTTTTTACTTCGTGAGAAATACCACGATTGAAGTATATTAAACTCATTTTCAGCACTGAGGTGGCATCATCAATGTTAAAATTTTGTTCCCCAAACTCTGTCACCGGGGATCTTGCCATTAAGAATTAGATATGCGTAACAATTGCACAAAGAAAAGCAGCAGCCTATTATGGAAAGCATAAAATAAAACAGAAATATTATCTGTTTCAAGGTACAAAGTAAAAGTAACAAGTTAAAGCAGGTGTGATCTTACGCATGATACTGCAGTAAGTAGAGGGGCACGTGAGAGCAGGCCTAACAGTGCCTTACACTGTGCAGAGATGGGGATGGAAGTGGAGAACATGTCAGGAGCTGAATGGACCAAACCTACCTATGTTTCCAATACAAATAACAAACCCTTTTAGTTTTATATTAGGTAAAATGTTCTTTGGGAGAATGTGATTATTTTACTTCTTAGTATAAATCCTTAATTCTTTAGAGATTCCCAGTTCCTGTATGCTGTGAGAACATGAGTGCTTTACTTCCTTCAGTTTTTTTGAAAAAGCATTATAGTCACAGAAAAAAAAAAACCTGATCCTCAACAATTTTTTTTTTTTTTACATATAGTGTGGATTTTCATCCACAGAGCACTAAATATAAATTACCATAGATTTTCATATCTGTATCCTTGGAAGATATGCAAAGAAAGAGGGTTAGGAGGGTGTTTTCAAACAGCATGAGAATAAGTTTACAGTTATAACCAACATATATTAGTAACAAATATCAACTGGGTGCTGCACAAGTTACTTGTATTTCTGTTACCAAGCACTCTCCGTGTGAATGCTCTATGGTGACATAGTTGACGAAGTACACGTAATCAACAGTAGTTTTCAAACTGCTCAGGTAAAGGAATATCATAAATGGTGCTCAAGTGGTCACTAGCCAGACCTACTTTATTTTTACAAAAAGGATTTCTTTGTAAACTTGAGGCCTCCAAAGAGGGGCAAACAAATGGGAGTATTCATATATGATCTTCTGGGAAGCAGAAAAATGGCATAACAGCTATTCATAATTATTTTTTGCAGAAAGAAGAGAATTAAGTATTGCTCATATTCAGCATATTGATTATGACTGATTTCATTTTTTATTCCATAGGTCAGTTGAACATTCTCCACATGACTTGTGATACATATTGATCTTAAAAAGTTTCTGACTAATAGGAAGTCATATTTCATTTTCATTAAATTGTAAATTATTCCAATTTGCATATTACTAGTTAAGAAGTTGACAAACTCTTCTGTTTAGCTTTATCTAAAAGGATTCTTATAAATTTGATATAAAAAAACTTAAAGCCTGCTGTGATTCCATCTTAAATGAAGATTGAGTCGATAATAAATGTCCAGACAGTGCAACACAGTGACCAAATGAGTGACTCCAAAGTCACTTGACTGTCAGGTGACGGCTATTGCAAATTAATTATCTTCAAATACCAGAAGTTAAAACTTCATAAAACTGTCACCTCGAACAATTCTTAAAATAGAGTTTACATACACTTGTTAGTGAAAATATCACATTTGATACTTATTCTTTGGTTAGTTCTCATATGTAATTACTATAAGAAATATATAAATGTCATGGATAGCTTTAATTGTTTAAGTGAATGACTCTGGACAAATCTTTAAAGTATTTCCTAAAAAAAGAAGCAAAGTTATATTAATCACTTTCCTTTTCCTCCAATCATATATCTAATTTGAGGTAATACTATAAAGGAGTTTATTTTTTTCATATCTATTTATTTTATTTTATATGTATCAGTGTTTTATTTTCATATATCCCCTGGACTTAGGAAAACTTGTAAGCTACAACATGGGTGTTCGGAATCAAATTCAAGTAGTCTGCAAGAAGAAATATTCTTTTTTTTTTTTTTTTTAGAAGAAATATTCTTAACCACCAAACCATTTGTCCAGGACCCCAAATGTTTAAGTATAGATCACAAAAGTACAAGGTCATCTACATTCTTCCTCCCACATTCCAGAATCCTCACAAGGTGTCTCAAAACAAGAGTCACTGAAGCATATGGACATGTGTAGATGTACATATTCTGACTGGAATGTGTCTTTGAGTCTCTCCCTCTCTCCTGTACTGTAGCAGGAATCTTAAAAGTTCTTATTAATAAAATCAAATCCGAGGCCAGTTATTGGGGTCAATGCTGGTAGATCAGAGAGACAGAACAAGCCACAGCTATCTCACCTTGCCGGATCCTCAGCTGGTCTTGTCTCCTCAGACTGGAGGCCTCTGAGTCCTCATCCGGAATGGGTCTCAGCTGAATTACTGCTCAAAAGCCTGAAGCTTAACCAGCCACATGCTTAACCAGTCAAATGCTTAACCAGCCAAATGCTTCTAGTTTCTTGTCCTCACGCCTTATATATCTTTTTGCTTTCTACCACCACTCCCTGGGATTAAAGGCTGGCTTTCTGGGATTAAAGGTGTGTCACCATGCTTGGCTATTTCCAATGTGGCCTTGAACTCACAGAGATCCAGAGGGATTTCTATCTCTGGAATGCTAGGATTAAAGGTGTGAGTGCCACCATTTTCTAGCCTTTGTATCTAGTGGCTGTCTGTTCTCTGACCCCAGATAAATTTATTAGAGTACACAATATTTTGGGGAACACAATACCACCACATTTCCTCTCTTTTTGTCTAAAATTAAAAAAGCTTATAACTAATACAAGAAAAACTATCTTCAATAAGTATATGCAATATACAGTCAAGATTACATTACCAATGTCTAGTCCATTAACATTTGACAGATCCAGATAAAAACTCCATTATATATTTAAACAATGTCCAGTCCAGTAACATCTGATAAACTCAGACCAAAAATTTTTCATTACTTATTTAAAACAAGTAGTTCCTTTTTTAAAGTAGATTCCATAATCTCCCTTTTTATCTTATCATATCCATATTCTATCTTTTTTCTTTTCATAATACATTCAGTAGTCTACCTGTTGTCATTTTTATATCTTGGTTAAGGAATCTGAAGAACACTGGACAAATGAGACAACTGAAGAAAAGGGACAAATCATCTATCCCAAGAAACCTAGTGAAACGGTGTATGGGTATATATTATCTAAAAAATTTTTATGTCTTCCTAAATGTTTGTTTCTGCTTTTCTCTAAAGATTTAACACTATTGGTTTTCTGATAGTCCCAGTTCAATTAAAATTTAAAGCTGACTTTGGAGTTGGAGAATGGCTCTCTCCTTCTTTAAACTCAAGCATGTTGTTTAAAAGGAAAATGCAAACTCCCTGTATCATGCCAGAATAAAAGAGCCAGCTTCTGCTATGGTACAGGACAAAAGCAAAATTAATTAAGGGACTATTCTATTACTATTCTCAACTCTTTGATTCTATTCTGATTCTTTAAACTTTTCTCAAAGTATAAATTTTATATCAAAATTTACAAGATTTATATATATATATATATATATACATTTTAAACTTTGTTAAGATATGAATGGTCATATAGAGTACTAACTAATTCTAGAAAAAAGGCTAGCTGCATATATATGTTTTTGTGTTTGAGTCTCTTATCACTGTACATCTGTCATGATTCAATCACAGGGCTACACCTTAATGGCTTTAATCATAATCAGTCTTTAGCACCCTTACCTCTAAATACTAAAGTGAAATTAATTTCCCCCCTTTCAATATCTCATAATGCAAATTAAGTATCATCAAAAGTTTAAAGGAAAATATTTTCAAGTCATAGCACAAAAACTAAGGAACCTGGTTTTTTTATTTTTATTTTTTTTATTGCTTTTAACAATGAGGTCATAGTTATCCCAAGGGAACCTTAAATGAGTAATAAAAAGTAATGATCTGTTTCATAATGTTCCTTTATCAAAAGAAATAAGCATAGAAACTTGTTGGCCTAAGCGTTTGATAGACTAGCTAGCACAACACTCATCTGCTCTTGGAAAATACACATTGTACACAAACTTAATCTGTTCATATAAGAGAAACGGGGCACTGAACAAGTCTTCAGATCTTAAAAGGTCTTGGGAAGAAATCTGTGCTATGCAGCAGTATTTAGAAGTACATGTCTTTAAATCTTTCCTTTGTTTACCTGTTCAGTTATTGACAATGACCTAAATGCACCAGACACTAAATGAACCCATCGGCACAGGCACAGAACAAGTAAGCAAACAAATCTTGGAAACAGAACTACCTATTATGGATTTATTTTAATTCCGAATTCTCTTCGGAGATTACAAAAACTTTTGAAAAGAATAATTAAAATGAAAAATGTCTCTAGTTTAAAACTTGTATTTTAGTAAGAAATTAATGTGAACCATTGATAGGTGGTTGACAACAACCTCTACCCAATATGTGTTCATGCATACCGAATTCTTTTTCACAGATCAGGATTTTTTTTAATGGAAAGTAATAAAAAAACTGACACAAAGTAGCTACAACAATAAAATTGTTTTGTTAATTCTTACATTCAAAAAGGAATTCAGAAATATGAATTCCTGAGCCCTAAAATATCCATATCTAGGAGAACCAGTCTAAAAATAATGCTCAATCCTGAGAACCAGAAGACATGATCCTCTTGTCTCAGCCTCAGGTACACAGGGTTTGTACTGCAAGTATTTTACCTAAAATAAATAAATAAAATCTCCATACTTCCCTCTCCCTCTCCCTAAGTTCTGTTAGATTTCAAACATTCAAAAGCTGGATTTTGTGACACTGTATTTTCTCAAAAACTAATATATCTGCAATACCTCCATACCTGCATCAAGAGGAATACAAAATGCTTCCTTAATTATAGTTACTTTATCTGTTTAAAAATATATTTATATGGAATGTTTAAGTTATATTAAGTCTGGATAAAATGTCTTTACAAGAAAAATAGTGTCCATATATAAATCTTTTATTTTAATAATAGTCAATCAATTACAGAAATCTTATAATTTAAATAAGCTGCTACAAAATGACAACAATCACAGCTAAACAATGATTTTTGCGACATAAAATTAGTGTAAAGATTATTAAATGAGATGAGAATTAGAGTAAATGATAAAATATAAAGATGTGTATTCAGTAACTGTGGCTATTTTATTATTAATAATGTTTTTCTCAAAGATGTTTTGAAATGTTTAAAAATATTCGGTATACCTACATTTATAATAATCATTTCAGAATAAAGGTGGAACATTTGTTTTTGGTGTGTGAACTGAACTTCAAGAACAAAGCTATATGTGCATTAAAGACTTTAACAGTGATCTAGTGAGATGTCTCAGCAGTAAAAAGCCCTTTTTGAACAAGTGTGATTGCTTGAGTTTTTCTAATAATAACACACACGCACACACACACACACACACATACACACACACACACACACACACACACACGAAGAGAGAGAGAGAGAGAGAGAGAGAGAGAGAGAGAGAGAGAGAGAGAGAGAGAGAGAGAGATTGTTTATTTCAGGAATATCACAAACGCAGAAGCAAATTATCTTGGACTGCCTTTGCCCTGAATAATAGCTATTTGTGCTGAACTCATTTTTTTGACCTATCACCATGTGACTATTAGGTAAATTCTTTCTCTCTATATAAAGAGATCCTCAGTTTTGACCAACCTAAAATCTAAGAATGCCAAAAGAGAGTGTTTGAAAGCTTTATCAAAGATTCCCATGCTTTACTGTCCCTTCCCTACAAGAAGTTATCACCAGTATCTTTGAAAAGTGCCTGGATGTATGATTTTGTTTGGTTCTGTGATAAAAATAAAATATCTTGTAAATCTATTAGCATCTTGGAATATGATTCTGGGGTAACTGTAGTTACTCACATCTGGTTTCAGAATAAACTATCTATTACTCCATTTAGGTGAGATCTGAGATTTTATGTTTGCTCGAATTATTTTAAATGAACAAAGACACAAAAAATTCTGTCCTCCAAAAGCCATGTTGAATTATATTTTTAATAGTTTCCCCTTAATAATTCAAGGAAGCATAAGATTATTTGTTTATTTTTAATTAAAAGACAAATTGGCTGAACATTATTGCACTCTGAAAATACACTTAGATCTGATTTTTGATTCTTGAAATCTTTCTAATAATTTAACTACTAAATTGATAAATCCCATAGTATTTATGTTAAAATCTTATTAATATGCCCTCAACCCATTTTTCTATGTAACATTGACTTAATGATAACAAAATCTTCATTCTGACACAGTCCAAGAAAAAAAAATATTCAAAAGCAGTTCTAGCAGAGGTAACATATAGCTAAAGGTCACATGGAATTATCCAGAACATCGATGGGAGCCTCTTCAGCCAGGGTTTTGGACAGAGGGATGTTCCTAGGAAAAATGAGCTTTTTAGCTTTGAAAACACATTGAATGTGGCATAGTGGTTATATTCATATTACTTTCTTGTTCATGAGATAAAATTGAAATTAACTATGGTTAACAAATGTCATTTTTTGACAAGTTTCTATATCAAATTATGATTCAGTTATTACTTATAATTCACTGCATACACTGATTTGCCTATCCTATTGAAGTACTTGCAAAAAAGTATTATAAAACAATTATTCTTACTAAAAAAGTCATATTTAATAAAATGTTATATAGGCATATAAAATAAAATATAGTATAATATATAATATTAATATCAATGCTCTAGGCTTTCCTAAATGCCATAAATAGAAAGTATTCAATACATGCTAGGTCTTCATGTCATTAGCCTATGTTGACAAACATCAGCAATTATTTTGTTTCATAGAAAAGCAATGACCTGTACCTGGTCACTGACAATAACTACATTGTTCAATTTTATTTGCTCCTAGATGATCAGTTTGAATCACAAGTGATGTAAAATGATTCCAACTGCCCCGTTGTGAATTTCACTGGTTCACGGGCTCTAATCCACTGCTAAATCCAGGCTATAGAATTCAATATCAGCTTTAAATCCAAACTTTTGCTAGAGCACATGTATCAATCACTGTATGAATCAAGACTTTTCATCAATTTTGTACTAGCTTTCTTAAGTTCTTTAAAAAGTATTTAAGATATTTATATGTGGCATATTGAAAT
Organism: Peromyscus leucopus; assembly: GCF_004664715.2. Lineage (NCBI taxonomy): Eukaryota > Metazoa > Chordata > Mammalia > Rodentia > Cricetidae > Peromyscus > Peromyscus leucopus. The sequence goes on from NC_051070.1 coordinate 30,000,502, forward strand.
ATAAAATTCTACAACCATCCATTCATATCTATTTGTAACTTTTGTGCATTTTCTAAGAGAAAGCTAAGGGAAAATTGCCTTCTAAAAATGGGGGGTTTGCTTCTCTTATAAGCATTTGTTTTTCCAATTTGACAGTTACCATTTAATGACTTCAAGATGTTTGCAAGAAATCTTTATTCCAAAGCCTTAGCTATTAATTAAAGCTGTCTATAGTAGCAACATGAGGGTACATGAAATTAAAATAAATTATTTAAAAAATCCTTGGAGACAGAGGCCACCAGTGCTGAATGGACTAAGAGGTGAGTCTTTGTCCTCATAGCCAAACACCCCAGCCTCTAGGCTTTGGGCCCAGGGCACAACCCTTTGCCCCCTACCAACACCCACTGCAGTCAGAGTTTCAGACCAGCAAGCAGTTCTCCTGCAGACAGATCAGACTACCACCATCCTCCACCAGACCCCCAAGCTCCACCCCTCCCAAACCCACCCACCCTCCAAGACTACAGCTTCTGGCTGATACAAAGCCCACCAGCTGATTGGACTGAGAGTTGCACCCTGAGACACAGAATCCATCAGCAGCGATTGGGCCAAGAGCCCCAACTAGACCAAGAGCTCCCATTGGACCAAGAATATCAATCAGATCAAGAGAGACTCGTTCAGACACAGACATAGTTTGCACCAAGTGGAGAAAGAGATGGGTAGAGCCAGAGCAAAAATACATTCAACAACATAAAGACCAATATGGCTCCATCAGAACATAGTGGTTCTACATCAGCAAGACCTGAACATCCCAACACAGAAGAATCAGAAGAAATTGACTTTAAAAATGACTTTAAAAAGATGATAAAGTGCTTTAAAGAGGAAATGAAAAATTCCCTTAAAGAAATCAAAGAAAAGACAAACAAAAAATTGGAAGAAATCAATAAATTCCTTAAAGAAAGCCAAGAAAACTATGAAAAGGCAATTAAAAGGGTGAAGGAAACAGTTCAAGATTTGAAAACTGAAATCAAAACAATAAAGAAGAAACAAATTGAGGGAATGCTGTAAATGGAAAAACTGAGTAAATGAACAGGAAACACAGATGAAAGTATAACCAACAAAATGTAAGAGATGGAAGTAAGAATCTCTGGCATTGAAGAAACAATAGAGGAAATAGATACATCTGTTAAAGAAAACATCAAAGCCAACAAAGTCATAACATAAAACTTCCAGGAAATTTGGGACACTATGAAAAGACCAAATGTAAAAATAATGGGGATAGGAGAATGAAAAGAATACCAACTCAAAGGCATAGAAAATGTATTCAACAAAATCATAGAAGAAAACTTTCCCAACCTAAAGAAAGAAATGCCTATAAAGATACAAGAAGCTTACAGAACACCAAATAGACTGGATAAAAAAAAAATCCCTCACTACATAATAATCAAATCACTAAACATAAAGAATAAATAAAAAAATATTAAGAGCTGCAAAGAAAAAAGGAAGGCCAAGTAATATATAAAGGCAGACCCATCAGAAAAGCATCTGATTTCTCAAGGGAGACTCTCAAAGCCAGAAGGTCCTGGATAGATATTGTGCAGACACTAAGAGACCATGGATGCCAATCTAGACTACTATACCTAGCAAAACTCTCAATCACCATACATGGAGTAAACAAAATATTCCATGATAAAACCAGATTTAAACAATACCTATCCACAAATCCAGCCCTGCAAAAAGCACTAGAAGAAAAAAATCCAACCTAAGGAAGTTAGATACACCCATTAAAAACACAAGCAATAGATAATCCCACACCAACAAATACCAATGAAGAGACACACAACACTACCACCAAAAGATAGCAGTAATTAACAATCACTGGTCGTTAATATCCATTAATATAAATGGTCTCAATTGGCATATAAAAAGACACAGGCTAACAGAATGGATATGAATACAGGATCACTGCATACAAGAAACACAACTCAACTTCAAAGACAGACACTACCCCAGAGTAAAAGGCTGGGAAAAGACTTTCCAAACAAATGGACTTAAGAAGCAACTTGGTGTAACTATCCTAATATCTAATAAAATAGAGTTCAAACAAAAATCAACTGAAAGAGATCAGAAGTACATTACATATTTATCACAAGGAAAATCCACCAAGATAAGTCTCAATTCTGAACATTTACATCCCAAATACAAGAGCAAACACATTTGTAAAACAAACATTACTAAATCTTAAATCGCAAATCAAACCCCACATACTAGTAGTGGGAGACTTCAACCACCCACTCTCACCAATGGATGGGTCTGCCCGACAGAAACTTAACAGAGAAATAAGGGAACTAACAGATATTATTACTCAAATGGACTTAATAGCTATCTACAAAAATTTTCACCATAACACACACACACACAAAAAAAAATACCTTCATCTCAGCAACCCATGGAACCTTCTCTAAAATCAACCACATTCTTGGTCACAAAGCAAATCTCAACAGATTAAAAAAAAATAGAATAAACTCCTCTATCTTATCAGACCATCATGGCTTAAAGTTAGATTTCAACAACAACAAAAAATTACAGAAAGCCTACAATCTCATAGAAACTGAATAATGCCCAACTGAATCGTGGGTCAAAGAAGAAATAAAAGATTTCCAAGAATTCAATGAAAATGAATGTACAGCATACCCAAACTTATGGGATGCTATGAAAGCAGTGCTAAGAAGAAAATCCATAGCACTAAATTCCCACATAAAGAAGAGGCCGGCTGATGACTGATCATTGGGAGTTCAAGGTCAGCATGGTCTCCAAAGCAAGTTCTAGGAAAGGCACAAAGCTACACAGAGAAACCCTGTCTCGAAAAACCAAAAAAAAAAAAAAAAAAAAAAAAAAAAAAAAAAAAAAAAAAAAGGAGAAATCTCACACTAGTAACATAACAGCATACCTGAAAGCTCTAGAACAAAAAGAAGCAAACTCATCCAGGAGGAATAGATGCCAGGAAAAAATCAAATTGAGGTCTAAAATCAATAAAATAGAAACAAAGATAACAATACAAAGAACCAGTGAAAAAAAAAGTTGGTTCTTTGAGAAAATCAACAAGATAGACAAGTCCTTAGCCAAATTAACCAAAAGGCAGAGAGAGAACATCCAAATTAACAAAATCAGAAATGAAAAGGGAGACATAACAACAGATAATGAGGAAATCCAGAGAATCATCAGGTCACTCTTCAAAAACCTGTACTCCACAGAATTGGAAAATATGAAAGAAGTGGACAATTTTCTGGATAGGTACTACATATCGAAGTTAAATCAAGACCAGACAAAATATTTAAATAGACCAATAACCCCTAAGCAAATAGAAACACTCATTAAAGAAAATGTGGCACATATACACAATGGAGTACTACTCAGCAGTAAAAAATAATGATATTATGAAATTTTTAGACAGATGGATGGAACTAGAAAATATCATCCTGAGTGAGGTAACCCAGACTCAGAAGGACAAACATGGTACTCATTCATAAGTGAATACTAGATGTGGAGCAAAGGATAACCAGACTGTAGCTAGACTTTTCCTGCCTGGCCCACAGTTAGGACAAATCTTTGTCACCCTCCAGTCCCACAGCCGCTCAGACCCAACCAAATAAATACAGAGACTTATTATTTTGCTTTACAAACTGTATGGCCGTGGCAGGCTTCTTGCTAACTGTTCTCATATCTTAAATTAGCCCATTTCCATAAACCTATACCTTGCCACATGGCTCGTGGCTTACCGGTACTTTCCATCTTCCTTGTCCTGGCGGCTGCTGCAGGCAGTGAGTCCTTCTGCCTTCCTGTTCTTTTATTTCTCCTCTCTGTTAGTCCTGCCTATACTTCCTGCCTAGCCACGGCCGATCAGGTTTTATTTATTGACCAATCAGAGCAACACATTTGCCACACAGACCATCCCCCAGCACAGCCAAGTGCAGACCATCTCAGACACCCACACTCAGGCTTGTGGTCCTAATCATCCTCTATGTGGACCTGCTGGATAAAGCCACGAGGAACCCAAGAACAGGCTCCCACAGGACATACAGAACATCCCACAGCACCAGACTACAACCCACAGCTCCAGAGAAGCTAGCTAACATGGAGAAACCTAAGATGGATGCATGAATCACCCTGGGAAGGGGAAATAGATGAGATCTCCATGGGCAAACTGGGGGTGAGTGTGTTTAATGAAGGGCAAGGAATGGGGGATGGGAACATAATGAAATGGGAGGTTTGAGTTACAACAGGGACAGAGTAGAAGAGCAAGGAAAGAAATAACATGATAAATGAAGACATCATGAGAATAGGAAGAAACAAGGTACTAGGTAATTTCCCAGGAATCCACAAGAATGAACCCAGCTTAGACTAATAGCAATAGTTGAGAAGGTGCTTGACCTGGTCTACTCCAGTAACCAGATTAGTGAATACCTTAACTGTCATCATAGAGCCTTCATCCAGTTACTGACAGAAGCAGGGGCAGAGATCTAAGGCCAGGTGCCAGGCCAAGCTCCAGGAGTCCAATGGATGAGAAAGAGGATGTGGTGGTATTCTAATTGTACTGAAATGTGATTTTGATTGTATGTTAATAAATAAAGTTGCCCAGGGGTCAGAGCTATTAGAGCCATAGACAGAGTGTGGCAGTGGTGGCACACACCTTTAATCCCATAGATATCTGTGTGTTCAGGGATACAGCCAGCATTGGAGACATATGCCTTTAAGACCTGGGGGGCTGTACATACAGACAGTGACGAGGCAGTCACGTGTTTGGGTTTACAACCAATGAGAAGGCAGAATGACTATGAAACAACTTACACACAGGGAAATAGCTCTCTTTTGGGAAGCTAAGACCACCGCAGGAAGAAGGGTGAGATTTTAGCTCTGAGCTCTGATCTCTTGGCTTTCTCTTTTACATTGGTTCTGTGTTTCTTATTTAATAAGACGGTTGGTTACATCTACAAGAGGAAGGATTCTATAAGCAAGAGACCTCATCATGATGGGAAAACGTACAGAGATGACAAGCCAAACTAGTGGAAACCCATGAACTGTGGACCAATAGCTGTGAAGCCTCCATGAGCCCTCTGGATATGCGAGACAGTTGTTTAGCTTGAACTGTTTAGGGAGCCCCCAGGCAGAGGGGTCAGGATTTGTCTCTGGGGCATGAGTGGGAGTTTTGGAGCCTAGTGCCTAAGCTGTTGAAAGACCCTAGCCCTTTAGGCTTACACCCCCAAGCCTCAGGAAAAGAGAAATTTCAAGCACCAGGTAATGAGAAACTAAAATCTAGTTCCAAGGGCAACCTGATTTAGCCATTGTTCAGTCTCCCCTGTAACCATATAACAATGTAAAAAGATTTCTGTTAAGAGATGTGCTCAACTATGACTGGGATAGTTGCAGGTTTTCCAGGAAGGACTACTGTGACCTTTGTGTAAACTCTACTCCAGCCCTGATATCCCCCCTTGAGGTTTTAGAAAAAAATGTACCTGTTGACATAACTTTACCCCCTCTGTGATCACTCTGTAACCAGACCATGATCTTGTGAAATGAAATTGTATGGGAATTGTAATCTTATGGCTTTCGTGGATTTTTCCTTTAAAAGCCCCCATGGGGCTGCAGTAAGATGTGGCTCTTGCTCTTAGGAGCAGAGTTTGCCCTTCTATATAGAAGCTTAAATAAAAACCTCCAGCTATTGCATCAACTGGACTGGAGTCTGGGTTCTTGGGGCACCCACTTGAGACCCCCAAATTTGGGGTCCAATAGTGTGACACCTTGCACAGCCTTAGTGCAGTGGGAAGGGGCTTGGATCTGCCTCATCTGAATGTACCAGGCTCTACTGACTTCCCTTGGGATACTTTGACTTAGAAGAAGTGGGAATCAGGGGAGGATAGAGGGGGGAAGCTGGGGGGCAGGAAGAGGGAGGAGGGATTATCTGTGATTGGTACGTACAATGAATCGAAAATTTCTTAATAAATAAATTAAATTAAATTAAAAATTGTGAATACTTGATAACCAGATGTAATGGTTACCAAAAAAGATTTGAAGTGGTATTATTTAATATAAATGTAACATAAAGGCCAATTAATTTTTAAAATTAAATTCTCATATGCAATCATTTTTTAAATCTTTATATTTATTTATTTATGACTATGTGTATCTGTGTTGGTGCATGAATGTATGGAGCATTTATAGAGGTGAGAGAATAACTTGTGGGCACGGTTCGTTCCTTCCACCTTGTGGGCTTGGGGTATCAAACTGGGATGAACAGCCAGTGGTAAGCATCTTTACTTACTGAGACATGTCCCTGGCCTTGGAATCAGGTTTTTTTTAATAGTATGATTTTTTTCATCCATCTGAATGAAATATCAAATTATCTAACTTCCCTTCAGGCCACTCCTGAAAATATCCTGATGATGACATGACTTGGAGGAGATATGTTACTGCATCCAATCCTTAAATAGTGACCTTCACAACTTTCTGCTATAGTAATTCCACAGAGTCACTCCTATTTTACAATGAAACTGAATACATTTATAAAACTCTTCATTATAGAAACCCTATAATTGTTGCCCTAGGTTTTCCATTTCTGTAAGTCAATAGAGTCAGCTTACCATGCTGTATTAGGATGAATCTATTTCACATCCTTTCTTGTTTGTTTTACAGACAAGAGTTAAATCTTGAGTGTGGTTGATATAGTGTGCACCCCAATAAATTTATCTGGGGGGTCAAAGAACAGAACTGCCACTATATTAAACATAGAGGTAGGCAGTGGTAGCACATGCCTTTAATCCTAGTATTCCAGAGGCAAAAATCTATTCAGAGCTCTATGAGTTCAAGGCCATACTGGAAACAGTCAGGCATGGTGGAACACACTTTTAATCCCAAGACCTGATATCTCAAGTCTAGCTTGGGAAAAACACACGCCTTTAACCCCAGGAAGTGATGGCAGGAAGCAGAAAGATATATAAGGCATGAGGATCAGGAACTAGAAGCTTTTTAAGCTTTTAGGCTTTTAGCAAGAGTTCAGCTGAGATCCATTTGGAAGAGGACTCTGAGACTTCCAGTTTGAAAAAACAGGATCGGCTGAGAAGTTGGTGAGGTGAGTTTGGCTGTGGCTTGTTCTGTTTCTCTGATCTTTCTGCGTTCACCCCAGTACCTGCCTCCGGGTTTGTTTTTATTAAAAAGACCTATTAAGATTTGTGCTACACTTGATTATCAAATTGCTAAATACTTTCAAATTTATAGGATATTTCTGATTTCTAAATTAAATTTTCTTTAAAAAAATAACTATACTACTGTTTTCACATATCTTAGAATAAGATGTAACACAAAAATATTGGTGCCTGTACATTACTATTACTACATTTTGATGTTAGCTAAGTTCTGACATTTTTCAAATGTTCATATCTAAAAGAAATGGACAATTTTCTGGATAGGTAAAATACATGGTGGTGATGGCACACACCTTTAATCACAGCACTCGGGAGGCAGAGCCAGGTGGATCTCTGTGAGTTCAAGGCCAGCCTGGACTAGCAAGTGAGTCCTAGGAAAGGCGCAAAGCTACACAGAGAAACCCTGTCTCGAAAAACCAAAAAAAAAAAAAAAAAAAAAATTAAATCAAGACCAGAAAAAATTTAAATAGACCTATAACCCCTAAGGAAATAGAAACAGTCATAAAAATCTCCAAATTAAATAAAGCCCAGGACCAGATGGTTTCAGCACAGAATTCTACCAGAATTTCAAAGAAAAGCTAGTACCAATAATCTTCAAATTGTTCCACAAAATAGAAACAGAAGAAACATTACCAAACTCTCTTTATGAGGCTACAGTTACACTGATACCCAAGCCACACAAAGATGCAACAAAGCAAGAGAATTATAGACCAATCTGATTTGAGTAGACTTAAAATGTCGCACTAGAATGGATATATATATATATATATATATATATATATATATATATATATATATACTCATTTTTATTCCTATATATCATTATACAAAACTAAAACTTAATTTTGTCATTTCTTTCTGAGAGGAGTGCTGTTTGAAATTCCAGTGTGTGTGTGCGCGCGCGCGCGCGCGCGCTTGCGTGTGTGTGTGTGTGTGTGTGTGTGTGTGTGTGTGTGTACTACTCAAGTTTGAGTTCGATGAATAATCATTCTCTGACCCACATGTTTGCAGAAAATGAAGGTTGGCATCCAGCAAATGTGACAATGGCGAGTGCAGAAGGAAATCACATAATCTACGAATGTGAGTGGATGTGACTTTAAAAAGGGAGAAATCTGTGCTATCATAGCTAATCCTTTCCATTTTACAGTCTTTCTATTTTACAGTTAATCTTTCCATTTCACAGAACTTAGCTAGTTTTATCTTTTGTCTCTTTAGTTTTCAATGCTTACTTAGTAATGGAGATAAAGACAGTGATAGGTGTGAACACAGTATATGTTGCACTCAGGTGAAATTTGTGGTTTCCAGGAATACTATTTATAAGCAACTATATCTTATGTGCTGGTACTTAGTTACAAACATGAGATTCTAAATTTAATTGGGTGTCAAGCACACACAGTTTAAGATCAAAATTCTCATTCAGCTAATATGGGCGAATCACAAGCAAATGAAAACAAAAATGTATGAGAATATAACCAGTGACACTAATAGCTTGGTTGTTACAGAAATATTGAATAATTATTATTATAAAGCAGTTATATGAAGTATCAGCTCTCATTGACTTAATCATAATTATCATTATAATGTTATCATGGAATTTGTTCCCTGTAACAGAAAATGACATTGGTAAGTAGGGTAGGGTATGGCAGCTCACATTGATAATTGCAGCATTAGAGAAGCTGAGACAGGAGGATTACCATAAATTTGAGCTCAGTAGGACTACACAGTGAATTTCAGGCAAGTTTGGGCTAAAAAATAGCAATCTCTCTCAAATAAACAAAGAAACTATTAAGTTTTCATCCACAAATACTGTATGATCATCAAGGTTACTAAATGATTAAAAATAAAATGTACAAAAGAAGCCATCAGGTGAGAAGAGAAGTTATATTAAGAAGGAAATAAACACATGAACTATGAACCAATAGCTGAGGAGCCCCCAATTGGATCAGGCCCTCTGGATAAATGAGACAGTTGTTTAGCTTGAACTGTTTGGGAGGCACCCAGGTATTGGGACCGGGACCTGTCCTTAGTACATGAGCTGGCTGTTAGGAACCTGGGGCCTATGCAGGGACACTTTGCTCAGTCTGGGAGGAGGGGACTGGACCTGCCTGGACTAAATCTACCAGGTTGAGCTGAATCCCAAGGGGAGTCTTTGCCCTGGAGGAGATGGGAATGGAGGATGGGCTGGGGGGAGGGCAGGGGCGGGGGTGCAGGAGGAGGGAGGACAGGGAATCCTTGGCTGATATGTAAAATTAAATCAAATTATAAAATAAAAAAAATAATAATAAATAAAAATTTAAAAAAGAAGGAAATAAAAAGTTCTTTAAGTATCTATCTAATATCTCAACATTTTGTTAAGAATGAAGTTTTCTGATCATAAAAAATAATTTTTTATGGAAAGTGTCAAAAGCGTCTTTGACTGATTTCGCCCACTTGTTTGTTGTTTGTTTGATGTAACTGACAGAAAAGCCGTATTTTTCCTGTCATTTAAATACATTCATAAAGTGCCTCTACATTGGAGAGCACTTGCTGTGTTGAATTTTTGCTCACTCCTACAAAATGACACCATAGTGACAGTCTGGCCATAAATATTCTGTTGAATAAATCTGAGGATGTGTGTTCAATAATAACTCAGCTTTAAAAACAGACAGTAAGCACTCACACTGCAACTAGTCATTCTGCTAATATTCCCAGCACAACAGATTGATGCAATAATATCTAGCATTTTCTTTTGGCTGCTTCTTGTAAGTATATATTGCTATTTATGTCATCATTTCTTTACAATATGCATGGCATAAATAAGAAAATTATTTTCTTAGATAAATGAAAACCTGGGACTACTGGTACATATTGAATATTTTCCACATGTCCCATTCTACTTAAGATATGGTGACGTGAAGTGTACAAAAGAATTTTTTTATAGACTAGGAGCAAATACTAAGAGGATTTAGTCCTGTTGACAAATCCTTATTGAGGTACTCATTTAATTAAAATTTATGTCACAGTATTGATATCTGGGTAAAATAGGTATATGTACACACACATTCTCAATTAACAAAGGAACTTTTTTACTTCATATCCATGATCACTGCTCACTCATATTTAGTAAATATAAATTTATAAATTAAAATGACCACTTTAAAAGCTGATAGATAAATTTCTAAGAGCTTGAAGATTTTTATATTTATTTAATAGTTACCTTTTTAAACAAAAGAATCCCATTAGGCAGTACCAGTTAATTTAGTGTGTTATTACATTAAAACATAAAACTCATTTTCCTTAAAAGCTGATTAATAAATTTCTCTGAAACTGAGATTTAGCTAGTATAAATACAAATATTTATTCTTGTCACTTTGTTTGGTCTATCTCAATCACCTGAGAGATCTGTAGAATGAAAACTCTTGCTGACAAAAATTTATCTAAAGTGTGAGCTGCATTTCTCATATACTGAGTTGTCTCTGAAGGCACACATTTCTGTGCAATGTATTCATGAGATAAGCTATGGAAGAAGGAAATCATTTTGTCGCTGTGCATACAAGCCTTCACTCATTGTCCTGATCTCAAAACAGAAAGGTGTTTCTAGTTCCAATGCCCCTGCAGAAACTCTGGCTGAAAGGACACCTTCAGTTTGGTCCCTGGTCTCTCTATCTCAGTTTAGATTACAAAAGCTGAAGTTTCAACCATGTGTTCTTATCTTTCCATGTCATGTGCTACACATGCACCTTGAGTCGCCTTCTTTATATGTATTATGTGTGCTTCGTGTTTCCCTTGACTTTCTTTTCAAAAACTCTACTCCTGAGTTTGAATCCTGTGCTCATATTACTTGTCTGATGTAGCCCAAATCCAAATTGATGTTCACAAAATCCTAGAGCCAGATAACTGGGTAAATGCTGGAAGATCAGAGAGACAAAAGAACAAGCCACAGCCACCTCTCACCTCACCAATTCCTCAGCCGAAAAGACTGAGCTTCTTTCTCATCCAGCCTTATATTTTTTTCTCTGCCACATCATATCACTTCCTGTCTCAACCTCCCTTAGTGCGGGGTTAAAGGCATGTGTACCTCCCAAGAACTGGGAGCAAACACATGAGATCCCAACTGCTGGGATTAAAGGTATGTGTAACCACTGCCAGGCCTCTATGACTACCTAGTGGTTGGCTTTGCCCTCTGATCTTCAGGCAAGCTTTATTTGTTAGAGTATACACAAAATATCATCACAATCAGGTATTTATATTACATTAAAAAACCCTTTTTAGCCGGGCGGTGGTGGCGCACGCCTTTAATCCCAGCACTCGGGAGGCAGAGGCAGGCGGATCTTTGTGAGTTCGAGGCCAGCCTGGGCTACCATGTGAGTTCCAGGAAAAGGCGCAAAGCTACACAGAGAAACCCCCTGTCTCGAAAAACCAAAAAAAAAAAAAAAAAAAAAAAAAAAAAAAAAAAAAAAAAAACCCTTTTTGAAGAAGACATTGTTTATAACTTGCTTGTTCTTTGGAGTTGAAGATAGTTAAGCTACCTTTTCATTTGAGCATCAAATGTAAAGTGTAAAGACAGAATATAGAAGCCCCGATGAACTAGTGTTTTGAGCAATTCAAGAAATTCCCTGTCATTCTTGCTGAAAAGGTTGTTCAACTTTTGTCATTTACATTATTGTCAAGCTAACCAATGTCCTCATGTCCATCTTCTATGCTGTTCTCTCATTACTATAATGCAAGTATGATTATTGTATACTTGAAAATTGATGCAAATAAAATTTCAACATTTTATTGTTGCATTCCTCTTTTATCATTAAAAATGTACATTACAGGGCTTACTATATAGCTTGTCTGATAATGATTCTTATCTCATAAGCCTGTGTATTGGAATTCAGTTCCTAGAGAGTCTTAAAGGTGGAAGGATAGAAACAATTACACGAAATTATTCTCTGACCTTCAATCCTGTGCCATAGGGCAGTGCTCTTATCTACCCTCACACCATATACATACACAATAGTACTGAATTTTTTAATTAAAATAATGCAAATGCCAAACTAATAGCTTCTTACAGTTGCTTTGTTTTATTTTTAAGACAAAGAAACTACATATATACAGCAAGTACATATGCATACAAATACCTATATACATATACAAACATACACTTACATATAATATATGTATAAATGAAGAAATCCTTTGACATTTTACAATACAAAAGCATCTCAGTGTGATGATAAAATTATTACTTTTATTTATTTATTTATTTTACATCCCAGCCACAATTTCCCCTCCATTCTATCCTCCCAATCCCTCTCTTCATCCCCACTCTGTTTCCACTCCACAATCCACTCCTTCCCCATTCTCTTTAGGAAAGGAAGGCTCTCCTATGAGTATCAACGAAACATGGCATATCTAGTTGCAGTAAGACTATGCTTCTCCCTTCATATATTAAGGCTGGGTAACGCAAATGAGCATGAGGAATAGGGTCCCAAATTCCCATAAAGGAGTCAGAGACAGTCCCTGTTCCAACTGTCAGAAGTCAGTCCAACATTAGGATCACTATACAACTGTAACTTCTATTCCTCCTTCTCAAGGAGATCTGGTATTCCCCATGAACACTTCTGGATACCTAACCTCTCTAGTGCTGTGGATTGTTATAGAGTTATCCTTTATTTTACAGCTAATATCCGCTTATGAGTGAGTGCATACCATGTTTGTGTTTCTCTATCTGGGTTACCCACTCAGGATGACTTTTACTTTTACTTTTTTTTGTTTATTTTGAGACAGAGTTTCTCTATGTAGCCCTGGCTATCTTGGAAATACCTGTGTAGACCAAGTTGGTCTCAAACTCACAGAGATCTGCCTGTCTCTGCCTCCCAAGTTCTGGGATTAAAGGTATGTGCCACCACTACCTGGAAGGATGACTTTTTCTAGTTCTATCCATTTACCTTCAATTTTCCTGGTGTCCCTTTTTTTTAGCAGCTGAGTAACATATCATTGTGTAAATGTACGACATTTTCTTTATCCATTCTTTGGTTGAGGGGCATCTAGGTTGTTTCTAGGGTCTGGCTATTACCAATAAAGCTGCTATGAACATTAGTGAGCAAGTGTCCTTGTGGTATGATTGAGCATCCTTTGAGTATGTCTAAGAGTGGTTACCTGGGTCTTGATGTAGATTGATTCTTAGTTTTCTGAAAAACCTCCATACTGATTTTGAAAGTGACTGTACACGTTTGTACTCCCACCAACAGTGGAGGAGTATTTCCCTTACTCCACATCCTCTCTAGCATGAACTGTCACTTGTGTTTTTGAACTTATCCATTCTGACAGGTGTAAGATGATATCTCTGAGTCCTTTTGATTTGCATTTCCCTGATGGCTAAGGATGCTGAATGTCTCCTTAAGTGTTTCTTGGTCATTTGCAATTCTTCTATTGAGAATTCTGTTTAGATCTATATTCCATTTTTTATTGGACCAAGAGGTTTGTTGATCTCTAGTTTTTTGCTTTCCTTTTGGAAATCAGTCCTCTATCGGATGTGGAGTTGGTGAAGATTTTCCAGTTCTGTGGGCTGTAATTTTTGTCCTATTGAAGGGGTACTTTGCCTTACAGAAACTTTTGAATTTCATGTGGTTCCATGTAGCAGGAATCTTAAAAGTTCTTATTAATAAAATCAAATCCAGCCAGGTATTAGGGTGAACTGGAAGATTAGAGAACCAGAACAAGTCACAGCTACCTCACCTCGCAGGATCCTCAGCTGGTCTTTTTCCTCAGACTGGAGGCCTCTGAGTCCTCATCCAGAGTGGGTCTCAGCTGAACTGTGCTGCTAGAAGCCTGAAAGCTTAACCAGCCAAATGCCTAACCAGCCAAATGCTTCTAGTTTCTGGTTCTCACACCTTATATACCTTTCTGTTTTCTACCTCCACAACCTGGGATTAAAGGCTTGCTTTCTGGGATTAAAGGTGTGTGTCACCATGCCTGGCTGTTTCCAATGTGGCCTTGAACTCGCAGAGATTCGGAGGGATTTCTGTCTCTGGAATGCTAGGATTAAAGGCATAAGTGCCACCACTTTCTAGCCTCTGTATCTAGTGGCTGTCTGTTCTCTGACCCCAGATAAATTTATTAGGGTGCACAATATTTTGGGGAACACAATACCACCACAGTTCCATTTGTTAATTGTCAGTCTTAGTGTCTGTGCTATTGGTATTCTACAGATTAAATACAATCCCTATTAAAACTCCAACAAAATTCTTTACAGATTTTGGAAGAACAATACTCAACTTTATATGGAAAACCAAAATATCCAGGATAGCTAAAGCAATCCTGTGCAATAAAAGAACTTCTGTAAGTATCACTATCCCTGATTTCAAGCTCTACTACAAAGATAGAATAATATAAAAAGTTCATGGTATTGGCATAAAAACCACCATGTGAAAAAAGTGGAAACTAATTGATGACTTAGTAGTAACTCCACATATCTATGGGCCACTGATTTTTGAAGCCAAAATTATGCAATAGAAAAAGAAAGCATCTTCAACAAATGGTATATGCCTAACTGTATATCAGCATATAGAAGAATACAAATCGATTCATATTTCATTGCACAAAACTTAACTCCATGTGGAACCAAGACCTCATTATAAATCCAGATACACTGAACTCACAGAAGAGAAAGTGGGAAATGATCTGAAACACACTGATGTAGTTAACAACTTCCTCAACAGAACACCAAAATTATTTATTATTTAATAAAAGACAGTCATTAAGTTGAAGGGTAGTTATACTGTTAGTGCTTATCCCTTTATGTTTGTGAGATGGCTTTCCAAAGCCCTGTTTGAATGAATATGTATTAATTTGTTAAGAATTCCATGTTGTTTATAAGTGAAAGCTAAATTTTTCACATATGTGTTATCTTTCTTTGCCTAAGAGCAAACATGTTTTCAATTACAATATTGAGCTCCTGGTTTGTTTTATATATTGTTTTATATCAAATAATAGGAAAGAGTTAAAACAGGCAGTTTATATATCCATAGAATTTCAAGTGATATTTAGGTCTTCAGTCTGGGAGACAAGCAATTTATATTGCTTTTTAATACTCACCATTTACTGTGTGGCCAATGCCAAAGATATGTGCAGAGGGATGAATAAGGTCATTATACATTCCTCACATCTAAGCAAAATTACCAGGTCAGTATCTTTAAATAGCAGCTCAGGCATTTTCTAAAGTTTTGGATCTTATCAAGCTCTATGTGTATCAGTTTTGGCAGTAAGTCCAGAGAGACCATTTGACATATGCTGAGATGACCTCAGAACTTCTAGCTTTGAAAAAGTCTAGACTCAAGAGAAGGCACACTTATTGAGTCATATGTTTCTTTCTGTCAGCTGAGCTGTTTTGGAAAAGGATGCAGAATCCGTTGTAATCTTCCACAGAATAAGACATTAGCTTTGTAAATGGCATTTGCTCTGAATAATAAACTCCATGATCCTTTAAATCTCATAGCAGCAATTCACAGCATGTTTATTTTGTGCTTCCTTTAAAAAAAGAAACTGTGAAAAATTGGTAGCCTGGGATAACTGAAATTTTTTCAACTTTTTAAACATAAGCACTTTATAAAAACTGATTTTTGATAAATATCATGCCTGGGTCTCTAGCAAAATGAAAGATAAAAGTATGTCTGAAATTTGAAATCACTCTTTGTCTCTTGCAAACATATTGTTTATCTGACCTGGCAGGAAGTCTAATTCAGATATAGCAACAAATCATGGCAAACTGTGGAGACCCTGGAAATACAGATGACTTGTGGTAGTGTCAGCTTCATCAAAGATACCATTTATTTGAAGTGTTTACATTTACACTCAGGATATAAATAAAATGCCTGTCATAAGTGTAAGGAATTTGAATATTTTGTCCTCAGTTGGTGGCTGTTTAGGGATGATTAGGAGATGTGGCCTTCCAGAGGAATTATGCCACTAGGTGCGCTTTAAGGTTTCCAAAGACTCAGGCAAAGCAGAGTTAGCTCTCTCTCTCTGCTTCCTGCAAGTGGATCAAGATGTGTGATTTCTGCTGTTGCTCCAGCACATGGCAGCCTGACTGCTGCCATGCTGCCTGCTGTGATAGTTATGGATTTCTTCCCTCTGGAAGAGTAGGCTGCAAATAAACTCTTTCTACTATAAATTACCTATTTTTATCAGCAGTGTTCACTCAAAGCAGCAAAAAGTAACTAAGACATGTGTAAGTAACATAGTCAGATAATCATGAAAATGTTAGTAAGGCTATTGCCCCTGACAATTTTACAGTGTGTCAGTTTTATTAAAACATTGGGATCTTTTCCATGGGCTAATGCAACTCAAGAACAAACTGTTTAACCAAAAGTAAATAATTTATCTATATAAATGATAGTCATTGACACAAATCTGAGATTTCAGTCATTATAAAAAATGACTATACATTATTGAATGTATTTTAATTTCTTAAAAGCAAAGAAATTTTGAATTTTAGTTTAGAGTGCTCTGTAGCACCACACACACACACACAAAAAAAATTCTTCTTTGGAATTTCCACTTTAAATGCTAGTCTTTCCTTCTGCAACTGCTCAAATCGTGTTGCTCATTGGGACCAAAGGTTAGAAATTTGGAAACTTCAGTGAGTTATACAGATATTGTCTTCAGCAATGGGGCCTTGTTGTCATTTTGTGAAGAACAATCTATAGTCTTGCCAACAGCCTAGTTTTTTGGGGGATTCCAGTGGAGCTTTTTGTCCAATAGCTCTGTGAGATGTAACCAATCCTGGTACTGGATGCTTTGTACTTGGAGTAAGAAAATCTGTTTTCTCTAATAGAGTAACACTAGGTATATCAGCTACTCCAAGACAAAATTTAGGTTGAGGAGCATGTAACCAACATATAATAGACTTCATGGGGGTTTTGGTGTGAGCTCTCATTTGTTTACAGTTCAGTGGGGTTCTGTTTGGTTAGTTTTGGTGAGATGGCTTTATTTTGTTTTCCTGGGTTTTTTTTTGGGGGGGGGGGAGTTATTATATTGGGATTTTTTTATTACTAATAAACAACTTAAATTTGGGTGGGGAGGGAGGGAAAGGATCTGGAAGGACTTGAGGAAGGGAAGGAATATGATCAAAATATATTTAAATCCAAAAATTGTTTAAGGTAATAAAAATATAAAAAAATGAAAAAGAAATTTAAGAACTTTATGCACAGATTTGTATCAGTATGTGAAGGGTTTATTTTTGACATGTAACATGTGTGCCTTGTTTGTAACAAGCTAAATGAACTCAGAAGTAGATTTTAATATTATATTTAATTAATTTTCTATTACTGTGACCAAATATCATGATCAAGGCAGCTTATAAAGAAAAGCATTTAATTTAGAGCTCATGGTTACAGGGTATTTGAGTTCATGAACTTCGTGACTAAAAGCCTGGAAACAGACATGATGGCAATGTGCTGGAGCCTTTATCCAGTGACTGATGGAGGTTGATGCAAGGATCTAATGTCAGGCGCCATGCTGAGCTCCAGGAATCCAATTGATTGGAGAGAGGAGGGATTCTGTGGGTGGAGGAAGTGGAGACCATGATGGAAAGATGTGCAGGGATGACCTGCCACACTGGTGGAGACCCATGAACTGTGGACTAATGACTGTGGAGCCCCCATGGGACTAGACCAAGCCCTCTGGATACAGGAGACAGCTGTTTAGCTAGAACTGTTTGGGGGACACCCGGGCGGGGAGATAGGGATCCATCCCTGGTACATGGGCAGGCTTTTGGAAGCCTGGTACCTGTGGTGTGGCACCTTGTGCATCCTTGGTGTATTGGGGAGGGGCTTGGACCTGCCTCAGCTTGGTGTGCCAGGCTCTACTGACTCCCAAAGGGAGACCTTGATTTGGAGGATATGGGGATCTGGGGTGGCTTGGGAGAGAAGGCTGGGGGGTGGGAGGAGGGAGGAGTTGGGATTTGTGAGTGGTATGTAGGGTGAGTAGAAAATTTCTTATTGAAATAAATAAAAAATAAAAACAATAGTGTGAATGAAAAAGAACCAATCTCTTTTTTTTTGTTTTTTCAAGACAGGGTTTCTCTGTGTAGCTTTGTGCCTTTCCTGGATCTCACTCTGTAGACCAGGCTGGCCTTGAACTCACAAAGATCTGCCTGCCTCTGCCTCCCGAGTGCTAGGATTAAAGGCGTGTGCCACTACCCCCCAGCTGAAAAAGAACCAATCTTAAAATATACAAGAATTTCCAAACCCATTTATAGAGCACAGATAAAGCAACAGAGGACAGTGAATTTTCTCTTTTCCTGAGATGAAACATCAAACTTCTACTAGTTTTGGACATCAGCTTCCTTCTCAAGCATTCGATCACAATCTCTTACCCAGTAGAGTCTTTGAATCTCAGTCATTTGCTTATTAAATATCCTTTATCTAGCATCCTCCTATGAGTGAGCACATACTATGTTTGTCTTTCTGAGTCTGGGTTACCTCACTCAGGATGATTTTTTTCTAGATCCATCCATTTGCTTGCAAACCTCATGATGTCATTATTTTTCTCTGCTGAGTATTATTCCATTGTGTATATGTATCACATTTTATTTATCCATTCTTCAGTTGAAGGGCATCTAGGTTGTTTTCAGGTTCTGGCTATTACAAACAATGCTAATATGAATATAGCTGAGCAAGTGCTCTTGTGGTATGACTGAGTATTCCTTGGGTATATGCCCAAGAGTGGTATAGCTGGATCTTGGGGGAGATTGAGTCCCAATTTTCTAAGAAAGCACCATATTGATTTCAAAGTGGTTGTACAAGCTTGCATTTCCACCAGCAGTGGAGAAGAGTTGCCCTAGTTCCACATCCTCTCCAGCATAAGGTGTCTTTAGTGTTTTTGATCTTAGACATTCTGACGGGCGTAAGGTGGTATCTCAGAGTCCTTTTGATTTCCCTTTCCCTGATAATTAGGGATGTTGCGCAATTCCTTAAATGTCTTTCAGCCATTTGAGTTTCCTCTGTTGAGAATTCTCTATTTAGTTCTATAGCCCATTTCTTAATTGGACTGTTGGGCATTTTGATGTACTCACACCTAGGAGGATATCAGATGTAAAACAAAGATGACTAGACTGCTACTCACATCACCAGGGAGGCTACCTGGAAAACAGGACCCCAAGAAAGACACAGGGATCACCCAATGACAGAGAAATGGATGAGATCTACATGAACAGCCTGGACATGAGTGGGGGTAATGAAGGGCGAGGGTTGAGGGAAAGAGAACTAGGGGGAGCAGGAGATCCCAGCTGGATCAAGAACAGAGAGGGAGAACAAGGAATAGGAGACCATGGTAAATGAAGACCACATGAGAATAGGAAGAAGCAAAGTGCTAGAGAGGCCCACAGAAATCCACAAAGATACCCCCACAATAGACTGCTGGCAATGATCGAGAGAAAGCCAGAACTGACCTACTTTGGTGACAGGATGGCCCAACACCCTAAATGTCATGCTAGAAACCCCATCTAATGACTAAGGGAACCTGATACAAAGATCCATGGCCAGGCCCCAGGTGGAGCTCTAGGAGTCCAATTGGTGAAAAAGAGGAGGGTTTGTATGAGCGAGTATTGTTGAGACCAAGGTTGGATAAAGCACAGGGACAAATAGCCAAATGAATAGAGACACATAAACTATGAACCAATAGCTGAGGAGCCCCCAACTGGATCAGGCCCTCTGGATAAGTGAGACAGTTGATTAGCTTGATCTGTTTGGGAGGCATCCAGGCAATGGGACTGGGTCCTGTGCTCAGTACATGAGTTGGCTGTTTGAAATCTGGGGCTTATACAAGAACACTTTGCTCAGCTTGGGAGGAGGGGACTGGACCTTCCTGGACTGAATCTACCAGGTTGAACTCAATCTTCAGGGGAGTCTTTCCCTGGAGGAGATGGGAATGGGGGTGGGTGGGCTGGGAGTAGGTGGGGGGGGGTGGAGAACAAGGGAATCCATGGCTGATATGTAAAATTAAATTAAATTATAAAATAAAAAAACATCCTTTATCAATCACATTATTAGGGATCAAGCATTAGGGATCAAACTTTCAATGCATGAGATTTTGAGAAAAGCATCCAAACTCTACTACAGAAAAATTTATACTAGATAGAAGATAATGAGTTTGAACAAGTAAACATAAAGAAATAAATGTTGATATAGACAATTAGATAGACTCAAAATTCATCAAAGAAGTGAAACTGAAAGTGTTTAGTGACTCATTTCTTGAGTAAGATGTAAAATACACCAGTGATGATTGCTGTCCGTTAAGCATTAACAAAATGGTGGCAGTAGTATTCATTTTAATAAAGTATGTAGGTAAGAATTAATTGTTGGCTGTAAGGATGTATCAGGATAAATATGGAAATGAAGTTACATTTCATAAACTGTTATTCAGCTTTTAGGCTGGGCATGATATAAAGAAATAGATTTGAGACTAACTTGTGTGTAAGTGGTGTGTTAGTCAATCTGTGTCTCAGAAAGATCTGTAGAGACAGCAAAACATGGGAACACAAAGGATCTGGGATTGAACTTCGTGATTATTTATCATTTAATTATTAATAAATGAAAATATATCTGGAATACAGTTATAGAGGCCCAAGATGGAGTAAGAATCCAAGGATATTGTATAACTTTAATACACACACACACACACACACACACACACATACACACACACACCACAATTTTATTTATAATAGTGTCTAGCATATAAAATAACTTATATAAATTTAAACTATGGGATTTATTAAAATATGGATTGTATAAAGATACATATGCACCACAAAGAAGTGATTTTTTTTCTTACAAAGTATTAAGGGAATCATCTTATGAAGAAGCAATGATGAGTAATGGTCAGAAAGGAGTATTTTAATCTTTTCTTGGTAGGAAGCAATTAGGAAATCAGCATTTAAACCCCATTTAAACAACAAAAGGGAAGTAACATGTTGCATATCAAAAAGAACATAAACACCAGAGAGTCTGAGGATACTGAGGACAATATAGGGGTACATTTGGAAACTGGACAAAAGGAGGGGATGGGAATTTTAAACATGTAGTTTAAAGCACTATGTAAAGACACTGTGGAGATAGATTAGAAACAAAGAAGATTAAACTTTATAAATAGATTGCTTCCTGAGCAAAAATAGACATAATATACTTCATCCAAATAGTTTCTTTTTTAAATTTTATAACCTTTTCTGGTTTCTTTTTTTTTCTTCCTTTAACAAATATATATCTCATCGAAAATACATTTTAATATTGTATACTCTGATCATGATTTAATCTCCCCCAACTCTTTCCACATACTCCCCACCTCCAACCAACCAATTTTTACCCTTTTCTTTCTCTCTTTTTAGAGAGAACATTGATTCTAATATACTAAGCATTTAACACACTGTACTTGGGTCTTATGCTTCATTCATTGTCATGGAATTCAAAAACAAAAGCTTCTTTCCCTGCTTCCCAGTGACTTCTAATATTGGTGGTTCTAGTGAAAACCGATTAAAGAAAATAATTTACAACTAATATATATTTGTTTGACTAAATAAGGCATAAACTAAACTAAACAACTTCAGAGATTGATGTTTTAATTTATTTATATTTATTTAATTTTTTTTTAAATTTTATATACCAACCACTGTTCCCCCTCCCTCCCCTTCCCCTTCCCCCCCCCAACTCCCTCCATCCAACACCCCATTCACAACTCATAGAGGGTAAGTCCTCCCTTGGGTAGTTAACACAACCTGGCATGCCAAGATGGGGCAGGACTATGCCCCTCCCTGCTGCACCAAGGCTGAGTAAGGCATCCCACCATAAGTAATGGGTTCTAAAAAGCTAGCTTATGTACACAGGATAGGTCTTATTCCCATAACAGATCAAGCCACACAACTGTCACTCACATTCATAGGGTCTAGTTCGGTCTCACACAGGTTCCTCAGCTGTCAGTCCAGAGTCCCTGAGCTTCCACTAAATGAGGTCAGCTGTCTCTGTGTTTTTTCCAGTCATGATCTCGACTGCCCTCTACTTGCTCCTATAATCCCTCCTCCCTTTCTTCAACTGAACTCCAGGAGCTAGGCAACGTGCTTGGCTATGGGTCTCTGTGTCTGCTTCCATCAGCCACTGGATGAAGGTTCTATGATGACAATTAGGATAGTCACCAATCTGAGTACAGGGGGAGGCTAGTTCAAGTACCCTCTCCACTACTGTTAGGAGTCTTAGCTGGGGTCATCCTTGTGGGTTCCTGGAGATTTTCCTAGCACCAGATTTCTCCCTAACTCCATACTGGCTCACTCTGTCAAGCTCTCTCTTTCATTGCTCTCTTACTCTGTCCCTCCCTCAGCTTGACCATCCCATTCCCTCATACTCTCATCACATATCCCCTCTCTCTATCAGACCCCCTCCCTGCCCACAGCCTATCCAGGTGATCTTAGCCCTTTCCCTTTCCTGGGGTGATCTATAAATGTCCCCCTTAGTATCCTCCACTTTACCTAGCTTCTCTGGAGTTATGGATTATAGCCTTGTTATCCTTCACTTTGTATCTAATATCCACTTACAAGTGAGTTCATATTCTGTCCTTCTGGGTCTGGGTTACCTCACTCAGGATGATTTTTTTCCTAGTTCTATCCATGTGCTTAAAAATTTCATGATGTCATTGTTTGTTACTACTGTGTAATAATCTATTGTGTAAATGTACCAGGTGTATTTATAGGAAAATCATTTGTAATTAATATCAAATGGAAAGGTTCCATTTCAATTTGCTTTATTTAATTTATCAAATATAAGAAATATTTCAATGAATATGCAAGGAAATTAATTTCTACCCTGAAATTTTCATAAAATTATCCAGTTATATTGATCATGTAATTGATAACATGAATCATTACCTACCGTAATTATCTTTTTCTTTATTAAGAAACAAGGAACAAAGTCAAAAAAAATCTAAGAAAATAATAGTTGCCTCTGTTTTCTCTCCTATACTTTACTTCCATTTTCATAAAGATTTTTGGCACATCAGTAGTATCTTCCAGAAGGATTACAGTCAATAAAGCTGAAAGAAGTTGGAGATCTGAAGAATATTGAATTCAGACATGAAGAACTTAATGTTTGCACTGCTCATTTTCAGTCTTGCTTTACTTTGGTATTTCTTTCCTATGCTACATTTTCTCTATTTTGGAATGGTAATGTATATTCTGTGTCGTTGTATGTTGAAAGTATGTGACCTGTTTTTGATTTTGATTTTAATAGGTTTATGTTTAAAATGCTGCCATGGGTGCCAGAAGAGATTCTAAGGTTTGGATTTTTCTTCAGTGTTGATACAGTAACAGATATGGAGACTTTGGAAGTTAGACCGAATGCATTTTTGCATTAAGATATAATTACAACTCTATGGGGGCCAGAAAGTTGAATGTGGTGGTTTGAATAAGATCTCCTCACCTCACAGACTCTTATCTTTGAATGCTTAGTATTCAAGTAGTGGAACTCTTTGAAAGGATTAGAAGGATTTGGAGGCGTGGCCTTGTTGGAGGAAGTATGTCATTAGGGATGGGATTTGGGGTTTCAAAATCCTGTGCCAGGCCCAGTCTCTCTCTCATCCTACTCCTTATGAAATAGGATGTAGAACTCTCAGCAACATCTACAGTACAAATCCCGCCATTGGGCCACCATGCTCCCTGACATGATGACAATAGCCTAATCCTTTGACACTGTACACAAACAATTAACTCTTTCTTTTGAAATTGTTGTTATAGTGTTGCCTTGCAGTAATTGAACAATAGCTAAGACAGAAATGTTGATACTGTTTCTCAGATACCTTGATGAATTGCTAAATTACTAGACAATGCTAAAATCTTGATTACTTTCTGATTCCTTATCCCACTGGCTATTACAGTCTTCTGAAAATTTAAAGGCTATTTGGTCAAGTCTTAAATCATCCATTGATTTCTACCTGAACACATTGAATAGCTAAACATCATTTTTTTTGGCAGAACTACTACTGTGCTTCATCCGTTATTTAGCACATGATAATCTGAGAGCTTTAATATCTGATTTCAGCCAAATATTAAAAATGAATATACAATTACTATAATCCAGTTTCAAATTTGTAACCCTTAATCTTCTATATGGTAGAAAGTATTTTTTCACCATCTTTATTTTGGGCCATGATTTTGAGAAAACAAATTTAGAGCTAGGCAAACACTTTAAATTTTAGAATGATAATTGGGCATTTCGGGGTATAGTCTTTAGGGAGAAATACTATGTACTAGAATTCCAAGAAATGTAATAACTTTGTGACGCTTCTTTCATCTATAAAATGGGCTTCCCAACTATACTGAATTGCAGTTAAGATCAACTTAATTAATTTGCTTGAAGCATCTTACATAGTCTAGTAAATATGAGCCTCCTTCAGCATTATGAATCAAATGAGATGTTCTTATTTTATGCTGCCTTTAAAGTCTTGGTTCAAATCTTCTTTTTTAAGATTCTAGAGTAGCTGGGGTGTATTAATACACAAACTTACACTAATTTTTAGACAACATTTTGCTAGAGATGCCAAACAATATTTATACAAACATGTTGGAAATACTACTATAACTCATGGGAATGATAATATTGGTAAAATCAATGTTTGTTTCCATGTAGGTGTAGAATTCAAACCTCATTGTCCATGACTCATGTAAGATATTCAGTTATAAACAGTCATGAATCTCTGTTGTCTCTTAATAATTTTATTCATTAATCAATGTGGTCCTTCTCTACAAAACACATCAGCCTTATTCAGCCTTTTCATTAGAATTATAAAGTTCTAAAAAAGGGGGGTTATCAAAAAACACAATATAGAATTTCATTTTGTTTACCTTGGAATTGAAACTTAGTCCTTTCTTTTAAATTATTTTCTAAAATCTTGGTATATTACAATTCATCTAACATTATAAATTTGTTTCCCTCACACCTGAATTTCTCCTATTAACTAGAGGGAACATTTGAATCTGCAACATTTAAAAATAAAAAGTATAATGTTTCTTTTGAGACCAATTTTAAGTTTACCATAAAATTAAAAAAGTTATAAACATGTTCTCTGCCCCCCCCCTCCATATATATGAGAGACAGTGATATGGAGAGAGAGCAAGATCAAGTTTGAATGCCGTGGGTGCCTCATCATGCATCTTTATAATCCAAAATAGTTCACTGTCTTTATTATTCACTTTTCCTTCTTTATATCCTCTGGAGCACTGCTGTCCTGCTGCTCTATGAAGCACCATTTCTCAATTTCACTTCCTTTTTCATCTCGCAAGAGAATTACTCTTTAAATAATCTCGACTTATTGTAAAATATTAACCTGCTCTTTTTAACCATTCTCTCCCATGTCTCTCTTCAGGTGTCACTGTTCTGAAGTATCTTCAGGTGAATATTTGATTCCTTGTTACTTCATTCCATTTCTCACTTCCAAATTTAAAACAAACAAAACAGATTTTCATTGTCACATTTTACGTGCTAACCACTGTCTTTAATTAAAATTATGAAATATTATGTTTTTGAAGGATATTCACCTTTCAAAGGCCTCCAGTTGTTCTGCGTTCTTATATTTTTAGTTGTCTGGATCTTTCCTTTTACATCACCTTTAGGACACGAATATGCCTTGAAACAGACAGAGAGACAAGAAATGAGCAAGCACAGGAAAACATCATTTGTTCTGGGAAGCTATCCAATTTTTGATTCAAAAGTTACAGGAACCAGACAAAAGAAAAAAAATATATAGCGTGTAGACAGGAAAAGCAGACACAAAACCCAAATCAGTTAGAGTTAGAAAAAGGAGTTTCAGCCATGAGATGTCACTGTTTAAAAACTTATTGTATGTGTGCAAGGGACCAAGCTCCCATTTAACCCGGTGATTTGTGTATGCATGAAATTGGCACAATTAGTTCAAATCAACAGCCTAGAGTCATTATGAAGCTGGCTGTTTTTCTTTCTTTGATTTCAATATTATTGATTAAAATAACAAATTAAAATGAATATGAAGAGGCCTGTGAATGTGGTTAAACACAGCAGGAAATACAGTAGCATTGAGTCATCAGAAAAGGCATTGAAATGCTGTTCTTGGAAGTATGAATGCATCAAATTATTCTTGGCAGTAATTGATTACTTGCAATAGATAATTATTAATATTATACATAATCGCTCAACTTAGTGTGTAATTTTCAAAGTTTAGGTCACAATCAAATTGAACAAGAATATTATGGATGGAGATGCATTTCAATGAAATAAGAAGAGATTTCTCTTTTAAAAATAACTATTCATCAATATCCAACCTTGAAGTGTTAATGTAAATAAATTTTCCTATCAGAGAGTATAATACTCAAAAGGACTAAAAATTTTGTGTTTAAGCATATGATTTGGACCAGTCAAATAAAAATATTTTGTATTTTAATAAATAACATTTACCAGTTGGTCTCACTGTGATCCTTTAATACATTTCTTCATGTTGTGGGGACCCCCAACCACTTTCCTGTTCCTTCATAACTGTAATTTTGCTACTATTACAAATCGCAATGTAAAAATCTGATATGCAGAATATCCAATATGTGACTCCTATGGGAGTCATGACCAAGAGGTTGAGTACCACTGCTTTACACAGAAGTTAATTTCTAAATTTATTGTTTTCTAACCTATTAATTGAAACAAATGTAAATAGAGTCCAATGAAACACAAAATTGACAAAATTTAATACCTTCTCCAGAATTAAAATACATTAAAATGGTATGTTATGTGTGCTTGATTCAGCCATTGAAAATGATTTGTATTTTAAGAGTAGGGTCCCCCCCCAAAAAAATAAATGAAGCAATAATATAGAATTTAAATAACAGGATGGTATATATTAAAAAAAATCTTAATTTTTGTTGAATTTTCATTATATGCTCACTGATAACATTGTTCCATATGATTTTTAAATTTTTTGAGTCCATTTAAATTATTTTAATATGAAACAAAAGTTCATCTGAAGTTGCAACTTTCATATATAGTTACATTTTCCTCATACACATTAGAATAAATATATACCTCTGACTTTTAAAATGTGTCTGTATATCATACAAAATGATCTCATACAATTAGTTCTGAGGGTAAAAGAATAATTCTATAGAAACTTATTTCCACATACTGAAAAAAAAGTAAAATCAGTCTCAGTGACTATTAGGGTGATTTTTTTATTATAATCTTGGTGGACACATTATGCCTGATATTTTTAGAGGGCTTTCAACTTGTGCCAAAGAGAATTAATAGGTTACATTAGGAAAGCTCTCCACTATTATGTTTGTCCTTTTCTTTGTGAACAAGTTTTAGTGCTCTAATTCCCATTATTATTCATCATGTAAGTATTATTCACTGCTGATACTGTTGTCATATTTACAAATAATTTTAATTTGTATAAATGAAAGTTCTTGTGCTTTACTTGCTTTACAATGTTAATCCAGTTATCTATCTCCTGCAAAGTCTTGCCGTGTACACCCAAACTTATAATAAACTTACAGTGAACAAAGTTTAATGGAGTTATGGGTGGTAGCATCAGTGCCGATTTTTAACCAAAAACTCACTGTCTAACCTTGTGACCACACCTGACACCTGCATCACTGGAAATCTGCATTTACTGAATTCTCAAGTTCCAATGTATTTCAACATCCTCCATGACCATGTAAAGCTGAATGTTGGAGTGCGAGTAAATTGTCTTCATTAGTTTTCTGTTGTCTTGACCAAACACTATGACCAAGAAAATTTATTAAATAAAAAACAAACAAACAAAAACCAAAACAACAACAGGAACCATATGATTTGAGGGCTCATTATCCCAAAGGGTTAGAGTACATGACCAGTGTGGCAAAAGGCAGGCAATCATGGCACTGAAGTAGTTACTCAGGCTTGCATATGATCCACAAACATAAAACAGAGAGGTAACAGGGAATTGGGTGTGCTTTTGAAACCTCAAAGTCAAATGAATTTGCATATATTGAGCAGTCTCTGCCGTTCTTCTTGTCAGATAACCCATGAGCTCTGGCAAACCCAAACTCCTAAAGTCTCCAACACAGTCCAGCCTTAACTTCACAGCTTCACTCAATAGCCTTTGCAGACATCTGTGAAGGAACTACCCTATCATAAGCCTGGCCTCAGTCTCTGATGAACTGTGGAGGAGGAGTCAATAACCCTTTTACTCATGTATCCTTAAAGACAGAACCACATGGTGGATACTGATGCCTGCATGGGATGGAAAGTGGCTCCTCCTTGAATTAATCGCGTTTGCAAGTAAGCTTTGATTTGTTGTTGCTCTTTAGGAAAAGATGATTCTTCAGGCTTTTGCTTTTCACAAGTTGTAGAATTGGTAGGGTAGAGTCTCACCCTGAGAGTATCATTCTCTTTATTATAACCTCTATCTCTTTCAGCTCATACCAAGGGTCTAGTTTTAAATAACCTGGTGTACATTTTCTCCTCAAGTTGTGCATTTTGTATTTAGTTTTGACCCACTTGCTACTATTTCCCTGTAGATCTGAATGAGAGGAATTGCTAAAAAAAAAAAAAAAAAAAAAAAAAAAAAAAAAAAAAAAAAAAACCCACATGGCAGAGTAAACACTAAGCTGTCTTAAAATCTCCTCTGCAAATAAAATTAGTTCCAACCTTTTCAATAGTCCCATGAAAATTCTTAGGACAAAGCTAAAAAATTATACATGTTTAGCCAAAATATCACAAGAATGTTCCCTAGCCCCACTGTTGATATTCTTCTCTGAAACCTCTTGAACTGCCTCCATAGTCTTCATTGTTCACAGCCCTACACTCTACAAAGCTCCTCCTAGAATGGCTCATTAAGCCACACTTAGAGCAATCAGCTGCTTTTGTAGTTCAAAGTCCCAGAGTCTTGTTAATAAATAAAGTTGCCTGGGGGTCAGAGCTAATAGCAAGCCATTTAGCAGAAGTCTGGCAGTGTTAGCACATGCCTCTAATCAGATTACATGGCAGGCAGTCTATGTGTTCAAGGACACAGCCAGCTTGGTGACACATGCCTTTAATCTAAGTACCAAGCATAGAGACCTGAAGGTTTGTATAGACAGGCAGTGACGAAGAAGTCATGTGGTTTCGTTTAGAACCAATGAGAAGGTAGAACAGAAAATCAATAAAAATACAAAGAGGAAGTAGTTCTCTTTCTGAGGGGAAGGACTACAGCAGTTGGCAAGCTAAAGGCTACTCACTAGTGCTCTGACCTCTCTGGCCTTTAACTCTTTATTTGGCTCTGTGTTTCTTATTTAATAAGACTGTTTAGAACTACATCTACAGAGTCTTCCACATTCCTCCAAAAGAAAAACAGCATGACGGGTCCTGCCACAGCAATAGTCCACTCCCAGACACCATCTGTCATAGTTGATTTTCTATTGCCGTGACAATACACTATGATAAATGTGATTTATAAAAGAAAGAGTTAAGTTGTAGACTCACAGTTCCAGAGGGTTAGAATCCATGGTCCTCTTTTCAGGGACCTTGGCAGAAGGCAGTCAGGCATGGTGTTAAAGTCGTAGTTGAGAGCTTACATTTATGATTCACAAACATGAAGTAACGAGCTAACTAGAAACAATGTGAGCTTTTGAAAACTCAAAAGCTGAAGTGTGATCCTAATTGCTCTTAACAATAAAAACTCAGAGTTAGCTATCAGGGTGAAAGCTGAAAGATCAGAAAAGCAGAGCAGCCAGCTACTAGAAACTTCTTACCTCTTTGAAATCTCAGACTAAGACTGAATGGCACAGGTCCTGTCTCTACCTACTATAAATTCCTTTTTCTACCTCCCTAGGGCTGGGATTAAAGGTATGTGCCACCATTGCCTGGATCTGTTTCTCATTTAGACTGGTTCAATATCACATAGTCTAGGGTATCTGTGAACTCCTGATCTTCTTGCTTCCTCCTCCCAAGTGTTGGGATTACAGGTATGTGCCACCACTGCCTGGCCTCTATGGTTAACTAATGGCTAGCTCTGCCCTCTGATCTCCAGGCAAGCTTTATTTGTCAGAACACAAACAAAGTATCACATATCAAAACCCCTGTCTCAGTGACACATCTCCCACAGCTAGTAATCTTCTCAAATAGTTCCACCAATTAAAAGATTCAAATATATGAGCATATAAGGGCCTTCATTCATACAACCACAACAGTTGTTACTGGAATCGCAAGTGAGGGTCTGATGACACTCCTCCTCCTCCTAACCCTCAGGAAGAAATGCCAAATTTGCATTCCCATATACCTAGTTATGACTGTATTCTTACATTTTTTTTTTTATTGCCCATGACTTCTGTGCCAGCACACAACAATCCCTGCTGCAAAACTACATGTAGTCAAGTTGGGTCTGTAGAATTCGTTTCCTTACAGAAATTTTTAATAAGTTTGGTGTTTACAAATGCATGTACTCAAACTGCAAATACAATCAGGAAATATATTTATGACACATTATTTTCTATATAATTCTAAGCACACAACTCTGCAAAAATTTATGTATAGAATTAAAGCTTACTTTTATATCCTGTAATGTTGGTGTATCATAGAATTTCAGACTTATTACAAACATAATTTTGTCTACCTTCCAATATTTTGTAAAAGGTTTTACAACATTACCAACAGCTTGATTAATGAATCAATAATTCTACTATCAATCATTTGTAGAAGTATCCCACAGTAGTTTAATTCACTCTATGGTAAAAAAAAAAAATTATATTTTTCTACTTCTAGGTTATTGTAAATAAATACATTCTAATATATCATTGTCAAGTTCTGTGACTAGATTTTTTTTCCAGAGCTGAGGACCAAACCTAGGGCCTTGTGCTTGCTAGGCAAGTGCTCTACCACTGAAGTAAACCCCTAACCCCTATTTTTTATGACAAATACCTTTAGTAGAGTTTGCTAGGTGATATTGTAAGCATGTTCAATGCTATAAAAATTTACATAAGAGAAGGTAAGGTCTCCCTTGGGGAGTCCACAAAGGAGAGTGGCATGGGGGGATGGAGGGGATGGGTGGGTATGAGAAGGGGACAGAGGGGGAACTGGGGTTGGTATGGAAAATGAAAAAAAAATCTAAAAAAATAAATAAAAACAAGCTACCTAATAATTTTTCTGATGTTTTTTGACCATGTTGTACCTATATCATCAACAATATTGATATTGGTTAACGTTAGGGTTCAGTGGGTTCCCAAAAATTTTTCATGTTCTTGTATTCTAGAACAAAGTGTTGAACAGAAAAACACAGGTTTTACAAAGGAAAGAGTGTTTATTAAGAAAATACACACTTACAAAGAATTAGCAGAGCCAATGAAAAATGATAGTTTAGCAGCTCAAAATATACAGGTACACAAATATCTTGTGATTTCATGGCATTTATTGCTGTCCTTGGAGATCATTAGCATAACATGGATACAGGGCTTGTTTTCATAGTACAGGCCTTTTCACTCTTGCTCTGCTAATGGATTTCTACACACAACTGCATACATTACTTCTCTTTAATTTATTAAATTTCCTGCCAAAGAATTGTGCTTTCCTGTTTATAATGATCTTTAGACCACTTTCAGAAATTCTGGGGTGGCTCTATATCTGTGTCAATGACTTCATAAGGTTCTGGTCAGCCATACATATGTCAGAAACAAGTTAACTGATATAATACAAATCTGGCAATTTTAGAACTTAGTATTTAAAAATTACTATTAATAATTTTACATGTTACCATCATGTAAAATTGCTATCTTAAAGCTTTATCTAGTGCTCAATTCTTTCAAATATTTTTACTATTTTTAATTTAATAATGTTAGATAAACACTTTATCATTGATCCTTGAAAAGTCTAATTTAACGACACATCTAAATTATCTGTGTAACTGAAAAAAAGAAAGGACATGATGAAGAACAAGACAGAAATGTTACATTACATTGTAGTCAGAAGTTTTCTTGTATCCCACCTGTCTTGCAGCTGCTGGGACAAGTAAACAAACAGAGGCTTATATTATTTACAAACTGTATGGCCTAATGGCTCAGACTTCTAGCTAGCTAACTCCTATAACTTAACCCATTCCTATTAATTTATAAGTTGCCAAGTGGCCATGGCTTACCAGTGCTTTCACATGTTGCTTTTTGTGGTGGCAACTGGCATCCCTCTGCCTCTCCTTTTCCTGCCCCTGTCCTGGATTTCCAGCCTTCCACTAAGCTTCCTTGTCATAGGCCAAAGCAGTCCACTTATTAACCAATGGGAACAACATATATTCACAGCATACAGCAAGACATCCCCCAACACGTCTCCTTTTCTATTTAATAAAAAAGGAAGGTTTTAGCTTTAATATAGTAAAAATATATATAACAATCTGTTATCAAGCAAGAATTATAGTTATAATATCTAGTCTATTTGTACTTGGCAAATTAAAGAAAATATTTTATCACCTATCTTATATTTTTTAGTGATGAAATTTATTTATTTATTTATTTATTTATTTATTTATTTATTTATTTATTTATTTATTTTGAGACAGGGTCTCACTATGTAACTCTAGCTGTCCTGGAACTCATTCTGTAAGACCAGGCTTAAGCTCACAGAGATCCACCTGCCTCTGCCTCCCATCTCTGTGACTGGCAGGCATGTTAGCTTTGATTTCACATGTTAAAGGGATTGAGAAGCTGCCTTGATCTCTGTTGTAGAGCTTGTTTGGTGAATCAAACAGCCGGCATCTTCAGATGCATCAGATGGACCTATCTTATATTTTTGAGTCTAAAGTTTCATATATGATTTATCTTTTATCATAACTAAGGACAATTATAATTATACCTATCTAGTCTTCAACTGTAGGCCACTCCTTGGCTGTGACCCTGGAGGGGCAGTTTTCCACCAGTCCTTGCCCAATTCAGGCATACTCTGAGCTCCACAAAGCCCCAAAATGGCTCTCTCCAGCTCTGTACCACAAAGTCTCCACCTTGAGAATCCCTGCACAGAGGCTGTCCTGAAACCCACCACGCATCCGGGCCACAGTGCCCATGGCAAGCCGAGTGCCATTCTGCACCATAACAATGAGCACACCGCATTACATCACATTCTTATATTAACCTAGAATAACTGCCATTATTTCTACTTTGTAAAATATTGTAAAATCTGCTTTTTCATTATCCATGGTTTTGAAAATACATTAATATATTTCTATAAGCATATGGTCCACCTGATTTCATAATTGCTGTGAAGAGTAGAATAAATTATCCAACTTCTATTAAATCTGTCAGTGGAATTTTTTCACTCATAGTAAAATATGCTATAAAACTTCAGTTCTTATTTAATTTATAATAAGTTAAACAAAACTGATTAACTAGGATTTCTTAGATATAAATATAGTTAAAATGAATTAGCTGTCACTTCATTCTTTCATATACTACAATGCTTATATTTAGTTTTTTCATCTTTTACACTGAATTCTTTTTTCTTAATACATTTATTTTAATTAAAATATAATTTCATAATTTCTTCCTCCCCTTACCTCTCAATAATTGCTCCCATTTTCCTCCATCCAACCACTCTGTTACCTCCTATTACTCCCTGTCAAGTTCATGGCCTCATTCTCTGATTGTTATGGCTACCCATGTACAAATATGTAAATATATTAATATCAAGTGCTGAGTTTTTTAGTGTTGTTTGTATGCACATGATGACAGAGCTGACCACTTGGTTATGGGACAATCAATTTGAGGGCTCTTCCCAGGG
The DNA here is from genome assembly GCF_004664715.2 of Peromyscus leucopus. Classification (NCBI taxonomy): domain Eukaryota; kingdom Metazoa; phylum Chordata; class Mammalia; order Rodentia; family Cricetidae; genus Peromyscus; species Peromyscus leucopus. Next base: position 30,034,418 of record NC_051070.1, read on the forward strand.
AAAAACTACTTCTCTCTCTCTCAGTAGTCCTTAACTAAGGACTATAGTTCTTTATCTAGGGGTAGGGCCTCTTGAAATTTCTCTCTTCTCCATTCCCATGTCTATTTAGTGGAGTTATCCATTGTTCTGGGTTTTTTTTTTTTAATGCAACCAAATTGTTGTAGTAGCAAAGTAAACTTTCCTGTAACTTTAGGATACACAAACTGACAGCAGATTTCCTCGTCCTCTGGCTCTTACAATAGTTCCTTCCTCCACACCTTTTCTGTTATGATCCTTGAGACTTTTCTATTGGAGTAGTGTTTTGGAATTATCTTTCAGGCTGGGCACTTTATGGTCAGTGGTTTTCTATATTTTGTCATATCCTGATTTTCTGTGCTCATCTCGGTCCATTGTAAAGAGAAGCTTCTTTGACATGGATTTGAAGCTACACTTTTCTACAGGTATAGGATAAGCGTTTAGAATGCAGTTAAGAAATGTACTGGCCTAACAAAGTGATGGTAGTAGGTTATTCTACAATGATATTTACTGAACATTCTACCCAACAGTAAAGAAATCATATTATTCATAGCAGAATATGGAACTTACCTCAAACTTGATCTCATATTAGGATATAAACAAGTGTCACAAACTATAAGATAATAAAATAACATCCTTTAGTCTAGTTTACAACAATTAAATGAAGCTGGATATAAACAGCAATAGAATTTAAAGAAAAAGCAATTTACTACCTAATGATAATTAAGTCAAGGAAATAACACAAGAAGAAAATTTTTAAATTTCCAAAATTGAAAGAAAATTAAATAACAAATACCAAAATCTATGATACATAATGAGGGCAGTACTAAGAGAACTAAGTCCTTACATCAAAAAATTTGATAGACTTTACCTTAGTAACTTAATGATGTAGAACAAACAACATCCCTCAAACACCCCAAACAGTTGATGCAAAGAGATAAACAAAATCAGGGCTGAAATTAATGAAATACAATTTTTTTTTAAAAAGTGAGAAAAAAAATAAGATCTGGAATCAATGAAAGGAATAGTTGGTTCTTTGAATAGATTAACAAGACTGACAAACCTTTAGATAAATTAACCAAAACAAAGAAAGAGGTTCTAAGTAATTAAAATTCAGATGAAATGGAGATACACAACAGATTCTGAGGAAATTCAGAGAAACAAAAGGCATGCTTTAAAAAATGTATAATCAAGCCCTTTGATACAACATGGCCATGTTGGGGAATGGGGTGTCCATAGATGTTCATAAGCCACATTGAATCACAGCTCTTCTCATCTGCAGCCAGTGGCAACTTCACCAGATCCTAGACCCTAACCGTATGGTCTCCTCAAAGGAGACTGGTCTTTCATGGGTGGCCACTCCAGGCCCCCAAGGCAAGTCCCATTTCAAAGAAAATGAAGCTAAAGGAGAAGCTTGCAAGAACAATCACACTGCTGCCACAGGAAAGGGACACTGGATAACGGGCGTGGAATCATATGGAACAAATGAAACAAGGAAGGAATGACCATTTACAGGAAAAAATGAAGCAGAAAAACACACTTGAATCCTAAGGAACTACACTGCAGATTTCACTTTAAATCAATAAAAACCAACTCCTGTCCCACTTTCCCAGGCTTGCTCTGGTTTCTTTCTGGTCACCTGGTTGCTTTATGCCAGAGATAATAAAATCCTTTATGTCCCTAGTAAGTCTTTATAGCAGAAGAGCTCAGCTACCAAGAATGACTTAAATTCACTACTGGAAGACTTGGCTCAGGGGCTTTATTCCTTGTTCTGTTCCATTTGAGACACTTGTGGTACTGGGTTTGTTATCCTTCCCCATTAATGGAGAACAAAGCCAGAACCTTGCAAATGTTAAGCAAGGACTCTACCTCCTTCTGGTTTAGCTTTACTCTGGGATTTTCATCTCCTGCCATGCTCTGTCCAAAGCAATGGAGGCAGTAGGCTTCTTGGTTTTGTCAATATATTTGATTCACTAGCAGCCTATACACTTAGTCATGTAAAGTTGCAATTCAATGAAAGTTTTGATGAAAAGGGAAAAAATAAATATATATTCCACAAAACTGGAAAATCTGAAAGAAATGAATGAATTTCTAGATACATATATCTTACCAAAATCAAGCCAATGTAAACTAAATAATTTAAATGGGTACATAATCACCAATGAGATAGAAGAAATAATTAAAATATACCAAGCAAAAAACCAGCTCAAGTGAAAATGTATTCAGTGTAGAATTCTATCAGGTTTTCAAAGAAGAACTACCATAAATACTCATTAAATTATTCCATAACATAGAAATGAAAGGAATAGTTCCAAATTATTTTAAGAATCCAATATTATGCTAATACCAAAACTAGATAAAGAACCAACAAAGAGCAGGGAGAGAGAGCAAATTATGTCAACATATAAGTCAATATAGGCCAGTATTTCTGATGAAGATAAACACAGAAATCCTCATTCAAATACTTGTAAGTTGAGTTCAGGAACATATCCAGAAGATCATCCACTATGATAAATTCAACTTATCAAAAACTGAAGGGATAGCACAATATATGTAAATCAAAAAATTCAATAAAATACATAAGGCTTAAGAGCAGAAATAGCATGAGCATCTCATTATATGCCACAGAGATCTTTGGCCAAATCCAATATTCCTTCAAGATAAACATGGTAGTTAATCTAGGGATGGATCTGACTTATCTTGAATCTTGATTTAATAAAGACAGTGTTCAATAACATCATGCTAAATGGAGAAAAATTCAAACTATTTCGCTAAAATATAGAGGTGTACACACTTTCTTCTCCACTGCAAAACAGTACTTGACAACTTACCTCAAGTAATAAGACAAGAGATGATAAAAAGTATACATATATGAATAGAAGTAAAATCATCCTTATTTGTAGGTTACATGAATCTATGTATCAAAACACTAAAGGCTCTACCAATAAATTTCATGAATATGTTCAACAGAGTAGCAGGAAACAAAGATGTCACTCAAAAATATCATTAACTTTCCAATATAATAACAACAAACCTAGCAAGAAAGTTATCAATGACAGTATTCCACTCACAAAAGCCTCAGAAAGTGTCTGGAGATGAATATAAATCAAGGACATGAAAGACTTACACAACAAAACCTTTAAGACACTGAAGATATAAGCTACCAGCAGATGAAATACCCTCCCATGTTTATGGATTAGTATAATTAATATTATGAAAGTGCCCATATTGCCTAAATCAATTCACAGACTCAGTGCAATGCCTGTCAAAATTACAAGGCAATTCTCCATAGAAATTTAAAAAAGAAATCTTAAAATTTGCATGAAAATACAAAAACCCAGGATATTCAAAACAATCCTTAACAGTAAAATCACTATCACTGGTATCACCATCCTTAACTCCAAGTTATACTAAAGAGCTGTAATATCAGAACCAGCATGGTACTGGTAGGCAAACATGCTCACTGGGTATGGAGAACACAGATATAAGTCTATATTCATACAATCACTTTATTTTTGCAAAAGATTCCTAAAAAAACATAGGTAGAAAAGAGAGTATCTTCAACAAACGATGCTAATCAAACATAGAAGCTACATGTAGCTTCTTGCATTGTTAAGATACACAGTTTCTAAGCCAACCCCCTGATCTACTGGCTCTTACCATTTTCTGACACTTTCCTCTGCACTGTTCTTTAGTTCTTTAGTGAGCTTTAGTTGTGGGAGTTATATTGCAAAGTATCCTTGGGAGGGAGCAAATGAAAGGGTGAAGTGCTGTAATTATAGAATAATCTTGAGGATAAAATTAAAAACTTTATCCTAACAAAAAATAAAAAGCTACATGTGTAAAACTAAGTTAGATCTTTATGTGTCACCTTGCAAAAAACTCAACTCAAAGTGAATGAAGGACTTCTACAATACGACGTAATAACCAGTCTGATAAAGAATAAAGTGGAAAATATGCTCAAGCTTATGGGCACAGGAAAGGGTTTTCTAAACAGGGCCATTGTAAAACAAACATTCAGACCAAACACTGACAAAGGGGACTCCATGAAACCAAAAAATTTCTGTTAGTAGCAGAGACCAACATAATGAGAAAAAGATTTACTAGCTATAAGTCTCACAGAAGATTGTAATACAAAAGACAATCTAATATCAACTAATCAAACACTCAGTTGGAAATTGAGGCATGGAAGAAAGCAGAGATTTCTCACATGAAGTAATATATTTTTTGTTTTGGTTTGTTTTATTTTTGACAATAGGTTCTTCTCTCATGCAATCCATCCTAAAAACAATTTCCCATCCAGACCACAGTTTCCACTCCCTTCACTTCTTCAGGCTCCATCTGCTGACCTACTCTCTTCCTTGGATCCACTACCCCTTTGTCTCCATCCAGAAAAGAGCAGGCCTCCAATAGACAACAATCAAACACACACACACACACACACACACACACACACACACACACACACACACACAATATATATATATATATATATATATATATATATATATATATATATATATATATATACACACTGTGGTGATGTTTTATTTGTGCTCTAAGAAATAAAACTTATCTGGGGACCAGAGAACAGCCACTAGATTAGACATAGAGGTCAGACAGTTGTGGCACACACACCTTTAATCCTATCACTTGGGAAGCAGAGATTCATGTGGATCTCTGTGAGTTCAAGGCCACACTGGGAACAGAGCCAAGCATGGTGGCACACACCTTTAATCCCAGAACTTGAGATCTCTTGTCTTTGCTTGGAAAGGACACTTGTTTTTAATCCCAGGAAGTGATGGCAGGAAGCAGAAAGGTGTATAAGGTATGAGGACCAGGAACTAGAGGCTTTTATACAGTTCAACTGAGACCCTTAGGGGTAAAGATTCAGAGGCTTTTAATCTGAGGATTCATGGAAACAGAATCAGTTGAGGAGTTAGCGAGGTGAGTTTGGCTCTGGCTTATTCTGTTTCTTTGAACTTTCATCTTTCACCCCAATATCTGGCTCTGGGTTTTTATTAATAAGATCAGTTAGCAATTTGTGTTACAATATAAAATAAGACAAACCAAAGGCCCTGGCTAAACAGGACAACCCAATAGGAAGAAAATAGTCCCAAGAACAGGCAAAAAGTCAGAGACACACTCGATCCCCATGTTAGCATTCCCACCTAAAACCCAAGCTAACATCCATAACATATAAGCAGAGGATCTTGTCCAGACCCATGCAAGCCCCCTGCTTGATGCTTCAGTCTATGTGAGCCCATATGATGAGCCTTGCCTTGTTGATTCCATGGTCCAGGTTTTCCTGGTGTGCTCCATTCTCTCTGATTCCTACAATCTTTCCTCTACCTTTTCTGTGGTGTTTTCTAATGTCCACAGGGAGGGAACTGATGGAGACTTTAGTTTTGACTGTCTCTCCACATAATGTTTGGCTGTAGATCTCTTCACCAGATCCCACCTGTGGCTAGAGGAAGCCTCGCTCGTCATAACTGGACAAGGAACTGACCTATTAGTATAGCAGCATATAGTTTGGAATCATTTCATTAATAGTTTTTTTTTTAACTTTTGATAAGTTGTGTTTGGTTTTGGGTTATCCAGTCTCTAGTTTCTTGCCATTCAGGCAGTGTAGGGTATGGCCTCTGTATTATTCAGGGTTCTCTAGAGTCTCAGGACTTACAGATTGAATATATATATATATTCAAAGAAGTAGGCCCTAATGCCAATGAAGGAATGGATATACTAACAAGGTGAAGTCAGGCAAGAATAAGCATACTCCCTTCCTTCTTCCATTTTCTTTGTATAGGTTTCCAACAGAAGGTGTGGTCAAAATTAAAGGAGTGCCTTTCTACCTCAAGATCTGGATTAAAGGCATGTGTCATCCTGCCCCAAGATCTGGATCACAAGTATACCTTCCATTTCTGGATTGTAGATCATTCCAAATATAGTCAAGTTGATAACCAAGAATAGTCATCACAGCCTCCATCTTGTATAGTGAGCCTCAAGTTAAATCACACATTGGTTGACCATTCTCACAAGTTCTGTGCCACTATTGCCCAAAGATATCCTGCAGGAAGGACAGATTGTAGGTCAAGGGTTTATAGCTGGTTTGGTGTCCAGGTTTTTCATTTCCATACTTGTGGAATACTTGCCTGTGCTCAAGAGACTGGAAGGAAGGGGTAAAGTCTCCATGTAGTCACTACCTCAATCTCTCTACGTTCAATGAGATGTGTGGATGTTACCCTCAGCAATGGGGACATATTGCCTGTTTTCAGAGAGTGACCATCTGTCTTAGCATCAGCCTGGGTTATTTAGGGATTTCCATGGGACACTGTTGGCCAAGGACTCACCTACATGCACCCCAGTCCCACCACTGAAAACCTTGCCTGGTTGAAAAAGAAGTCCAGTTCAGATTCTATTTCCTTCAGTATTAGGAGTCCTCACTAGAGTCACGCTCATGTATTCCAGGAAGTTTCCACTACACTTCTAGGTTTCTACAGAGTCCCCAAAATTCCCCTGAATCCCAGTTGTCTCTCTCCATACTCTCTCTGTCCATCCCTCACAACCTATCCCTCCTACTCCTTTCCCAACCCATCCCCAGTCCAGTATTCAGCAACATTAGTTATCAGAGAACTGTATTTTAAAAGTACTTTAGATTTCATTTTAGCCCAACCTATTCACTTTCTGTGAGAATGCAAACTGGTAAAATTCATTTGGAGAACAGTGTACAGATTCATCAAAAATTTGAAACTAGATTTATCACATGATGCATCTATACCATTCTTTGGCATATACCCAAATGACTACATTTTGTCACATGGATATTTGCATGTTCATTGATTCTCTATTCATAATAGCTACAAAAAGGAAAAAGTCAGATGTCCATCAACTAATAAATGGATAGTGAAATATGTTGAATTTATACAATGGGATATTTTTAGGTTTCAAGGAAAACATATTTTCATGTCTATTGGTAAATGGAGGGAGCCAGATATAATCATCCAAATAAGTTAACTCCAACTCAAAAGAACAAAAACTGCATTTGTTTCTGTTATAAGTGATGGTTAGCTTTTAAGTTTTATAGGTGTGTGTTTCATTTAGAATATCCACATATGTTAGGTAGGCCTGAAGGGACCAAGGGTGAGACAAGTATTTTCCAAGGAAGGGGAAAATAGAAAGTTGTGTTATGAAGGGATGAAAGTGAATTGTCAGAGCCATATGTGATGGGAATGGTGAGAGTCATAAAGCCAGCACAGCTGCTTGAGGAGGATCCAGCCACATGCTGGCTGCTGCGCCACCTTTGATTTTCATCTCCACCTGTTGCATACTTGAGAGACTTTTATGATTTGTACAATTTGGGGATATTAGATTGATTTTCTTATGAATCGCATGGCTTCTCCCAGAAGTATTGCCTGTAACTTTTCTAAGGAAAGTCCTGAGCATACTACCCCTCCTGCTTTTGGGTGATATCCCTGTTTATTTGAAGGTCTTCCTCATGGCTTGGAGGTTGTGACACTGATAAAGAGGCCAGGGGTCTCTTTATGAAGCTATGAGACATTTTGAAACATCTGTTGCTGTACTTACTCAGAAAGAAGATAATCAAAACGAAGTAAACTTAGAAAGGTCAATGGGTTTTGGTGGGTTAGCGGCATTGGCCTCAGATCGGATTACAAGCTTCTTCCCACTCAGGTGACTGCGTGGTGTATACAACAACAAAGTTAGATTGGCTGGAGTTACCTCTGCCCTACACAGAGACTTACTGATAAACAGAGAATGGTGTAAAAAGATATAAGAATTAAATATCAGGACCTCCCTTTCTTAGAAAAGTTAGCACATGCAGAGTCTCTGTGGTGTCATATGACCAAGGAACAACATAATGCCACCATTAGACATATAAAAAATTCTATAAATATATAAAATATAACCATTTTATTATGCCAGAATTTAAATAATAACTGCAGCAGCTTTGGCCTGAGGATTTTTCTTGGGCATCCTGACGATTCAGAGTTAATAATACACTGCTTGGGACATGGTAATCTGCCTGGGCTGGCTTGAAGATTTTTGTTTTGGTTTAGCATCCTTGAAATCATAAAAGATACTAGCCTGAGAACATGCTGTCATATGTCTTTAGATTCTTAAAAATTGGGTTATTGGGTTAATGAGTAAAAATGTTTATAAAAGATAACAGTTTATGAATAATGATTAAACTTGAGGAAAATGATCATAAAAGATAACTCTGTTCTGTCATGGTTTATCAATGATGACTAAAAGATATGCAAAGGAAGTGAAACACATGCCCAAAACCAAAAACAATATGATCTATGACTTGGAACATCATGAATCTATCCCCACTTACTAAATTCTGTATAAATAAAAAAACACTCTGGCTGCTACTCATTCAGGCCTCAAGATTCTCACTGCCAGCATGGCCTAGTTCACCTCCTTTCCTCGCCACCTCCCACATCCTCTGGTGGGACCTGTCCACATCTGGGGATGGCCCCCCAGGAGTAAATATGATAGGGACATTGAACAGTGTTGGTGAATGTGTGGAAGCAGTGACTTGAGCAACAGCTGAGACTCACATTTAGATCAAAGAGCTGAAGGCAGAGAGAAAGCAGTGAGAATGGGCGAGGTTTTTTAAATCTCAGAGGTGGCTGCAAGTGACACACAAGGTCACTCCAGGTGACCTCTAACATAGCCATACCTCCTATATCTTCTGAAACAGCTTTACCAACTAGAGGCCAAATATTCAAATACATAAACACACGGGGGCCATTCTCAGTCAAACCATGACACTCTGTTTGCAAAAATCCGGCTTGTTCTATTTTTCTGTTGAGTAAGATTAATTCTCTTCCTATCCCTCTGTATCTCTCACTAAAATTTCCCTGAGAAGTTTTTTTTTTTGAACACTGTAAAGTTATCATCATACTGTTTTAAATTTATTACAAAATATATTATGTGCTGATGAAAATATTGAAATATTGAAAATGTTGAAAATTTTCACTTATTCGTGGCTAATGTGTATTTTATTAATTTTTGCTATTCTTCAACATGGATGATTCAGATTCTTTAGTTTATATTTTAGCTTTTAAAGCTTTAGTATATAAACTAGAGTTACATATTTAAATGGATATTTTTTTCTCTCAAAGAAGATACAATGTTCATATATGTTCAGCCACCCTAATCATTATTGTTTTTTCTTACTTAGTTTCATTAATCTATGGAGGAAATTAAAAGTTGCCAAGTAAAAATGATAGTTCTGCATGGTGCTGGAAAAATAACCTATGAAAATGAAAGGAGTGTTAATAACAAAAGAGAACAATATTAATGAAAAAAAAACTGATGCTCACATTTCATTTTCTAAACAACTTTGACCTTTACAACCACAATCCTTACAAAAATATAAGTACATAGAATGACTATACTACTTTGCAATAATTTCAAGCAAACTGGATTATATTTTACACATCTTTTAAAATTATATTTTCATCTATAGTGGCAATCAAATATTTACCAAAATAAAATATTTACTGTAGACAAATGTTCAAAAAGAATATGAGCCTTTTCAACTTCAGAGAACTTTCTGGAAATAATATACAGTTTGATAGAAGTTGATTATGAAGAAAGCAGTCTTTTCAATTGTGATTCATTTTTCAAGATGAAAACACATCATCACATATATAAAAGAAGATGAGTGCACAAAGAAATCAAAACACTGAACAGAAAGAAAAATTACTTCTCCGGCACAGTGTGGGATTGCCTGGTTACTAGGAGTCTAGTGTTACTAGGAGTCTAGTGTTATAAACGAGTTTTCACCTAGACATTGGGCATTTGGTAGGAATTTTTGTATTCATGTTTCGACACACAGTGCATGCTGACAGATTTGGGTACGCCAGAGACATAATCCAATTTTATGTAGTTCAGGAATTTCTTTTTCCTTCAGTTTCACTGGCATCCCTCACTTAGACTGCATCTGTTTGCTTGAGCACTTCGTTGACAAGCCCTATTGTGTCTGAAGATCAGAAGTGTGCCATGTTCCTATGGTCTCCTGGAGAAAGATGTAATTCCACAACCTTGGGTCCACAGTGGGAACATCTTGCCTGTGTAACAGAAACAACAGAAAATTCTCCTTGGGGAAAAGGAACGTGTGGGCAAAATAAAGAGGAACGCAGTTTTTCTTTAACAGTGAGACAACTGCTACACTCAGTTATATACAACTCCCAGCACAGTCCTTCTTTATAATGTGCTGAGAGCGATAGTGAGCACTGCTTGTACATATGATTGCCTAGCATTACTGTCTCATGTTGCTTTATTACCATAATAAACGTGTGAATCATAGTAACTAACTCAGTAGGGTTCCTATGGTGAATTCATTTTCATAACCTCCTTTGTTATCACGAACGTGATGCAGAAGACTGCCAAGTCAGCAGTTCCTAGTTGCTTATTAATCTTGCAGAGTACAGAGTTTCAGTTAAAAGTTGAACAGATTTAATGAAACATCTTACTTATAATTACAATTGTGCTAACTGTTAATCATAATTGGGCCTCTGTGCCTATATGTCATTTTGCTTTAAAGACATTCAGACCTTTCCAGAAGCAGATACCCTCTCTGCAGGTATACTCTTAAAATGGCAGCCTCACCTCCCAAGTGATATTAAAAAGTGGTGCAGATATGAGCAACAAGTGTATAACTAGGAAATGCAAATTAAGGATATTTAGGGGCCTTATTTAAATGTCATTAAAAAGAAATCAGCATTTCAAAGTGTCATGCAGATCAATGACAGCATCTAAACTATTAGAGGTAAAAGGTAGTTAAAATTAGTTAAATTTTGTGACCATTAAATCAATGCGTACAATTGTACATTAATGTAAATGAGCTTATCCCACATAACACTTCCAAAAACCTTAGAAACGGCAAAGATTCCAAATATCACCCATTCTAATGATAAATATCTATATTCCATCATAATATATTTACCTTTCATTATTACATTTGCATCCTTTTCAAAGATAGCTGTGACATAAAATTTCTGTGACAAATAGTATGAGGAGCCATTGGGTAGCAAATAACTGCCCCTCTCTAACTGCATTTTCTGTTTTATTGACTCCCTAATCTCACAAGGCAAGGATTTGGACTTCACACAAAATCTTGGAGTTTTAAGCATAATCCACCAAATAATTACCCCTCTGGCTGAGTTGTGCATGTGCGTGTGTGTTGTGTGTGCCCATGTAGGCACATTGTTTTCAGGTGTGTATTCCAATGTTTGCTCATTTGAAGGGAGGTGGTCCACACCAGCTACCATTTTATATTCGCCCTGTTATTTATTGAGGCAGGTTTTCTCGTTGAGCCTTGAGCTCTCTGATTTCTGGCAGAGTATCTAGGATCTTCCTGTCTCCACCTCTTAGCTCGGCTTACAAGTACACACCATCATGCCAGGGTTTTATATGGGTTCTGGAGATCCTAAACTCTGGTCCTAATTCATGGCCCAGTAATCACTTTTACCACAGAATCAACTCCCTAGACCTGACACACTTAATTTTAAGTCTTTAGTGAAACAGATATAGTTGTACTTTAAATTGATAATCAAATATAATGACAATAACATATTTGTTGTCTGTCTTTTAGAAAAATGTACTAGGAATTACTCAAGGTTGTTCCTTTAATAGAACAAAGAAAGTGAATAAAAATGCTAGGTTCAAAGTGGTAAAATATCAGATATTCTCTCTTACTTTTGGAAATTTGGAGTTTTGAAAAACAGGGAATATGTATGGGATTATAAATTGTAATAAAGCTCATAACTGAAAATGGAGACTTCTGTAAGAGGGATAGAGTTGAGAATGAGTTGTGTTTGATGGTATTTCTCTCTCTCTCTCTCTCTCTCTCTCTCTCACACACACACACACACACACACACACAAACATTGGGGGTGAGACTTGATGGCTCAGAAGGCTAATCTGGATGGTAAAGACTGAAGAAAATCATTTCAGGTTAAGAATATGCACAGATCAGCACTGAGTGGTCTTTCAACATCAATAAACTGAATGTTTCACAAGAAGGTTGCAAATATAGGGAGAAGTGATGATCAATAATATCCTGTGGTAGGTATGTAATTTGAAATGTTGTTTAAACTACCATGCAAGGCTGTGAAAATATTTTGAGTACCTGGAAAATGATAATCTTTACAAATATTATGTTAGATGTGATATGGAGATATAATAATGTATTCAAGACATGGATAGCATCAAACTAATTAAACTGGAACCTACAATAAAAGCCTAGGTGACTGATGATGACGGATTAGACTAAGCATTCAAAATTGAGTACTTTGGAACTATAACAATTAATTTGAAGCTCTCAAATTTTATAAGGCATAAGAAATTAGTAGGAGAAAATTGTTCTTATTTATGCATTCGTTATATTATTTACATCCTGTCTTATATATGTATATATGATTTCACAAAAATAAAGTAAAATAAAGATAAATATGAGACCAATCACAAACATCAAGCCAAAAGACAAAAGGTAAAGATTGTAAGTAAGCACGTCCAAATAATTGCTTATTAAATTTATGGAATGTAGTAAAAGAAGGAAATACTTTTTGCAAATTTAAATGGTTAAACCTGTATTTGAGTTGAAATAAAATAATTTCTGATACTGTTTCTTAATGGAAAATTTCTTCTGATAGAATGTTCATACAAAATATATGTCTGGAAAAAATGACCACCACAATAATGCTTCAGTAGTTACTGTGAATTATTCTGCTTAGGTAGAGGCAAATTCTTTTTGAGAACTAATCTTTGCCTTGTTTCAGCTACTATTTCATATGGTCATGGAATCTTAATGCAGCATTAATTCCCATTTTTAGTATGCCTCTTAGGTCATAATAAATTTAAGGAAATGATCCAATATTAAGAGAAGGTCAAGAAAAAAACTTGGATAAAATCATTATTCCTAACAGTTTTCTCCAGACTGTGGTGAAGCATGGAGCTCCAGTGGATTAACTCAGTACAAAGCTGTCTCTTAATCATGTACACAATGGCCTCGGCATCACAAAGGAAATCTGCAGTGGTGCATGAGATCTAGACAGATAAGGTTGAACAAAGATTATGTTCTCAAGGGCTCGAGTTTCAGTACATACTCTACACTCAGCAATGTTTTGAGTTCACTGAGTATCTGTTACCTGGTTATAAAATGCTGTTAAGATTCACTGAACAAAGATATTCTGGGAATTAAATGAGATGACGCATGAAAAGCATCATTACAGTGCCTGATGCATGATAAGCACCTAACACATCATGTGTATTCATTTTCCTTGTTTAAACAGAAACTAAAGCTTATTTAATGTTGCTTTCAAAATTGTAATGCTTGCAAAAATATCAAGTAAAATTGCTGATCTGATGAAATTGGTTGGAAGTAAGACATTTATTTCACTGTGGAAGTCCCAGGAACAGGAATGTATTTAAGATAGTGAATAATAGAATACAGCCTATATGCTGATCATTTTACTGATTCCTTAGAGAAAGTCTCAGGACAAAAACAATAACTCTGTTTTTATTACTGAGGGAAAATCTGACAAAGAAGTCTAGAGAAGCTAGGATATGGTTAAGAAGAAACAACTATGTTAGTAATGATGACATAATAACACTTGATTCAGTTTATATAAGATCAAATCCTGAGTTCAAATTTCAATCTGAAAAGGAATACTATATAAATAGATATTTTGAGTATTTTCATGATCTTGGATCACTTTTCAGCTCTGACTATCTAAGATTTCTTGCTAATAATTTGATCAGTAACTTCTCACAGATGTTTTATTGTCTAGAAACCTTGTTACAGATTTCACAAGTTCATACTACTGCTAAAACTTTATTTGTAAATATTAGTAAATTAACAGCAGTCAATTCAATATGAATTTTTTGAACTCTATACTTGAATATGCTTTCCTGAAATGGTAATGATTTGGTAATATAAAACTAAATAATTTATAAGCATATCTGCTTATAACATTCTGCAACTGTTTTTCATGACTTATAAATCATTTTACATTGATGTGTAAGTATCTTGTGTATATGTTTGCATGAATATAGAGGTTAGAGAATATCTTGTAGGAATCAGTTCTCAATTTTTGCCATGTTTATCCTGAGGTCATTGGATGCAAGAGGAAGCACAGGAGCTCTTCCTTCTCAATCATAGTTGCTTGACCACAGACTAGAACTCTTTATTCTCTTATAAAAAATAAGGACTTTAAGACATTGTGTATAATATTTCAAAATTAAAAGCAATAGCCTCAAATTGGAGTATTTTCATCTTGGTCATGGTAAATATGAGAATTCTTAGAAAAAATTATTATTTTAAAAGTATTTAATTTATTTATTTTTAAGATGGGACCTTGCCATGTAGCCAAGGATAACTTTAAATTTATAGACATCCTTCTACCTCTACTTCTCAAGAGCTACAATTTCAAACAGATCTTAAGGTAAGCATAAATTGCAGCTGGATTTCTAAGTGGTCTTATTTAATAAAAAACACAGAGCCAAATATAGTGGTGAAAGCCTTAGAGATCAGAGAAACAGTGAGAACCACAAATCAACCTTACCTCACCAGCACTGCAGCTTCCAAAATGCCACAAGTTCTTGCCTACCCAGGCTTTTATTGCCTTGCTGTTCTGCCCTCTCATTGGCTCTTAGCCCAGCTACCTCATTTCCTTGTCACTGCCTGTCTGTACAGACCTTCAGGTCTCTATGGTTGGTACTGGGATTAAAGACATGTGTCACTACACTTGGCTCTGTTCCCTATTATGGCCTTGAACACACAGAGACCCTGTCTGCCAAGTGATTGGATTAAGGCCATGTGCTACCACTGCCTGACTTTTGTGTTTGCTTAAAACAGCTTGCTATTTCCTCTGATCACCAGGATTACCTCGTCTGTCCCTTGTTGATCTACATTTTTTGGTTTACCTTTACCACATCCATAATCCAGAAGGGAGGGACATTCTGCTGCCATTGGTCCTTGAATAAACATTATTTCTAGGAATGCTCTGTTCATACTCCCTTTTCAAATGACCTTGTACCCCACACCCAAAACATCTGACATTTTTCCACAAAGCTTTTGATATAACCTCTCCTATCCACATATCATCATGGTCATGTGACTCAATATTAACTGTGTCCCTGATCCAGTCCTACAAGGGTGCTGATCTTGCCTTTAACGGCCTGATTATTCTTTTATAGCCTGCATGCATGTTCTCAAAAGCCAAAGATTCAATTATTATCAGTCTAGCTTCTGAATTTGGTATCATTCTATTTACTGCTGAGGACAGCCTTTGTAAGACTTCCATGAAGGGTTCTTTGGGGCCCTGCAAAACTTTTGTGAATGATTCAATTTTTTTTCCTCCTTCTTCAGTTCTTTCCCATGCATTCATGGCTGCCATGTGGTATAGAATTAAGGTTTGATTACTCAAACATTGTCTTTGTATATCAGTGTATTGCCCTTCTCAAAGAAGCTGATCCTGGGAAATTTTGACATCTCTATTTCTTGAAATATGACCTGATAATTCTCTGGATTTCCTCAATGTCTGTTGTATGTCCCCCTTTTCATTTCTGATTTTGTTGATTTGAATTCTCTCTGTGTGTCTTTTGGTTAGTTTGGAAAAGGCCTTGTCTATCTTGTTGATTTTCTCAAAGAACCAACTCTTTGTTTCATTAATTTTTTGTATTGTTCTCTTAGTTTCTATTTTATTGATTTCACCTCTCACTTTGATAATTTCCTGGCATCTAGTCTTCTTGGGAGACTTTGCTTCTTCTTGTTCTAAAGCTTTCAGGTGTGCTGTTAAGTCACTAGTGTGAGATATCTCCAACTTCTTTACGTGGGCATTTAGTGCTATGAATTTCCCTCTTAGCACTGCTTTCATAGTGTCCCATAAGTTTGGGTATGTGGTGTCTTCATTTTTGTTGATCTCTAGGAAGTCTTTAATTTCTTTCTTATTTCTTCCTTAACCCATTGGTGATTCAGTTAAGCATTATTCAGTTTCCATGAGATTGTAGGTTTTCTGTAGTTTTTATTGTTGTTGAAATCTAACTTTAAACCATGGTGGTCTGATAGAACACAGGAGGTTATTCCAAGTGTTTTGTATCTGTTGAGATTTGCTTTGTGGCCAAGTATGTGGTCGATTTTAGAGAAAGTTCCATGGGGTGCTGAGAAGAAGGTATATTCTTTTTTGTTAGGATGGAATGTTCTGTAGATATCTATTAGGTCCAATTGGGTCATGACATCAGTTAAGTCCTTTATTTCTCTTTTAAGTTTCAATTTGGGAGATCTATCCAGTGGTGAAAGTGGGGTGTTGAGATCTCCCACTATTAATGTGTGGGGTTTTATACGTGGTTTAAGCTTGTGTTTGGGGCATAAATATTCAGAATTGAAACTTCATCTTGGTGGATGTTTCCTGTGATGAGTATGTAATGCCCTTCTTGATCTTTTTCGATTGATTTTAGTTTGAAGTCTATTTTGCTGGATATCAGGATTGCTATACCTGCTTGTTTCTTAAAACCATTTGATTGGAAAGTCTTTCCCCAGCCTTTTATTCTTAGGTAGTGTCTGCTTTTGAATTTGAGATGTGTTTCTAGTATGCAACAGAAAGATGGGTCCTGCTTTCATATCCATTCTGTAAGCCTATGTCTTTTTATAGGTGAATTATGTCCATTGATATTAAGGGATATTAATGACCAGGGATTGTTCATCCCTGTTATTTTTTGGTGGTAGTGTGTGTGTGTACTTCTCTTCTTTGAGGTTCACTGCTGTTGCTTTATCTATTGCCTGTGTTTTCGAGGGTGTATCTGACTTCCTTAGGTTGGAATTTTCCTTCTAGTGCGTTCTGTAGGGCTGGGTTTGTGGATAAGTATTGTTTAAATCTGTCTCTGTCTTCCAATGTCTTGTTCATTCTGTCTATGATGATTGAAAGTTTTGCTGGGTATATTAGTCTGGGCTGACATCCATGGTCTCTTAGTGTCTGCATTACATCTGTCCAGGTCCTTCTGGCTTTCAAAGTCTCCATTGAGAAATCGGGTGTTATTCTGATGGGTTTGCCTTTATAGGTCACTTGGCCTTTTTCCTTTGCTGCTCTTAATATTCTTTCTTTATTCTGTACGTTTAGTTGTTTAATTATTATGTGGCGAGGGGACTTTTTGGGGGGGGGTCTAGTCTGTTTGGTGTTGTATAAGCTTCTTGTATCTTCATAGGCATTTCCTTCTTTAAGTTGGGAAAGTTTTCTATGATTTTGTTGAATATATTTTCTGTGCCTTTGAGTGTGTATTCTTCTCCTTCTTCTATCCCTATTGTTCGTAAGTTTGGTCTTTTCATGGTGTCCCAAATTTCTTGGACATTTTGGTTCATGACTTTGTTGGCTTTAGTGTTTTCTTTGACTGATGAATCTATTTCTTCTACTGTATCTTCCACGCCAGAGATCGTCTCTTCCATCTCTTGCATTCTGTTGGTTATATTTGCATCAAAGTTCCTGATCATTTACTCAGTTTTTCTATTTCCAGCATTCCTTCTGTTTGTGTCTTCTTCATTTTTTCTATTTCCCCTTTCAGGTCTTGGACTGTTTCCTTTATTTGTTTCATTGCTTTTTCATGATTTTCTTTCAGTACTTTATTGTTTTCTTCCAGGACTTTATTGTTTCCTTCTAATTTGTTTGCCCTTTCCTCTAGTTGTTTATAGTGTTCTTCCCATTTTTTGTCTTTTCCTCTACACAAGCCTCTACCTTCTTCATGATGTTATTCATAAGGCTGTTTCCTTCTGCTTCTTCCAATTTTTGATGTTCAGGTCTAGATATTGGAGGCGGGTTAAGTTCTGGTGATGCTTCATTTTGTTGTATGTACTTCTGCCTTGGTCTGCCCCTCTCCTTGTGGTTCGTTCTTGGTCTTATCAGAGCACTTGGTTCAGACAGAGCTGACAGATTCAGGAAGTCTCTCTCTCTTGTCCAGATGGGAGCTCTCTTGTCCAAATGGGAACTCTGGGGCAGGATGGGAGCTCTTGTCCAGAAGGGAACTCCCCGGGCAGGATGGGAGCTCTTGTCCAAACAGAAAGACAGGGGGCAGGATGGGAGCTCTCTCTCTGGTCCAGAAGGGAAGTCTGGGGCAGGATGGGAGCTGGGGGCCAGTCTCTAAGTCTCAGGAAGTGGCTGGGGTCTCCGTCGGATGGGCATGGGGGCAGGGCGTGGAGATTTCATGGTCTGCCGGGGGTCTTGGAGAAGGGGATCCTTCCTGGTGGGGCTAGAAGGGAACCTGCCCGGTGGCCAGAACCTGGGGCCAAGTTGGGCAGGTCTTCCCCAGAGTGGCTGGTGCCCAGGGATGGGGTCCAGGCTGAGCTAGGACACTCACCTCTGGTCCAGAAGGGAAGTGGGGGGGGAGGGGTACCACCTCTAGTTCTATATTGGTGTTCTATCATTTTAGCCTCCTCCTTAAACAACTTCATCACTGTAATTGTGCTGCAGACTCCAGGATAGCTGTTACCAGTTCTTTCCAGTCCTGAAGGAAAAATCTTATTACAAGTTGAACATGAGTTTACATTTACGTTACAAATGGAGAATGCATATCATATGATACTATAGCTTCCTTAATTCTCACAAAAAATTGTAATGATTGTGTCCCTATTATTCTTGCCTAGAGATGACTGGGAACTAAAATCTCTAAGGATTTACCTTGACACTGAACAGAATAAAGCTATCAGATAATGGTTCAGTATGGTTGATATGTTGTGTACCCTAATAAACTTATCTGGGGATCAGAAGACAGAGCAGCCAGTAGATTAGACATAGAGGCCAGATATTGGTGGCACACATGCCTTTAACCCTGTTACCAGGGAAGCAGAGATTCATCTGGATCTCTGTGAGTTCAAGGCAACACTGAGAACAGAGCCAGGCATGGTGGCACACACCTTTAATCCCCGAACTTGAAATCTCATGTCTTTGCTTGGGAAGAACACATGCCTTTAATCCCAGGAAGTGATAGTAGGAAGCAGAAAGGTAT
The DNA here is from genome assembly GCF_004664715.2 of Peromyscus leucopus. Lineage (NCBI taxonomy): Eukaryota > Metazoa > Chordata > Mammalia > Rodentia > Cricetidae > Peromyscus > Peromyscus leucopus. The sequence goes on from NC_051070.1 coordinate 30,053,459, forward strand.
ATAAGGCATGTGGACCAGAAACTAGAGGCCTTTGAGCAGTTCAACTCAGAGCCTCAGGAGTGAGGACTCAGAGGCTTTCAGTCTGAGGATTCATGGAAACAGGATTGGCTGAGGAGTTGGCAAGATGAGGTTGGTTGTGGCTTGTTTTATCTTTCTGATCTTTCAGCAATTCACCCCAATATCTGGCTCAGGTTTTTTTTTTTTTTCCTGTTCATAAGAGCTTTTAAGATTCGCCTTACAGTTCACGTTTTTCAACATCTTCTTAAATGCCAACAGTAGACTAACAATGATTCAAAAAGCCAGCTTAATGCAGAATGCGACAATAATCAATTAATTACCAGAATCTTGAATAAATTTGCTCCAAGCACATAGCATAGAAATGGTTTGAATAATGTACTTAAGAGAATTAGTTATAAAAAAAAATAAAAAAAACTAAAAAAAACTTTCTCCCTTTCCTGGATTAGAATTACAATGTACAAAGCAACTATGAAATTAAGCATTAAACCATTGATGCTGTAACTTGGGGCATACCTGGTACTATTGTTAGCTCAAATTCTGCATGGAAATTGCCACTGACATGTAACAATAGCTTGAGATACTTTGGAGACAGCATAATTATAGTGGTATGCTGGATTTTAAGATTTTGTCTTCCAAAAGTATTTTGTTATTGGCAAAAAGAATAAGAGCCTTGGTAATTAATTATTATGATACCCCATATGCTCTATCCAATCTAGGATCACAGACAAGAATAAAATGGGCAGATGGAAGGAATCACAGTTTGTCAGAACATTATGGGTAAGGCCCTCCGAGAGTAGAAATTGAGCCATATGTTGATGTTCATTGACCTAATGTCCACATTTTATTCAGCAAAGAAGTTTCAATATAACAGCCAAGAGGATGAGATTTGAGCCAAGTGAACACCCAGTATTCATTTGGTAAGCATCACCAGATTATGACAGATTAGTCTCAATTCAAGAATCAGTAAATTAAGGTTAATTTAAGATTGAAATATAAGCTCCCTTCTTTATGTGTTGAATGTCTTAGCGTAGTGCCCAACACTGCCAATAGTGCCCTCTACTGCCATGCTGGAAAGTGCAGTGACAGCAGGTTGGTTGATTCTGGAGGAAGAACTTTCATATGCTACTTCTGAATGAAGTCTAGGAAAAGTAACATAGATTTCCTTTTTGCACATCTTTTGTTTAGAAGCTTTATTTTAAAGATTTTCTACATTTCTATTAAGTAATGTTATCCATTCTGTACCAGATCAAAGAGACATTTTAAGTACTTTAATGGGACAGATATTAAAATATTAGCCAAAATACTTAGCACTTTAAATAGTACTTGAATTGGTGATGTGTTAAAAACTGATGTTAATAAGTTATAAAGCTCATACTGTAGATTCTATATTCAAAAAACAATATTGTGCCTATTAATGACTTATAGTTTTCACTATATAATCCACTAAATGCAGCTAGAATGATTTTTTACTTGAGGAAGGGAAGTTATATATAAAAAAATTGAGGATTGTATTTTAAGTCAATATTTTTATATCAAATGAGCATTACCCAAAATTAAAGTTTCAAGATATTTCAAATGACCTGAATGAAAAATAAATTCAAATAAAATTCACAAGAGGCAATCAGGTACGTCCTCATATCATGAAAATTGCACTTTGCAACCTGAAGTGGTAGGACACAAGAAAATATAGAATGGCAGAGTCAAACTATATAGAAAGGACAGCAAAGAAATTATTTTGCAAGACATATTGATTTTAAGTCCATTTCTTTTAAAGGCATATTATGTTAAATTAATATGAAATGGAGTTTAGGAGATAGCTACATGTAAGATTGGGTTTATAATTACATTCTGTATCAGAAACTAATTTACACCACAAAAAATACTACAGTATTTTGCTTTGAAGTTTATTCTATGTCAAAACACATTTTAATCTATATTGCTATAATAAATAGAAATGAAAGTGATGTCTCAGTGAAAAATATTATATTTCATAACCTGTTTGTATTAATACTACAAATGTATCAATGAATATTAAAGTTGAAAATAGTAAAAAAAAAAAAAACACCACAATTTGTTCTTTTTCTAAAACAGAAACAGTAAATCACCCGAACACATACCTTGTTCTGTTATATATTTTAAAGGTTATGTTTATACTAGGAGCTGTGAATGAGATTAATGAGTTTTCTCAGCACAGTAAACCTCCTCCACAGAAACAGAAGCAAAATTGCAATAAATCATGGGTTTATGTTCACGTATTTATGGGTTGGGAAAGATTTAGAGTTCCTCAGCAGAAGAAACTATCCTGAAGTAAAAGCGAAATTATGGCTTCCGTAACAAAAAGATAGATAAACTAGGGCATGCTTAAAACCATGCATTTGCTGCCCTTTAATGGTGTCAGTAATTTAGTAAAAGTAATTATCGTGTCTGTTCCATGCTCATACTTCACTGAAAGTGAAAAAGTGCTAGCTCAATATGTTAGTTACCCTCACAAGATTATATATGAAGACCAATTAAGTTAGAACTGTGATTTTTCTATATTTCTCTTAAAAATGAATACTACTTTTCTTACAAAATGTTGCTGTAATTTGTTATTATGTGATGATAATGTTTGTAATAATGTTATTGCAGGTTATCTGGTTCCACATACTGACCACAAAATGACTTCGAATATCATTTCAGCAAATAACTCAACCTTACATTGGTTCCTAAATTAAAATATGTTTTCTTCTGTAACCTTTAGGGGTGAAATCATAACTCATTTATTTCATAAAAAGTTTGACAAAACCTTCTAGATAAACAAATCTTAAAACTCAGTTTTATATTTGACTTGCTGTCACATTGTCTCTTCAATTTCTGTGTCTTTCAGAAATCTAACTTGAGAGAAAGACAGAAATGAAATTCTAGCAACACTGGTACTTTTGGAAAATTCCTAGTAAATATAGCTTCATCAAAACCAAACAGTAAAGAATTCACTATTGCAAACTGTACTGTGACCATTCTATTCAATCTTGAAAAGAAGAGTGAACAATTGTATTTGATACATGTTTTCCTACTGAGAATATCATGTAAATATTTTAATGCAATGCAATATAGTAAGAAAAAATGTAGCATGAATCTTAAAGGTACTTATTAATAAAATCAAACGTGAGGCCAGTTATTGGGGTGAATGCTGAAAGATCAGAGAAACAGAACAAGCCACAGCTACCTCACCTTACCAGTTCTCAGCTGATCCTGTTTCCTCAGGCTAGAAGCCTCTGAGTCCTTATTCAAATGAATCTCAGCTGAACTGCTTCTGGAAAGCCTGAAAGCTTAACCAGCCTAGTTCCTGGTTTTCATGCCTTAACACCTTTCTGCTTTCTGCCCTCACTTCCTGGGATTAAAAGCATGTGTCACCATGCCTGGCTGTTTCCAATGTGGCCTTGAACTCACAGAGATCCAGAGGGATTTCTGCCTCTGGAATGGTAGGTTTAAAGGCTTGTGCTACCCCTGCCTATCCTCTATGGTTAATATGGTGGCTGTTCTGTTCTCTGACCCCAGATAAGTTTTTTAGCGTGCACAATATTTCGTGGAGCACAATACCACCACAAAAAGAAGTCAAAAAAGCACTAGTACTGTATGGCCTAGAAAAAATATATGAATTCAAGATCAAGTGTGTCTAAAGCTAAAAAAAAGAGGAATAAATAAATTTTATAGGACCAAGAAATAACTCAGACATAAGTTTTCTTCAGTAGTAAGAAAAGTCGTTGAAGAGGAATATGTATTTCTTTTTTTGAGGAGCTAAAAATTATCTGATCACAAATAATTATTGGATAGTAAATGAATAAAGAGAAAAATGAAATTTTACTGAAATTGACCAAGGTGCTTATTATAACTATTGGAGATACAGAAAAAGCATTGACAGTCTATTAAAATTGAGAAATGGCCTTAGAATGCTTGCTGAGTAAGGTGATGGTTACATAATCCTGGCAATCTGAGTTTGATCCCCAGAACCAATGTAATGCTGAAGAAGGAGAATAGACTCTACAAATGTATCCTCTTATGTGTCCACACATACATATGCACACACACACAACAATAAACAAATATGTAAAGTGTGTTAAAATATTTTGGTTTTTGAGAATTCCAAACATTATTACTGTGTTCACTCAATGTCCACCACTCTTCTTCTAACCTCCCTGTGTCCCTCAACTTCCACTTAAGTTCATGACTTCAGTTCTTATTTCTTTAGTTTATTTCTCTTTTAGATATTATTCTTACACACACACACACACACACACACACACACACACACACATTACTGAACCCATTTAGTGTTGTTCATATATACATGAGGTTTGAGTTGATGAATTGGAGTGACAACTTATCATGAGTCTCATCTCTAGAAAGATGAATTCACACTCTCTAAGAAACCATTGATTATCTGCAGCTCTTTATCTAGGAGCAGAACCTTAGGAAAACTTCCCTCTCCTCCCTGGTATGCCCACTTGTGATTTCCTGTGTAACTCTTATTCGGGGAACCATTAGTTCAAGGTTTTGTAGATGTGCCATCCCCCTTCTTGTCTAGAAGGTAATATCTAGCAGCAGGCATTCTTGTCTGTCCTCTCCCTTCTTACAAATTTTCTAATACCTTTTGAAATGGTCACTGAGCATTAGGTACAAGTGAAGCATTGTAACGACCATTTGTGACTTGGTACCATATAATCTCCTTTTCTCTGCATTTTTGAACAGTTGTAAACCTCTGCAGTAGCCTTGAGCTTCTTGGAGGAGGTGGAAATATGGATGGATTGGGGTGGAAGGCTTGGGATTGGGAGGAGGGGGGACAGGAAATCTGTGGCTGCTATGTAAAGTTAATAGAAAATCTCTTAATAAAAAAAGAATTCACTTGAAGATGCATGTTTGAGAGTTCCACTTATCTGTGATTATAAGAATAAGTAATTGAAATGCATCTAGAAATTATGTTTACCCTGGAAGTGACAATAATGGGTTCTCAAGTAGCTACTGGGTTTACAATATGATCTTTAAATTTCCTCTTATTTAGTAGGTTTTATGTTTAATTTGACAACTGTTATTTACCCACAAGACAAAAGTGCTACTACTGCTTCCTTAAAGATACCTTCTTGGGCTGGCTATTGCTGTGGTTCAGCCTTTATATGTGGTGAGCAGATTGATTTTCTCCCTTAGTAGCTTGTATAGCACCTTGAGATACTATGAGATGTAGTCATCAGGGAAGGGGCTTCCAGGTTGGTTTCAGTTCCATTTATTCAAATCCTGTGCCTGGAATGTCCTCATCAATAGGATCTGACCTTCAAGTTCTGGAAAGCTACCAAAGGCCTTAATAGCTTAAATCACTTTGAGTATCTCTTAGACACCCAATGACTGACAACACAAAAAGAGAAGATTCCCATGCCTGACACAGGATTTTTGTCAGACACTCTATTGTTGGAGCATCACCCTGTGTTCCAAGAATCCATATATGATATATTTACTTCATATAATATTTATATATTGTATAAGAAAGGAGTATGGTCTAAGGAACATGAAGTGTGGAGGTAATAATGCTCAAAGCTCATGTGATTGCTTTGGGAAGACACAGTTGTTATCAAGTTGAAAAAGAGTAGGGCAAAACTTCAGAAAACATAATAGGGAAAATCTTACTATTACTATATGGCAATTTTTAAAAGTAATCCTATTCATGACCTTATTTATAGAAATACATCTGTCAAAAGGACAAAATGCTTCAGAACCTCACAAGCACAATTTATAACTGATTGACTTAACTCTATTTCTTATTTACAACCACTGATTTCATGCCATAGTTCCCTTTTCTTGTCCTGAGTCTTTCACTTAATACTTGTATATATAGTATAAACTTCATTCACATTACTTTGTCCATTTGTAAAACCATAATGAAATGATTACAACTTTTTGACATTATTTCTGAAGAGTAATTTAAATGAAAGATTTGAAACAGCAAACATGCTTTAAGTAAGAGTTAATCATTCTTTTATGTTTTACAAGAAGCAGCCACAGTCTTGTTTAAAGAAATTGTTTAGACTAACCCTCCTTGCTGATAGGTACAAATAGCACATATCACTAAAGTACATGTTATGAGCTGTAAACAGGTGCAAAAAATCAATTGATAAAGTGAATTTTCCTTTTAAGCTTTGAACATGATGCATGACCTTTGAACACAGCATTTAATCGTTAAGACATTTGATCTTCATATTTTCTGCCTAACGGTACTGTCTTCTTCAAATATTTTCATCTGTGTTCCATCAGTAAGCTCAGAAGTTTGCAAAAAAGCAAGCAGCATTGCAGATTTTTTTTCAGGTATGAGAGCTACTGTTTAGGATCTAGCTATTTCTAATATTGTGGGTTGCTACGTGTACTTTAAATGTCAAGATGTGCTCTCAAGGTAGTTCAGGCTTTTCATTTAGTATATCTTAGCATGCTGTTAGACTTTTAATTCCACACACATTGATCTATGTAAAATCACAGTAGATTTTTCTGGACAGTCTATTTTCTTACCTGGAGTCTTAACCAAGCATTATTTTTAGTGTATTTTCTATTGTTTCCAACTGAATACTAACAGTGACAACTACAATGATTGTGTACATTTGTTCAAATATTTTAATGTGAAATATTAGTTTAGTCATGGTTTTGAATGTGATGAGTATTTTTGCTTGTGTACAACAGTATGAATATATATTGAACTCTACAAATGTCATACTATTTCAGCAAATGAATACTCATATTAAAGACTCCATACACTAATGGTAAAAATATGTCAGCTTACATCATATAAAAAGAATTTCCAAAGATATCCTATAAATATGGAAAACAGGATCATATTTATAAGGTAGCTGTAATATTCTCTGTGCTTTGAGGACAGCAGCACTGCATAATTTCCAGTATGAAATAGCTTTCTATATATTAAGGGGTTGTTAATTAGATACACTCGCTAATGTACATTATAATATTGTTTACTTTTTAGTGTGGCATTTTTGTTTTAGTGATTCCTATTTGAGTAATAAACATACTATACTACAAAAGAATATCTATTAATCCTTGTTTAAATTAGTGTGGAACATAATACCAAGTATTGATTTACTCTATAGGGCATTTTTACTTGTGTAATCTCCAATTATTTGTCTACTGAACACAATGTTCTCCATTTTTACTTATTTAATAAAACAAAAATAACAAAATAGAAAGCTAAATACTGATAATTAAATAGTTAAACACTTCAAAAGTTGCAAGCAAGTAACTTAAGTCAAGGTTAAATAATGGCATCCAATATATAAATCTCCAGTTTGGTGCATATATTGGCCAGAGTGGAGTAAGGTACAGTTTTAAGTGTGGTCCTGAAAATCAGCAGAAGTGATCAATAAGTAGAATGATCTGTATCTGCAAAATAAATTCAAACTAATAGCTTGACAGATATTTGGCAGCTCCAACCTAACCAGATTTTTTGTTTGTTTGTTTATTTTTTCTGAGCACATTTGACTTTATTTTATTGTAGATTTATTTCTATTATTTTTGTTTATATGTATGTATGTGTATGCACACATCCACAAACACACATTAATATAGATACTCATGGGGCCAGGGGCATTAAATCACCATGTTGTTATAGTTACAGACACATGTGAGCTGCCTAGCATGGCTTCTATGAATCCAACCTGCATCCTATGTAGGAACAGTATAGACTCTTGACCAATGGGTCATCATTAAAGCCCCTGCTGGACACAGTTTTAGCAAAACTTTGGGTTAGGTGGAGGCTCAGTGGCTAAGAACACTTTATATCTTATAGAGGACCAAAATTCCATTGCAGCAACTACTAGTCAGTTCCCAGCTCTGCAAATCCAATTTCTGGTAATCTTTTGCTCTCTTCTGACTCCATAAGGATTGTAAGTCCATACATCCAGACAGGCAAAGCACTAACATACATGAAAATATAAATTAATGAGTCCTTTTTTAAAAATGAATAAAGACTATGCATATCCAAATAGGTCAGACTGTCATAAAATAAAGGGAATTGAGAAAGTATTCACTCTTTTGTTCCAGTACCATTCCCTCTTGTTTGGAGTGTAAAAGAAGAAGAAAATCAGTTTAATGCTTACTTAGACCTCTAACAGATTTTATTTACTTTTGGGGCAAAAAATAAATCTGACCTTCTTCCTGAGTTCCACATGGCTATGAACTGTCCCTTTACTAGTTCTGATTACAGTCTTACAGTTAGCACCTCTGATCTTCTTACAAATCTGAATTTCTAACAGGGAAATACTTAGAATGAGGCAGGGGTCTGAAACACAACTCAGTGAGTGCTTGCCTACTAAGCTAGGAAATCTTGACTTCCATCCCTGAACCACAATAAAGACAGGAGAATACTGACTTAAGTTGTCCTCTGATCTCCCTGTGTGCACTGGGACCTGCACATCTACACACATACCACACATACGCACAAACACACAAATATATATATACAAATTATGTATATATATATATATATATATATATATATATATATATATATATATAATATATATGGTATCATAAAATTAGTATAATCCAGTTACATTTGTATTATAATTTCATAGTAACATTCAAAGAATTGCCACATGGAGTCAATCTAACATGGGCCTAGTGTCCATCAGGCCTGGTCAGAATGTTGAATTTGTCACATCATGTCACACAGCTTCATTGTAGCCTGTTGTTCTGTTTCTGTTGGCCTTGAGTTTTACAATGAACTCAAGTGTGCTGCTCTCTTCAGTTGTCAGGAGAAGTATGGTGACAGTATTATGGCAAAGTTTGCTTGTCTGAGGTATTCTCCTAATCATACTTGGTTCCCTCCACAGCTAGTGCCAGGACTTCCAAAGGGATACTGTTACAGATCTTTACTTTTTCACACTTCCATAGATTCCTTTCAATCCTGACTTCTAAAATTTTGTATTGACTTGCACCTTAGGAGGATCATGGGGGTCCCTATTAATTTTTGGTACTCTGTTAAAAGAGTAGCTAAGCACCTTGTAGACCATTCTCCTTCCCATTATCCAAACAAGCAATTTAACTTTGGTTTAGGATTATGGCAACTGAGTTTTTCACTTAATTCAAGATGTTACTCCCAGATGCTTACATGCATGATCGATTCTGTTAATTCTGGTCACTTGACTTAAAACAAATATTGAGTTCTGAAACTCTAGCTTTCTGCCATGATGGTCTGGGTTATCATTATCATAGAACATGTAATTACATTTGATAAAACTTATGGTAATTACTGTTGTTTTACTAAACAAACAATTTTCACCATAAAAAATAGTACTATGGTATGTACAATAAATGAGTTTGTGTGCATGAGTATACAATTAAGCACCAAAAACTTTGTCCAATTCAGATGATCAAACAACTGAGAAAATGAGAAATTAATATAATAAAAATTTAGATACAGTTCTTTGGTTTCTGGAGTGAAAAAGATGGGTAAATTGACTAAAGGAGTAATTTGAAATTCTCACTGAATTCAAGATTTGCATTAGCGTCCAATGACTCTGCAAAGTTAAGAGGTTGGGTAAACTTCTGGTTATGATAGGACTCACATTATTCAAACTAAGGAAGAGGTTTAAAATCTAATATAACTCTCATGATCCTGTGTAAGATTTCTTGGTATTGAAACAATTATAGTACAAATGTAAAATATTTTTAAAATGTGATATATAGGAATATGTTCAAAACTCATAATGTTAAGAAAGACTTTATATTTTCATTTCCCTTCCTTTCAACTAAATTTAAAGCACCATAGACAATATTATACTCAGGATTACTTTCCTAATAAAACCCTGTAGGGAAACTGTACTATATTACTTCTCAAATGTATAACTATGTGCTACAGAAATAAAGCCAGTAGTTAGAGAGATGACAGGTGGTAGGTAAATAGATACAAATATATAGATGGACAAAAGACCTATATTTCACTCATTGTATGTTGAGGCCCACAGAGGTTTCCTAGTGAGATCTGAGCTTGCTTTTCCCAGTAGAGCTGCATAGGGGAATGACTGGATCATAAGCATGGTTACCAGGTGTTTGGAAGGGTCCTCACTTGGCTGTGCTTTATGCTTTGATCTAGCAAGGGGAAAGTCTTTTGCCCTTCCCCTTGACATTGTTATAAAAAGCCCTTTTGAGAGATTGTTTTAGATGTTCTAGCAGGAGAGCACAGCTACTCATATACCGTTGACCGAAGATCAGTCCTCCTCTATTCGGGGAAGGTGGTCCTCTTCGACTCAGCACGCAGCTTCCGAGGGAATGCACATGGAGAGGTGAAGGAGGACAGGGACACCCGCCTAGTCAGCCAAAACTTGGGAGGCAGAGGCAGGCGGATCTCTGTGAGTTTAAGGCCAGCCTGGTCTACAAAGTGAGTTCCAGGAAAGGCGCAAAACTACATAGAGAAACCCTGTCTCGAAAAACCACCAAACAAAAAAACAAAAAACAAACAAACAAACAAACAAAAACAACTTTTGAAGAGACAGAAGGGGAGGGGCCAGAGGATTTTGATCCAGGTCCTCCTGAAGCTTTCCTTTGTTTCTGTCTGTCTCCTCTCTGCTTTCTTTCTTTCTTTCTTTCTTTCTTTCTTTCTTTCTTTCTTTCTTTCTTTCTTTCTTTCTTTCTTTCTTTCTTTCTTTTTTTAATTAAGAAAATATTTTCATTCATTTTTACACACCAATCAAAGACCTCCCTCTTCCCCCCCCCAAGTCTTACCCCCATAAGAAGTCAAGGTCTTCCATGGGGTGGCACATCCAATAGAGGCAAGTCCAAGCCCCTCCCCCTGCCTCAAGGCTACAATAGGTGTCCCATCATAGGTAGTGGACTCAGAAAGCCTGCTCATGCACCAGGGATGGATTCTGATTCTGCCGCTAGAGAGACCCCCCCCCCCAAGCAGATCAAGCTACACAATTGTCTTGCATTCAGAGGGCCAATCCAGTCCCATGTAGGCTCCACAGCCATTGATCCAGCTTTCATGAGTTCCCTCTAGTTTGGTTTGGTCCACTCTACAGGTTTCTCCATCATGATCCTGATGCACTTGCTTATAGAATCCCTCTTCTCTCTGAATGGATTCCTGGAGCTCTGCCTGGTGTTTGGCTGTGGATCTCTGCATCTGCCTCCATCAGTCATTGGAGAAAAATTCTGTTGATGAGAGTTAGGGTATTCACAGATCTGATCACTGGAGCAAGCCAGTTCAGTTCAGGCACCCTCTCCACTATTTCTGGTAGTCCAAGCTGGGATCATCCTTGAGGATTCCTAGCAACGTCCCTAGCACTGGGTTTCTCTCTTCTTGAAAACAACCTAGATGCCCCTCAACTGAATAATGGATTAAGAAAATGTGGTACATTTACACAATGGAGTACTACCAGCAGAGAAAAACAAGGACATCATGAAATTTGCAGGTAAATGGATGGAACTAGAAATTATCATCCTGAATGAGGTAACCCAGACTCAGAAGGACAAACTTGTTATGTACCCACTCGTAAGTGGATACTAGTTGTAAAGCAAAGGATAACTAGACAACTCACAACTCCAGAGAAGCTAACTAACAAAGAAGATCCAAAGAAGGACATATGGATTACCCTGCAAAGGGGAAATAGATAAGATCTCCATGAGTAAACTGGGGGTGAGGAGTGGGCAATGGAGGGGTGGGGAGGGGGATGAGAACATAAGGGAATGGCATGGTAGAGCTGGAACAGGGATGGAGTGAGAAAGCAATGAGAGACATACCGTGATGAAGGGAGATATCTGCTATCTTTATATCTAAAAGTTTCTTATTCTTCTCTCCTCCTCATAGGAACCCTTTAAAAGGTGGAAGCTGGCCTCCCACAGATGGTGCCTGAACAGGGACATAGTTTCTGGAATGTCCACAATTATACAACCTCTTCTATATAAAATAATATAAATTTTAAAATGTGTATGTGTATGCATAAGTATATATTGTCATGGAGCCATATAAAGTAATTATCTGAAAAGTACTTAAGTGAAAAGAAGTTATTCTTTTCTCTGCTAGAAAATGAGCCTAGTTAAGTCCAAGTTGGTAAGGGTCACTTCAGCTTTCAGAGTCAGATAAATTATATTCTGAGGTACAACTTTCTTCTTCAAATCAGGTTTTCTAAGGATTTGAGTAGTACATAATCCATAAGAAATGTTATTGCATTTACTTCTCATGATAATTCTGTGAGAAGGTATTGTTTTTAATTTCATTGTAGAGATACTTTTGTAATTGACTCTTGAGACCATGCTCTTTATCTCTTCATTATTATGTAGCTCACCCATTTAGAAAACAATTTTGCCTCTTGCGCTCTCTCTCTCTCTCTCTCTCTCTCTCTCTCTCTCTCTCTCTCTCTCTCTCTCTCTCGTGTGTGTGTGTGTGTGTGTGTGTGCATTTGAGTTGTATATTCACATCATATGTAGGTGTGAATGTGTAGAGGTACCTGCACTGGCCAAGGTTGCATTTTGGAGACTTTCTTGTCATCTCTTCTTCATTTAATTAAGATGGGTTCTCTCAACTCAATCCACAGCTCTCCAAGTTTAGGTAATCTAGCTAGTATCCTGAAGCATTTTCCATTTCCACCTATCAAACAAATTTGATCATGGTAACTCAAGTAGTTAACTTTCATAGTATTAGGTATAAATGCATTTAATTAATAGTGTGACTTGTCCAAAAGTTCAGTAATGTAGTTAAAATGAATCTTTGATACAATAATTATTGCTTTATTATGATTTTGAAAAACAGTATAGATCATTATCAGAGTCACTAAATTTTAGTCATATGAATAAAAATACACATAGTATATATATAATTATGTGTGCACACATATGTTTCACTATGCTTGTATTATGTCGTATTTCTTTTTTCTTTCTTTCTTTTTTTTTCTTTTTTCTTTTTTTTTTTTTTTTTGAGACAGGGTTTCTCTGTGTAGTCCTGGCTGCCCTGGAATTTGCTTTGTAGACCAAGCTGGCCATGAATTCACTGAGATCTTCCTTCCTCTGCCTCCCAAGTGCTGGGATTAAAGACGTGCACCACCACTACCTGGCTATGTCAGATTTCTTTTGGAGACAGTTTCTTTGGGGCTCTCAGGAAAACATTTACCAGCATCAGTGAAAGACATCTTAAAATGTATTGAGAAAATCCTATTAAGCATCATAACTTGATTACAAAGAAATTTACATTAGAACTACCAAATATTAATTTGATTTATAAGGAAGGTGGTAGAACTGTCTATGAATACAAATTCTAAAGAAATGACAGTATTATCCTTGGGCATTGCTGGGAACTTTCCTAGCACCTGGTTTCTCTCTATCCCCATGGTGTCCCCTCTATCATGGTATCTCTTTCATTGCTTTTCCACTCCATCCCTGTTCCAGCTCAACCATCCAGTTCCAGTTCAGTCATCTCATTCCCTTGTGTTCTCATTCACTATCCCTTACCCTCCATTGCCCTCCCCCCATCCCTGGTTTAATTATGGAGATCTCATGTTTCCCCTTTGAGAGTGATCTTTGTGTCTCTCTTAGGGTTCTCCTTGTTAGATAGCTTCTCTGGAGTTGTGGGTTGTAGTCCAGTTATACTTTGCTTTATATACAGTATTCACTTATGAGTGAGTACACAATGTGTTTGTCCTTCTGAGTCTGGATTACCTCACTCAGGATGATGTTTTGTAGAATAACCCCATCTTAGACTACTAGAAATAGTGGAGAGGGTGCCTGAGCTGAACTGGCTTGCCCCAGTGACCAGATCGGTGAATACCCTAACTTTCATCACAGAGATTTTCTCCACTGACTGATGGAAGCAGATACAGGAATCTATAGCCAAATACCAGACAGAGCTCAAGGAGTCCAGTCAAAGAGAGAGAAAAGGGATTCTATGAGCAAGTGCACCAAGATCATGATGGGGAAACCTGTAGAGCTGACCAAACAAATCTAGTAAAAATTCATGAAAGCTGGATCAATGGCTGCGGATCCTGCATGGGACTGGACTAGGCCTTCCTGCATGGAAGAACAGTTGTGCAGCCTGATCTACTTGGCAGGGGGATGGGCATCTGTGGGGGCGGGGTAGAGGGGTGAGGAGTTGGGGTGTTGGGGGGGTTCCTGGTAGTAGGATTAGAATCCATCCCTGGTGCATGAGCAGGCTTTTTGGAATCCACTATCTATGATGGGACACCTTGTACAGCCTTAAGGCAGGGGGAGGGGCTTGGACTTGCCTCTACTGGATGTGCCTCCCCATTGGAGGCCTTGCCTTCTTATGGGGAGGAGTGGGGGCTTGATTGGGAGGAGGAGGTTGGAGTGTTGGGAGAAGGGAAGAGGGGGATCTTTAATTGGTATATAAAATGAATAGAAATATTTTCTTAATAAAAAATTTTAAAGAAATGTCAATGTTAAATGTATTCATCATTTTCTTCTGTTAGATATAGAGATGCCTAGACTTAAATGAGAGCTGCTCCTTTACTTCAGGTGAAATAATTTATTAACAGATTATAATTACGGGAGAGTACTATGAGTTTTGATTCTAAAAAATATCAAATATTTTAAGATGACTTCTTCAAAAGGACAAGAAGGAAGGCTACGGCTAGGAATAAAATAAACGGCACTCTCAGTTAGATACCAGAAGGATCTTCCATGACAGCAGTAGATAAAGTGAGGCCAACAAAGACCAAACCATAAAGTACAGCTGCTGTGGTATAAAGTTGCAGAAATAACAATACACCAAGCAGAAACTTGGTGACAAAAGGTAGACAGTTGTTTAAATCTTTCTATCCCAGTAAGTGAAATGCTTATTTATGCAGGCAGAGATTTGTAAGAGCTAAGACTTTTCTATTCTTCTATATGCAGACATTTAATGAAATGCAATGAGCTAAAAAGACTAAATGAACAAGGAAATTGAGAAGCAATGTTTTTACTCTCTTTTTATGTAACATTATTTAATGAACATATCTTCATAATTCAAATAATACTTTTTAATTTGAAGTGAAATATAAAGGCTTATGTCAAACAGTATATCAGTTTCAACAGGAAAATGATAGTGCTCGTTTTCTTTGCATATGTTCTATGATGGTTTTCTATGTTTATTTGTGTGCTCTTATACTGTGATTTCAACAAGTTTCATTCTAAAGTATACATACTGATTATTGATATTTTGCCACCAAACATTACCTGAAATTTCAAAGTGCTGTTATAAATCTGGGCTATATCAATGGAGAAAATGGAATCAAGCTACTCAGAAAAACTTCTTCATGATTTTATGTTATAAAAATATATGTTATATAATAGTTGTATCAGATGATGATAATTAATACATCTTTCTAATTGAATGAACTAGTTAGGAATAGGAAATTATTGCATTCTAAGAAAATAGAACTCATATTGTTGAACAATGTTCTGATCTTCAAAATATCTCAATGTTTTCACAAATATGAACTTCCTAAATTACATCATTATTAATGATATATGAATTAACTGTGACTTATTTATGAGTTTGGGTTTAAAATGTTTCCAAATTCTAAAGATGTATAATACAAAAAATTGTATTTTATATAAAATATAATTCAAAGCTCTTTTCTTTCACAAAAAATACAATACAATTTTTATATATTTATTTGTACCTTTTAATTTTCAATACAGATGTCTGTTGTTTGAATAATGATTAAAAACTCCTTGAAATAATTACCAATATCTTATGGATAAAACATTCCAAATAATTTGTCACAGCCTTAGAAAAAATATAGTATGTTAGTGTTATCTGTTGTCTCTGTACTATGCAATAGAACACAAGAACTTCCTACTCTTGTCTGTAACTTAGTACCCACAGATGCTTTCTATAACATAAGACTTACCTATAGATAGTACTCTTCATAAGACATAGAGGCAGGCTTTATATTGAATTGTTCACTTTCTCATTTCCTAAAATTATATTGCAGCCTTAGAGAAACCTGTCATTTTTTTCTGTTTCAACTTAATATAATTATCACTTCCACATTTCAAGCCTTCTCTTGTGCCTTTAGGCAGTCAGCCATTTTCCTATCTGTACTCACATGAAAGGAGATAATTGGCTATTATTCACTGACCTTCTATGTAGAATTCTAGTATTGTAACAAAGGCTGGATCATATAACCCCAAGGGTCATTTACAAAGCTTTGTTGCTTTTCTACAGCCTTTCATATTTGCATGAATATTATTTATAGCAACAAACATAATTGCAACTGAAGTAGGTACACTGAAGATACCTGACTAAAATAAATATGTGTCATGTTTTATCATTTATTTTTATTATTGCTTTAAAATTAATTTTTTATGATCACTATATTTTGAAAAGAAAATATATTGATTAACACAGGACTTATTATTATTAGAAAATGGAATATTTCTAGTCTGTATTTTCATACAGTATATTATTTTATTGAAGAAGTTATCATAGTTCTACAAACTAAATGATTTAAGCAAAAAAAAAATTTACATCTCACAGGCCTGGAAACTAAAAATCACTCAACCACAGTTTTAGTACAATTGCTTTCTTCATACAGCTATGAGGGAGAATCTGTTCCTTGACTCTCTAGTGGTGTGGGAGAATGTGGGATATCCTTGAGATCAATGGAGGCTTTCTCACCTCAGGCGAGTGATGAATGGCAATGCTATGGTCCATCAAAATCAATCCACAATTAATCCACTCAGGACCACTCTATCTGAAGAATTTTATGGTCATTAAGAGTGTGGTTCTTTAGAAAATAGTTTTATTATAAGAGCAAAATTAAAAGAAAGGAAATAAGTGAGGTCATTTACAATGAAGTGGATTCCAAAGAAGAGTTGCTGATGAACTTCCAGTTTGAGAATTTTATAGGACTTATGGAATGAACTTAGTTGAGATGAGCTGGTCAGTCCTTTCAGTTGTCCTACTGGTGAAATGTTCATGCACTTTTGATTTGTTTACATCTTCTTGCAAAGTCTCCAGAAGGATGCAAATTGAAGGGATAACATGAAAGAGGAACAGTAAGCAGGGTCTCTACTTCTATCATATCTAGCCAAGGAGAATTACCAGAACTGTCTTAATCTTGTAAGGCTCCTTGCCACTTCCCTTTTCTTATTCTTGTCACTAATTTCTGGAGGACTTTTGACTATTTATCACATTGTCATCTGGTATCTGCCTTCCTCTTCAGGTGACGTTACCTTTAGTGCATATACAGGTCCACATTTCTCCCATTTTCATAGACATCAGATTGACTATACATAGAAACCAGCACAATTCAGTATGACCTCATCATAAATAACTGATTATAGAAGATACTTTCCATATTTGTAAGTCAATATATGAATATACAAATGTAGGAATAATACAATTCAAGCCAGAGATCATAAACTAATTATTATCTTCCCAGAGAGTTATATTACATAGTATAATTTGTGATAGTTTAAAATGATATTTATGGGAATATTTGTATTTTTATTTTATGTATATGAATGTTTGCCTGCATATGTGGCATGGGTAAAATAAAATAAAATAACCTACCAGAATAGGACAAAGGAAGCAGACAAACCAAAGTAAAAGGGGCAAATGAAAACCTCCTGAAACACACATGGATATAAAGACACATGTTCACTGTGGGGGATATATTATGTAACCCAATATATTGTATACTCTCACAAACTTATCTGGGGATCAGAGGACAGAGCCAGTCACTAAGTTAACACACCTTTAATCCTATCACTCGGGAGGCAGAGATCTGTCTGAATCTCTGTGAGTTCAAGGACACACCGGGAACAGAGCCAGGTGTGGTGGCACACAACTTTAATCCTAGCACGTGAGATCTCATGTCTTTGCTTGGGAAGTACACATGCCTTTCATCCCAAGAAGTAATGTGGAAGGACACAGAAAGATATATAAGGCATGAGGAAAGAGTACCTCATGCTCTTGAAGCTAAAGATTTCAGACAGAGGATTCGTGGAGTTGATGAGGTAATAGCTAGTGGCTGTGGATTGTTTTGTTTCTCTGATCTTTCAGCTTTTACCCCAATATCTGGTTCCGGGTTTTGGTGTTTTTGTTGTTGTTGTTTTGTTTTGTTAATAAGACCTTTAAGATTTGTGTTACAATTCGCACACACAGAAATCCTATGAAAACAGAAAACCAGAAGACATAACATATAAGCAAAAGACATGAACAGTGAAAGCTAAAAGCTCTGATATGGTTTGAATAAGAATGGCCCTCATAAGTTCATATATTTGAATGCTTAGGAAATATCACTATTTGAAAGGATTAGGTAGCATGCCTTGGTTGAAATAGGTATGTCCTTATTGGAGGAAGCATGCCACTGGGGTGGACTTTGAAGTTTCTAAAGCCCATGCTTAGTCCAGTGTCATCTTGCTGCCTGTATTTTAGATGTAGAATTCTCAGCTACTTCTCCAGCATCATGTCTGATGCATGTTGCCATAATCCTTTCCATGATGAAAGTGTAAGAAACCTCTGAAACTATAAGCAAGCCACAATTAAATTCTTTCCTTTATGAGAGTTGTAATAGTAATGGTTTCTCTTCTTGACAATACAACACCGACTAAGACACCTGACAAAGCACAGTAAGACAAACAACCCCCCAAATTGTCATTATGTTTATTTTGTGTAGGCTATCTACTTCAGTCTTGGGGCCTAGCCTTAAGAGTAGTTTGAGCCGGGTGGTGGTGGCGCACGCCTTTAATCCCAGCACTCGGGAGGCAGAGCCAGGCGGATGCTGTGAGTTCGAGGCCAGCCTGGGCTACCAAGTGAGCTCCAGGAAAGGCGCAAAGCTACACAGAGAAACCCTGTCTCGAAAAACCAAAAAAAAAAAAAAAAAAAAAAAAGAGTAGTTTGAATATCAAATGAGACTCTTTTGGAGAAAACTGTTTTTTTTTAATTTGTGAGTCGACATTTTAGTAAGAACAATAAGACAACTGAAGGAGATAGAGGAACTACAAATTATAAGTGAATATATCAAAATGTCTTTATTTGCAGGTTATATGATAGTATGCTCTGATAGCACAGGAATTATGACCAACATTTAATAAGTGGGACTTCATGAAATTGAAAAAACTTCTGCACAGCAAAGGACACCATCATTTTGACAAGGTGGCAGGCAACAGACTTGGAAAAGCCTTTTACCAACTACACATTTTATAAAGGGATAATACATAAACTATATAAAGAACTCAACTCTAGACATCAGAAGACTAACAGCTCAATTAAAAAATGGGGAACCAATTTAAACACTATCGTCAAAGAGCAAACATAGGTAGCTGGAAGCACATAAATAAAATATTCAACATATTTAGCCATCAGAGAAATGCAAATCAAATTATTCTGAAAGTTCATCTTACATGAGTCGGAATGCCAATATCAATAACCAAATGAAAATTAATTCTGACTAGTAGATGGAGTAAGAGAACACTCATCCATTGCTGGTGGGTGGAAGTGCATACTTGTACAGAATTTCAGTATGTTGGTTCCTCAGGAAGCTGGGAATAGATTCACCTTAAGATTTAGCTCTACTGCTTTTGGGCATTTACCTAAAGTATTCTACATCTACTGTGGAGGCACATTTTCCTGGGTGCCATTAAATTTCTGATGTGAGATCTCTTCAATTTTTGTTAAATGTTAACCAATAATGTTAAAGTAGTGATCAGAAAACATCAAAAAGAAAAATGAAGAAATTTTTACAGTAATATTCTATTTAGAAGGAGCCAGTATGATTATAACATTAATGATAACTGTTAGAACAGTTCAACAGAAATTTTTGATTATTTTTTAAATAATGTAAAAAAATATAGAACTTATTTATGTTCTTCTTGATCAGCAGCATCAGTAAAAGTTACAATTGGTAACAGTCATACCATCTGATATATTTACCTGTCCTGCCATCTGATTACTTGTACCTTTTCAAATGCCAGCTGTTAAAATTAATCTTCTGCTGAACAGGTCTTAAGACTTGGGCATTTTGGAAATAATGAGGTCAAGAAGGCAAAGCGCTCATTAACTGAATTAGTGTTCTCATCAGAAGAAACCTCAGTGAGTGTTTTTGTTTCTTTATCATGGAAGCACAGCAAGAAGGCACAAAAATAGTACCAGGAAGGGACTTAATTGGCTTGTATCTTCATAAATTCTGTAACTATAGTAAATGTTCTTCTGTCTCTTATAGGCCAAGACACCTGGTTTGCCTTTTAGTTAAAACATACCAAACTGTAAGACAAACTTGAAGTTGAGGAAGAAAACTATGCTGTATGGGAGAATCAGAGAATCCTCTTCTGATAGGGACTTAGCATAAAGTCTCATGGGATTGCATGAATTATTAATTCAGGGATGCAATACAGAAACACAAAGTTGTTAAATTTATTCCATAAGGTTTTAATAAGTACAAAAGTAGCACAGCTTAAATTCATGAAAATCTACATCTCTTTATAAATTAAAACCTAAAGAAAACAATTAGGAATCTATACATTTCTTTAAATTTCATAAGTATATTGAATATTTAAATTTTATTTCTAGATGTTTGCAATACTTTATGCTTACTTCATAAGAGGAGATTTTTCATCACATAGTATTTAAGCATATACAGCCACTGAAAGTATCTTATAATCAATTTAAATGTTTAGATTTGACCAAATTCTCTGAGTTATTAAGCCATGCCATCTCTGGTTTCAAATACAGATCAAAATTGTGTATGAGGTTAAAGACACAATTCTTTTTTTTTTCCTTTTATTTTATTTTACAATACCATTCAGTTCTACATATCAGCCATGGATTCCCTTGTTTTTCCCCTTCCTACCCCCCTCCTCTTCCCCCCAGCCCACCTCTCATTCCCACCTCCTCCAGGGCAAAGCCTCCCCTGAGGACTGAGATCAACCTCGTAGATTCAGTCCAGGCAGGTCCAGTCCTCTCTTTCCAGACTGAGCCAAATGTCCCTGCATAAGCCCCAGGTTTCAAACAGCCAATTCATGCAATGAGCACAGGACCTGGTACCACTGCCTAGATGCCTCCCAAACAGATCAAGTTTCAAACAGCCAACTCATGCAATGATCACAGGACCTGGTACCATTGCCTAGATGCCTCCCAAACAGATCAAGCCAATCAACTGTCTCACCTATTCAGAGGGCCTGATCCAGTTGGGGGCCCCTCAGCATTTGGTTCATAGTTCGCGTGTTTCCATTCATTTGGCTATTTGTCCCTGTGCTTTATCCAACCTTGGTTTCAAAAATTCTCGCTCATATAAACCCTCCTCTTTCTCACTAATTAGACTCCCAGAGCTCCACCTGGGGCCTAGCGTGGATGTCTGCATCCAGATTCCTCAGTCCTTGAATGGGGTTTCTGGCACAACTATTAGGTTGTTTGGCCATCCCATCTCAACAGAGGAAACTCAAATGGCTGAAAGACATTTAAGGAATTGCTCAACATCCCTAATCATCAGGGAAATGCAAATCAAAACAAAACTGAGATACCACCTTATGCCTGTCAAAATGGCTAAGATCAAAACACTGAAGACACCTTATGCTGGAGAGGATGTGGAACTAGGGGAACTCTCCTCCACTGCTGGTGGGAATGCAAGCTTGTACAACCACTTTGGAAATCAATATGGCACTTTCTTAGAAAATTGGAAATCAATCTCCCCCAAGATCCAGCTATACTACTCTTGGGCATATACCCAAGAAATGCTCAATCATACCACAAGAGCACTTGCTCAGCTATGTTTATATCAGCATTGTTTGTAATAGCCAAAACCTGGAAACAACTTAGATGCCCTTCAACTGGAGAATGGATAAATAAATTGTGGCACATATACACAATGGAATACTACTCAGCAGAGAAAAACAATGACATCATGAGGTTTGCAGGCAAATGGATGGATCTAGAAAAAATCATCCTGAGTGAGGTAACCCAGACTCAGAAAGACAAATACGGTATGTACTTACTCATAGGAGGACACTAAAGACACAATTATTAATACAAATATTGTCTCAGCATTACCTGAGTTTCTTTGTTTTCTTTAGAAACCCTAATATGAATTTTCCTCACTTTAGTCTGTAATCAACCATCTACTTAGTGTTGTAAATTTTTTTTAAAGATTTGTTTGCCACCTCATAATCACCATGGATCTCCTATTAGATCTTTGTAGGATGCTCCCATTTCTACTTCTGTTGAAAGTTCTAAACCAGCAGGTATATCTGTTATTATACTAACCTAACCATATAACTTTCATATGGATCTTGTCCTTTCAGACTTGAATTTCTTTTTTTTTTTTTTATAAAGCTGACACACCGTGAGTTTTAAATTCCATTCTTTGAATGGTCCTTTCTTCTGTGTTTCAGCCTAGAAATAGATAGTCTTTAGGCAAAGCCTTAAAACAGCCCTCAGAGATGTTCTCATCTTTATTTAAAGTAACGTAATACCTTCATACCTTCTGGTTTTATTTAGACCAGTTTGAAGCCTGGGTGCTATGTGGGTTATATTTTCCACTTCTTAAGATCTCTATTTGTCCTATTGAGGAATGCATGGCTTTAGTGATCTCTTACTATTCTGAGGGGAAAAGAAAAGTCCTGTTTTTGGTCATGTCAAGATTTCTTTTTCATGTTTCTGAACATGACTATCTACTAAAAATTCAATGAAAATTTTATTGCAATAGAAAATAGGATATCCCAGCATGATATTAAGCAGGCTCCTTGATTGGAGGTCTTGAATATGGACGCTTTAAAGTTAATGATACACTTCAGTGAAACAAGTTTACTCAGATTAGAAAATCCACATTATTTGCCACATCCCTAAAAGTCATGATTTCATTTGATAAAATAAATCGTCAATGTTGTAGTAAAACTGAAAAGAATCCTAAGAATATATAAAATAAATCAGCTTCACAATTTCCCTGAAATATATTTTTATATATTGATAGAATTTTAAAACAATATAATATACATTCTCCTGATCCATTATCCAATTTTACCTAAATAATAAACTTTCACATATTAACTGTGATTTATTACTAATTTAATAAAGAATAAAAATCTTGACTAGTGTTTCAGGATTCTTCAAGCTTAAGTATGTAATTGTATTTGCATAGCACAAGTCAAACTAAGGTCGATACAGTAATAATGGAATCACAGCTACAGATAATGATGCTTTTGAGATGAAAAACAAAAGAATTAATATTCCAAGAATGGTTAGATTTTCTTTGTCCTAGTTAAAAAATATATCATATTTACTCTTCTTTTTTTAAATCTTGAAATATTGGAAAATTCTTGTTTCTAAATTACATGCTATCTAAAAATGAAGAAAAATATCTCTAACTTTTAGAAATTTTATTCCCAACCTTACAATTTTCATTTTCTTATTTCTGAAAATCTTTCAGCCTTAGATTACTATAGTTAATACATTCATAGAATTTAGAATTACAAAATCACATACCATGT
Source organism: Peromyscus leucopus (assembly GCF_004664715.2). NCBI lineage: Eukaryota > Metazoa > Chordata > Mammalia > Rodentia > Cricetidae > Peromyscus > Peromyscus leucopus. Next base: position 30,076,922 of record NC_051070.1, read on the forward strand.
TATATATATTAATGCTTATGCTTCTATACATGTTCTTTTAAAAAAGATTTTGATTTGTCCCTTTCAGAAAGAATCTTTATTTGCTAAAGCCACTGTCCTTGACTTGTGTGATTTTACTTGCCTTGCTTGCCTTTCAGTTTTGTTTTATGTACCCGTTATGAATGTATTATTTTTCTATGACATTATACCTTATTTAAACATTCAATATTTCTGCTTTCCAGTAATAGAAAGCCAATAATTCATTCAGCAACAAAGCACTGCTAATTTTTAAAGCAATAATAACATTTCAAAAGCCAAATCGTAACTTGCAAAGTTACAAACTTGGCAGGCATGCTTTATAGTTCTGATATCTCTCAAATTTTAATTGTTTTAATTGCCTAATTATCTGATCTGGTGCAATAATTACCCCCTTTTATTTTTCTTTTTTTCTAGCATGTGAAAGGTATTCCAGTCTGTGCTAGAAAACCTCTAACCCTTTGTCGAACGCTAAGCTGGAGTTCTGCGGTATAATCTTGTACTTTTGTAAACCAGCTCCATCTGTCATCACACTTTTGTGCCTTCCACCTCCCTCTTTACCCAAATGTTACTTTTTTACTCAAGAAACATCCCTTCTTTCTTTCCTTCATCTATTCTCGTTGGAAGCTCTGCTTTTTATACCCACTTTTATTTTTTTCAATAAATTACTCTGTATTTCTATAGGAGTTTTTAATGCGAGCAATAACTTCATTTCTGAGTCTTATGTGCCTCTGAACAGTTCTGTTCTACTTCCCATCCTGCCATCAGCAGCCCTGTTAATCTGCCAGGCTGTGCTGTGCTGAATGGTTAGGACATAATCAATGCTTCTTTTCAGTGCTGACAGGAAGAACTGCCTTGGGCACACTCAGCAGAACAGGAATCCAGGAGGTCAACAACAAGAGAATTTAAAGAGAACTCCTGGGTTCTTAGAAATCCTGTGATCCTCTTTTTGTTTCATTCCTTGAAGCGATCAATCTCAGAAAAATAATTTTTATGAAAAACGTATTTACAATTTCAAAAATTTATTCTTCACATCCTAAATACCTAAGATATTTTGAGATTTCATGTTAGGAAACACTGAATGGATATTTATAATAGTTCTATTTTTATATCCAAGATCAGAACTCTCAGTTTCCATATGCATCACTAATTTCTGCTCTCCAGCATATCAAATTATTTAGCTTTTTTCTCTACTTAGACATCACCTGACTGGGCTGAAAGTTTTGATGTGTCAGGAATGATAACATTTACTTTAGATTCATTTTGTGGTACCAAAGTGAGTCATCAAGACTTTGGGCTTTAAATAGTCTTCAGTTGTTACACTCAGATTATAATCATGGTAAGAAGACATTCTCAATGTTTTCCCTAGGGAAAGGCAATATTAAACTAAGAAAATAGCTAAGAAAACAAACAAACAAGTGGTGTTATTAAACCTTTAGATAACTGTAAAGCCTAAATAAAAGTCCCTGAATAATATAACGCCTCAAAATGAGTTTCAATAATCTTTCCCAATAGGTGTTATTTATACCACTCTGCTCAGTTAATCAGTGATTAAGAGAAACAAATCAAAGCTCTCTTTATGACATGAGGCACATTTAAACAAATGAGCAGGTCTTATTTCTTAAATCTATAATTGACCTGAAGATTGGATTAGTTTTATATATAGAAGGACTAGGATACAGAGATTGCATGCACCTTCCTAAAATATGAAGGGAAACTTTAATAAGAATGAATATTAGTACACAAACAATAGTCTAAACCTGGGAAAACTGATTTTATATCATACCAGGCTCATTAATTACAGACATGTAGAAAACAGATGAAAATATGCCTCATTTAATTTTTGAAAAAAAATGCTGGTAATATTTGTGACAAGCCCAAGTTGAAAATTATAGACACTGCAAAATGGAAGACCAATAATGTAGAATATTATTTAGAACTAAATGTGGGTTTTAGATGAGAAATTTTCCTTGATATGATTTTTGAGATCAAAACTTTTGTTAGTAATTTTGATGAAGCCCAAGATTTAGCAAAACAAAGACTACATGCTGTAGCAGAAAATATATGCTCAGAGACAGCACATCTGTGCTCTATTTCCAAGCCACTACTCTTTAAACACAAAGAAACCTGCTTTAAATATTCCCTTAACATGTTTATATCTTTAAAAGTCACTTAAGTCAGTGAAGATTAATTTTCAAAATCAAACAAACAAAACCAATAATACATAAATCTGCCACTGGTTCACATATTATGCATACATATTGTTTTAGACTCCAACATCTAAAGAAGGGAATAGAGCCAATACCTTAGAGCAGTTAACTGCATGCAACCTTGCCAAATGGCTTTTGCAGGTGTGTTTTATTTCAGCTCTTTGTATGTTGACTTGTGTTCTGGAAAACCTTGCAACAGTTAACTTCACACCTAAACCACAGTATGAAGTGCAGGGTGGAGTGGTCGCTAAGCAACCTTACCAAGAGAACATTAAGTACCAGATTTTCCTCATTTAAATCTGTTTGAGAGCTTGAGAAGTGAGACTTTTTATGGGTAAAACTTCTCAAGCTGATTTGGCTAAACTAAGCAGACTGCAATTTGTATGCCTGAAATCTTGTCAGGTTGGCAAAGGCCAAAACAACAGAAATAGCTTGAAGGAAATACTATTACTGCTGTGAGGAGGATTTTTCTTTAAGGAAAAGACTCAAAATAAAAGACATTTTTCAAATGTTATAGAGTCTATATTTGGTATACTTTTACTCATTTCCCAGTAACTACTCTTTAAAAGCCTGTTAAGTCAATTTGTTACCCTATGCAACTTGAGCAAAAGCAATCTTAAATAACTGTACAAGAAATATTTAATATTTTTATATATTCCAGGAGAAAAAAATGAATACTTTCTACTCGGTTCTGGATTTTAAAAATCAAATTAAAGGCAGAAGGATAGATATATTTTTTATTTAAAAATATATAAAATACTAATATTTTTTCCTAATACCTCTTTTAAAAACAAATTATTTTTTGTTTGAACATATAATTTTACTGTTGATTTTAAGTAATTATGAAAGCTTGTGAAAAATATCTGGTTTGTATTGACTATAGTTTTATTAGTGTTATTAATATATATGAAATCATTACAAATAGCATACATGTAATAATTTGTTTCAAATTATTAAACAAATGATTAGTATATTAACACTCATCTATCTATTGTTAGCATAAATTTAGATTATTTCAAATCTGGGATATTATAAACAATTCTGATAAATTATAAGAATAAATGTTTCATTTTGAACCTGTGAAACTGTTTATAAGAATGTGTTAGGAGGTGAATTAAATCTAAAGACTTATCCTTTCTATAACCAAGGAATTATCACCCACATCACAAAATTTCTTCTTTTCTTCTCTTTTTTAAATGCAAATAGTTTTTCTGACTATGGTTTCCTATCTTCTAAATCAGTGGTTCTCAACCTTCCTAATTCTGTGACCCCTTAATACAGTTCCTCATATTGTGGTGTCCCCCAATCATAAAATTATTTTATTGTCCCTTCATAACTGTATTTTGCCACTGTTATGAGCTGGAATGTAACTGTCTGATATGCAGATGGTTTTAGGCGACCCCTATGAAAGATTGCTTGATCCCCCCACCCTCAAGGTTCACAACCCACATATTGAGAACTACTGCTCTAAATCCTCTGATATTCTCCCCACCTACGTTCTCATCAGGACCCACTCCATTTCTTTCTGTTTTAGAAAGAACAGGAATCTAAAGAATGATAGTAAACTAAAATAAGGTAAACAAAATAAATAAATGAGAAACAAGAAAAAGTCAATGTGCTGGAGGCCTTGATCCAAAAGGTTTAGATGACCTGGTATGGATGTGGGAAGTCAGTCCCAAGAAGAGACTGTGACCACCCGTTGTTTAAACATGTGTCCCCAGATATCTTAGGCTGTCTTTATTTATGTAGTTTTGATGGTTTGTATGAATAATTTTACAACCAACCTTTACTTCCCCAGTTTCTAAAACAGTTAAAAATAATTACCAGTTTGTTTCTTGCCTCTTTCCCCTTCTGTCTCCCAACTCTCCCATGAGTATTCACTGCCTTTTTGATCTGTGTCTCTATCATTAGAAGCATAAGGAGTTTTTCAAGTTACAAAGGAACTTTTCTAACTAGGCACACCTACAGGTAGAACAGTGTGCCCAGTTGGCAACATATGCAGTTACAGAGTCATGAAAAGTGAGAAAGAGTTTTGTCTCTTGTACTTAATATTAATATCTAGTAAGGTCTGGGTTCTGATGATCAGCCCACCAGCTAAGGCTGGATCAGTCCATTCCACATTTTGTATTGTTCTATTCCCTCTGAGGGCATACTGGGTTTTCTCATTAATACTATAGGCAACATAACCTGGAGACTTATTCTTAATAGTTGGCATTGCTTGTCCCTTGTCTTATGTCTATCTCCCTTAAATTCTTGAGTTATTGGAACCATTATTAGAAGTAAGAGAACACCGGTTTTCTGTGATTCTGGTTCATTACCTGCTCTGTGAATTTTCCTTTTAATTCCTGATATCATCTATTTAATTGCATTTCCTTAAAGCCCTTGTGGTTAAAATCATTCTTTCCAGAACAGTTATGCAAATACATAATGTTAGACTTCATGACTTATTGTGACTCATTCAGGCCAGCAGTATGTCTAGCACAGTGTAAGCAAGTAGAGCACGCAACACACAGGCTCCGAGGGTCATGCCCAGAATTAAGCAGTGAACTGTCCACAGGCTCTTGCCAAGTCCATCAAGGTCTCCAGAGGTCTTACGCTAAAGAGAGTTGCTCCTGCTCTTCTCAAGCATGTTCCCCAAAGAAGTCACATGGCTCCTGCAACCAAAGCCAAAGTACACAAAACACATACAAACAGACTCACATGCTCACCCAAAAAAAATCCCATAAAATTCAAACCAGAAGCCATAATGTGTACAAAAATGATCTGCATGATACATATATGTAGATATAAAATACATGCACATGTATATATCATATATATAATATCATATATCATACTTATCATATCAAGTATGTTTTTGGGTTGGTTATCCACTGCTGGGCATATGAGGTCAGCCCTTTGGAGTGGTTTGTAGCCCCAGTGAAACTCTGGTAGAGGAGACTAATTTTTCGTTTGCAAGTGTTTATCACTGGAGATAGATCCTAGGTTATGGTAGGGGCTTGTGTCTACTTCACTTCTCAGCACTTGGACCAAATGTGGAAGATGGGAATCACCAAAAAAAAGCAAGGCTGACAGATACTAACTTACAGAAAGTGTGACAACATGCAGAAGACAACAGAGACAATGCCACATAATCCTCAGTTATTCAAATATTCCCCAAACTTGCTAAAATCCATTGTTTTTCACTGTGGCTACTATAGAGAAATCAGTGTGGCATTTTACTTTACTTATAATTGAATATTTGTGATTAATATTAAATGTATTTAAAAGCAGTGTATGTGTTGGTATACATGATTTATATGGTATAGGCATGTGAACACAGTGTTGTGGTTACTTGTGTCCTTGCCTGTGCGTGAAGAAGCCCCAGCAGGATGTCAAGAGTCTTTTTTTATTGCTCTAAGTATTATTAACTTGAAACCTCTCACTGAACAGGAAACATGATTTTGTGCTAGGTTGGATCTCCATGGAGCTATAGGGATCCACCCATCTTACTCTCTCAATGCTGGGTTGTATAGAGCATATGTGGACATGTATAGATGTTTACATGGATGTTGAAAATTCAAACTCAGGTTCTAATTCTTACAGAGCAAACATTCTTACAATCTCCCAGAGCTTCCTTTCATCCCTAAATGTGCTTTGGACTGTGTGATATTTAAAACTTTCTATCTTCACCTGATAGTTATACTTTCTGTGGTACTTTCCTTAATATGTGGGTAAGAGTTCTATCAATAAATGAAGGGATGATCAGATAATTATTATTTAATTATTTTCATTTTTAACAATGAAATGGGAGTGTTAATTTCTATGCACAGTACTAAAAATGTTAGTGAGGATTTCATATTTTTTTTTATCCTAGATTCTTCTATTAGGACCATTATACCTGGGTTTGACAAGAAGCTTGGGGTCCAGAGCCAAAATTAAAATTGACTCTCCATGGCATTCATGGTGAATGAGCAACCATTTGCCGTTTTGATCTGCTATTGATTCTTGAAATGTGTATTGTACTTGGCACTAGCTATTTTTTTTTTTTTTTTTTTTTTTTTTTGGTTTTTCGAGACAGGGTTTCTCTGTGTAGCTTTGCGCCTTTCCTGGAACTCACTTGGTAGCCCAGGCTGGCCTCGAACTCACAGAGATCCACCTGGCTCTGCCTCCTGAGTGCTGGGATTAAAGGCGTGCGCCACCACCGCCCGGCTGGCACTAGCTATTTTTGAAATTAAAAATTTAAAATAAACATCATGCAATGGTTTTTGTGCACTTTTTCTGCAATTATTCTGATTTCCAGAAATTAGTTTATGTTAATTTACTAATTTTAGTACTTCTAGTAAATTCTAGGCGTCTTCTCCTCTGAGATCTTTCTATTAGTCAACATTTCTTTATGCATGCTTTTAATAAATTAGAGGAACTACAATATAAATATATCAGGTCTTGAGTTCTTTTGTTTTTTTGGGGGGGGTTATTTTTTTGCTTATTTGTTCATTTTTAAGTACTGTTATATTTTTTAATTGTAGAATTGTTTACAGTTTCTATTTTTATTTGTTCAGATTTGATAGTATTTTTAAGTCATTGTTTTAAAATGAAACCCTATTATGAATGTACAAGCTAACCTCAAGCTTGATAAACTGTTGTTTGCATAAAGGCATGTAGTTCCACTATACCCAACTCTCATTCATTTCAATGTTACACATTTCTAGGAAATTATTCACTTTATATGCAATTTCCAATATGGGGAGGTAAACAGGTTTTGTAAAACCATATCAAAATGCTTATAATTATCTGTACCTTATTAAAAGTACTTGTGTTGTTTTTATATCTATCACTTCATTTTACTCGGTATTTATACACACAGTTTGGTGTTTGCTGATTTTTCCCATGCTCAAATTCTTAATTTCTGCTGTTATATTTGCTGTTTAATTTTTATTGATGTTTTTCTGTTGGCATGTTTGTGTGATATTTTATCTTGTCACTTTCTTGTTAGCCTCTTACAAAAAGATTACCTTGAGTTACCATAGATATAACACAAAAGATCAAAATTTACGGCACCAAACCTGTCAATAATAATGACATAATACACTCAAACTGTAGAGGTGATGTTCAGCAATCACCCTTATTTACATAGGAAGTCAGTTCACAAATGTCATCTGAAAATGTGGAAGTTTCCCATCAAAAGAGATTTTTTTTTCTAAAGAAATGACTATGATTTTAATCAGAAACTTAGGGGGATTGTGTAAGGTTGATAAAGCAAATTTGGAAAAAAGTGTGAGGTAGTTAGTAATACTTTACCCTTTGATCTTTAAAAAAAAACAGTTAGATTGCCATATGAAATAAACAGTTGCTGGTATAGTAGACAATCAAAAATTACAGGCTGTCCAGTGGTCAAGTTCAGTTCCCAGCACCCACACAGCAAGTAGCACACGATACCCTGTAACCCTAGCCCCAAGAGATAGTACCCACATCTTCTTCTTGGTACTAGACATTCATTTGATGCATAAACATATATACAGGCCAAGTACTCACCCATATAAAACAAAATTATTTGTTAAAAAATACCTGGGTCTGATATATGCCTTTTAAATATGTCAAGAAAGAAGATAATGAATAAAAATAAACACATTGGGACAATTTCCTAGTCAATTTCATTTGTAGTCCTCTCAAAAGAATGAGGGGACTAAGAATAACAATGGCTTGTAATTATAAAAAGGAAAAGAACGTAGAGAGCAACACTTCAGTGTTTTCTCTAGCCTGCCTAGTCACATGCTGTTGACTCTTCCTTCCAGCAACAACATGGCATTGAAGAAAAATCAAGTAAGGCCTCTCTAACAATGTTCAAAATATTTTAATTCCTGGAGAATCATAATCAGCTACTACCAAGGAGTGACATTCATTAAGCTGTACATTTACAAGATATGTGAAGAAGACCTTGTACATGGATTCCAAGGGGAGAAAAGCTGCTAAGAAAACTAGACCAAACTTAGATTCTGGTCAAAAGGAGCTGTAAATACTCCATTCCACTGTTTTAGAGAACAAAACACAGGTCATGAGCTGTGTGAATAGCTATGACTTTGAGTTTATCCCTAAGAGTTTTTAAGGGGGAATAGGACTCTGGAAAAAAGAAAAGGGAAGCTATTCTATTTAACAGTGTAGATTCTTGAAAATATAACATCAGATACAATGTCTCATTGACCTGGCAAAAAGAAGCAGAATTGGAAAATACTTGACTGAAACTGGAAAGAGTATTGTATTGTGAGAAAGAATTTAACTGTAGCAATGGAATTTTTGGCTTTGATGTTTCCATGAACCTTGACTCATCTTTCAGAGTACCCATGCTAAACAATATTCCTCAGCTTTCAAGATAAAACATGAGAGATTTAACAGCATAAAAGATGCTGACACTAGTGCTTGGGAAAATAAAGCAGTTACAGAACAGTGCATAATTAGAAAAGCCTAAACCTGGCTGCTGACGGCTGTTCATATGACAGCAACAGAAGCAGTTTTGGTTTCACTGACTCTGTGCATTTCAAAAAAATGATCTAAGAATGATGTGAAGACAAAGGGATAAACATGTTGTCCATATTTGTGTGACGATGGGGAGACTTGAATACCGAAAAGAGAACTGGGGCTAGAGAGAGTGCTCGGTGAATAGGAAGACTTGCTATGCTACCACGTGGAGTTCCAGTCCCCTGCACCTGTGTACCACCATGTTACTAGACTAGCTAAAAACTTTACAAGATTACACTATTAAAGAATTGCCTTTTCGATACAGATCTATTGGCTAAAATGATAACAATCGATTCTTTGCTAAATGTATGTTTGTATCCCAAGTTAAAATTATTACTATTTAGAATGATTAAAACATACCTATAAAATGTTTAAAATAACTATTAAAAATAGTAGTTAAGGAGATTAGGATCAACTCCCTTAAGATCTATAAGTGGGTAATGGTTGCTAGAGGACTAAGGTAAATTTCTTGAACAATGTAAGCGCTGATAAGATGCTCACGAGCTGGCTTTCTGGAACTAGGGCCTATGCTGAGATATTTTGCTGAGCCTTGGTGTAGGGAGGAGGGGAATGGACCTGCCTCAACTGAATCTACCAGTCCAGGCTGGATCCCCAGGGGAGACCTTGCCTTGGAGGAGGTGGGAATGGGGGGAGTGTTAGGAGGGGAAAGGCTGTGGGGTGGGAGGAGGGAGGACAGGGTAATCTGTGGCTGATATGTAAAATTAATTATAAAATAGAAAAAAGGATGCTCATGCCACTGTAAAAGCCTCATAACTACACTTCTATAACAATCCTAAAGAATCTTATTGAGATATATATGCCAAAGAAAGAACGAAAGGAAGAAAGAAAGGAAGGAAGGAAGGAAAAAAGAGAAGAAGGGAAGGAGAGAGAGAGAAAGAAAGAAAAACGATGAAAGGGATTTTCTTGGAGAAATCAGTAGGAGGGGTGAATATAAACAAATTATACTATATGCATATGTTGAAATGTGATAATGAAAACTATGCATAACTAATATATGTGAACAATGGCAGTATATCACAGGAGAAGTTTCATAGAAACTTATGATGGAGTAATAATATAAGAAATTCTTTAGATAAGTATATTCAAAAGCAGAATTTATCTCAAGTTGCTGCTCATATTGTAGAAGGCTCTCAAGTAAATATAATTTTAATTTAGCAAATTTTATGAAGGAAGATATAGCATATCTTTGGACAGTCAATGACATGGTACAGAGAAAGTGAAAAAAAATGTCCCATTTTATTACTTGGCTATGTCAAGGGAACTAGTCAAACTGGATAAATGAGTACAAGTATCCTAAACCCTAAACTCGAAAATGATGTTCATGTCTGATAGAGCAACAGACACAGTGTGGAACGGCCTCCTATGTAGTAAAAATATAAAAGCTTTTTAAAAAACAATTACAGTAATTTCACAGCCACAAAGTGAATGTGAGAAAAAGCAAAGCCTTCAACTCTGCATGCTAGCTGCACAGGACGGAGCGGGTTCACCTGTCGGCCATGATCACAGGGTTTATGCTATTACTGCCTGATATATTCAAGCATACCAAATAGGAATAAAATGATAGCAGATGACCTCCTGTGGGATTCTGTGCACAGAAATTGGGGGGATGAATCAGTCTGAATTGAATTGTGTTTCTCTCTCCCACAGATAAATATCGCATGCTAAATCAGCTTGGGCATACTCACACTACCTTCCCTTTAGCTTAATATATGCAGTGTCAAGTTATTTCAAACTGAGTACCATTTGACTCTATGCACACAGTTTGTCTAAGGTAAAATCTGGAAACCGTTTAAAGTATAACGAAATTCTCTTCCCACTTCCACAATATTTCAGAGACTAGTGAGAAAAGTCTGTGAGCTGAAACACTGATTTAACTGGTGTTTCTAATACTGCTTAGTGGTGTAAAAATTCGGAGCTCTCATGTTTTAATAGAACTTAATATATTACTTCACACAGACACTTCTGCAAACTAAAACTTCCTTCTGTTATCTCAATCCACTGGGATAAACTATGTTGTCATATTTTTCAACAAGAAGATTTTAATATAAAATTGCAGGTCTCAAAGCATTGTCCTCTACAAATCTCAAACAAGCAACATACTATTTGTGAAGAATTGCTTTCTCTATCTCTGATTTGTGATGTGTGTGCATGTAATGTATACATAGTGTGGTTTATAAGCAGGTAAATGACATTGGAATTGATGCTCTTTTTATAAAGGGATATTTTATATTTATTTTATGTGTGTGGGAAGAATGATATGTGGGTGCCCTCTGAGGCTAGTAAAAGGTGTTGGATTTCCTGGGGCTTAAGTGACTGACTGGCAGTTGTGATTCCCCAAGACAGGGGCTGGGAGTTGAACTTGTGTCCTCTGCAAAAGCAACATACAGACTTAACAGCTGATCCATCTGTCCAAACCCAAGAGATGAAGTTCTTGGAAAGATTTCCTGTGAAAATATAATCTATCACAACTCCTTTCTCTTTTTTGCCAGTAGGCATTTTGCTAATATTTAAACATAAGGCATAGAACTTGTAAGAAAGTGCTGTAACAGATAGCTTAGAGAGTTACATAGTAAATTTGGTCCACGTTCACTGGTTAGGATGTGGGTGGAGTTCCTTAGAAAGTTCTAGATAGAGTACTAGTGGTTGGAAAGAAAAGCACACATTTTTCTCTAATGTAGATCCAGATCAATATGAAAATTTGATGCGATTTGGCCCTTGATGGAAGGTACCTTTACGTTTGTTTTCTGTTGCCTTTCCAGGGGTTTACAGACTCCAGATGTTAGATAACCACATATGACATAGACAGTCTCCATACTGGGAAAGGTGGGTGTACCAAAAAGAGAAGAAAAGGATCATATGTAACTTGATATTGTTTTTCTTGATGGACCAATATTGAATATTTATATTATATAGGTACATGTAATATTTATATTATATATGATAAATATAAAACGTAGTTCTGTTCTTCATCTTCATTCAAGAAAGATAGTTGGTCAATGCATTTTCATTGTGGACAAAAGTGTCATTGCCTAAAAACAACTTTCAATAGCATTTTACTGTGAATTGGAAACTAATTTTCATGGATATAGATTTTAGCAAGGAGAGAACAAAAGAAGTACTGACATCGTAGCTCCTTGATCCTCTTGTTCTTGTTGCTGAGCCTTGACATCTGAAGAAACTTAATCCTAGTTCTGCATTTTGCTTGTTTTACCATCTGTAAAATGGGAATAAACTGAATCAGTTTACTAATGAAGGCTAGTACTCAGCATCAAAAAGTCAATAATTTGTGGCTGGAAAGAAGACTCAATGGTTTGGAGCACATACAAATCTTATAGAAGTTTGGTCTTTGGTACCCAATTCAGGTGACTTACAACTACCTGTAAATCCATCTCTATAGATGCTCTCTTCTGAACTTCATGATTGTCCAAATTCATGTGGATACACCTACATACAGAGGCCATACACAGACACACACACACACACACACACACACACACACACACACATACACATACACATACATAAAAAATTTAAATTTCATTACATTTTGTATATGGAATTACATGTCTGATCTTATATGGAATAATGATATTTTTCTTTTAAGATTTGCAAGTCTTCCTTTTTCCTTTTATAAAACATTCTTTAATTTCATCTCATAGAAAATAATATTAAGGCCCTTTCTGGATGTCATTTTTCATTACCACATAATCTTTATTAACATTTTCTAACAAAAATACTACTTTCCATTTTACTTGAACAAATAATGGTTTCATGAATTAGCAGCATATGTTTATTTATTGCCTTATTCTTTATAAAAAACACTTGTTATACCACTAACAACAAAAGCAGATAGCCTTAGACAACAACCTTTTCATCTTTCATTCCAAGCATACAGCCACAATAAAGATTTGTGAATGTCATGCCCCACAGAAATAAGCTTGATGAGCATTTTTCAGAATGTCAAAGGCACTCTAGTGAAAGACAGTTGAATGAAATTATGCAGAGTATAAATTATAATCAAGAATTAAACACATGAAAACCATGACAGGTAGCTGGTGCTCTGCATACACACAAGGTTAAGCAACAGAAATCAAGTGTGCAGTTAGCGTGTGGCTAGACTCATTTCCATCAGGGGAAATAAACATCTCTGCCTCTCATGGAGGACCAACTAAGGATGGATTGTAGGTCTCAAGACAGAAGAAACATAACAAACTTAGGACAACAACAACAACAAAAGGAAATCAAAGGAAAAGTGTAGAACAGTACAAGAGATTAACCAAGTATGATATTAAAATTGTGTCCTGAAAGAGATAGAAGAGGGGGAGGATGGGGAAGAATATAGAGAAAAGAAGAGAAGGGAAGACAAACACATACATACATAGTAACGGGTATATATATATATATGCATGCACATACTAACGTGTATATATATATATGTATATATATAATATGTGCATGCAGAGAGAGAATGAGAGAGAGAGAGAGAGAGAGAGAGAGAGAGAGAGAGAGAGAGAGAGAGAGAGAGAGGGAGAGACCATTCACAATCAGACTTGAACATAGATGCTAAGTTGAAAACACAATGACTCATTCAAGTAAGACTTGACTACTAGAGGCCTCCAATTCCAGGGTAATTATGAAAGGTTCTTAAAGATTTTTTTTCCTGATAACAAGGACAAGCTTGTATATTCTTTCAGCCTTCAGACCACATATGATTTCAGGAACCCAGGATTTGTTGGTGACCTTGCTGCTTGAAAAGTGAGTGAACCTGAAAGCAAATATATACAACCCCTGTTCAATAGGCAGATATTTCAAAGCTGAAGGAGAAAAAAGTTTTCCAAACCACTCAAAAATACCTTGTGAAATAACTATATCAGCATTTAAACTAATAAGCATGCTAATTACCAACCATATTTGGCTATTGAGCCCTATTCCAAATTGGGATATGCTCTTATATTTAGCATATACTTGATTTTGAAGAGTTAGTCTCAAAACATGTAAAATTTTGTAATAATATTTTATGCTGACCATATGTTTAAATAATCTTGAGTTTGCATATATTATCAAAATTAACACTTTTAACTTCTCAATGTACAAAGACACACATGTGACTTATATTTTGTTTCTATTAAACAGAAATCATCTAAAGCTATACATTCAATAATGCAAAGACATTAGCCTTTCTGTAGATAATAAAAATACATTCCTTGCTAAGTAGATAGCTATAAGCCTTACAACAGTGTGGTGTGTAGCCTCATGCACATTTTGTTCCGCTATCTGCAACAGCTGTGCCTGCCCTTTATTGTAGGTTTTAGGATTCACTATATACATTTCCCAAACCATTTACTACATTTTACACATCTATAATCACATTGTTTATGTTCTCCCTTGCTCAAGATAAGGGCTATAAAGGGCACAAGGAAAATTATAATATGCACTATAAGCATTCTGTGAGACAGAGTAAAAATGAGTTAATATTCATTGAGAAGTCAGTGTAGCTGATTTGTGTGTTGACAGGAAGGGACAGAATCAATGCATCTATTGAACATCAGCTGTCTGAGAAGTCAGGACTTGACGACCATGTTCCTCAGCTGCAGAAAAGCTCTGCAGCAGGTCAAATATGGAATTATATCCATAAAAGTTACATGTTTGTTTTTCACAGTTTAACACCTTTAGAAATCAAGATGCACCTGTGATTGATGGCACACTGCAAGTCTGTCTAGATGATAGCACTAAGTGTTACAAATGCAGCACAGCTTGTGTATGAATAAGAAGAGCCTTACTATTTGGGGAATGACAATGCTAGCAATATGTTAACATTTTTATCAACAAACTACTTGAGAACCACCAGAGGAAAGAATACAAATTCTGCTTGTTCTGTAAATATCATCTTTAGATGGACCCACATTCAGTAAAGGGGGCACCAGTTACAAAGCCCTGTGGAACTAGTTGTATCAATGAAGGCATATCGAGGAGTATTTGAAGAAATTCACATTCATTGTCATGCTGGTTCAACAAACAACATAGTTTGAAAAAGAAATAAAGACATTAAAACCATTTACAGGCACACTAGTTCAGATTTTGTATATGAAAACTTAAGGAAACCCTAAAACAACACAGGCCTCATATTTTAAGGACTTTATGGTGGTTTAGAATAATATCTCTCTCTCTCTCTCTCTCTCTCTCTCTCTCTCTCTCTCTCTCTCTCGTATACATATATAACACTTCATTCAAGCTATAAAAATCAATTCTAACTTATAGTAATGAAATGAATTGTGCCTCAATTTTCAGCATGTTTGTTATGGAAATAATTATATTTTTGTATCTTCTTAGAGTTAATAAACTAAGCAGTCTAAATTATATATAAAGAATAATTTTCAGTGACAAAATGTTTAGCTTATTTTTAGTTTAGTAACACTAATATTGACTGATAGATAGTATTATATTTGTTTATAAATATCAAGTCCTAAGCAATGCATTGCTTCCTTTAAAACATATTTGTTTTTATTTGTTTATATGTGTGTGTATGTGTACATGTCTGAATACCTATGCATGAGGCATGTGCACATGTGTGTATATGAATGGATGTGAAGGCCATAAGAGAACATAGCATTGGATCTCTTGTTACTGAACTTACAGGCATTTTTGTTACACTGAGCTTGTTTCCTGGGTGCTGGGATCTGAATTCTAGTCTTTGTAATTGCTCAATAAGCACTCAATTTATGAGCCATATCTCCAGTTCCTACTTCACACCTAGAGAATCCCTTATATTTAATTACTTTCCTATTAACCATACAATTTACGTTTGTACTCAATATTTTTATGCTTTAATTTGGGCATATATACATATATGTGTGCATATATAGAATGTATATAATATATACATGTATGTCTATATGTAAATGTATATGTATATATGCATTCTTAATTTTTGAATTATTAATAATACTTATTGAAATACATTGATTCTTCCAACTGTCTTCTAATTTAAATACAGTATACTATTTTTTATATTCTTCAAGTTTAGAGTATTTATGTTTTTAAATTATAATTAAGTCTAGTGGAATAAACTAAACAAGAATACAAAAGACCCACAGTATCATGCTTACCCTCCTTTCATCTCAAGCTGAAATAATATGATTGAACTCAAACAGAAAAGGAAAAATCTATAAATATATTGAAGAATTACTTAAAATTATACTTTATTTTTTCACAAAGTTAAATTGCTTTTGTTGCTTTGAAACATTTAAATTATTTTTCATCCTAATTATAGGAAAATCAAACTTATTCTAACATTATCTATTTCTATTAATTATAATAGACTATACCACAGCCAATATTCTTAATAGGCACCCATTAGCTCTTATTGCTCTTAACATTAATTACTGCATGGTTATAGTTTTCATCACCATGAACAATGCCTGACAAGAAGCAATTTAAGGAAGAGTTTCTTTTTATTTTAGTTCAGTTTGGGGGATTACAGCCTATCAGGGTTAAAAAGGCGTTCTCACAGTTAGCTCCTTGGCTGTGGAAGTGAGCTGCTAGTCCTTCTTACCGATTCCTATTTCATTGGAACAGAAAATGGAGAAAAGAAAAAAAGTAATAGCAAGCTTTGGACCTCTCAAGACCCACTGTGCAGAGTGAAGGGTGTTTTACATCCAAACCACGATAAATAACAATTTTTTTATTTAGAATTTTGATTAATTTTCTCTTTAATCTCATAATGTAGTGATTTCTAATGTTTTGTGAAATTTTTTGCACAAACACCTTCTTAAGTACTGTCTTCATCCAATTTTTGAGGATCTTAAATTTTTTTCCTGACCTGTTTGTATGTTAGAAATTATTTTTTTGATGTGTCCTTAAATTTAATTTGGTAGTGTTGCAAGGTGTACCACTGGCTTGTCTAACACCCTTTATCTAAGCCAGGTTCCCTTGCCAGTCTCTAATCAAAAGCCCTGGGAGAGCTAAATTCAGTTTCGATACTCAATTCTCAACTTCCTGACAGCTATGTGTGGCTAAGAAACAGAGCTGTGTCTGGTAAACAAGAATGGAATTTGGCTAGTGGCAGGGAAATATCAAAGAAAACTGCTTTGTGAAGAAATACAAAGTAAAGAACTCAGCACTAACCTGCCCTCGCCAGCCCCAGGATTTTCATGGGCATCCTTAAAATCACTAAGGAAGAGCAAGATTCATCACATGAGACAGAGGACAGAATTTGAAAAGAAGGAAATAATAATAATCTCAGACCCCTTTAAATGCAATCGAGAGTGTGAACTTCTATAACCTTTAAGTGGGAAAGCAGTCTGAGAGGGGCATATTGATGGCTCAATCTGTATAGCTGATAGGGATTGCCACCCTCATATATTTATCAGTAAAATTTAAAAAGGAAAAAGGTATTCAATATGTCTCAACTCTTCTTTTTATACACAGGTACCAATAGTAAGACTACCTAGTGTTGGCTACCACATCCATACTCCCAAAAGATGACCCTGAACTACAGAGGACAGATTGCAGATGAAACTGATTAGTTCAACAGGTGACAGTTCTTTTTTGTTGTTGTTGTTGTTGTTTTTTTTTGTTTTGTTTTGTTTTTTTCAGCTAAGTCAAAAAATGGAATGGAAATTCTGTGCCTCACCAGAAACAGAAAAATGGATATTAAGGAACAGTGAAGGTACCCACAGGACTGTCTTGATTTCCATGCTGCAAGAAGGATCCCAAACTTCTTATTGCAAGGCATGCCTATGTCCCCTGTACGGGGACAAGCAGAATTGCAAGACGCCACGATCATGACTCTTCACAGTAATGTCTGCTGGGTAAAAAGAGTGAGGCATGGTGCCTGTCCCCAAAGCCTGGCATGGGCTCCTTTTGTTTATGAGCAACTCTTCCTAGCTCACTCACTTGGGGGCAGAATACGAGATTTGATAAAATTATCACCTAGAACATTGAAAGTATTATTCAATTGTCTTTCTGACTTTCTAGGACAGGATATGTCTGGTGCCAATCTAATTTTCAATTATTCTTCAGTCAAATGTATTATTTTAAAGAAAGATTTAAAGGCTTTTCTCTGGAGCACAGACTTTGAATTCTGTTATGTTGTGGGACTTTTCTCATGTGAACTGGTTGACAATAGTCCTTTTCAATCAAAATGTTAAATCCTTCAAGCATTTCTAAAATAATATCTTCAATTAACTACCACTTTCTTTATCTTTTATCTGGAAATTTTATTAAACCATTTTAGATCTTTGTAATATAATTCAGAATATCTGAAGTTAAAACTAGAATTTCAAAATATTAATTGTTCTCTTTTTTTGGGATAAATCTTCTGCCTATAAATTTCGGGGTTTCTCTTTCTGGTTAGCTTATTTCAAATGTTTATAACCGATGACTTAGCTTTTAAAACTAAAGTGCAATGTTTATTTCAGCATATCATTTGCAGAGTTTTCATTATAATTTCTATATGCCTATGTGTAATCCTATGGAGGGGTATAGCAGGATTCCTAATTGGTCTTAAGAAAAATCCGGAGCCAGACACTGGGGTGAATGCTGAAAGATCAGAGAGACAAAGGAACAAGCCACAGTCACCTCTCACCTCATCAACTCCTCAGCTGAAAGGCACTGAGCTCCTGTCTCCTCCTGCCTTACATACCTTTTCTCCGCCCAGCCATATCACTTCCTGTCTCAACCTCCCTAGTGCTGGGATTAAAGGTGTGTTTATCTCCCAAGTACTGTAAGCAAAGGCATGAAATCCCAAGTTCTGGAATTAAAGGTGTGGGCCACCACTGCCTGGCCTCTATGGCTAACTAGTGGCTGACTTTTCCCTCTGAATCTCAGGCAAGCGTTATTTGTTAGAACATACACAAAATATCACCACAGAGGAGAAGTTGTTAATTCTATGAACACCGACAGTATTATTGACAAGAAGGTTTCCTTTGGAAGTGTGAAATGAATAAGAAAATTTACCTTTGATCTACTTTCTTTCATTTGATGAATAACTGATTTTTTTTCCAGATGAAGAGTTTTAATATTTTGATACTTCAAAAAGATATATGCTGGGCCTAGAGGACAGGTTCTGAGATCAGAAGTATGTCATACTGCCCTTGCAGAGGTCCTGAGTTTTGTAATTGCCTATAACTCCAGATCTAGGGGATCTGATGCCATCCTCCATATGCCCCAGGTACTTGAATGTTTACAGTCCCACAACAGAGACAAACAATTAAAAACTAATCTTAATATATATATTATTATGTATATATATGTATATATATATTGATATTGATATATTGATATATAAAATCACATTCTGGGGCATTTTAGGAAGATCTTAGGCTTTAAGCAAAAATCCCACTCTCTTTGGAAAGTTCTAGGATATGTGTCCTCCTGCATTCTTAGAAAAGCTGCTCCACATGGGAAATTTTATAAACACAACAGAAAAACATATGGTTCAGTGCTATATATAGGTACATCAGTGTAGATGTAATTCTGAATAGTTTTATTAAATAAGAAACACAGAGCCAGTTGCAGAGCTAAAAGCCCAAGGGGTCAGAGCAGCAGCCAAGACAGCCACCTTCTTACCCCTCGCTATTGTCCTTTCCCTCAGAAAGAGGCCTACTTCCTGTGTGTCTGTATTTTAATTGACTTTCTGTTCTGCCTTCTCATTGGTGGTAAACCCAACCACATGACCTCTTCATCACTGCCTGTCTATACAAACCTCCAGGTATCTATGGTTGGTATTGAGATTAAAGGCATGTGTCTCCATGCTGGTGGTGTCCTTGAACACACAGAGACCTGCCTGTCATATGATCAGGATTAAAGGTATGTGCTACCACTGCTAGACTTCTGCTAAAAGGCTTGCTATTAGCTCTGACCCCCAGGCAACTTTATTTATTAACATACAAATAAAATCACATTTCAGCACAAATAAAATATCACCATACATCAGTATGAATTGAAAGTTGTCTTAGCGTTTTGTTTTTTGTGAAGAGACACCATGACCTCAGCAACTCTTCTAAAGGAAATTATTAAATGGTACTTGCTTACAGTTTCAGACCTTTCAATGGATTGTTATCACAGAAGAGAGCATGGCAGCATACAGTAAGATATGGTCCTGGGGTCTACATCAGGACCCTATGGCTAAGAGGTCTACATGAGGACCCATAGGCAGCAGGAAGAAAGTAAAAGCCACTGGGCCTAGCTTAGGCTTTTGAAACCCCAGCCCCCACATCCAGTGACATACTGCCTCCAACAAGGCTATACCTCCAAGTCCTTTCAAATAGTGCCACTCCTGGGGAATAACTATTCACATCTATGTGGCAATGGGGCCC
This sequence comes from Peromyscus leucopus, assembly GCF_004664715.2. Taxonomy (NCBI): domain Eukaryota; kingdom Metazoa; phylum Chordata; class Mammalia; order Rodentia; family Cricetidae; genus Peromyscus; species Peromyscus leucopus. The sequence goes on from NC_051070.1 coordinate 30,096,981, forward strand.
ATTGTCATCCAAACTACCACAATGATGTGTTATGGATACACAGTAAGAAACACCAAGCCTGAAACTTCTAATCTGGACCTATATTATTCTGTTAGACCTTTAAAATATTATACACCCATTTACATATGAATTGAGAGAAAATGATTTTGAAACTAGGTTGTTAAAGATTTTGTCTTTTTGTTGTCATTGATATGTGTATGTTTATGTCTATGGGAGTATACATTATGCGTATGAGGAACCTGCAGAAGTCAGAAGAAAATCTTGGTTCCCATGGATCTAGAGTTACAGGCTGTGGTGAACTGTGTGACACAGGAGATGAGAAGCAAACTCTGATCCTCTGAAACATCATCAAGTGCTTGTAACCGCTTAGCACTCTTTCCAGCACTGAAAAAGTTTGTAAAAAATAATCGCCTATAAGAAAAGTAAAAGCAAACAGGTAGTAAGATGTGGAAGACTTTGCATTCACTCTGTGAATTTTGCATCTAATATTATTTTATCATCTGTGTATTCTAAATGTATTTTAAACTATATACCAATTTTTGTAACACAGCTTCATAACTAAGTAACATTTACATATTATATAACTTTCAAAGGTAATTTATGATATTATATTCTGTTTTCTTATTCAATAAATAAATAATAAAGATGAGTAGATTATGTATATTTCACTAACAAATTTCAGTTCAATAGAAAATTTTGAAAGGCTCTAGGGGAAATAAAAGACAATTCTATTGACATTACATAAATGTTGTACTAGTCAGCTATCGTGTGTAAATTCTTGTTGAAGGAAGCATGCATATGTACTTTATATATGTGTGTGTGTGTGTGTGTGTGTGTGTGTGTGTGTGTGTGTGTGTTGGAAATTCAGTTTCTGAGATAAATATTATGAATAACACCAATCTGAAGAGCAAAAGAGTTATTTCATCTTGCACTTCCAGATAAGAGATTATCACTGAAGAAATTCAGAGCAGGAACTTAAGACATGCAGGAACCTGGAGGCAGGAACTGAAGCAGAGGCCATAGAGGGTGGCTACCTTCCAGCTTGCTCCCCAAGTCTTGCTTATCTCATTTTCCTGCCTTCTGATGCCACTCAGACAACTTGCCCATGGCTTGCACAGCCTCCCATGCACTAGGTCCTCTGGTACCAAGTAGAGGTTAAGGAAATGACCCCCAGAACTGCTTATAGTTAACCAGATGGACGCATTTTCACAATTGAAGTTCATCTTCCCAATTGACTCTAGTATGCATCATGTTAACAAAAACTAACCAGGACAACATATATTCTTATCCTGTTTTAGAGATGAGGTAAGTAAAAAGGAAATTGAATTATTTGGCCAAACAATACAAGCTTGGGTTGTGCTGCATTGTTCTGGGTTTTGGCCAGACACTCATGCACAGCTGGTAAAGAGGCTGTGCTGAATGAAGCAAAGAGAGGCTTTGATCAAATTAATAAGAAATTCAAGATCCTAACACGCCTCATGGAAAGGCAACAATGCAACAATTAAATCCTATTATTGCATGGGAGATACTTATACTTAAAATCATCTTACATTCATCTAAACAATATTCTACTATTCTTCTGAAAATTAAATTGGGTTATTTGCACTGTTTATTTGTTGGTCTGCTCGATCTGACAGTCCTAATATATATGCATACTCTTAGGGTGAGAATCTGGAGAGGAAAAGAACAGCATCAGGTTCACAAACATACCTAGAGCTATAACCATTTTTTAGAGCAAAACCAGACAGAGGGGAGATCCTAGATGGGAGTATCTATTTCTGTGATGGGTCACCTCAAAATCCTTTTAAGTGTCTGGGCTTTTAGAGAAGTTAAGTCAGAAAAGGATTTGTTTTCACAAAAGATAGTAAGAATCAAAAGAGTCACTAATGCTTTGATTTACGTTTAATAAGGAAAGTGAGATTTTCCCAAATAGGTTTCTGTATTAGAGGCAATTCTGAAAAATAAAATCCTATTCTTCTTAAATCTCCTATTTTTTAAAAATTACTAGTTATAGAGGGAGATGAATAACTATTAGTACAATACATATTTCAAATAATAATGAGGAAAGTAGGGGGACCTAAGAATTGGTGATATAAAGTACATGAATAAAACACTTATATTTTGCAGAAAATAAAACTATTATCTCACATGGCATTTGTCAGTGGTGTGGAAATGTCTGAGGAAACTTTTCTGGATAGACATGAATAGTTTCATCTTACTGAAATTACAAATAATTGTTATGCTTGAATATAACATGTGCCAAAGTGTCATTACCCAGGGACACATTTGCAAACAGATTGGGCTTTAGGAAGTCTTTGAATCCTGAGGGTTCTGACCTAGGAATGAATTAACCCCAGGATGGATTCCAAGCAGGATAGAAGTGCTATAGGAAGTAGGGGAGTGTGCTTCTCTTTGGGGCTGTCTCTTACACTGGTAACTTACTGCCATCATTTACTGTGTGTGGTTCCTGGCTGCACAAAGGTGAGCTGGGCTCCTAGCCATGCCATCCCTGTCATGTGAGAGGAAAACATCTGAAGTAGTGAGCTACAGTAAAACTTACCTTTAAATTGTTTTGTTTAGATGTTCAGTCACAGCAACAAAGAAGTCTGACTAATGTAAATGTAGTCCTTTCCCATGCAATCCAATCAGATTTGCACTGCAATTGATATTAAATTTTTGCATATACACACATTTCTATGTATATTCACAAACATACACACACACAAACACACACACACACACACACACACACACACACACACAATTTGAGTGTTTCAGGTCTAATAAACATCCTTATATCTCAGTCTGTATAAGCCCTGTGTTAGGATCTTAAAAGAAGCACTTTCCATGCAGAATTAGATCACTTTAGCCTACAGAACAACCTCTTAAATGACAATTTGAAGTGATATGTCAGAGACCTTCAGAGAAATGACCCTTTGTCTTGCAGTGAGAGAAAATTCTTCAGGGTTACCACAGCTGCTTGAAAATATCACAGCAACTGTGAAATAAGAAAGTCAATATGTATTAGACCAGGAGAAGAGAAAAGTGTGTAGAGAGACAACATGCAAGCCTTGATGAGGAAAACAGCAGGGGGTTGCTGGTTGGACCAGTGACCTCTCTCTATTCTTAAGCACTGAAGATTGTGTAAATCGCTGAAAAGAAGTTTCTTTAATGCTTTATTTTTTCTACATACAGGTGAGGATTTTTCTTCCTTCTGTTTTCCACTTAACTTTAGTAATATTCCCCATTGAGGTTATTATGCTTGAAATCCAACTCAGCATAAGCTAAATGGAATAAAATAACTCTCTTGAAGTTTTTCCTAATCCTATTTATAAAACTCTCCAAGAACTGCTAATATTCTTCCCCTGACAAGTAATACTATACACACCAAGGGGAATGAAACAGAGCTCAGAGTGAGGCTTGCAGCCTATTAAACATTTAATAAGTAATAAGGATCCATCAGAGAATGGGCTATTTCTTGCATATTACAGCCACAGACACTCATTTCCAAACTTGAACTATAGAAGCAAGAAGGAGGAAATCATCAGGACAGAAGTTCAAAAATGCAATGAATAAAAAAAGCTTGTAGCTTGTGTCTTTCATTTATTAATATGAACTTTTAAGGACTGAGTCATAAATGCTGGCATGTTTGTTCTTTTCTCTGTCTGGATGTGTTTTGGCTTGAGATCTCAAAATATTGAGACTTTGTTTCATTTCCAATTTCATAACTATTTTGATGCATTCATTATTCACATCTCCAATTGCAACTTTTTTTGTCTTGTAGTATCAGGCACTAACAAGAATAGAGTAGATGTTAAACATAATTTGCTATCACAGTATTTTCTCATATTCTGATAGAGAAGACTGGCTATTTTCAAAAGATCAAAATTGTAAACTTCACCGGGCGATGGTGGCACATGCCTTTGATCCCAGCACTTGGGAGGCAGAGGCAGGCAGATCTCTGTGAGTTCATGGCCAGCCTGGCCTACCAAGCGAGTTCCAGGAAAGGTGCAAAGCTACACAGAGAAACCCTGTCTCAAAAAAAAAATTGTAAACTTCAATATTTGCAGATTTACAATACATATCCAAAGTTAACATATCAATGAATTCTTCATTGCAGCTCCCTAATATGGCCTATCCTCTTAATATTCTATGAATACCATAAAAGTCAATAAATTGCCATCACATTTTTTTGATAGATAGTCACAGTTGTTAACAGTTCCCCAATATCTCTGGTATTTGTTGTGTTTTGTATAACTTACTCATTTTGAATGTAGGACTACCATTGAATGTAAAGAAAAAAAATCACCATTCTGGTTTTGTGATATTACAAGACAGAGATTGGAGGACTTTTGTCTGTGTTGACTCTACCTAGTCAGTTTGCAAGCCTGGTCTTTTCCTGAACTCAAGGTTTCTCCTGCTGTCTGAGCAGCTCTAACCTGTCTTGTTGTAGGAGGAGCATGGTGAGTACTGACAGTGGTCTTCAGAGGTGAAGGTGACCCTCCACTGTTAGCAAGTGGAAAATCCTGGACCTTAATAACTAAACAAATTCTTATCTGAAAAAATAAAAACCAAGTCTATTCTTATTCAAGATGATCTTTGACAATGCAGCCTGCTTGACATCTTAGTTTCAGAAAAGCTAAATTCTAAGCAGAATGCTCTATGGGGTCATATCCAAAATTTTACTTAAACACCTATTTAAAAAATGTTCTTTTTTAAAAAAATTTCCCATTGTAACAGACTTGTTACACTACAGTAGCAAACTAATAGAAATAACTTCTAGGTTAAGATCAACATAGCATGAACTGAATTTGGTGGATATTGTCTTGAGTCTTTTGGGATGCAGGGCTGTAATGAAAATGAATGTAAGGTCTGCTCAATGTTTAATGTACTGTGTATACTTCAAGTTGTATATGTAACTGAATACAGAATTAACTTGTGATAAATAGAACAAAGAGTTACATCATCTGGGGAGCCATTCATTGTGAAACATAAGAGAGTTATTATTATACTATACATTTGAAGTGAAGAAAACTGTTTTTGGAGAATTAAAAACTTTAAATATTCATGTAATTATTTTTGAGGAGGGGGGTGTACAGTGCTCCTGAGACTCGCAGAGGATAAACCTGTAGAGTAGGTTTCCTTTTTCTACCATGTGTCCCAGGTATTGAACTCAGATCATCGGGCTGGGCAGCAAACCCCTTTCCACAATAGCCTTCGTCTTAGTAGTCTTCATCAGAGAATCTAAGGAAATTCACTGAAGTCTTAACACTAACACGTACCAAAATCTTCTCCTTTAATTACTCTGCATATATTCAACTAAGTTTTTAAGACTGTGAGTGGATAAAGTTGTCTGAAAATAAATATAATTCTAATTAACTCAAGAAGTCAATTGGAAATAAAATTTAGAAAATACTATTTTTGACGATTTCATGTTTTATATAAATAAAATAAAGTTTAAAAGAATAGTGCCAAACTCATGGACTTAAGAGCATTTACATAAGCATGCTTCTTGTAGATCAATTAGAAGAAAATAGAAACTTTATAGCTCATCGATACTAAAAGCAATAAATTTTCTATCATACTGTGATCTTGACAATGAGATTTTGCATATTTAAAGGAAACAGAGAAGAGAAGTGTGATGTGTCACAGGACTGTAGTCTCAGGACTTTTGCAACTGTGATACAAGCTCCTTCATACTATATTACAGAGGCAGAGCCTCATTAAACAAGCCAATGAACCAAATAGACAAACAAACCAAAAACAATTGAATTAATTGGTAAGCAGTGATTTGTGCTTTTCTAAAAAATTGTTTGTCTTGCCTTATTACATTTCCATTCCTATAGTTAAAAATGAATATAGATATTAAAGCTCAATAAAGAAAGATAGGAAAAGCAGAGTTCTAATTTGGCTTTCATCTTTATAATTCAAAAGTAATCGAAGTCACTATGGAACACTCAGAAGAGAACATAGTGGTTTCTTGGAAGATTTTAACTTTTTCAATGGAAGACAGGATGAATGCTTTTGTTAGGTGTTGGAAAGTCATTTTAAATAGTTTTTCCTAGACATTCCAACTGAAATGTTTCTTTTTAAGAATAAAAGAAGAAACAATCATTTTTTTCCTCCCTAAAGATAAATATTAAAGTAACTCCTCAAAAGTAATTCTTCTACTTTTAAAAGGTTTGGGGCTTGACAATATATTTGCAGATTTACTTTTTAATTCCAAATTTGCACATGCATTGTTGGCCCTAGTAATTACTTCTGAGATTTCAAAAGGGATTCACTTCAGTCATTTACCCAGAATAACTCCAATATATCTTGAATAGGACTTCCTGACAGACACAGTGAGATATGAAACATCTTGCAGCATGATTGACAGATTCTCATATACACACTAAAGCTTGAGAAGGTAGATGTCATTTTCTGTGGCTGCAAAGACATGAGTTTAAAATACCTAATACTAAATTTATCTAGAAATTTTCTTTAAAGTTATATAAAATTTATAGGCTGATAAACTGATTCATAAATGATTATTGCTATATTCTATTCACAGGAAAGTGAAGTTAAGCTTACAGTTTGTGTAAGTATATTTATTTACTTTCTGTCACTATGTCATGAGAGACCTGTGGAAAATCTCATTTTTTAAAACCTTTGTATCTGCCTCTTTTCAGTGCTTGTATTTGAAACATAAAATATTTGAAAAGAATCAGAAAAATCAAATCTTCATTTATTTGCTCTGGTGGTATGATTTATACTATCCTAAATAAAACAGTGCTTATCTAGTACATGAAAATAATAAAAATTACAACAGTATTAAGCTCACACAAGGCTCCTATACACGGTTTTCAAACAGAGAACTCATAATTCTTTTGATGATGAATGAATCTTGAAACACACATACACAAAACCCAGACCTCCACTTATACTTAAAACAAATGAGACTTTTATCTCCCTAAATTTTGTATGAAGGAATACAAATGTAAAATCAATCTAATCAACAAACAGAGTGAAAGACCTAAAAACAAATGCAAATAGGAAGCTTTAGTTTTTTTATGGAAGATTTCAGAGTAGACAGAAGGCGAGAAGCTGTACGCACTGATTCTTCCAAGAAACAAACCTGCATATATATGGCATACCTAGAAAAGAGGCATCAAGACTGATGGCACAGAATTCCAGTATCATCAAGAACAGCATTAACATGTTTAAGTGATTGTGGTTATTGAAACATTCACAGAGAAAGCAAAAGCAATAATTAAAACATATCCTTAATATTTTTGGGTAGATTAAAAGTAGGATAACCATGTCACCAAAATAAAAATTTGGAACAAACCATGGTCCAGAAACTATGAAAAAAATACATTTTTTTCTTTTAACACACATACTCTTATAAAAAGGCAGCACTTGGATATTATAGAGAAAAGTGATGAGACCTGAGCATAAAACTAATGTGAATTACATAAACACTGATATGTATCCTACAATAATTACCAGATCATTTTACATGACAAATTGCTACTTCTGAAGAAAGTTCTTCATTTCAGAAAGAAATTCAATTAGAACTTAAATTCCCCGTTGCTTGAGCAATAGTGCTGTATGCCAGAGTGAGGTTTTAGTACTGGATACCATCTACAAGTGAGTGACAGAGAAGCCCAGGACAAACACAGACTGGCTATGCTCTGGTCAGGAAGTGCAGGTGAAGCTTTCTTATCATAATAACCCAGGAGTTTTATATATATATATATATATATATTACTAGACCAGGTAATAGCTTTTTCTTGGCTTTAACCAATTGCATTCCCAAATCCAAGCAGATCTTCTCATTTACATTGGAAATGCCTGCCCCCTTTTGGTCAAAAATCAAAATTTAATTTATAGAGAGAAAAATGCAGAAAATTCTTCCTTCATCCTATTCTGCCTTCAACTTTCCAGGGATCACTTCTCCAGGTAACAAGATAATTGGTTATTATGAGACATAACTGCATTCCCATGGGAACTACATGTCCGATGTTACTCATGAGGCAGAATGGCATTCCCATGAGAAATGTGTGTTCAATGTTCTTCAGAAGATATACTTTGGAAGCAGTCTTGACATAAAGAAAAAAATGTTTATTCTTCAAGTTGCTAAAATATGATTTTATTTATCATCAGATTTTTAACTGCAATATTTCTCACTGGAATTAAAATAATTATAATGATTGTAATGGTAGGGATCATAAAGTTAAGGAAGATACAAGTTAAACCTAAAAATGTGTAGACATACATAAACAAATTTTATTTTACAGCTCTTTAAGACATCACATATTGCTGATGCTTAAAGTAAAATACATTTATTTTATTGGTGTTTATTTATTACTTGATTCTGATAGTATAATCAAGGATGCTATCTCATGTAACATACAGCATAAAATATGAAGAACAAGAAAGCCTCAAAACAAAATTAGCTTTTTCAGTCATGAATGGGAATAGTCAAATGTAGCAAATCTTTCTCTGTATTGCCAGTTCCCAAATAATGACACAGACACTTCTTATAAATTATGAATGCTCAGCCTCAGCTTAGGCTTGTTTCTAAGTAGCTCTTATATTTATATTAATGTCTGTTTGCATCATGGCTTTTACCTCTCTTCTGTCTTGTGCCCCCTGTTTCTTCTCCATGTACTTTTGTATCTCTCCTGCACTTACATTTATCTCCTCTCTTACAAAGAAAACAGTCCATTGGAGTGGCTTGCTTACATTTTCCAAGGTTCAGTCCATTATCATCATGGCAGGGAGCATGGTGGCATGGAAGCTTGATGTGGTGTTGCCTGCATCTTGGCTTATAAGGAATAGGAAGTTGACTGAGACACTGGGCGATATCCTGAGCATAGGAAACCCCATAACCTATCCTCACAGTGACACACTTCCTCCAATGAGGCCAAACCCACTCCAACAAAGCCACGTCTCCTAATAATGTCACTCCCTGTGAGATTATGGGGGCCAATTACATTCAAACTACCACATTCCACTCCCTAGTCCCCATAAGCTTATGACAAAATCACAATGCAAAATGTATTTTGTCCATCTTCAAAAGTCCCCATAATCTATCACATTCTTAACAATGACTTAGAGTCTGCAGTTCAAAATCTCTTCTTATATTCATGCAATCTCTTTACTATAATCACTTATAAAAATCAAAATCAAAGAACAGATCATATACTTCCAACATATAATGGCACAGGATATACATTACCATTCCAAAACACAGGGAAGGGAATATAGCAAAGAAATACTGAACCAAAGCAAGACCAAAAAACCAATTGGGAAAATTTCAAACTTTGTATGTCCATGTCTAATGTCAAAACACCCTCCACATATCCAATTATGTTTAGCTATGTTGACTACAACATACTTCTTTCTCTTGGGCTGTTTCTACTCCCTGTTAGCAGCTCTTACTGGCAGGCACCCTACAATTCTGCCATTTCTAACATCTTGGGTTCTCCACGGCACTCCAGGCTTCAATTTCACAGCTTCACACAATGGTCTGTCTACTAGACCTCCATTTAGGGTCACCTATGACACATGCCTGGCCTCAGCCACTTTACTCCATAACTCCTTTCTTTTATCTTTCACTCTAAACCCAGAACTCTGTGGCCAAAGCTGCCAAGTTCTTCTGTTTTCTGGGGCTTGAACATGAGCCCCCCCACCTTGTTCAATTACATCTTCAACAGCTTTCTGTCTTTCACTACCTTAGCGTGGCTGTCCTGAAACTTGCTTTGTAGATCAGGCTGTTCTCAGACTCAGAGATCCACGATCCTCTGCTCTAGAGTACAGGAATTTAAAAAAAAATGTATTGCATTGGTGAAGAGGTTAGGCTTTTGTTTCCACAGAAAATGAAAGGCTGGAGATTCATTCAAGGTTGATAGAGATCAGGTTTGATCAAGGAGACCTCCTGAAAAGCCCTAGCATATAAAAATAAAACTGGAAAACTACAAGAAAGATGATGTGTATATTACCTGCTCAAACATAAAATAAAATGATATCTTTGGCTGGCTTGTGTACAATGCACAGTCCATACTTAGTTAATACAGATATGTGGGGCTGGAGAGATGGCTCAGAGGTTAAGAGCACCGACTGCTCTTCCAAAGGTCCTGAGTTCAATTCCCAGCAACCACATGGTGGCTCACAACCATCTGTAATGAGATCTGGCGCCCTCTTCTGTATACATAATAAATAAATAAATCTTTTTAAAAAATACAGATATGTATGTTATCCTTGAATGTTTGTGTGTTTTCAGAGCAAAGGGACCAGACACCAATGAAAATGGGTGGACCAGGTGAGCTACTCAGAATGCCTCTGTTGCAGGTTCCTCAGAGTTCTGCATACAGAACAGCTTCAACACTGCTGACTGAGATGGTCTAGCCTCACAGATCATTTTATCAAGGACTGCAGATAAGGGTCGCACTTCCCCACTACACAAAGAGTAGACAACAGATATTATGGCTAGTTTTCCAAGGACTCGACCGTCATCTCAATTTCCTCAGGGTTCCTTAAAAATGCCATCATTGCCCCTAGACAACAGGGAACAATCCAGAAAACATGATGCCCACATTCCAAGGATTTGGGATGGGTGGGGTTTGGTCATTCAATGGGTTATGGATGTTTGCCAACGTTTATAGGGCTGGTAACACATTTAGATTGGTCATGGTCACGGAGAAAGCTAAACAAAAGAGATTAGATTCAAGGATCTCTTTCTGAAGTAAAAAAAGGGGATATAGCATGGAAATAATGGGATAAAGGAGGAGTAGATTATTAAGTCTACTTTTAAAGAACCTCTAGTCTCAAATATTTTACATCGGTGGAGACTTTCATATACTGACACAAATTTAAGGTTATTTTGTAATACTGTATATATGGTTCTACTGTTGTTTAAAAATTATTGTATGTATGCAGATCATCTAAAAAATGTAATATAAGGTTTTAGTCCTTGAAAACTATTAGGGTAATAAAGAAAGACAGATTAGTTATTAGTCATCTATAATAATCCCAACTATACTCATGTTAGGTGTGTTTTAAAGGTCAGACCGAGACCGATTTTAAATAGGTAGATGGTTTTCAAACACTTAATACTGCATTTAAAATGTTTTAATAACAAAAGGCTTTTCATGGCAGTGAGGCACAACAGCTTGTGGCATCACCAATTTACTTCCAAAGAGATTGACAGGCATCACAGATCCTCTATATGGAGTTTGCTTTCACTTGTGGCAAAGTTAGTCACTAGAAAAAGAAATTGCCCTTACCTCAAATGCTAACAGAATGTTGTCCAAATTGGCCAAAGAGAACATAAAAGAAGACAACTACCAAAATTTGCCAAGATATAATAGGATAGTCTTTCAAAATTCCTGCTTCATAGAAAAGTCTGTCAGATATTTCAGGTCCATTCCATAAGCCAAAAATGGATGCTACAATACTGCAGAGGAAATTTGAAGCCAGCTGTTTCTGTCATTTCTTAGTTTTGGAAGTTGTTTGCTCAGCACTTCCTGTTTACTCAAGTAATATTTTATCCTTCTTGGGCCTTTGGGGGGTTAAAGAGTAGGTAGTTATAGTTATAGTTTCCCTTAGCCATGGATATAAAGTAAACTAAGTACAAAACTTTGAACCCATCAAGAGAGGACAGATAATGGAATATTTTCTCTAAATTTGTCAAATACAAAAGGACTAGACCTTGTGCATGCAATTCTTAGATGATAATCATTTTAATTCTAATTGTTTATAGTTTTATTATGTTAGAGTTAAAATCTTTCCTGTTTATTTAGACAAAAAAGGGAGAAATATTACAGAATATTTATTTACACTGTATAAAGATGTTTCACTGTGATTGGTTTAATAAAGAGTTGTAGGGCCAATAGCTAGATAAGAAGAGATTAGGTGGGACTTCTGGGTACAGTGAGATCTTGGGAAAGAAGAGAGGTAGAGTTGCCAGGATGCAGAGTGAGCAAGACATGCAGGATGAGAGGTAAAGGCCGTGAGTCATGTGGCAACACATACATGAATAGAATTGGGTTAATTTAGGTTATCAGAGCTAGTTAGAAACAAGCCCAAGCTTTCATAATTGATAATAAGTCTCTATTTTATGATCTGGGGGCTGGAAGTCCAAGAAAAATCCATCTACAATCAAGAGGTGTCAAAATAGCTGAACTTTTGCCAGAAAAGAGAATGATTTAAAATGAGGGCCAAGTTGATAAAATACTCACCTTTGATTCTGTGATTAGGAATTAGAATCCCTCCTCTCTCTCTCTCTCTCTCTCTCTCTCTCTCTCTCTCTCTCTCTCTCTCTCTCTCTCTCTCTCTCATTGGCTGGATTCCCAGAGCTCAGCCTGGGGCCCAGCCATGGATCTCTGCATCTGCTTCCATCAGTCACTGGATGAAGGCTCTATGATGACAGTTAGGGTATTCACTAGACTGGTCACCAGAGTAGACCAGTCCAGGGACCCTCTCAGCCATCAAGATCATGATAGGAAAATGTGCAGAGATGACCAGCCATACTAGTGGAAACCCATGAACTGTGGATTAATAGCTATGAAGCCCCCATAGGACTAGACATAACCAAAGGACTCCCTTTGGTTATGGGAGACAGTTGTTTAGCTCAAACTGTTTGAGGGGCCTCCAGGCAGGGGGATCAGGATCCATCCCTGGTTTCATGGGTGGGCTTTTTGGAGCCCAGTGCCTAGGGTGTGACATCTTGCACAGCCTTGGTGCAGAGGGAGGGGGCTTGGACCTGCCTCAGCTGATGTGCCAGGCTCTGCTGACTCCCCATGGGAGACCTTGATTTGGAAAATGTGGGGATGGGGTGTGTGTTGGGGAGGGAGGGTGGGAAGAGGGAAGAGGGAGGATCTGTGCCTGGTATGTAAAGTGAATAGAAAATATCTTAATAAAAAAAGCGAGACAACAAAATAAATAAATAAATAAGAATTAAGTCACAACTGCTATATAGGGCAGGAAAAATAATCTTCCTAGATTTGTACTAAAAGAGATGATTCCTTAATCAAAAATCATACCAGGATTTACCTGTTTTTCTGTAGCATATTAGGTGTTCATAAGATTTAGTGGCTCAGACCAGGGGTGGTGACACATGCCTTTAATCCCAGTACCAACCATAGAGGTCTGGAGGTCTGTACAGACAGACAGAAAGCAATAGAGCTGTCTAGGAAGAGGAAGTTATGTAGCTGGGCTAAGAAAGCCAATGAGAAAACAGAACAGAAAAGTCATATAAACATGAATATACAGGAAGAAGCTTTTTTTAGAAGCTGCGGCATTGGTGAGGTGAGGCTAGCTCGTGGTTTGTCCTATTCCTCTGATCTTTCTATCAGGCTTTAATTCAAATTTCTGGCTCTGTGTCTTTTATTTATTAAGACAGTTTAGAAATTCATCTACAGATCTCTGTGAGTTCAAGGCTAGCTTGGTCTTCAGAGTGAGATCCAGGACAGGCACCAAAACTACACAGAAAAACCCTGTTTCGGAAAAAAAAAAAAGGCTCAATCTTTCTTTTTAGCAATTGAAAAGAAACTTCAGAAAAATCCTGGAAGAAACCTATAACCCATTGATGAAGCTTTACATTCTTTTTTTTTTTTAAATGTAATCAGACATAGTAAATTCAAAAATTTCATGAATATTTCTATAACTCACAGTCTTGTCTGAGTGGCTCTTTGTGTTGGTTTTCTTGGGACCCTATGGAATTCACTAGTTTTATTTATTGACAGCACTCTGCTTTCTCCAAAAATATTGCCCTTCAAAGCATATACTCTTGCTCCTTCATGAACATCTGTACTCAGAAATGCTCTCAAAGAAGGACTCGCATACTCCATTTCCCAAGGAACTCTTCTGGTTAGGATCTTCAGGACAGGGGAAGGTTGACCCTGTGGCTAAACTTCCTGAGTGGGCTCTGATACTCACTCTCTTACAGCAGTTACCATTAACAACTTTGGAATTACCCATCATCTGCTTTGTATTTAATAAAACAAACAAACAAGAAGAAACGTCCTTGGATGATATGCTTGTTAAGGAAAGACGACATCGATTCCTTGGTGCCAAGGGAGTACAAGAGGCTAGCACCAGTGAGTGACTGATTCAAGTTGTGAAGCTGTTTCTTAGGAAGATTAGAGACAGTTTGCTGCTGCCTTTGCTAAGGCCAATTAACAAAAATAGGCAGTTTAAAACTGATCAACTCCAACTCCTAAAAGTGTTCCCAACTTTCACTTTACAGGCACTTTCTGTCTTTCTCTTCTAAACCAATAACCTGAATAAAGCTTTACTCTCCCCATTTGCTTTGGTTATTGCATTGTTTGTTATGATAGCGATGCATTGGTACTACAGATTAAATTGCAATATTTAGTCTGAATTAACAGACAAATTTTTCTTTGGAAACATACTTCTAGTTCATGCCTAGAGATGTTCCCTGATCTTTACTTGTCTGAGTATGTTCTCTCATATGAGTAATGATTCAGGTATAGGCACAAAACACGTTTTTCAAGGACTTTGTGTTATGAACACACTCAACAGCATGGAAGAACCTACAGACTTCTTAAAAATAAAACGGAACACATTTAAATTACAAAGGAAGATAAATTAAAACACAAATATCTAAATGTTCTTGAAGCTGTGATAAATTGTTGTATTTGCCCTAGAGCAATGCTTCAATAAGACCAGTGGAATGACAAACGAGTTGATATTCGACTGTGGACCTGGAAATTCCATATGGTTTCGCCCCTAAATGAAGGAGTTCAGTGGCTGCTGATAAAGGGAAGAGTCCCCTCCAGGTCCGTGCTTATACATAGGATGTCAAGAGGTCATCCTCAGCACATGTGCATATAAGAAACGCTAACAGGACTCAGTATATTATACACACACACACACACACACACACACACACACACACACACATGTCTCTCTCATATATATATATATATATATATATATATATATATATATATATATATAACTACAATAATAAAAGAAGAGGTCGTGGTTTGTATGATTTGTCCCCAGTATACCCAGGCATCTGAACACTTGATTCTCATCTGGTGACACTATGATAGGAGGTTTAGGAGGTATATCCCATTTCCAGCTGAGAGTGCTTCTGGTTTGTAGTCTGAGGTGCAAGCACATACTGCTGCTCCAGTCACCTGCTGCCTGCTATGTCTTGTCTTCGATCACACATTCTTATCCCTCCGGAACCATAGGCCAAATCAACCATTTCTTTTATAAGTTGTTTTTGTCACTATGTGTTATCACTCTGATAAAAAAAAATTGAGACAAAAATTGGTACCAGGATCATGAGGTATTTCTGTGATAGATAATGACCCCTGGTTTTGTTTTGTTTTATTTTTTTCTTTCCTTTTTTTTTTTTTTTTTTTTTTTTTTGGAGTAATAAGAATGGCTTGGAAACTTTGAACTATAAAAGCACATGGACACTGTCAGCAGAATTTAATGGGCAACCATAATAGGAGCTTGGAAGGTAGTAATAGTGAGAGCTATGCAGACTGTGGCTTGTAAGGTATCAGAAGGGTACAATATTACCAGAGACTGTGCCTGTGGTATTTTGTAATAACAATAGAGCTGATTTCGGCCGTTGTTGTAAGAACTTCCTTGTGGCTGAATTAAGAAGTAATGGCCTACATTCTTTGAGGAGAAGACTTCAAGACAGTCTAATATTTCCCCATGTCACTCTTATGTTGGTCTACAAAGAAGACAGCAAATGAGGTAGAAATAAATAAAACATGTACAGTTTAGGGAACAAAGGGGCGCTGGCCAGCTAAATGTTACAGTTGAGGCTTGTGTTAGAAGAGAGATTATAATTTTTTTAGGAGACTGGCACCATTAAGAAGAGACCAAATGGGAATTATAATAAAGGGGAGGGTACCCTCAGGGCTAGACCCAAACCAGGAACACTTTCAAGTTGTGAAAGAGAAAAGTACAAGTGGGTGTCTGTTCCTAGAAGAAACAACAAGTAATGAAAGTTTCTGCTGAAATTGGCAGCATCATTAATGTAGTGTTGCCTTTAGAGTAATGAAGAACACCAAAGCAAAGGAGCTATGGAATCATCCTCCACAGTTTAAGCTAGCCACGAAGGGTAGGTATTCAGAGGATTCGAAAGACCACTCCATGAAGTTGCGAAAGTGCAACCTGCGGTGGGTAGGAGATGCCAAGATTTTAGAGTTTTCAGAGCCATCGCATATCTGCCAATGAGAGCTTCCCACTGGGATCAGAACAAGACTGAGAGAGTGTTGTGGGAGATTTGATAACACTGTGTGTCAATGTGTCTCTTTCCTCCCTTGCCTGCCTAAGGCACCTTCTGATTGGTTTAATAAAGAGATGAATGGCCAATAGGTAAGCAGGAGAGATAGGAGGGACATCTGAGCAGAGACAGGAATTCTTGGAAGAATCCAGTGCAGTAGATTCCATAGTGAGACACCGAAGAAATTGGGTGTAGTGTATGGAGGAGAGGTAACAAGCCATGGGACAGAATGTGGATTAATATGAATGGGTTTATTTAAATTTTAAGAATGAGTTGGGAACAAGTCTAAGCTAAGGCCAAGCTTTCATAGTTAAAAAGAAGTCGCTATGTCATTATTTGGGAGCTGGCAGTTCAAAGACAGCCTGACTACAAGAGATAATTGTATTGTTTATTTTTTGTTGTTGCTGTTGTTATTCTCTCCTACAATACATCCAGACCTCAGTTTTCCCTCCCTCTGGTCTTCTCAGTTCCTGCTGCCATCTCACTACTCTCTTAGATCCACTCCACCTCTGTTTTCTTCAGAAAAGACCAGATTTGAAACATGCCCTGCTGGGGTTTCCTTTTGCTTTGACCCAGTATTTTCTCACTATGCTCTGATTCCTGTCTTTTGGGATGATATTACATATTCTATATAGTTATTGGTTAGAAATTTTTTGTTTGTTTGTTTGTTTGTTTAACAAAGAATTAGAGTTAAGAGACTGCTTTGAGTTTCAGAGGAGACTTTGGACTTTAAGAAAGTGTGGAGACTTATAAAAGACTATAATGACTTTTGAACTTTCATGAAATGCATTTCATCTTATGATAAGGCCACAAGATTATGCAGACTAGGGTGGACAATCTGGTGGTTTGAATATGTCTCATATATACTAGGACATCTGAGTACTTGGCGTATAGCTAATGACACTCTGTGGGTAGGTTTAGGAGGTATGGCCTTACTGGAGAAAGTGTGTCACTGGGGACAGGATTTGAGGATTCAAAGACCATGCGTGATTTCCAGTATTCTTTGTCTATTTCTGTTAGTGATTGTACATGCATTGCTCAGTTCTTATGTCAGCTTGTTATTGCCTGCTACCCCAGCTCGACTATCAAAGAGTATTATCCCTCTATAAGAATAAGCCACATGAACCCTTTCTGCTATAAGCTGTTTTGGTCATTATTTTAATTGCAGAAATAAAAAATGAGCTAAGACAAGGATCATGTGTAGGGGAGGTAGATCAGGGACATGGGAGAAGTTTGAGCAGGGCCAGGGGTGGCAGGGTTGATCCAAATGTGGTGCTCATATATGAAGTTCTAACAAAAGATAGTAAGATACAGCTATTGTTTTCTTACCAAGTATGGCATTAAAGTACCAATAAATGGCATTTTGTAACATCCACAACAAGGTAAAAAATGCACAACAAACCTTACAACCTCTATTAGTAGATAAGCTGCTTGCCACACAGATATGGATTTATTATGTGATTTGATTTAAAGATAAAACTTCTATCCAGCAATAAGAATAACAATGAAGTGATAAAAAGCATAAATTTTCCATTAAAAGCTTGAATAGAAGGTTCACTTTAACCCCTTAAGGAGAAGTGGGGAAGGGGTTCTGGGCATGGTTGCAGACAGGGCTATGGGAGGTAGCACTGGTAAAGAGAAGATCAATCTGCACAAAATGAGAGAAAGGAATTGATGATTGATGCTTTCATCATGTCTCTGGGGTGGTCCAGAGTCTAGTAGTTTTCCACTGGGGATGACATTTTCAAGCCTCTTTAAGGATTTAAGGAACATTTAAGGAATATTTTCCCATATAAAGATCAGTGGCCAGTTTATCTCTAAGGACATGATAGGACCACTTTGAAACTGGCAGGGATTGTTCCCACAGTAAGGGCAAAGAGAAATATAAAAGAGATAGGAGAAGGACATATTCCTACCATACTGTGTTTGCAAATAGGGACTTTACTTTTATTTTTAAAGTGATGAGTTATTAATTATGGCCTGAAGACTTAGATATTTATGGATTTTAAGAGACTCCCTTTCTAATTCATATAACAATGAAAAGAAATATATTTTATTTGGTGATTTCTTGAAACATATTCCTTTCTTTGACTATATGAAATTTCTGGCAGAAAATACAAGGACAACAAGAATGTTTGGATTCTAAACCAGGTGTGCTAAACAGACAATTCTAGCTTCTCATTAGGGAATTTGTGCATGCTATTACATATGACTCTCCTTAAAACTACAAATCATTTTCACGTATCTTCCTTATAAAATGAAAGCAATGCCAAGATGGGTATTTAAAGGTCAGAATTCCAGATGATATCATCACATCTCTGTGTTACTAACCTCTTACCGCATGAGTATATCATCCTTACTCATCTGATTGTATTAACTTCAAATTCTTCAGGGATAGACTTTTCATTTGCAGAGGTATTTTTGTAGTGTGTGCTAGGCAAGATCCTCAGTAGAAAGAATGCTTTAGTAACGGTGGAGATTCTAGAGGGATCACTTACAAAGTGTTCTTTAACCTTTTGAATACTCAAACATTTATTAAAACTTCACCTATAACAATATATGAAGCCAAGTTAATTTACTTATTAAGATGGTAGTACATAGTTCTTTTAAATGTTGTCTGTTTTGCAGTCTCCATATTATGGCTTGAATGTGAAATGTCCCCCTACAGGCTCATGTGCCTGAACCCTTGGTCTCTGGTTGGTAGTCCTATATTGGAAAGTTTAGAACTTCAAGAGATGGGATCTAGATGGGGGAATTGGGTAGCTAGTAGAAGGTCAGAGAGTGTCATAGCAAGGCTCCCAATTCTGCTGTGGGATCCTTGCTTTCTGGTTAATACTACATAACAAGTAATTAAAACAAACTAATACTGGCAGGGACAAAGTTGTTTTAGCTACCATGACATTCCCATCATGAGAGACTGGATATTCAAAACCCAAATTAACCTCTTCTCACTTAGGTTATTTTTCTTAGGTATTTTTGTTACTGCAATGTGTAAATCATGCGAGTAGAAGTCTGTATAATGTGACCATCATAATTTTGAGTTGCTTATACATTATAGACATGTGTCACATTATACTCCATAAATATTTATAAGAAAATGTTTAATGGCAATTAAAAGTTTAGATAAAACTAATAAAATACAATTAATATCTATACCTAAGAATGTATTATATCTACAACCACTTTGCTTGCTAATTATAGTGTTCAATTTATGTTTTATCTTTGCCTGAGAGAATGTTCCTCTCCTTTGAAAGAAGATAACCAAATTTTTTAAATATATGTGTATGCAATGATAATTAGTGAAAAAAATGGCCATGAGGTTGAGAGCAGGGACGAGTGTATATATGGGAAGGTTTGGAGAAAGAAAGGGGAAGCAAGAAATGTAAATAAGCTATCATCTCAAAAGGAATTAGATAAAATTCTGTACCAAAAGAACAAAATTGAGGGTGGAAAATATTACTCCTTAAGAAGAGGCTTACTCTCCCTGAAGAGAAAATGAGAGTTATTATTACACTAATCTTTATGGCCTATGTATTGTAAATCATTTCTAATTTTACTGTTATGATTCTGAGTGTGTCTTTCTTTGCTGTATATATTTACTGAGTCTCAGTAATGATTTTTGTGTTTTCCTTTCAAAATTTGAAAGTTTTTCCCTTTGAAATTCACTAAAAATGTGTATGTAAACAGAAGTAATCCAACTTATATTTGTGTTTGCTCTATAAGTCAATTATTTACACATATTCATTGTATCAAATGAATTATTGCCTAAATATAAATTTGCCTGGAAACGTAAGATCAAGTTAGGTCCTACAAAATTGTCATTGACGGGACTCAACAACCAATGGTTTGGCCAGTAGGTTTGATCAGTTTGTCATCTCTCCTTGTAAAGCTAAGCACTGAGACCAGATGTCCTCAATTTTCTACTTAGCCTCACGTGAGCATTGTCTTGCTTTATAATCTGGCAAAATGCTCCCTTTCATTACAGAGTTTGGCAATCAGCATAGGGGCTTCTGGGAAGCTATCCCTTGAGCTTGTCCATTGTGTGATATGTCAGGAAATGCATATGGGGAATTAATCGGTAAAATGAATAGCCTAGGGAAATATTGATCTTCATTCTTGAGATTTGTACAGTTGGAAAACACACCCTGATGAGAGAATTAGGATCAGACTTACATTGTCCAGATCATACTGGGCAAAAATGCATCCTCCAGTAGGAAATGCTCATCTCTGTAAGCCGACCCTACCCAACCTTACTACCACAATAGACTATGAAAGCCATCTATTCTCATTCCTAGTTCCTAAATAACAGGTCCTGATCATATGGAAAGTAGCTGGACGTGGGTAAATAACACTTGGTTTGCCACTGGAGATAAGATGCAGGGAAACAGGTGGCAACCAGTTACAAAGCCAACTTCTGAATCATGAATTCTTTTGATTTCAAGTGGGAGCATGAAGGTCCCCCTTGCATATTTTTGTGTCAGAGCATCCCAGAGTCTCATTTGCTCAAACTATGCTATCAAATGCAGGATCTGAGGAGAAAAGTAGTTATCATGGAAAACAAATGTTTTTGCAGTGTGCCACACAATAGAAACACAATAAAAGGGGAGAGAAACCTTTAAGAAAAGTATAATCAAAGTTTGCATTTTCAAATAGAAACATGTGCTAGGATGAAGCACTTGTTATGCTAACATTAGCTTCTAATATTGTTGGCAACATCAGTTAAAAAGACAATGGTATAAACAATAGACCAGGAAACATGCCAAGAAAAACAAGGAAGAAGACAGAGTTGGACTGTGGCAGTCTATTTACGGCAGTGAGTCAGAGGGTACAGTGCTGTTGCTAGCAAACAGCTACAGTGAGAGGCAGCTCACCTACCATTGCCTTGGTCTTGGTTGTCCCTTGGGCTCATCAGGCCACTCACTCTGTTCAAACCTGCTATAAACTATGGGAGTTTCAGGCCATCCAGAATCTGAAACATACTTGTACCTAAATCATACATATCTCTATGGAAGTCTTTTTGGTTTTGTTGTTTGTTGTTTTTATTCAGAGCTAACGTTTACTTCTCCTTCAGCTGTTTGCATCGTTCATTACTTGAAGGAGAAGGGCAAGCTTTGGATTAATGGGTGAACTGCTTACTTTTCCCATAGTTATCCATTACAAAGCAATTTATGGGAGACAGGTCTTATTCTAAACTACAGTTTTAAAAGGTATACAGTCCACTATGGCAAGGTAGGTATGGGCAAGGGAGTGTGAGGTGGTTGGTCACAGTGCATCTTTCTGTAGTTAGAAAGCAGAATGCAGATGGGACACAGTATTAGGCTATATTCAAGGTTAACTACAAATAAAACTACCTCTTCCTGCAAAGTTACATCTCCTAAAGGTTCCACAATGTACCCAAACCAAGTATTCAAACACAGAAGCCATTGGGGGACATTTCATATTCAAACCCCAGCAACAGATAGAAGTGAATTTACCATTAAAGCTTCAGAGTTTTCTCATCCCTGTTGCCCTATTAGCTCCATGAAAGACACTGAGTATCTTTCATCTTAGCAAGGTCTAGCACACTGCCTGGAACACAGCAGGGGATCATTAATGGACTAACAAATGCAAAAGGTCACTTTGTAACAGATTTTCCTTAGCAGTACCACTTAAGAGAAGTGTAAAATATGTATCTCTGATTTTTAAATACCACCAGGGAAATTACCTTTATGGTCTCACTTCTCCTAATGTAGACAAAATTCTGTAAATGTGTACTTTAAAATTTTGCAAGAATATAGCATACATTTTTACTTAGAGCAGGAGCCTACCTGTAATATCCATCTGGATTGTGGTAATGGTGTCAGTTCAGTTCCTTGAGAACCGCATTCCTTTATAAGTATACTGTGCAGAAAAATAGCCTGACCTTTGGCATATTAAGAAACACAGCAGATATAATTGGTATTATTTGCTATCATAGAAAGAGGAAAAAACTGAAGCCCAGAAAGGCAGAACTGCACAACTTAAAGCATTTTGTTTATTCAGAAAGACTTTCCAAACAATACATTCCTTACTGTTGCTCTTCAGGGGGTGCCATTGTTTGAACTCATGCACATCATTACGCTACAAGTTACTTATCCAAGTTCAGGCACCTTTGTTCTAACTGTACCACACACTGCCTTTAAGGCGAATCTCTCATATTTCATTTTAATCACAGTAACTTTCTTACAGCTATGTAGGAGAACTCTTCTTGTGTGTTTTCAACATCTGAAGTCACTTTTGTACCTGATGAAAGATGAGTCTATCCAGACATTCTGTCTTTAGACTCAGATGGGCAGTTTATGATTGTTGCTCAGAGCTGTGACCACCAGTCCCACATTTGATGGGTTCATTTGCTTTGAACCCATCTTTTTCACATTCTCTTCCACATGTAAGCCCTTGCCCTACCTTACCAAGCTTGAATCCTAACCTTGGACGTTACTTAGGAAGTACAAGTAACTAAACTAAACAGTTAAAAAATGCCCGCACACATTCCATTTGCACACATTTACATCCAAGCCAAGTGTTAACAGCTTTTTCTTTGAAGCATTGGATTGAGGGCTTTATACATCCTATCTCATTCAGAGACCCTTTTAGTGCTTCTTAGCCTCTTCCTGGATTACAGACAGTTCAGAGAAGTCCCTGTCATATGTAATTGACTCTTCAATTTTTATACATTGGGGAATATGATGTTCAATGATGAATCTGCATCTGATAATCTCATTCTTTTGTCCTGTAACAGATATATCCCCAACCTTTTTGTCTTTATCGTGCTGTGGAATAATCCTTCTGCACACTGTGTGAATATATGTTGCTATGATTGGTTTAATAAACAAGCTGACTGGTTAATATCTGAACAGGATAAAGGTAAGTAGGAAAGCCAAGGTGAAAATGATGGGATGAGGAAAGGTGGCACCCGGGAAGCCAGATGCACAGGGAGCAGGAAATGTACAAAATGAGGTAACAAGCCACAAGTCACAAGGCAGCACATAGATTACTAGAAATGGGTTAATTTAAGTTTTCAGAGCTAGCAAAAAATAAGCCTGAGCTATTGGCTGAGCACTTATACTTTATGTTAAGTTTCTGAGTCAGTTACTTGAGAGTGGCTGTGGGACAAGAAAACTCACCTACAGTAGTATCTCTCTGATTTCTCTTTATTTCCACTAGTTTATAAAGTTTACAACCACTGTTTCAACCTAAATAAAAAAAAACTGCAATCTTCAAAATGTTGAAAACATATTTTCAAATGAGTAAAAATATAGCTCAAAACCAAAAACCCATATCAACTACTGAATTGTGAAAATTTATAATTCATTTATCACAAATGTATTTACACTTACCATTACTGATCTGAACTCTGGTCTATTTTACCTGGGTTAAGAACTTCCTTCTTTTTCATTCAGCTCTCTCAGCATCCCCCTGCAACAACCTGATCCCTCATGTTCCCATCCCCACCCAACTTGAGTCCACCCAAGGGTCAGGTACAAGCTTGGTGCAGGGGAAACTCTAGGGAATCAATAAGGATGACCCCAGCTAAGACTCCTAGCAAAGGGGGATAAGTAGCTTGTGTTGTGGAATATTAGTTAAAGATGTGTTACATTTGTTAATGCTCTGGAACATTTGTTTAATGATGCAAAGATGTTGCATTCTTTTACGTTGCATTTTTTAACTATGTGAAGCTTTGTTACTTTGCCTGTCTAAAACAACTGATTAGTCTAATAAAGAGCTGAACAGCCCATAGCTAGGCAGGAGAAAAGATAGGTAGGGCTGGCTGGCAGAGTGAATAAACAGGAGACATATGGGAAGAGAGATAAAAGGAGCAGAAGTAGAAGGAGAGGAGGACTCCAGGGGCCGGCCACCCCGCTACACAGCCAGCCATTGAGTAAGAAGTAATGAAAGGTATATAGAAAAGTAAAAGCCCAGAGGCAAAAGATAGATGGGATAACTTAAATTAAAAATAGCTGGCTAGAAATAAGCCAAGCTATGGCTGGGCATTCATAAGAAAGAATAAGACTCAATGTGTTTATTGATGAGCTGGGTGGTAGACCCCCAAAATAATAGGGTAATAATAATAATAACTATGAGCCTCAACTGGCCACCTCCTGTGACCAGGCAAGATGACTAGCAGAATGACTGGGACACCAACTCAGCCAAATAACCTTCCACCTAGACTGTCTGGCCTGTACGATGTGCTGCGGGGAAACAGACTGTGGGAGTAGCCAACTGATGACTGGATCCAGGCTGAGGCCCACACCACATGTATGAATGCCCACCCTCATACCCCCATCCCTACCCCTGTGTAAAGTGCCAGGACCCAGAGGCTAGATGGCCTAGAGACCTAGGAGAGAACCAAACAAAACTGTCAAAAAAAAAAAAGTCAATGAAATGATTCCTAATGATATTCTGCTATCCTCATATATCTGTGCATAGCCCAATAGTCAGCAGAGAGGCTTCATCCAGCAACTGGTGGGAACAGATGCAGGGACCCAGGGTCAAACATTAGGCTGAGCTCAGAGAATCTGGATGAAGAGAGGGAAGAAGGATTGTAGGACCTAGAGGGGTCAAGGATTTCACAAGAAAACCCAAAGCATCAGCTAAACTAGGCTCATAGGAACTCACAGAGACTGAACCAATAGCCAGAGAGCCTGCAAAGGAATGACCTATGCACTTGGCACATATCTGACAGTTATGCAGTTTCTTCTTGGGGAACTCCTAACAGTGGGAATAGGGGCTATTTCTGACACCTATGCTGGCTTTTGTGACCCTATTCCTCATACAGGATTGCCTTGGCCAGTCTAAATACAAGGTGAGGTACATAGTCTTACTGCAACTTGATATGTCATTTTTTTAAAAAAAAATTTATTCATTTTACATATCAACCACAGTACCCTTCTCACCCCTCCTCCTCCTTGCCCCCCACTTCCCCTTCCCCGATCCACCCCCTATCTATGCCTTCAAAATGATAATGGCTCCAATGGGGAGTCAACAATGTCTGGTACATTCATTTGAGGCAGGAAAAAGTAAGTCCCTCCTCCCTGCATCAAGTCTGAGCAAGACATCCTAGTATAGGGAATAGGCTCTAAAAAGCCAGCTCATGCAGTAGGGATAGATCCTGATCACACTGTCAGGAGGCCCTAAAACCGATCAAGCTACACAACTGTCTCCCACATACAGAGGGCCTAGTTCAGTCCTATGCAGGCTCCACGGCTGTTGTTCTAAGGTTCCCAAGTTCCGACGAGCTTGGTTTAGTTGTCTCTGTAGATTTCCCCATCATGATCTTGACCCCACTTGCTCATATAATCCCTCCTCCCTCTCTTGACTAGACTTCCTGAAGCTCAGGCTGGTGGTTGGCTGTGGATCTCTGCATCTGCTTCCATCAGTTACTGAATGAAGGCTCTATGAAGACAGTTAGGGTGTTCACCAATCTAATTACAGGGGTAGGCCAGTTCAGGCACCTTCTCCACTACTGCTAGGAGTCTTAGCTGTGGTCACCCTTCTGGATTCCTGGTGTTTTCCCTAGCACCAGGTTTCTCCCTAACCCCATAATGGTTCCTTGTATCAAGCTATCTCTTTCATTGCTCTCCAACTCTGTCTTTCTGCCAACTTGACAATCCTGTTCCCTCATGTTCTCATCCCCCATACCCTTCCCTCTAGCACCCCCTCACCCCCAGTTTATCCAGGAAATCTCATTTATTTCCCCTTACCAGAGTGATTGATGAATCCTTGCTAGCTAGCTTCTCTGGAGCTGTGGTTTGTAGTCTGGTAATCCTTTGCTTTATATTTAGTATCCACTATGATTGAGTATATACCATGTTTGTCTTTCTGAGTCTGGATTACCTCACTCAGGATGATTTTTTTTCTAGTTCTATCCATTTGCCTGCAAATTTCATGATGCCATTGTCTTTTTTATAGCTAAGTAATATTTCGTTGTGTAAATGTAACACATATTCTTTATCCATTCTTTGGTTGAGAGGCGTACCATCTAATACCTGTCAGAATGGCTAAGTTAAAAAACACTGATGACAGCTTATGTTGGAGAGGATGTGGAGCAAGAGGAACACTCCTCCACTCTTGGTGGGAGTGCAAATTTGTACAGCCACTTTGGAAATCAGTATGGTGATATCTCACAAAATTGGGAATCAATCTACCTCAAGACCAAATTATACCATTCTTGGGCATATACCCAAGGCATGGTAAATCATATCACAAGGACACTTGATGAATTATGTTAATAGCAGTATTATTCATAATAGCCACTACCTGGAAAAATCATTTTTTTATATCTACTGTGAAAATTGACATGTGCTGTGGATATCGCTTTGTATAAATAAAACACTGATTAGCCAGTAGTCAGGCAGGAAGTATTGGTGGAACAAGTAGAGAAGAGAATTCTGCGAACAGGAAGGCTTAGTCAGAGAGACACTGTCAGCCGTTACCATGACCTCTAACATGTAAGATACTAGTAAGCCACGAGCCATATGGCAAAGTATAGATTTATAGAAATGGGTTAATTTAGGATAGAAGAACTAGATAACAAGAAGCCTGCCGCAGCCATACAGTTTGTAAGCAATGTAAGTCTCTGTGTGTTTACTCAGTTGGGTCTGAGCAACTGCAGGACTGATGGGTGAGAGAGATTTGTCCTGACTGTGGGCCAAACTCCAGCTACAGACATGGATTGCATATATAGATGATCTAATATTTACTTCATTTCTAGATATAGGTAATTTACTTTTATTTTTATTTCTTAAAAACTTTCAAAATTGAAAATGATCTTTTTTTGGGAATAGGAGCACACAATACCTGTTTTCCAAACACTCAAAATATTGATCCAGAGTATTGGTAATTTCAGGACAGCAGGGTCTACATTATAAGTTCTAGGGGAGTTTGAACTACAGACATTCTGCCACCCCCCATCTTGACACACACAAATCTTTCTAAAATATCAACCTAATCTTATTTTTCTGCCTTGCTAAATCAGTCCCAAAGTTCTCTCTGAACATCAAAATGAATTGCAAATAGCTTAATTTGTTTCATAAATTTTTTATACAACAAGCTTTTTCATCTTTCTTCATTTACAACTTTGCCAAGGACACGCTTGATTCTTGCTATAGAATGCCTTTGCAGTTTCCCTGCTCTTTGTAGTCTTCAGGTCCTTGATCACACAAGGCTGATCCCCCCCACACACACACACCCACACTTTCCACCTGCAGTTTCTCTCCCTCTGACTCCTCCTCTGTTCTGCTCCTTTCCTACCTCTGCCCTTCTCCCTCTCAGTGTTATATGGAACTACCCTCAAATCCAAACTGTTGCCATCTTTCGGAGTTTGGTTTGATCTGCTTGTAAAAGATCACCACAGTTCCGCTGGTTGACAGTTGATCTAACAGAAAGACTGGAAGAAAGCTGGTCATAGAAACTTCACCTGAGTATCCAGCTACCCTTGGCAACCAGCTGTATGTAGTTCTGCTCCAACTGCGTTTGTTCTATGGATGTATTGGGGAGGGCTAGAGTACACAGTCAGGAAAGTGCAAGAGAACTTGGTGGCATCTAGGTGGCCATACTGGAGGCATCATACAAGTTACATTAAGGACTCCTACACTCCTATCCATAAATCCTTACCGCTTGTCGTGTTATTTACTTAGTTTCCTTAAAAATGGTCAAAACTGAAGATGATCTTCTATTTGTAATAGGAGCACACAACACCTGTGATCCAGTCACTCAAAAGATTGAGGCAGAAATATTGCAGTTTTTAGTCCAGCATGGGCTACAATGTAATCCTAATTAATTGGCTCCCTGTGGTGAACTGTGGGTGATTAAACATGGAGTTGGCGTTGAGTCCTTACGGGTAGGGATAGACATTATTTACACTTTCCTGAAAGGAAGACAGTTTCAACACTATTTCTCCATAAGCATTTAACTGCATACATATAATAATTATTAAGGATACACACACTCTCTCACACACACTATGAGTGTGTGTTTATTCATGTTGTATGTACATATACACATATAGTTTTCTTCTTCACCTATTAGAGGGCTTAATGACTACAATGCTCGATAAATAAACATTTGTTTCCTTAAGGCTTAGTGTCATCTATTCTATATAAGATTTCTTTGATATTTATTAGAATATTAATTGAATACTTTATGAATAATAAATATCAAATGGTGACAATGTCTTATTTAACCTTTCCTAATATATTTTGAATTTCTTAGATGTTCAGATATTATCTGAATATTTAAAAAATTTTGATCAAATGGAAAATATTATCTCCATTATCTTATAAGGCCTTCAGAAAAATGGGTAAAGTAGAAATTTTTATAATCCTCATTTTTATGATCACAAGGTAAGACTTGCTCAAGTCTATGGTCTAGTAAATATTCCTTTTTGAGATGGACTTTTTATTTTAGGTGAACAAATATTTGAATAAATGTGTATCTGTGCACCATCTTCATGAAGAGGCCGAGGAAGCTAGAAGGAGTCAGGTGAACTGGAATTGGAGTTAGAGATAGTAATGAGTCATCATGTGGGTGTTGTGAGTCAAGCCCAGTTCCTCCGAAAGAGCAGCTAAATCTTTTCACTGCTGATCCATCGCCCCAGCTTCCTATGAAAGTCAAAGTTGAAATCATATGCAGGATACACATGCTACCAATTGTCTGTTCTTTTATTTATTTATGATACTTGTATTTGGTACATCCAGAAGCACATAATTATAGTTTTCATTCAATTATATAAGTGAACTAATAGTGTGTATTAGTAAATCTTTTAGAAATACTATAATTACATTTTTTTGAAAATAATTCCCACGTGCTAGCAATGCAACAGAGGAGTTTTTAAGTATTGCAGATGTAATTTCAGGTAAAATAACATTTACTTAATTTGTTCATTTTTTCTCAAAGAATTCAAGAACAGGAACATTGAGTGTTAAGTGGTACAACTTGCAGAACTTTGTTAGCATGTAAGGTTTGAAAATAGTTTAAAAGGTAACATTAGTTTAAATTTCTTTAATATACATAAATACTTTAAGACAAGTCACAACTATTTAGAGAATCTTTCCATTTTTCAAGTTATTTTACATTTAAAATTGTAATGAGTTAAGGTTCTCATCTCCAGAGATAGATGAGTCACATTTGCTATTACACAGGTTGTTCATCTAATGGTGACTGCAAATTATGAGGATAAGAAAATTATAGGCAATTTATATTTGTTGTATCACTGTTTCTATGGCAATGGGGAAAAGATGATCATAATCTGTAACCCTGGTAACCAGAAATGTGCATAGCATCATTAGGGGCTGCCCCTCACAGTGCACCTCTTCAGGTCCAAGTGAGACAAAGACAGGGGCAAGACAATCGACTTTAAAATATCTCAATCAAGGCCCTGGGTCATGGTGGAAAGGAAATCATTGTTATTAACACTTCGAAGAGTCTGTACAACACTCATTATTGCTGAAATGTCTTTAAACAAAAAAATGGAAAAATCAACGCCTTTCTCAATACTAAATTATTTCCTTAGGAGACTCACTTTGTCACATGTAACAGACAGTAGATGTTCTTGATTAAAAAGGAAATGGGGAAGTGAAATGGAGTTCATAGAGAGGGATAGAATGATGGAGGGAAAGAGGAAAAAGGTACAGAGAGAAAGAAAAGAGGGGGGTGAAAGAGAAAGGAAAGAGAACCAAGGCGAAAGACCAAGAATGTCCATTCAACACATGTTGAAACAGACATGTTAAAGATCACTTGATTTAAAGAAACACGAGTATTATTTTAATATTTCTCCACAGCTCACATATTCTTAAAGAAAAAATTCTCATTCTGAGGCACTTCAGTGCCCAAAAGTTATTTTCTCTGATCCATTAAACAAATGTATTTATAATAACTTTAATGTATTTTTCATCTACTTCCAAAGTAAGTAGCCATTTTGTATAACATTGTGCTAGCGTGTATAACCACTTTGAAAAGAAAGTGTATATATTTTATTTTCCAGGAAACATAATTAACTACCTAAAACCTATTGTCAAAAATAACAGATGAGCTGCTTCACCTACACTTGTGCTAGAATCATCCCTCATGGAGAAAATGAACTGTAGGGTTTAGCCATATCTATGCTTTTTGATTTGTTTTAGCTCCTGAACAACCCTGTGCCTGAAACACATAGTAATTCTTCAGTTCTTTTTAATCACATCCTGAAGTCTTTCCCTTGAATTCTCATCCTGCTTCACCTTGCCTTTTGCATCCAGCCCTTATTCTCTATTGCAATCTCATTGCTATAACTCATTTTTAGATTCTAGACAGCTATTGGATTAAACCCCACAGGCCCTAAAAAGTCAATCACTACAGTATTTACTATTAAGCAATAATCAACCTTTATCCTTCTATTTTTTTTCCTTTATTTTACGGCTCATTTTAGGCTTTCTTTGATCAGCACTTTTCACACTTCTAGATAACCTGTTGTAAATACTTTGTCCTCCTGCTTCATTCAGGAGGTGGCACCATGCTTTCATTTTCCTGTATGGATAAAATCATTAGACATTATTGTTCATTATGCCCTTTCTGCAGACAAACACAATGTCTACAGATGCTTCTCTCAATTCTATGGCTCATCTCCCTCTACATCACTCCCACTAGACTGAGGACAATTCCTGACCCAAGCCCTTCTTCCATTCAACCTAGCAGGATCCCTTTTTTATCACTCCATGTCCAATAACTATATTCTCAAATACAATATGAAACATTTAATAGTCTAACAATGCCAGGACATGCTACTTACTAAGATTACTATAACCACTTTTTTAATTGTGCCTTCTAGAATTAGAATTATATGTTGAAAAAATCTGTTCTGATACTTTTTAATTTTTTTATTCATTTTACACACCAACCACAGATCCCTTTCTCATTCCTCTTCCCACTCTCATCATCTTCAACCAGCACCCCTCAACCCCTCCTCCAACAAGGTAAGTTCTCCCATGGGGGGACAGCTAAGTCTGGCACATTCAGTTGAGGTGGGACCAAGCCTCTTCCCACTTTATTAGGAGCACGTGGGTGAGGTGTCAGATCATAGGTAATGCGATCCAGGAAAAGATCCTGATCACACTGCCAGAAGCCCCTCAAACAGACCCATCTACAAAACTGTCTCCTGTATGCAGAGGGTGTAGTCTGGTCGTATTCAGGTTCCAGAGCTGTTGGTCTAAAGTTCATGAGTTCCTTTAAGCTTTGTTCAGTTGCCTCTTCCCCATCATGATCTTGACCCCCTTGCTCATGTAACCCCTCTTCCCTCTCTTTGAATGAACTTCTGGAGCTAGGCCTGGTGCATGTTTGTGGATCTCTGCATCTGCTTCCATCAGTCACTGGACGAAGGCTCTATGGTGACAGCATATTCACCAATCTGATTACCAAGGTAGGTTAGATCAGGCACCCTCACCACTGTTGCTAATGGTCTCATCTGTGGTCATTCTTATGAATTCTTGGGAATTTCCCCAGCACCAAGTTCTCCTTTATCCCATAATGTCTCCCTCTATCAAGGTATCTCTTTCATTGCTCTCCCACTCTGTCCCCCAGCTCAACCATCCCAGTCCCTCCTGTTCTCTTCCCCCATCCCCTACCCTCTATTGCCGCTCCCTTCCTCAATTTCCTCATCAGGATCTCCTCTGTTTCCCAAAAGTGGTCCGTACATCCATCTTAGGGTCCTCCTTGTTTCCTAGCTTCTCTGGAGCTGTGGGTTTTAGTCAGATTATCCTTTGCTTTACATCCAGTATCCACTTATAAGTGAGTACATACCATGTTTGTCTTTCTGAATCTGGGTTTCATTCTGATATTTTAAGAGCAATAATTAACAAGACTACTAGAAAAGCCTACTACCAAGAGTATGCAAAGTAGATTAAAAGAAAAAATATTTCACAAAAGTCAAATTTTGATGCAAAAATAACATGTTTAAACATACTTTTCTTTAATATAAGAAATAAAAATGTATTCTATAACATTAATATTATTATTAAGTATATTAATATTATTAAAATCATTTATTTTGTACCTTTAAATTGTGTATAGTAAAGCCAGGTGGTGGTGGCGCACGCCTTTAATCCCAGCACTCAGGAGGCAGAGGCAGGAGGATCTCTGTGAGTTCGAGGCCAGCCTGGACTACCAAGTGAGTTCCAGGAAAGGCGCAAAGCTACACAAGAGAAACCCCGTCTCAAAAAACCAAAAAAAAAAAAAAAAAAAAAAAAAAAAAAAATTGTGTATAGTATATAATATCTAATTCAGACTATATATTAATGTAATATATAATTTGTGTTACATTAATACAATATATAATTAACTGTATTATATAATTTATATTAAATGTCACATGTGAGCTTTTATCATTTGAATTTTAAAAACAAATTAATGCATTCTAATTGAATTAAAAATTCAGGTATTATACACAATGTAACTGTGTAAACAGTTCAACTTTTTCTTTCTCCTACCATTCTGACAGTGTTCTCTGCTCTCTTGTCATTATCATAGCATCCCAACATAATTTTAAGTGAGTAGGCATTAATATAGACAAAATGTATGTTATTTTCACACTGCCAGATAATTGTTCGGTAGGCAGCTCTTGGGCACATTTACTACCAGGAATCCAAGTAAATCCATTGTCTTTCATCCAGTTCTGGTTGAAGATTTGAAGCTTGTTGGTGAAAGTATGATGACTTTCCTAATAGATGTCTCTATGTTTTCAGTTCAGCTTCATTCAGTAAGTATTC
Source organism: Peromyscus leucopus (assembly GCF_004664715.2). Lineage (NCBI taxonomy): Eukaryota > Metazoa > Chordata > Mammalia > Rodentia > Cricetidae > Peromyscus > Peromyscus leucopus. The sequence continues at coordinate 30,130,002 of NC_051070.1, forward strand.
ACTGCCTATTTTACTACATGTCTATCACATTATCATGGGCACTGGGAAGTAAAAAAAAAAAAAAAAACATGAAATAAGTTTTCCTTTTGAGAAAGATTTCTCAGTGCATTTTATAAACATGAGCAAAACTGAAAGCCACACTTGTCAAATGGTGGGTAAAATCAAAACAACATGCATAGTCTTACAGGAGAGCAACTGAAGTGCACACAACTGATACAATATGAACATGAGCAGTGTCCTGATATAAATATTTAAGCAACATTTCTGAATACATAGTCTCCATTAACCTGCTTATGGATTTCATTTAATGACAAAACACTGTCCAAACATTTAAAATGGTATTTAGTTGTGAGAATTCAACAGCAATCAGTGGAAAGAGAGAAGAATATGTCACAGAAAAGGAAGAATGCAGGAGATTTTACCTTTTAGTATTACAGATTTGTGTGTAACACATGTGAGTAACATTCCAGTAATTCCTAAAAGATATTGAGAGAAATTTTTCCTAACCTAACCATATGTAAGTACATTAGACATAAGCTAAGATAGTCTCTTAATGCTGCTGTAATGAATCACCATAAATTTAGCGGCTTCTAACTATAGATCTTCCTTGTCTTCGAGTTTGGAAGGTGAGAAGTAGCAGAAGTTCTCCCTAGGATTTCATGAAGTATTATCACTGTCGCATCTTTCTGTGAACTCTAAGGTGATCATTTTATGTTTAATTTTCACATTCAGTCTTCTAGAATCTCCACAAGCCTTATTTTATGGCCATCCTCCTTCAGAAGTGTGGAGTTTTCCTCAAAACATCAAGTTTGTATCTGATAAGCTTAATTATTGAAGAAATAATACTGTTTGTACCTGGAAATCCAGGATTATCTGACTTATTGTGTGCTGTGGGATGTTCTGTATGCTGTGAAATGTGTTGCTCTGATTGGTTGATAAATAAAATGCTGATTGGCCAGTAGCCAGGCAGGAAGTATAGGTGGGATAAGCAGACAAGGAGAATTCTGAGAAGAGGAAGGCTGAGTGAGGAGACGCCAGCCTGCCATCCAGTGAGTAGCATGTAATGACACACAGGTAAAGCCACAGAATACGTGGCAACATATAGATTAACAGAAATGGGCTGAGTTTAAGTGTAAGAGCTAGTCAGTGGTAGGCCTGAGATAATGGCTGAGCAGTTTTAATTAATATAAGCCTCTGTGTGTTTACTTGGGTCTGAGTGGCTGCCGACTGGGCAGGCAGGACACAGGAAAACTTTATTACAATTGTGGAACAGTTTCTTTTTCACATGTAAGTTAACATATTTCTAGGCCCAGCGAAAGATAATTTTGACATTTGGGGAGCATTTATTCTATATATAGTAGAAACTGTATACTAAAGAAATGAACATTTATTTATGACAAATTATTGGCTTTGGTGAATAACAAGCCTATGGTGTTAATTATTATTTAAAAGATTTTGTTTTCTAAATGGTGTAAGAATCTGCACATTTGTGTGTGTATGTTTGTTTATTTGTTCATTTGTTCTGAGGCAGGGTCTCACTATGTAGCTCTGTCTGGCCTGGAAATCATTATGTAAACCAGGTTGTCTTGAATTAAAAGATATCTGAGAGACTCTGCCTCCCAAATGTTGCGATTAAAGGCATGTGCCACCATGACCAGCTGTCTGACCAGATTTTAAGATGGAGGCATAGGAGAGATATAGAAAGATACATGGAATCAATACATATGAGGGTTTGGCAAAAAGAAGTTTTGGTCACATTCTCATCACTTATAGGGAGTTCGGGGAAGGGGACAATTTTAAAGAGTACTTTGTGAAGTAGAAATCTCATGTCTATATATCTTGTCATCTTCTGCTTGTATTCTCCTAACTCAGGGGAGTAATAAATTTTGAGGGCAACCTGAACATAATGAGAACCTGTTTCAAAAAGGTAAACAAAATACATATTTATTTTCTGTGTGTGTTTGTGTGTATACATATATGTAATGTCATTAATGTACTTGAAGTCTTCAGATGAGTATCATTAACATGTAGAAGTGCTCTTTATTTCTAGATATAATCAGATATTAATATGGTGTTATGGTGGAAAGGATGTTGCCCAAATAATCTAGTGTATTTGAATCATAACAGTAAATATGGCTTTCAAGCCTTTAGTCCTACTTTCTTCCTAAGATGCTCTTCACATCCAATATTCCTTTTGTTTGTTTGGTTCCATTGCTCTACACACCAACAAATTTGGCTGTGGTTTCTTGGAGACTTTTCAACAAAGACTCTATTGGCTATGAGACAGAGATTTCTAAGTGATATGTGTCCAATTATTATCCCTGGAATCCATTGAATGTTTACTTATTTATCATATGATTTTTTTCTCATCTTTTTTATTTGCCCCAATCTCAGGATATTGTATGAGAAAAACTCCATTTGATATTACACCTAGTAATTTATACCTATAAATAAATGTCACAAGGATTTTTACTTCTAATCTGAGAATGTTAACTATCTTTTTTATTTCAATCTAAGTTTATAAGTTGGGAATCTCCTCAGATATATTATTTTTAAAATAATACAAACATTATATTATGATACCAATCCACAAATATGGATTGATTTACACCAAGAGCTGATTGGAGTTAACATAAGAAGGTACATATTTTCCTATATTTTTAATACATCTCCCATTTTCTTTGTTTTTTTTTTTTTTTTTTTTTTTTTTTGGTTTTTTGAGACAGGGTTTCTCTGTGTAGCTTTGCGCCTTTCCTGGAGCTCACTTGGTAGCCCAGGCTGGCCTCGAACTCACAGAGATCCGCCTGGCTCTGCCTCCCGAGTGCTGGGATTAAAGGCGTGTGCCACCAACGCCCGGCCCATTTTCTTACAGACATGACCAGATAATGAGGTACCTGTAAATTACATTGTTGTCTTTAAGTGCTTAATAAATTATCATTAGATGTAAAAATATTTTATTAAAAATACTTCATTTGGATTTTATTAGTGGATCTGTAATTATTTATACAAAGTTTATTTACAATCAGAAATATGACAGTTTTCTGAAAGCAGGAAAATATGAACAGTACAAGATAAGAAATATATATTTAATAATCTTTCTTACATAGAATTAGATGGATAAGGAATTATCTGAAAATATTAAAAGAATTTTTTTCTTTTACTTCACCATAGATACAAGAAACTGTGTTATCAGGGGCAATATGTAAGTTGTTTCTATGACAAAAAGGTGTGGCTGCTGGACATGGAAACAAATGTGTGTATCTAAGTACTTACACTGCTACTCAATCAATCCCACCTACAATACATTCTAGGTAATTGGCTATGCTACTTCAAGAGAAACATTCAAATATGGTTACAATGACTGTACCATTATGTTAAAAAAAGAAGTTAATCAATATCTTCATATGGTAAATCCCATTTCATTCTAGAAAGCTTATCTTATAAAATTTCACAATTAAATTAATAACTATAAAATCAACAAAAAGTTCGCTGGTAAATAATTTTTTGCTGATTTTTTTGTTATTACATTGAAAACAAAGAGAAAATTAAGCAAAAACTTAATTGTTAAACATGAATACAGCCATCTTTTCATGAGCAAAGTTCTCCAAAATGTGTCTTGCACTTGCAATAGTTTATTATGACACTGATTACCTTGCTGACATCAAAAATAAATAAAAATATTGAATCATTTTAATTCTTAATATAAGATTAGGCTCCATGTTCACATCCCTTTCAAAATTATAATAATTTCTTTATTTATAATAATTAAACTCATAAATTAAAAATAAGCATTGGCAAAGCTGACCTGAATGTTTCATATCCCAATTTCCTTTTTAAAAAAAGACCACAGGTTACCATTATTTATATACATAAGTATTAGAGATAATTAATCATGATTATAAAGACCAAATGCTTGATAATGAGGACATTGGGTTATTCACAACTGGGTATCTGTTTCTTGTACCTTCCAAGCCAAGCTTTTAATATTTAATAATAGATATCATAACAGATGGGGTAAAAAATGTAGCAATAGTTTATCGTTGTCTTTTCATTTCCCTTCTCTCAATGTATGAAACAAAGGTGTTCTGTAAAATAAGCTCAACATATGCTCTGTGCTTTGGCTCTGGGAAAAGCAGGGCATGTAAACATTGAGAAATATCATTGTTGAGGCTGTAATTCATGGACATTGGTGCAATTTCATAATACTTACACAACTATGCCAAAAGAGTTTGGTTTCTTTCATTTGGGAATTTCACTTATCTAGGATTTTTTGATGCATGAGAAAAGAAGAATGAAAGACACAAAGAAAGGGTAAAAGTAAGTCCTTATAATCTAAGCACAGAAATGAAATTGTGAGTCAAATTAAATTTTGAACATGTGCCTGAATAAATGAATTTTTAACCTAACATTAAAGTACCTTTTGACTCTCAAATTTCCATTGATGTCTACACAGCAGAATTATTAAAGAATCACACAGAAATCTACTATGTGTTGCTAGGCATGCACCAGATGGGTGTTCAATAAGTACTAATTATTGCTGCTGCTTCAGGATGGAATAGCAGCCCTGGAACATTGTATAATCAATGGAAGACAAATATAAATTACATTAGTAGATTTTTATTACCTCTGGATAAGAATAGCAATGGAGTACAGAGAGTGGGCATCAACCAAACCAGTGTCGTTAAAGTAAAATTTCTAAGACAGCATAAACAGTGTGTCCACCACATTGCCCACATATCACCAGTCTTCCTGAAACAGCCAAGCTTTAGAAAATCCTATCACATCACTAGAATTCACGATATTTTATACTCATTATTATTCACAGGATAGTTAATTTTCAGTCAATAAGAAGTAGAAAACAGAAGGCAGGAAAGATAGAAGGAAACAAAGAAGTGAACAAGCAAGGAAGGAAGGACGATTTTGAAATATCTCATGGTAAAGTCTAATATTGGCTGAAGGTAAGGAGCAATGACTCCCTTACTGTAGATTGTGTTAATATTTTGCCTACATCAGTGGCAATCAGAAATGTCTGTGAACATTTCTAAATACACACACGCCCACGTTGAATGTTATAGGGCTTTTGTTAATTTAACCAGGATTATAGGAAATACGTCATCACTGAATTCCAAATTTAAATGAACAGTGTGATCACCGGAGACCTTCTGAAATTCTCAGTGCTTAGAACAGGACCCAGTTAAGTCATGTCACATATGCAGAGGTGGATGTCACATGTTAATAATAATTGCAGTTTCTCTTCTGAAAGTTGGTCATTGCAATGTTTTAAATTATTGCTTTCCTATTTTTAAAGAGATTCTTTTATTAATGTCTATCAAAAAAGATCTATAGTACTCTTCCATTGCAGATGCTGTTACTAGAATTCAATAGAAAAATCAAGAGATGTTGACCATTTAAGGATTGCCTTATTCATTAGAATTATGCTGTATTACATACATCATCTTTAGCCTCAGTCCTGCTCTGAAGCACAAAAAGCTCATTACAGTTTGTTTAATGAGAAAACTGAGATTGAGACAGTTAACTCCATAAAAGGTTACAACTAGACAGGAGACATGTCCTTCTCTTTTTCTTTCAGAACATGCTCTAAAGTCTAATGTTACAAGCATTTCCATAAAATAGAATCTAGTAGAGACTGGGACCACGGGAAGTTGAAGGAGACTGTCCCAAAAAAGGGACCTAACAGAAGAGGAGGAGGTCAGCTGTGGCCATGGTTCAATTCTTGATCAACAACTCTTACATTTAACATGGTTTCTAAACATCAAAGGCCCATGAGACAAAAAGTTAAAATCGTGAATCCTAAACATAAACTCAACGCTTGAGAATAGGCAGGGAAAACATTAGTATAATGACAATTTAAATCAATTTTTTTGTAGAATTTTCTATTCAGAGCTGAATTTATAATATAGAAATCATAAATCAAAAACAGTTAAAATTTACAAAAAATAATGTTATTGATTGCCATCCTCTCAAAGGAAAGACATATGAACACTATATGCATATGACTATAGTAGGTTAAACAGAAGATGAGATATTAAGAAAAATGTGACCATGAAAATAAAGTCCCTGATTGCGGGCAGGTGGGCATGGGAACTTGAGGGTCACGTTGTGGGGTGGGCAGAGGGGGACAGAACTGAGAGAGATGAGAAAGGGGGACTTTACGGAGTCTGGTAGAAGCCTGATACAAGGGAAACTTCCACAAGTCTACAAACATGGCCCCAGCTAAGACTCCTGGTAGCAGTGGATGCAGAGTCTGAACTGAACTGGCCGTCCTCTGTGATCGGATTGGTGACGACTCTGGTTGTCATCAGAGTCTTCAACCAGTGACTGATAAACGTAGATTCAGAGACTCAAGGGTAAACTTTGGGCGTACTTGAGGAGTCCTGCTGAGGAGAAGCGGGAGGGATTGTAAGAGCCAGGGGTGTCAGGGACATGGGAAGAAAACACACAGTAACTGCTTGCCTGGTTCATGGGAATGCACAGAATCTGAACCAACAATCAAGGAGCCTGCATGGAACCACCTAGGCCCTCTGCATATTGTGACAGTTGTGTAGCTTAATCTATTTTCGAGAATTCTGGCAATGGGAACAGGGGCTGTCTGGTGGTTTGGCTGACTCCTGGGAACCTATTTCTCCTGCTAGATTGCCTTGCCCAGCCTGAATTTGGGAGGGGGTCTTATAGCAGCTTGATATGACATGCTTTGCTAAATCCCATGGGAGGCCTGGCCCTTTTTGAGCTAATAAAAAGGAGGGGGTGGATTTAATGGGGAGGTGGAGGAGTGGACGGGGAGGAGGGAGGAGAGGCTGCAGTCTGGATGTAAAATAAATTAATTAAATAATTAAAAATAAAAGAAAGTCCCTCAAGTTTTTGGTTTAAATGCTATAAATGAAGAATTCCTTTTAGTTGGGTTTCTGGAAATTCTAACATTCTGCCCCATAAAAGAAAGAAAAGCCACAGAAAACTTTAAAATCCTTCTAGATTATTGCCTCCCAATACACAATAGGCTCTGTTTCTTTGTTGGTTACAAGAGAAAACTTAATACCATATGTTTGTTTTAGATTATAAATGTTCTAGATTTAAAGGCTATTCTAGTCTTTGCAAAAAAAATCTACATAATAGTTTCAGTACACATCCAAAGGAAGTGCCACATATCCATGTCCATCTAAGTTAATTCCAGCATTTTAACAAGAGTAGAATTTAAAAGTATGGTTGATGATACTTTACAAAAGTAGAAATCAGAAACATTATATTTATACTCCATCTTCTCATTTGGGTGTGCTTTCTGAACATTATGTAAAAAAATCTAAATATGAATTATGGGTCCAAATACACAAAGGAAGCGTTTATTTGGTGTCATTTGTTTGTTTCTTCATTTGTTTTTAATCAGGTTATGTATGAGGTGACAAGACTATGGTTTTACATGTATAGTTACCCACATATTTTGCTTAATTTAAAATATATTCAAGTATTTTAAGCCACATAATCTAAAAACCTATGAGACAGAAGTTGAGGAAATAAATGACCTACATGACCAACGACTGGGTTGGTAATCAAATCTGTAATATCTTGTCTTGAAAAGGAATCATGGGGCTGCATACTAAATACCTAACATTATTTTTCCTACTCCCAAAGAGAATATGCCTTTCCCCTGCAAAACATTTAAATTGTAGTTTGTATCCAGTGCTCTCAGACTCTCAAATTGTTTAAGACTTTAAAATTTAATCAAGGGATTTCTTAATGGAGGCTAGAAGAGTAACATCAGAAATACATTTGACAAAGGGTAACAAATTTCTACTTAATTATTTACAATGGCCATATATGGCTACACAGAGACAGAAAAGCAGGCAGACCCTGGTGCATCAAACTCAGCCGTCTGGAAGAACAAGGACATCAATTCGCCCTCACACCATGCAAACAGTTTTCAAGATTGTATCTTGTTGATCATGATGAAATTACAAGACTAGAATCAGAAGCTCTGCACTGGTAATTTATGGCCACAGGTCACTCTGAATTGAACGTTTTCATGGAGCAGACAGCCTGCTTGTCATTTAGAGGCATCTTATTTTTGTCACCTAAAACATGTTTTTCATCATTGCTAAAAGCCACTACAGTTTTTATACTCTCTCTCTCTCCTTCTCTATATATCGTTATAGAATAAAGCATATGCATTTCCATTGAGCCAAATAGCATAACAAAAATTAATACAAAATGAATGATTAAAAATTTTAGCCACTAAATTTACACTAGGTTCTTCCTCTCTCAGTCCTCATCTTTCTCCCTCTGCCACCCCGTGTGTGTGTGTGTGTGTGTGTGTGTGTGTGTGTGTGTGTGTGTGTTTTACAAAGTGGAATTTTAGTGTAATCAAACATTTATTTATTTTGTGTGGTAGGAAAACTATACTTTTGAATAGCCTTTTGTTTATTTCTATCACAAATAACTATATAATCTCATAACTAAGAAAAAGACAAATGATTTCAAAAAGTGCATGCAATCCCTGAAACTCACTATATCTTTCTTAGCTTTGATTTTTGACTTTCAAGTGATAATGCACATTGGATTTTAAAATCCTTCTGTGGAAAGTCAAGATGCTTCCTTGAGGAATGTTATTATGAATATATTCATAGTCCTGTGAAAATTTCTTTATTTCCTGGAGAAATTCTGTCAGCTTGCTTTTACAGCTAAAAGAGAAAAAATAATGGATAACTCCTATTTATATGTATTTATTAGTTACAGGCATTATTTAGGTCAGTTAAGCTCACCAAGCATACAAGGCTTGTGGAATTTAAATAAAGTCAGATGTATATTATCACTGAAATTCTTTATTTCAATTTTTTTTAATTTTTCATCATTTAAGAACCATGAAGCTATAGAAAATCATACTGGAAAAAATCAGTTGAGATATACATCTTACTTATATACAATTTAAACAAATGCAATTATTTTATGTTAGAAAAATAGAGTAGTATAATTTTTTTAAAAAAATAGATATTAACAGGACTAGCACAATAGCTCACTGGGTTAAGACATATCCTGCATAAACTTGACAAACCAAGTTCAATACTCAGGACCCATAGGACAAAGAGAAATGGATGACTCTTAAAAGTGGTCTCTGACTGCCACATGTGTATTGTAAATGGAGGCTTTTCTGTCCTTCCTGATCCCACAGCCACTTTTAAAATACTCATTCAGAGGCTTAATATTAATTGCTCAGGCTTATTACTAACCAGCTCTAACAACTTAAATTAACCCATTTCTATTAATCTATGTTTTGCCACGTGTCTTGTGGTTTTCCCTGTGCTCTAATACATCTTGCTCCTCTGGCAGCTGGCTGGCCTCTCCCCAACTCTGCCCTTCTTCATCTCCAGTTTGAATGTACCACCTAACCTTATTCTGCTCCCTCATTGGCCAATCAGCTTTATTTATCAACCAATGAGAGCAACACATATTCACAGCATATAGAAAGACCGTCCCACAGCAGTGTATCATGATACACACACACACACACACACACACACACACACACACACACACACACACTCATACAGGCTCGTACACATGCAGGTACACTCATACACATTCAGGCACATATGCATGCCTGTGCACACATACACACACAGACACACACACACAATATACTGTTTGTTGGTTGTTTTACTCTTAGGTCATTCAGGCTCTACCACCCAGCCCCCAAATAAATACACATGGAGGCTTATTCATTCTTATGAATGCCCAGCCTTGGCTTGGCATTTCTAGCTAGGTTTTCTTAAATTATCCATCCACATTTCACCTCTGGGCTTTTACCTTTATCCTATATACCTTTCTTTACTTCTTACTCCATGGTTTCCCGTAGAGCTGGTTGGCTGGATCCTGGAGTCTTCTTCTCTGATAAGTCTTTGCACCCTGAAGACCTCTCTGCTGACACAGCAAACTGAATCAGATCGAATCAGGAAAAGCCCAGGTTTAATGGGTAAAATGTTCCCAGGTGATTTCTGGCCCCTCAGAGAGGAGACGGGTTGAGAGACAGAAAGAACTACATGTCTGTTTTCTGGGTTGCAGCTTATATACCCTATGGGAGTGGTCTTGAACCTCTCTGGGAGAGGAGTTGTGTTTAGTGGGTTTTGAAGGGGTGGATTTAGGGAAAGAGATAGGGAAGGGGAGTTGAGGTGACTCTTCCACCAGACTCCTTCCAGACATTCCATACTCTTTGGGTATAGGGATGCCAGAGTGCCAGGGGTTGAGGTGGAGCTGCCACCCAAACACTCTCCTCCTTTTCTTGCTCCTTGTTCTTTATCTCTCCAGATTCTCCTCTTGTTTATTATCTCCACCTGCCAGTCCCATCTATCATTTCTCCTGCCTTGCTATTATTGGCTGTTCAGCTCTTTGTTAGACCAATCAGGTGGTTTAGGCAGGCAAAGTAACACAGCTTCACAGAGTTAAACAAATATAACCTAAAAGAATGCAACACATCTTGGCATCATTAAATAAATGTTTCACAGCATAAACAATGTAACACATCTTAAAATAATATTCTATATCAGTATACCCTCCCAAACACTCAAACACACAAAATAAATGTTTAATATATTATTCTACAAGATATAAACACTAGAATTTTAAAGCAGGTTATAAGAATTATGGTTTTCCATTAAAGAAAGTCTCTTTAATGCATCCCGAGGAAACAATTACAGGGTCATTGAGACACTTGGTCTAACATTCTACTGTCCTTCTTCCTTAGCCTCTAAAATACTGTAATTATGGGCTTGTGCTACCAAAATACTATTTCTGTGTCTATTATTTAAACAAGAATAATATAGGTTTAGGTTCTTCCTTTTTCTTGATTAGGGCAGCAATATATGCACATGAGAAACCTAACATTTCTCAACTAGTGCCATTAATTTCAACACTGATCCTAGTTTATTGCAATGATTTAAAAATTGAAACAGTAATCTAACACTTTTAACCTAAGTAAATTTGAAACAGAAATAGTGACAAGGTTTCTCCTAACTTGTTCATATGACATGTGTTAGAAAAATCATTCTTTTATTTTTAAAGATTTGTTACAATACCATATTTGAGAGAACTTGTGTAGGATGATCATGGTGTCCTCACACCTACCTACAATATATTTTCCCCCAGGTTTATGTGAATCACTAATCTTTCTTTATCCAAAGATTTCACAGACATTTTTGTTAGAATAAGTTTTGGTGGTTAATATAAACACATGTACTTGCCAATAGACAACAACGAAATCAGAGTGAATAGTATCATTTTGTATTTTCAGAAGTATGAAGAATTGAATTTCTTCCCTTTTGTGAAATAGCCAGTTCCTAGCCTGCCACAATCTAATGGCAGAAATGGAAAATTTGAGCACATACAAACTTTATTGTTTTTCCTTATTAAGAAAATTTTTATTCCTTTTCTATTCCAACTACAGATCCCCCTCTCTTTCCTCCTTATGCCCCCTTCCCAGCCTTACCTACCAACCAACCCCCAATTCCCTCCACCAAAAAGGTAAGGCCTTCTATCAGGAGTCAGCAGAGAATGGTACATTCTGTTGAGGCATGTTCAAACCCCTCACTCTGCATCATGGTTGTACAAGGTGTCCCATCATAGGTAGTGGGCTCCAAAAAGCGAGCTCATGCACCAGGGATGGATCCTGATCCTACTACCAGGGGTCCCTTAAACAAATCAAGCTACACAACTGTCTTGCTTATGCAGAAGACCTAGTCCAGTATGATGGAGGCTCCCCAGCTGTTGTTCTAAAGTTCATGAGTTCCCACTTGCTCGGTCTGGTTGTCTCTGTAGCATTCCCCATCATGATCTTAATGTCCCTTGCTCATAGAATCCATCTTCCCTCTCTTTGACTGTATTCCTGATGCTTGGCTGTGGATCTCTGCATCTGCTTCCATCAGTTACTGGATGAAGGCTCTGTGATGACAGTTAGGGTATTCAGCTGTCTGATTCCTGGGGTAAGTCATCCCAGGCACCCTCTCCACTATTGCTAGTAGTCTAAGCTGGGGTCATCCTTGTGGATTCCTGAGAACTTCCCTAGCACCAGGTTTTCCCTATCCCCCATAATGTCTCCCTCTCTCAGGGTATCTTAGACATTTTAAAGTTTCTCCTTGTTCACAAGATCCCCAAATTGGAAGCAGATACTAGATGAGTTTCACACAAAAAGATCATGTCACAGCTGAAAAACCTGAGCTCTGCAATCTCCTTTAAAAAAAAAAAAGTGATTACTAGAAAATGTCTACACATTTTTTCTTTAATGGAGGCAACATAGTATCTCATCTAAGCCAGCCATGAGCCACATTTGCTTTCACTCTAGAGAGACTGACATTGTTACTGTCTCCAGTGTTTGCATGCTGTACAGGCACCCTGTGCATTTAGGAAAGGAGAAAAGCTTATCCCAAGCAGATGAATGAAACACCATAGAAAATGCTCTCCAGTATTAACATGTCATTACTCTATATTGTAATTACAATATTTCAATAATGTTATATCCATCTACCAGACATATCAATCACCATGATCAAAGGAAGTCAAGCACCTCAACTCTGTCAGTCAAGAAGAGCCAAGAAGCTCCCCAGGGACCTTACATATTTTTGTGGAGTTTTTTAATTGAAACATTCATCCACTTTGCATGAAATTCAACTAGATATAATTAAGTCATTTTTTGTAGTTACTAGTATTTTATCTTTCTTGTGCTCTGAGCACAAATATAATAAATTTCTTGTCACTTTCAAAGCCATCAAAATGTTTGTCTCCTTCAACTGCATCTGAGGTGTGCACAGCACGCTCCAGTATGAACTTTTAATTATGTTTCATCTCCATGTTCTTTAGTACTCTACAGGTGGTTAACAGGTAGAGTTCAACATATTTATTGTCACACAGGAGCTATTTGGAATCTACAGAAACACAGGATCTGGGACCATCAAAATACTTCCAAATTTTGTTATTAGATAAGTACTTTCTTTCATTTAATGCTATAGTTTGACTAGAGTTTTTTAAGAGTAAGTGTGAATGTAATTAAAAAAAGGAAAAGTGAATAATGTACAAGAAAATAAAATTATTTAGTCTAAACTACAATTAATTCATTGAAATAAAAGTTTAAAAGTGCTAAGTATTAATAAAACAATGTAGAAGTAGGAACATGTATAAATAAAGGAATCTTAAGGTAATATAAGAAATATTTTATTTATACATGTTCCTATTCTACATTGTTTTATAAGTCTTCTAAATTTAATATATATACATATACATATATATAATTCAAACTATAGTGAAAGAGGTTCAAAACCATTCATGTGGCAAAAATTGAATGCATCATGAAATTCTGAATATGATCTTATGCAATACTGTTATGTTTGTAAGTTGATGTAATTACATTGCAAAGTATTTTAGTAATACCTTATAAAATAACAAGTATATGCTTATATATTTTTCTAAGGAAATATGATGAAGGGCTCTATAACACTGTTGACTTAAAACCTATACAAGGAAATACAATAAGGACCAAAGGAGCAAGTGATTATACTTTCATGAAGGAATATTGTGCAAAGATGAAAATGATTGTATCATACTACTGAGCATCAAAATCACACAAATAGAAAGTACAATCTCAAAATCTCTTGATAAGACAGAGTGACGACTGAAAGTTCAGAAAAGACTAGGGTACATAATGAATATCACAAAGATGAGATGAATGAAAATCAAACTGATATGTCACTCTTGTTTTGCTCTCTCTTCCCCCACTCTTTCTAGTTCTCATTCCCTGTTCATCTTCCACTAACCCTTCCTGTCTTGTTTCCTTCTCTCTTCCCTTCATAGCAAATGAAGATAGGTGGAGTTGTAAGAAAGTCTACAAAAGAAATAGCAGCATCCCCTTTGTTTCTGCATTTATATGTAGATCCAATACTTTCTATATGTCAACTATTTCACAAAGACAAGAAAAAAATTAGCCCCAACACAAAAACTGTATTAAATAATACACATGAATATATATAGTTTCTTTAGGAAAATACATAAGCAAATACCATTGAAAAGCATATACTTTTGTTTGTTGGGTAGGTGCATTTCCAATCACTATTAGCTACAATGCTATGGCAAGTCAATTGTCCTTGTTTGGACTTCAATAACACTGCCTTTGTTTTAATAATATTTACTAGTTACTTTTATGTCATAGATGAAGGTTTTAAAGACAAATCATAAGCAATTACTGCACCTATGAAATCGCAAAAATGACTTGATTCATATTCTAAACCTTGTAAATGTGAAGTGTTTTTGTTTCAGAAGAGTGAGAACACTACATAAAACTATCTCAGTGTGTTCTTTCCTTTATTGAAGCATGAAACTTGTACATATGTATGTGTACCCTGAGCTGTTTCTAACATAAATGTGTTGAGTGTTCCTCAATTCTGGCTAAGCATGTCTGTCTCATTCAACATTTCAATGTGGACAATATTCAAAATACTTTCTCCTAGTTTTGTAGAGATATTCAGTGTGCCACTATACTCATCTATCAGATATTAAAATTTCACCTTTGGAAGATTTAATACTGTTTCTCATTATCACAGAACCATCATAGAATCAATTATTGATCTGAGAGTTTGCAGAATCACTTTGCAATTTTGAATGTATCAGATCTCTTCTTTAAAACTTGAAGGTGTTTTTTAGAGACATCTGTGTCATATTAGTTTTTTATTTAGAAACAAAAGAATGAATAGAGCCTAGTTTCATAAGCCATTTATTGAAGAACTTTTTTTTTTACTTTTCCTCTTTATCTGTTTATAAAATATTTGGCTTTGATCAAATTAAGCTTTCAAGTAAATTTTCTATAGTGTTGAAACTATTGTATAATACATCTGTTTTATAGACTAATCAATTATTAATTTTACTGAATTTTAAAATGAGACTTCCAAAACACGATTAATATTTCATGAAATTTTACTGAATTCTGTGGTGTCTAATACATGCATTCATTTCTGTGAGATCCACTAATTTTTTAATGCAAACTTTTGCTAATATTGTATGATATGTTAGTATTATATGAGATAAATTTAGAAAATTTGGGATACAATTCTCCATGTTATTAGTCCATTTTAAAATGTTGGAATTCAATAAACCATTACCAAAATTTCTCATAACTCCAATGGATATAAACTATGCCTGCAACATTGATATTTTCAATATCATCATGAATAATATAAATAATGTAGAATCTTCATTTGATTTACAATCTTAATTCCAGATCTTGGAATGAGAAGCTGGGATGGTTTCTACAAAAACAAATCATTTTTATAACTATTTTACAGTTTGAATTTCTGTCTATACCCTAAATTTTAAGTCAGTATTACATATTAGATGTTTTTGTAGGATAGTACTACAATACCATTGAAAATACTTTTTTTTCAAAAATAACAGTAAAAAATCGTATTATTATTTGATAGCAAATTTATATCATTTGTAGCTTGGAATACTATATATAGATGTTATTCATGATGTGTAAAGTTCAATTTGCTGTGATGTCTTCCTTTTAAAAAAGGAGTGAAATTTGAATACAGAAATAAATCATTGAAATTTTCTTCATTTGTATTTAATACTTTCCCCAGTGCATTGGGCAATATTTTATGCAAAGTTTACAAATATAAAAATAACTGTACATTTCATATTTGTGGGAATACATGTAGTAAGGCATGCCTATGTGGAAAGTTATATGTATTTTGGCAGAAAGTTATAAAGATACATACATACACTGATCATATGTAAGATGCACTGATGACCAATAGACAACAGATGATATCAAACTTACTTTATATCTAACATGACTAGAAGTAGAAGTTCCTGATATCAATTACTGCAACACAGCATCAGGAAAATGCTCTTCAAACTGGTGCCTGGTGCCTCATTCCTTCTCTGAACTAATGTTGGACCACTATGCCCTCATCTCATTTACAGCTGAGTAGAGCCCATGCTTTACTTCTACATTTCTAATTCTTCAAAGATTACAAATACTCTCCTTTTTTTCCATAATCTTAAATTGATAATCTTTAATTACCTGTCACCGTGTGCTGTGTTTATTTTCCACTTGGCAATCTTTAAAATCAGAAACTATTAAATTATGTATCTCTTTATTTATTAATTATTTTAGAGTCTATGTCCCTCGAGGGCAAGGTTCTATGCATCTTCATTTTGCCAAATTTAAGCAAGCATAACATTGCAGACTTTCAACTGGTATTTATTGGAAAGTAAAATTGTGTACAATAACTGCATCAGAAAATAAGCAATATGAGACTAATCAAAGTTACTAGTTGCATATATGATTTTAATTTTATTCATTCAGATGATTACATATAGTCACCTTTTCTTCATACTTAGACTGAAAACTAGAAACATCAGATTTTCTGAATTACTTAATAAAAAGAAAGACAAATTCTTGAACCTAATAAACTTCAAAAAATAAACTGAAATATTTCATTCTTGAAATGTTGTATTCTATAGCAATTAATAACTAACTAGAATATGACTCACAAATGTAGTGGTATGAGAACTGATCATTTTGAAATACTCTAAGAAAAATAGACTTTTGTTTTCTCTTGATTTTAAAACTGCTTTTAGAACAGATTGTATGAATGATTGACACAAAAGGCAAAACTCATTTTGACTTTCAGTTTTAACAGACCAGTTACTCTTTCATAGGTCAGAGTTTCCTAATAGTTCCACCATGAGAAAAAAATGATACTTGTGAAATGATGCTTCTATATCCCATTTCTGCTAGCTAATATTATTGGAAGATAGATAATGGTTGATATAATGATACCTGTGTATCATATGTACAATGTATAAATTACATATGTACAATGTATAAATTACAATTATCAAGTGATAAATATGAAGCTAAAAATCTCTCTGAAAAATTAATTTGGCAGTTTGGAAAATAAATTATAACTTTTTGGTATATATTTACTAAAATCTTTAAATCTGATCTATACTGCTTAATGTTGACAGTCATGTCTCTATAATGGCATTTCAAATGAGTGAATCCTCATTTACATGATAGTGGTCCCAAATGATGACATTGTATAGTGATGTAGCCATCATAATTTTTGTAATCACAGAATAATACTGGCACAAGAAGTTTTCTAGCCTTGAGTTTTTGCAAATATGTCCTATCTTTAAGCTCTGAAGGCCAAAAACATACAATTAATGAGCTAGAAATGGATGCTTTTCTCCATTACTTAGTCCTTATTTCTTAGGGAACACTATTATTTTCAGCTGGAATTTAATCTATATGGAGGAACACACAAAAGCACACACATACAAACTTCAACTCATATGCAATTTCTTTGTTTTTAGCACCATATGGTCTCTTATTAAATCTTTTGTCATGCAGATTGTATAGGCAGCCACTATTGATTGGACTTATCTAACTCATTTTCGGAAGGGAAATGAGTTTTCTGATTAACTTGACTCATTCTTAAATGTATAGATTAAATGTCTCTTAATGTGTCTGCTCACATCTGGCATTCCAGATGTTTGCTGTAACAATCATGAAAATCAACACAGCATTTCCAGAGACATGAAAAACACTTAGGAAAGAACGAGGCAGAATTGTATTTTCTCCATGCTAGTCAGAGAATTTGGTATTCTGAACTATACTGCTCAAATCCAATTCAACAAAAACCTAAACACTCTTAATCCAGCCCTAAGTAAATAGCACCAAGTGTATTTCCCAACTGAGATTTCTCCTGAGTAGGGAAATCTTACTGAAAAATTGTCTAAAAGAAGGGTAGAGATGCATCTGGAAATTCTGCAGTAGCCATCATGGGTTCCCTTTTCCCCTCTTTAATTGTAACTGAGTCTGCAGTCTGGATCCAAATAATTCTGATGAGATGCAAGATGGGCATACTACAGAGGACTGGAAAGGAGGCGAGAAGCCCCAGTTATTAAGTAGAAAGGGTGATGACCACTGGGTGTTACTGCAGGGTTGACTGACAGCACATATATGGGACGCTGGCAGAATAGAGCATCATCAATACCCACAGATGCTTCTTTTATTTGTATGTAACCAAAAGACACAGAGTGTTATTTTACATAAAAGAGAAAGAAGCTGAGGTACTGACTTTCACATGTTTCCATTTATTAGTTTAATCTCTCCCATTCCCAGTATTAATGATGCCGAAAATTTCTGAGTTATGGTTCTAAAGTAGGTGAATTCAATGAAAACTATTAAGTAATTTTGTAACATCTTTAATTAATAATAGTACTTGCTTGACAATTTCAATGTAAGTATTTTAATTCCTGAGTTCTAATATGCAGAAATGATAAAAAAAACAATGGAATAATAATATATCTGTATGAATTAAGAGTAAATAAAATTCATGGTGAAAATAGAGTAGAAAGGGTACAACCTAGAAAAATATTAAATGATGATAATCTTACCCCTGTGAGCTGGGTTAGTTACTGTGTCCAGTTAATGATTCTAAATCTGAAGTAATTAAAATATACAGTAAATTATTGTTTGAGGCTAAATGGAGCAGCATCGCACCATGTTCTATAATTTTGTATTCAATTCTGGAGATCTGTGTTGCAAAAACACTAGTAATAAATTATCTAGTGAAGAGAATGACCAAATGAATTCAGCTAAGCATCTACCATTATGCTGATAATTTGCCAAGCACTTTGTTACTATTTGGAGAATTCAAACGAGTATTATAGTTTTAATTTGTGCAAGTAATAGCACATTAAAAATGAGAAATCTTTATATGCAGTGTGCTATAAAGATTTTGAGGTAGTAATTTTCCTATTATTCTATATTTTCAAGTGGGAACTTTGGTGACATGTTTCTTCACCCTTACAAGAACATGACCCTGTTCAAAATTTTGTTTCTTCCCGGGTGTTTTATGTAATATGGTGAAAATGAACTCAAGACACTTGTCTCATTCATCCCAATATTTCTAAACTTTCCATTGCTGTATTTACAAGATTCCCTTATTTTCTTTAGCAGTAGAAAATGTATTATGGCCACTACATAACAGAAAAAGCATGGACTGAAAAACTTTTCTCTGTCTATGTAAACTGTAACCTAGAAAATACCACAAAAAAAACTTATATTTTTCAGAAGAATGGAGAATTGTTGTTCCAAAGAAAATGATCATGAGAAATTTGGGAAAGATATTTGAACCTAAAAAAAAAAAAAAAAACACATTATTTTACTCATTCTGATACCATTAAATATAAAAGTCTTGATTTCCTTCATATCACATTTTAATTATTTATACATTATACATTCTGTAAGCTGAAGAGATTTCATAGGAATTTCAAAAATTTATCCAGCTGCTTATAAATTAGGTTTGACATAAAATATATAGAAAATACAATTAGTCATACATGTATTTATCTATATTTCAATTATATAGGGCTTAGTAGATGCCTGACACAATTTTTGATATCTTATACTTTCTTTAGATTTATTTAAATTTCAATAACTTGTATAGGTAAGTCTGTGTGCGGGTATGTCTGTCATATGTGTGCCCACATCCAGAGAAGCCAGAAAGGACATTAGCTTTTCTGCAACTGACTTACTGGCAGTTGTCAGTCTTTGATGTGGATTCTGGAAATAGTATCTTCTCCTAACCAGTTATCCATCTCTCCAGTTATATAAATAGTTTTCCTAGGTTATGTCAACATAGTGTAATAGCACTCTCATTAATGTTTAGTAAAAAGTCCATTTTTACTTAATAAATATGCAACACTCTATAATCCATTCAACAATATCAAGTAGTATAACACTTCAAAAAAGGTGTAAAATTATTGAAATAAGCAACTTAATGTTTTTGGGGATCCATAGCCTTTAGTCATTGGTTATATACTGGAAAAATTAGGTTCTAAATATACACAAAGTGATAAATTTTCTTAAAGTTCCAGTTTAAATATTTAGGGTTTATAAAAGTCTACAATAATTAATTTTGACAACAGTGACATTGGTAAATTCAGTTTCTTATAGAATTCATTTATTATAAAATATGTGATATATAAATCATTTGGGAATTAGCAAAAATTTGACCCAAAGAATTTGTTGGATAATTATTTATACTGATAAATGTACACAATTTGGAAAATAATTTATACCAAATGAATCAGTTGTTTTCATTGTTTGTATGAATATTCTTTATTACAAAAAAGAAATACTTTACACATACAGTTTTATATGCTTGAAATGTGGTTGTTAATTTCAACAAGCAGTTCGAGTGGATTGGCAATTTCCAGAGAACTGACAAATTACAGATTAGATTTCCACAAGGTTATCCCAAGAGATAATTGGTATTTGGGTCAATGAAGCTAATAGGGAAAGGCACACTATGAGTGTAGAGAGCTTGGCTAATAGGCCGGAGGCATGGACTGAACCATATGATGATGAAGTGAGCATCAAGATGTTCTCCTGCTCAGTGCTTCTTAAGCAGACACATACTTTGGTTCTATCAAAGGCTATGTATAACAGACTTAAGTTCCCTCTCTCTTTGATTATGACCTTATTCCTGGACTATTTCGGAAATGTCTAGGTCTTCAGTTTCTCATAGGGCTCCCTCATTACTGCTTCTTGTTTTGAGAGTTTTTGGTTTTTTAGACTGTGCTGGACAGGATTCTCTGGATCTTTAGCCTATAGATAGTCATTGTGGTAATATTCCAACTCCAATCCTGTGAGCAAATTCAATAAATCTCCTCTTATGATTAGGCTATACTGTTCTCATAACTCTAGAGAGTACTAACTGATAAGAAAAATTTGCCTAGACTTGTCAAAATTGAACAAGAAATTTTGGGGTAAATATATATATATATATATATATATATATATATATATATATATATATGCTTTGAATAAAATTATGTCACATGGGTTGATAATGTTCCCCCAAAGAGATGTAGAGTACATAATAAAACCCCCTAAAAACATGGGAAACTAAAACTCTGTTCTAGTTAGTCAGCTGGCTTGAGAGACTCCCCAAATATACACTTTCAACACAGGACATAGAGAAATCATATTTCAACTGATTAGGAAGACTCCTTTCATAAGAAAGGGCTATGCAAATCATCACAAAAACCAATCAATAGTCCTGTCCAGATGTAAAACTTAGAGCCACAGTGACCAACATGAGAATATATCCCCAAAATTCCAATTGTGGTAATATTATTTGAGATATAATCAGTAGATGTCTAATTCGACTTCAGGCCCATTGAACAGGATGGAATTCATGGCAGGTAGTGTAAACTTTGTTAATTATCTATGGATGGAGAGGTAATAAATCTAGAGGAAAACAAAACATTTTCATTTTTGCTAAGCTATTACAATTTCTTTTTTTTTCCTCTATCCTTTTTTTTCTTTAATTTTGACATTTCTTTTCACAACTGACAGAAGATTAAAGGAATATTTACTAGGAAGCACTACAGATAAGACAATACAAATTATCATTAGTACTGAGTTAAGCCTGAAAGTCTCCCCATTTGTACCCATCCCAAATAACTATTTTTTATGTACCTAACTCAACATTTTACTTTTTTTTCCCTTTTATTTTATTTTACAATACCATTCGGTTCTACATATCAGCCACGAATTCCCTTGTTTTCCCCCTTCCTGCCCCCCTCCCCTTCACCCCAGCCCATCCCCCATTCCCACCTCCTCCAGGGCAAAGCCTCCCCTGAGGACTGAGATCAACCTGGTAGGCTCAGTCCAGACAGGTCCAGTCCCCTCCTCCCAGATTGAGCCAAGAGTCCCTGCATAAGCCCAGGTTTCAAACAGCCAACTCATGCAATGAGCACAGGACCTGGTCCCACTGCCTAGATGCCTCCCAGACAGATCAAGCTAATCAACTGTCTCACCTATTCAGAGGGCCTGATCTAGTTGGGGGCCCCTCAGACTTTGGTTCATAGTTCATGTGTTTCCATTCGTTTGGCTATTTGTCCCTGTGCTTTATCCAACCTTAGTTTCAACAATTCTTGCTCATATAAACCCTCCTCTTTCTCACTAATTAGACTCCCGGAGCTCCACCCAGGGCCGGGGCCTAGCTGTGGATCTCTGCATCCAGATTCCTCAGTTGTTGGATGGGGTTTCTAGCACAACTATTAGGGTGTTTGGCCATCCCATCACCAGAGTAGGTCAGTTCCAGCTGTCTCTTGGCCATTACCAGCAGTCTATTGTGGGGGTATCTTTGTGGATTTCTGTGGGCCTCTCTAGCACTTTGTTTCTTCCTTTTCTCATGTGGTCTTCATTTACCATGGTCTCCTATTCCTTGTTCTCCCTCTCTGTTCTTGATCCAGGTGGGATCTCCTGCTCACCTAAGCTCTCTTTCCCTCGACCCTCGCCCTTCATTGCTCTCACTCATGTCCAGGTTGTTCATGTAGATCTCAGCCATTTCTCTGTCATTGGGCGATCCCCGTGTCTTTCTTGAGGTCCTGTTTTCCAGGTAGCCTCCCTGGTGATACAATTTCTAACTATATTGTAAGTACTTATTTCCACAGATAAGTGTGGTTTCTACTTTTGATTCAATAACCTTTTTTTTTTTTCATTACGAAAAAGGATAGAAGTTTTTATAGAGATCCAGAATTGGTCAAATTCCAGAAAACAAGTGAACATAGACTACACTGTCCCAGTTGGTACATTTACAAGAGTACCCCTAAATCTAAGGTTCAGGGAACACCCTGGACGAGAGGCAGAAGGATTATAAGAACCAGTGGTTCAGGAGGCCTGCTACTACATAATGCCTTCTAGGTATGGCAGGAATCCAAGAAATGCAACAATATGGTTTCCTAAAATAGACATGAACAATGACAACACCATTTGGCAAGCTAATGTCAATAGGAGATATTTCCGGTGGTCATACTCCTGGATGAAGAACTACAGGATAGAAACTGCTGGGGAGAGAAAAAGAATTCATTTTCCTTAGTGACCCCTAATGAATTATTCAATTCCAATTGGCAAGTGATTAGACCTAGAAACATATACATATGGATAACAGTAAATAGAGTCAACAAGCTCGCTCTCTCTCTCTTCTCTCTCTCTCTCTCTCTCTCTCTCTCTCTCTCTCTCTCTCTCTCTGACAACAATAAATATAGAAGTCAAGAATTTGAAATCGAGTGGTGAGCATGTGAGGAGTTGGAGATGGAAGAATAAGGGATGGAAATAAATTAAACATTGTGTCCACATATAGAAATATAAAAATCATTTTTAAAAAATAACTGACTGAATGGTATTTTTATGTGTTCTCTTTAGGCTGTTTGAATGAGTGATTAAGCAGGTATGCTCTTGAGGAAGAAGATCTTATTCTCGTTAGCCATTTGGCATTTAGGAATGAGGAAAAGAATTTGTGCTCAATGATGTTCATGATACATTGTGTACACATATGAATTTGTCAGTAAATAAATAAATCATATTTTAAAAGATTCTGAATCTCCATCTTGAAATTCTGTATCGAGATCAGGTGAATCAAGAGAAGAAGTATGGCTGCTTTGCTGCTGAGCTACTCCTGACCTGGTTCCAGAGAGTAGCACCTAGTCCTAATCCATCCTTTGTTTAACCAACACCTTTTGTTTCTCTTACCTTTTGTTTCTCTTATCCTGTGTGAATCTTGTCTGAGAGTCTCCCAAGGATCAAAGGCCTATGCAAAACTTGGTTCAGGAAACCTGGAAAACAGTGGTACATGAGAAAAAGAAGTCCACCATTGGCTTGTTGGTTGTTTTAAATTGAAAAATTGATTGTAACATGTAATTAACTGGCTGCATATTTTCTCTGAAACTTAGAATAGATACAGTAACATAATGGAATAGTTCTTTTAAGATTTAAACATATATATATGTATATATATATATATATTCCTCTTTTGAGTTTTTCTTTATTTCTCAAATGTTCTGCTTTTTTGTTTTCTATCAATTTAATATCTTAATTTGTTAATTCTGTCTTTTGAATATTTGAGACATCTTTGGTGATTGCTTACTTGAAGTGGCCTTAAGTGTAGACACACCATCATTCCTCTAATAGCTCAGACCTCTGCAAGGACTTAAATATATTATGGTAATCATCGTCCTAGAAAAAGTCAGTTAGACATGACACATCAAAGTAAGAGGGCTGATGTATTACTAATGTGCACTTTAGTGTCTACAGTTATTGTATCTCTTTTATCAAATACAGTGTTTCATACCCTTCATTTTATGTAATGAAATTGATGGTTCTTTCCCAGGACTGATTTATTTGACCTAGTTTATGCGAACTGATACATTCTGGAACCTTTGACAAAATAGTTGGTATCAAAATAATGCTGTATACAGAACACATAAACCCATTATTGAATGAAGAATGAACTGAAGGATCATAAGTTCTCAAAGATGATGCTCACAGCAAGAGAATTAAATTGCATACAAATCAAGTCACTACTGTGAAATACATGGTGAAATAAAAGCCTGGGAGAAAAATGTATGATGAACTCAATTTCTTAGCCATTGCCGTGAGTGTAGATGTACATCCTGCTGTTATGTGAACAATTACCATGCCTTGAGGGAGCTAAATGAGAATAGTACCTATTGTTAAATGGAATAAAAGGATAGGTTCATCCTCTTCTCATGAAGCTCACTTGCCATATGGCACACACTAACACATTAAATTGGCATAATCAAGAAGATAACAGGCTTTGCCACCATTTGCTTACATTGCAAGAAACTGTAAGGCCATTATGTAAATGGTTTGTAATTCATTATAAGCCTTTGTTCTTGTAAATCTCAAAAATTTAGAATAATCCAAGGGATGTGGAAAATAACATAGTGTGACTGAGTGGTAAAGAATGAAAAGTACATTCAACTTTTGCTCAAATAGTACATTCTACATCTACTCTTGAATCTTGTAAATTACATGCTAGTATATTTGACTTTGATAATTATATTCTGAGTGTACTTTTGCAAAGTGCATAGGAAATACAGATGTATGATTTTGAAAAATCTTGTTTTCATTAGGTAGATTATTCCTATACAACTTTGACTCCATGTCCATGTTCCTGTGGTATTCCTGTACAACATACAAAATGCTTTTTTGGTGTAAAGATTGACCTCATTAACGTGACAATATTTAGAACCAGGATGATAATATAATTTCTCGGTTTGTCTGTGATAGATGATCAAGAATAGGTGACAAGTTAGGAAGAACTGCAGTAAAATTATTGGCACCATTCACTGGTCTGGGATCCTGGGTTGCACTAAACAGAAAAAGTGAACAGAGCACAAACATTCATCGCTCTGTTTCTTGCATGTGGGTGTGATGTGAATAGCTAATTTATCAAGCTCCTCTGCTGTGGGATGTTCTGTATGTCCTGTGGGAGCCCTTCTTGGGTTCTTTGTGGCGTTACCCAGCAGGTCCGCATAGAGGATGATTAGGACCATGGGCCTGAGTGCAGGTGTCTGAGATGGTCTGCACTTGGCTGTGCTGGGGGATGGTCTGTATGTCAAGTTGTTCTGATTGATCAATAAATAAAACCTGATTGGCTGTGGCTAGGCAGGAAGGATAGGCGGGACTAACAGAGAGGAGAAATAAAAAGACAGGAAGGCAGAAGGACTGCCTGCCAGATGCCAGATGCCGCCAGCACAAGAAGCATGTGAAGATGTTGGTAAGCCACGAGCCACGTGGCAAGGTATAGATTTCTAGAAATAGGTTACTTTAAGATATAAGAAAAGTTAGCAAGAAGCCTGCCATGGCCATACAGTTTGTATGCAATATAAGTCTCTGTGTTTGCTTGGTTGGGTCTGAGCGGCTGTGGGACTGGCGGGTGACAAGGATTTGTCCTGACTGTGGGCAAGGCAGGAAGACTCTGGCTACACTCCTCCCTCCATGATGTCTGTACTGCCATAGACTTCACCCTTAAATTTGAACTCAAATTTGAAATTCTTCTTTAAATTGCTGTTGTCAGACACTATGTCCTAACAATGAGAAAAACAATACAAAAGAATAAGTTATGACAACTAAGGCTTATTTAAGATAAACCTGACAGTGTTTTTTTTTTTTTTTTTTTTTTTTTTTTTTTTTTTTTTTTTTTTTTTTTTTTTTTAAATTGGTTTGCATCAGAAATGTGGAAAACGTTGGAATTTTGTTCCATAAAAAGAGCTTTGAATATTGTAGCAGAACTTGATTGAGAATTTTGTTAAGGACTTGGTAAATAGTAATACCAATAGAAACATGGACAGTTGAATGATATGGTTTCA
This sequence comes from Peromyscus leucopus, assembly GCF_004664715.2. Lineage (NCBI taxonomy): Eukaryota > Metazoa > Chordata > Mammalia > Rodentia > Cricetidae > Peromyscus > Peromyscus leucopus. Next base: position 30,156,249 of record NC_051070.1, read on the forward strand.
TAAAGGAACAAGGAGTCAATAAGGAGGATGGCTAGTTGCCATTCATATGGATTCTAGAAAAGAAAACAACTGCATTTTGATTATGACCTGAAAACTCCAGATGGAATTTATAGGGAACAGATGAATTTGTTTTACAGGAGAAACTTCAAACAAGGAAAACACCCAGACTTCAGCACGGCTACCCCTTCGTGAATTTTGGAGCAGAAATACCCGAGATTTTTGCAGCTTGTTGACAGAAAGAGATGAGAAACTTTTAATTTGTGGCTAGGGTGGATACTCAAAACGGGGCCATAATTGTTCAAGAGAAAACATCTTTCTTTGCACTGAGCAATAGAAAAGATTCCCGGAGAGAAAAGACAAGTGCAGCACAGGTTCCAAGTTCTGAAACCGAAGAGTCGTTCAAAAGGGAATAGCCACAAATGAGAAAGTAACCGAAGAGATCCCCTGATGGAGAGCAACCACCTAGAGAGCTGTTTGCAAGAGTCAGTAACACAGAAATTGAAGAAACTCTTGTCCAAAGGAACCAGGCAGAATCTGCGGCTGGCATCAGCGCTTGGAGGTGTTAAACACTGACAGGTGTATTTTAGGAAAGTGAAAAGACTGAAAAGAATTGCGGACATTTGTTCCCATGGTTGCAGGGAACTACTGAGATTAACCTATACGAAAAAGAGTCCGAGTCACCTCAAGGAAGCCCTGAGATGTCATTGCACAGCCAGGTGAAAAGGAAGCTTAAGATGCAATGAGAACTCAGGAAGTTGGAAAAGAAAGGGCCATCTGCTCAGCCATGCTGCAAGAAAGGAGTGGAGCTGGCCCAAGAGAGAGATATTCTTGGTACTACTGGCAGAGAACAGGATGAGTGGACTAGTGGAGGTATTCAGGCCCATTGGAGCCTAGATGATTCCATTCCATTACAAGGTCCAAATACCAAAAACGGAATTGTTGAACTTGTTTTTTCCCCTCTGAGTTTTTGATTACTTTGGTTCAATATTTCCCTGTTATGCCCTATTTCTTTGTTTGGAATATGAGTGGTTATTTAGAGCTCTTGCATATTGGCACTATGCAATTTGTTTTTGGTTTTCTAAAAGCTCACAGTTAATGGATTGTTTTGAGTCTCAGAGGAGAGTTAGACTTTGGGCATTTAAATAATTTCAGAACTGTTAAAGAATATGGAAACTTTTGAAGTTTGATGGAATACCCTTTGCATCATGAGATGACCATGACCTTCTGAGGACAGTAAGTAGAGGAGTATAGCTTAAGGATTACTTGGGTGAGAGTCAGGTAGACAAAGGATTGAGTTGTGGATGACTTTGATTGTCAATTTGACAACATCAAGAATTCTCATAGAAGCAAGCCTCTGGGCAAATTTGTGATGAATTATATATAGATTAGGTTAGCTGGGGTGAGTTGATTTACCCTAAATTTGGACTGGATGTTCAGGCTAATTAAAAGGAGAAAGTAAGCTAAGCCTTATCTATCTACCACTTCTATCTATCACTGCTTTCCTGACTGTGCAGACTATGGGATCAACTTGCTCTAAGCATCTTCATAACATATAACTTCTACATTACAGTGGGCTGTACTTTCAAACCGTGAGCCAAAATAAATGATTCAATTCTTAAGTTGCAGTCTGGAATGATAAAAAGAAAAGGATACATGATTATTACACCTTGAGTCTTCTCACAAAGTCAACCAGTACACTTGCTGTTTTGCCTTTCACCATGCTCTGTAGAATACTCAAATAAAAATATGATATACTTTTTATTTCCAAGAGAATAAAATTAAAAGAAAAGCCAACATACAAGTTTAAGACATGAAAACCTAAAACTTTAGATGAAATTAAATGCAATTTATGTTAAGCTAAATTACTGTAGGACTCCCTCAAAGATCTGCCTGCCGGTAGAAAATAGGGATTGATATTACTCATTAAGAATGTGATTTTGATGTGATTCATGAAGAATGGGAAGGACATGAATAAATTAAGGACAAGGCATGAGAAAATTCTATGGAAAGACAAGCTCAAAAGCTCAAACAAGAAAAACATCATGTTGACAATGAACATGACTTATTTTGGGAACAAGGAGGGGAGAGTCTGGTGCTATATCAAGAAATAATTTGAAATACTTTTGGTTGGCAGGAGCACATAGCTAATGGAAAATCAGGAAAAAGTACAGACATTTAGATGTGATCTAGATAATAAGGAAATACTGAAGGAAACACAATTTATTTCAAAGCTAATACATATTAATGTAATTCTTGACTAATGCATGGCCATTGTTCAGAATGTTATCTTGCTAAAATAATTTTCCCTCCCTGATAAGTTCAGAGGAGGAAAGATGTCTTTAGCAATTATGTCATCCTGGGTTAACTGGTATTATTAATGTTATATTATTTTGGCAAGTTACTCTAGGTGTTTCTGTTTGTGATTTCTTTGTCAAGAAAATGTTTTCTAATTTATTTGTGGCTTATTTTTGAGATGGCAAGAAAGACAAACATAATTTGGAATTCCTCCTTAATATAACTTTATAAGTTGACTTTTTTAAAACTGTGATTTCTCCTACAGACAATCTTCTCTCATAAAATGTGTCACAATAGTTGACAAAGCACAAAAGTGGGTGTTCTAAAGTCCGTGAAGCTATTTCAAGTTAATAAATACAAAATGTGTCAAACAATGGCTAGAGGCTAGAGCTACACATTTCTTGCCTTGTGTAGTTAGATTTCCATCACCATATCAAACCCATAAGATAATCACCTTATTATAAAGAAAAAAAAATGTCATTTGTACTCACAGCTGTTCAAGTTCCTATCTGTTACCTATTAGCTTTTTTTTTAATTTTGGGGGGATGGGGGTGGAGATGTGATAAGGTAGCATGTTATAGTGTCAGCATATGATGGAGGAAAACACTTCATCTTATAGTCTAAAAGCTTAAGTGACAAGGAAGGCCTGAATTTCTAGGCTTGAAGTTTCTCCATATCCTTCATGGATATGACCCCAATGACCTAACAACTCCCATCAAACACTTCCTAGAGTTTTTTCTTGCTTCTTACGGTAACATACTATTTTGTAGGTAATACATGGAGCTTTGGGGGACACTCAAGAGGCAAATTATAGCCATGTTTCACGTATATTTGGAGAGTGAGAAGTTTTAGTAAACACGAATCTTTATCATATAAGATGAAACTTCTGAGATGGGATCACCCCATTAAATCAACTTTAAGGATTCCCAATGTTATGAAACTATTATAAAAAATACATTACCATCTATTAGGCCCTAAAATTATGACTTATTCAAAACTAAGGACCTGATGATTGCATGAACAAAGATACAATATAAAACCAGAATTTAAAAGAATCCATCTTTGAACTAACAGGACAGGCTACGAAGCCTGACAACATACATTTATTTCGTAGTACTGAATACATGATAAAAGGAGAGAATTGGATCCTGTAAGTAGTTTGTAGCCTCTGTACTTACCATGGTGCAGGTGCATGCAAATAAATACATACATACATACACACACACACACACACACACACACACACACACACACACACACAAAGTTTAAAACTATGAAAAAAATATTATGTACCTCTTTTTTAAAACCTGAATTAATTACAATATCACAAGTACTCTAATATTCTACATCTGTTAGGATGAAATACTATAAATTTTATAGTTCCTTGTAATGGTAAATCTTCACTATCATATCTTTGATGTCATTTCCAGACAATGTTAATGAATAATATGAAGGAGGCTAAGTTAAAATCTTCACAGGACAGAAGTAATGGTTACTTACTTGGGGTCACCTTTATATAAACATTAATCTAATTCATGAGATATCATCAAGAGGTCAACCATTCTGCAACTTAAAATGAAATGAAAATGTGACACTGCAAATAATATTAATAAAATGCATGTTATCCCTAATTTGAATACATACTCAAATGAAAAGGGAATAACATAAAAACACGTGCAAGATATTTAAAACTTATGTTTGAGTTAATTATATGGAAAATCTATTTCCTCAACCAGCACATAGAAATGAGACAGTGTCTGATGGTTTTACAATAATTAGTGGAAATATTTGAAAACTATAAAAAATCTCAAGATAAGTTCCATAATGCTTAGAATTGTAATCCACCATATTAATAGGACAAATGGTCCAGAACAGGACATTAGAAGTTTAAGAATGTTGTACATACATATGGCAGCAGATTAGATTAACACCTTCCAAATCTCAAAAGCTTCCATATGAGAGGGGTTCAAGAATCTATGCTTTATCCTCTTATATTAGATCTCCTCAAATATTAGTATTAATCACTAGCATCCTCATATTAATTCACCCTCATATTCATTAAAGATGGTCCCCACAAGCTTCTATTTCTAATACATTCCCCCAAAGTGCAAATCTATGCAATCTGAAGCAAAATGAAGACATTATTTGAATCTAATCTCTTTGTAATCTACTGTGAACTACATGAGGCTGGCTGATTGATCATATGACATCAAAGACAGGTTAAATCACACTTAAAGAAAAATTACATTGGAGTGTACAGCAACTGTTCAGTGTATAATAAAAATAATACAAATGCAAGTGAATCCTAAAATGTCTTGCATAAAACAAGGTAATTCCACAAGTGGATGGACTAGATTTTCGCATCACCCATGCTTCATCATATCTCTTCTCCTACTTCACACCTATAGTCAAAGGAGCACACTGAAACTTACTGATATAAGTGGAGAGTGATTCTACCCTGGTAAACACATGGGCTCAACAGTTAGTAAAGTAGACTGCGTTCAAATTATAGTCCTTTAAGAGAGTTTTCAAGAAAGCAACAGGAAAAAATATTCTCAATGGGAAGAGTTTCACATAGCACACTTGGCTATTTACTATTGGCTCTTAGTAATTTTTCTTAAATGCAAACATATACTGACTCACAAAGCATAAGAATAAGTATGTATGTATTTTCAAAGATCAGAACGTAGAGTCAAACTTAGAAATAAATGAAGGAATGGAAATACGGCTCAGCAAAGAAGAGTATGTACTGCCTTGCAAATGAACTGGATTTGGTCTCCAGCATGCAAGTTGGTTAGCAAGCCACCAACTGTTACTCCATCTCCAGTGACCCAACAGGTTTAGACTCTGCATGAACCTGAATTTACATGTACATAACGTACACATATGCATACACAAACACATGTACATAATTAAAAGTAAAATAAATCTTAGTAAATAATCAAATGAGTACACAGGCAAGATGATAAACATATATTTGTATCTCATAGAAATGCTGTGCAGAATAATAATAAAGACTCCTAAAAACCAAATAAATGGGGTGAGCATTTAACATATATACCTAAAAAACTTATCTCCTCATCAAATTCCATGCTTTCACAGTGGTTATAAGAAGAACGTATGGATGATGGTGGCTGGGTTGTAAATAGTTATAGGCTAAGGTTTTATGGGATTTTTTTTCTTTTTTCAAATCCCATAAACTTGCCAGCAAGAGAACATCTCTGTACACTTTATCTTAGGACCATTTGTCTAAAAAGTCTCTTGGTATCAGGTTAAATATATTGGGCTTTTCCTGTTCTGGAAGGTTCAATAATTTGTTCTAACTAGAATTGGCATCTTCCTTAGATGGTAGTTTGTCCCTCTTGACAGTTTCAGTGCTTCTGTGAGCATTACAGTCTTACGACTAAGAGGACCTCTGACTGACATAGACTCATCATACCAAGTGGCCAATTTTATGCAAAGATGTCATACGACAATAATTCCTGTTGATAGAATCCACTAGAGCTACATTATATTGCATTAAACCTATAACTTTAGAATAATAAATCATAAGGTCACTACTTAGAAAAAGATTAATATAGCTAGAGAGATAAAATGTAGATTGGTCATTTTAATCATTACTTAGACAAGTGTTCCATTGGGAACAACAGGAGAAGAATACAGAAGTAGACTTAATATTAAAGAACTTATGAGAACTCACTCTATGGCATATAGAAAGTGACTACATCAAGTCATTTCCTTTAGCTAAATGATACAAAAGGCTATTTATTTTTTTCTTTTATTGAAACTGGATTTTTTTTTCATAGACTGCATTTTGATTACAATTTTCCCTCTCTACTCCTCCCAATTTCTCCTCACTTCCTCTTCTATCTGGACTTACCCCCTTTCCATCTCTCCTAAGAAAATAAATAGGCATCTGTGGGAGAATAATAAAATAAATGAAGATAAAACTAAAACAAATAAATGAGAATAGTACAAAACAAACAATCAGAGAAAACAAACAGAAGAAAAAACAGAAGAAATGAGAGACCCACTCACTAGCATACTCTGGAATCCCATAAAAGGACAAACCTGGAAGCCATAATATATATTGAAATATTTGACTATTGGGTTAAAAATGAATATAAAAATGAAAATGATAATGAATAAATAATTAATGAATAAATAAATTTTAAAAAGAAAAAGAAAAAATGCCCAGATAGAACATTATGAGACAAAAACCCTTCAAAAGTGCCCTTGAGTTTGCTTTCTGCTTGGTTTCTGCTGCTGAGCATAGTACATATCCTTAGTTTGTATCCCTAGTGAGAATCCTTTGGAAAAAAATAAAATTTCATTTGTAAGTGGTCATCAATTAGAAGTAGCTTCTGTGTTAGGGATGGGGGTTTGTGTCCATTTCTCCTCTTGCTGCTCAGCCCCTATCTGACTTAGATTCTTCGGGCTCTGTGCATGCTGCCTCTGTCTCTGCATACTCACGCTGGCTCCTCTACTTTAGAATTTGCTGAGCCCCGAGAGGAGTAATTTGATGGAAACATCTAATTTGGGGCTGAGTTTTCCATTGTCTCCCACTCTCTGCATATGGCCTAGTGGGTCTCTGTACTTGTTGACATCTGCTGCAGGAGGAATCTTCTGTGATAATGGTTGAGCAAGGCACTGAAATTTTTCACTTGGTAGCACGCAGAGTCTCTTCTAGTACCAGAAACACTAGCCCATAATTGTGAAGGCTCTAGTTAGGAACCAGCTCAACTTATTCATGTTCAATGAGTTGTGGATGTGTTGTCTTCAGCAATTGTGCCTTGCTATGCAAGCCAAAGTCTGGGGGTTCCTATGGGACCCGTTTGGCCAAACCTCCATTAGATTTAAACCCACTCTTGATACTGGAAGCTTCATTTGGTAACAAAAGACTGACAGTTGGGGTTCTGTCTCCACCATTATTTGGCAATTTCATTTATATTACAGTCTTCTGCACATACATTATAGAAAATTTCTACTGTAGTTAGATTTCAAACTACCACTCAAATGACCTTTAATTTTAGTTCTGTCTCCTCATATTTCCTTCCTGGTTGCTTTCTTCCCTCCCCCTACACATTTGATTCTCTGATTACAATCCCTTCCCCCACCCATTTCTAAGTATCTGTTCTATTTCTTCCTCCTAGAGAGCTCCATCCCTCCCCACTAGCACCTTACTCCATACCTAACCTCAATGGTTATATGGACTATAGCCTGCTTATCATTGATTTAATAGCTAATATCCAATAGAAGCAGATGCCACGCTGCATTTTTCTTTCTGCATCTGTGTTATCTCACTCAAGATGATTTTTTTCTAGTTTCATTTATTTACTTGCAAATTTGAGGATCTCTGTTTTTAGATTTTCTTAGTTTTTTTTTTCATTTTATATACCATCCCCAGTTCTCCCTCCCTCCTCTCCTCTGCCTTCCATCCACTCTTCAGAGAGAGTAAGGCCTCAGTTGGGTAGTCAGCAAGGTCTGGCACACCAAGTTGATGCCAGACTAGCCCCTCCCCACTGCATCAAGGCTGAGCGAGGTATCCCACCCTGATCCACAGCCAAGCACTGGGCTGAGCTCCTGGAGAGGAGTTTAAAAGAGAGAGGAGGCAGTTTAGTAGTAAGGGGTGGGGGTCAAGATCATGATGGGGAAAATCAGAGTCAGCTGAACTGAGTAAGAAGGAGCTCACGGACTATTGACTGACACCCAGGGAACCTGCATAGGACTGAACTGGCTTTTTTTTAGTTTCCTTTTTATAACATCTGAGTAATATTCCATTGTGGAGATATACAGTATTTTCTTTATCTATTCTTCTTTTGAGAAACATCTAGGCTGTTTCCAGTTTATAGATATTATGACTAGAGGATGAATGATCATGTTTGACAATATCTCTGTAGTAGGATGAAGCATCTTTTGGGTATATGCCCAAGAGTGGTAGGGTTGGATCTAGAGGTAAAATAATTCCCATCTTTCTTGAGGAACGGCAACACTAATTTCCATAGTGGCTTTGCAAGTTTATACACCCACCAACAATGGATGAATGTTCCTCTTACCTCATATCCTCACCAGCCTTAGCTGTTGTTGCTTTTTTTTTTTGTTTGTTTTGTTTTTTGTTTTTTGGTTGGTTGGTTTTTTGTTTGTTTATTTGTTTTATCTTGGCCATTCTTACTAGTATAAGATGAAATCTCAAAGTAGTTTTGATTTGCATTTCACTGATGATTAAGGTTGTTGAACATTTCTTTAAGTGTTTCTCAGAGATCTGAGTGTTGTCAGATTTGTGACCCCAGTCCCTTAGCCAATAGTAGTGAGTGGCTTGAACCAGTGAGCATGGTCTTCTCTGGAGAAACATGACAGGAAAGAAGCTGGGGGGAGAAGGTGTTCCCTCTCTTGGATGGTGTGGAGCTGGCAGCAAGCCAGAAAGAAGCACAGCTGGCAGTTTGGCCACATCTCCCATGGGAACAAAGAGGTGGGGCAGCTGGATCAGCAACAGAGTCACAGTTTCATTCTGTATCCTAAGTGTAGTGTACTAATTTTGTCTGTCAATAAAACCTGAATTGACTCCAGAACTCTTTCCTTCTTTATTTGATTCTCTACTTTTGAGACTTCTGTTTAGATCTGTTCCTTATTTTTCAGTTAGGATATTTGTTTCTTGATATCCAGGGTTTCTTTAAATTCCATTATAAATTTTGTATATTCACCCTCTATCAGGTGTGTATTTGGCAAAAAGTTTTTTTCACAATTCTGTAACCTGATCCTTTGTATAAAAGATGGTGTCATATTCCCTATAGAAGATTTTCCTCTGCCAATGAGTTCAAGGCTATTATTCACTTTCTCTTCTATCAGATACAGTGAAACTGATTGTTGAAATTTTTGATGCACTTGGAGATGTTTTGTCCACAACAGAAAGTATGTATTCATTTTGTATAGTCTACACGTAACCACCTAGTTTGACAAGCAACATTTGCTGAAGATGCTGCCATTTCTCCAATGTGTATTTCTATATTTCTAGCTTCTTTACAAAAAAAAAAAAAAAAAAGAGCCAGGCAGGGCAGCATACATACCTTTAATTTCAGGATTTGGGATGTAAAGTTTGTGGCCAGCCTGGTCTACAAAGTGAGTTTCAGGACAAGTAGGACTGTTACACAAACAAACCCTGTCTCAAAAAAAAAAAAAAAAGACAAACAAAAAAGAAAAAGAAAGAAACAGTTGTCCATATGTTGTGGTTCAAATAAGATGGCCCCTTAAACTCATATTTGAATGCTTAGTCAGTAGGGAATGGAAGTCTTTGATAGGATTAGAAGAATTAGGATGTGTGGATTTGTTGGAAGAAGTGTGTCACTGGGGATAAGCTTTGAAGTTTCAAAATCTCATGTCATGGCTAATCTCTCTCTCTCTCTCTCTCTCTCTCTCTCTCTCTCTCTCTCTCTACCTCTCTCTCTCTCTCTACCTCTCTCTCTCTCTTTCCTCCTTTTCTTCTTTCCTTCCCTCCCTCCTCCCCATCTCTCTCTGAATCCTACCTGTGTATATAGAGGTAGTTCTCAGCACGATGACTTTTACCATGAACATAATGATAAGATTCTGAAAATGGAAGGAAATCTCAATTAAATTCTTCCTTTTTTAAGATTTGCCTTGGACAGGCTGTCTCTTTACAGCAATGGAACATTGAATAACACATTGTTATTCACACACAAAGACCAGATTTATGTCTGGGTCTTCAGTCTGCAGGAGTTTTTTGCTGGAGAATTTAGGATCATTTATGTATACTATCATATCTGCTGCAAATAAAGATATTTTTGACTCTTTCTCTTCCTATTTATATCCACTCCATCTCCTTCAGTTATATAATTGCTCTTGCCAATCCTACTGGTACAATGTTGAATAGGTATGGGGAGAGTAGACAATCTTGTCTTGTTCATGATTTTAGTGGAAATACTTTGAGTTTATCTCCATTTAAGTTGATGTTGGCTACAGGATAGTTGGGAATTGTCTTTACTAGGTTTAGGTATGTCCCTTGTGTCATTAATAAAAAAAACCTTCATTTTTATTATGACTGGATGTTGGATTTTTATCATAAGCTAAATATCTGGGATGGAGTCTATTTGATCATGGTAGATGATTTTTTTTGATATGTTCTTGGATTCTGTTTGCAAGTATTTTATTAAAAACTTTTGTGTGTATTTTCCTAAGGAAAATTGGTCTTTAATTCTCTTTCTTTTGGGGGACTTCGTGTGATTTAGGTGTTGTTTATAATCTAAGTTGTTCAATTTATCAAAAAAGACTTGTGAGTCAGTTGTGGTGAAACCTTTCTAGATCAGAGAAGGTGAGAAAAAAAAAACTAGCTGATGTTCTTTTTTGCCTGGAGATTCCAAGAGAGCGTCTCTCCTACCATCACAAACCAAAATAGGACCATGAATCACTTAGCCACTACCTTTTCCTTCTTGAATGTATCTATATTACTCAGTCTACTAGTCACTGGCTCTGTCCCCTGATCCAAGATTAATACTATTGCACAGTCTCAGAGTTTCAGAGTACAATCAAATATCATGCAACATTTCTACCTTTCTGTCTAAATAAAGAAAGTTTTCAACTCTAACACAGTAAAAACATATACAATAAGAACAATTGTTAGGTATTGTCCTTTTGTTTCTTTTTATTTGAAAAGGAAAAGTTTTAACTCTAACACAGTAAAACTATACAAAATAAGAATAATTATCAGGTTAGAATTCCATTCATGTTGTAGCTCACAAATTCAGAGAAAGTACTCTATTATATATCCTATTTTGACGAGCCCAAAGCTTTGTGCCTACACCACTTTCTAGCATAACTTGAATTAAAAATCTAAAATTTACTTTTTAGATCTTAAAATGTTTTCTTAGATAAACAATTTAAGCTTATATGTCTCTTAACCTTTATAAACATTATATCTTTTGTGAGTTGCTTTTTTTTAAAATTTTGTAACAAAGAAAATAATAAAACTATAACTATCTAGCCTCCAATCCCCATCAGAGACCTAAGAAGGATAAAATATTTCCTGAGTCGACAGGGAGAGCAGAACAAACAACTTCCAAAACTATCGCAATGACAGAGACTGCTGGCTTCCTTGACAGTCACTCAGTATTCCTCTGCAATGTGGGAGCATTCGTCTTCAGCCTACAGGCCCAGAATAGCTGACACATTTTTCTGTGAAGCAGGAATTTTGAAGGACTAGCCTACCTTGTCTTGGCAAAGTTTAGCACTGAACTTCTTTTGTGCCCTGTTTGTACAATTTGGACAGTATACTGTCAGCAGTTTATGCAAAGGCTGTTTCTTGCACAGTGGCTAGCTCTGCCATGTTGAAAGCAAACTCCACATAGAGGTTCTTTGATGCCTATCATCCTTTCTAAAGTAGATTGGTGCTGCCAGGATTAGACATAGCTCACTATTGTGAAAAGTCTTATGTTATTAAAACATCTTAAATAACATCCATATACTGTAGATATCTGAAACCATTGAAAACCACCTGTGTATCTAAAATATAGGATGCTAAATAAAGCTTATATAAGTCTACATCTAAACCCTTATTAAAAGTTTGATTGTTATCTTAATTATCCTAAACAGTTTGTAATAGTAGCTTTCAAGGACTAGAATTTTACATTACAATTTTAAATGAGTTGCAGGGGTACAATACCTTACAGTATGTTATAAAAGAAATAAACTTAAATTTGAATCAATGTACAAAAATCCATTCCATTGTAAAATATATGAGACTAGTAGTTTCTTTTAAATCTAAAAGTAGGTTCAATAATCTATCCTTTTATCCTATCATTCCTATATACCCCTTTTTTTCTTGTCAGAAAGAGATCCCTAAATCGAATCTCTTTTGCTTAATTTCCTCTGTGACCATGACCAATAACAACTTGCAACTAGCCTCCCTAAATAATGACAAACATCCATAACCAGCTGAACAACCAGAAACTACCTATTACACCTCTTGAAAATGTGCAGGATTTCAGAAGATTTATGAATTCTACCATGTTAGAGGTGTGCTATACCTTTAGACAAATTTGCTTCTTTTCTTGGGACATTTTTCTCTTGATGATACATCCTTCTTCTTAAGATGTTTCATTTTCCAGTCATCTTTAGATTTCTTAGTTGGATGCTTTTATTCTCCTAGAAAGACAAAAACAGAACTCTGCCCCCAACCCTAACTCTCAGGAATTCCTTTCTTTCTTTTCTTTTTTTTCTTTTTTTTTTTTTTTTTTTTGGTCAGGTTATATCTTTGTTTAGGCAAAATGTTTTTTGGCAACAGAAAAAGTATTATCTTTTAATAAATAAAATCTTTTTTTAACACCTGAATCAAATGAAAGGAATTTGTTAGTCTTATAAGTTGATTTAGATTGAATGACCAAGCTGTTTGGTGAGCTATTGCTTCTCATTAATCAGGAGGTCTCTTCTGTTTGAATCTAATTTTTATCAATCTTAATGTATCCATAGCTTTTTTTCTCCTGTGGAAACAAAAGCCAAGCCTCTTCCCCAAAGTAACACATAACATAATTTGCATTCTGAGGTCAACACATTGTTAAAATATACAGGCTGATTTGATTCAGCATTTTTTTCTACTATCCAATTTCTCTCCACAACTATTGTCCCTTTCTCATTAACATTTAAAAATCTAAAGTTAATAAAGGATTACATAGCCTATCTCTGTATATTTATTACCCCTTTCTGTTTATTAATCATATCTTTTAAAGTGTGATTACATCTTGCTATAACTGCTTGTCTTGTAGGATTGTATGGTATATCTCTAATATGCTTTTATGTTGTTATGGTAGTTTGAATATAATTGGCCCCATAATGTCATAGGAAGTGACATGTTTAGGAGGTGTTGCTTTTTTGGAGTGGAAATTGCCTTGTTCGAGGAAGTATATCACTGTGGGAGTAGTCTTGTAGGTTTCCTTAAATCCTAGGTGATTAAGAGAATCTCCTTTTTGTATTTTTTTCTGGATCAATTTGTAATCCCTAACAAGGCAAAATTTTCTTTGCTTCATCAAACATTTTCCCTATGGTATCTGTGTCTGAATAATCCAGTAAGATATCATCCATGTAATGATAAATTATAGATTGAGAACCTGTTTAAGAATTATTTCTAATGGAAATATTGACACAAAGTGGGCCAGTTTAACATCTCTCATGGGATGACCCTCCACTGGTCCCCCACTATTAAGATATCTCTTTCATTACTCTGCCTCTCTGTCCCTCCCCCAACTTGGCTATCCTGATCCCTCATGTTCCCATCTCCTATCACTTTCCCTCTACCCTCCCAAACTCAGTTTACCAAGGAGATCCCATATATTCACCCTTCTCAAGATGATCCATGCATCCCTCTTAGGGTCCTCCTTGTTACCTAGATTCACTGGATTGTAGCCTGGTTATCATAGTATCCACTTATGAGTGAGTATATACCATGTTTGTCTTTTTGGGTCTAGGTTACCTCACTCAGGATGATTTTTCTTTTAGTTCCATCCATTTGCCTATAAATTTCATGTGTTGTTTTTTATTTATTTTTATTTTTTTACTGCTGAGTAACACTCTGTTGTGTAAATGTACCACATTTTCTTTATCAATTCTTTGGTTGAGTGGCATCTAGGTTGTTTCTAGGTTCTGGCTATTGTGAATAATGCTGCTATTAACACAGTTCAGCAAGTGTCCTTGTGGTATAATTGAGGATCCTTGGATATATCCCAAGAATGGTGTTACTGGCTCTTGAGGTAAATTGATTCCCAATTTTCTGAGAAACCACCATCTTGATTTCCAAAGTGGCTATACAAGTTTGCATTCCTGTGGAGGGCCATGCCAACCCCACTTTTCCCCAGGGTATTCTTGACCAGGAGAAGCTGGAAATTTTAGATAGAAAGACAGGTAGAGTGAGAGAGAGACAGAAACACAGAATAGACTTGGGAGAGCCTGGATCCTAATCCATCAGGCCCTTACTGTCTCTGCCAAAGGGTTTTTAAAGGAAGGCTAAGGGGAGGAGCAAAAAACCTCCCCCCAGGCACATCCAAGTGCAAACCTTTCTAACTACCTGGAGACCTTGCCCATGGGCAAACCATCCCCTTATGTAGCTCTGCTGTGTCAGGCAAATTCAGGTCTCACAAGGAAACTTCCATGAGCTCCCACACATTCCCACCAGCAGTGGAGGAGTGTTCTCCTTGCTCCACATCCTTTCCAAAATAAGTTGTCATCAGTGTTTTTTATCTTAGCTTTTCTGACAGGTATAAAATGGTATCTCAGAGTCATTTTGATTTGCATTTCCCTGATGACTAAGGGTGCTGAGCAATTCCTTATAGGTCTTTCAGCCATTTGAGATTCTCCTGTTGAGAATTCTCTGTTTAGATCTGTACTCCATTTTTAATTGGATTATTTGGTATTTTGATGTCTAGTTTCTTGAATTCCTTATATAGTTTGGAGATCAGCCCTCTGTCAGATGTGGGGGTTGGTGAAAATCTGTCTCTATTCTGTATGCTGCTGTTTTGTCTTATTTATCATGTCCTTTACCTTACAGAAGCTTTTCAATCTTAAGAGGTCCCATTTATTAATTGTCAATCTCAGTGTCTGTGCTACTCATGTTATATTCAGAAAGTAGTCTCTTGTGCCAATGCATTCAATGCTACTTTCCACTTTCCCTTAATAGTAAATCTTTCTAAGGCTTGTATCTTATCAGTCAAATTTTCATATTTGGCACAGTTTATCAAGCCACTTTTTAAGGGTAAAATATGCATTACCAAGCTGATAGTAATTATAATCAGCATTATGTCAATCCTAGCTAAGTCGGTTATCCCTTCATTTGTTTTTTCCATTTTAAAGCTGTCCATTGTGGCACTATACAGCGTCCTAACTCCCTGCATCATGATATTTCCTATTCTTAGCATGGGAAAGATTTTTCTTTGGATTTCCCAGGTGGCTTACTAAATCTGCTGTAACTATGGTGGGGTTGTGAGGCAATAGGGCTGGGATCCACTGTAGCAACAGTAGCAGCAGAAAGCCTGAGTGGGCTCTGTAGTGGAAGCAGGTGCAACAGTGGCAGTTCTGGGTGCAGAAACAGGGGGACCATGGTGGGAGAAGCCGCCCAATAGCAGCTGTGACCTCATGCCATGTGTTGCGTTCCAAATGTTGTTGTTTTCTTTTTAATCTAAGTTGTTCTAGTTAGCAATAAAGACATTGGAGTCAGATGTTGGGGTGAGAACCTGCTAGATCAGAGAAGCTGAGAGGCAACCAGCTGACCTTCCTTTTTGCCAGGAGACCTAACAAGGGAGAGACTCTCCTACGGTCCCAAGCGAAAAGAGGATAATGAATTTCTAAGTCTCTCTCCTTTTCCTTCTAGTATTTGCCCAACACATTGCCAATAATCCTGGTATATATTTTAACTTTCCTTTAGTGAAGCCTATTAAAATTATTCTTTTTATTGTAGGACATTTAGGTCATTTATTTTTTGCCTGTATGATACAATGTACAAGAGAATATATAACTATGAGATTAATTATTTTAAATTTTTTTCAAGGAAAAAAGATTAAATAATCTGAAATAATGTATTTATTAGACAGATATGAAAACTAAATTCTAAACAGAAAGTGAAAATACAATAGGAAAATTGACAATTGTGAAAATAATTTATAGAAGAGGAGATTTAAGCTAACAGTGAACATGAAAATAAACCACAGAGGTGAACATTAAAATACCATTCAAACTCAAGAAGGTTAAATCTCTTTGATGGTCTAAACCCCAGGAAAGTCCTGGGAAAATAAATCTAGATTTGTCTCATACAATGGAAATATAAATTTTCAGTAGCATTTTTGAAATCAATTTGGTCGTATCCAGAAAAGCTTAGGAGTCGCTGTATCTTTGAGGACAATATTTAAGTATAAGTAACTGTAAACCATGTTACTGTGGCATAATCAAGAGACGGCTTCATCTCAGATATTAAAAACTATTTGGACAAGTGATGCATGGCTAGAGCAGTGAGTAATAATGTCTTCAAGGAAGCAGACCTATCTTGTCACTCTCCCTTCCTTAATATGTGGCATCTGGGCTTGCAGGGTCATCAAAATTCCAGACAAGATGAAGATTAGGGATGATTCGGTTAGCACCAGGGCTTTATGTTTATATTACATTAGCCATCACTGTCTCAGAATTGTGCCATTCCAAGCTGTAAGAGAGGGTGGGGATCGAGTTTTTGCACTCTAGCAATGAGGTAGCCAGTGGTAAAGTACTGTAAGTAGTGTGCTATAGGTCAAGATAAGAACACCCATGTTTCACATGCCTGTGTTTGCCTGAAGGGAAATGGCGCCCAAAGGGAGTGGCACTAGTAGTAGGCGTGGCCGTGTTGGAAGAAGTGTGTCACTGTGATCTCTTTTCTTTAAGCTTAACTCAGTGTGACAGCCGAGTCAGCTTCCTATTACCTGCAAGATGTAGCATTCTGCTCAAGCCCTGTGTGCGTCTGCACACAGTCATGCTCCCCTTCATGATCATAAAGAAGTAAACCTCTGAAACCATAAGAGAGCTACCATAAATGAAATGTTTTCTTTATAAGGGTTGCTGTGGCCATGCTGTCTCTTCACAGCAATAAAAACCCTAACTAAAACAATGCCCCAATATTTTAATGTTCAACACGTGTTCTGTGGTCATAGGACATTAATGGCAAAAGTGATCAATCTAAGGGAATACTCCGGGGCTACTGCATCAGTATGTGCCTTACCACACTGTTCTTAGGTTGAATAGAGGTACAAATATAATTTAAGATGCACTCTGGAGGGATGTGCCCTGTGGTGGCAAAATATGTACATTGTATCATATAGGCAAAAGTATAAATAAACTAAATTCCCTACAATAAAATAATAAATGAATTTAATAGAATTAATTAGAGGAAAGTTAATTAGAGGGATTAATGACAATAAGTTGGAAAAATACTGGAAGTATACCACTGAGTAAAAGAGACAATTCAAAATTTAAAAATGGTTTAACACCATCCAGGTAGATATTTAAATGTACAGACTGATATTTCAGGTGAACATATGCAGATACCCAGATATTAAAAATTGTTGTGTTGGCTAAACCTGGTTGTTAACTTGACACACCTCATAATAGGTAATTACAATGTAGGAACTGTCACCATCATACTGGTCTGTGGGCATGTCTGTGAGGCATTTTCCTGATTGTTAATTGATGTAGAAGAACACATCCCACTGTAGCCAGTACCATCATTAGGCAATGGCCTGAGCTTCACAAAAATTTGTCTAAACTTGAAACTCTGCACAAGTCAGTAATCAGAACCCTTCAATCATCTCTGCTTTGGCTCCTGCTTCCAGGTTCCTGCCCTCAGCTCCTGCCCTAGGTTCCTTCCATGATGCACTGGAACTTGTAACCTGAAATAAACACTTTCCACCCCAAGTTGGATTTGGTTTATCACACAACTGAAAGCAGTCTAGGACAGATGTGTTGCTGAACAATGATCACAGAACTCATGACCGTGGTTATTTGATGAAAGAGGAAATGTGATTGACAAAGTAGATAAGGAGGCTAGCTTGATCTACAGAATGAGTTCCAGGACAGCTAAGACTACACAGAGAAAGTCTGTCTCAGAAAAACAAAAGCAAATGAACAAACAAAAAAAAAAGGAAAGAAAAAGAATAATATGAAAACATATTAGTATGTGCATGTACATTTGCCTCTGCAAAATCATTCTCTAAAGTTTAAACATTAAAATGTTTCATGAATCATTTTATAGGAAAACAATTAATTTATGAAGAGATAGTGATGGTGTAACTCTTTCCACACTGCCAATCTGTTCTTAAATGATATAGCAATCACTGGGTAAAGTGCATTAATTATTTATGAGGGTTTAGTTAAGTCAGCACAATATCCACATTTGTAACTAATTTTTATGATAGTGAGTCAAGGGTGTTGTGGTGCATTTGCAGCATTTTCCTGGTTATAACAGACGACTCAAGAATTTACACACACACACACACACACACACACACACACACACACACACACGGAGAAGGGAGGGGAACATGCTGGTAACAAATACTAAGCACTACAAGGTGAGGATGAGGTTGAACATTGTCCCTGTCTTTGAAGGAGTGAGGAACTCCTTTATTGCCTGTACTAGATGTCCAAGGCTTTTATAGCCTGCCTTTCGAACACTGGCTTGACTCAGTAACTAGTATTTATAATATGTTTACTCTTTTACAAGACAGTGTATCTGCCTGGTAAATCTGCATCCACATTCTTGTCATGCTTGCTTCATTTTGCTGCATTTTTAATGTGTAACTTTCTCTGTGTTTTCAATGTTTGACATTCATCCTGGAATCTGCATATTGTTTTACATTGTAGAGAATAGTTTCACACTTTAAGATATTCCTACCTAGGGACTAGGGAAATAGGTCAAATATGTAAAGTGCTTTTTGAACTAGCAAGAGAGCCTGAGTTAGGTCCCTAGAACAAACATCAAAAGGCTGTTTATGGTAGTGTGTACTTATAATCCCAGTACTGTATAGGTGGAAGCAGGTTGATTCATGAATTAACTGGCACTGGCCAGACATTGCCAACCTAGATGAATTGGTGACTCCTAGATACCAGTCAGAAAGCGGGTTCAAAAAAAAAAAAAAAAACAACTCGATGGAGAGTCAAAATTTCAGGTTGACCACAGTCAACATGTGTACACACATGTGTACATGAGCTTACCTACAAATATTACTCATTTCAGAAACAGACTAGCTCCGAAATAAAAGTTCTGGTTGACAAAAGTGGTATTCCTTTGATGTCTTTTCTATGTGTGCCTCTTTCACTTTTATTAGATATTAAGGCATGAAAACAGAAAGTGACTCCATTTATGGACTCATAGAAAAGAGGGAAAGATCAGAGTATTATGTAATTCTCTTCACTTTCCACTCTGCTATTTCTGAACCTTTTACTCTCTCCATAATTTTTGTCATGTTTCTTGGAACTTAAATCCAGAGATGTACAGGTTACAACAAAGATATCAAAGCTCATTCAGAAATCTAACTTGTGTACTATGCCTTATCTGTTCCTATTACAGATGTCAGGATATTTGATTATAAAAGAAGCTAATGTATGGCCACTTTACCAGTTTTACCTGCACATATTAGTGCCTACAGCTAGATCAATAAATGAGTATTTATATCTAGAACTGGCAACTTTTAAATTGGTGAATCCAAAAGGAGAAAAAATAATAAAAAAAAACTTAAAATATCATTAGTTGCACATAATATATTTCTATTCCTAGTATATGCAGAACCACTTAATACCTTATAAAAAACTAATGAGTATTCAGTAAAATAGCCAGATATGAAGAAATACACCAAATTAATAGGCTGCTAAGTTCCAGTAATAATCAGGAATACACACTATTTAAGAAAACCCTATTAAATATTTAACAATTAACTTTGCAATTAGAGAAATATAGAACTTAAAACAATCACAATAAAATATTATTTTGAATTATTCCAAACATTATGCTGCTGGAGTTTTGATATAGAGACAGGCCTGTGGATCCATGTGCCATACAAATCTCTTCCATGTTCTAGTGCTGGGACGGGTTGATCTTTAAACATGGGCATGACAGCAGGTCACTGAGAACATAAACTTAGCAAGAGGTTGGTTGGGTACTTCTGTGGAATCCTAAGTTAGTTCTAAAGTGAACTGTTACCAAAGGCTAGCCATGGCTCTTGAATCAATGGCTCCTAACTGTAACAGGGACTTCATACCTCCACACACACACACTTCTATGTGACATCATGTAACATTAAGCCTTCACCAGAGGGAAAACAGAGTTGACTTATCTTAGACTTTAAGGTGACCAAAGCATATAATCCTTATACAGTTAACTGGCTTTGGGTATTTTGTTATAGGAACTGCTACACTTTGGAACTAAACTGTCTTGCAGGGGAGTGTGTTAATGGATTGACTACCAAGGAGGTGAAATTGTTAGGTGATAAGTATTCTAATATGTCATATGTAAGTGATAGGTTATATGTCATTATGAGCACAGCCTAAAAAAGAATGGAGGGTTTGAGGGTTTTTCTTTCACTTCTTTGATTCTCAGCCTAGAAAAGCATACCTCTTTTCTTTATAATGAACTAACACTATATGTGCTCTGCAGGTGCAAAGCCTGGGATGCAATGTACAAAACTGTGAGACAAGAACCTATTCTGCATAAATTTTTATTCATCTCAGGTATTTGCAGTAGTAATAAACCTTACTTCCATAGAAACAAAATACGAATGATGTTCATACTATTCTTAGATGAGGATTAATAATTGATATGTCAATCATCCTAAAATAAGCAAGCTGTTATGATCTACAATTATAATAAGAAGTAGATACACCAATGCTAAGTTCGAAAAACACTCTATATGCATTACTGGCATCAAGGGAATGTTCAAAACATTGCCCTGGAAAAAAGGCCTGATTTTACATGTAGGACATGTTTATTCCTCTATGTACAGGATGATTTTTGAAGTGAAACAAAGCAGAAATTCAGAACTCCATCCCGCATATCAATGCCAAACTGATATTCATCACAAAGTGAATGTCAAACTGCTTCTAATTATGCCAATAACAGTACTATTGATCTATTTCTGAACTGCATAATGGAGAGAAGAATAATGCACATTCATATGCATATGGGTGTTTTCATACTTATTTTACATAATACTTGTATCTTTTTAATTTGAAAAGAATTATTTGATATACATATTTTGTTTTCATGCTGTAATATTGGTTTAAAACATAAACTTTTTGAGATAAGGGTAGCATGGTCTTGTTAATCTGCTCCAAAGCCATTACTGTGTCATGCACACATTATACACTAATTGGATTCCTGATGCATCTTTAAAAACTAATTTCAAAACACTAAGTAATCAGAGGCTTTGTCTTCAATACAAGACATTGCATCAGCAAAAAGTGTTTATTACTCAGCCACCTGTGTTCTTCATACACAAAGCAATTTAAGCAGACACAGGCCCTGCCCTGAGGAAATGTCTGAAGCCAATGCCATCGTAACATTCAGAGACTGTCAGACAACTACACTAACCACAAACACATGCTACTAACACTATTATAAAAATAAGAGCATCTACTTCCTAAACCCAATTTAATCAAACAAAGAGCAAATATTTTACCTTGGAAAAAAGTGACATGAGAGTTTTCTAGATAATCATCCAGCATTGTGAAGCTAAATATTGCATACAACAATTATATTTTACATCTGAGATGGAAAATTAAAGTATACGGATAGTATATTGATTAGAATGAATTATGTATAATATAGTCCAGAAGAAACAGATTCTAATTTACTTTCAAAAACATGAGAATTCTATGCATTTCTACAAATTAGTTGATTATAATCTACATGAAGCTAAGAACAAAGAGAAATCACTACTTGTATACCAATTTTCACCATACTGTCTACCTTGAATATTAAATTTAAATAATTAGTGAGATAACTAAGAGTGGATCAAATAAATTAGTACTGATACAGAATTCATTTCTAAATCAGGAAGCTCATATTTATGAATTAGCCCTATTGGGCCTAATATTTAATACGTGTGCAGATTATGATTGTTCTCACTCCCTTTCGTGTGGAGGAAATACTTGCCCTGGCTTTTCATGAAGTTCTTTCTGAGAATTCAGATATTTCTGTGTGATTAGTAACCTCCATAATCTAAAATGTCTTTGGTTAAAGACAGGGAGATTAAGTGGCTCTTGGTTTAAAGCAGGAGATTACATTTGATAAAAACGAGCCCTTTAGATAGGACATTCATGACACATGACAGGACAATAGAGGCCTCATTTATATAGATGTGCAAATGTAACGAAGGGACGCCCCTCACTTTATGCATGGTGGGGCTCTGCCTTCAGGACCACATAGTATGTGTAGTTCTCAGTGCAGAGAGTGGTTTTTATCACAGATCTTATCTATCCCAACACCTACACAATTAAGTTTCCCTTCTATGTACAAAAGTTCTTCAAAAAAATACAACATTAGACTTTCAGTGGAGAAGAAACACATTAACACAAAAAGTGCATTAGAATATTGGTGGCATCTTGGTCTAGAGTAAAGGAATTAGAGTGCTTCCATTAAGCAATGGAATAACTTTATTTAATAAAACTCTGAGACCAGAAGCTCATTAACCTAAATCCAATTGTTCAAATCTGTTTAGAAAACATTGATGACAATTTTAAATCAGATGTGTACTGGGATATAAGATTTAGAAAATAAGATCGCCTCCATATTTTCAATATTTAATGACTTTGGGAGAAAAGTGAAAAATACAGAGTACATATAGTAAGATCAGATTTTTCACAATTAATGCACTTCAGCCAATTTCCACTTTGTACTCGCATTATTTTGAACTTACAATTAATCATCTCAGGTATATGAGAGCAAAAGAATATGACAATAAAGAAAGAAATAAAATGCAATGAAAGTGAGAAAATATATGACATGTGTTTCTGTATGTTCTGAGTGTGGGTTGTACACATGTACACCTGTACACATAAACCTGTGCAGGATAGAGGTCAAGCTGTGGTATCATTCTTCAGGTCCCTTCTACCTTGTTTCTTTAGACAGAGTTTCTCATCAGCTGGAGCTCACTGATTTGCTCAGACTGGATGTCCAAAGACAATCTGGTACCCATCTCCTCCCTCCCACCCTGCTCAATGCTAAAGTGACACACTCGTACCACCAATTTTATTTTACATGGATTCTGGGGATCAAACTCACATCTTAATGTTTGCATAGTAAGTGCTTTTCTACCTGTAACATTTCTTCAACTCATCATTCTACAATTTCTTTAACAGGCTATTAATGGGTGCAGTTATCAGGCTGAAATATGTTGAGACTGCAATTTCATTCTATTTGAAAGAGGCTCTTTGAAGTCTTGTTAGAGTCTTGAGGTAGAAGATGAGCATGTTTTATGTGAATGAGCAGTTAATCTGATTGCATATGGGAGAGACAGGAAGAAAGGAAGGAAAAAAGTTGGAAATGTGGAAACAAAACAGACACATGAAGGTGCTATGATGCTGAACAGAAAGATGGAGAAATACAGCATAGGGCAGAAGGTGTAGCTCTGAAAACTGGATGAGTCAAGGAAAATTTTCTCACTGTTGTATTCAAAAGAACAGGCTTTCACATGCATTCATGTTTCAGTCCAGTAAAACTTGTTTTGGATATTTGACCCCCCAAAACTATAGGGCTATAAATAGTGTAAGTGTGTGGGATGTTTTGTTTTATTTTGTTTTGTTTTGTTTGTAAGATGAAGACTGTAGTAATTCGTAGCAGCATCCACAGAGAATACACTTGCCTTAAGACTTAGAATTAGAGTCTTGAAAAATTCTCTAAATGGTTTTCCTCCTTCCTCAAATAGTCCCAAGCATAAATATTTTCACAGAGGTTTAGTAAATTAGTCAGTGAGTGTTTAACTATATGCATATATATACATATATGCATGTATGTATATATGTATAATCTTCTCCACTTGAGTTTTTTTTAATGCTGTTTAACTTAAGGCTTATGGTAGTTTGTAATCCCATATATTGAACGTGATTTTTCGATAATTCATTTTGACTTAATATTCTTCTATTCCTCCTTGAATTCTCCTATAGTATAGTGCATGATTGTATTTTGTGATACCAGAATTTACAATTCAATTGCATTAGGATACAAATTTTTACAAACTTGTTGGCTAAAACAAAACAAATTTATTACCTACTACTGTGAAATTCCTAACACAAGACACAGTCTTCATTGAAATCCAATCAAGGAGTCTGAGGACCTATATTCCTTTGCTTTCTCTAAGTTATGGAGAATCCACACAGTGTTTGGGTTGGTGAACTTAACTTTGACTGCAAAGCAGCTGTGGTGGATTCTTGTTCTCTCTCTGTCTCTCTTTCTGTATCTGTATCTTTCCCTCCTTACCTGTCCCCACACACACACCCGTTGTTAGTAGTTTTTTACTCTTTGCTGTTTGAGGGGCCTACCACCCAGCTTCCAAATAAATACACACACATAAACTTATTCTTACCTGTAAATGCCCAGCCTTAGCTTGGCTTAGTTTCTAGTTAGCTTTTCTTAACTTTAAACTATCCCTTCTACCTTTTGCCTCTGGGCTTTTTCCTTTTTTTACTTCTGTATATCTTATTTTCACTCTAAATCTGTGGCTGGCTTTGTGGCTGGTGGTTGGCCCCTAGCATCCTCCTCTCATGTTCTTTTGTTATTTCTTCTTTTCCTCCCTGATTTCTCCTCCTATATATTCTCCCTGCCTGCCAGCTCTGCCTATCCTTTCTCCTGCCTTGCTATTGGCTGACCAGCTCTTTATTAGACCATCAGGGGTTTTAGACAGGCAAAGTAACACAGCACCACAGAGTTAAACAAATGCAACATGAAAGAATGGAACACATCTTTGCATCATTAAACACATGTTCCACAGCATAAACAAATGTAACACACCTTAAAATAATGTTCCACAATACCCCTCCCTCCATCTTTCTTTTTCCCAATCTCCCAAAACAACCTGGAAAGCGTCTGTGCTTTTATATAATCATTTGATTAGACATACCTCTATATCCCAGGACAATCCCTCATCTCAACATGTACATGTTAAATCACAGTGGTAAAGATTCTTTAAGCATGGAAGATAATATTTTCACAAGATCCAAGCAACATCTTTGTGTATTTTAAAGAGTCATTATCGGGCTGGAGGGATGGCTCAGAGGTTAAGAGCACTGGCTGCTCTTCCAGAGGTCCTGAGTTCAATTCCCAGCAACCACATGGTGGCTCACAACCATCTGTAATGAGATCTCGTACCCTCTTCTGGCCTTCAGTCATATATGCTGTATACATAATAAATAAATAAATCTTAAAGAGTCATTATCTTGCCTACCCCACCAAATACTTTTTCATATTTATTTCATATTTATATTTATTGTTTATAGTATAAAAACATAAACATGTTGTCTGGTGAATATTTTAATAATGATGACATGCATTTTTAACTCAAACTTCCCACATATTAATAACAGTTGATTACAATAATGGTTTCTTTTTTATGGCTCAACCAATGTCACTGAAACTCTACTGTACTAGCACTGCTGCATTGTGAAATGTTCCTGTTGAGACTATGAGGTCTGTGCTCTAAAGACTTTAATAAGTGTGGAGGTGACTCCAAGTGTGAAAACAAACAAAGCCTCCATTTCATGAAGAGTTAGCCTCTAAAGAAAGGTAAGATGAACTTGCATGCTAACAAATGGAAGTTCTAGAGGATGATCGGGGCTTTTTAGGGCCTTACCACTCCCATTGCTAAGATGTAATGAGCATGCTACCTTTCAGTATTCCTAACAGTAACTGCTCATTAAGCTTATTGTAACACTATACCTTACTGTATAAATGAAGTTGTAAAGCCAGTGTCCTCTTTAGAACAGATCAGAACACTCTACAATTCCTAAGCAGCTTTCCTTGAACTGACAGGGAAGCTATATTACTGTAGTATATGAGACTAAGCTCATTTCCTCCTTCCCTTCCTGCTCTGGTAGTAAAATCATTTTTCCCACTCCAAATGAATATTTCTGACGTTTGCATATGCTTTATAATCAGTGTCGAGGGAAATGTGCCAGATGACGTTTAGATTCAGAAGCAGAAATGTACCAGTACTTTTCCTAACCACCAGCCCCGAACCTCCACTCAGACCAGTTTACCTTCATTGTCAATTCATGTATTTGCCAGAACAATAAAAATGTCTGGTGTATAACAAAAGTCAACTTCCCTAAACAGTTCTTTTTTTTTTTTTTAAAGCAGTTTAACTTTTTTTAAATTTTATTTTATATTACAATATAATTTAGCTCTACGTATCAGCCACGGATTTTCTTGTTCTCCCCCATCCCGCCCCCCTCCCCTTCCCCCCAGCACATTCCCCCATTCCCACCTCCTCCAGGGCAAAGCCTCCACCGAGGATTAAGATCAACCTGGTAGACTCAGTCCAGGCAGGCAATTCTTAACAGGACTTTAAGTGATCATCCTATATATCTAGCACCAAAACCTTTTTTTTTTTTTTTTCACACAAGAACTTGTCATTATACAGCTAACAAAGTAACCTGGTCTACAAAGTAAGTTCCAGGAAAAGCGCAAAGCTACACAGAGAAACCCTGTCTCGAAAAACCAAAAAAAAAAAAAAAAAAAAAAAAAAAAAAAAGAATAAAATATTTCAAAGCTAGAAGTGTAAACCTACACAGCATGGATCTACTCATGGTGGATATGATAAAAGATGCTAATATCTACCAAAAAGATTTTGGCACATTTTAATCTTCAATAACATGTAATTCAATTTTAATGAAAATAAGAATTCAACCTAATTGGGAGAAAAGAAAATTAGGGCTCTTGTTTGGTATGGCTGTAAATTGTATACTGTGCACTAAAAATAGCTTATATATAATTAGATTTAAAACATCAGTATATTCAAAGTAGATACCATGCCTGTAATAATTGTCCATTAACCAAGAGTAAATTTACAAAATTTTGGCACTCTGATTTGAAATGGACTCAAATTCTAATGGTGACTTTAAGAGAGAGAGAGTATGTATTAAATGGATAGTATTAGTGTTTCCTTATTCATTAATCAAAACTCAAGTTGTTTTATTGTTTTAGCTTATTGTATACCCTATGCTATCTTACAGTGACAAAACTGTTTTTTTTTTTATTTGTAACTGAGCATTTATTACGTATTATTACCTAACCTCCCATTTGCATAAAAATGAGCAGAGTGATGCATCCTGACTCATTTACTCACTATATTAGAATCTATAGCTATTAACATTCACTATATTACAATATAAAAACCCAAAGACCAAATACTCCAGCAACTACACATTTTTTGGAAGAAAACTGACTAAATGCCTTATTATAGTATGAGTTTATAGTTCCTGCCCATGATGAATTTGTCACTCTCTCCGTGATTTTTCCCTTTCCATAAGCATTTGAATAGTTCTTACCTCCTACATTTTTCTTCAGTAAATCATTTTTAATTCAGGAAAATAATACTTTTAGCTAGAATTAAAATTAAGTATATGGGTTCATTAGCCAGTAGCATATATTGAGTCATAGAATGAATGTAAATGTCTATCTCCTGTCTTTTGGCGATATATATATATATATATATATATATATATATATATATATATATATATATCTTACTTTCAGCCACAGATTCCCCCGTCCTTTCTCCTCCCATGCCCCCATGCCCCCAGCTCTCTCCCCCGCAATCCAACCCTCATTCCCACTTCCTTCAAGGAAAGGTCTCCCCTGGGGAGTCAGCCCAGCCTGGTAGACTCAGCTGAGGCAGGTCAAGTCTGCTCCTCCTTACACCAAGGCTGAGCAAACTGTCCCAACATAGGCCCTGGGCTCCAAAAAGCCAGCCCATGCACCAAGGACAGGTCCCGGCTCCACTGCCTGAGGGCCTCCCAAACAGTTCAAGCTAATCGACTCTCCCACTTATCCAGAGGGCGGGGTCCAGTTCCATAGAGGCTCCTCAGCCATTGGTTCACAGTTAATGCGTTTCCACTAGTTTGGCTATTTGTCCCTATTTTTCCAGCCATGGTCTCAACATCTCACTCACACAATCCCTCCTCTCTCTCTCTCCGATTGGACTCCTGGAGCTCCACCTGTGGCTCGGCTGTGGATCTCTGCATCTGCTTCCATCAGACACTGGGCTCTCCCCATACTTATTCAATATAGTACTTGAAGTTCTAGCCAGAGCAGTAAGACAACAGAATGAGATCAAGGGGATAGATTTTATTTTTAAAAGTACTGCTCTAATTTAAAAATGGTGGCCAAATTTGAATGCAAGTTTAAGAGAGTTTATAGTCATATATCTTAAAATAAATGGTGCCTGCGGAAGTAAGTTATCACTAAGTCCTCTTTTATTCTATTACTGATCTCATCAGTGGGAACTGGAGAATTCATCAACTTCGGCAGAGGACAGTTACAGAAGGGTTACTAGTGTTTGTGTGTGTGTGTATGTGTGTGTGTGTGTGTGTGTGTGTGTGTGTGTGTGTGAACATGTTAACATAATTTTTGACATTTATAAAAGAAAATGTTTTAATCTTCTGGATTCTAACTACCTAACTACACAGCACTCGATTTTACAAATCCACTCACATTCTTGAGACTTTCCATGACTAAAATACTCCCAATCCTACTGAAAGATTGAGGATCTTGCAGACCCTCTGAATTTCATCCATTTTCTATATCAAATCATTTGTTGACAGCGATAGTCTACTGAATCCTTAACATAATTATTCTCTTGTGCTTAAGTGTTCATGACATTTCAAATCTTCAACCGACAGAGTTTTCTGTTACTGTGTTGATTTGAGCACATGTTTAATCCAACATTTTTAAATAACTGCTTCTTTTTCGATCAGTTCTTCATTAATGATGACTTTTCCCTAATGGTTGTTCACATTAGACTGCAATGCTTTTCATTTCTCCCTTATTATAGAGTCATGAAGTTTTCATTTCCTGGGAGATGGACAGAGATTATGTTTGATATCCTTGTCTTCAACAGCAATTACTTGGTTAACTATAATGAAATCTAAGATTAACAATGTTTCTGAACAACTAAAACAGGAGCTTTGTCTAAATAACATAGAAAACATTCTTGCATGTACACCATCTAAAGAGCATTTCCTTCTCTCATTCTATAATGACTTAAAGTTGCTGGTTTAAATATACATAACCCACAGGTCATTTATCCATTGAACGTCACCTTATGTAAATCATGCTCTATTAAGTCCCTTTTGGAAATTTTTGTCCCATCAGTCTCCATTACTTTGCATCTTTCCCTTACTCTATGGAATTCTTGCTCTGTTTTACAGAGATACAAAAGTACTCACTGAAAATGATAGAATTTTATAATGGAGTCTTTGAAAGTGAATGAAGAAATCAAACCACAATTGTATCAATTAAAAATATGGCTGAAGAATTCTTCAAGAAATAGAAATTATTGTTGTTCAGAAAATCCCATCTCTGAAATTATGAGGAAAAAGAAGAAATTTTAAGTGCACAGTTGTTAAGAAAATAAGATACATTACAGATTATTTTGTATGTATTAGAGAATAATTTGTTTTAATGTAAGTTATAGGAAAAGGAAACTTTGGAAAAGAAGCTATCAACAACATGCTTTTTTTGTACTGACATTATCATAGGTGATTTCATGATCTATAAGATGAAAACACAAACAGAAACACGTTTCTACTTGAACGTTTTGTTGCTCAAATTGTGGAAAATATTAACATGTGTATTTTAATGTGTTTACACTATGTGATAGTCACATAAAATCCACAAACTTCCTTCTTTACAAATGTTTGAAGTAGTGTGTTATTGAGAAAAGAGTAGTCTAAGAAGAATATTGAGTCATTATTCTGAATTTGAAAATTGTACCCACATTGTATTATCATAAAGTGCAATAGTGGACTCTTGTATCAACCTAAAGGTGATTGTTAGGGAGCATAAGACCTAATTTAGTATTAATTACAACATCTGTCTAAATTTGACCTTTTATCACAGAGGTAACTACAAAGCATAATAATTTTAAAATGTGATAAAAGAAGAGTGGCAATCAACCTTCAGAAAATAAAAAATAGGATAATTCAAAAGTGGACAAAATCCATATAATGCATTTCCATTACTACTTGAAGACAATTCAGAGGCTCATTTCATTGTCCTTGACTGGTTCCATCTGTCCCTTCAAATTTCTTTGTTAGTTTTTTTATGCCATATCTTATTTCCTTGTGTATATTTTTAAATATAGTTGCTGGTCATATATCCTCCTTACAACTATAAATTTGAAATTAAGAAAATCTCACTTAGTAAGGTTTCTATTTTGTCTTTGTTAGCAAATTTACAAACTAAATATTGGGGGATCTTTTTATTTCCCTAATAGGACTTGTCTGTAGTCATTATGCTGTACTAGGATTCCATGGAATACACTTTGAAAATGATGGATTAGATCCTTCCCTGAGGTACATTCAGGAGCTAATATTAAATGATTTCATCATTTCCTTGAAATATTGCCCCTTCCTGTGCTTTAGGTTGGATATTCTGTGGCAGCTTATTAAACAGCAGATGCTCAGGTGTCCTGCTGTCATCCCAGGAGCAGGTTTATTTTGTAGCAAGTGACAATTCCAGATGGTGAGCTGGATGCAGACTAGCAAGCTGTTGATGAAATGGCTAAGTAAGTAGTGTGAGGCATCTATACACAGTCAATAACTCTTCCAGATTAGATAGTAACACCAGGTTTTGCACCCTTAAATATTTTATAACTGAATTTGAGCATTCAGAGCTTTGTTGATCATGTTCATATAGGCTACAATCAATATATTATTCAATTCTATGAAATTGCTACATTGGACTATCAGTTAAGTAGCTACCATTATAAGGATTTCCATTTATTTCACAAATGAAAAATTAATACTTGCTGTATACAAGTGGGCATATGACCTTGAGTTTAGATTTCTCAAAATGCTGCACTTAAATGCTCTAAATATAGTTAAGCAAGCCATACTTTTGTATTTCCTAGTTATTCTTGCAAATTCTTAGAAATTATTTGTTAACTTCTTTCAGATCTGATTTTTAAGCTATCATTTTAAGAATGATGTCTTGAGGAAGACTTATTCACAATTTTCTGAGAAACCACCATACTGATTTCCAGAGTGGCTGTACAAGTTTCCATTCCCACCAACAGTGGAGAAGTTTATACCACTCTTGGGTATATACCCAAGAATTGCTCAATCTTACCACAAGGACACATGCTCAACTATGTTCATATCAGTATTATTCGTAATAGCCAGAACCTGGAAACAACCTAGATGAAACAACCCTCAACTGAAGAATGGATAAAGAAAATGTGGCACATATACACAATGGAGTACTACTCAGTGGAAAAAAACAATAATTTTTGCAGGCAAATGGATGAATCTAGAAAATGTCATCTTGAGTGAGGTAACCCAGACTCAGAAGGACAAACATAGTATGTACTCACTCATAAGTGGATACTAGATGTAAGGGAAGGGATGGCCTGACTGCAAACCACAGCTCCAGAGAGGGAAGCTAAAAGGGAAAGACGCTAGGAGGGACACATGGATGACCCTGTGAAGGAGAAGTGGATGAGATCTACATGAGTGGACTGGGTGTGGGGGGGTGCCAGAGCGCGAGGAGTGGGGGATGAGAACATCAGGAAATGGGAGGGTCAAGCTGGAACAGGGATAGAGTAGAAGGACAGGGAGGAAGATACCATGATAGATGAGGACATCATGGGAATAGGAAGAGGCAGGGTACCTGGGAGGCTCTCAGGAAATCCACAAGGTTGACCCCACCTTGGTCTGCTGGCAGTGGTCCAGAGGGTGCCTGGACCGGTCTACTCTGGTGACCAGCCTAGCAAATAACCTAGCTGTCATCATAGAGCCTTTGTCCAGTGACAGATGGAGGCAGATACAGGAATCCATGGCCAGGCACCATGCTGAGTTCCGGGAATCCAATTGATGAGAGAGAGGAGAGCTACTGCAGGCAAGGGACGTCAGGATCATAATGGGAGGATGTGCAGAGATGACCGGACCACACTAGTGGAAATCCTTGAACTGTGGACTGGTGGTTGTGGAGTCCCCATGGGACTGGACTAGGCCCTCTGGACATGGAAGACAGTTGTTTGGATCGAACTGTTTGGGGGGCACCCAGGCAGGGGGATCGGGATCTGTCCCTGGTGCATGGGCAGGCTTCTGGGAATCAGGTGCCTGTGGTATGACACCTTGCACAGCCTTGGTGCAGTGGGAAGGGGCTTGGACCTGCCTAGGCTCAGTGAGCCGGACTCCCAATGGGAGACCTCGATTTGGGGGATGTGGGGATGCGCGGTGGCTTGGGAAAGAGGGCTGGGGGTGGGAAGAAGGAGGAGGGGGGTCTGTGGATAGCATGTGGAGTAAGTAGAAAATTTCTTAATAAAGAAAAAAAGAATGATGTTGCCTAATTCACAGAAGGTTTTAAAATAATGTGTAGAACTAGAATTATATGCAATGAAAACAGAAAGTAAAACAATCTCCAATTTAAAGAAAACATTTAGTAAAAGTATGAAAGCAAAGGCATACAAAGAACTTAGTCAGAATCTGTGCCATTCTAAAATAAGGGCCGCAGCCCTGGCATAATGTTTTTCCTTCTTCTTACTTGCTCACATGGATGGATTCTGTAGGTGTCTCACCACAGACAACACTTCTCTCAATGGTTTGCTTTTGAAATGTCCATGCTGTGCCTAATCATTTGAGTTTTCATACATTCATAAGAATTTAAATTTGTAATCTCACCATCCATAGACATGCAAAAAAGAGCTTATTTATTAAAAGGGTATTTAAAATTGATCAGAACATCTGTCTTAGTTATTCCTGTGATTTAGATATGAAATGTCCAATGAATCCTCATGTGTTAAAGAATTTCTCTTCTACTTGATGGATATGAAGGGGTAATAATATTGTAAGGGTGGACTAATTGCTAGATTATGTCAAAGGTGAATTCATTACTAGGAGGTAGGAGGGACCTAGATGGAGGAAGTAGGCAACTGAAAGATGTGCCTTTGAAGGAAATTTGTTGTTGCTCAGTCCTTCTCTATTTCCCCAATGCCATAAGACAAGTAGCTTTCCACTGGCACACCCTTCCAAGCCTATTGGAACAGAATCATATGAGCACTGATCATGGACTGTATTCTCTCAAACTAAAAAAAAAAAAGAAAGAAAGAAAGAATAAAGGATTTTTTATATATTTGGTTTTATTTTTCTTTTATTATTTATTAATATATTTTTAGTTCATTTCTCATATTTTGTCACAGTTACAAAAAACTAACACTAATATTTAATATGAAAAAAGAGTATTTGAAATTTAATTTCTTGAAATTTATCATGCCACATTTTCTGTGTATCAGGATTTCTGCTACACTCTAATTATGTCTTCTCTAGTTCATACCTCACTTAAAGAACTAGAACTTAGGCAAAGGATTGCAAACTCTGTCAAGCCACAGCCAGTGTTTGGAAATTCTTGTTTGGTTCCTCACCACAGATCTGCCTGCAGATCTATGAATTAATTTATTAATTAGCTTATTAGTCCAGGAGAGAGCAAGTTACTTAACCTAGTCTTGAAAGGGATGTCTCAACACTTTTGACATATCCTATGCCACATTAGATAGTTTCCAAGGCCATGAAGATAGAACTGCAGAAATGTGTGAGCAATAAAACACTAAAGTTAATAGAGGAAGACTTACCAAAGTATTTTCTTCCCTTAAAATTTTTAAATAATCATAATTTTGATTGCTTATAAGATGGTAAACCTTTATATTTATTGTAAGTATTTAATTGTGTTTTGCCTGCATATTTATGTGTGCACCACGTGTATATCTGGTTACATGCATGCCAGAATAGGCATCAGATCCAGTGGAACTACAATTACAGATGACTGTGAGCCTCCATCTAGGTATCAGGAACATAACTCAGATCTCTGCAAAAACAAACACCGTCACTTACTGAGCCTTCTCTCCAGTCTTACATATAAAGCTTTTTCTTTCCCATTTTTCTTTTTCTTTTCCTCTTTTTGGCAGGGAAGTTCATAAGGGTAGGGGTGGGTCTGGGAAGTAAATATGATCAGGTTGTCTTATGTGAAACCCCCAAATGATCAATAAAAATTTTTGAAAAAAGAAAGTAATCATAGTATAATGGACATTCTTGGCATAAAGCTAAGTAAATAGTACAGAAGAAAGCACAAAGATACCAGAGTCTTATTGAGGCAGTCTTTCATCATTACATGAATACATTACCTGTAATGTTAATAGACAACTGGATTCCCATAATTCTGTGTTGTGAAGAGTGAACTATCACCTAAACAGGGACATATTCTTAACTCCACGTAGAAACATTTATGCATATTGAAGATTATAGAAGAATATATGTTTATGATGAGTAAAAACTCTATTTGAGCTGGGTGGTGGTGGCGCACGCCTTTAATCCCAGCACTCGGGAGGCAGAGGCAGGCAGATCTCTGTGAGTTCAAGTCCAGCCTGGTCTACGGAGTGAGTTCCAGGAAAGGAGCAAAACTACACAGAAAAACTCTGTCTCAGAAAAAAATAAACAATTCTATTTGATGAAGTACCTTTTTATATTTATAAGACATATATACTAACTGTAATAACCTGAAGTAAAACAAATTAAAATATTATAACCTTGTTAAATGTTAAAAATTTTAAGATATGCATTTTACATATAGTAGTAACACAAACAGAAACAAAATAATACATTTATATTGATTTGTATATAGAAATCTTACTTATTTAATTTACAAGTAAACATCTTCCTTATATATGAATAATAAACAATTAAATTATAGGTTATTTTAACCTACCTTAAATGCATAAAAGTTAACATGAGTCTTCAATGAGAATATTGATTCCTGCATTCTCCCTTTTGTATATTATTTGCTCTATTAAGGTTTAGGATTTTTACTTGAGTTCATAATTGATTTATTTAAATGCTATAAGACATAGCTATAAAATTGCAAAGAAAGCTTGGATTTGCTAATTATTATATTTTCATAAAATAAAATCTATACTACCAAATAATTTAAGAGATACTATTATAAATACATAGCAAATATTTGTTGTTTTACAAAATCATTCTCAAAAATCAATACAGCTTCCCACACCCCAGATTAACACTCGTCCTTTTTCAAATGATCCTAATTACCATCTCATATCTAAGAGGGGAAAGAATGGCCTCTTCCAGATCAATATTTCACGAGATACCTTTAATGAAGGCTATCCATATCACAAAGCTTTTGTTTGTTATGCGGACACAGAAAATTAGCTCCTCTTTTCCCGATAATTTGCACTTGCACATGAACCAGATGGCAATAAGAATCAGATATAAAAATAA
This sequence comes from Peromyscus leucopus, assembly GCF_004664715.2. Classification (NCBI taxonomy): domain Eukaryota; kingdom Metazoa; phylum Chordata; class Mammalia; order Rodentia; family Cricetidae; genus Peromyscus; species Peromyscus leucopus. Next base: position 30,191,553 of record NC_051070.1, read on the forward strand.
TAATAAACTTAAGCCAGAGAAATTGAGATTGTTTCAAACAACGTAATGTCTTAAAGATAGAAAAAACACTGTTGGTTAAATCCATTTTCTTTTGCTCCTTGCATGAGCTGTCTAATGCATTTATTCCCATCCACCTTTATTGGAGAGTCTGTCCATTAAATTAAGCCACAGAAATGCAGGGCAGCTGAGTCTCCGTTCAGGGAACTAATCAGCCCACTAAGTCATGAACAGTGAACCAGAAGAGATGTAGTTTTTCACCTTTCTTACACACCTGGGAGGCATTAAACAATTTTTGCTCTGAAGGGGACTTTTTTCCTTGTCCACTGGAAATACTTTGCTTCCACAGATTCTAAATAATGAGCCACTTTAAGGTAACTGTGCGTAGAGGGACTTGTGCAACAGAAGTACATTTCAGGATATATGCCATTAGAAAGCCAAGCTTATTACTTTGATGTGCCAAATGATGCCACAACTCGAAAGTCCCAAAACACTGCCTGTTTGGCATGCAGCGGGCGAAGTAAGTGACACATAAAGCTTTGCTGTTTCCACATCCAGTCCCAGGTGAAGCAGAAATCTGCCTCCTTTAAAAAATCCTTTGAGATGCATCCATGGTCAAAAATTCATAGAGAGATTATAAATCTGTCCTTATTGCATTAGCTGCTGACGTTAACAGTAGATTAAATATGGTTACAAAAAGGTGTCTGCCACTGGATAGAAGGAGCATTCAGTGTTGAACTGGTGAGTGCTGCATAACGGGAGATGAGAACTTAAGAGTACATGGATTTCATAGTAAACAACATTTAATTAAGGATATTTGTTCCAGTATGTGTTCATATAATACAACCTGTATTTCAAAAAGGACTATGATAAAGAAGAAAGAATATGTGTAAATCTTTTACAACTTTAAAATTATTTTTAAATTTTTTAAATGGTCACTTTTCTAACCTTGTCAACTGTTTCAAAATAAAATCTAATTATAATTCTGAAAAGCTAAGAAAATGGCCAAGTGTGCATATGAAATCAAAAAACTAAAAGACTGAATATGAATTACACTGATTTGGATTGCCAAAAGCCATTTGCTAATGAAACCTGATTTTTATATTATTTGAAGTGACAATTTGGCATAATTATGTAAAATATGACATTCTTTTAAAACGAAGAATCTAGGAGATAGGGTAATCTATGTGTTGATACTTAACATTAGCTTATGTTTGTTTCTTTGATAGTTTTTTTCTTTTAATGAAAATGGATTATTTTCTTAAAATATATTCTAATTGCGCTTTTCCCTCCCTTTCTCCTCCTGATCACATTCTTGTTTGGAGTTATGTGAACTTTGGGAGTTTGGGTTAGGAAAGCAGTGGAATGAACTAAGCACTGTTTAAGCCATACTAGTAGAAGCATGGAAGACAGTGGTGCTGAATGTGATTTGATGAACTATGGGGATCAAGAGGTTTTGGAGGAGAAAAATGTTGGTGCATGGTCTAGAGACTTGATATTTTGATGAAGAAAGTGGCTGCTTTTTGCCTTTGTCTGAAGAGTCTGCATGAGGCTAAAGTGAAGAGTTTTTGACTAATCCTGTTAGCAGAAGAAATCCCGAAATAGACTAGTATAGACTCTCATAGGGATATTAGTGGTAACTCTAATGAAGATTTATAATGAAAAGGAGCAAGCTGAGCAAGGTACATTGCAAAAGGTATATTTTGTGGACAAAAAACGTGCACCAGGAAGTAGAATGCTACTAAATCCTGTATTCAAGGAGATAAATGGATGAAGAAATGGAAAATAAGGAGTGGTGACCTCAGGGCAAGATCTTACCCAGCTAAGTTTACAACTGGTGAAAAGCAACTAAAGAAGAGCTTAGAGCTGGGAGTGGAGGGGCACACCTGTAATCCCAGCACTGGGAAGACAGAAGTGGGTTGGTTTCTGAGTTTGAGGCCAGCCTGGTCTAGAAATCCAGTTTCCCCACAGCCAAGCTTAGGCAGTGAAGAACAGAAAGTTGGTGAAGATATAACTGAATGAAAGGGCCATGTTTCAGCCCCAGTGAGCAGCAGAACTTGGCAGCTTCATCCACATGGTTCTGGCTTTAGAATTGAGAATAGAAATAGCCAGTTATAGAATTTGCTTCTTTGCCTAAAAAAAAGCTGCTGTGGCCAGGCACATGTTAGGGGTGGTCCTAAATGAAGACCTCAGAGAGAAGCCATTGTGTGAAGCTGTGAAGTTGAAACGTGGATTGTCTTTGAGAATCCAAGATGTTAGAGATGCCAAAACTATGGGATATCTGCCAAGAGAGTTGTCAACAGGGAGTGGAACCAGCCCAAGAGTAAGAAGTGTGTTGCAGTCAACAAAGCTGAATGGAGCTGGAGATTTGAAGAGCATTTCAACGTTAGACATGAAGATGCAGAATTTGGAGTTTGCCCATCTGGTCTTCAGTTTTGCTTTGCTTCAACATTTGCTCACTATGCTCTCTTTCCTACATTTTGGAATGCTAATGTATATCCTTATATGTTGCAAGTATTTTTTTTTTATTTTTTATTTTACAGAGGTTTAAAGTTAAGAGATTGCATGAAACTCAGAAGAGACTTTGAACTTTGGACTTTTCAACATTGTGGAGACTGTTATAGACTTTTGAAGATGGACTAAATGCATTTTACGTTATAATATTTTTACAAGCCTATGTGGGCCAGGGAAAGGAATGTAGAAGTTTGAATGTAATTGACCCCCATAATTTCATAGGGAGTGGCACTATTAAGAGATAAGGCTTTGTTTGAGTGAGTATGGCCTTGTTGGGGGAAGTATGTCACTGTGGGGTGGGCTTTAAGTTTTTCCATGTTCAGGATACTGCCCAATGTGTCAGCAAATTTCCTGTTGCCTATAAAATATAGCATTCCCAATTACCTTCCCAGCACAGTGTCTGCCTGCAGGCCACCATCTTCCTTACCAATATGATAATGGACTGAACCTCAGAAACCTGTAAAATGGCCACCACAATGAAATGTTTCCATTTATGAGAGTTTCCATTGCTATGGTGCATCTTCATAGAAATGGAAATCCATAATTAAGACAGATGCCCTTGGAGAAACAACAACAAGAACAACAAAAGCCTTTTCATTTGCAAATCATTATCAATCAGAGATAGCTTCTGGGTGAGGGATGAGGTCATGTGTCTGATTCTCCTTTCAGCTCTATGGTGCCACACAGGGCTCCATCTGGTACAGAACCCTGCAATGCCTGTGAGTTCATGCTTGCACTACCCTTAGAAGGCCGTGATTCTTAGTTCCCTTCATTCTCTCTGGATCTTACACTCTTTTATTTTTCATCTGTTCAACAAATATTTATTGAATAACTACTATGGGGCAGGAGTGTATCCAACCATAGGAATACAGACAAGGTTCTCACTATACATTTTCTCTTCCATCACTCTTTATGACTCCCTTTCCACAGAGTTTCCTGAGCCCTAAAGGGAAGGATTGATGGAGACATCCCATTTAGGACCATGTATTCACAGATTCTCATTCTCTGCATAATGTCTGTTATTTGGTCTCCGTATTTTTTTTTCCCATCTGCTACAGTAAGAAATTCTCTGATAATGGCTGACCAAGGCACTGTTCTGAGGATAGCAGAATATCATCAGAAGTCGTTTTAACACCTCATTTTGTTGCTGTTGCTTGTTGTTTTTGTTTTTCCTTTTTCAGGCCAGTATTGATTGTATTACCCTAGGTCCCTGGTCTATCTAGTCTCATGTCCTTGCTAACCCAAGCAGCATGAGATGGGTTCTATCTCATGGAGTAGGCCTTAACTCAGATCAAATACTTGTTTGCTACTACCACAAGCTCTGCTACGACTGCACTAGTTTATCTTGCAAACAGGTCACAATTCAAGGGGTTTCTAGCTGGGTTGGTTTCTACCTTTCTCCTTTGGAAAGCATACAGAGTACCTTCTAGTACCATGAACTAGTCTGTTGGGAAAACGCTTTAGGTAGGCACCATCTTGACTTCCCCATGTTCATTGAGTTATTTAAGTCATGGTATCTACTCACTCATAGGTGGATTCTAGATATAAAATAAAGAACAATCAGACCACAACCCATAGAACCATAGAGGCTATATACAGCATGGAGGTCCCTAGGACGACTGTGGCTTATAATAAATTTTGGTTTTACTCAATTATTGAAAAAAATAGCCAAATGAATGGAAACACATGAATTATGAACCAAAGGCTGAGGGGCCCCCAGCTGGATCAGGCCCTCTGAATAGGTAAGACAGTTGATTGGCTTGATCAGTTTGGGAGGCAACTAGGCAGTGGGACCAAGTCCTGTGCTCATTGCATGTTTGAAACCTGGAGCTTATGCAGGGACACTTGGCTCAGTCTGGGAGGAAGGGACTGGACCTGCCTGGACTGAGTCTACCAGGTTGATCGCAGTCCTCGGGGGAGGACTTGTCCTGGAGGAGGTGGGAATGGGGGGTAGGCTGGGGGGAAGGGGAGGGGGTGGGAGGGGGGAGAATAGGGGAACCCATGGCTGATATGTAGAACTGAATGGTATTGTAAAATAAAATATATACGTATATATAAAAAAAAAAATAACAAGAGTTGTCTTCAGCAGCCGGGCGGTGGTGGTACACGCCTTTAATCCCAGCACTCAGGAGGCAGAGCCAGGTGGATCTCTGTGAGTTCGAGGCCAGCCTGGGCTACCAAGTGAGTTCCAGGAAAGGCGCAAAGCTACACAGAGAAACCCTGTCTCAAAAAAAAAAAAAAACAAACAAACAAAAAAAAGAGTTGTCTTCAGCTATAGAACCTTGCCATCAGATTTTAGAGAGCCATAAGAGCCTTTGCAACAGCCTAGGTTGTCTGAGTGTTCCCACAGGACCCCTTTGGTCAAGAACTCTATTAGATACAGCCATTCCCAGTACTAGGAGATCATATATATATATATATATATATATATATATATATATATATGTATCTCCAGGTGGGCTCTGTTTCCCCCATTATTTGATGGCTTCATTTATACTGCCTTCACATATGTACATATTTTTCAGAAGCTTCTAATGTGCTAAGCTTCCAGACAACCCCTCAAATGGTTCTTGCTTTTAGCTGCCTCTGACTGTATACCTTACCTCATTTCCTTTTACCTTTCTCCTCCTGTTTCTCCTCCCATTCCAGTAGTGTACTCCCACACTCCCTCTATCCATAACTATCTGTTCTAGTTCCCCTTTCTAAAAAAACACATCCTTCCTCTCAGTCCCTTACACTCTACCTAACCTTTGTGTTTATAGTGATTGTAACTTACTTATCAATTAATTATTGACAGAATTGGAGAAAGGACAATAAGAAATCATGAACAATCTACTGCACTTTAAATAAGTTATATTTTTAATTTCTTATTGTTGTAGTTAATTTCTAAATATTTATAGGGCTAATGTTTATAACAAATTTCTTACATATAGACTGATTAATAGTATCCTAATTTTGGAGAAAAGGGCAGAAATAAGTCAAAATATATTTGGTAGCAAGAAATCTCAATTTGTCAGAAAGTAAATAGTTAATTTGAAAAAATAAATGTTCACATATGTAAAAGGAAATAAGTAAATTAATTAATAGAATTGAATGTTTCTGAACAGTCTAAGAAGTTGGTGCAATTGGGTAAAATAAAGCCTTGGTAGTCACTCATTTTTATGTGTTTCAATGACTAGCTCAAATAATGGGAAATATGAAAGTGTCATTATGTCTACTAGATAATACAGAAAATCAAGTATCAACTGGATTGCAATAATAATTGTTCAATCTTGCATAATAGTCCATTGACATTCTAAATGATTAGAAATCATTGTTTAACTTTTAAGAAGTAGCACAAATAGGCACAGAAATCCCATGGGAAAAATAGTGCCAAAATAAGGACGAGGAGCTATCCGAATGGTGTCTATCAGCTATATATGCTCCTGGGTACAGAGAAATAGACTGTAGTGTAGACACTGAATGACTTTTTGAGAACTTGTTAGTAACCCATTGTCTTATTATCCATTCCACCTACAAGCAACATTTGCACAATGCTTCAATGTATATACCATGTGTAGTCCTTCCACACAACTGATAATCCTTGAATTTATTCATTCAAACCCACCCATAGGACAATGCCTAGTAACTCTTATCAGATTTGAGTTCTTCTATTAGTAAAAAGATATTTTATATTCTCCAAAGTATACTGTTTCATCTAGGAAAAAAATGTTTGTTTTCAACTTTGACAAACCAAAAATCTGGCTAGCTATGTATCTCTTGACTTACTTTTCTTGGCAATTAAAATTATCCCATATAAACAGCTTTTAATATTTTTAACCTTTTCTTTGGCAAATATCATCATCAACATCAGCAGAACCATCAATGTAACTATTCCCAAAGTATTTCTGTATATCTGTCTATGTACATCTCATAACGGTCATTATCTTTTGCTGTCCTGCATGATTCTGGGCTAAATTTGTTTACTCTTCCATGGCATTAAAACACCTAAACTGAAAATATCCTCACAAAACACAGGTGGGTGGAAAGTCTTCACTCTTTGTTGGAGTTACTGGCTCTTCATCTGTCTGTACAGTACAGTTTAATTTGGATGTCCTAAAGATAGACTGCAAGTGAGAATCTAATCTTCTGATATTTAACTTGAAAAAAATAGTTGATATTTTAATGCCTGAGGGCCCAGATTATCAGTTGTTCTGTCAATATGATTGCAGCTTGTAAGCAGAGATTGCTTCTCTTAGCAGTGCTATATTTTGTCCCTCATAAGACTGCAAAACTTATCATTTCTTGCCCAATCTCAGCTCCTTTTTTTTCCAAGTCATTTTGCTAAAACAGCAAAGAGCAGCCAAAACACATCATTACTCCAAAATTTTCTAACAAATTCTAGTAAAACGGCAGACTTGGTAAGTGCATGGTCTACAACCGAAGTTACCAGAAGTGATAAGTAAAGTAGTGTTTTGTCAAACCCTAACATGACACTTTCCAGGCAAACAGCCCTTCTCTCCCTATTCACATTCTTATAGTCATACCACTACACATAATTAGAGATTTCCATACAGTTTTAATAAACAGCTAAGCTGATTCTAAGTGAACCACAAAATTTTACAGTTTCAGTATGAACCAGTCTACTAGATTGAAATGGATCTGGATCAAAGAGATGTGGAGCTTTGTGATTAGTCCTTTAATTACTTACATGAACATGTACGGTGAAGACATCTCTGGGATTGCAATTGCTGTAGGCGTGTGTGTGTGTGTGTGTGTGTGTGTGTGTGTGTGTGTGTTGTGTGTTTCCATTCTCTTACAAACGCAGTTAAAGTATGATCTGATTCTTGTCACAAAGTCACCTACAGCCTCAGCCATACTGTAATTAAATGAGAGCACTCTGTGGCACACACACACCCTGCTTATTTAACAGTTGATCCTCAAAAACAACAACAACCCACTTTAATAACCCTATTGTCCACTACCCTTGATTCCAGCATCTACTTCTTGAGGAATATGAAAATATAAGAAAATACTTATTGTATCTATTTATCATATACAAATGTACTTTCATGTACTCTAGGTAGCCATAGCAAGGTATAAACAAGAGCTTCTCTATCCATATTTCCCTCACGATTCAAAGTCACATTATTGCATGGAATTTCCAACTATAATAAATTGCCCTTGACCTGTTGACCACAATGTGAATTGCATAGTAAATATGAGAAAAAGTTGTAACTTTAGCCTTTCAAATCTATCTCTCCATGGTTCCTTAATACTTCCTTTTCCTATCTGTATACAGAAGCCTGTAAGCCAATAGAATGAAAAGGAATCTTCTTAATCATGTTACTATAATTTTTTTTGCTGATTTGCACCTGATAGAAATATTGCTCTTGTCTCAGTTTCTGTCTGTAAGAATGATCTTTCAGTTTATTTTGACAAATTCTGAAATACTTGTGTCACTATTGACTAAGTAAGGTGATCTTGGATGTGCATTTTCAGCAAGGCTTATGAAGAAATGTAGGTATAGGAAAGAACACAGGTCTATGAAGGATTGAGGAGGCCAGAAAGTATCAGCCTGCTCTGTTCCCTTCTTAAAGACAAATGAGGAATTGAGAACTACATGGAGGTTGACACTGGGCATAGGAATGACTATTCCTTTAAACAACATTTGCAGTGTTCCTAACATAGGGAAACAAACACAATTAATGCTTGCTGGCTCGCAGATAAGGCTGCACTCTCAAGAGGCTCTGCCATTTCTATCTTGCCATGTCACCTTTTCCCTGAGTAAAACGAAGTCTGGAATTTTAATACATTCTACATTACATGAATTACCACAGCGTGTTTTGCCATTTTGACCTTTTCAGCATTCCTTCTATAATTTGATTGGGCAGCTATTATACTTGCTTTCTGTTTACAGCATTTAACCTGAAAGGAAGAGAGATATTGAGCCAAACAAGCAAAATACTAAAATAACACAGAGACTTAATTAGAAGTATAATGTGCTGCAAGTCAGGGGACCAAAATGCCAAAAAGCCTGAAACCGCCTTGTGAATGTCTTGATTGACAGAGGCAGCAAGAGAAGTGAAGGTAATAAGTAAAGTGAGGACAACTGAAACCAATTATTGACACAATTTAAAGGTCATTTACATTAAAATTCCATCCAGTATATTAGATGCCATCATAAAAATGTTTTGAAATGAATTCACAATAGAGAAATGTGAAATATGCCAAACTTGCAATAGCATCAACTAGACAAATAAGATTTAGCAAAAAGAGCTCCATCAGGTGGCATTCCAGACTACAGGATGCACAACTTGCTGGGTTATAGAGTGAGTATAAATAACCACAGTACATGTTTCCAACAGCTTATAGGCTTCTGTTGAGGTTACAGGCAATGGATATGTAGTGACACAAATCCATACAATGGAGTAATTTTATTGTGAGAGCATTCAGAAACTTGAATGAAGAAGTAGAAGCAGCGGACAGCAGGATTGATTGAGGGCTGAACTTTGCTAGTCCATGTAGCAGAATGATTAAAGCATAATAAAGCTGTGGTTTTTTGTGTGGTAGTGCTTTCAGTGAGTCTAAGGGTTTGATGGATGGGGTAGAGGGTTGAAAGACAGTGAATACCAAAGTGGTGGAAAGGGTAAAGAAGAGATTAGTAGAGAAATCATTTTAATGTAATAAAAAAAAGGACTTGAAATCAACGTCTTCAATACTAGGCTTCAACAAGAAAGGCTAGGGATATGAAGCTTCATATTATTAACTGATTTTAATTTTGTGAGTGGAGGTAAGAGGAGCAGAAAAATAAACATATCATAATATGTGACTTAATATTAAATAATGATTTGAAACCAGGTAGTTTTTTAAAAATACCTTCAATCTATCCAAAAATTATGATCATATTATTTTAACAAATTTGGTAACTGAAATTTTAACTTTAATTTGTTATAATCCATTGGAAATATAATCACTATCATTGTGAAATAATGACCTTAATCAGAAGAACATGAAACTATTAAATTACATCTTAAATAATGTATCAATGCCAATATATTTAAATTAGTATTATGTTTCAAATTAGTTTTCTGTGTAGACAGTAGACAGCTGAATGGTTTTGGATGTCTTTGATTTATCATTTTTTAAATTGACAGTTTATGATTCTTTGGCAAGTCTATGTAGGCATATGATTTAAAAGATAAAAAAATTAAAATGAGTCATGAGTATAAAGAATTAATATACTCTAGATTTGACTGATAAACTTTAATTTGCGGAAATTCTGAAAAGAGTAAAAACACTGTCACATTTATTACATCATCATGATTGCAGAACAGATAGCTTTCTATCCGTAAACTGCAAAGAGCAGAAACAACATACTTTCTTTAAGCTTTCCAATTATATGTGCTTCTTAGTTTCATTAACTATATGAACTATCTGTAAATCCTTAGACTAAAGAAAAGAAGTGGGCACAGATATTATAAGAACCGTATGTTCCTATGGTGTGTGTGTATGTGTGTGAGTGTGTGTGTGTGTGTGTGTGTGTGTGTGTGTGTGTGTGTGTGGTTTATAAGATTGTGTCTCCTTTAAATGTCTGAGAAGCTGAGAAGTGACACTCATGAAGTCTCACCAACATGACTGTCTAAGCAAGAACAGAACAAAGATGACACAAAGAAATCTTCAAATGGGGAGGAGGAAATCTCAACCTAGGTAAAGAACTACAAAAAACAAAGGCATTCTGAGAATAGGAGAAATTTTTAGTTTCCCCAAGGAATGAGACCCACAATTGGTTATCTAGTATCAAGTGGTCAAACCTGGAAACATACATAAAATTAAGATTATATAAACATACATATCTATTTAATATATATGTGTATGTGTGTGTGTGTGTTTGTGTGTGTGTGACAACAATTAACGAAATAGAGGACACAAATTTGAAATGATCAGTGAAGGGTACATGGGGGGATTTGAAATGAGGAAAAGGATGAGGAAACTGGTAAAGTTATAATATTAAAAAGCAAAAAGAAAATAATTAAGAAAAAATGAAATCAACATTGAGATTCTGTATCTGAGGAGATGGGGTAACTTTTCCTCTTTCTACATCTCAGTGAAATGACATATCTCAGCCATTGTCTACACAGTAAGTTTAAACAAACAAACAAACCAAAAAACCATATAACAGAAATCTTGTGGTTTCATTCCTAAGACCAATCTAAATGGGGAACCTAGAAATTTACTCATAAGAACTAAAAAAAAAAAAAAAAAAAAAAAAAAAAAAAAAAAAAAAAAAAGGAACTCAAATATAAAACTAGAATTTACACTTGTCCATTTTTTTAATTGAAATTAGACTCTTCTCTCAAACAACATATACCTTCCACCTTCCACAGTTTTCCCTCCATCCACTCTTCCCAGCTCTCCCCCAGATCTACTCCCCACCCCCATTTCCTCTTCATAAAAGAGCTGGCCTCCAAGAGATGACAGGCAAACAGAACAAAACAAAATACAATAAGACAACGAAAAAATCCTCTATCTACGGTAAACAAGGCAACCTAATGGGAGGAAAAGTGGTCCAAGAACAGACAAAAGCATCAGAGATACACTGTTAGGAGTCCCACAAAAACACCAAGCTAACATCCATAACATATATGCAAATAATCTGATGAGGACCCATGCAGGTCTTCTGGCTTGCCTCTTCAGATGCTGTGAGCCCATTTGAGCCCTGCTTAGTTGATTGAGTAGCCATGGTCCCCTGGTGTTTTCCATCCCCTCTGATTCCTACAATCTTTTTTCCCCTTATTCTTAAACACCTATTGCTACCTGGCAGGAATGAATTCTCAAGAAAAAAAATAAAAGTATATTAACTCAAAGAATAGACTCAAGTACATGGAGAATATATAGAAAAAAATGACATTGATGGCAGAATAATGGAAATTTGGAAATTTAAAATGTAGGGATATTAAGATGAGAAAAGATTCATGTAGCTTGTAGTAGTATTTTATTTTTAAAAATTATGGCCTCGTGGTATTGAAAGGCACAGAACGAATAAAATTGAGTTGGAACTTAAAAAAAAAAAACTTTGAAAGACTATTAACTGAAAACTCAACTTAAAAGAGAAAAGAAAAAAAAAACATGAGTTCTTTATGTATTTTGGATAGAAGGCCTCTATTGTACATTTGGTTAAAAAAAAAAACTTTTTCCATTTTGTAGTCTTCCACTTTGTGCAAACTATGGTGTCTTTTGATTTTTCAATGATTTTCACTTTCATGAGGTCTCGCTTATTAACTGTTTTTCTTAGTGCCTATGCTAACAGTGTTCTGTTCAGAATATCTGTTCCGGTACCAATTAGCTCAAGGCTATTCCCCACTTTCTCTTCTATTAGGTTCACTGTATCTATTTTTATGTTGAAGTCTTTGGTGCTCTTGGATTTGAGTTTTGTGCAGGGTAATAGGTATGAATATATTTGCATTCTTCCACATGCAACCATCCAGTTTGACATGCACCATTTGTTCAAGAAAAAGAGCCCAAGAAAAGACAAATGAAATAGATATAGACAGAGACCCACTCATTCCCACAAAACACCTATAGCAACCTCTAATGTTCTGTTTTGTTATTGTTTTCTCCTATGTTAATGTGTTAGTTTCTGTTTTATCTTATCTTGTTTAATTTCCATTCCTTAGAAGCCTGCTTCTTTTCTGTTGAGAGACAGAAAGAGATTGAGTCCAGATGGGAGGGGAGGTAGGAAAGAGCTGGGAGGAGATGGGTGAGGGAAAACTGTAACCAGAATAGATTGTATGAGAAGTAAATATATTTTCAATGCAAGGGAAAATGTATGAATTAAAAATCTGAATGAACCACACATAAATAAATATCTGCAAAGGAACCCATAGATTAGGACCTGCTATTAACTTTGTTGTAAGCCATTCTGGGTTGACAATTTACTCTTATTTTAATTTTTAAATCTCAAATATGCCATGATATAAGTATGTGGTGAATAATTTTAATTTCCATATTTACATTTAACAAGTAGAAATAATTTCATGGAATTTAGTTTTACAATTTACTTTCATTAGGTTTTGCCTCGCAGGTCTTGGGTAAGAAATCATACCTCCTCCAAGCTCAGAAATATGTTCTCCTCTTTGAGACTGTGGCTCAGTGAGTAAAATGATACACAAGCTCAAGTAACTCTGAAACTTGATCCTAATTAGACTTATGATTGATCATATTCTCTAATTTTGCTCAATGCAAATAGATCGGAAATTGTTATTGTAATTCTTATTTAATAGTTGCTTTTGTTGTATATAGCTTCATTATATTAAGGTTAAAATATTTCCTTTTAATGAGACAAAAAGGGGGAAATGCTGAGGAAGAATTTTTTGGACGCTATGAATATATATTACTCTTGTTTGCTAATACAAAGCTGATTGGTTGATAGCTAGGCAGGAAGAGATTGAGCACGGCAGCCAGAGTAGGGGATTCCAGGAAGAGGAAGGGCAGAATTGGGAGTCACCAGCCACATGCAGCAAAAGCAAGATGAGAATGTCGTACTGAGAAAAGGTACCAAACCATGTGACTAAACATTGATAAGAATTATGGGCTAATTTAAGTGTAGGAGCTAGTTAGTAATAAGCCCGAGATAACAGCTGAGCATTTATAATTTATATAAGCCACTGTGTGGTAATATGGGAAGTGACTGCCCAGGTATTTGGGAGTTACTGGTGTTACAGAAACTTCCACCTACTTAACTCAGTTTGGATCCCCTGTACCCATTCAGATCAGGATAGATTGTGCCAGGAACCCCAATACACTAGCAAAAACATGGATTTTTTTTGGACTCACTGGACATCTGTTCTACCTAAAACAACAAGCTCTAGATTCATTCATAGATCCTAATCTCAAAAGTAATGTGGAGAGGAAATTTAGGAAAGATATAGTAAATATTAACCTCTGGAGTCTACATTTACTTACATAGGCATGAGAACCCACATGTATATGTACATGCAAATACTCTCCCCCCACACACATACGCACACACACACACACACACACACATTTTTTTCATTTAGTTTTTTCCTAGTTTTGATGTTAAAGTACAATTTTATCATTTTCCCTTTCCCTTTCCTCCTCCAGTCCTTCATACACACCCATAATTCACTCTCTGTCACATTCATGGCCTCTGTTTTTAGGTCCATTCTTTCTTCCACTATGAACCTGAATCCTTACATGCATGGGTTATGTTGTAGATGTATCATTTGGGACTGGTGGCCCCACAGTTATTTCTTCTGTGTGTTTTGACCAGTTATGACTCTTTTGAATGGCCTTCATCTATCACAGGTATTGGAGCCCATCTAGATTTCCTAGTGGCTGTACCCTGAAGGACTGTATAGGAGGATGATTGGACCACGGACATGGGTGCCAGGTATTTGTAAGGATCTACATTTGGTTATATCTAGCAAAGGAGAGGTCCTTTGGCCCTCCTCTTGGCATTGTTATAAATAGCCCTTTGGAATAAAGTTCTCATCCAGTGGATAAGGATCCAGGCCCACCTGAGGCTATCCTGCTATTCTTTTTGTTTCTCTCCCCCTCTTTATTTCTATCTAAGTCTCTTACCCCTCATTCCTCCAGAGTTCCTGGGGTAAATAAATGGGAGCTGGTCCCCCCCCCCAACACACATACACACACACACACACACACACACACACACACACACACAGGGAGATGTTCGCTTGATGAAGGGTGAGACTTATACTTATCTGTAGGCATAAGGATAAATATTTACAAGAAAGCTAGAAAATAAGCTGGTTTAATTAAGTGGTGATAATAGATTCTTCTCCAAGACCCATGATCTCACTAACTATAAAGAGTTGGCTTGCTTTCCAGTACCAAGCAAGATTCCACTCTTGTTAAGTGGTCCTTAAGTACAACTAGAAAACTCTTCCTTACCACCAAATTATGCTTGATATTAATGCACTTTTACTCATATTGTAAGATCTTGGTCACTTATTTTGTAATAATAAGACTTTACACTTTATTTTGTAGGCATCACAACTGTATAGAATTATTGCTATTTCTATAACTTAGAAGCTTAAATTGTGCCCTGTAGTATAATGAAAGCTAGTCTTCATGGTCAGAAACAACTCAAATCCTCCTTCAGTTCTGTGTCTGAATTACATGGTATCATCAGCAACAAGAACTTACCTTCAAAATATGGGTGGCAATCGACGGCAGTAGCAATAGCCTATATTATGTAATCTCATGGACAACTCTGAACAGTCATTTGTGGGGCATACATGGGCTGCAAAGAGGGTGCAGAGAGAAAGTTAGACAAATAGAGCTTAAGCTTTAAATACAAATGGTGCTGGAGGAAGTTAGCATAAGCTGTTTATGCCGAGAGTAGATACAAAGGATGGCTGAGAGGAAGTTAGTTTGGGTTGTTTGTATGGAGATTAGATACAAATGGTGAGGAAGGAAGTTAGCTCAAATAAGATACTAAGATCAGGAGATGATGTCAGGGCATAAACAATTTGTAAATAAGGTGACCTTTAAAATGATTGGTTGGTTCCTTCACCCACTCCTAGGGTTCTGAGGTTTTTGCTATAAAAGTGGCTTACTGCCTATCAATAAAGGAATTCTTGCTTGGCTTGACTCCTCCCTGAGTCTGATTGTCTTAGGGTAAGAGGGAAGCTGGGGAATGGGCAAGCAGTGTGCACTTACCTTTCCTTGGTTCCAGGTCACCTCATCACAGGTGACCTAACTTCCCAGTGGGGCAGGTCTCCACAGTCATTAACATGAGTCTCTTCATATGTGGTACTAGGTTTTTGTTAGTCCATGGCTGTTGGAGAAAGCACTGTCAGATCAGATAGAAAAATTTAAAGCTACATAAATTTAAGTATACAAATATGTATTATCTATAAAGAGGTAATTATTTATGACTTTTTCAAGCATTCTTACTCTTATTTTTATCCCCCTTTCACCTTAGGTTTTTTTTTTTGTTTTTTTTTTTTTTTTTGTACACCCTCTTGGTTTAAAGTTCCTGTCCCGTATTTTTCATTTCTCAGTTCAGATTACTAGTACCCTGTTATTCTTCTCTCTCTTGTTCCCTTCATCCTACCTCAATGGTTGTATCTTACTTTCCTGGTTTCTGCAGTTACTCAAGACTATATACCATCTACAGATTTGGGACTAGGGACCACAGATGAGAGAGAACATGCAACATTAGTCCTGTGAGTCTGAGTTTAACTTTCTCGGCATAATATTTTTCTAGTTCCATCCATTTAACTACAAATTTTATTATTTCATTTAGCTTTTTAGTTAAATACTATTCCAATGTGTCTATGTACATTTTCATTTTCCATTAATCAGCTTAAAGATATTTAGGTTGTTTCCATTTCCTAGGAATTGTGGGGAGACAAGCAATGAATATGGCTGTGTAAGTATCTGTGAAAGAAGATGCCAAGTCCTCTTCAATTGGGCATACGCCTAGGAATAGCAGACCTGCCTCATACAGTAGATTTATTTTTAGTCTTTCAAGAGTTCTCGACTGTAGCATGAATCTTAAAAGTTCTTATTAATAAAATCAAACCCGATGCCAGTTATTGGGGTCCATGCTGGTAGATCAGAGAACAAGCCACAGCTATCTCACCTCACTGGATCCTCAGCTGGTCTTGTCTCCTCAGACTGGAGGCCTCTGAGTCCTCATCCGGAATGGGTCTCAGCTGAATTACTGCTCAAAAGCCTGAATGCTTAACTAGCTACATGCTTAACCAGCCAAATCCCTCCTAGTTTCTGGTCCTCACGCCTTATATAGCTTTCTACCACCACTCCCTGGGATTAAAGGCTGTCTTTCTGGGATTAAAGGCGTGTGTCACCATGCTTGGCTATTTCCAATGTGGCCTTGAACTCACAGAGATCCAGAGGGATTTCTATCTCTGGAATGCTAGGATTAAAGGTGTGTGCTATCACTGCCTAACTAGTGGCTTTTCTGTTCTCTGACCCCAGATAAGTTTATTAAGGTACACAATATTTTGGGGAAAACAATACCATCACACTCGACACTATTTTCCAGAGCAGAACAGTTGTCAATCACAGCATTCAATGTCTGTTATTCTGTTGATCTTTGCTATTCTGACTAAACTAAGCTAAAATTCTGAATTTATTTTTATTTTAGTTCCCTGAATTGTTAAGGATAATGAAGGTTTCTTTAGATACTTCATGGTTATTTTTGTTTGTTATTTTAAGAATTCTCTGTTTGAATCCCAAACCCCTTTTTTCATATTTAAAAAATGTTTTTTATTAAGTATTTGACTTTCATTCTAGGGAAACAAGATAGTTAAAATATATACACACAAACACCTAAAATATATGAAGTTCCATTACCCATAGAAAGAAATACCAATGATACTAAGCATTATATTTAATATGTGTACATAAATGTATGTATTATTAATTTAAATATGCATATTAAATTTTATCTACATTAAAATTCCTTAATCTATTTTATTAAAATTAAAAAACAGTATAACATAGGCTTGCATTTAAAATAAGAAATTGAAAGTGAAATTTTCTGTATAAGACAAATATGTTTTCCTTTTTAAGTTTTTAAAATTAATTAATTAATCAATCAATTTTTTTCAAGCCCAACCATACTTCCCCCTCCCTCCTCTCCATCCAGTCCTTCCCCATGACTTCCCGTCTCCTTCACATCCACTCCTCCTCCTTTCTCTTCAGAAAGGACAGGCCTCCCATCGATAACAACAAAACATGACATATCAAGCTGACATAAGATTAGGCATGCCTTTAATCCCAGCACTTGGGAGGCAGAGCCAGGTGGATCTCTGTGAGTTCGAGGCCAGCCTGGGCTACCAAGTGAGTTCCAGGAGAGGCGCAAAGCTACACAGAGAAACCCTGTCTCAAACAAACAAACAAACAAACAAACAAACAAAAAAGATTAGGCACCTCCTCTCCTATTAAGACTAGAGAACACAACCCAGTGGGGTGAAAAGGGTCCCAAATGAAGGCAAAAGAGTTAGAGACAGCCCCTTCTTTCATGGTTAGGGGCCACACAAGAAGACAAGGGTATACAACTATAACATATGTATAGAAGAACTAGGAGGAGCTAGATCAGTCCCACAAAAGCTCTCTAGTTGGCAGCTCAGTCTCTGTGAGCCCATATGAGCCCAAGTTATTTCATTTTGTGGGTTTTCCTCTCTTCCATAAGATTTACCCAGGTCTGCCTAATGTTTGGCTTTGGTTCTTTGTGTCTACTTCAATCAGTTGCTGGATGAAGCCTCTCTAATGAAAATTAGGCCAGGTAACAAATCCATTGAGTATTGCAAAATATCATTAGGAATCATTTCATTGACTTTTGTTTTCTTTGCCTTCACATTTAGTTCTATCCTAGGTCTCTGGTCTTTCTAGCCTCTGTGTCTTGACCGTTCAGGCAGTATCAGGGGTAAGCTCCATTTCATGGTATGGGTCTCAAGCTAGAATAGTCATTTGTTGGTCACTCCCATAATTTCTGTGTCATCTTTATGTCAACATATCTTGTAGGAAGAGAAAAATTATAAGTCAAAGGTTGTGTGGCTGGGTTGGGGGTCCCAAACGCTCTACTAGATGTCATGCCTGGTTACAGAGATGGCCAGTTCAGGCTTCTTAGGAGACTTAGCAAGGGAGTTTCCATTGTACTGTTCTAGCCATTCCAGAGATGTCCCTGATTCCAGTTGTCTTTCCTAGTATTCTCTCCCTCCGTCCTCTCCCTACCTGATCTCTTCTGTTCTCATGCCCACCTACTCAATCCAGACCCCTCCCCACATCCACCTGTGATTTTTTTAATGAGTCTTTTGTGTTTTGTTTTGTTTTATAGTTAAATCTTTGTTTTTTAAATTCTTTATGTATTCTGCATATTGGTCATGTGTGGTGATATATTGTGTACCCTAATAAAGCTTGCCTGGGGATCAGAAGACAAAGCCAGCCACTATATTAGACATAGAGGTCAGGCAGTGGTGCACATGCCTTTAATCCTAGCATTTGGAAGGCAGAGATACATCGGGATCTCTGCAAGTTCAAGGACACACTGGGAACAGTGCCAGATATGCTGGCACATGCCTTTAATCCTAGCACTAGGAAGGAGGTAAGATGACAAGGCACAGAAAGGTATATGAGGAGTGAGTAAACAGGAAATCTCTCTCTTGAGGCTGAGGATTTCATAGAGGTAAGAATGTGGCTGGCTTGTTCTGTTTCTTTGATCTTTGAGCTTTGAGCTTTCACCCCAATATCAGGCTCTGGATTTTTTATTAATGAGAACTTTTTAAATATTTTTATATTATAATAAGTTTAAATTTACATATCAGCCAAGGATTCCCCTGTCCTCCCTCCTCCCACCCCCCTATCCACCCCTCATTCTCACCTCCTCCAAGGCAAGGTCTCCCCTGGGGAGTCAGCCCAGCCCGGTAGATTCAGCTGAGGTAGGTCCAGTCTCCTCCTCCCTACACCAAGGTTGAGCAATGTTACAGGCTGACCTCAATTCCTGGGCATGTAGAGTCATATTCAGAAAATCCTTTCCTACAACTGTGTCACGTAAAGCCTAGGATTTCTTCTAGCAGTTTCAGTGTTTCAGGTTTCCAGATGAGGTCTTTGATTCATTTGGAGTTAGTTTTTATGCAAAGGGGATAGATATGGGTCTATTTTCATTCTTCATATGGGCATCTACTTTTCTCGGCAACATTTGTCTTTTTGCCAGTGTATGTTTTTGGTATTCTGTTGAAAATAAAAATTATTGTATTACGTGTACTCATGTTTGGGTCTTCGATTTTATTTCATTGGTTTACATTTTCTTTGTGTGACAGATCTGTTTTAATTTCTATGGCTCTGTAACATAACTTCAGGTCTGGAATGCACAGACAGTTTAAAAATAATTACAAAGATATTCTCTTGTTTTTTGTTTTTTGTTTTTTTACTATGAACTTCCTTGTATTTTGTACTATGAATTGTATTTATATATAATTAGATTTGAATTGTTAGGAATGTTACAAAGGAAAATCAGTATTTATTTTAATATATTAATTAAATTATACCAGAAAAAAATGTTAAAATTTTTCCTTTTCTCCATTAAAGTGTTCTGGTAGTAGTTTCATTGAAACCAAAGTGATTTACCATCAATTATCATTCTCTTCTATCTATTCATTTTAACAACAATAAAAAAAAGTATCAAATTATTTTGGAAAACTCATTATTAAAACAAACATTTAAATAAAGTAACATGAATATTTCAGTGTCTTTTTTCCCAAACACTCTAGAGTTGTAGTTTTGTCAGCTGTCAACCATTCTCTTGTGGGTTTTATTGCTGTGGGATAATGCTTTTGTATACTTTTTTAACAAAACACTGTGTTATCTGAAGCCTAGGGTGCTAAGACATACAAAATAGACTTTCATATGAATTATGCTGTTTCTCTTTTCTGTGACCACAGCAATTAAATATGAGCATCAGTAATTATATGAGTTTTATTTTCCAATAATGGAAATTTTGGATAGTTACTCCAATTCATTGTTTTGTTCTTTAAGTTAAATTACCATCCATATGATTAAAGTATTCTCTCATCAGAGTTTGTGCATTCAATAATTTCATGCTTTATAATTTATATCATTTAGTGACAAATTTGAACTGTCAGCCCAACTTCATCTTTTCTTGATTAATTCATTTTACAATATAAGTAGTCTGATAATTCTTTGTTTTCTAAATCCCTGGACTGAGGACCTGAATATTACCTCATGATATTTGTAATTTTTACTTCAGTATAACCACTATATTTTCCTCTGTTATAAATTCTCATTATTCCAGCAGAGATATGGGTTGTGAGGACAGGAGGCAAAATTTTGAAAGGGTGACTACTCAGAGGAATGATGAGGGACTCTAACCTATTTTTCCCTATTGTTTCCAGGTACCAAATACCAGCCACTTGGTCTTCATACATACAGCTTATGAGAGGACAAAGACTTTGATCTTGTAGTTTTTACTGTTAAATGGTAGATATGGCAGAAATGTGAAGGCAAACACATGTCCAGCATGTGTACTAGTTTTAGTGAATCCATTCTTTGTTTATTCTACTGTAGAAACTGTATGCGGTACCTGCTGCGTTATGGTAAGGAATTCCTTAGAGAAGCAAAGCTGACTCAAATGCAGCTAAATGACCATAAAATGTAGCTGAGTTTTCTGTGTCCCTCCTGGCACACATGGTTTGGAAAATTCTCTCTCAACCACCGGTCCTGGAGCCACTCAGACCCAAGTAAACACACAGAGACTTATATGAATTAAAACTGTTCAGCCATTAACTCAGACTAACTACTGACTAGCTCTTACATTTAAACACAGCCCATTTCTGTTAATATATATGTCACGTTGTGTTCTGTGGCTTTACCTGTATGCCATTACATGCTGCTCCCTGGACAGTGGACTGGTGTCTCTCGACTCAGCCTTATCTTCCCAGAATTCTCCTTGTCTGCTTATCCCGCCTATACTTCCTGCCTGGCTACTGGCCAATCAGCATTTTGTTAAACCAGTGTACAAAAGCATTATCCCACAGCAATAAAATCCACAAGAGAATGGTTGACAGCCAATAAAACTGCAACCCTAGAGCATCCTGCCCAACTTCCACACAGTTCAGCTAGATAGAAGATGGAGGTTTCTTCAACAGCAAGTACTTCCAGATTTTAGAACCTTAGAGAGTAGCCTGTGAATCTTACCTGGGCTCCCTGAGCCTTGTAGGTTTCTTTGGTATCCTAAGTCTTATGAACTCATCTTCTTTTGCTAAGAGTGAATGCTTCAGTTTACAGGAAAGAGTCACACAACAGACATCACTCAACTTTGAACAAATACATATGTCCCCACAACCATAGCGATAACATTCACAGTCCCATTTCCCTGGTAATTGGATGGCTAAGGAAGGAGGATTGCTGGCATGCACAGTGATGGTTATCTTGTCCACTTGGTTAGAGCTTGCTGTATAGAAGGATACTAGTAAATATTAATGTCTGAGTGAATAAAGCATACATTGTACAAATGCGAATATCTGAGTTCAAATATCAGAACCCTCATTAGGCTGCCCATGTTAGTATTCATCTGTCATCTCAGTGCTCATATGGCAAGGAGGGAGGCAGAGCCAGAAAGATTAGAAGCTTATAGACCAGCTAGCTTGGTATGTACAGTAGGAAACTAGGTAGAAGGTGAGGATTACCATGTAAGGTTATCCTCTATACCCCATACACCATGGCATGCATTCATGTGCATGTGCACACTTGCACGCACACACACACACACACACACACACACACACACACACACATGCATTTCATACACAGATAACACAATATAAATAAGAGCCTTTTACCATAAGTTTATCCATATTCCTGTTCTCTTGTGCTTCTTAGGCCAGTGCTCAATTCTCTGGCACTACTTATTAAAATGTTTCAGGATCACCCATGGATTAGATAATGCCTCATTCCATCAAAGATGAATGGATGGATGAATATGTTGACCATATGATAGCCCTCTCACAAGATTTGATCTTCTCAATGTCTTTTCAAGGCAACCTAGGCATAGGTTGTATTATAGTAGCAGTCTTTTACTGATAATGCCAACATATTGTGGCATTCCATCTGCGAGCCTCAGGTGTTTCCTTCTTCTATCAATTGGTCAAAAGTTAGCCTCCATAAGGACATAGTTGTGAGTTGAAAGATAAACATTGAATAAACAGAAGTAAGTGACGAGGGAGCCTGGGCCATCTGTTCGTTTAATTTATTTCTGCTTTCTGGATCTGCTTCAGCCTGCTCCTTAATGTGTCACTTGCATCAAATACTCAATTGCTATACCACCTGCCTAACCTTATGACTAAATTCAAAATAACTTAGCTCATTGGAGACAGTTCGGGCTGGATATTTTCTTGGGGTTTCTTGGTGTTCAGACAGACTCAGATGCTAACACAAGACTAATTTTTGGCAGGTGAAGATAAAAAAATAATTTATAGCTAGGGGTGTAACTAAGCAGTACACATTTAAATAGCATAGTCAAGGCTTTGGATTTAATCTCCATTAGTGCAATTAATTATTACTTAATTAGTCTATACTTTCCATATAGAAGGTGATTATCTACCCTAGTAGCCAAAGCTTTGTTTCAGAACTCTATATAAACATCATATATCCAGAGGTTCAACACAGAAAACACAGGATTTCTGCAGCATAATTGGATCTATATATGAAGTAAATATAATATTATAAAAAGCCTGTGATATAAACTGGAACTCTGAATATCATTCAAAAATAACAGTGTTCATAATCTCCTGGTAAATCATTTGGAGTTATTTTGTAACATGAACCACAGAAACTTATCAAGCATATTGACTCTTTTTTAAAAGTTATATGATGCAATTTGACTCTATGGGTTTTCCTTTGTTATTTGTATACCTATGTATCATGTACTTTGTCAATACATACTCTGCTGCCATCAGCTGCCCTGATTTCTCATACTCAAGCTGGTTCTTTCTACTCTAAATAGACCCCTTTATACTTTTCTGCCATATGTACATACAAAGTGACCCACTTCTTGTTCTACTAACTTCCAAAGAACACCACAATGTGGGGACCAATTGTTCAAACACATGAACCTATAGGGAATATTTCACATTCAAGACGCAACTGATCTCTACAAGGGAAATGTTAATCATTAAGGAAATTACTGAAAAAAGGCATTAGAAACTGAAACGGATGCTCACTGTCAATAAGCAAAATACCTATTGTGAAAATGGCTATGTTATTAAGGTTACTTACAAACACCTCAGTGCCTAGATGGTTAATTATGAGATGAAGAATTGGCTGTGGATGAATCAGAAGACAAAGCAGGAATGTGGGAGTTGGTGAAACTATGTGTTACATAAGTGGGATCAGATAACAATAAATCAAGATGTAAATATAAATTCTGAATATTATACAAGTTAAATTTTCATTTTGTATGTTTTGATTTATTATTAAAATCATAACTTTATAAAGTATAGTAGTTACTATCATTTTTTGGGGGGATATGGACTACACTGGGAAATTCCATGCATCCTCTTTTTCTATTGCATCATGGCAACTTGGTAAAACAAAAATCAGTGTTTTTTAATCATTTTACAGTACTATAAGTCATGGAGATCTACTTTGTCCCTTTAAAATTTATAAAATTTGTAAGCTTATTCACATGGAGTAATTTAACACTCTTATTTAATATGTAAGAAATCTGTAGCATTGAGAAGCTAAACATCTAACCCCTGTTCACAATTCCCAGATTGCAAGAACATAACAAAATACCTCCAGTGCACATATTAAATTTTTAAGCCACCATAATAACTCCAGAAAATGGGGAAATCATTAAACTATGGGCCAACTTAAATTTATGTGTTATATTTTACTTATCTTGATTCTTTCTTTCATCTTGCTAATGTGATAAAATTTTTTATTAAAATATAGCAGCTGATTATATTGACAAACACTGGTAGGATATGATAAAGAGGCAGAGGCAGGAGGATTTCCAGTTGAAGGCAAATCTAGGCTATAACCTTCAGGACATTTTGAAGAAATTGCAAATAATAGACATAAAAGATCTTAAAGAGGGTTGGACTGGGGAGATGGAAAAAAAATGAGGGTTTAGGTAGAGGATCACTTAACAAAAAATAAGAATGCATTTATACAGAAATTTACTATGCAATAAACTAAAATTTTAATTTGAAAAAATAAAAATGAGCTTGGAATGGAAGTATCATTCATGAGTAAATGTTACTCTTAGAAATCTCATAATTTTATACAAGAACCCTATTAGTATATCTTGGATAACACTCCCTAGGAAATTTTGGGTCAAGCTCTCAGTGGCCCCCAGAGAGAAGCATGATATTGCCATTGCCCTTGATAGATAGACTTAAGTGATAAGACTCTGCTGTGGGACGGTCTGTATGTCAAATTGCTCTGATTGGTCAATAAATAAAACACTGATTGGCCAGTGGCCAGGCAGGAAGTAGGTGGGACAAGGAGAGAGGAGAATTCTGGGAAGTGGAAGGCTGAGGCAGAGAGACACTGCCAGCCGCCATGACAAGCGGCATATGAAGATGCCAGCAAGCCACGAGCCACATGGCAAGGTATAGATTCATAGAAATGGATTAATTTAAGCTATAAGAACAGTTAGCAAGAAGCCTGCCACGGCCATACAGTTTGTAAGCAATATAAGTCTCTGTGTTTACTTGGTTGGGTCTGAGCGGCTGTGGGACTGGTGGATGACAAAGATTTGTCCTGACTGTGGGCAAGGCAGAAAAACTCAAGCTACAAGACTCTCCTACTGACACCACACACTTGGATTATAGGACATCCAGAAAATATACTAGACGTGAAGTGGAAACTCTCTCCTTGCTGGGGCTCATTTATAATGCTGGAAGGTACTATGTGAGCCGCTGAGAGAGAAAACTCATCAGTGATCTTACTCAGCTGTAGATGATGTCTGCTACAACAGTGACTCATTAGGCAACTAGTGTCTAATGGTGCACTAGGGATATCACTCTTTGGGGGATAACCAATTACACCGTGATTGGATTTGATGCTCTCAGACAGGAGGAAGCACACCCTTGATCCTACCAACATCCTCAAAGCTTATGGCTGAGGAAAGCATGGGGCCAAGAAAGTGAACACACTACCATGTCTCCCTAAATAAACTTGCTAAACTGACTCATCAAATGTTTATGCTTATAATCAATCATACACTAGTGTGTCTCCCAACCTTGGTCAGAGAAGCTTCTTTACTACATAGGGTAATGGTTATTGCAGAGACTTGTATCTGGACAAGGTTCCAAGAATAAATGACCTATGAGCACTCAGTCTTAAGCAGGGCATTGATATCATACCCATTCTCCCATCCTCTAAGGAACATTCAGCAGAAGAAAGGGCTGAAAGAATTTAAGAGCTAGGGATTGTACAAGAGCGCCATGAAACACTGTCATACAGGTATGACATTGTCATTATCATCATGAACACAGAGAAGTTATGAATACCTACATGAAACTAGCATTCCCAACTTCCCACTATGGATAGAAGTGAGCCTAGGAGGATCCATTCCTTCTTCAGGAGCTAGTGAACATGACTGCCAACTGCTACTGACAAAATGGTTGCGAATTTTCTAAAAATTTAGCCACTGGAAGACTAAGTTAAAAGAAGACTGAATTAAAATGGAAGAGAAAGGGGGAATGCTTAGGAGTGATAGGAGTAAATACACAATATAATATGTATGAATGAAACTGACAAAAATAAAGAAAAAAATAAATATAAGGAATCAAGTCATAGTGTAGAAAAGAGTAAGGTATCTGAAGAAAAAGGAAAAGACAATCTTCTATCAAGAGATGCCATAATACATACATTACTCAGAAAACATTCCTACTAATAGAAAATTACAGGAAAACAAAACAAAACAGCAAATCATGTCTAAAAGCAAGATGTCTCAGAGTAGGTTGTAGTAGTTATAAAATTATTTCGGGGAGGGGGGGAGTTTCAGTGTGATATCCCAAGTATGACTATGTATACTAGTAGCTTGTAGACTTGGGATCTAAATTCTGTAGCTACTTGATAATTATGAGACCTTGGGGAATCTAATGAGGTTTTCCCATTACAATTTTCTAGTTTGAGAAACAGAGACAATAAATCTGGATCTATATTTTCTCAACACCTGGCAGCTCTGCAGTAGATTTTCACTGATTTAAAATTCTATGATATTCTTTATGATATTTCCAAAAAGGCAGAGATTTCATTCATTTTATAGTCCTCACAGAGTCCCGCAACGTTCAGCACTAATAAGGTTAACTCTCAGTTGCTAACTAATTAATTTGAAATTGCTAAACACTCCCAAGAATAAAATCCTTGTTTTCACGATGAGTCACTCACTAAAAATGAAGAGCTGTTTAAGGTTGTGTAAAACATTGATTAATTATCTTTGAAAACCGAGAATCCAGAGATATTTAAACTCCTTGCATTTCAGCATCAGAGGAATTAACTCAAATCACCAAGTCATTTTATGATTACGGATGGGACAAACATAAAGGAAAGCTCTTGACTATGCCAAAGAGGCAAGAGGACACAGGAGAATGACCCCATTCCCCATTTTTGCAGCAGCATGTGAAGTGTAGTGCTGTGAAGTGAACAAACAAAATCACATATGGGGAGAGGCAACAGCTGTCTCTATAAAGACTTTGGCCTCCTGCAGTCCTGCATCCTAGAGGCAGAAGGGTTGCTTGATGGCTGCCCACCATGCTATAGTTTATTGCTTCATTGACTGTGTTGCAAATGCTGACAACAATTTACCAGTTCACAAAAGAAATAATTTGATTTACTCAAGTTCGTTTACTAACACATTTCAGAGTCTTGCATGTCCTTGGTTAAATGGTGCCCTTGTAAAATTGAGAGGCAAAAAATAAACGGTTTCCCCCTAAACCAAATAGATATAGTGCTGTGATGTGAAATTACTGGGGAAAAAAAGTGATTTGGGGAAATTACAGTTCCTTGTTTAGTATGTATTGTGCATGCCCTACAGCCTTCCCTAACCAGTAGCTCCCAATTTCATTTAAATTGTAATGATTTCCTTTAAGGACAATTAAGTTGCCTAAGAGCAGAGCATGCATACTAATGTGTCAGAGGCAAGGCTCAGTTTTGAAGAGAGTAATAACTGTTTATTAATATGATAATTAAATGTTAATGCTTAGCAACCTAATGATATCTGTTAAATAACTTAAAATTTGGTAACAAACTCTGGCAGATGGAAATCTATCAAAAATAATAAAATGCAGCAAATATCAAAATAAATGATGCTAATCTGCCATTAAATTGCAAATATTTTTCTGATTTGCATCTCATAACAGAAGGTTTTCTTTTTCCCTCTTTTCTGCCACTATGGAAGGTCAATATAATTATCCACACACATTCAAAATTTCATACTTGTGTTTATCTATGTAAATTCAAAAGGAGGAAGCAATGGAAAGTAGAGATGGAGATGAGAGACGAGTGCCATTTTAATATCCTTGTATAACTATTCTTTTAATTATAGGTATACCCTGGCTTAAAAAAATAAAGAAAACAAGTATCCACAATGTGTTATTTAGAATTTTAATAATTTTTATGGGTTCTAAATATTCAATCCCATCTTTGATTAAAATATTTCATAAGTAATAAATAGTTTACAGTATCCCAGTATTATTTGATGTTGTCCTCTTTAAAATTCACCCATAAGTGTAAAAATGTAGCTCCTCAATTATTCTTTATTTATACACATATTTATTTTTTATAGTGTCACTGTTTATCCTTTTTTAGCTGGGCACTAGCATCAATCCTATGTTGGATGCTAAAATATAAAACAGAAATCAACCGTGTTCGCTTAAATTGATCCTATGATGACCTGTTTTACAACTATGAGCATAACCCTAAAAATTGATTGCATATGTTAGAATGTAACTGTTTTTTTAAGTTATTAAATTATTTCTCAGGCCCAAATGAGATAAAAGTATGCTATACATCGAATTAATTAACTGAACATATCAATAAAACAAGAAAATATCACAATTCAAGCTTTATTCCTCAAATTCTGTTCAATTATTTATTTGTTTTTTTCATTTTATATACCAACCCCTGCTCCCTCACCCTCTCCTTTTCCTGCTTCCCCTCACTTCCCCTCCATCCTATGCCCATCCCCTCCTCATAGGGGGTAAGGCCTCCCTTGGGTAGTCAACACAGACTGACACAACAAGTTGGGGCAGGCCCAGCTTCCCCCTTCCCCCCCCACATCACAGATGATTAAGATAAAAAACCATAGGGAATAGGCTCTAAAAAGCCAGTTCTTGTACCAGGATACGTCCTGGTCCCATTGCTGAGGGACCCATAAACACATCAAACCACACAACTGTCACAAACATTCAGAGATCCTAGTATGGTCCCATGCAGGCTCCCCAACTGTCAGTCCAGAGTCCTTGAGCCCTTACTAGCTTGGGTCAGCTATCTCTGTGGTTTTTCTGATTATGATCCTCACCACCACCCCCCTCCCTTTCTTCTATAATCTCTCCTTCCTCTTCAACTGAACTCCAGAAGCTTGGCCAAGCGCTTGGCTATGAGTCTCAGCCTCTGTTTCTGTCAGTCACTGGATGTAGGTTCTATGATGACAATTATAGTAGACACCAATCTGAGTACAGGGGAAGGCTAGTTCAAATACCATCTCCACCATTGCTATGAGTCTTAGCTGAGGACATCCTTGTGAGTTCCTGGGGATTTCCCTAGCTCCAGATTTCTCCCTAACCCCATAATAGTTTACTCTGTCAAGATATGTCTTTCATTGTGCTCTCTTTCTCTCCATCCCTTCTCCAACTTGGCCATCTAGAATCCTCATGTTTCCACCCCCTTCCCCTCTTTTCTACTCCCCCCCTCCCAGTTTATTCAGGAGATCTTAACACTTTCCTCTTCCATAGTTGTCTGTCGTAGGGTCCTCCTATTTACCTAGCTTCTCTAGGTTTGTGGATTGTAGCCTGGTTATCCTTTCTTTTTTTTTTTTTTTTTTTTTTTTTTTTTACTGCTGAGTAATACTCCATTGTGTAAATGTACTACATTTTCTTTATCCATTCTTTGGTTCAGGGGCATCTAGAATGTTTCAAGTTCTGGCTATTACAAATAATGCTGCTACGAACATAGTTGAGCAAATGTACTTGTGGAGTGGTTGAGAACCTTTTGTGTATATGCTCAAGAGTGGAATTGCTGGGTCTTGAGATAGGTTTATTTCCAATTTTCTAAGATACCCACATACTTATATCCAGGGTGGCTGTACAAGATTGCATTCCCACCAGCAGTGGAGAAGTGTTCCCCTTTCTCCACATCCTCTCCAGCATAAGCTGTCTTCAATGTTTTTATTATTATTATTATTATTTTATTTTACAATTCAGTTCTACATAATCAGTCACGGATTCCCTTGTTCTCCCCCCTCCTGCCCCTATCCCCTTCCCCTAGCCCACCCTGTATTCCCACCTCCTCCAGGGCAAAGCCTCACCCCCCCCCCAGGACTGAGATCAACCTGATAGACTCAGTCCAGGCAGGACCAGTCCCCTCCTCCCAGATTGAGCCAAGTGACCCTGCATAAGCCCCACGTTTCAAACAGCCAACTCATGCAATGAGCACAGGACCCAGTCCCACTGCCTGGATGCCTCCCAAACAGATCAAGCCAATCAACTGTCTCACCCATTCAGAGGGCCTGATCCAGTTGGGGGCCCCTCAGTTCATAGTTCGTCTGTTTCCATTCGTTTGGCTATTTGTCCCTATGCTTTATCCAACCTTGGTTTCAACAATTCTTGCTCATATAAACCCTCCTCTTTCGTGCTAATTAGACTCCTGGAGCTCCACTGGGGCCTAGCTGTGGATCTCTGCATCCAGATCCTTCAGTCGTTGGATGGGGTTTCTAGCATGACAATTAGGTTTTTCAGGCAAATGGGTGGACCTAGAAAAAATCCTGAGTGAGGTAACCCAGACTCAGAAAGACAAATATGGTATGTACTCACTCATAGGAGGATACTAGAGGTAGAACAAGGATGACTGGGCTGATACTCACATCACCAGGGAGGCTACCTAGAAAACAGGACCCCAAGAAAGACACAGGAATCACCCAATGATGGAGAAATGGATGACATCTATATGAACAGCCTGGACATGAGTGGGGGTAATAAAGGGCGAGGGTGGAGGGAAAGAGAGCTTGTGGGAGCGGGAGATCCCAGCTGGATCAAGAACAGAGAGAGAGAACAAGGAATAGGAGACCATGGTAAATGAAGACCACATGAGAATAGGAAGAAGCAAAGTGCTAGAGAGACCCACAGAAATCCACAAAGATACCCCCACAATAGACTGCTGGCAATGGTCGAGAGATAGCCCGAACTCACCTACTCTAGTGATGGGATGGTCTTTAATGTTTTTTATCTTAGCCATTCTGACAGACCTAAAATGGTATCTCAGAATTGTTTTGATATGCATTTCCCTAATAAATAAGGATGTTGAACACTTCCTTAAATGTCTTTCAACCACTTGAGATTCTTCTGATGAGAATTCTCTATTTAGATCTGCACCCCATTTTTTATTAAATTACTTGATAATTTGATTTCTTGTTTCTTGAGTTCTTTATATATTTTGGAGATCAGCCCTCTGTCAGATGTGAGGTTAGTAAAAATCTTTTCCCATTGTGTTGGCTGCCATTTTGTCTTATTGACAGTGTCCTTCATCTTACAGAAGTTTCTCACTTTCAGGA
Organism: Peromyscus leucopus; assembly: GCF_004664715.2. Classification (NCBI taxonomy): domain Eukaryota; kingdom Metazoa; phylum Chordata; class Mammalia; order Rodentia; family Cricetidae; genus Peromyscus; species Peromyscus leucopus. The sequence continues at coordinate 30,222,361 of NC_051070.1, forward strand.
AGTCCCATTTATTAATTGTCTGTGCTACTAGTGTTATATTTATGAAGTTATCTCTGTGCCAATTTGTTCAAGGCTACTTTTCTCTCTTCTGTCAGGTTCAGTGTAACTGGATTTATGTTGAGGTCTTTGATCCATTTGGACTTGAATTTTGTGCATGGCAATAGATATGGATCTATTTGCATTCTTCTAAGTGTAGACATTCAGTTATGCCTGCACCATTTGTTGAAGATGCTTTCTTTTTTTTTTAAATTGTATAATTTTGGCTTCTTTGTCAAAAATCAGGTGTTCAAAGCTGTTTGTATTAATATCAGGGTCTTTGATTCAATTCCATTGATCAATGTGTCTGTTTTTAGGCCAATAACAACCAGCTTTTATTAATATAGCTCTATAGTAGAGCTTGAAGTCAGGGATGGTGATGTCTCCAAAATTTCCTATATTGTAAAGGATAGTTTTGGCCAACCTGGGTTTTCTATTTTTCCAGATGAAATTGAATATTGTTCTTTCATGGACTGTGAAGAACTGTATAGGATTTTGATGGGATTGCATTGCATCTGTAGATTGTTTTTGGTAAGACTGCCATTTTTATTATGTTGATTCTACCTTTCCAAAAGTTTGGGAGATCTTTCCATTTTCTGATATATTCTTCAATTTCTTTCTTCAAAGACTCAAAGTTCTTGTCATACAGGTCTTTCACTTGTCGGCTAGAGTTACCCCCAAGATATTTTATATTATTTGTGGCTATTGTAAACGGTGATGGTTCTCTAATTTCTCTCTCAGTCTGTTTATCATGTGTATATAGGAGTGCTACTTATTTTTTTTGAGTTAATCTTATATCCTGCCATATTACTGAAGGTGTTTATTAGCTGTAGGAGTTCCCTGGCAGAATTTTTGGGGTCACTTATGTGTACTATCTTATTTTCTGTAAATAGTGAAAGTTTGACTTCTTCCTTTCCAATTTGTATCTCCTTTTGTTGTCTTATTGCTCTATCTAGATCTTTAAGCACTATGTGACTAGATATGGAGAGAGTGGACAGCCTTGTCTTGTTCCTAATTTTAGTGGAATCACTTTGATTTGGTTTGATGTTGGCTGTTGGCTTGCTGTCCATTGCCTTTATTTTGTTTAGGTATGTTCCTGTTATCCCTGGTTTCTACAAGATGTTTATCATGAAGGGGTGTCAGATTTTGTTGAAGGCTTTTTTATAATTTATAATCTAGTGAGATTGCCATGTGGTTTTTTCCTTTCAGTTTGTTTATGTGGTGGATTACATTGACAGATTTTCATATGTTGGTCCATCCCTGCATCTCTGAGATGAAGCCTAATTGTTCATGGTGGGTGATTTTTTTTAAATGTGTTATTGGATTTAGTTTGCTAGTATTTTATTATTTTTGCATCAATGTTCATGAGGGAGACTGATCTGTAATTCTCTTTCTTTGTTGCATCTTTGTGTGGTTTAGGTATCTGTACCTCATAAAAATATTTTAGCAATGTTCCTTCTGTTTCTATTGTTCAGAACAACTTGAGGAGTATTGGTATTAGCTCTTCTTTGAAATTCTGGTAGAATTCTGTGCTGAAATCATCTGGCCCTCGGCCTTTTTTGATTGGGAGACTTTTGATTACTGCTTCTATTTTCTTAAAGGTTATAAGTCAATTTACATTGTTTATCTGATCTTGACTTAATATTGGTTTGTGATACTTATCCAGAAAATTGTCTATTTCTTTTACATTTGCCAATTTTGTGGAGTACAGATTTTCATTATAACCTAATGATTCTCTGGATTTCCTCAGTGTCTGTTGTTATGTCTCACTTTAAATTTCTGATTTTATTAATTTGGACCTTCTCTCTCTGCCTTTTGGTTAGTTTGGATAGGGGCTTATCTATCTTGTTGATTTTCTTGAAAAACCAACTCTTTGTTTCATTGATTCTTGTATTGTTCTCTTTGTTTCTATTTTGTAGATTTCAGCCCTCAATTTGATAATTTCCTGGCTTCTACTCCTCCTGGGTGAGTTGCTTTTTTTTGTTCTAAGGTTTTCAGGTGTGCTGTTAAGTCACTAGTGTGAAATTTCTCCATTTTTTTAATGTAGGCACTTAGTTCTGTGAACTTTCCTCTTAGCACTGCATTCATCGTGTCCCATAAGTTTTGGAATGTTGTGCATTCATTTTGTTGAATTCTAAGGTAGTCTTTAATTTCTTTCTTTATTTCTTCCTTTACTGAGTGATGATTCAGTTGAGCTTTGTTTAGTTTTCATGTGTTTCTAGGCTTTCTTCAATTTATGTTGTTGTTTAATTCTAACTTTAAGCTATGGTGGCCCAATAAGATACATGGAGTTATTCCATTTTTTTTTTTTTTTTGTATTTGTTGAGATTTGTTTTGTTATGGAGTATGTGGTCAGTTTCGGAGAAGGTTCCATGAGATGCTGAGAAGTATTTTTATTCTTTTGTGTTTGTGTGAAATGTTACATAGATGTCTGTTAGGTCCATTTGAGTCATAACATGTCTTAGTTCCCTTATTTCTATGTTTAGTTTCTGTCTGGCAGGCCTGTCCAGTGGTAAGAGAGGAGTATTGAAGTCTTCCATTATTAGTGTGGGTTTGATGTGTGATTTAAGCTTTAGTAGTGTTTTTAATGTAGGTGCCCTTGTATTTGGGAAATAAATGTTCAGAATTGAGACTTCATTCTGATGGGCTTTACCTGTGATGAATATGAAATGTTATTCTCCACCTCTTTTGATTAATTTTAGATTGAGGTCTATTTTTTTTTTTTTTTTTTTTTTTTTAGACATTAGAAAGCTATACCAGCTTGTTTCTTATGTCCATTTGATTGGGAATCTTCTCCCAACCATTCACTTTGAGATAACATCTGTTTTTAAGATTGAAGTGTGTTTCTTGTATGTAGCAGAAAGATGGATCCTGTTTTCATATCCATTCTTTTAGCCTGTGTCTTTTTATAAGTGAATTGATATATTAATGAGCAGTGATTATTAATTCTTGTTATTTTGGGTTTTGATGTATATGGTGGTAGTGTGTGTGTGTTTCCCTTCTTTGGGATTTGCTGGTGTGAGGTTATCTATTGCCTGTGTGTTGGTGGTTGCAGCTAACATCCTTGGGTTGGAGTTTTCCTTCAAGTACTTTCTGTAGGGTTGGATTTGAAGATATATAATGTTTAAATCTGGTTTTGTTATGGAATATCTTGTTTTCTCTGTCATGGTGATTGGAAACTTTGCTGGGTATAGTTGTCTAGACTGGTATCTGTGGTATCTTAGTACCTGCAGAATGTCTGTCCAGAACCTTCTGGCTTTCAGAGTTTCCATTGAGAAGTTGGTTGTAATTCTGATAGGTCTGCCTTTATATGTTACTTACCTTTTTTTCTTTATTGCTCTTAACATTTTTTCTTTATTCTGTATATATAGTGTTTTGACTATTATGTGGTGAAGGGACTTTTTTGTGGTCCAGTCTGTTTGGTGTTCTGTATGATTCTTGTACCTTCATAGGCATGTATTTCTGTAGATTGAGAAAGTTTTCTTCTATGATTTTGTTGAACATATTCTCTGTGGCTTTGAACTGGAATTCTTCTCCATCTTCTATCTCTATTATTCTTAGGTTTGGTCTTTTTATAGTGCCCAGGATTTCCTGGATGCTTTGTGTTAAAAATTTGCTGGATTTAACATTTTTCTTTGATCTATGAATCTATTTCCTCTCTTGTATCCTCAATGCCTGAGATTCTCTCTTCTATCTCTTGTATTCTGTTGGTTATACTTGCCTTTATTCCTCCTGTTCATCACTCAGATGTTCCTTTTCTTGAATTCTTTCCATTTGTGTTTCATTGCCTCTATTTAAATTTCCAAGTCTTGAAGTGTTTCCTTCACCTGTTTGCTTGTTTCCACCCCCTTGGGTTTCTTGACTTTCTTTAAGGGATTTATTGATTTCCTCTATTTTTTATTGTCTTTATCCATTTCTTTAAGAGAATTTTTCATGTCTTCTTCACAAAGTTGTTTTTAAGGTCATTTTCTTCTCGTATGAAGAACAACCATCTACGTTGGTATGTTCAGATCTTGCTATTGTAGGATCACTAGGTTCTGGTGGTGCCATATTGCTCTTTATGTTCTTGAATGTGTTCTTACACTACCCTCTACCCATTTCTTTCTTTAATTCATATAGTTGGAGCTCTGGGTTGCTCTTCTTCCAATTGGTGCAGGTGGGGCATATGGCTCTAGTGGACTCTGGTGCCTAGAGGGATGGTTGGAGAAGGGAAAGAGGAGGAGACTGCTACCCCATATCTGGGGCTTCACTGGCCCTGTTTAATTCTTCTACTATTTTGCTTTGCTTTCTTTTCTTTTTCCAGCATTTTCTCACACATCTATTTTCTTCATACTCTTCTCTGTCAATCATGGATCAACTGACTAACTAGCACTCTTTGATGAAGATGAGATGTTTGCTCATATTCTATCTATGGAATAATGAACCTAAGTACACATGGAAGTAAAGAAGGCAAGTGCATAGCAGCTTAATTAAGAAAAAGAAGACCAATGGCATTTTAATATGGAGTGTTTTTTTTAATATTTTGAGAATATAACTACATCATTTCCCCCTTACCTATCCTACCTCTAAATCTTCATATCAGATTCTCCCTCGCTTTATTTCAAATGCATTGCTTCTTTGTGACCTTTAAAAGATTATTTCTATAGTATTGGACAATAACTGAGACTGTAATGAACAAAATTATGAGATGAGTTAAATTTAAAAACAAAGAAACTAAACAAAAGGATTATTTACCTATATCTTTGCAATAAAAAGAGGGGAAACATAATGAAAATACAGAAATATGAACTATTTTATAGACAAGGTATATTTACTTAATTTAAACCTGGTTAAAGTCACTAAGGAGGTAGGAAAGAGTAATAAAGAATGGAAAACTGCACTGAAAGATTCCTTAGAAATAATGTGCCTGTATTACTCTTAGCAGACTATGAATTTGGTATACTTGCCATGAAAGTAACCAAAAGTAATCAATAACTTTTTTGTGCTATTTGTGAAAATATTCTGAAATTCATGTCAGTCTACAAAAAGGCCTTGGACAGTGAAAAGTATCCTAAGAGGAAAAATATCCTGAAGGCTTCAAAACATAATTAGGACTCACATAGCACATTTACATACAGACACCAGGCTTTAGAAAATACATAATAACATGTATGCATTATACACAAGGTATTCTTTAATAAATGATGTTGGTGAAATTACAACTATATATGCATAACACAGAAACAGGATCTTTTCTCTCATAGGATAAAAAATATTAATATGAAATAGACCAAAGATATAAATCTTGAAAGCAATACTATGAACAAGTGAAATTATTTCAAGATATGGTCATGTGCAAACAAAATTCCAAAGAAAGACAATAAAAGTAAAATAGACAAATGGGATTATACCACTCAAAATGTTTTTTACCACCAAAATGGACAACAGAATCAAAAGATAACTCATGGAATGGGAGAAAACATTTTCAAACTCTTCATGCAGCAAGAGGTCTATCCCATAATGTGTAAAGAACTAGAAAAGCTTACTATGAAAAGAGTCATATAAAAATGGATGAAAGCACTCATCATCTTCTCAAAGTAAATATACCCAATAAATATCTGAAATAGGTTCAGCCTCTCCAGCCCTCTGAGAAATTCACTCAAAATTGTCATTTCACCCAAGATAGGAAGGATAGCATCATGTATAGGAAGAAGAGTAAAACCTGGCAAAGATTCAGGGGGAAGTGAACAGTTAGACAACTCAGGTGGGCTGCAATGTGGAACAGTCATTATAAAAACTGTAAAAATTTGTAATAAGACATTAAAAACAGAACTCACAAATGATTAAGGAATTCCACTACTGGCTATAAATAAAAAGAGAAAATAATTTTATTATGTTTGTTAGACCATCTTTTCATAATAGCTAAAATATGAACACAAACCAGATGTCCTTCAGCGAATAAATGGATTTAAAATGTGATACACTTGCACATTAGAAAACAATTCAGAAATACAAAATAAATAAATAAATCTTATCATTTGGAGCACCATGAATAAAGCTTAAGCCCATTTTGTCAAGTTAAATAAGCCAGACACAGAAAGGCAAATACCACATGTTCTCATTCATTTGTGAAAACAAATAAGTCAATCTTGTTGAAGAACAGAATAGAAGAGATGTCACCAGAGAGTTGAGAAAGCAGGTAAGAAGGGAGTGAAAAAGAATTGATAATGACCACTGAAACATCTTTAAATAGTAGAGTAACCATCAGTTAAAATAAACCATTTTGTATGTCAAAATGACTATGAAAACTAGAAAATTCCCTCCATATAAAAATGATTAATGGCTAAAGATATATAAACATTTAATAGTCTGATTTGCCTATTACATATTGTTAAAATGTTTTATATAACACTGTAAAATTTAAATGAGATACTTTTGAATAAGTAGAGATGAACTCACTACAAAGGAAGAGTTGGCCTCACCTATTAATGGAACACCTCTTGCTTCTGAGGCTGAAAAGGATGGACTGAATTGGCTGTTTTTATAGTTGTCCAAGCAGGATTCTTCACTCTGCAATTTTTCAAATGTCTCAGAGATGAAAAAGCCTATTGTTTAGACTTTAATTCAAGCAGCTGAATGTTTAATATACTTCTCTCCAAAATAATAAGCAGTACAATTTCCAAAATAGAGCCTGAGAGCTCTGCCGTCATTATGTTCTGTTAGTCTGCAGACCTCTCAACCTCAAAGGTTGTTGTAGTCAAGTTAGTCTTTCCTAGTGCCAACTTCTGCCCCAAGTTACTGTCTGGGGCCCTCCTTAATTTCTCTTGGGTAGTAAGGAATTCTTTCTTATTTGGCCCCAGGTTCATCCCTTTGGCTTCTGGTGAAAATTATACTGACATTCTGTCTACCTCCTTGCAAAGTTGGCTGATATCCATAAAGTAACTGGAGAAGTCTTTTCTATTGGCAAACTCTTCTATTCAGAAAGAGGAATAAGTATTATTTCTTTTAATAAAGCATTCTATGCATCATCCTTTTCTTTCTCTGACTTCAGCTTTTTAGGTCTTAATTTTTATAACAAGAAATAAAAACAATACAAGTAGAAATCAATAAATTGCTTTTGCCAGAAATGCTTGCTAGCTACTCAGGAGTTTGAAATTTGCTTGAATATTCTAAGAGCTTAGAAATTGTTATTTAATGTATTCCTCCCAAACAAGTAAAATAAAACGAATACAGATCTCTAAAAATGGAGCATAATGCTTTGATTAAGTTTGAATATAAATAATTTGTTATTGTATTTCATGTTTTAAACATGGTACAGGATTTGTGTACCAAGTTTAACCATGTATATAATAAATAATAATAATAATAATAATAATAATAATAATAATAATGTTTGCAAGCAAAATTACGGAGGTGTTTGTTTCTAAATTTATAGTTCAAGAGATGCTAAAAGCAAAGTCTAAGTGGGGACAATACAGATGACTATAATTTTTCCTGATAAGTTTAATAGAAAAACTCATGTATCAGTGATGTCAGATGAGACAGACATTGTAAGAAGTAAGTTGATTAGGAAATTCATCCAATGGGTAAATTTATCAAGAGTCTAAGTATGAATAAGACATCTATCCCTCATTTCTTTGGTCCTATGATTTATTGTTGTATTGTTGTTTAACAAAATTTCCTATAAATTTGGATGTGAGTCTCTTCGTTAATGGCTGAGTCATCTTTCTAGCCCAAGACAGGACCCATAGGCTGGATGATCCAGAGACCTAGGATAGAACCAAGCATGATTGGAGAAAAAAAAGTCAATGTAATGATATCTAAGGATATTCTGCTATATTCATAGATTAGTGTCTAGTCCAACTGTTATTCAAGAGACTGCATCTGGCAACAGATGGAAACAGATGTAGACCCACAGCCATACTTTAAGCAGAACTTGGGAGAGTCCTGCAGAAATGGGGGAGAAAAGATTATAAGAGCCACAGGAGTCAAGGACATCACAAAAAAACTCACAGAATCAGCTAACCTGGGCTCATAGGTACTCACAGAGATTGAATTGACAACTAAGTAGCCTGCATGGGACTGACCTAGGCACTGCTGTGGGATATCTTTCTGTATGCTGTGAATATGTGTTGCTCTGATTGGTTAATAAATGAAGCTGTATTGGCCTATGGCAAGGCAGTTTAGAGGCAGGCAGGGAATACAAGCAGATAGACAGGTTGAAGAAAAGCAGATAGAAAGGAGAAGCCAGCCACTGCCAGGAGAAGCAAGATGTAAAAGTACCCATAAGCCATAGCCACATGGCAACTTATATATTAAGTAAAATGTATTAAGTTATAAAAGCTAGCTAGCAAGAAGTCTGCCTTAGGCCATGCAATTGGTAATTAATATTAACCCTCTGAATGATTATTTTATAAGTGGCCATGGACTGCCAGGGCCAGGCAGGACCAGAGGAACATAGGACTGTGGTGACTGGGCAGGACCAGAGAAACCTTCCAATTGCAAGGCACTCTGGTATATATGTTATGGTTGTGAGCTTGGTTCTCTTTGTGACTCCTAACAATAGGAGCAGGGGCTGTCTCTGACTCGTTTGCTGGATTTTGGGACCCTACTCCTCATACTGGGTAATCTTGCCCAGCTTTAATACATGGGGAGGTGTTTAGTCTTACTGTGACTTGATATGCCATGTTTTTTTGATATCCATGGATGGGAGACTTGCCCTTTCTTGAACAGGAAGAGGAGTGTGTTAGAGGTTAGGGACAGACAGGGTATGGGGTATGGGTTGGAGGAGAGAAGGTATGAAAAACTGCAGCTGGTATATAAAATATTAATAAAAAGTCCTAATAGAACTTTGTACTATAGACCTTATAATATATTATATGTGCTCCCATGAGATAGAGAATATTTAAAATAAGTCCAAAATTTCACACTAGTAGAAACACTGTGATTTGTTTATTACTATTTATTTATTTTTTAACACAAGTTTTTAAAGATCCAAGGACAGCCTTGAACCTCCTAAAGTAGCAAGAGATAACATCCAACTCTTGAGTTCCCTGCCTCCGCCTACCCAATGTTGAAAGTCCATTCCTGGCTTACTTAGTAGTAAGCATATAACTTGGTGCTTTATGTATGACAGGAAAGAACTCTATCAACTTTACTGCCTCCCAGCCAGAATGCTTTATTTTTTTTAAAAGAAGCAAACATTGTTTATCATCTTCATGTATAATATTTAAGTATATGTGCATATGCATACAAATATTTTGCTCAGGAAGGTCAAGATCATGATGGAAAACCCACAGAGACAGCTGTCTCGAACTAGTAGGACCTCAAGGACTCTGGAGCGACAGCCAGGAAGTCTGCATGGAAATGGACTAGACCCTCTCTGCATGTGGGTGACAGTGGTGGTGCTTGGTCTGTTTGTGGGGCCCCTGGCAATGAGACTAGGATCTATCCCTGGTGCCTGAGCTGGCTTTTTGGAGCCCATTCCCTATGGTGGGATGCCTTGCTCAGCCTTGATGCAGGGAGGGGAGGGCTTTGTACTACCTCAACTTGATGTGCCCAGGTTTGCTCACTCCCAATGGGAGGCCTTACCTTTTCTGGGTAGTGGATAAGGCAGGAGGGGGAGCGGGAGGAGAAGAGGGAACTGTGGTTGTTTGTAAAATGAAAAAAAAAAGTAATTAAAAAAATAAATATTTTGCTCACAAGCCATAGACTATTTAACAAAAAAATTCAATGGCAGCAATGAAAATCCTTCCTTCAAGTAAAAACAAACAAACAAACAAACAAAACAAAACAAAAAAACCCTCCAAAAACAGTATATTCTATTGCCATTGTTCTTAGTTGGCACCTCCCCTTCCCCCATTTCCCACTCCCCATCCCCCATTCCCCATCCCCCATCCCTCACCGAACTTGGAAGGTACTATTGCTAAAGATAGCATATGCTTTGGAACACAGGACTTGGAGGGATCAAGCTGCAACTGACCAAGAAGATTCCTCCCTGATTACTAGTTCTCAGTGTATCAAAAGATGCTATGCAAACTGCTAGGGGAGAAAAGCAAGCAATAGTCTACCCAACCATAAAGGCTGGAAGTCACAACAATGAACAGCATGGCAAGATAGCACCAGGGGTGCATTGGTGGTGGTTATATTTTTAGGGAAATCAAGAGCCATTTAATTGTACATAAGACCTTGCCCCAAATGAACAGCACCAGAAAATTAATGGCCACTGAGAAAAGTAGAATATGACTTCTTTACGGAAAATCACCCTGATAGATTATTCAGTTCCAAGTAGTCAGCTCTAAACATACATATATGCACACATACATACACACATGCCTACTCACATATACATATTTACATTCATACATATGAATGTATGAAAGATATGAATTTGAGAAGGAGTGAGGGGGCAACTGAGCAGGGAGGTGGTAGAAATGACTCAAATACAGTACTCAGGTATGAAATTACCAGAAAAAAACAAAAAAAAATAGCTTTAAATTTTTAAAAAGATACAGAACTGGCTTGCTCCAGGCCACCACACAGAAGAAGCAAGAATTCCCCGCCATGTCCTGTGGCTGGCAGGGACAGGTCTCAACCAGGAGCCATCCAAGGACTCTAGCCCCAGACTAGTATACAGTGACAGCTCCCCACCATGCCATGCCATGCAGCTGGTAGAAGCTGGACTCAACTAGAAGCCTTCTGGGGACTCTAGCTCCAGGCCAGCACTCAGCAACAGCAACGGCACCCCCATCCTCCAAGCCGGTGGGGACAAGACTCAACCAGGAGCTGCCTGGGGACTCTAGTCCTTGACTGAGACATAGCATCTACACCACGCCATGTCATGTGGCTGGTAGGGTCAGGACTCAACCAGGAGTGAGAAGGTACAGGATGGCAATACGAGAGAGAGACAGAGGGCAGGGGGTAGGGGGGTACTGGTGTGTGCAGAATGAGTCATGTGCATGGGAGAGAGGCAGATTAGAGGACACGAGGAAGGTGAGAAATGGGTGGCTACAGATGCACTACTACCATCCAGCGTCAGATGTCTGGGTCTGGACTGTTGCAATGGCCATGACTTGGTCCATGACCCTGATGAAGGCAGAGAGGATAGGGCTGGACAGAGTTGGCTCCGTCCCTCACTGGCTGAAACACTCAGGAAAGAGGGCCCTACACTTCACCTTGGCAGTACAATAGAGCTGACTGTTCACAGGGACATGGGCAAGTTGCCCCTGAGAGCATGAGAAGGAGAGAACGGTTGTACCCCCTCTTATCTGCCATGCAGTAGTGTGGGTGAGGGAAAGATGCCTTCTTCCTCTCCTCAACACCTGCAGCAGGTGGGGGACCTAACCCAACCCCTCACCAGCTGCAGCACTTGGGAGAATAGGCCCTCCTGCTCACCTGACAGCACAGTAGAGCTGATCCTGTAGACAGGGACCCAGATAAGGCAGCCCAGAGCGCATGAGAGGGCCAAAGCTGGTACCGCCTCCCTCGTCTGTGGTATGGTAGTGAGGATGAGGGAAATAGGCACGTCTCTCTTTACTTCCTCCAGCTGGCAAGGGAGCTGAACCCTTTACCAGCTGCAACTCTTGTAGGCCCTGCAATTCACCTGAGCCTGACCCTATTGGTGGAGGTCTGGGTGAGCCAGCTCCAAAGTTGTGAGCATGGGAGAACTGTCATGTGGCAGCGTGAGTGGGGGAAAGATGCCCCCTCCTACCCCTTACCCTTTACTGTCCGCGACAGAATAGCAAGCTAACCCTCCCCCTTCCCAGGCTCAGCACTCGGGATATTGGACCCTCTACCTCACCTGGGCAGCACAGTAGAGAGGACCCTGCTGGTCAAGGTGTGAGCGAGCAAGTTCAGAAGCTTTGAGAGTGGGAGAGCTGTTGCCATTCCTGTCATGTGGCTGCATGGGCAGAGGAGAGATCCCTCACCCCCCATCAAAGACTGAGGTGGGTGGAAACCTGGCCCTGAGGTCCTAAGCGCAGGAGAGCTGGCCCTACCCCACACCAGCTGCAGCACTGGGGAGAATGGCCCCAGTATCTCTCCTGGACAACACAGTAGAGCCAGCCCTGAAGGGTATGTGTGGGAGAGCCAACCCTGAATACTTGCCCTGCCCGCAGCTCATTGCTGCTGCAAAGGGTGAACCAGCCAGGGCAATGCTGGAGAGCTCACGCTAGTGCTGAAGACAGGGCAGAGCTGGCAGGCTGACCAACCCTGCAACTACCCAAGCCCAGAACCAGGGTTATTTATGTCTTGGCCCATCCCCAAATCCACCCCATCTGTGATCTCCTGGCATACAGGAATGGGGGTGGGGTTTGGGTCAGTCCTGTGGACCCAGGGCCAAAGGATCTCCATGACACAGGGCAGCAACATGATGTCTCAGGAGAGTCCCAGTGAGAGCCCTGTGTCTCCCTGAACCTGGCCAATGGTTCTTTGCAATGAACGCCTGAATGTAAAACTGGATGGATAAAGGGGTCTACTGCATGACTCACTGTGTCACATCGCAGCTTCCGTGATGAGATTTTCCCTTTCTCCCCCGGTTTTCCCCCTTTTTCTCTTAAATGTTATTTTGTTTTATTCTGAGAGGGGGAGATGGGTAGGATTAGGGAGGTATGGTTTCAAAGACACAAAAAATAAATAAAAACAAAGCTTAGAAAATGATACAAAACTGATCTTGTTTTTATATTTCTTTCTTTTAACTTCAATAAAGTTATAAATTAAGGTGATACATTTTTATAATGAACAAAAATTTCAGTATTATTAGTAGGAAATGTGGACTAATATTTTAAGGTAATAATTTTAGAGAATTGGAATAAGACAAAAGCAAATTACTGTCAAACGGTATTAAAATGCTCTATCAACATAAGGCAAACAAGGGAAGTAGGCCCCTTGCCCATAACATCATCAGTTTGATCTTCAGATTCATTCCTGGTTCATGTAAAAATTTGACTTCTCCTGTGTATGTGAATTTGTGTGTGTATGTGTGTATTTGTACGTGTGTGTGTGTGTGTGTGTGTGTGTGTGTGTGTGTGTGTGTAGCAGTCTGTTTGTGTGGTGAGGTATTTTTTTAGGTGACTTGTTGAGTTGACAATCCAGGTAGTGCACCCACCTGATTCAAACTGACAGTTAAGTGCTGAGTTGTTGATTTCCCTAAAAACTACAAAGGGTAAATCTTTAATAATCAATAAAATCTATAAATCAGAATAGCTTTGACAATGTCTCATAACTACCTTTTGAGTGAAAAACATTCTCAATGCCTCACAGGCAGAAGATGAAAGTATATGGAGGCTGTTGAACAGTACGCAAAGATGAGATCAAAGACTTAAGCAAGCCCTTAGCAGACTTCCCTGAGAATAGCTGGAGTCTGCATTTAGAAGTGAGTTTTGCCCTCAAGCATCTATCATCAGAGGTTACCATCACAACCACAGATGTATTTGAAGCATTCTCTTGGACGATGGAGAGAATTAAATGGCAAACAGCCAAAAAGTTCATGTGTTGTTCAGGTCCTTGTTCCCTAATCAAAATCAGATGTGAAACATTGATATAGTACTATACTCCAAGTTCACAAATGTACCATTACCTGAACGCATTACACTAAATGTGGAAATTAATAACCAAAGCCAAGGAACACAGAACAACCAACCATTTAGAAATTTCATAGTACTTCTTATTGAATAAATTAAATTTCAACTCAAAATTTAACTATAGAAATACACTATAAGGAGGCAGTTGCATAAATGAGAGCTAATTTGTATGTGAAAAGTCTGGAGAGGCATAAGGTTGCAGGACTTTGAGAAATCAAACTGGATCTGAGCTTGAGGTTTTCTCCCACCCAGGCAGCATTCATGGTGAAGAAAGGTGCTGTGTAAGTAAGCTACTGAGAGAGAAAGTCCTCCATTTTCCCAAGCATTTTTCCATGAGCTACAATAATGATCTTCTTAGCAAGATTTGCCTCTAGTGGGACTGGTGGCGTGAGTAATATGTGGATACTAATCTCCATTTGGATTGATGTGAGGCCCAATGTATAGGAGGCATTTTACTCATGGCAAAGTAAACCTGGTCAAATGGAGGTCATAGGACCTAGAATAGAACTGCTTCTCTTTTGTGAATGCACATCATGTGTCAAGCTACCTTTAGAACATTTGTATTTGTAATCTCGAATTAGTTCTGCTCTCAGCTGTCATCAAAAATTCCTACAGTAAGTGGTATTTAGTGAAGAGCCTTAGAACTGGGCAAAATAAACAGAACAAGTAACTTGAGGTATTCTTCCCTAAATAATACATCTGTATCATTTCTCCAAGGCTTGGTGGGAGCATATGGAAAAAGAAAGGTGGAAATAATAATCAGAGATTGGAGAGCTGTGTTATGAAACTGTCTTTTAGACATAATATGGCCACTACAGTCATCAATTCACTGAGCTTGTGGTTATATACTCAAGATCTGAACAAGATTGAGTCTCTCATCATTTCATCATGCATTAGGGAGGGCTCACTGATGACGCTAGCCATGTTAAGTTGAGAAAACAAAAACAAACCAAACAACAAAAAACCTCACAGAGAAACTGGTAAAAAGAGTTATAACTTTAATACAAAGCTCCAATAGTAGATATTTTGGAGCAGAGTCAGAAGACAAATGAAGAATTTGAGACTACAGTGGCTGGAGAAATGGCCCAGCTCTTAAGGGATCTGGCTGTGAATTCAGGGGTCCTAAGTTCAATGTCCAGCACTTACATGGTGACTTGCAACTGCCTGTGATTGGATCTGATGTCCTCTTCTGGTTTTCAGACATGCAGATAAAGTACCAATATACATAATATATGTAACTAAATACTTCTTAAAAAACAATATGAAAATATGGATTCTGTGCATTTTACAATGAGACATTTGTTGTTTCTCTCATTTGCTATTTCCTTACAGATCCCCCTCTCTCCCCTCCTCCCACATCTCCACTTTCCTCTGTCAACCCAGTTCCCTTCTGCTAAGGTAAGGCCACCCAGGGGGAGTCAGTAGGCCTGGTGCATTTAGTAGAGGCTGATCCAAGCCCCTCCCCCTGCATCAAGGCTGTGCATGGTGTCCAACCATAGGTATCGGGCTCCATAAAGCCGGCTCATGCACCCATAGGAACAGACTGGACATTCTTAAAATGCTAAGTTGTTATGATCATTGAGAAATTAAAACATGTTTGTAAAACACTTGTTAATAGACAAATTATAAAAATCAAAATACCAGATGAGCTCTCACTAGGACTCTTCTTGGATATCCTGTGTTTACTCTGTGTTATGGAGATCATAGAGCTTTGGATCTGCAGGTCAGGTCCCTTCACATGCTCCAGAAGCTGCATGGATAGTGTACTAGAAACTAGACTTCAAACCAGACTGACATCTCTTTGCAATGAAACTTGCGAGCAAAGATATATGAAAAAGGGGGTATACTGTGTGACTCACTGTGTCACACTGCAGCTTCCATGATGAAGCTTTTATTTTTTTCCTGTTTTTCTCTTAATTTTTATTTAATTTTTTTGGGGGGAGATTGCAGGAGAAGGAGGATGGATGTGAAGGGATGAGAAGTGAATGGGATCGAGATGCACAATGTGAAAGACACAGAATAAATGAAAAGAAAGGGAAAAATATTAGATGAGAATATGTGCACCCCAAAGAGTAGTTAGGGTGATCTGAAATAACATTTTTAAATACTAAGGAATTATACCCAAGTCAAGAATTTTATGACAGATTCTGAGTGTTCCATTTCTAATGATTGTTCATAGTGTCTTATAATGCTCAACTGGCCACCATGGATATTTGTTGAATCAGAACTCAAGGGGACAAAACAAACAAAGAAAAAACCTAGGATCTGGTCAGTGTTAGAAGGAAGAAAAATTGAGTGAGCGTACAGAAGCTCACACCCCAAACCTGCAACTGGAGGAGAAAATGAAATTGGTCCCAGAAGAAAGAAATCCCCTGGACCAGCAGCACTGACTTCTTGGTGTAATAAATAGGTACACTTGTTTCTGCCCTCCTTTTGTTCTCTCGAGGTGTTAGTTTCTTTAAATTTGAAATGAAAACTCTCCAAAAGAAAAGGTTTGATTGATGTGGTCCTAGATCATTTGCCTTGCCATTCTAAGCACTGACCTTTTATTTGAAATGGAAGCGGGAGTGCCTTTCACACAATGCTACTGCAAATATTTACTAAGATTGCAGTTTGAGTGATACCTTATATTGTGTCGATGTAATTGTGTGAATATAGGAAATGCACTAAAAAGAAAAACAGAAACAAAAACTTTTGAATCTGTAACACTGACAAATAATAAAGCCTTTTTAATGATTTCTTTACCAATACTTTATTAATCAAGTTCCCTTTCCCTCCATTATTTAAACATTCTATTATGAATTTGATTACCACAGCTTTTGTTTCTTTGTTATACTTAGAACCCTTTTTATTAGATTATTGACATGGAACCACTTTGGGGACAATATGCTTAAGATGGTGCACAATAATAGTCAATTATTTTAAAAAATATATATGAATATAAGAGACAAATGGAGGCAGTGTTTGAACATTTAGTGTACACAAGGCTACTAGGAAATTTTGTTAAAGAATACATATCCCAAGTGCAGTTTTGGTCCTTGGAGTATTTCATTCATTCACCCAGCCTCCCAGGTCTGTACTTGGATTCAGTCCTTACATATGAATTTGAGAAATTAAAATATATCTGTCTCTGAGTCAGCTATTTCTGGTTAAGCCATTTATTACATCTTAAACTATTAATAGAGTTTAATGTCTCCATTTTACTCTTACTTCAATTCAAAGAGAAGAGAGTTCTGCTGTAGGGGAGTCAATTAAAGCACTCATTACTATAAATATGAGGAAGGTAGAACATTTTAAATTACCATAATTCCCATAAGTTAGTTGTAGGCAGACTTAAGAGAGAGCTTAGGTGCAGATGCTGCACTCAACTTCCCAGATGTAAATTGTCAGGCGTCGGGGGGCTTCATTTATGGTATTTGATAAATGACAGTTCCATACACAGTAAGAGATCACACTGATTTGAGGAGGAAAGATTGGATTGTAGTCAAGTCACTACATTGGTTTCTTATCTGAATCAATGAAAGCAAAGTCATTTACTTCAACCTTCAATTGGTTCTTTTGATATCCAAAAACATTATTGAATATATTTATTTAATAAAAAGAAGCTGAAGATCTACCATGTGGCAAAAGTTAATTTATGCTATTTTCACACAAAGGCTTTTATTGAAAGTGTACACCTCAACTTTCTCACTAAGTAGAAAATGATATTTTTATTAGAAGATCAAATTCAGTATTATCATTTTCATCTGAAAACATCTTAAAGTTCTTTGTTCTACATTTCTGTCATCAGAAACAGCAGGTGAGTTGACCAGCACTTCAGTTTGTAGTTTTAGACATTATCCAGTTAAACAAAGATTATCAATTCATCAGCATTTGGAACCACTCAAATAATTACATTCTAGAACAGAATAATTATATTTTAGTCTACATGCTTATCAAAGGATCCACTTATCAAAGGGTCTGCCCTGCTTTAAAAGCCCTAATATTGTTTTTCTTCTCCATCAGACTTTATAGACTTTCTAGAAAAAAAATAATCTCTTTTAACATGCCAAGTGTAATTACTTACCAAAAGAAAAAAATAGTTAAGAATATTTTGGCCTAGTAAAATCACATTTTCTTCATTATTTTTCAAAATAGACATATCTGGAATTATTAAAATAAGATATAACTCTGACAAAATTCAAAATGAATTAAAAATTGGTAATGAGTAAAATTACATGTATTGGTAAAGTGGATCCAGTACTATATTTGTAAAGACTTAGTATTCAGATTTTAAAAAGTACTCATAGTTTATAAATCACAAAATATATGGAATTTTCTTTTAAAATTTCAATGCTATGCTTCTCTGTCAGAATGAGTTTACCATTACTTCTCCTGGAAAATCGGGTTTGATTTATGTCATTGCTACTAGAATTATCTTTCGCAGATCTGTAATCCACACTATGTGTCAAGCTTATTTTTCCTTCACATTCTTTTCTCTTCTTTTCTTTTCTTTTTTCTTTTCTTTTTTTTTTCTTAGTGAAATACAACACAAAATACTTCCAAGGATATTAGCATTAAGGGAATCACATTGCCCAGGACAAACAAAAGGAGACTTTGAAATGACCTGAAAATATTACTGTGGTTGAGTACAGTTAAGTACAAGCAGTAAAACTGCAGAAAGGAAATAAACAAAACTGATGAGATATGTAGATAGTAATCTGTTAATGGAAAAATAAATAAGTTCATGAAAGATCTACTAGAGATAATAAGATATAGAGTGAATAAGACCTTACAGTGAGAAAGCCATTTTAATGAGAAGTTGATTTTTGTAATTAGACATTTTGATACTGAAAAAGCAATCAGATATAAACAAAGGAATGGTGACAGTTTGAGGTTATGTTGCTTCTAAAAGGTCACTTTTGTATTACAAGACAGTCAAAATAACTACCCAATTTCACTGTTCAAGGTCTGAGACCTAAAATGATGCATAGAAAAGGATTAAACTTTTATAGACATGCAAATAAAAAAGAATATTCACATAATTAGACATTTTCCCAAATCAATAGAGGGAATGACAAAAGTACTTAAAAATATTGTAACTTGTCTGGCATGTTAGAGAACTGTACAGTACTTATTTCATCTTTTCAATCTATTTCATTGATCATCAATTCCACTAGGAAAGCTGAGGACAGATTTCATTATATATGTGAACAAGCTCACATTCAGATTCATACTCAGAGACTGCATTTTCCATATTTTCTTACTGGCTTTTTGTTTTTCACATTTCCCCAGTGAGAGGATCTAGATGTCTTTTCTTCTGCTTCTTCTTCTTCTTCTTCTTCTTCTTCTTCTTCTTCTTGCTTTGTTTTGTGGCCAGAACAGTATCATATGAGCATGATTCTAATAATGATATACTGTGAAGTCTCTTATGCCTTCATTATAGCTGGAAAATATCTCAGTGATTTCTTTTTACATTTTGTGGTGGTGTAGACAGCTCCTAAACCACAGTGGTAAGCCTGGCAGCTTCTGAACTTTTACCTACAAAGAAGATTCCCTTCCCTATGCATTCTGATGTAGATTTTTTTTTTCTCTTTCTCCATTTAATCTTCTGTTGGGTATTGAGATGAGTGATAAGTTATCTTCCTCTCCTTAGCTTCTAAATAAATTCAAAGATGTACCACTGTGGTGCTCAAAGTGAGTAATGCTCTCACTAGCAAGTATTTTACAGAGAGCAGCTCAGGGTGAACATAACTTGGCTCTTTGTTTTTGAGACAGAGTTTCACTATGTAGCTTAGTTGTCCTGAAATTCACTCTGTAGACCAGGCTGGCCTCTAACTCATGGAGACCCACCTGCCTCTTACCCCACAAATGCTGGGATTAAAAGCATGTGCTACCATGTATGTCTAGCTTGGCATTTATATGGTGTTGTCCATGCTGCTTCAAGAATAACTTTGAGTCTACATAACAAAGCCACTGCTTCTGGCCCTGGATAAAAGAAAAACAAAATATTTATTTGAGGTCTAGCTAGACTGGAGCACTTAGTTGAGTTAAAGGTAAATGTGATAAGTCAATAAAAAAGGGGAGTTTCACTAATGGATGCCCTGCTGCATCTAGAGAATGACTATCTCAACATAATTCCTTTTTCAAAACAGTGAACCTAAAATGAGAGAAGTTTACGTTGTTTACCACTGAATCCTGGGCTAAAATAGAGTTCTATTAGGACTTTAGGATCCTAACTAACACACATACTACTTTTAACTTGAGTATGCTTTTATTTTATTTTATTTTGTACTCAAACTGAATTTTGTGACTCCAAATGTAACTTCATAAGCAACTAGTTTATGAAGCAGCAGAAATAAGGAAAAAGGAAGAAATGTGTATCTTTCCTTAAGAATACCTAACTGTGATTGTACACATCAATTTATTCTATGTAACAATGGACCAAACTTCACTATTTCTTTACTCATTGCAGAAGTAACACCTCCCATCTTTACCTGTGCATAGAACTCCAGGTTAAAACTCAGGCCTCTACTGTTGCACAATGCATAATAAGACAGACAGATAGACAGAGACACACACCCACAGAGAGAGAAGGGGGTGGGGATGGGGAAACACTCACAAATTTAATACTGCTTCTTTGTATGGAAAAGTTTTCAAACTGGTTAGAAGTACTTTTTACCTTTGATTGATAGGATCGACACCAGTGCCACCTCCATTTTTCATTAGGTTTTCTTTTTCGTTTGCTGTTTCGGTCTATGTGTGGGAGAGGAGTGCACTGATCATGCTGTATCATCTGGTCAGCCTTACTTGTTTTATCATGCCTACTGGAAGCATGTACAAGTCTTTTGGACATGTGAAATCTCCTCTCACACATCAATTTAAGGAAAGATGCATGCATGTAATAAACATAAGTGTTATTACATATCTCTATATACATATAGATATATAGTCCCTTATTTTAATTCTATCAGTAAAGGCAGCAATAAATATCTATCTCTATAACAAAGTATATACATGTGTGAGTTACTAAGATATGATTGACACAAAAGGTATGCATTCTTAGGTATTTGCTTTGAAGAGTTTGGAATAAAGACATACTTGTGTAACTACAATCACAATCTATGCCAAAGCTTGCCATTGACCGAGAAGCCTTCACCTGCCTGTTTCATTACTATTCTGTGTCATAATACGCCCTGGGAAACAGTTTTTAAAATAATGGCTTTCACTTATGCTGTGAGATGTCTTTCTGTATGCTGTGAATATGTGTTACTCCCATTGGGCTGGACAGGACCAGAGAAACTTCCAGTTACACACATAGAAAATTGTGTACATTTATACAATGCATTTTGTTCATATCTATCCATCATCACTTTCCACAAACTCTACCTCCTGTGCCACCCCTCAAAGCATCTCCTTCCAAAATCCATTTCTCTTTTTAGGTTGTTATTAATGTTATTATGCTTCTGACCATATATTCATGTATGTTTACCCATCCACCAAGGTATGGACAACTTTGTACTACCCAAGCCTAAAAACCTTCTTCAGCAGTCATCAACTGCCAAAAATTCCTTCACCAAGTTGGGGATGGGGACTCAGAGGTCCTGCCCTGTCCATGCTAGAATTTTGACAGCTTTCATATAGTGTAGGCCTTAGAAGTTATCTACAGTTGCTATGAATGATGATAAGTAGAGCCACTGGTTGCTATAGACAATATCTATAAAATAGTCACCATGTACAGCTGAGAGTACCTGTTGAATAAAATTTCCCTTATCTTAGGGCCTCAAAAATTCCACTCTGCCCTCTGCTTATATATTGGCTGCATTCACATTTGTGATAAAAACCCACATGTATTATTTCTCCTTCTGCATCTTGTTTATTTCACCTAGTATTTGATCATCTTATTTCATTCCTATTTATACAAATGACATAATTTCTTTCTTTATTGAATTTGGCTAGTAATAAACTGTATATATTTGTCTACAAATTGTCTGTATTCACCTTTTTGCTGACTTGTGGGTTGTTTCAATAACTGTACAATTATGAGAAATGTAGAAATGTATTGAGGAATAGTGATGCCGCTCATGCATCTTCATTTCAATTGATTATCTACTCAAGAGTTGTATTCCTTCATCTTCTGATGATACTATTTTCAATTTTGTAAAACTGCAATGTCATCTTCCATGATAGTTACATGAATAACATTAATTAAAAAAAAAAGAAAAGTAAATGTCTTCCCTTTTTTCCACAACTTCAAACACATTTGTTATTGTTTGGAATTTATTTTGATCTTAACAGAAATAAGAATGGGCATTGCTATAGATTTACAGATTTGTGGTGATTAATGAGGCTGGGAACTGTTTGGTGTAACTATTAGTCATATGTACATCATAAGGATATGTTTCTGTGCTTTTGCTTTCTGTACAGAACAGGGTCTCTTCTGTAGCCCAGACTGGCCTAGAACTCATGCTTTTTTGGTAAAACCTGGTGCCAAAAACATTGTTTTGCTTTTTGTCTTTAATTTTGTTGTTTGTCTTTGATCTATTTTGAGATTTACTTATAAAAATATAAGTACAAGTAAAAATACTTATTAAAGTGAAAGTATATCAAATACACTTCTTAAGTACAAGACAGAGTTTCAATTTCATCATTTTTCATGTGGATATTTAGTTTTCAGACACTGTCTACCCATTCCTTGATTTTATTGTTGGTTCTTTTGCTGATGATCAATTATTTATATATGATATAGACACGTTCATATTTTAGTTCACTGAAATTCCATATTTCTTGTATATGCACTTTTTATGACAACACCAACTTTATTACTATAGCTTTGTAATATTTTTAAAAATGATGTGTAATTCTGACTTCTATTCACAATTTCTTTGACTATTTGATCTCATTCCTGAAACTTTGCATTATTTTTTTTTTCATTTGTGTAAAATAAACATGCTTTGGGGACTTTGGTGAGAATATCATTGAATCTGAAGGTCACTTTTATATTATAGATACTTTAACAATATTCAATTTCTTCAGTGTATGAAAACAAAATGGTCTAGCATTTATGTATATCTGATTGCTTTCTTCAGTGATTTTTAGTTTCAGTGTATACACCTTTAATACCGTAAGTAAAGCTATTTCTAAGAGTTTATTCTTTTTGGAAATATTATAGAGAGGATTGCTTTCTTAACTTGTTTTTTGGAAAATTTGGTGTGAGTGTATAGAAGTGTGCTTTTGAATGATGATTCATGTAATTTAACTAAATCAAATTAATTTAAATCTATATAGCTTTACAAATATAAAGAATCAATATTTGTAGATGAAACAAAGTAAATACAAGGTTGAGAAGAAAGGAAATTGAGGAAGAATAAAGGACCAAATAAGGGTAAGAGAATTTGAATGGATTACTTTTGTTTAACTTTATTATCCAGAAATATTTGAAAGTTAGATAGGAGCAGGTAGACCATCATGAAAATGAATGGACAAAATAATGGTCCATTTAAAGTATCTACATGTATCAAATATCAATTCAATATTATGCATAGAATTCTAAACTTGCAAGGTGTTAGAACAGGCAAGAAAACAATACTTTCATTAAATTGTTTCGATAGCTGCCAGCAATTAGTTGATGTATAAATACTTCAAAATTGCCCTTGTTAGCCATCTTTACTTTAATGTAAATAAATTTCAAATACATGCATTCATTAAAAAAAATACAATGCTTTGAAAAAGTGATCCTGAATCTTAATATCCAAAGAAACTTCTAAATAATATTCCTGGTAGGTACACCTTGCTTAAGACAAGTATGATTCAATAAACTACCTTTTCAGAATAATAGAGTATCTGGTATGTTCACCAAATTAAACACACCACAGTAATGAATGCACATACATACAAAAAAAATAAGATTTAGTTGATTCTATATTATGATTCACTTGAGGCTTTTTGGCACAAAGCTTAGTGAAGTATGACATAAAAAAACCTCTTTTTAATGATACATATGTAAAGAGAATCTTTGAGAAGATCAGAAATTTAGATATATTACCTAACTGAATTATTCAACAAGGTGAAGGCTAATTCTGTAAAATAGTTCAGAGAGTATTGAATATTAATTCATTTACAATGTAATATAAGTCAAATGATTTATTTTCAAATTATTTTTCTTGTTATTCTAACCTAAATTTTCATTTTCCCTTGATATGAATCCTTTTCACCATTGTATGTGCACAGTATCCACATTGTAAACTATGACAGTTATCAGATGGACATATTTAGCTTAGGTGCCATCCTTGATCTCTATGGTCTTTGATACTATACAGGAATATATATACTCTATAAAATAAGTTTTATTAAGCTACTCAAAAATATTTAAATGTGTATATTTTTAATTAAAATATAATTGTATCGCTTTTTCCTTTCTTTTCCTCCTTCTAAGCCTTCCCATGCACCCCCTCACTCCCTTCATATTAATGGCCTATTTTTCTTTATTATTGTTATACACACACACACACACACACACACACACATACACACACACACACGAACACATGTATATATATATACATATGTATACTCTTAAATATACAAATACTACCTTCTCCAACCAATTTTTTGTTTGAATATGTTGATTTCATGGCTGACTGCTTTGTATTAGATATCCAATTAGAAGGATCCTCCCTACAAGAAAATATATCTCCCACTTTAACAGTAACTAGATGCTTATAGTTATTTGTCTATGGCTAAAACCACATGAAATTTTCCCTTCATCAGCAAAATGTCTATTGTTATCATTGTATTATTTAGTTAGGCATGTATGTGAAGCTTCCCTGTCATTTCCAGGAGTTACACTCTCATAGAATATGTTTTGCTCCTCTGGTTCTTCTGATCATTCTACCCATCTTCATAAGGTTCCCTGAACCTTGTGTACAGGTGTTCTGTTGTAAATATATCATTTGAGAAAGTGTTCCCCAATATCAGATGATCACTGTAGGACCGGTTGTGTTTTTCTGTAATGGACTCTAGTTGCTACAAAGAGAAGTTTCTTTAATGTTTGGTGAAAGCTACTCTAACTTGTGACTATAAGGATAAGTTTTTCTGGTGGTATTGTGTTCCCCAAAATATTGTGCACTCTAATAAACTTATCTGGGGTCAGAGAACAGAACAGCCACAATATTAAACATAGAGGTTAGGCAGTGGTAGCACACGCCTTTAATCCTAGCATTCCAGAGGCAGAGATCTGCCTGGATCTCTGTGAGTTCAAGGCCACACTGGAAACAGCCAAGCATGGTGACTCACGCCTTTAATCCCAGGCAGTAATGGCAGGAGGCAGAAAGGTATTTAAGGCATGAGGATGAGGAACTATATAGGCTGGTTAAGCTTTTAGGCTTTGAGCAACAGTTCAGCTGACATTCATTCTGGATGAGAACTCAGAGGCTTCCAGTCTGAGGAAATAGGATCAGCTGAGGAATTGGTGAGGTGGCTGTGGCTGGTTCTGTCTGTCTGATCATTCAACATTCACCCCAATACCTGGCTCCGGATGTGTTTTTATTAATAAGACCATTTAAGACTCATGCTACAAGTTTTAGAATACAGTTAGGAATGATGCTGGTCTAGCATAGCGGCAGTAGTATTTTCTCCTATAAGATCTATGACCTCACTAGCTTTAGGTATTTGGCTAGGTTTCTCATTCTATGCATGGTTTTCCTTGTGTTGGACAGATGTTAGGTACAATTTAACAGCTGTTACTTACCACGCAGATATGAGTGCCACTCTTGCACCTTTAGAGATATATTGTCATGCTGGCCATTATTGTAGTTCATAGCCATTGCATCTGGGTAGGATTATCAACAGCTGCCCTTCCTTGTCAGGTTGTATATTTTCTTCTAGTACTATGAAAGCTATTTGGCAGGAGCTAGGTTTTCAGGAATCCTGTTTTCAAAGTGCATACCATCTTTAGCTCTAAGGGATCTCATGCATGGCAATCACTGGCAAAAGCAATACATTAATGATATTGTTTCATGAGTCATTTTGATTACCCTGAGTAACAGACTGAACAGATCTCTTTCAAGCCTGGTACTGGGATTTTAGCTGGGGATGTGGAAGGAAGGTTGATAAAAAGGAATGGGAGGGAGGAAGGACAAACAATACAAATGCTGTGTCTAGACCCTCTGCATATGGAAGACAGTTGTGTCGCTGGGCCTGTTTGAGGGGCCCCTGGCAGTGGGATCAGGATCTATCCCTGGTGCATGAGCCGACTCTCTGGATCCCATTACCTATGGTCAGACATCTTGCTCACCCCTGATAAAGTAAATTTGAAGTTTTCAGAAAGATTATGAGGCCCCACAATGACGATTCCATGTGGACAATAGTAATACCACTAAGCTGACAAATAACACCCAAAAATCAGCTTTGGACTACAAACTGCTCAGAACATTTTCCAGAAGGCTAGCTGAGATGATCCAGCCTCACAGACTTGTCAAGCAAGGACTTGAGATAAGCCCCACATTTTTGCATTATGCAGAGACTGGACAACAAATGATATAGCTACCACTCCAGAAATTGACAATTAACCCCAAAATTTTTCTTTTCAGGATCCCCTGAAGATACCTTTGCCCACAAACAGCAGGAAGCAATTTTAAGAACAAGACATCCATCTTCCCAAGAGGTGGGGGCAGGTGGTTTTCGGTCTCTCAATGGTTTCAGGTTTGGGATAGTTGTCATTGTTTAGGATGGTTAGTTACAAGTTGTTATTGTTAATATTCAGGAAAGAGAGTGAACAAAGGAGGTTAGATTTAAGGTTCTTGTTTGATAAAAAAGAAAAGAAAAAAGTGGATATAAATAAGAGGTAGATTATTGAATCTACTCTGAAAAAAAGAGATACAGAAATGATAGAATAAAGGGTAGATTATTGAATCTACTCTGAAAAGTAAAAAGAGAAGATATAGATATGCTATAGATAAAAAGGTAGATTATTGAATCTACTTTTAAAAGACAACTACTTCCTATTCTCATGTGGTCTTCATTTAATAAGAAGTAGTTGTCTTTTAAAAGTAGATTCAATACTCTACCCTTTTGTTCCACATGAGAATAGGAAAAGCAAAGTGCTAGAAAGGCCCACAGAAATCCACAAAGATACCCCCACAATAGACTAGTGGCAATCATCAAGAGACAGCTGGGACTGACCTACTCTGGTGATAGGATGGCCAAACACCCTAATTGTCATGCTAAAACCCCATCCAATGACTGAGGGAACTGGATGCAGGCTCCGGGTGGAGCTCTGGGAGTCTAATTAGCAAGAAAGAGGAGGGTTTATATGAGTGAGAATTGTTGAGACCAAGGTTGGATAAAGCACAGGGACAAATAGCCAAACGAATAGAAACACATGAACCATGAACCAATGCAATGGCTGAGGGGCCCTGAACTGGATCAAGCCCTCTGAATGGGTGTGATAGTTGATTGGCTTGATCTGTTTGGGAGGCATCCAGGCAGTGGGACCAGGTCCTGTGCTCATTGCATGAGTTGGCTGTTTGAAACCTGGGGCTTATGCAGGGACGCTTGGCTCAGCCTGGGAGGAGGGGACTGGACCTGCCTGGACTGAGTCTACTTAGGTTGATCTTAATCCTCAGGGGAGGCTTTGCCCAGGAGGAGGTGGGAATGGGGCGTGGGCTGGGGGCAAGGGGAGGGGGCAGGAGGGGGGAGAACAAGAGAATCTGTGGCCGATATGTAGAACTAAATTATATTGTAAAATAAAATAAAATTAAATTAAAAAAGAAGACAACTACTAGTTTTAAATACTTTACATTTGATTAGATTTTTATATATTGTATACATATCTATATCTATATCTATATCTATATCTATATCTATATCTATCTATATATATATATATATATAGAGAGAGAGAGAGAGAGAGAGATTCATATTGTTAAAAATGCTGTACATATATTTCTAATTTGTTCAGGCTATTGTACCTATACCGTTTATTTAACAATGTAATGCAATTTGCTAATCTCTGAATGTTATTATTACCAACAATTAGGATATAAATAAATGAAAGTTAGTAATTAGACATTACAATCGAACTTGTAGTCATATTAGGTATGTTTTCAAGGTTGAACAAAGACGTATTTTAGATAGACAGGTCATCTTCAAACCCTTTAGAGATCTACAAAATATGGCATTTAAAATGTTTTAATAACATAGATCTTTTTTCTTTTTTTTTATGACTATGAGACATGTCTGCTCCTGGCAGCACCAATCTACTTCAGGAAAGATATGTGCATTGAAGAAACTTCATATGGAGTTAACTTTTATTGTGGCAAATGTTAGCCACTAGGCAACAAAGTGCCCTCAAATCAACTGCTGAGAGTATGCTGTCCAAATGGACAACATGACACAAAACAAAGGACTACCGAACTTTGCCAAGACAAATGTGGTTACAGCAGTGGCAACAGGTGTGCTCTGAGGCAGGGACAATATGACACCATTGTTGAAGTGGCTTTGCAATCCAGAAAAGGTACAGTGCCCCTTTCTTTAAAGGCAGCTGAACAGGGAGTGGAATGATGGCTTCTGGTGTGCATTGGAACAGTAGCTGAAACAGTTATTCTTGAAGGAGTAACTAGGCTGACAGAGTCTGGTCTCTCAATGGTAGACTGGCATTTAATAAAGGAGATGAAGCCACCTACAAGCCAAGAAGAATGGGCAGCTTAATTCCAAAAACACCAGCAATTTCCAGAATTTAAAATCCTGAATCATGACAGGACACTGGCAGGATTCAAGCTTATCTGGTACATGGAATACTCACACCAAATGTGAGGTTGAGCTGTAGGCCTTATGTACATCCTACTTCACAAATGAGTCTGTCAGACACATTAAGCCTGTAGGCCAAAGATGATGCCCCAAAGTGCAGAGAAACTTTAAGTGACTGTCCAGGCAGCTGGCATTTTCTGTCAACTCACTTTTTTTCTTTGGAAGCTGCTTGTTTGCACTTCCTGTTTTACTAGGTAGTATTACTTCCTTCTCGGGTCTCTGAGGGAGTTGAAGAATAGATAGTTATAGTTACAGTTTTCTTTGTTAAGAAAATTCAGAAAAGAAACTCACTAAGAGGTGTTAAGTGCATAAGTTTGAAAGACATCATAAGATAGTTTTATGTTGGTAATATAAGTTAGGATAGAAAGTGAATTAGGTACATTTTGGACTCACCAAAATAGGATAGAAAATGGAATATTTTCTCTGAATTTGTCGAATGCAAATGGTCTAGACATTGTTGATGTATTTATTGCTTGACTATATTGGATATAGTTATTGTACTTACTGTATTCAGTCTTTCTTATATTAGTTACAACCTTTTTATTTTTAATTAAACAAAAAAGGAGAAATGTGGTAATATTTTATTTGTGCTGAAATGTGGTAATATTTTATTTGTGCATTAATGAAATAAAGCCTGCCTGGAGAACAGAGGAAAGCCAGCCACTATAGTAAACACAAAATCAGGCAGCACACACCCTTAATCCCTTAGCAGGTAGGTCTCTGTGTGTTCAAGGCCACACTAGGGAACAGAGCCAAATGTGGTGACACACACCTTTGATCCCAGTACCAACCATAGAGACCTGGAGGTCTGTACAGACAGATAGAAAGTGACAGAGCTGTGTAGGAAGAGGAAATATGGTAACTGGGCTAAGAGAGCCAATGAGAGAGCAGAAATGCAAGGCATATAAAGCCTGGTAAGACAGGAAGTCTCTCATTTGGAAGCTGCAGAGTTGGTGAGGTAAGGTTGGCTGGTGATTTTCCCTATTTCCCTGATCTAAGGCTTTCACCCCTTTATTTGGCTTCATGTTTTTTATTTAATAAGAAAAAAATCATCTCAAGAGAGCTGATCTAGACACCACAAAAATACAGTATATATTCTCTTATATGTGGATGTTAGCTTTCGAGCCTTCTGTAGGCATGTCACAATACATATAAGTACAGAGGTGTGATGATTGATAAGATACAATCATTGGTTGTGAGGTAAAGAGAAAGTGCATGATAAAGCCCACTTGGCATTGTACCAGAGTTTCAGGCATAATTGTACTTCAAATCTAGAATTTATATTGAACGTATGTAGTTTCTGACACACCTTGAGAAAATGAGATATCATTAAAGATTAGTGTCAAGAAGATAGCAAGCTAGATTAGAAATATGGGCCAAATAATTTGAAACTCATCTGCTTTCAGAGAATGTCAAACAATATATTTTCTGCAAGTGGAATAACAAGTTCCGTATCCCAAATTCAGTCATGCTCGACATATTATAATATTTCAGGACTACTGAGGGACAGAGCAAATCTTTACCTATGCTACATCTTCAAAGCTGATATATCTAGGGGTGAAACTAGAGTTCTAAGACACCATTCAGTTCTATTTACAAAACTATCTCTGTTAGAAAAGTAGAAAGCAGTGGTGGGAAGTACATAAATTCCTGCATAGCTATACATTAATCTAGGTCTAAGTGTGAGCTGAGAATACTGTCTTAGACCTATTAATCTATTGATGAATCTCCACTAATCCTGCACATTACTGCTTTATGAAGCTTGGAAATTTGCCATATAGCTTACCTTCACCTTGCCAAGAAGAAGAGTTAAGAATAGGTCTCTTCTCTACTGAGGATAAAGGTTTCCTGCCAAATAGTTGATGTGTCAAAAATTGAATTGACAATTAATCGTTGGATTAAATAAATTCTTTCTTGTTTCATACAGAACTGATCATTACAATACCTCTGAAACCCAGCTTAGTAATGTGGTAGTTTATAAGAAATTCCTCTTATAGACTCATGTATTTGAACATTTAGCCACTAGTTGGTGACATTGTTTGGGGGATGCTATGGAATCTTTAGAATGTGTTTCTTTACCTAAGTAAGCAAGGCACTTGGGTTGGATTTGAGAGTGTGCAGGCTTGCCATGATTCCATTTCACTTTCTCTGTTCCATGTTTATGGCTGAGGAGGTCAGGTATCAGCTTCCATATCTGACTGTCTGCTGTCATGACTCCCTTACCACTACAGAATCTCTCCTTGGAAGCATAAGTCAAATATACTCTTACACACACACAAATGTTATTGGTGGATCACAAGATATATGTCCATCAAAAGATAGTCCAGATAAGGCATTAACTACACAGAAGAGCATAACCAGAAGAGCTAAAAAACTGAAAAGTGGGAGGCTATAGTGAATGTTCATCATGCACTTGTGGTATTGTATTCCCCCAAATATTGTGCATGCTAATAAACTTATCTAGGGTCAGAGACAGAGCAGCCACAATATTAAACATAAAGGATAGGCAGTAGTAGTACACGCCTTTAATCCTAGCATTCCAGAGGCAGAAATCCATGTGTTCAAGGATACAGACAGGCATGGTGACTCATCACGCCTTTAATCCCAGGGAGTGGTGGTAGAAAGCAGAAAGGTATATAAGGTGTGAGGACCAGAAGCTAGAAGCATTTGGCCTTGTTAAGCATTTGGCTGGTTAAGCTTTTAGCTGGTTAAGCTTCAGGCTTTCGAGCAGCAGTTCAGCTGAGACCCATTCTGGATGAGAACTCAGAGGCCTCCAGTTTGAGGAAACAAGACCAGCTGAGGATCCAGCAAGATTCATGTTACATGCACTTTTTCAAGAAATTGTGAGGGCTTGCAGCAAAATTATTGAAAAGAAGAGAAAAGAAGACAATTTCAAGCTTTACTAAAATGGCAAAGGGAACCAGGCCAAGCACCTCTTTTGATAAATGATTTCAAAGTAATGTTATAGAACGTGACAAATATAAGGTAAGAATTAATAATTAAAATGTTAGAGTTAATGAATGAAATCATGGTAAACATTTCAGTTATTAGAGACTGGAAGAGATAGCCTAATTATAAATTAGAGATTGGGGCATATGCTTTACAAATGGAGACACTGACTGATTGGGCTATGTCCTTAGGATAGTCTGCAGCATTTAAATTGCTATTTCAAAAAAAAAAATTCTGCTAAAATTGTTTGTATGGACACATCCATAAATACAAAAATGGTATGTTTATAAGTACTACTTGGCCTAGAACTATTAAGAAGTATAGGTTTTATTTTAATTTTCATTACAACTTAGACACCTAAATATCTTATACCCTATTGAAGCTAATCTTCAATACTTATCATTAATATCCAACCCTGAAAATCTTCTTTAGCTATATTCAGGCCTTTTGAGCTGAGGAAATCTCAGCTTTATAGTCATTAGTGATCATTATCCTTAAATGAAAATGTACTGGAAATAACTTTTATATCATTCTTAGTGGGTAATTTAAAGAATAAAATGGGAATATTAATGTTGAAAAAGTACAGTGTAATAGCCACAAAGCCTGCTGAAGAGGATATCAGGCAGCAAAGGACATCAGGGAAAGAGATACCCTTGTTGAACAATTTCATGTGAGATTTCTACTCTTGCATTGCCCTTTTCAGAAAGGGAGGGCCTGCCTCCCAAAGCCTATCAAAGGATACCAAATAATCTACCCCTTTAAGTGCTGCTGTTAGTTTTCAGTGGCTTGAACTGTCCCCTCCATAGTGGGCAGGGAAATTTACAGTACTTCAGTTCATTCTTGACCTCATAACATTTTCATCAGACAATTAGGGTAGCTTTCACTCTCAGTCTTGATAAAACACAGAGAATCATGTAGTCTAGCTTGATCAATGCCTACCTTTTTGATATGGCCACTCTAAAGTATTCCTGAATCTTGTCTCAACAACTGATAGGATTATGGGTTCAAATAATGATACAAGTAACAACACACTGTTCCTGAATGCATGAAACAGGAAACGGTATTGGCTACTCTGTTTCACTTAAATTCAAATGGTACAGAGCTTACTGACCTTATTCTACCTGCCAATTCAACATAATCCCAGAATGTTTCACTGGCATCCTCTTTTCATCTTGCTCCACTCAGAGACATTCACCTTTTCAATCAGTCATGTTACCAGTAGTTTGTTATATAAAGGTTGACTTCATCCATAGCTCTTGTGACTATAGTTCCTTACAACTATTTATTCTATCTACACATCTCTTTTAAAAGTCTCCTATGTCTTATGCCTTATATAATCTCAGAGTACTGCATATTAAAGTCCACTGTTTTTATAGTCTATTAATATGAATTTCTATTTATTTTATCCCTCAACTCAAACAGGAATTTCTCTTAGAAATTTCAACATTTTCTGCAGCATCTATCAGAAGAAAGATTCTTCTCTAACTTCACATTTTTGACCATGAACTCCTGAGGCAGAGGCATGAGACATTCTTGTTAGTGTACTCTGCAAATTCTATTAGTATTCTTCAATATTAAAGTTATACTTCCTTCAAATTCGGTGTTATACCTCCTTTCTAACTGATATATTTTGTTTTGCCTACTTGCTTTTTTGTTGTTTCAGAGAGAATGTTTCATTTAATAGCTCAGGGTGTCCAAGAACTAACTAGGTAGCCCAGGCTGACATGAAAATCATGACAAGTCTCCCATGTCAGCTTTCTCGGTGCTTTGATCATAGGTATGTGTCACTATGCCCATGCATTTATTTGTTTTATTTGCTTTCTTGCATTCACTCAGAAATTAAACTGAGTTAACACCTCTCTCATTACTCCAAGCTATGCCCCAGAAAAAATTCATATCTATTGGGATAGCTATTAATCTACCAAGTCCAATTTTAAAAGCCTTCATTCCATAACCTTTATTGCCACGAGTTTTCTTCATTTCATTCTTAAGTACACAACTTCATTTGTGAATACTCAAAGCCAGTCACTCCTTAATTTCTCACCTCAACGTTCTAACCTTTACAACTACATTTTTTAAACCGTTAAGGAAAGATAGTGAATAATTTAAAAGCATTTTACTTTGCCTTAAAATTAAAACAAGTAATGTACCTAAAACTTCAAAGAGAATACAGGTGACAGAGTAAATTTCTTCAGGTTGTACAAAGAAAACATCATTGGGGCTGGATTTGGTTTAAATGGAAAAATACTTGCCACATGTGAATGATCTGAATTTGATTGTAGCACTCATGTACAAAGCCAGGTGATTATGATTATACTCAGAATTCCAGCGTTGGAGAGGCAAAGCTGACAAAATCCCTGGGGCTCACTTGCTAGACAGCCTAATATTATAAAGAAGCTCGAAGTTACAGGGAGACATTCTGTCTCAATACAAAAGGTTGACAGACATACAAGTAACATTATACAGGTTATATTTAAGAATCCCTATGTATATACAAATACATGTATGCACACAATGACAATTAATAACAAAAAGCCCATGAATTTGAAGGAGAGTAGGGAGGTGTATAGATAAGAGTTTAAAGGAAGGAAAGAGAATGGAGAAATGTTGTAATTATATTAAAATACAAAAAAAGATAAAAAACAATTAAAACTCTGAAAAAATGTAGACAGTTCCTGAAGAACACCCAAAGTATATCACTGACCTCTACATGTGTGATCATTTACATATATACATCCCTACTAATATACATGCCTGGCACATGCACACACACACACACACACACACACACACACACACAATGGAGAAACAATTGATTTTTAATCTATTCAATAGAGAAGACAAGATTTTACAGATCTAATAACTTAGTAAAATTGAAGGAGAAGTACCACTATTGAAATTAGTTATGGCAAACATAGAAAGTAAAATTTAAAAGCAAAATTAACAGAAAAGAGATTTAACGTAGTATTTAAATGTCATAGGACATGTCAAATAAAAATCTTAGATAAATGAGTATGTTGCTTCTTCTATAATGTTAAGCAATCTCTCACTGACTGAAGAGGTGAAAGAGGAATTGAATCGACTATAATCATTATTAAAGTGAACCAGTAGTAGAGAATGTTTGCCTTAGACACACAAAGCACACTGATCCCAGAGAGTTCGTTTCCTTTCATAAAATATTATTGACTTTCAATGTTTTAAGCAAGATTTCTTGAAAGAAAAATTTAAGACTATGTATTTTCCCCAAATACAGTCTTATTCCAATGTAAATGCTTTGAGGAGATAAAATCCCTGCTGTTCACAAAGGAAGAAGAAACAGGAAATTAGAAAGGTGAGAGACATATAAGGGGAAAGCTGTCTTCCTGACTGTCTGTTCCAACAGCTACAAACAAATATGCTGTACACTCAATGACCGAACACAGCGTCACTGATTTTCCTTCAGTGTTTTTTCCCTGACAAAAATGTCAGAGAATCTGTGAGCATGTTTTAAAGGCATTAGATGAACCAAAGAGCTGTATTTTTAAAAGAAGTGATGAATGAAAGTTTGTAGGAAGGAGGCTTAGAGCAGTGCCCATCTAAAGACTGTGCTCCTAAACTAAAGAACAGACACAGTACTTTTGAGCCACATAAATGCATCTGCATTGTACAGAATGCTAGAAAGAACAAGCAGGTCATCTTTTTCTTCTTCCCGTGTCCATAATTGCTGTTGCAATTCCAGTGAAGCTTAGAATTTGAATCTGGTGAACTTGAGATTAAAATTTGAAACTTGGAAATGTCCCAAATTATGCAGAGAGAATAGGATATAAATGTTTTAAAATTTACACTGTTATGAGATAAAGATAGTACAAGAATGTACCAGGTGTAAATTCCATATCCCTTCTTCTTCTCTAACAGATGGGATGCCTACATTTGTTAGGGTGTTGGTGTGGCCAGGTGAAGAGACATTCTGCATGCCCCCTTGTGGAAAGTAATGGACACATTACTATTTTGCTTATGTACATTTCTTTGAATTCCACGTTGATGTCTTATGGAGGAGCTGATTCAGCGTCACCCTTCCACTTCTTGTCTAGACTGCAGATGTCACCGCCTAAACTGTTGGAGTCATTTTTGGAGTATGAAGATTAGGCTCCTAATTATTTGCCTACTTTAAAAACTTTCATTTCCTCTAAACTGTATGGATTTATGGTCTTTATTCCACTTTTTTCCTCCTCCCCTTTTTATTTCTTTTCCTTATTTGACACTATATAAGATGAAAGAAACAGGAGAGATTCAAAAAGTGATTTATTATTTTTTTAGATATATAAAGAGTTCAGGACTGAAGCAGTGGCCCTAAGATATCCCAGTGGTTCAGCGACCATCTACCTATGGGGCCTCTAGCCTTTGAAATGTGACTTTTATCCTCAGTTGCAACATGGCTCCTGCATTGCTAAGCGTCAGAAAAGCATCACAGAAGATAAAGGAAGGGGATAGAGTAAAGGGTACCGACAGCTAAATCTGTCCCTGTATTCTTTATCTGAGAATGAGTTGCTCTCCTGGGGGGCATTGACTGATATTGTTCTTCTGCGTTTTATTGGTCCAAAATGTGCCACTGAGGCCACCCTCAATGGCAAACAGAATGAGAAACCAAGTGTTCGACTGGGAACTTTCCTAAGGTGTCAGAATCGGGGTTCTGTTCTAAATGCAGGTGGAATGAATACTGAGTTGATGGATAGTTTTGTATAGTGTGCCTTTCTTTTCTCAACAGTTCTTTGTTCGGTTTCCTATACCAGGACAAAGCCATAGGTATATTTAAAACTCAATTCAAATGGATATGATTTTCTAGATAGGAAAAAAAATCAAGAAATTTCAGCAATGGTTTTAATTTAATTTAAAGGGATCACAAGTATCTATGACAGTTTCAGATCATTAGGTTTATTAATAGTAAGAATTCTCCAATTTGTTATACAAAAGAAAACCAGCTACAATAACTTTTCTAGCTTCCTAGTGAAAGCATTGGATATTATTGTATTCTTAACCCAAATGTCCTTATTATATTTTCCTCTGGTGTCTAGCCATTTTTTACATCTTATAGCAGCAATAATTCTCTATTCCATAAAAATAGAATTTTACAAGCAAGACAAACACTTCCATAAATTAATAGAAATACCTGCCTATAGTGAAACAATGAATTTTCTTTCGTATTCATACTTTTGTGATGTATTTATCTCAGAATCACTTTCATTATCTCTTGAATTTATAGCCTTTTATGCGTTGAGAATCTAGGAGAAATTTGGTTGATATCTGGACTATGAAGACGCAAGGCATTTATAAGAAATCTATATTTCAGTTATGAATATTTTTGAAAACATGGATCTATTTAAGATGTGTCTGAATATATTTAGTTTGAATAATATTTTCCCCAGAATGAAATGTTCCTATTCATATATAGATTGTTTAATAATGAAATCAAGTTACTTAACATATCCATAAAGCCATGTGCTTACTATTTCTTTTTGGGTATGTTCAGAGTCTATACTTCTGGATTTTTAAAAATAATACCTTATTGTTAACTATATTTCCCCACTATACAATGGAGCACAAAAATTATTTCTCCTAACTGGGTCTTTTATCTATTGATCAATCTCTCCTTGCCTTTTTTTTTTTTTTTTTTCAGTTTCTCTCATCAGTCTCTGGCAATAATCTCCCATCTTCTGCCTCTAAGAATTCAGCTTCTTTCAATTCCACATGTAAATAAAACCATGAGATATTTGTCTTTCTATGTGTAGCATATCTCACTTAATATATCAGATGGCTGAAAATAGTAGGACTTAATCCATTATATTGCTGAGTTGTATTACATACATACACTATATGTATGCATGTATACATACACTATATTATTTTAATGACAGTGTGTGTATTAGTACAAATTTATACTTACATGTAGTTTTATTATTTGTCACAATGAAACAATTTCTTTGAAATTGAAAGTTGTTTCTTCTCAAGAAAAAGCCTAATATTATTAAAATTTTATGCATGACAATTGCTGAAGAAAACTAATTCATAGTATAACAACAATGACTTATACTTTCTACACTGGTAATTTATATATTTTGACTTTTCCCTCATATGATACAAATGAAGCAGCTATTAATACATTATAAGGAATAGATGACTTTTTTTTTTTTTTTTTTTTTTTTTTGGTTTTTCGAGACAGGGTTTCTCTGTGTAGCTTTGTGCCTTTCCTGGAACTCGCTTTGGAGACCAGGCTGGCCTCAAACTCACAGAGATCCGCCTGCCTCTGCCTCCCGAGTGCTGGGATTAAAGGCGTGCGCCACCACCGCCCAGCGGGAATAGATGACTTTTATATGTGCATTATGTATTTACCAAAGAATTGCAAATGGAAGCTAAAATGTTCCCTGAGACCTACTTCTGTAAGTCACACAAATACAGAAAATAACATTTGTAGGCATACAACTTTCCAACATTTTTCTTTTCTCACTTATAAAAGTGCCTATTACATTTTTAAAAACAATGTATAAAAGTCCAAAACTTGCTTTCTCCTAGGTTGATGTGAATTAAGAATTTTAATTACAAGATTCTGAAATAATTCAATTGTAAAATTCTGAGAAAAAAATCTACTGAAAACAGCCAATACTAATTTACATTTTCATGAGTTTACTTAATGTGTTTGAGCTTGCAGTTTCTACTCAATTGCATCAGGCTGCATTCATGCATATGTATTAGCAGTTGATACATGTAAGGACTCATGTTTATTGAAAATCATTTTCATTCTAAATCCATTCATAAAATTCATCTTTTCCGTACTCAAACACTTGGGTGTCATAAGAACACTTGTGACCAAGCAAGGAGAATTGAATGTAGGAAAATTGTCTTCATTCAGCAGTGTCTACTGCAAATACATGCCTGCTTAAGGTAGCATCAGAATGAGAACATGATGATTTATGCATTTATCACGAGTCCACCTACATGCATTCATGAATAAAACAAATACTCTGGAAATAATGTGATCATGGTGCCAGTCAAAATGTGAGGTTGAATATGTTTCATTTAGCTGTTTGTGGAAGGTAAGGAGAAGGAGAGAATTGGAGAGACAATATTCTCTATCACAGAAAACTACTTACTATACTTAATTACCATGACAAATTCAAAAGAAGATACCCTTAATTTCATATTATTCCTGAAAGAAATTAAAACTTTACCATTAATCTGCATTCTAGGGACTGTGAAGTAAAGTGTTAACAGTGCTCTGCGAGTCTCACAATTGTCTCTGTGTTGAACTGTATGCATCATGAAGCATCAACAAGAAATTTACTTGGGTTCTGTTAAATAGATTAGAGTTGCATCTCTTACTGTAATAATCTTTAATTGAAAATATTCTGAACAAAAGCATATATATATATATATATATATATATATATATATATATATATATGCTTGTGCCTAAAATAGCTCCCTTTATGTCTTTTTTTTTTAAGCTGAGGATTGAACCCAGGGCCTTGTGCAAACACTCTACCACTGACTAAATCCCCAGCCCCTATGTCTTCTTAATAGTTGATCAAATAATAAAATCCAGGGGAGTCAATGTTACAGAAGTCCTTTCATGCCAGAGAGAAAGCAATGACCTTCATTTCTATTGGGGAAATTTAGTGTCTCTGTGTCAAGCTCTATCAGATGTTAAGATGATTAATCACCAGGCAGTAGTGCATAAAATTGAAATGTTTTGTAATTAATGAATCTCATATGCTCGACTTTATTGTTATTCTCTATATTACCTGTTTTTAAAGCCATTCTCTTGTGGGGTCAAGTCCCAACAGATACGTGTAAAAATTAAAAACAACAACGTCAACAACAAAAACAACTCCCATCCTAAGATTCAGAGAACATGGAAAAAGAAGGGCCAGCTAGATGATAAAACTCAGAGACTCAGGGAGTTTGCTAAGAGATTGTATTTCCTAAAGGATCCAGAAGCTACACCTAGAAAGTTTTACAGCATGCCTGTCTAAAAATGAGGTGAACTAGAACAATAGACATGGAAATCATTAAAACTCTTTTTTTTGTTTCTTTAAAATTTAGCACAAAATAAAAGTGAAAATGTACATAGCCTTATGTTTTTAAACATCCTGGCCAAATACATATTTAACTAGTTTATTAATAACACGTACTGATTATTAAGAATATTCCAAGGTCAATAAAATACCAATATTTATTCATATGGAATGGTAGTATAGGATTAGCCTTTCTTGTTTAATCGTAACTGCAATAATCCACTGTTTAGAAAAGTTAAGCAGATAAGAGGCAGAGTTCAAGATTTGGGAGAACTTCAAAGAAACTGGACTTTATTTAAAATATTAATAAAGTTCCTATCTTAGAGGCATATCAGCCTTGTATCCTAGTTTTTCTTCAATTTGTTGCAGATTTATAAGCCATGAATTTTCTCTCTCATCTTTTGGGTTTATTTATATCCTCAACATGGATCATTTTCGCAGTTTTAAGTTCCAGAGTTTTACAACTCACTCTGTAAAATGGAAGTGTCTTTTATTAGTTCTAAAAAGTGTCTTTTGTGACTTTCTAGGGAAAGCCTCTTCAAACGTTCTCACATTGCTGAAAATATTCATCTCCATTCTCTCATAATATTTTTGAATTTATGGATTTTGTAACATCCCTTCTTGACTTTTATTTCTCCAGGTTGAAGAGTTGTAATTTTTTTAATCTATACTTATATGAAGCATTTGCCTCCATAATTCATGCAGCCTCAAGCTTTTGTGATGAGAGGAGAATTTGCTGTTTTTGAAAACTTGAACTCACTTGGTTGGAAAAAAGAGATGGGGGAGACACTAAGCTTGCACCCACAAACTAGCTATGCTCACTTTGATTGCATAAGTGGTTTCTTATTGTCCTTATTCTAACATAGAAATTATGTCATACACCTTTACAACTAGTAAAAAATATGATTTCTAACAAGTGTACAAAGGCCTTAATATATTATTAGCTTATATCAGTTTCTTTTTTTATTTTTTTTAACTTATTTTATTTTATAATACTATTCAGTTCTACATAACAGCCACAGATTCCCTTGTTCTCCCCCTTCCTGCCCCCCTCCCCTTTTCCCCAGCCCACCCCCCTTTCCCACCACCTCCAGATCAAGGCCACCCCCGAGGACTGAGATTGACCTGATAGACTCAGTCCAGGCAGGTCCAGTCCCCTCCTCCCAGATTGAGACAAGCATCCCTGTATAAGCCCCAGGTTTCAAACAGCTATCTCATGCAGCAAGCCCAGGACCTGGTACCACTGCCTAGATGCCTCCCAAACAGATCAAGTCCATCAACTGTCTCACCTATTCAGAGGGCCTGAGTCAGTTGGGGGGGCCCCTCAGCCTTTGGTTCATAGTTCATGTGTTTCCATTCGTTTGGCTATTTGTCCCTGTGCTTTATCCAACCTTGGTTTCAACAATTCTCACTCATATAAACCCTCCTCTTTCTCACTAATTAGACTCCCAGTGCTCCACCAGGGGCCTAGCCGTGGATGTCTGCATCCAGATTCCTCAGTACTTGGATGGGGTTTCTGGCACAACTATTAGGGTGTTTGGCCATCCCATCACCAGAGTAGGTCAGTCCCAGCTGTCTCTCGGCCATTGCCAGCAGTCTTTTGTGGGGGTATCTTTGTGGATTCCTGTGGGCCTCTTTAGCACTTTGTTTCTTCCTTTTCTATAAAACAATTCATTAAAGAAACAAATTGTGAAGGACTCTGCCTCATAGACCGAGTATTTGTTGAGCATGTACATATACATGGCTCTGGGTCTCCTACACTGTAACACACACACACACACACACACACACACACACACACACACACACACACACACCAGTGCAGGTCCTTGATCCTCTTTGGTGTTGTGAGTTTCAGGTTCCTATGACAATGACAGAAAGGTAGGCAAAGCTACTGATTCTGATGTGTTCACTCTGCTTGTTCAAACTTCACAGTGGCTACTGTTGCTGGAGGGCTTCTCTCCAGGTTCCCCAAGCCCCGCAGTCCCACAATCCACTTATAAAATAATCACTCAGACGCTTATATCCCTTATAAACTGTATGGCCGTGGCAGGTTTCTTGCTAACTGTTCTTTTATCTTAAATTAACCCATTTTTAT
Source organism: Peromyscus leucopus (assembly GCF_004664715.2). Taxonomy (NCBI): domain Eukaryota; kingdom Metazoa; phylum Chordata; class Mammalia; order Rodentia; family Cricetidae; genus Peromyscus; species Peromyscus leucopus. The sequence goes on from NC_051070.1 coordinate 30,263,838, forward strand.
AAATCTATAGCTTGCCACGTGGCTGGTGACTTACCGGCGTCTCTACATGCTCTTCTCCTGGCGGTGGTGGCTGCAGTCTCTCTCCCCCCAGCCTTCCGCTTCCCAGAATTCTCCTCTCTCCTTGTCCCACCTACCTCCTGCCTGGTCATTGGCCATCAGTGTTTTATTTACATAGAATGATATCCACAGCACTTCCCCTTTCTTCTTTTTTTTAAAAAGGAAGGTTTTAACTTTAACATGGTAAAATTACATATAACAAAACAATTACCGAGCAAGAATTATAGTTACAATATTAAAGAAGATGTCCTATCTATCTTATATTTGTGAGTTTAAGGTTTTATAGCTAACTTATCTTTTATCATAACTGAGGAAATTACGACTATCTAGTCTTCAACCACATCAAAGACCTGAGAAGGAACATAATGGTACCTGAGAAATGGTAGATGGATGCAAGCAACTTTCAGGAATCTTGCAAGAGTAGACCAAGACAGCTGGCAGCCTGGACAGTCACCTAATGTTTCTCAGCATTGTTGGTGCATTCAAATTGGCTACAGGCCTAGAGTATCTGACAGACCATTTTTAGAAGCAGGAATTTTAAGAGACCATCTTACCCTGTCTTGGCAGAGTACAGTGGTCGCTTTCCTTGTGTCCCGCTTGTCCAGAAAGGACAGCATTGCATTTGTACTGTCAGCCATCAAGGCAAGGGCAGTTCTTTGCCCAGTAGGCCATTTTGTGCCAAAAAGACAAACTTCCAGATGGAAATGTCTTAGAAGCCCAACATTCTCTCGGGATCAAATTGGTGCAGCCAGGAGCAATTGTGTCTCACGTCAACAGAATTTTAAGTTATTTAAATGCCATATTCTCCAGGTCTATGAAGTGTTTGAAGATTACCTATCTATCTGAAATATATCTATGTATACCTAGAAGACTTAACTAACATGGCTACAGATATGATTATCATAGATGACTAATTATTAATCTATTTTTTAATTATCCATTACAATTTTAAATGAGTTATATAAACACAACACCTCAAACAAGAATAGAAATATATACATATATAGAGAGAGTATAACAAAATTAACTTCAAGTTTGTATCAATGAACCAAAATTTATACCAATGTAAAACATTTTAAACATAAACTAAAATCTATACCAATGTAAAACATTTTAAACAAGTTATTCTTTAAAAGTAGGTTCATTAATCTACCCTTTAATCTTATCATCTCCATATCCTATATATCCATATCATATCCCCTTTTCTTTTTTAGAAAGAGATCACATTTATAATCAACCTGTTTTAAATAAAAATATTGGTTTTTCTCTGTCCCACACCAGAGGGCTCTTATGATTTGGGACATAAGAATCACTTAACCATTTTTTTTTTTTTTTTAAGCAATATGTCTGGGTTTAGAGGGGGAGTGAGCCAATTCCACCTCTAAAGCCAGCTTGGTATATTTGGGAATTTGGGCGTAGCATCTCTTACTACTTCCTGCTGGAGGGGGGCGCTGTATCTTATGGGGACGCAAAGAAAATTTTAGACCTATGGGGTAGTCCGTGAGGCTGTATTGTGTGAACCAGTTGCCTTGAAACCGATCTGGATGTTGGATCATCTGGGCCATGGTGTCATCGGAGTCCTTTCAGGGGGTCTTGGCTGGTGAAACCTGATGTATCTTAATCTGGAACAAGTCCACAGCCTCTGGCTTTCTGTGGAAACAAAAGCAGAACCTCTTTTCCAAAGTAACATATCCTTATATCCAAATTTTGAAGTCAAGGTACCTTTAAAATATACATTTTGGCATAACTCAACAGCTTTTGTAATCAAATGTTTTTGTTTAGTTATGAATATCAAAGAGAACATAATCCAGATTTTTGTGTGGTAGCCATCTTTATGTGGCTTATGTTTTATATTACCTTGAGCCTTGAGCCTATTGCTTTAAAATGTACCATTGTAAGCCTGAAACGGCGCTGTGGCTGTTGGCTCCGCCCACTTCAGCTTCCCAACATGGCAGTGGTACGTTTTCTGCCAGCTCTGGGAGTCATCAAGTCTCAGAAATAGTGGGTCTAAGCTTTTATCAAAGCAGCGTGTAGCCCAGAAACCTCTTTTTTTTTTTTTAAAAAAAATACTAGTAAAGACTAAATCTACCACACAGCTTAATTTGCCGCTGGCAGATGCCTCATTTCCGCCATACTGCCGGTCAAACGCACCCGCCAGGAACCCGCCAGTGTCCAAACTTGCGTTTTGCTGCATCTAGCTGCCCGTATGAGACAAGAAGCAGGAACCTGGTTTTGGCTCTGTTTAGAATTGGTTATTAAATATTCTCAGGTTTAAGGTGGAAACTCGAGCCGTTGGGCGCCATTTGTTGCTGGAGGGCTTCTCTCCAGGTTCCCCAAGCCCCGCAGTCCCACAATCCACTTATAAAATAATCACTCAGACGCTTTTATCACTTATAAACTGTATGGCCGTGGCAGGTTTCTTGCTAACTGTTCTTTTATCTTAAATTAACCCATTTTTATAAATCTATAGCTTGCCACATGGCTGGTGGCTTACCGGCGTCTCTACATGCTCTTCTCCTGGCGGTGGTGGCTGCAGTCTCTCTCCCCCAGCCTTCCGCTTCCCAGAATTCTCCTCTCTCCTTGTCCCACCTACCTCCTGCCTGGTCATTGGCCATCAGTGTTTTATTTACATAGAATGACATAGCAGTTTTGTACTGTGATCATCACATGTGGAGACTTTAGTGAATAGTATGTTTCGTCTACACCAAACAATATTCTGAAAGACTAAATTTCTAGTTTAAAATTCCATCTAAATTTTTAAGAGGGTCACAGTAAGTCTAATGCATAATCCAAATTCAGTGGTGGCCCTGCTTGTCTGGAAAAAGATTTGGCTGTGGAGGATATCATCTCACTTGTGACTCAGTGGCCATTACTTCTTGAATAATTTTGTTGCACTTTTACAAACTTTACTCAGTGTAAAATTTCTCACGTTAAGAGCAGTTTTTACACACATATATGGTAATTAAGACTGAAATTATCATTTTTTATAGAAGTAAAGAATGCTTTTCATTCTATTTTGTATTTAATTATCCTAGGTTTTTTGCTGTTTAGAAGTACCATGATGATGCATTTCAGATAAAGTACTCAATGATACTGTAACAAATGTGAAGAGTAAAATAAACCATGAAATAATTTTCATATAGGTAGTACAACTGTATACATTTTTTCAGCTGTGTAGTTCATATGGTTCCCTTGTCTCATTCATTTATACTTTCCTAATAGTCTTTAAAGTTTGTTTCCCATGAGTCTTCTCATTCTCCAGATAGTTTAGTCACATTACACATATCAGAAGTTTCTTCAGTATTTCAGAATGTTTACTTCTGATGACATGATTTAAAAATTTTACATTAGATAAATAAGAATAGTTCTAGCCTCAGAAGTTATTCCAGGAATCATTTTATTCACATCTTTCTATCCATTTACATTCATAGTTAATGTTCATTGACATTCATTCAAACTTTATTAGTAACAAATAGTTTGTTTCCATTAGTACTTTGTATCTTCTATTTAACAATGTATTTTCCTTCAGAACATTTTAATATTTTAGTATAACTATTCTCCTTTTATGAAGTAAAAAAAACAAATGAAGTTATAAGAAATAACAAAGAAAAAAGGAAGCAGAAACTTTGGGAATGTTCCCTTAATATTTTGTTCTTAAAATATTTCAGTGGCTTACCATCCTATTCTACAGTTCAAACCTAAATAGGCAACAAGAAGAATTCATGTGCCTTTCAGAAGAAGAAAGTCAGTTACATTTTTTAAAGCCACTTGCTAATTGTAGGTATCACATATTTGTATTACACCAACATTTTACCTCTAAATTTTTAGTATTTATCTAGTTATTCACCTAAAATATTTCCTTAAGATATCTTATTGGGAGGTTGGCATATAGTTCAAGGGTAGAATGATTTGCATGGGATTCTCAAGATCTGAAGTTCAATCCTTAGTACTGGCAGCAGTCAATCAATTAAGCTGACATTTAAGATCTTATTACTATATCAATATGATAATTTTATATAGTGACCAGAAGAAAGCCCAAACAGTGAATGTTTGTAGAGGAATTTCTGAACAGTCTTACTAAATAAGAAACACAGAGCCAAATAAAGGGGTGAAAGCCATAGAGATCAGAGAAATAGGAATAGCCACCAGCTAACCTTAGCTCACCATGCCACTGAAGCTTCCCAAGAGAAGAAGATTTTCCTGTCTAATCTGGGCTTTTATTGCCTTGCTGTTCTGCCTTCTCATTGGCTCATAGCCCAGCCACCTCACTTACTCTTCACTGCCTATGTGTACAGACTTCCAAGTCTCTATGGTAAGTACTGGGATTAAAGGCGTGTGTCACCACACTTGGCTCTGTCCTTGAACACACAGAGACTCTGCCTGCCATGTGATCGGATTAAGGACATGTGCTACCACCACCTGACTTGTGTTTATGGCTGGCTATGTCCTCTGATCTCCAGGCAAACTTTATTTACTAACATACAAATAAAATATCACCACAAATGTTTAAACAATGTATTTTCCAGGCCAACCTACAAGTTTCATGCCAATTTTTGGAATTTTGTAGCCCCAGATTGTTTTATAACTGAATAAATATCCATGGCTTTATGGCTTATCCATAAACTTCTTGCTGTATATCCAGAACCTAATTTGAGTTGTTTTGAAAAAAGTGAAAAAATTTGGGATGAAGAGATGGTTAATTGATAAAACAGTTGAGTTGCTGCTTTTCCAGAGTATCTGGGTTTGGTTTTCTGCATCCATTCAATTGCTTATATCTATAACTCCATATCCATGAAGTCCAATGTCCTCTTCTGGCTTTCATAAGCATCAACAATGCATGTGGTACACACACATACATGTAGGCAAAATACTCATTTATACATATAAAATAAAAATAAATCTTTTTTAATCGAGAAACTTCAAAATCCTTCTATTTTTGTATTTGAAAAAAGTTATAGTCATTAAAAATTGAATACATATTATTTTCCTGATTCTAGTATTATCATTTTATAATGAATCTGAAATATGCCTTATCTAAAAACTAGATTAAAGACTACATAATTAAATAAAGGTTGGCTGTGACTTGGGCAATTGTGGTCTTGCTGATGTACATACAATAACCCTTATGGTAATGGACAGCCCTAAAACTGAAATTCAAAAATGAGTAAGCTTGGAGAAACTTTTTAAGGAGAGAAGTAGGGTTTTGCCTGTCTCAACTTGCCAAAAACACTAAAAATCATTTATTTTTTCAAATTGTATTCAAGGCAAGAATAGTTAGAAATTTTTTCCTTTAAATATACAAAGTATCAGCTATATTTTTTAGGATTATGATGAATTCTTCTAAAAATAATGTGCTTTTGAATTGAAATGTCTTGCCTTGAAGAAAGCCTAAAGGCAAGAAAGTTTAGAACCTTGAAATTCCTAAGTTTTTAAAGCTAACTTATATTATTAACTGAGGCATATGATATGATAAACTGTAACTATTTGAAGGCTATTTTTAAAGATTTCACCTTTTGACATTTGGGAACATTTGGGTTATGTTGGCAGTCACGAATTAGGACTCACAGAATTAGATGACTTTCACAAAAAAATGATATTAGTAAAATTAAATGATGTAACAGTGTGAGAAATACAGAACTGAGACAGACTATCACTATGAAAAGATGAAATACTGGATAATTCGTGTCTTTAGATAAAATAATACAGATAACTTTTAATGAACATTAGCAATTTTAATCATCTTAAACATGATTTTAGCAAAGGACACTATGTTAATAACATATTCAATAAAAATGAACTAAGAAGAAACAAAGGAATCATTAAAATATATGAAAAAAGCTATAAAAATCACTTAAATATTGGTAGTTAGAATTGTTTTTCTTATGAAGTATTTTGGATTTCTACTGTCTAGTAATTAAATATCTTTTCAAAATATAGAATAACTCCTAGAAATTAAAAACTTGTTGGAAAACTAAATGTATGCTAAGTAATATGAATTGAATTGATTGTCACAGATTTTAGAGGCCTGTTTTGAAGTGAAAGCAAAAAAAAAAGTTTTTGAATTTATACTTGTTTAACAACAAGTTACATGAATCTGTCTTGTCACTTAGTTTCTCTAAGAACAATTAGTCAATGGCCAAATGAAAATACTAGAAGTTTCAAGAAATTTCCCTGAGAAATGTCAGTGTATTATCAAGCTGTATGGCTTAAAGTAAGCCTTCAAAAAAGTGATTGCTGCTCAGCTTACTGGTAAATTTTTTTTCTCAAGCAAAGAGAGAGGAAAAGATATCAGAAAAAAATGTTACAGTGACAAGATAGTTTTGAAATTTGACCTCAGAGGATGGTATTTATAAGTGATTTGCCAATTAAGAACATGATTTGTTTGCTCAAAAGTTGTTTGTCCCAAGCCTTTGAATTCTTATAACAAAGAACACGGTATAAAGAAAGCAACAGCCTATAATTAGGATTATTTAAAGAGTTAGCTTGGATCACAGAGATCAACATAAGATGACTAAGAATAGCTTATTCAAAATACAGTGTGACATCAAATTAACTCATTTCAACATATCTAAGGGCTGTCATCTTTCAATCTCAAGTAAGTCATTCTTTATTCAATAAATTTTTGCAAGGAACCAAGATAATTTCACCTATTGTCATCAATTCCTGACAGAGTCCCTGAATATTTCCAATGAATTGCTGGGAATTGACTTGTGATGATAATGGGGAGGTTTAGTCAATTTTAAGATTTATTATAAAATTGAATGACTATGGTCCTGCCTCTTTGAAGATTGCCAGTCTTACAGATTCTTATATTATTTGGATATCTTGTATTCTTGTAAATTTTGCCTAATTTTCCTCAGAGTCATAGGAGAAAAGCATGGAATTAATATCATAGGTTATTTGTAGCTGTGACAAGCCAACAGGAATCGAGCAAGAGGTCAATCCAAAGGTAATATTAGGAAGTTAGATCTTAATCCTCACTTCTGCTGTTTCTATCAATGTTCATGCATGCAATGGAAAATGTGGGGAGTTTTTCAATGCTTACAAAATTAATAAAATTTCTAACAAATAAGTACCACCTCTAAGTGAAATGAGCATGATTATGACTAGAACAGTAAAGCATGCATGAAGGAAAGAAGGTAATTCTTATGGCTTAGATCAGACATGTCCACTAAAGGCTTGATAAAAGCTTGCCTCCCAGATGATGGGCTTTGGTGAAATGATTGGTTCCTGAAAGCTGTGATTTCATCAGTGGCTATTCCTTTGGTTGATTCATGAAATGATGTCAATGATGTGATGTGGTTCAAAGTAGGAGACAAGACTTTCTTTTTTGTTTGTTTTTTCGAGACAGGGTTTCTCTGTGTAGCTTTGCGCCTTTCCTGGAACTCACTTTGGAGACCAGGCTGGCCTCGAACTCACAGAGATCCACTTGGCTCTGCCTCCTGAGTGCTGGGATTAAAAGCATATGCCACCACAGCCCGGTGAGATAGGACTTTCTTTGAAGAAATAAGTACCTGAGGACATGCCCTGGAAGGATTGTCCTGGTCATCTGCCCATTACAGACTTTCAGCTTTCTGCATGGCACAACATAAGAAATTTTTCTCTGGTACTCTGTTCGCTGTGATATTTCAGTCTCACTCCAGGCCTGCAACACTGAAGTTCATAGACCTTCAACTGAAATCTGTTGCAAATGATTGTCAGAATAAATCTGTCTGCTCTTGTTCTCTCAGATTTTTATCAGAAGACAGGAGGTCTGACTAACCCCAAGGTGGAGAACAATACTCTTCTCCACTGTTGGAATCTGGTTTATTGGGAAAAATAAAATCCACATCATATATGTAGAGAGAATATGTATAAAGGGATTTCAATAAGATAGAAAACAAAAGGCATAGAAGACATGACAGAAGACATAGGTGGTGATTTGAAGTACAAAGGAGAAAAAGGATGGCATGCCGAGAAGGCTGCAACTTTCTGGATAAAATAAAGCTTTATATGAAGAGTTCTTGCATGAAGGAGTCAAAAAGATCAAGGGAAAATAGCACGTTGGTGAGTGAATGGTCTCTTGAGGAGAGGGACTACAGTGATAGCACTGATATTTGAAGCAATTAAGCAAAGACCTAAATATGTCTAAAGAAGAAAATACAGAAACCAAATGTTTACAATTAGAAACTGCTGGTCTTTTCTGCCCTATGTGCACCTTACTGTCCATAGCACCACACTGACAAATACAATACATGTTAAGAGACTAATTTTGGATGAAACATAAAAGGGAAAGTTAATTCTTGCTTAACAGAAGGCTTGGGTAAATCTACTCTACAAGCAGAGTGTGACTGCTAGTCTACACTTTCTACAAATACTGCGTTCTAGAATAATAGATGATGAGGACTCTGTATTGTTGAAAACAAGGTGAATTTCCACAATAGCTAGTTTGGAATGATTGAGCAAGTCATCAACCCTGTTAACACCTAAGACAGAAGACTAGTGTCACAGAGAGGTCATGATGCAGGACAAAAATGAGACTAATTGGTTCATTGACCTTGTAGTTACACATGATATTTATTTACATGGTAAAAAAGTGGTTGATAGTCTGTGTTTCATACAGTGGCTTCATGCTGAGTGCTGATTGACGGTTGATCATAGGAAGCTGATAAATACAGTCAATCTTGTATCAAAGTATCAATGGATATTTAAGGCTTATCTGTCAAAAGTAAATTTTGCAACTCATTTTTCTTTTATCTCAAATCAATGCCCTTAAGATATGAATGTATCATTTTTCAGATTATCTGAAATTATGATATTCTGGATGCTAGAATATAATGAGGTTAATATACTGACATAAACATTTGAACACACAGATGGAAAGATAGATGACAGATAGATTAAATAGATGATAGAATATAGAGAGACAGATCAAAGGAAAGAAATAAATACACAGATATATATACAGCTAATAGATACATATATGTAGACAGGTAGAGAAATATACATGTGTAGCAAAATATTACCTTTTAAAACAAGCCTGCTCCCTTCATTTCATAACTGCATCTAAAAAATAGGAGCCATATTTTATTATTAATATTTGGTATATAATATAAATTACAATAAGCCTCAATATCATTTTTCAGATTTTAATTATAATGTATATTTTTTCTGGTAAAATTGTGATCACTTTATTTATTTGTGTTATGTCATTGTATAATAAAAATTTTCCCTGTAGTATTGCCATATTAATGCATGTGACAATAAAAAATTAAGTAGTTTTTTATGTAACATAATTCTTTATTGATTCTTTATGAATTTCATATTATGCACCCCAGTCCCACTCACCTCCCAGTCTCTCCATATCTGCCCCTCATACATGAAGCATGTCCCCCAAAATAAACCCCTCCAAAAATTAATTCAAAACAACCAAACCAAACAGAATGAAACTTGCTCCTTCTTCTTTCCCCTCTGTCTAGCACCTTGCATTGATAGCTGTGATTTGTCATGCAGTATACCCTTTGGTCCAATCAGACCCACCAGCAAATGTTCTATTTAATGAGTCATTGGTTTGGTTCAAGGCCTTTGGCCTCTGGTACACCATCTTCACTGGACCCTCACTGAAATTCCTCTCAGATATCCTGTGTTGACCCAAGTCATGGGGATACTATGACTGTCCACAGGATGATAGTCCCTTCACATGCTCCATCTGGTCAAAGATGGGATAGATGTTAGAGTGGACCAACTCAAAGTCCAGGATGTGCCTTCAGGTGGTCTAGGTGGTAGCTAAGCAATCAGCCTGGGCCACTGGGACCACTGTCCTAAGGCAAGGGCCAGAGCCAGTTCTGCTAGACCTATGCCTTGAGGGCCAGCTCTCCCAGCACCCCCATGGTGAGGGGTGGGGCCATTTCTCCTGATACAGTGTCCAGTGAGGGGCAGGACCAGCTATCTCAGAGCTAGTGAAGAGTTGATCCAGTTAAGCACAGCCCTTAGATTTCAATACACATGGTTCCTATAGCCTTCTGTGTTTACACAGGCCATGAATATCAACATAGATGCAAGCTGCAGCTAGAGCATGGATTCAGATATAGCCCTAGGCACCAACTTGGTCCTAGACATCACCATGGCTCTGGTGGCAGTGCAGGTTACCTTGATCATTATGGCCGCAGCATCGGCATAGCCCTCAGACAACAATATGGTTAAAGGTGGCTGACCTGATCCCAGGTATCTGCACAGCCCTTAGACTCCGGGAAGCTTCCCTATTTTGAACTAAGTTATATTCAATTTTGTATGTAGATACTAGTTTCTTAAGACAGATCTTTGTAGGAAAATAATTCTTTTTCAGAATTTGTGGATACATCATATTCACCTTCATCAGTATTGGTAGAAACATTGGTATACACATACATATATTTTTACATTAAAATAAGGCTGGTACATTGAAAACAGTTAACAAATTATCATAGTAACACCATCAGATAGTTCAATTAAGTCATCAGATGGTATGTTTTATGAAATGAAAATGTCGGATCAGGGAGAGTCCAGAGGTCCTGAGAACAATAAACTCTATTGCCATTGCTCTTTGTGGCTCACCAAAACTGAACGATAAAACTCTATGGCTAAGTACACCACTCCCTTTATATTCAAAGGAGAATAATGGACCACAAACTAATTATAAACTCCTGCTGCCTAGCTTACAGAGAGCCTGAAAGTGCAATGTAGGCTTCCGAGGAAGAAACATCATCATGTTTGCCTTTTCATTTTAATTATGTGGTTACAGCTTAATTTGGATATAATCAAATATACTATGTATTTCAATATAACATTGAGTTTCACCCTATAGCTATAAAAACCTTATCTCAAGGTCATTATAAAATATTAGTTACAAATCTAAGGACTTTAAAATATTTCCAGTTAAACTTCTTACTTTGACCTCAGGTGGCTGACCAGCCCCTGGGTATTCACACAGACTCAGTGGTAACAGGAACCATAGTATATCAGCGCAGACACTTGTTGCTGTAGGGCCACATACCCAGGCATGGTCTTCTGCAGCAACCTGAGACCAAAGGACACTCGGATCAGAATGGTCCTGCCAGTGGCACAGCCCTCAGATACCAGCATGGATACATATTGTAGCCTAGACCACAGGCAGACTTGTGACCTTTGGTGGTAACATGGGCTATGGACATCGACACAGGCCCCACCTGTGGTAGGCCCAAAGACCCAGACATTAGGACCACAGACCCGGGCACTGGGGCCTTACTGATTTGCATGGCCTGTGCTATTACCCAGAGCCATGATGATATTTGGCTCAGGCTGTTGCCTAGGGCTCCAAACCCATAAGTTGTGGCAAACACAAATTGGATGTGATTGTGGATAAGAAAACAAATGAGAGAACTGGAAACTGAGTATGTAGTGAGCCTTGGGTCTTAGAGGAGTTGGAGAGGAAGAAAAATATGATCAAGATATATTGTATGAAAATCTTAAAGAACTAATAAAATTATAAATGTCATAATACACAAAATTTCAAGAAAACTAAATATTGTTCATTGTACTTTAGTCCAGAGTTCATTTTTTTTTTTTGTTTTTGTTTTTGTTTTTCGAGACAGGGTTTCTCTGTGTAACTTTGTGCCTTTCCTGGAACTCACTTGGTAGCCCAGGTTAGCCTCGAACTCTCAGAGATCCGCCTGGCTCTGCCTCCCGAGTGCTGGGATTAAAGGCATGCGCCACCACCGCCCATATTTTTCAACATTAAGAATTTTTATTTTGAAATGAAATAAGCTATTTTTAATTTAGCAGCATCCATGAGAAAATACCTGGAGAGATTAGGGCTACAACGGACACATATCAATATAATAAAGGCAATTATAGCAAGCTCATAGCCAGCATCAACATAAATGGAGAGAAATTCATAGAAATTCTATTAAAATAAGGAACAAGACAAGATTGTCCACACTTCCATACCTATGCAATGAAGTGCTTAAAGTCTTAGAGCAATAAACCAAGTAGAGGAGAGTAGGGGAATACAAATTGGAAAGGCAGAAATCAAATTATCTCTATTTGCAGATGATACGGCATAAGTGAACTTAAAAATTACATGTGAAAAACCTGACAGCTGATAAACACTTTCAGCGAAATAGCTTTCTACAAAATTAACACACAAAACTCAGTAGCCCTCCTATATATAAATGACTATTGAATTGAGAAGGAAATCAGAAAAACAACACCTTTCATGATAGGCTCAAATAATATAAAATATCCAAGTGAAGGACTTGTATGATAAGAAGTTCAAGACATTGAAGAAAGAAATTGAAGAAGATATCAGAGGATGGAGGAAAGATCTCCCACACTTTCAAATCTGTAGGAGTAACAGTAAAAATGGCTATCCTACCAAAAGCAATCTACAGATACAATGCAATCCCCATCAAAATTCCAACACAGTTCTTTACAGATCTTGAAAGGACAACTTTCAGCTTCATATGGGAATACAAACAGCCCAGAAGAACTAAAACAATCATGAGTAATAAAAGAACTGCTAGAAAGTGTCACTATTATCAACCTCAAATTGTACTAAAGAGCTATGGAAATAAAAACAGCATATTGGCACAAAAACAAACACATCAAAAAAATGGAATCAAATTGAAGACCCAAACATAAATCCACACATCTACAAACACCTGATTTTTGAATAAAGAATAAAGAAAAACACACTGGAGAAAAAGGACAGCATCTTTACCAAATGGTGCTAGTCAACCTGGATGGCTTCATGCAGAAAAATGCAAATAGATCCACACTTATCACCCTGCAAAAAAGTCACCACCAAATGAATCAAATTCCTCAGCATAAAGTCAGATAAACTGAACCTGACAGAAGAGAAAGTAGGGAATAATCTTCAACTTATTGGCACAGGAGTAAATTTTCTGAACAAAATACCATTTGCAAAGCACTAATATCAACATTTAATAAACAGGACCTCATGAAACTGAAAAACTTTGTTATAGCAAAGGGTGTCATCATTAGGACAAAGTTGGAGCCTACAGAACAGGAATCTTTTTTTTTAAACAACTACACATATGATAGAGGGCTGTGGTGGTAATCTAATTGTACTGAAATATTATTTTGATTGTATGTTAATAAATAAAGTTGTCTGGGGGTCAGAGCTATTAGAGCCATAGCAAGAGTGTGGCGGTGGTGGCACACGCCTTTAATCCCATAAGATCTCTGTGTGTTCAGGGTCAGAGCTATTAGAGCCATAGCAAGAGTGTGGCGGTGGTGGCACACGCCTTTAATCCCATAAGATCTCTGTGTGTTCAGGGTCAGAGCTATTAGAGCCATAGCAAGAGTGTGGCGGTGGTGGCACACGCCTTTAATCCATAAGATCTCTGTGTGTTCAGGGATACAGTCAGCATTGGAGACATATACCTTTAAGACCTAGGGGCTGTACATTCAGACAGTGACGAGGCAGTCATGTGTTTGGGTTTACAACCAATGAGAAGGCAGAACGACATACTATAAAAAAAACAAACCGACAGGAAGTAGGTCTCTTTTCGCGAAGCTGGGACAGCAGAAGGAAGGGTGAGATTTAGCTCTGAGCTCTGACCTCTCGACTTTCTCTTTTACATTGTTTCTGTGTTTCTTATTTAATAAGACGGTTGGTTACATCTACATCTGGCGCCCAACGTGACAAGAATCCATTAAAAACTGCTTGGCTTGGCGGCAGGTCCGCTTTCCCGCAGGCGGCCAGCGGCGGCGGCGGTGGCACGCGGCGGCCGGCGGCGATCGGCTTCTTAGTCCGAGCCTGGGTCTAGTTCTGCTTGACCTCAGGCTGGACTATCGGTGAGCTGCTTGCTTAAATCCTGCTTGCTTAAAGCCGGTGCTACAAACAACTCAGAGTTGCCCTGCCAAACAGGGCCCTGCCTGTAAAGCCAACGCACGTGGTCGGAGCTTAAGGAAGCCAGACCCAAGCCTTGATTCGGCACAAGAGGGAACACGTGGCTGCATTTAAACTTTAGCCAGCTATGCTTTCTTGCGCTCTCTCTCTCTCTCTCTCTCTCTCTCTCTCTCTCTCTCTCTCTCTCTCTCTCT